>NC_081850.1:36545666-37838166 GCF_963259705.1 Myotis daubentonii
CATTAAAAACAACAAAAAGACAGTCTGTTCCCCTCTCTTGGGGGAAACTATTTCCACCCTTCACCGAGCCCCTCCTTTATGTAAAGGATGCTAATAGAACCTGTCTTGTCAAATGATCCATCTGACAAATTACCCCAAGCAAGACTCCACCCATGGATTTCCACCATTTGACAGGTAACCCTAGTTTTCAATATATAGCATGTGAAGGTGATAGCGTATCAACTTTCCTGTGGAGATATGGGGACAAACACCTGGGGGGGGGGGGGCCTCAGCATACATACTGTTTTTAAAAGTAAAAAGCAGTAAATGGGAGGGAAACTTTTTAAAACCACAAAACGTGTAAGAAATTGAATTATACCACACTAAAATAGAACCCAGGTACAGATTTTTAAAGCAAACCTGTGAACACAGAACTCCTCTAAAAACAGACATTAAATACGAAGGATGTTAAAGTAATAAAGGGCCGAACAATTTTTGCGACCTTACAAGCCACAACAGATACAAAATTTAAGCAAAAGGGTCTCTGACCTTCTTAACCTTAACCGAGTTCAGACCCACCCCTCGAACTCCCTTCCTGCCTGGTGTGAATGTAATTAAGGGGAAGCTGCAGTGGTAATTTCTCTCCTCATTAACTTCCTGATTGGTTTCAGCCTCAGGATTCTGCTGGGCAGTAGTTTGTCACCAATTCCAAATGGCCAATCGTTAATACTAATGTTTGTGTAACTAACTGCCAGCATCTGCCACGGCTTCTTGTACAACAATAATGGTGAAAGGGTACATTAGTGCTCCTGTGTTAATTCAGCTTGTGTTCATCAATAGGGAAATCTATGATGTAATTAGCACCATGCATTGGGAGCCGAGGGTTGAAGTCATTTGTAGAGAACTAAATCATAGGAGCTGTACTGGGTCCTGATGTGTTTGCCATCAGTACTTACTATGTTTGGAATTTAATAAGGTATATTACCACGCTGAAGAGACCCTTTTATAAGAGAACACCATTTACGCTTGTTACGAGTTTGGGAAAGTTTGCTGCAGCTAGTGAAACCACACATAGATAAAAGAATAGGGCTGGGATTTAAGAAGCAGACCTTTAGCCACTCCACTGGACCAAATCATTTCAGAGAGCCCCTTTCTTCTAATGTGACATTTGGACAGACAGACGGACGGATAGTTTTGTATAGCTACCTTAATATCCAGTAAAGAAAGACATGATCTGAAAACTTAATAATTGAGTAACTTCGAAAAATAATTTAGGTGAGTTCCTGAAAAGTCATTTTCATATTCACAGTACTTGTTTAGTAACTTCAATGAAATGCAAGAGTAATAGTTTGTAAGCTCTTTTTTATAAAGGAGCCATTAAATGGTAGTACTTAAAAATGCCAATAAGGGTGCATATATAAATATTAAGTAACAACCAAAAAACCTGGGAACTATGAATTCTGAGGCCTTCATTTCATTGCACTAAAGGCTTCTTACTAAATTTGAATTGTTATATGGATTTACAATTCCCTGCAAATTTACGGCGAGTTATGAATTGTGTTACATGCACAAGGATACTGTATATACACAAATGTTTTCCAAAGGTGGGAGACTTTGCTATGACATCTTGTTATTTACTATACAGAGATCTAGAGCATTAAGAGCCAGCCAGAGTCCATACGTTAATCTGTCAACCTTTCATCCCCACTTCAAACCAGGGACAGCAGTTCTCTATAGAAGCAGTGGGAAGGGGATGAGCATTTCCTGACTGCTTCCTGTATGCCACACACTTTATGGAGGTATCCTCTCCATTTTACGTAAGGGACCCTGCGGAAGCTGCCAAGGGCAGTGTGGCACTGGACAGACAGCCTGGCCCTCTGGCTTGCTCTCGTCCCGGCACCATCCCACTCTTGTGTGCCCTTTAATCACTGGCAACTGAACCTTCCTAATCTCGGTGTGAGTGTAAAGAGGCAAACAACTGACCCTTACCAGACTAATGCAGCGGTTATAAGGAATAGATAAGTAGAGCCCCAGGCCTGCCTTTGCCTTCCGTTAGCGGCTGGCCTAGAATTCCTACCCCTCACCCCAGTCACACACCTCCCACTCCCCATTTAGGGGATTTGGGCCTGCAAAAGAGAGGTGGGGTAGGAATTCTGCAAAGGAAAGAAATTTGGGCCTAGACCCCCTTTTGCTCTCACTTGCCTTGTGGATATTTTCTTGGAAAGTATTTCTATGACTTGGGGGCTACAAAAATATGCAGAGTGTTGTCACCTGCATAGACTAGGGAGGCTCTAAGCAAACTTAATGCATGACTGCACTACCTATGGAGAAGATGCAAATGAACGAACTCAACCTGTCTTGAAACACAACTATTTTTAAAAGCATTTCTCCACTCAAAATTTAAATCCATGTTATTTTACTCTGTTCAAGGCGTAGCATTGTCTTTGAATAATGGGCTGTTGAAATTAGGGATAGTATCTGTTCAACTCATTTTGGTAACACCTCATAAAAGTAGATCCAAGTGCATTAAAGATTTTGTAACTGTTTATCTTAGTAACTAAAGTCCAAAATCTATTTTATTACCATCCTTAAAGATACTCTCTCCATTTGAATGCAGCTTCATTAAACTGTGTTGGTGGAAGATAAATAATTGATCATTGTAAATAATTTTATGCCAATTAAAAATTTAAAAGTCAAAATTATCCCTTTTTCTTTTTAAGTTGATTCTAATGAGCCCGGAACAAGGCTCATTTCAGCTCTAAAGGTTTCTCTTAATTATTATTTTTTAAATGGTAATGTCTAGCGTCAGTGGGACTGTTTAGGAAAGGGCTGTTGTTGGTACCACTAGAAATTGCTTCAATCTTTCTGGACAGCAATCTAGTGACATGTAATAAGAACCATAAAAGCGTTCATACCCTCTGACCTGGTAATTCCACTTTGGGGAATAAGCCCTAAGAAAGAAAGAATAATTGGCCCATAGATGCTCAGCACACCACTATTTGCATCAGTAAAGACGTTGTGCTTTGCTGTGGTGCTGGGGTGGGGGGTGGGGGGTGGCGCTGAGGGTAGCTGCCCTTGGGTTGGGGGTCAGGAAGCATTCACAGGCAATCAACAATTCAGGATTACGCCACCCTGTAATCATCAACAGGCTCCCAGTATTTACAGAAAGGGAAGGAATGACTTCTGGAGACCGAAGTAGAGACTGAACAGGAAGAAAAAGGGAAACCTGTCCATCTGATCTTTTCACATTACAATGAAAGTGGTAAGCCTCTGAGGGTGACCCCTGTTTGAACCAGCAAGCCCAGTATCTGTTTTCTCTCAAGTAGCCTATTTGTCTACAGAAGCTAAAGGGTATTTATTATTATTTTAAAAACAAACAAAAACTTACACATAACCACTCTTACCAAGAATGCTGGGGGTGGGGGGGTGGGGGAGGAGAACCTTAAGATGATTTCAGTGATACCATCTAAACCATCAGTATTCTTTTTGGAAAGTAATATGTACTGCCCAAAACCCCACCCCTCTGAAAAACAAAACAAAAACCACTCTAGCTGCTAAATCTTTTGACATTGCAAAGACCCCTGACTTTTAACTTGAATGATCTGTTGGAAGTCAATGGACTGGAACGAATAATTCTCTTCCAGTGATGTGAGAAAACCGGATACTCATGCTTGAGAAAAAAAAAATTCTCCTTCTATATACTATTAAACTCTCACTAAGAAACCATTTAAAAATAAAAATACAAGTGGCATTTTTCAATTGCTAGCAACCCTTCACTTAGATGCAGACGGGGGGGAAAAAAAAATGCTGGCCTCTTTAGTTTCCTAGTTTACAGGCCCAAGAGTCTGATGAAAAGCTGATGAATATTTCTCAAACAACAAATTCTTCTGCTTCATGATAACCATAGTGTTTGGAAATAAAATCATGTCCAATCAATACCACTTAGCAGATATTTAATGTTTCACAACAGAACTCTTTTCCAGAGTGGAACTGTGGCCCTTCTCACTAACATTCAAAATAATTAGGATTATCTTAGCTGTCCAAAGCTTGGCAGGTTCAGTTTGCACTTTCAAACAGCATTAATTCTTGGCACTCAGAACAAGGGATAAAAGCTAAAGATATGAATGGAGATCTTTATTCAACCTGATCTATCATGGATTAGCTCATTCTTTTCCAGTTCATGCCTGCATTCTAGTTAAGAGGAAAGCTAAGCTGTAACTGATGTAATTAGAAACCACAAGCTCAGAAAAAATAGCCCATTTTTTCTTCCCCATTTACTATATATCTAGTAAAAAAAATAATCTTTGAAACAATTAAATGTTTTTTCCACATAAGTGTAATTAAAGAGGAGTGAGGTAAGCTTTCCTGAAAATATATCTTAATTTTCAGTTCTAAAATCTAACACCGATTTTATCTTAGTAACTAATGTCCGGAGGGGCCAGCTCTGCACTTTGCATACAGTGTAGAGAAGTGGCCAAGCCATGGCAAATGAGAGAGAGTTCCTGTAAATGGAATACGTACATTATCAGTGCTTCTTCCTTGATATAACTATCATAACCTTGTAAACACTGGGAATTACCATTTTTAAAAATAAAGTGAACTTAGAAAGCACATACTTATGCAGTAGCAACAATAACTCTTTCCCTCTAAATTTCTCGTATAACATGCATGCACAATTCACAAAATAATGCTAGTACATTTTTCTTAAAAAAACTCTTTTGACCCCCTTCACTAAGAACAACTTCTTAATTCTCAAAATAAACAGAAGTCTCTCAAGCGTCCTTCTGTAGCACATGGGAGAGTCTGAGGACTGGATCACAGCCTGGCCCCGCCATTGCTACAGACCAGCTTTCCTACTGCTGGAGAAACTAGGGGACGATGCACCTAGACCTACTCCCTTACCCCGACAGAGTTCAACGCAAAGGGAAGAACCTTTTTGTTTGTTATAATGTAGTACACAAAAAATGGAAACGACAGAGGGGCTCCATTCAGTCTTCCACTGCACCCGGGGCCCAGGCAGACTCATCTTGGGCCAGACATTCCTCCTCCACCCCATCCTGACCCCTGCACAACAGACTCTCCTGGACTACAGCATGGCAGCTGCCAGAGCCCCAAATTCCTTCCTTATCTCATGGGGGAGGAGGAGACTCCAAAACCAACTGGGGTCTCAAAGAAAACCCACAGACGAGCAGTGCAGCAGTGCGTGTGACAGCACCCCCACCCTGACAGGGACTCACACTCTCAATGAACCTCCTTAGCTCTCACCTCCCAAACACCTCTGGCCCGCCATGGTGATGGCCCTGGCTGCGCTCTCACTGCCAGTGGTGGAACTTTGTTCTCACCGACTTATTTCTTCCTGAACCCTTTCCAAAGTGAGCAAGGTTGCATATGAGGGGTTAACTCACTATTGTTTGCTCAACTGACTTGTGTCATCCAGGAGGAAGTATCTGATAATACACACCATCAAACATTCAAAGATTCTTGTTCACTGTGTTTTAATGAAAACAGACTCCATTTCAAAACCTAAACATAGTATGGCTTTTACTTCTCTTTGCGAACAACATCCTGAGGTACATCCTCACTGTTAACTCTGCTCTTTTTACCTCTCTGGCGAAATAACCACAGGGCACTCTGTGAAGAATTCCCTTCTACTATGGGTGAGGGACTTACGCATCCTGACCCTCAGTTTCCCCCCCTGTGAAATGAGGCTAACATAGCAGGTCAGTGTGATGATGACTGCGTACACACTAGTTTCCTTGCTGCATCTGTCTACAGTCTAAGTCTCAATGTCTTAAAGTTACGTGATTCTTGCTCTTGAAGGTGCCAGAAACCAATCGGTATTCAGTACAAGGTCTACTCACTCCAGGCCACACAGAACTTTCTGAACACCAGGGCCCAGGAAAGCATGCTTACTTCATTCTGAGTATCACCCAGAAGGCAAAACTCCTCTCCCTTCATTACATACACTCTGCCTTTTTTCTTTTTGAGGGGGGAGGGTGGTAAGATGGCAGGTGTCAAATCAAAATCCAACAGCAGAATGTCTGTGGACATGCTTTATACACCATACAAAGTGTTATCCAGTGATCATGCAAACTATCTCTTCAAGCAGCAGCAGTATCTGGAAGCAGGAAGAATCTCGTTTTTGAGCCTAAGTCTGTCTGAAAAGTTGGGAGCCTGGGAAGTACTTGGGCATGGGCTGCAATTTTCCAAAGGGTCAGAGTCTCATGGATCCCAATCTCATGGTTCCTGACTGACTGAGGCTTGCTGGTGTATCAGACGTTCTGGGAAAATACAACAGTGCAGAGCTAGGATGAGGTGTGAGGGCTTTGGAAACAACTGTCTCTTACTGTCTGAAGATCTTGGACAAACCCCTTACCCTCTCCCTGCCTCCTTTTCCTCATCTGTAATATGGGGATAGAGTAAGCGCTGAAGATGGTTCTATGTGTTGGGGCCCCCCCTAAGCCCGGTGCAGCTGAGAAGCCAACAATCCTGCACAACTTTACCATCTGGTCACCCACACACGCGGCCTGGCAAGTGCAGCGCCTCGGCCCTGGATGCTTGTCGGAAACAGGCCCTATTCTTGCCTCACTTCCCAGCCTCTATCCTCTCTGCTGTCCTCACCGACCCCTGATCCCGCCCACTTCACTGCTCTGCAGTGTCTGAGGGGCAGTAGAAAGAAAGCTGCTGCTCCTGCTCTGGCCTCTCCTCTGGGGCGGCAGCCGCAGTTTCCCACCAGGTAAGTGCACTGATGACAGCAGGTGGGCTGAGGGGGTCCTGCTCCGGGCAGGGTTCTGCTTCTCTGGGCAGAGCCCAGGTCTGAACAGCAGCAGGTGGTGTGGAAAGACCACAGGGTCTGTCATCAGACACTAGCACCTCATACACACCTCTGAGTCTGTCTCTTCCACTGTAAGAGGAGGAGAATAATCATACATCTCACACAGCTGACTTTGAGGGTCAAGGAGATGATATATGGCAAAACAGTTTGTAAATGTGAAGGCTCTATACACTTGTCAGTCATGTTTTTTGTCCCCTTCCCCGGGCCCTTCTCTAGGGAAGAAGAGTGAGTTACTATCTGTACTCCACTGTCTAAAACAGGACCAAGAAATTGATAACATTTTTAATGAAAACATTGGTTAGGAAAGAAAAAAAAAAAGGTGTTAAGTGACACACAACTCAAACATCCCTGAATGTTTAAGTTTCAGTTCTGATGTTCAGGGAAAGGTGACTTTTATTTTAACCCTTTCTTTATATACAAGAGACAAAGTTAAGATAGACCGTCAAACCTCAGAGGGAAGGCAGGGGCGGTCGGGTCGGGTAAGAGATCAACCAAAGGACCTGTGTCCATGCATATGATCATGAACAATGGACACAGACAATAGGGGGGTGGGGACATGTGAGGCGGGGATGGGGGGTGTGATAGGGCAGGGAGAGGTCAATGGGGGGAAGAGGAGACATATGTAGTACTTTCAACAATAAAGAATTTTTTTTAAAAAGTTAGGATGAATTCCAAACTGAAACCTGAGTGTTATTCTGTGCTTTTTACAGCACCACACATAGGACCTCAGCTACACATGACACTTCTTGAGACTGGCCAAGAGGCAAGACTTGGCTGAACCAGGCTGGGACTAAAAGCCAGGTGGACCACCACATGGCAGAAATAGAAAATCTACAAGGTAAAAGACAAACATCTGGCAAACTGAAATTAAACGGAGAATAGCTACCATGCATTGTCTAGCACAGTGCAGTGTACATAAGCTGGTGCTTAATAATGGATAAGAGAGTGAGAATGACCATGGAATTTAATTGTCACAAGACATGCTGCAGCAAGACAGGGCTGACCCACACATGGCAAAGAGAGTCTCCAGTCTAAACCAGTTTTGAGGGTTTTAAAGTGCAAGGGTTTTATCTAATTCCATCTGTATTTACTACTCAGAGGCTCTATACAGAGCCTGGGCGCCAAGGCAAAGAGAAAAGCCGCATCAAACACACGCTGGGACCAGAGGTGGAACAAGGGTCTCAGCCTGCTCTTACTGAGCGTGGGGAACCAGGTTCTGTGGGGACTCTGCATTGTAAACGAGGACTCAAGTCCAAGTGCAGCGCCACCCCTGGGTGGTCACACAGACAACTGCATTTGAAAACAGAGTTTAAATATGAATGTGATCATCTCAGAAACTAAGGCAGACCAGGCAAAGAAGATGCTCTACAAGTCTTCTCTGGACTAGAATTCCCCTTTGATTCTGGGAAAGCAGTTTGCTCAGATATAAGAGGAATCAAACCCATAAAGCAGGCTATGTATGGCATTTGCCATCCTAGAAACTAGGTTGGCTCTGTCCAGATATTTTGCAACAACAAAAAATGTTATGGGAGCCTTGCAGAGTGTTTTCTTCACACTGAGAAGAAAGAATCACGCTGAACCTCATGGGCATCTTGTTAAGCCTAAGAAAAAAGACTAAAGTTCTGGAGTCAACACCACTGCCAGAGAGCTGGTCACAAGGACAGCGAGCACTGCCTTCCAACCTAAGGCCCCAAATGAGCCCCGTTTCTGTCTAATCCACCAGCTTTCGAGCAGCCTTTCGCTTTGGAATCACACTATCTTAATAAAACACACAGTTTAACAAAACGTGTAAGATGTGCAGCTTTAGCTATATGGTTTTCAGGAAGTCCTTTATTTAATAAAAATATTCTGAGACTTTGCAATTAAATGGATCTAAGAGGAAGTCCATGAACCATTTCTCAAGTAGAACTTGTATAACATCTGCATGTAATATTTGAAATGATATGCTAGTACCAGGTAGAGGATTGTGTCAGGTAAATTATGTTATCTTAACTACCAGGAGACTCTGTCTTCTGCAAAAAGCAAATGCAAAACTCCATCATATTGGCTATCATACTATGTCAACTTTTTCTTCTTTCTTTCAAATTAGCATTACAGGAAATTTAAGACTAGTAATTATTAATATTTTTCTCTGGTATAGAAAAAGAAAGCAAACACCAGCACACATCTAAATAAAACATGTACCAGATGCAATCAATCAGGATAGAAAGTTTCAGGCATTTCCAGACAGGAGAATACATGCCTGCTTACAGTTGCATAAGTTATATGCACCTAAATGCAACACAGCCAATATGGATGAATAATGGAGTTCAGATTACAGGGAGCAAGAATACACTCTTTTGGAATAGTTCTTGTTAAGGGTGAACAGACATAAGAAAATAATAGCAAAATTGTATGTTTTCCCAATAGAATATTTTGACACTTTCATAAGATCACAACAGCTAAAAAAATTATAAATGCATCTCTTAAAACATTTTTGAGGTTAAAATGCTGTCTGTCCAATTAGTTCACAAGAAAGGTTGTCCACCCTAAGAGGTTAATCTGCAGGTGATGTAAGGCATTCAAGGAATATGATTGTACCTGCCTCTCTCCAGGGGTTTCTGGTATATTCAGGAGAGAAGAGTTCATGTGGTTTTTTAAAAAATATTTTTATTGCCGAAACCGGTTTGGCTCAGTGGATGGAGCGTCAGCCTGCGGACTGAAAGGTCCCAGGTTCGATTCCGGTCGAGGGCATGTACCTGGGTTGCGGGCACATCCCCAGTGTGGGAGATGTGCAGGAGGCAGCTGATCGATGTCTCTCTCTCATCGATGTTTCTAACTCTCTATCTCTCTCCCTTCCTCTCTGTAAAAAATCAATAAAATATACTTTAAAAATATATATATTTTTATTGATCGAGAGAGAGAGAGAAACAGACATCAATTTTTTGTTCCACTTACGCATTTATTGGTTGATTCTCATATGTACCCTGACCAGGGATCGAACCCGAAACCTTGGCATATGGGGACAGTGCTCTAGCCAACTGAGCTACAAGCTCATGTTTTGACAAGTATTTTAGTTTATCTTCAAGAAAATGTTTTTCCCGCCCCCCCCCCGCCCCCCAACTGCATTCTGTCTGAAGCCACACTTACCTGTAGCCTATCTTTAGGGGCTTCTAAGAATAACCACCTACAGTGTCTTTGAGTGGGAAGCTCCTGGGTGGGGCCTGCTGGCACTGGTCAGCTGAGCTCAGCTCTGAACGGAATGAAGGAAACTAAAAGCTGTGGCACATTTACACAACGGAATACTATGCAGCTATAAAAAAGAAGGATCTCTTACCCTTTGTGACAACATGGAGGGACCTGGAGAGTATTATGCTAAGTGAAATAAGCCAGTCATATAAAGACAAGTATCACATGATCTCATTTATATGTGGAATCTAATGAACAAAATAAACCGATGAACGAAACAGGGCCAGAGGCCTGTATGCTTGGAAGAGACTGACAGATCTCAGAGGGGAAGGGGGAAGGATGGGGAGAGATTAACCAAAGAACTTATATACATACTAGAGGCTTGGTGCACGAATTCGTGTACCCTCAGCCTGGCCTGTGGGATAGGGCCGAAACTGGCTCTCCAACATCTCCTGAGGGATCCAGGATTGTGAGAGGGCACAGGCTAGGCTGAGGGACCCCACCGGTGCACAATTTGGGCCGGTGAGAGACGTGGGAGGTTGGCCAGCTGGGGAGGGACCGCGGGAGGGCTCCAGGGTGTGTCCAGCCTGTCTCACTCAGTCCTGATCGGCTGGACCCCAGCAGCAAGCTAGCCTACTGGTTAAAGCATCTGTCCCCTGGTGGTCAGTGCACATCATAGCGAGTGGTTGAGTGGCCTTAGCATATCATTCGCATATTACGCTTTGATTAGTTGAACGGCTGATTGGTCAACCGGACACTCAGCATATTAGGCTTTTATTATATAGGATATGCATAGCCCATGGACACAGACAATAGTGTGGTGAAGGCCTTGGCGGAGGTGGGTGGAGGGGAACATGAGGAGGGGGAACTATACTGTCAACAATAAAAAAATATTAAAAAAAATAAAATAATATTGGCAGGTATTTACCAAAGCATGACACAAATTTTTAATTGTTGCTCTCACTAGTAAAAAAGTGGTTTCCTTTCAGAATTTAGTTTTCTGTGTTTTTTTAAATTGTGGTAAAATATACGTAACATAAAATGTACCACTATAACCATTTTAAATGTAAAGTTCAGGGGTATTAAGTACATTCACAATGTTGTACAAGCACCACCTCCTGTCATCTCTAGAACTTTTCCCTCTTCCCAAAGTGAAGCTCTATACCTATTAAACAATAATTCCACATTTCCTCCTCCCCCAGTCCCTGGTAACTATCCTTCTACTTTCTTAGTGAATTTAACTGCTCTAGGTACCTCATATAAATAGAATCACAGAGTATTGGTCATGTTATGACTGACTTATTACACTTAACATACTGTCTCCAAGGTTCATCCAGGTTGTAGCTCTGGCAGAATTTCTTTCCTTTTTATGGGAAAGCAGTTTTCTGCTTTCCCACTCATTTATCAATGAACATATGGTTCATGTCCACCCTTTGGCTATTGTTAACACTGAAGGTATGAACAATGGTATTCAAATAACTATTTGAGTTCCTGCTTTCAATTTTTTTTGGGGGAAGGGGTATAAACCCAGAAGTGGAATTTCTGAATTATATAATAATTTTATTTTTAAGTTTTTGAGGAAACCAGACAGTTTTCTAATTCAGCAACACCATTTTACATTCCTACCAGCAATGCACAAGGACTCCAACTTCTCCACAGCTTCAACAACACTTTTCTGTTGTTGTTTTTAAATAATAGCCATCCTAATGGGTGTGAGATATGGGATTTAGTTTTTGATCCTTTTCTATGATCCCTTCCTCTATTTCTTCCCAGTCTTCAACAACCCTGACCTATTATTCTGTCTCTATTTTATTACTACCAAATTTAAATGAAGAGTCAGCCTCACTGCCCACTCAGTAGATTATGCTGGTGGCTGTCTTATTCCAGGAGTTTTCTCAAGGTCACCCATAACCTGCTGATCACCAAAGTCAATGGCCTGTTCTAACATTTCCTCCTTCCCTCTGGAGCACTGGACACCTGACCATGTCCTCTTCCTTCACTCCCCACAACTGTCGCCCGCAGAGGGAGGTGATCGGTGGTGGGGGAGGGGGGGCAGCACCGCACAGATGACAAGCAGTGGCAGTGGCGGGGGCGGGGCCAGCTGCCAGCAGCTAGAAAAGGAAAGCCCCTATAGACCTTGATTGCTGGCCAGGCCTAGGGACCCTACCTGAGGGGTCCCAGATTACGAGAGGGCACAGGCTGAGCTGAGGGACACCCACCCCGCCCTGTGCACGAATTTTGTGCACCAGGCCTCTAATCTATTGTATAAACATCCTGTCATCAAAGGCTGGGAGCAGGAAATTTTAGCAATTGCAGGAGAAATTATCAGTTATTTGGAAAACTCATTTTTGTGAAACAGATCATTTCTCAATGATGGCAAGTTAATTAGACATGAATTCATTCTTACACCCAGTCCTTGAGCAAATGTCCCTTCACTCTGGACAGTAACAGACATGTAAGAACAACATGCTGGAAGACTGAAAGGTATACAGACTTTTTCTCCCTCCATGGTAAAAGAAACTCATTAAAACTATTAACTTTCAAAAACTAGGTAACGTGGTGCTATCAGCTAGGTTTTGGATAGACTGCTTTTTTTTTTTTTTAATATATTTTATTGATTTTTTACAGAGAGGAAGGGAGAGAGAGAGAGAGTTAGAAACATCGATGAGAGAGAAACATCGATCAGCTGCCTCCTGCACATCTCCTACTGGGGATATGCCTGCAACCCAGGTACATGCCCTTGACCGGAATCGAACCTGGGACCCTCCAGTCCGCAGGCCAATGCTCTATCCACTGAGCCAAACCAGTTTCGGCTGGATAGACTGCTTTTATTACTGATTGACTCATTGATTGCTGATTGACTGAAGATGCAAGTTTGATTCCACAGACACATACAGAACTCCAGCCCCAACAGTGAGTGAAGCCACATTCTTCACAAGCACACCTGGAACATTAACACAAAATGACCATGTACTAGTTTACAAAGCAGGTCTCCAAACATTTCAAAAATGTGTGTCTTTCAAACTTAGAAATCTTGGGGATTTAAGCCTGCAGTCTATCAGAATAACTACAAAGGAAAAACCCTTCAGCTCTGAAAAAATGATAAACAAGGTGAAATAAATATCATTAACTCTGACTAACCAACAGGCCAGGATTTGGTCACAATATGATTGATTTCACCGTTAATGCTACTGTTGAAAGTATTTAAATGCACAGGCACTGACTCCAACCCACACACTCCTCCTCAATCCCGCATTCCAAGTAGATCAGTTATTTTCACACTTGGTTCATCTTCAGTGAAGACGGTAATTAAATCTTTAATTTGAAAACAAGAGTGCAAGCCCAGTGTCACTACATTATTGGCTGCCCTCAAAACTTACAGCAAAGAGCAAACAAATAACAAACGGTGACCTCAGCTCCTTAAAGCTTAAGCAATCAGCCAATTTCAGAAGGGAGCATCTCAAAAGTGACCAATTTACATGTGGGAATGCTTTCCAGTCATCTGCAAACTTCCCGGGGATCGGAAACATTACTTAAATTGCATAAATTGTCAAGTTTACGCACTGCTTGGCTTTCTGATTACACCATAATTTTTAAAACACAAATTTCAGAGCACGCTCTATTTTATGTACAAGGTGTTGGAAGAGCCTCTTAGGAAGCTAAATACTCTCAGGAACATGATGACTGCAGTTGGTCCTCTATTCTTTTTTTAAAATATGTTTTTACTGATTTTTTTTAGACAGAGAGGAAGGAGAGGGAGAGATAGAAACACTGACGAGAGAGGAACATCATCCATGGGCTGCCTCCTGCATGCCCCCTACTGGGAATTGAGCCTGCCACACTGGCCGGGCCCTCTTTATTTGCTAATAAAGAAGTAGCTAAAACTCTTCTTAAGCATAAAAGAAGGCAGTGTGGTTACTTAATTTGCGGAATATTTGTTGAGCATCTGTTCTGTGCCCAGCACTGTTGATATAAAGGGAATATAGCCGTGAATAAAACGTGTCTCTGTTCTCAAAGGAAACTGCCAGGAACACCTGGGACCAGATTCCAGCTGAGCCACTTACTGCTGATGTGATCTTGGGTGATAATTTAACAGCTCTGAACCTCCATTCCTCATCCATTAATAAAAAAACAATGCTAACGGTTGTAATTAAAAATAAAATATACCAAGTATTCCAGGGACACTAGTTCCTCCCTTCGCCTGTCTCTATAACAAGGGAGCAAACAGTACGTGCTTCCAGTATACACCAGGGACCATCCGAAGCAAAATCAGGAGGAAGGTGACACTGTCCCTCAGTTATATTTGCCTGATCCTTTGCATCTCCTTGCACGTCTTTCCTGTTCTTAGGTATCCTGCGTTCTGTTCAGCATTCCCTCGTCCTCTCCCGTCTTCTCTCTGCCAAATTACACCTCACCCCTTCCCTCAACTCACCCCAGAAACAGTTCTGTTCTTTCAGTGTACTGCCTGAGGTTCTTGATGAAATGCCCAATAATCTAATTCACCAAGGAGTAAATGCAGGCTTCGTGCTCTAACCCTCTTGTTGATATTTCCAAAAAATGGCTTCTAGACCTTGCAGAGACGTCATCTTTGGGGGCAGAGCACATTTCCAAGGTCTTGCCTATATACCGCTCAGTATCCAGAATGCACTGCTAGTAAGTGGGTAAATCCTCAAGCTGCACATTTACTACGCCAGGTTTTCATAATTTACAGAAAAGAGGCATTCTTGCTGAGTGAGGTTCTGGTCCCTGCCTGGTCTGCAGCCCCACCTCAGAACGGAATCACAGCCTTTCAAAGCACTGACTGGTGAGAGACACTCAAAGTTGGTAATCAGCTTCCCTTGCACTTTGCCTTCCAGAATCTTAATTAGAATGCAGTGCTATGGCCAACCAGAAAACTGGTATTTAAAGAAGAGAAATTGCAAGACAATTATTTTCCACGATCAGAAACTCGCATGTTCTCTAGTGTTTCAATGGTGTTCCACAATTCTAACCAAGTATTTGTCAGAGCATTGAGTAAAATGAACTTTCATTTTTGTTAAAAAATACTGCTAGTTCTAATACTAAACCAGATAAAATTGAGAGAAAGGGAAAAGATACAAATGAGCTAACAAATGAGTTTGGTAGTTAAAAGGAGAAATTTTTCATGATGCTAAACCAAGGTCCTCTGTTTATTTAAAAAGTAACTTGACACTGAGAACTGTGTCAAAACTCAGATAGCACAGGATTTAATTTGCTCTAATAGACATGTATTATTTTTACAGTAATAAAAAGTGATATAAAAGACAGAAAGTAAGGCTGAAAGTAAGTCACAGAAAACAGAAGCCACTGCTGGAGGAATAGCTCTTCCCTGGGGCTGTAGGACCGAACTGCTCTGTAATGAGTGCAGGCTGGTGGACTCTGGGAGATGGAACAGGCATTCCCAGGAAGAGACTACTGGCCTCAGGCAGAAGCTGGCAAGCGCTGACTTAGGTCAGCAAAGCTTGTTAAATGAGGCTCAGCCCACATTATTTATTAGTATAATTATTAATAATAACCACTATAATTTATTGAGCCCCTATCCTGTTCCAGGCCTTGTCCTTTACTTATTTTTACATAAACCCTTTGGGGAGATGGTATTAATATCTTCATTTGATAGATTTTAAAAATTAAGGCTGAGAGGCTGATTAACATCCAAGGTCACACAAGTGCTGAGTGTCAGAATATGTACTCAGGACTCAGACCTGGGAATGTCCACCCTGATTATGGCCATAGGACATTACAGTAGGTCTGCTGGTTTGTTTCTCACCCTGCCAACTCTCACCTCACCCAGGAGTCCCCTGCCTTGACCCTTGCTCTTCTGCACATTCACGGAGTTGCTGCCTGAGTTCCTCTCCAGAAAGCCGTAATCTTGCTGGAAAAGACAACTCTCAAGCGCAAGCATCACCCGAGTTGTAGGTGTGCCTTCTGAAAATGAATCCAGGAAAGCAGCTACCCACGGGACCCCAAGTCCCACATTTTTTAAAACTACTTTCCAAGCAGGAGAGACTTCAGGGACCCATCATCTGATTTGGTGGATCGAAGGGTTATCTGTTTGCTGCCTATCAGATTGTGTGTTTCAGAAAATAAAGTGAGAGTCACTTGGCAGAACCCTGCATTCTTTTCAAAAGCAACTTCTTGCTGCAGAGGCCTGTGAGCCCTGGAGCAGCAGAGCACAGAAGAGGATAGAAAAGTACAAGCGTGGGGTCACAGGTCACAAGGCAGATCCCTCCAGCATCAGAGATCTCCACCAACCAGGGTGTACTGAATCCTGGGGACAACAGGGGGCCTGCCAGGGGCCATGCAGAGGATGCTGACTTCTCCCAAGGCTCCTGCACATCTGGCAGGGGAGTCTGGAGCAGAACAATAGGATCTGGGAATTGGAAAGCTATCTATCAGACACTGTGGTGTCAAAAAAGAGTGTTTAAGGGAGCATATCTTTCCCAAGTTCCTTGTGTCTGGGGAGAAAAGAGGAAAGGGGGATAATGCCCCTCTGCAATGTAAAAGCTTGGCTTTTCCCTTCATCTGATTTCAGCTGATGTGCACTGTCCGTCAAAGTACACCTCCGACAGAGGAAGGGGAGCGGACAGCAGGGGCGGCGCCAGCGGGGGGTGCGTGGATGTCTCGCTCAGCATCATGTTCCCCAAGAGGCACAAGAGGGCCACATTCTGAGCAAATCCGTACAGGTGAGTTTTCAGAGCAGATAAGTAATTACCCTATTCCACCTCATGTGACCTTTCATGAAGTCGGGATGGAGACAATGAAAAATGAACCAATTCACCCCAGGAGGCTCCAGCACCTCACGGTCATCAGTATCAAGGGATCCTGATACATCTAACAGAAATGCCATAGTGCCTGGCCAGGGCCACCAGCAGGAGAAACCTATCAATCAATGAAGCTAACACAGAGTCCAGTGCATGCTCAAATCTAAAGCCAGAGCAACAGGAAACAGTGCATAGTACAATAATAAACTCATGGGCTCACATGGTGTTTGTATTTAAGACCCCCCTGTCTCTTAGGCAAGCCATGTTTAATGCCCCAGTTTCCACATCTATAAAATGAGGGGGTTGAGAGCTCAATGACTTCCAACTTCTCTCCCAGAAATAAATTTTTTTGTGTATTATGATTTCTTATTGTTACAATTTCTCAAACCTCCATCTTTTTTAAGTTCTAAAGGTTTAAGTGCCTGCTCAAAGTCAGAATTAATTGAGTATAAACAGAGCTGGGTAATTTAGCATCAAGTGATTACTTCCGAAGCAAGAAATTAACCTCTTTTCTTCCCTAATAGAGACATTAATGTTTTCTGTCAATAATGGACTAAGCTCTTTCCAATAACTGGGATTCAACTGCAAAATGGGAGGAGGATCAATTCCTCCATCTTTGTGCTCCTGTATAGAAATAGTAGCTTCAGGCCCTAGCCAGTATGCTCAGTGGATAGAGTGTCAGTACGTGGACTAAAGGGTCCCAGGTTCGATTCCAGTCAAGGGCAATACCTTAGTTGCAGGCTCAATTCCTGGCCCTGGTTGGGCATGTGCGGGAGGCAACCAATTGATGTGTCTCTCTCACATCTATGTTTCTCTCTCTCTCTCTCCCCTTCCCTCTTCTACTCTTTCTAAAAATCTATGGAAAAATATCCTCGGGTGAGGATTAACAACAAAACAAAAATCAATCAATCAAACAAAAAAAACCCACAAAAAAACAAATGTAGCCCTAACTGGTTTGGCTCAGTGGATAGAGCGTCAGCCTGCAGACTCAAGGGTCCCAGATTCGATTCTGGTCAAGGGCATGTACCTTGGTTGTGAGCACATACCCAGTGTGGAGTGTGCAGGAGGCAGCTGATCGATGTTTCTCTCTCATCGATATTTCTAACTCTCTATCCCTCTCTCTTCCTCTCTGTAAAAAAATCAATAAAATATATTTAAAACAAAACAAAACAAATGTAGCTTCCAGTGACATGGTACAGCCTCTGCCTCAGAATCGAATGCTGATCACATGACGATGGCTTGGTGGAAATCAGATCATCAGCTAACTTTGCACGATGCATTTTCTAACACTAGTGGTTCTTCAGTGTCTTGGCTGACTCGGTCTAGAATCTAGTCCTTGGCAGGTCAGTCACTGCTCTCTGTGTGAATCTCAACTATTGTCCAGTGTGACCTTGCAGACCTGGACACCCCCCCCACCCCCTGCAGAGCACAGTGAGGACACGTCCCTAACCTTTCCTACAGAGGAGACAGCACATTCTTAGCCAAGTGGAAACACAGTTGTCCCCACATTTCATCAATAAAGCAGTAGAGTTGCCTTCTCCTTCCTGCTTTTTGGGCTGTCTTCCATTAAAGTAGATCTTTTAGTAATGAGACAGCCACCGGAGATGACAATCACTAGGGTCTTTACAAGCACTTCTGCTTGTGTAAGAGCTGGTGTTTTTATGTGAAGATGGATGGGATTCAGTGCAAGCTGGCTGTCAGGCAGAGATGGACTATGCTGGAGACCCTTACCTTGTGACCTGGGACCCCAGTCTTGTGCTTTTCTTACAGGAAGAGAAGGAAACAGTGGTGGATGAAATGGTCCAGGTCAGCTGGCGTGGAAGTCACTGCCCAGCTGCTGAACAAGGGCACCCTCCGTACTGACAAAATGTAGGTGTTCAATGATATCACGCCAGCAAATGTTTAGGGAAAGTGGCACTTTCATACGCTGCTGGGAGGAATGAAGCAGGGAAAGCTCAGCCTTGGGGTTGATTGGGTAGTATTTAATACAATCTAAAGCAGGCTCTCTTTGAAATGCCCCTTCTCAGCATCTGCCCAGAAAAACACCAGGACATGTGTACAAGGAAACTGCAGCATTTATTTCACACAATATGATTGTCAATATATAAGGAAATTAAGCAATAAACTATGATCCACCTAAACTATGGAATCCTATGTACCTGTTATAAAGCTGACCCTCCTGTACTAACATGAAAGATCTCTAAGACTAACTGTTGATTAAAAGGAGCATTTTTGAGGAACAAGATGTCCACCTTGTAAAAAGCCAAGCGAACTGTGTGGTTCTACAGACACACGTACCTGCATGTGATTTCATAGCAAAAGGTTTGAAATGACATATAGTATACGTTTAGCTCTTGAAGCAAACTGTTAAATAAACTGAGAGGGAAAAGTCCACAAAACAGTATGTACACCAAGATTAAAACAGGTAAAAAAAAAAACAAAAAAACACAAAACACACACACACACACACACACACACCCAAAAACCCTCATAAGGAATTAAAGAGAAAATAAAAATTGCAGTGTTCTTCTGTTCATTTAAGCAAAAATAAAGTTATTTTAACTCTACGTACAGACACATATTCTGAAAAAAAGTTTCCAAAGTTATTTTTAATTGCTCTTTTATAAATCTGACTTATAAGGTACTTTTTAGATGAATAAAGTACAAAAGTTAGCTGTGTAGGACGTTTCATCATGATGGAAGTATAAAATGGCTGACTGTAAACTATTATGAAAGAGCTAGAGGTCCAGTGCACAAAAATTCGTGCACTGGAGGGGGGGGGTCCCTCAGCCCGGCCTGCCTCCTCTCACAGTCCAGGAGGTCCAGGAGCCCTCAGAGGATGTCCTACTGACAGCTTAGGCCCACTCCCCCTAGGAAGCGGGCCTAAGCCACAGTCTGGCCTCCCTCTGCGGGAGACGACCAGGTCCATCAGGGGAAGGCGCCGCCCCCATCACCCTGCTGCTGTTGCCACTGCCGGCTGCCACAGCTACCAGGCCTGAGCCCCGGGTCTTGCAGCCACCAGGGCTCACAGCTGCCTGAGCCCCGGGCCTCGCAGCTGCCGCCATGGCTGCCTGCCTTCGGCCCTAGCAGCCACTGTGGCTTTGTCTGGATGGACGTCCAGAAGATGTCCACTCTAATTAGCATATTACCCTTTTATTAGTATAGATAAGCATTAACTAAAATCTAGTTACAGTGTTAATGTGAACCACTTAAAACTATTTTGATTTTTGGAAATGGTACATTGCAAAAGATCTAACTTGTTGCTAAAGTATGCATTTCACTTCATTATTATTGCCAATTTGTTATAATACAGCAGGTCTTTATCCAGCAGAGATGTCTGCACAATTCCTTAGGTTTAGTCATTGGGTGATGTGTAGTTTGGGCAACTACATTCCCTAAATTATCTTGTTAACGTAATAAGTAGTCATGCACCTTCCAAAGCAACTGACAACTGTAATAAAAATATTCTGTAATGTTTATGATATTTGAAACATTATAGAATAGTATTGTTTTATGACACAGAGCCTGTTATTATACTAGGCATACACAGAGTATTTGGAATGATACTAAATTTAAAGCACTTTAAAAACGAAGATGCATGAATCAGGCTTGATTCCATGTACCCAAGAGAGTGATATGAGATTGAGGGGATAAGAGATTCTGTCCTGAAACTATGCCTGCCACCCAAGGACCAAAATATCTGACATTTCACAATTAAAGATTCATTTATTCAGAATAAACACTGATGTCCTTTTAAAATGCAAATAATCAACAGACCTAAGACATATGATCAATTATTATTTTCCCGTGTTATTTATCTAATTGTTTTTCTAGAAAGAGGGAGACGCAGGAGGGAAGTAGGCTACCAGAAGTAAGAAAAGGTCCTACATGAGTATATGCGCTTACTGTGTGAGGACAACAGAGGAGAAACAACAGAAGTCCAACCCTACTAATCAATCCTTCTGTTTCTTTCCTGAAACTGGTGCTCCTGGAACACCTTCAATGTACCCTTTCTAAGAACTTTGGCAGACACCAACTCAACCAGAAACATACAATTAAGATCATAAAATTCTTCAAAAACCAATAAAAGTACAACTTATTAAGCACTAACCATATGCAGTGCTAAGCCATTTACAGACATTACTTCACCTTAAAATAAACCCTAGTGAAATGCATACTGTCACCTCTAACTTACAGAGGGAAAAACTAAGATTCAGAGAGAGGAAGACACTTGGCCAAGGTCACATGGCACTAAGTGACAATGCAGGTCTGAGAGACACCATACTCAATGCTCTGAACCATTATGCTCTGGTGCCTCACCCCCGCCTCAAATACAAAGAAAAATAAATTAATCTGACCAAGAATCAGTGCTTAAGTCCAAAGCTAACACATATTCTCTAAACGGGCACTCATAGCTTTAAATCCATATTTTCTTTAAGTAGATATTATTTTAGTTAAAAAAGGTAAAAATAGCTTCTTTCCCATGCATGGTGCTTTTCTCACCAAAACAAATCTTCTCTAGAATGGGGTACTTCATCAATAAATTGGAATCTGCTGGAAAATCTTCAACAGACTTACTTTTAACCAGTCATCCTGGCTCCCCTTCCCTTGGCTGATGTTCCCACATGAAAAAGAAGTCCATTTGGCAATGGTTCATATATCCCACCATCCCACTGAGTTTCAACTTTAATGAAATAAAAATAATCCACGCTATCTAATATCCAGGTCCAAAGTGTTAGGTGGCTATGTGTGTTACTTTCATGGAAAAAAAAAGTTGGGTAAATGCACTGTCATGTATGAGTGCAAATGATATTCATATATACTGTGCTAGATGCCTCTAGAGCCAGACTCACATCCTATTAGCAACACCTCTGTGCAAGCTTCAACTCAACTCCCTGTAACAGCATCCTGTATCAAGAGTGGACCTTGGGTCACTTACTTCTTACCCCAGGGCTTCTCTGACGCCACAGATACTAGCCTTCTGTAAGCACACATGTGCAACTCAGAAGTGAGGGAATGAGAACTCATGGAAAATGCTTCCCCTGCCCAACCAACATGACTCAGTGGTTGAGCATCAACCTATGAACCAGGAGGTCACGATTCGATTCCTGGTCAGGGCACATGCCTGGGTTACGGGCTTGATCCCCAGTAGGAGGCGTGCAAGAGGCAGCTGATCAATGATTCTCTCTCATCATTGATGTTTCTCTCTCCCTCCCTCTCCCTCCCTCTTTGGGGGGGGGGGAAATATATATATATATTGCTTCTTCTTTATCTTCAGGTGGATGATTCTAAGATGCTTTCTAGGAGCTCTTCAGAAGGTTCCAGAGCTAATGCCAGGACTCTAATGACACAACTTTATGTTGGCTTTTCTCTTTCCCCTCGTTCTTCCTCCTTGGAGTTACTATCCAATATTCTACAGCATACAAGTCCTTGTTGTCTTGAGTTCTAAGTAGAACCCAAGGTAGGAATAGACCCTTTATACCTCAGCAAGCAACATAATACAAGGGGTGGGGGAATGGGAACTCATGGAAGTAAGTTCCCATAAATTTAAGTTTATCCTTAAAGTAAGCTTTAAGGATAGATCGGAGTGTGAAATCGAGCTCTGGCATTTATTTGCCACATTCCTTGGGGGAGTAACTTCATTAAGCCAGTTGGCTTCATTACTATAAGCACTCACTTTTTTTTTTTTGTGGGAACTGAGAGAAAAATGTAGAAAAAAAGAATTTCAAAAATCTCTTTTAAGAACAATGTAAAATATATCGCCCAATATCTACACATGAACAAATGAACTCATACAAAAGTGCTATGAAATAACCAATAAAACAAACCAATCTTTGGAAAATTTGACCATGAACACAAGAAAATAAGCATATAAAGAGAAAAACATTAAACATGAGAAAGTGGATATAGCCACAGGTATCATATTTTCAAAAATTTATGAGATCACTGTAATTTTTATCATTAAGTTTGAAAATAAAAGTAGAAGTGGATATTTCTCTTCAAATAAAAACCAACTGCCAAAAACAAATGAGGAAGAGAGCTCATTAAATAGATTTCTATAAAATAAACAGAAAGGTTAATCAAGACTTACTTCCCATTTGCAAAAGGACCTAGGCCTAGATGGTTTTATGGGCAATTTTATTCAAACACAAAGACATGATTATTCCTGTGCCACTTGAACTTCTCTGAAAAATAGAAGATGAATGACTTCAGCTTCATCCTATGAGCTTAGTGTAACCATGATACAAAAACATGGCGAGATAACACAAAACAGGAAAAAAGGCAAAGCTCACTGTGGCTAAAAATACAAAAGCCCTACATAAATACAGGTAAATTGAACCCAACAATATATTATAGAAATGATGCCTCATGACCAAGTTAAAATTTATTCCAGGAATACAAGGATGGTTCTACATTTAATTATAGTAAAACGATAAAAATCTCATGGTTATTTTAATGAATGCCAAAAAGACATTTGCTATAAATATAGTGTCCACTCTTGCAGTATTAATGTATCCTATATAATATAAGGCTAATATGCAAATTGTCCCCTCTATCTGGAGTTTGACCGGGAGTTGGACCAGGGGGCGGGGCCAGCTGGCCAACCACCCGCGGCCCCTCCCCTGGCCAGCTCCGCCCCCGATCGGCCCCCCCATCCCCTGATCAGGGGCAGGGATCACCCCAATCAGGGCAGGCCGGTTGAACCCCACCCATGCACAAATTCATGCACCGGGCCTCTAGTATTATCATAACATACATTGGGGAGTAAGGAACACAAAAAGTGCAATGTCTACATGAAAGGAATCATAAAACTTCACTATGAAACTTCTGGTTTAAATATACTTCTGTATTACTGAATTTCCCCCCCCCCCAATGACTTTACATTGCTTTTTGTAAAAATGATGATAAAAATAGGCTTGCATGAAGGTTTGAACTAGGAATTATACACAGAATAATGCAAAGCCCTCTTTAGGCAGTTGTGGTCTATATCAAGAGCCAATAAAGAAATGATAATGTTCAGGGAACGAATGAAGAGAAAAGTGTATAGAACAGAAAATAAGACTAACTATTTTTAGTATATGCATGAAAGTTTCGTATTTCAAAAGAACAGGACTAGGGAAAATTAACACTGTTATTATAATTCACTTTGGAAAATATCGTGATAGAAGAGTTTCAGAGCTAGCTAATTAAAGAAGAGGACTTGAAGAATGAGGCCAGTTTGGAGCACCAAGTAGGGAGTAAAGATTATTCCCAGTATATGGTACAATCTAGGAGTTAAGGTCAACAGGATTGGGCAGACAGTTCAAAGAATGTCCCTGGTGGCCTGGAGAGTGTTCCCTGGGCAAAGAGTAGGCACCATGGTCACCTCAGAAAGGAAGACCCTGCACTATCCAGGGCACGAGCAGGGGCAAGGTCAGGATCCAGCAGTCATGTAAACAAAGAGGATTCTTAGGCAGAGGGACACGTACGAGATGAATGGGGTGTGACTGGTACCCTGGAGGTAGCCCCAGAATGCTATGGGGGGAGGCAGGTTAGACAGAAAGTCACGCTGGAGTTGACAACCTGGCACCTCCATTTCACAGGACAATGATGGCCTTAGCACAGTGATGGCGAACCTATGACACGCGTGTCAGAGGTGACATGTGAACTCATTTTTTTGGTTGATTTTTCTTTGTTAAATGGCATTTAAATATATAAAAAAATATCAAAAATATAAGTCTTTGTTTTACTATGGTTGCAAATATCAAAAAATTTCTATATGTGACACAGCACCAGAGTTAAGTTAGGGTTTTTCAAAATGCTGACACGCCAAGCTCAAAAGGTTCGCCATCACTGCCTTAGAACTTTAATGCAACCTTAGATGGTCACACAGCATTAAGAATGTACTGAATGGCACTAAATCCTACACTTAAAAATGGTTACAGTGGCAAATTTTGTTATATATATATATATATTTAGCATAACAAGAAAAAGTATAATAAAAATAGAAGATTATTAGTGTTACACTGAGAGAGATATTATTAACACTAGAGGCCCAATGCACAAAATTTGTGCAAGGGGCTCACCCCTCGCAGCCCTGCCTGGCTGCCTCATGGCCCCGTGGCCCCACCCACTGGTCGTTCCGGAAGATTGTTCCAAGGTCCGGTCTAATTAGCGTATTAGCTCTTTATTATACAGGATGGCCTAGCAAGCCCTGTGGAAAAGGTAAATGGAAGAAGACAGTGGCCAAACCAAAAATAAAATATCAAAAATCATGAAACAGTTCTTTCAACTAGTATTAAACACGAAACAGGGTTCATAACAGAGCCACACAAACTGCAGAATCTGAGTCCCAACCATGAAGGGTCAGGCTACTGACCACGTGAATTGGCAAAAGGCATGAATGCAGCCATTTCACCCGTTTTCTCTCAACAACCAGAGTAAATAGGGATCAGGTAGCACAGATCCTTCATAAAGCAGCAGAGCCAAGCAATCCCATGAAAGATATACATGTTCCAACACTTAGTTTCTTTGCTTAGGAACGTCCAGGGCAAGAGCCACATTCTCTTTTTGGAGCTCTGTGCATGCTGGCACCTGGTGAGCAGGGGTCTGAGAAGAAGCTGAGACCTGGAGTTGTAATTAAGGTAAAGTGTCTCCAGCCTTCAAAAGACCTCAGGATGCCACTCCCGGCAGAGGGCGGCTGGAGAGACTTTCCTGTCTAACTACACAGAATTTCCTCTCTGGTTTAACAGTGGCAAGGTGCTATTTGCAGGATTAAAAAAAAAAAAATGAGCAAATCATTTGCCTCTGTTTTCTGGAGACAAACATTTGGTTTCAAAAGTAAACAAAAGTCATTTCTACTTAAAAGACCACTGATTTACTTCAATGGTCTGAAGGGGGTGTAATTTATTTCAGTCTACTTAGCACTGTAACAACTCTTTTCAAAAACCGACATTGATTCATGAAAATGAACACACGGACTCTCTCTGCAGCATAAACCTCAACGCCTCAGGCAAGTGCTGATGGAAATGTAGTACAAGGCACTGCAGACCCGAGAGGGGACGTGAGCAATTACCCCCGGTATTTAACCCAATCTATTGCTCATCAGAAAAGCGCTTAGCACAGGAGTCAGACTCAGAGGAGCTGACAAGGAGCACAGCCACTTAAATGTCCCCTCCAGCGATTACACTCAACCCAAGAGTGTGTCAAATTAAAACAACTACACATTGACTTTTTGCTTCTGTAAACATTAAGGGGTGATTGACAGTTACAGGCTGCGGCCAGCCAGCCAGGCATTAGCATCAACCTCGCTGCTTATCTGCTCTTAGTTCCAGCAGTCTGTCTGCTCAGGAATACTCCTGTAGAACACAGAAGGATTTCAGGACTTTCCACTGGGGCTCGCTGGAAGAGGTTCTGCCATCTCTTCCATATAAGCAGCTTTAGATGACCCTTAAAAACTGAGGGTTTTAAACATCAACACTGGTCACTTCCTATTAGAAAAATTTCCAATCAGAAAAATGGGAGATGGCCCTGGCTATGTGGCTCAGGGGTTGGAGTGTCGGCCCTCACGGTGAAGGATTGTGCGATCAGTTCCTGCTCAGGGGCACGTGCCTGGGTTGCAGGTTCGCTCTCTTTCCTCTGGTTGGGACGCATGTGGGAGGCAACTGGTCAATGTGGCTTTTTCACATCGATGTTTTCTCTCTCCCTCCCTCTCTCCCTCCCTCATTCCCTTTCTAAAAAGCAATGAAAAATATATCCTCTGGTGAGGATTAACAAATGGAAAATCAGCCAGTCTTATTGCTCTACTGTGACCTGGACTTGGGAAAGATTCCCTTCCCTTGTTACCCTATTCTCTGTGATTTTGGAACTGTAAGGAGTGGGAAAAAGATACAGTTTAGACAGAGGGAGAGACAAGTAAACCAAAGAATAAAATAAGTGAGAAAATCTATTCACCAGAGATCCGGTGAATCATCACTGGCAACTTTACAGGCTCGTGCTGAGGATTCAGCATTCCCTGTCTGATGTTCTCTGATGATCAGAGGCCTTTCTGCCGCTCTCCCCTCTTGGTGCCAAGACCAATCCAAGGGGAAGGGATAGTGCATTCAATAAATAGTGCAGGGGAAGCTGGAGATCCTCATGCAAAACAAGAAAAAATGAAAGTGGATACTGACCTTACTCCATATGTCAAAATCAACCCCAAGTGAAAACAAAAATAACTCAAAGTGGATCAAAGACCTAAACAGAGATCCACCCTGGGCAAGTACCACCATTCTTGGACTGAGGATCAACCAAATTCTAGTCTATTCACTCAGTTTCATCTGCTATTAAAAAAAAAAAAAAGTGTGCACCACAGTTATATTCAAAGGTCGACTGAGTTTATCAGCCCTTAATTAGTCCGTCCAAAAATAAGTCCTCCTCAACCAGGCAGGCTCCTTGAGAAAGGGCTGATGCTTCCACAAAGTAACTTTTAAAATGGTGCTTTTTGAACTTGGAGGCAGAGGAGGTATTGTCACTCCGTTGTCTCAGGTTTAAGCCCTGTGATTCCCCGTCCTGTCACTATAAAAGTCCATAACAGAAGAGCCGTCCTGTGTCTGTCACGGTAGCGTTGTCCAACAGAACTGTCTGAGGACAAACTGTCGTTTTATGTTCTCTCTAATATAAGAGTCACGAGCCACATGAGGCTGCTACTGAGCACTTGAATTGCGGCTACTGTGACAGAAAACTAGATTTTTGATTTCAATTGATTTAAATTTAAATAACTGCATGTGACTAGCAGTCCTGTACTAGATGGTGAGGGTCTAAGACAGCAGCACAGATAAAGAATTTTGATACAGGTGTGACAACGTGGAGTCGGAAGTGTCCTGAGAGCTTTAAGTCAGGAGAGAGAAGACCGCCCAGCTCCACCTCAGCTGTAGCCTGGTCTCTCTATTCAGTGAGTAACGCTGCTCTCAGATAGCGCCAGTGACTTTTGCTCCACCTACCTGTGGACTCACAGAAAGATATTTGATCTTTGTCCCTGGCTCCTGGCACAAAGCTCCTAAAACCCTTAAATTTCCTGAGTAATAAGCGTGACAGGAGCCTCTTTGGTTCTGATGAGTTGACTCCTGGTGGGCCCCTCGATAGCTTTAGGAAGGGGGCTGAGTACCAAAAAGAGCCAGCCTTAATTAGAAGCTTAGACATCCAGTCCTACCCAACCCCCGATACTCAGGGAGAGAAGAAGGGCTAGAGATTGAGTTAATCACCAATGGCCAACCATTTAATCAATCATGCCTCGCATAATGGAGACTCAAAAACCCTTAATGACAGGGTTCCTGTGAAGCTTCTGAGCTGGTGAACACATCAAGGTGCTGGAGTGTTGTCTGCCCCGAGAGAGCTGGGAGCTCTCCACCGCACCCATATCTGCCCTGTGCGTCTCCTCCATCCACCGATTCCTAAGTTATAGCCTTTATAATCAACCAGCAACAGTAAGTAAAGTGCTTGTGGAGTTCTGTGAGTCACTCTAGCGAATCATCAAACCTGACGGGGGGATCGCAGGAACCCTCAAGCTTGTAGTGGGCTAGGCAGAAATGTCCAGAATAGGCAAATCCATAGAGATAAAAAGTCCAGTAGTAGTTTCCAGGGGCTGGGAGGGAAGTAGAAATGAAAAGTTACTGCAATGGGGACTCCCTAGCTAGGGGATGATGGAAATATTCTAGAATTAGGTAGGGGTGATAGCTGCACAACTTTGTCAATATATTCAAAACCACTGAACTGTATGCTTTAAAAGGGTGAATTTTATGGTATGTGAATTATATATCAATAAAACTGAAAACTGATTTGTTGTGAGTGAACAAATCAATCAAGCCCATCCCACCTCTATAACCATATAAGGAGCAAAGGGGAAACATGCCTGGGAAGGAACAACTGGGTCATCTATCCAAATCCCATTTGGCTGTGATCCTGCTTTCTCCAATCTGAGAAGTAAACGCTCCCTTAGGTTTCAGGTGAAGACCTCAGCCGAGTCTTGAATGAGAGCAGGACAGCTGGGCACGTGTCTACTCCCTTGTCCACCCTGTAGAGGCTAGGCAGCTAGGCCGTTGTGTGTACAGGAAAGAAAGATGTGTGTCCCCGAGACCTGCTGACATTTAGGGATCCCTGCAGCATGCTCTCTGCTATGGGTCATCTCCTAGGCATAATGCTAGGTCCGAAGACACATAATTGGCACTCAATGAATTTATTACTCATATGTTGACTGAGCTATCAATATATATGGAGGGGGAGGGGGGGTTGTCAGGAAAGAGAGAGAGGAACTGGTCTTGCCAGAGCGCTTCAAGAGTTACTGTTATGGCTGGCAAAGCTACCAGGGGATAATTGAAACAAATGCATGAAAAGTACAAATTCCCACTTTGATTCTGAGCGGCTGTGCATTCTTTTTTTCTTTTCTTTTTTTGCTGTTATATTAATGGAGCTAACCTATAGAATATGAAAAAAGAAATATCTGGACCTATAAATTACCTAAACAATATAGTTAATATGTTCAAAGATAAAGTATAACTCAGAAACTTTTCACCAAGAAACCCATGAATGGTTTCAGCCCAAAACAGGAAACTGTTCCAAGCATGTACTATTTTTGTGGAAATATACATGAAACTCTTAAAACTGCTGAATATGCTTAAAGGAAGTATTGCTTTCCTCCGTATTACATTTTTTATTTTATTTTTGCCTTCTACCCCAGGGTCCTAAAACAGTGGTTTGGAGCAGGCTTGTATGAAGCATAAAGGTGCCAGATTTAACAATACAGCATGCTGAATTAAATTTAAATTTTAGAAACAATAAATTATTTGTAGTATTGAGACAACATGCTTACATTAAAATAATTTTCTGTGGTTTATCTGAGATTTAATTTTAACTGGCCGTCCTGTGTCTGATCTTGCAGCTTAATGAAGTGACTGCACCGGGCTGACAACCCCTCCTGCCCTGCAAGAGCCCATGGAAGGGTTCTGTCCCCTGTGCCACCCCTAGAGGCCAGCACCTTACACCTGCAACTGCAAGTGTTTCCTTCTGTTGCTTCAGGAAACTCAGGCATGGCACTGTTGTTTATCAATCTCTGGCAAGAAGGCACTGCATCTAAAAGGAAACATAGCAAAACAAAAACAAAAACAGCAGAGGACCATGGTGGGAGGTCTACCCTACCCTAGACTCGTGTAAATGGGGAGAGTCCCTGGATGCCATGTAGTGCCAGGTGTGTAAAGGCCACTAAATGGTTCTCCTCAACCCTGCTACACTGAAAAGAGAATTTTAAATTATGAAAATGTGCATGTTAAGATGATCATGGTACTGTAGGGCCTGCTGTTATCTCTGAATATTATATTTTTATGGAGCTCAGTGTTAATATTAGCACTTTTAGGGTAAATGTAAATAAACCTGATCATGCAATAAATTCAGTGTGCTCTTTTATTTTGCAGATTCAAGCTAAAACACCATAAATCTTCTCTTAGAAGCAGCATCTTTCAAGATACAGAGGCAACACTAAGATTTTGACACCCCCTAAAAAAATAATAACTAAGCAATGGACTTCAGAGACCTCCCTCCACAACTGAATGTGTCCAATGGGGTTCCTTCTCTTTGCCCTCATATCAAAGGGATCACCCAGTGTACTACAATAATCCCAGGAGAGAGGGGTCCTTGGTTTTGTAAAAAACAAGGGTAAGCAAGACCACTTTACACATAGTGAAATCAAACCCACTTCCATGATGAAATAACCATCTCCTCTAGTTCCCCCAAAAAGATTCCATGTATGCCAGTTTCAATGAACAGCAGTCGGGAGGTACATAAAGCTGGTCACCATCCTTTACAGCAGAAGCCCAGTTGGAACCTGACCTCAGCATATATTGTATACCCATGTATATGTGCAAGATGGGAAGTATATGCCTATATATATAAATATAAATACATATAAAGCTAACTTTCAGTGTTCAGAAAACAAAAGCTATCCCCATATAACAGCCAAATTCTGACATAACTCAATCTGGACACCTCATCTGGTGTGCACCGCGCTCATTCCCAGTGTAAACCCCACCGCGCTGGGCAATGATATACTGTAATGTCACATCGCAATCTGGATTTACTATAAAGGGCCTCTGACGGGCTTCAGAGCAGTAAACATTGCAGCGAGGTGTATTTCACACTGAGCTGGTTTTTATGAAGAACACTTCACCGCCCAGGCACGCACCTGGATGATGAATGGTGAAAGATGCATGACAAGCTTCATCATTGTTTGTAAATCTTAACTGTTCCTGCTCACTAACTCGGGAGGCAATTTTCAAAGACAGCGGCAGACAGAAGGACAACACAGCTTTCCTGAAGGTTATTCAAGTTGTACTTGGCCTGGGCCATGCCTCTGAGGAGCTGAGCAGGGGAAATAAACTCCTGAGTTACTCCACACCATGCCCGAAAAACATCACTGAGGCCCAGTGCATTCAAGCCAGATTGGAATGAAGAAACCCCATACATGATGGTGCTGGCTGCTCTACCCAGAGTGGCTACTGTTGCATCCAAGCTAATGCCCACATGGGTGCTGCAACTTCAGGATTTTAAAATACAAATGGTCACTGAGTAAGTAACAGAAACAGGCCAATCTGCTGATGTGTGATGTGCTCACAATACACTGGGCCCCCTGCACCATCCCCTGTGCCACCCCTAGGGGCCAGCACCTTACACCTGCAACTGCAAGTGTTTCCTTGTGTTGCACTGAGCAGGCAGGCATGTCACGCCTGAATCCCATCAAGATAAAGTTGGCATCGAAAAGATAGGCAAGCAATGTTTTCTGGTCATTATGTTCAACCTGGTTATGTCAGGACACTTACGAATTCCTAAAGGTGTACTTTCTAGGGCTCCTGCTCTCTGTATCCTGCTGTAGACTACAATCTTTAGTCCGAAGGAAAACCCCTGCAAATGTGCCCTCTGTACTGAATTCAGAATTGTTAAAGCATAAACTAAAGATGTAAAAGGAATCTCACAATAAGCCACTGACAGACTAAGTAGAGTGTAAAATACTGCCTCTATCAAAAATTATCTGGGAAAGATCAGCAGACCTTTTATTCACACTCCTCTTAATCCTATGTAATAAAAGTGTGGTATGCAAATTGTCCCCTCCACCAGGAGTTCGACCAGGGGGCGGGGCCCGTGGGAGGGGTGGGGGGAAGGGAGGGAGGCCCTGGCCAGCAACTGCCAGCTGCTAGGGACCCTGTGTACGAATTTCGTGCACTGGGCCTCCAGTTTTAAAATAATAGCTTATGTCCACGGGGGGAAAAAAAAGAACTACAAAAGCAGTTAATTGTATTTCTATACACTTATAATTTTAAAGCCATTTAATTTTGTAATGTCTGCCTTTATCAAATATCAACTTCACTCCCTCCTGTTATAAAAGGAATATTCAAATATAACCAAAAAATTAAAAGTAACTCTGCTGTGTCAATTAAGTAAAAAAGGTGTTTTAAAGTTTATATTTAGCTTTGGGAATAGCAATGTAAATATCACACCCGATATGCTGGTGATTTTTTTAAAGCTGCTTTTTGTTATATATATATATATATATATATATATATATATATATATATATATATATATTTTTTTTTTTTTTTTTTTTTTGCTGGGACACCAAGATGCTACAGAAAGACAACCCCAGATAGGGGTATTTCTGCATGATGCACATGCTGAGGAAGCAAGTTCTGAAATTTTATCATTATAGCACAAGAAGTGCTATTGTATGACTGTTGTCCAGTGGACTCCAAACCAGCTAAGTCATCACCATGCTGGTTCTCCACCTGCCACGTGGAAATGAGGGCCCCTTCTCCTCCCTACTTCATTGGCATCAGCTCTATGCCTTAGTATTCTCATCTGCAAAATGGGGATACTACTACTATGATAAGAATTGCACTAGAGGCCTGGTGCATAAATTCACGCATGAGTGGGGTCCCTCAACTTGGCCGGCAATCGGGGCCAATCAGGGCTGCGAAAGGTTGGCCGGGGGGAGGGGCCGTGGGAGGTTGGCTGTGGGAGCATACTGACCACCAGAGGGAAGCTCCTGCATTAAGCATCTGTCCCCTGGTGGTCAGTGCATGTCATAGCAACCGGTCATTCAGTCACTTAGGCTTTTATCTATAATAATAAAAAGCATAATATGCTAATAAGACTGGATAGCTGAAAGACCTTCCAGATGTCCTTCAAGACGAAGTTGAAGCAGCAGCAGGGGCTGAGGCAGAGGCAGTTAGGGGCAATCAGGCAGGCAGGCGAGTGGTTAGGGGTGATTAGGCAGGCAGGCAGGCGAGAGGTTAGGAGCCAGTGGTCCCAGAATGCAAGAAGGATGTCCGACTGCCAATCTGACTGCCATGGACTGGGCCTAAAATGACAGTCAGACATCCCCTGAGGGGTCCCAGATTGCGAGAGGGTGCAGGCTGAGGAACCTCCTCCACCCGCTCCGTGCATGAATTTCATGCACCAGAACTCTAGTATAGATAGATATAGATATAGAGGTTGTCAGAGTTACATAATTGTGAGAAAAGGAAAAGGAAGGGGAGGGAAGAGAAAATCATAGGATATAGTAGTAGGAAGAATGCCCAGAAAGTGGTTTGGAAAATTTGGGTTCCTATGTTGGCTCTTCTTCCTAAACACCAGCACCACGGCTCAGGGATGGCACAGCATCCAGCCTGCAACTCCACCCAATCTCTATTAAGTATAAAAAGTGATTAAGTCCCTTACACGGCTATGTTATTAATCATTAAGTAAATGTAAAGAATTAAGTCTTTAAAATGCAAGTTCTTCAAAGAGAAGATTCTACATGATATAAATCCAGGGTGTGTTTAAACCCCATGTCTGGTCTATTTGGATTGTTTTACCAAATGCCTAACTTGAGGGCCGGTGAGGCACTGGCAGAAATGACCCAAAGGTCAGTTTCTTATTCATTCAAGAAACCAGGAACCACCCCTGGAGCCCTCTGAGAACATGGCCTGATGCTAGGCACCTGGAGAAACACAGAGCCGGAAGACTATGACCCGTGCATGTGTGAGAAAACACACCCTGGTAGCACTTACTAAAGTGCTGCAGTGAGTGAAGTCTTTCCTTACAGCAGTGAGTATAATGGGGCGTTCACATAGCCCCTGCGAAGTGCCTGCTATTTCTAGACTGGTGATGACTTTGTCAAGAACCAGAGTTTTACACAGAATCCATGTTAGGTGTACACTGGCTCTCAGCCTTTTCCACAGTTTGCCTTGTAGGGTGTTCTTTTCATGGAGGAAGAAAAAGAAGTTTAAAGAAAATACAACAGTATGCGTGTCCTCATCAAATAGCATTTTAGTTTCCCTCTATCCTATTCTTTAGGTATAAGGGGACCTGCTGTGTTCTTATACATGCATCTTCTCTAGTTATTTCCTTTGCTCTATGTAGGAAATATATCATATGTGTGATACGTTAAAAATAAGTTTTCAAAGCTGCCATTTTAAAATGTTTATTATATGCTTAAAATTATTATGCTTCACCTTCCTCACTCAGCAGACCATGATATCTAGCTAATTTCAAGAATTACAATCCACATACTATATGGTTAGTTTCAAACAGGGTCCTTTTGGAGCCAAAAAGTAAGCCTTTCTTGATGAACATAATCACTTTCATGTGCACAACCCATTGCCAGGCACTTGCTGAAATAGAAAGATGTAAGACATGGTGACAGGCCTTCATGTGAGAACAAGGGAGTTGATAATTTCTGCCATATTTTTTTCTAATTTTAAAACATATATATATATATATATATATATATATATATATATATATATATATATATACATATTCTTATTGATTTCAGAGAGGAAGGGAGAGGGAGAGACAAATATCAATGATAAGAGATAATCACTGATTGGCTGCCTCCTGCATGCCCCACATTGGGGATCGAGCCCACAACCCAGGCATGTGCCCTGACTGGGAATCATACCAGTGATCTCGTGGTTCATGGGTCAATGCTCAATCACTGAGCCACACCAGCCTGGCTTTCTATTTAATCTTAACTCCTTTACTTATCTCCTCTTGGACTAGAAACAAAGCATTCACAAAACCACACCTTGGGCCAGCTAGTTTTCCTTCCCTATTGGATTACTCCCATCAGCACACAAGCCTATCATAGTATCTCCCTTCTTTGGAAAAGAGAGAGAGAGAGAGAGAGAGAGAGAGAGAGAGAGAGAGAGAGAGAGAGAGAAGGACCTTCCTTGAACTTACCTTTTCCTCTAGTTAGTGCTCCATTTCACTACCCTCCTTAGAGCAAAACTCCCTACAGAACTGTCTGTACTCACATGCTTCTCTCCCATGTACTCCTGAGTGTAGTAAGGCTTTGGTTCTCACTTCCTCACCAAAGTGGCTACTCGTCCACTTTGATGTCCAGGTCATCAAACATCTCTACCTTGCAGCAGCCAATGGTCAATTCTAGTCCTCATCTCATTTGATCCATCAGTATTATTTGACTCTTTTCATTTAAGTGCTTTCTTTAATTGGCTTCCAAGACACTACTCACCTTTAGTTTTCCTCCTACCTCACAGGCTGCTCTATAATACTCTCTCCTTTGTGGGTCCTCCTCATCCACCAGAGCTCTAAACACTACAGGGCCCAGGGCTCAATCCCTGGTCCTTCCTTCTTCACCTACACTCACTTCTTTGGGGGGGGGGGGGGGCAGGTCTCATCATATTGCCTCCAATACGCACTGAATAACATCTATGCACTGAACTTTCCAGTTCTTTTTTCCAGCAGTGACATCTCCCCTCAATGTCACTCTCCATACATTCAATTCCTATGACAATCCACTTGGATGACTAATGAACATCTCAAACTAAATATGCACACAATTAAACTCCTAATTCCCACAAACATGTTTTCTCCATAGTCTTCTTTACCTCAATAAATCGAAACTCCAGTTTTCTACTTGGTCAGGTTAAAAATTATGGAGTCATCTTTCACTCTTTTCTTTATGGCTCATCCCAAATCCATTTGCAAATCTTATTGGTTCTTTCTTCAAAATACATCTAGAATTCAACGACTTGTCATCATACTACATTCCCACCCTGACTGAGCCACTGTCATCTTTTGTAAGAATTACTACTGTAGCCTTTTACTAGTAATTGGTCTTCTTGCTTCCACATCAAATCCCTACAGTCTATTCTTAAATAGTAGCCAGAGTTTAAAACCACAAGGCAGACATGTCGCCCCTTTGCTAGAATATTCCAGTGGCCTCCCAGCTCACCTGAAACAAAAACCAAGTGCCTGCAATGGTTTACAAAGTCTGGGCCCGCCATCTCTCTCATCTACCTCCTGACACTTTTCAGGATAAGAAAAGGAGAATGTCTCTCAGCCTTTTCACAAAGAAAAACAATGAACAGTAGCAACATGGCATTCCCTACAGTCTATTTTCATGTGGCAATCTTTAGCAAAACCAGAGGAAAACATTGAACTTGGACTTGTTTTCTTAGATGGTAAAGAGAGGTGATGGTTGTCTTTAAAGAAACTGAAGAAAAATGGACCTAATGGACAAAAACTTATACTTAAATAAGACTTTCAAGAAAACATGAAACCTCTCGAAAATACTGTTTTTCAAATTACTTAGAAGTTCCCACTTAGAATAACTGATGTACAATTTACTAACCGTTAACTTACTAACCCAACCAACCAAAGGACTTCAGCTCAAACGTGACAGAATTGATAAATGTAACTGGTTATCAGTCAGCCTTTGTCACTCTCACAGATAAAAACACTGATGTCCCCATCCCCACTCACAGCACGCTGCCACTGGCCTCAGCCCCATTAAGGGCCTAATGTGCCCCCACTTGTGTCAACACTGATAAAACTGAGGAACCGGTGCCCCAAGAGATGGCACCTGGGATGTCCACACACACGTTTCTCTTTCCTCTTCCCTTCCCACCAGCTCTATAAAAATCTCATAGGATGTAGAGCCCATGACACCATACATGGAAGTCATAAAGCCACACTTCTTTATAAAAATAGCTGAGTCTTGGATTTTCAATTAATTTATGTTCTCGTTGTCCATTAATTCCAAAACAGAGATTTCACTGCAATTCTTCCTAGCTAATGCCCTCATGTCTGAAGCTTGACCCTCCTGATTAATTATTAGTGAGTTAGAGGGTTACTGGGAGGTTAAACCACACTTTCAGATACACATATCACCAGAAAAGTTTTGAGGAAATTCTAGGTGTTATTCACCCAATCTTTCCCTGTGAACACTGGAGCAGCCAATCTTTTCTTTCCTGGACTGTAACCTCTTTTCTTCTGAGTCTCTTCCTTTTCTGCCATAAATTCAAATGCCTACTGCTCCTCTCCAAATTCATTCTTCTCTGCTCTAATAAATTCTTCTTATCTTTTTGTCTTATTGCCTTCCTCTGAATTTACACCTTTGTCTCAAGAATGCCAGTGCTTCTAAAAACATTCCATTATTCCTGGAGAAAGAAGGTTAGACAATTTCCCCCTTAAAGTAGGTTTCATTGGTAATTTTCTGAATAAACTTTTTTTAAGGACTCCATCAGACTATTAGGATTCTGACCTTTCAGAATTATGTTTCCTTAAAGAACAAGCTTACTTAAAAATAATACTGGATTCATTTATTCATTCATTCATCACTCAACTAATAAGTAACAAATTTTTAAAAAATTTATATATAGCATATAAAGGATATGAGACGTGTTCACTATCCTTAAGGAGTTTATAATCCAGATAAACATATATAATCAAAGGAAGAACATATGAGCATATATTATACAGTATAAATATTCATAATAGTTATGTTTGTCCACTCTGAAGTATGACTATTAATAAAAGCCAAAGTACAATCAACAATATGTACTTCAGTGTTTCTTCAGTTCACACTTATCAGTTCCCTTAACCTATATTATGTATTCCACATTAATGGGATCCTTGATTTATAGTACAATAAATAAAGTGTAACTTGCCCAGCCTTTTTAGACTTCATTGTTCTAAATTTGGAAATCAAAGCATGGTTCTGGTTCTCATTCTCTAAGTACTTGCTTTACAAAGAAACTAGTTCTCTATAGAGAATCAAGTTATTGAAATTACCAAGTCATTCACCATTGCCCTGATTCTACTGCCTCGACTGTGTAAGCTTCTCACTTTTCCAGGTCAAAAGATAATGCTTATATATAAAGAACTTAAAAACAGGTCCTAGGAACACAACAGCCGAAAAAAAACCTGTCTGTCTCCACAGTGTAAACGCTGGGGAGAAGGTTAAAACTGAAATTGAGCAATTGTGTATTTCAAAGTGCTCTGGTACATTAAGCAGTCATTTTTCACTTCAAAGCCATTTTATCAGAGTTATTTACATTGCTACTGCATAAACTCTGAGACCGCTTGTATTGAAAAATGGTTTATTATGTTATTTTATTTATTTTCCCCAAAATATAAATATACCTTCAATTTTAAAATGGAAAAATTTTGGAAAACAAGTATTCAATATATGGAAATTCACTTTACCAAAAACATCAGGACTTGGAACCACATTTAAAGTGTCCCTGCATTTCACACTGATCCCTCAGAAAACACATTTTTTACCTTCTGAGGAGTCTTTTATCTTATTCCTGTCACTCTGGGTATACAAAAAAAGAGAAATGTAATATTAAGAACCTAGGCAAAACAAAATCATTCCATAACAAAACACCTTAAAGGATACTTATATAAGACTTACACAGCAATACACTTCCCAATAGCTCTTAACTGGTGAGCCCTTGGAGAGCCAGAGACCCCGTGCTGGACACTCATCCTCTCTCCACCCAGGATCCAGTCTGTGTAACCAGACACCTACCGCTCGCTTTGGTTTCCGGGTAGGGAGGGCCATCCTCAAAAGTGAAGATCTGGGACACGCTCTGGCCCAGGTAGGAGGGAGCTGGGTAGTACGAATGCATCCTGTACTGGGAACCCACAGGGTGGCGGTTCTCTGAGGTTTTCATCGGCTTAAGAAAAAAGAAGGAATGTGTTAAGACCAAAGTTGCATTTTATAGTCATTTCAAGAATTGCCTAATTCTTTAAGTGAAGGCCACACCCTATGAAGTTGGTAGTATCCTCAACCATGAATATACCATCCAGGACACTAACCCTGAAAATACTGGAACTGTGCATTCTGAGGTGCCTTTTCTATCTTGTGGTTCCCGCTGAAGCACCCCTAAAATTCCTTCTCATCCTATGATGCCCAATTAACAAGTAGTAAAGAGAATTGGGCAGGAAAAACAGGGGAGCATGGCATTACTGTGACAATGACTACCTTGTTTGACCAGCAGCCAGTCATTTGACCTTCTCACATTTCTTCACGTGTAAAACTGGCATCTCATCTTAGTGAACACACAGTGCATATAGAGAATATTTTTTAAAAACATGAAAATAGGGTGAAGGTAAGCTATTGTCATTAGCATGATGCTATGCTGAATATCATCACTCAGCATCCATTCCCACCCCCTTCTATGCTTTTCCCTGCAACAAGGAACAAAAATACGATATGTTTCCCAGACTCTCCTGTCACCAGGGTTCTGGAGGCGATTTGGATTCTGCTAACAAGACACGGAGTGAGATTTGGAAGACAGAAAGGAAGGCAGAGGGAGCACGTGCTGTCCCTCCAGCAGCAGTGAGCAGCTGGCACTCGGCATTCGTGCCTTCTCTCTGGCAATCAGACCTTGCCTTTGGGACCATGGGGCAGCTTTTCTATAAGGAGCAGTTCACACAGCTTCTTGGCCTCTCATTCAAAGCTAAGGAAACGGGACCCACTTCTACTTTCCTGGTTCTTCCTGGCCACTCTGCGAACACCTAGAATTATTCTGTTTCCTGCACACACCCTGGTACAGACAGGAAACATTAAATGCATGACCCTATCACAGCAAGAACATCTAGACTTCAATTATTTATACAGTTTCAAAAACACTAAATTCAGATGGTATTAATTTTTTTTTAAAGTCAGTCTAAGGAATGCTCTGGATAAACCAAATTTGTTCAACAATTAAGGAATAATTTTGAAATCATGTTTTTCAATCCAATCTCTAGAAGCCACTTATTTGATTTAGAACAAATAGTACAAAGCCTGGCAGGATAAAATTAGGTCCTAGGCTTCCTCAAGATCTTCTATGAACATCCAAATTTTGGACAATTCCTCAAGTAATATAGGCCAAAGTAAACTTTGAATATTATGGCAGTGCTTGGTGGAAAGGCCTACGTCCTTGATTTCTGTGTGCTAATTTGAGAAGCTCAAGGATTTCATTTTTGCCCCTCCCCACTGTCCCCCCAGCACAAATGTATGCTTGATGTGTAGATTATTTCTTGCAAAAGCAAAGAAGACTCTATTCTACTTAATTATTCCCTTTCAAGTGAAGTTTATCTGGCCAAGTTCCTTGTATCCTTTCTAGTTTTTTCTGAAGCACATAAAATGGTCTCTCTTCCAGCTCAATCATCCAATTTTCATTTTCTATCATTATATAAATTTTTACTAAATAAGAGGGCATGCAGCATTGCTTGGAAATAGCCAAAGGGGAGAACTGGCTGCCTTTAGTGAGCGGGCCCAAGTCAGGAGAGCGGGTGTGTAGAAGGCAGCAATCAATGTTTCACCCTCATATTGATGGTTCTCTCTCTCCCTCGCCCTTCTCTAAGTCATTAAAAATATTTTAAAAAGTAAAAAAAATAAAACCTCGCTCTGGTGACAAGGGACTAGAATAAATGATTCTTTCTCTCACAATGAACACCGTTAGGGGCCTATGACCAAAGGAGAACTTCCTAAAAAATTCTTTTGACCAACTGTTTACAACTTTCCACCTAAACTAAGAAAAGGCAGAAATGATGCTACTTTAAATTTTCCATTCGTTTTCTTTTTATACATGAGATTCCCCAGAACTAAGATATTTTTTTCAGGGGTTCACAACCACCTAGAATGGCTACAGCTGTAATAACAAGCTCAAACACACTTTGCGGGAGAGAAACGTTTCTACCTCTATGGCCTGCCCTCAAGTCAGCACAGTCTACGTGATAAACATTTATTAGGACAAGCACCAACTATTAAGTAAGAAGTGTCCTGACATAAATAATGGCGCCCCCCATCTGGGTGCTGAGTTAGTTACATCTTCCTCCGCTGGGGCAAAATCTGCCAAGTCAGTTCTTCAAGGAAAATGTTTTTAAATTTTCCCCGGGTGCAAGAAAATTGACAGGATTTGAGCCTACAGGCTCGGCAAAAATCCTGGATTTTTCCCTTTTACTATGAATTTTGTATAAAGCCTGTTTTCAAAATATTTGGAAAATGTTCACTGTGAGTTGAGAACAGGGGTCAGCGAACTTTTTTGGTAAATGGCCAAACAGTAAATAGTTCAGGTTTTGTAAGCCACAGGGTCTCTAGACAATCAGTAAATGAAGGGGTGTGGCTGTGTTACAATAAAACTTGACTTACTGGAATGTTCCCTGGTTCTCAGCCTTCACTCCCACTAGATTAAGGGAAGAGGGAACCTGGTCTGACGTCTGATTTCACTGGTCTGGGATTTGGCCTGGGCCCTGCGTTATTTCAAAGCTCCTCAGATAATTCTAATTGAAACCAAGACTGAGAACCAGAGTTATCTATAAGTAGGCTTACCTACATATTTCCCACACCCCAATAAGTATGAAACCCCAGCATCCCCAGTATCAACTAAAAACGCAAAAGGTTCACTCTACCGACAGACTGGACAACTGCTGCCAAGACCAATGTGTGTATTATTTGAAAAGAGATTCAGATAAGCTGAAGGGTTTTTTTCTTTCCCTTTTAATGAAAGCTTATTGGAAAATAAAAACAATATTAAATCCATGTGTGTTTATTTTCCCCCTTAATTCCATTTCTGTTTTTAGAAAGCATCAGATAACAAGAGTCATTTGGAAATAGGAACTGAGCTATTTGAACTCAAACATTCAACTTTCCCAATGAATCCCCAAGATCATTGAGCTATAAAAACTTCTATCAAAAAAAGGGAAAAGATACAAAGGGTCAGACTCCATCTGCGGTTATCAAAACGTGAACTTACAGAGACCATCAATCACTTCAGCTGCTTACAACTGGAAGAATAATCTACAAATAACCATCCATGTGACAACTTGGACAGAAGAAAGAAGTATGGTTCCATGTATTTCTAAGTGCATGTGTAAACCTCTGAAACATGGAGTTGAAACTGAATTGTGATTCAGCCAGAAAGCCAGAAAAAGGTGTGGCCAAATGTGACTTAAAACTCTAAATCACTTCTTGTTCCTAACTTAAAAAACAGTGACAGCCCTGCTGCTTTCGAATTAGACAAAACGGGTAAATAAGGAAACCTTTGATATCTGTTGTTTCACTTTAAGCGAGAAGTACTCAGCGAAGGGCAGTCTGTCCCCCAGAGGACATTTAGCAAAGTCAGGAGACACCACTGATTATCACAACTGGCTGGGGGTGAGGAGGTGCTACTGGCATGTCGTGAGTAGACGCTAAAGATGCTGCCAACCATCCTACGATGCACAGGACCGTCCCCACAACAAATAATTATCCAGCCCCACATCTCAGGAAGTGCCAAGATTGAAAAACTTGCTATAAACTAACCGCACACAACCATCTCCTTGTGCTCAGCCCTTCATCTCCACTAAGAAGCAAAGTTCTACTGAGGGCTAGAGGTGCTCATAAATTAAAGGAATTGTTCATTTCTGCTAAAGGATATAATTTTTTTCCATTATGTAATGCTGCCTTGTTCTTCTCTGTTTTTTTTTTTTTATTCCTTTAAATTAAACAAAGTAAACCCCAAACCCCAGGATCCTAGTGATTTATGACTACTATTATTATTAACATGTGGTAACTGGGAAACAAGAGGCATGTTTTACATTCTTATTACCCATCCCAAGTCTCTGAACCAGAATATGACCTATGACGCAGAGCTGGGCTGGTGGAGACATGCGCAGTGTTAGTATGAACCCTGAAGGAAAACCTGGGAGCTTTGGATTTTATTTTATTAAACTGTTGGAACATGCAGCATAAGAAATCTGAACCACTGGTTTCCTTTCATATACTTTACTCACCCTTTTTTATAGTAACAATAAAACCCCAACAAAACATAAAAATGTTAGACCTCACTTCTTTCTTAAAAAAATTCCTAAGTACTACTCATTGGTTATCTGTTAACACTTCAGATAGGAAGAGTCTGGTCTTACACAAAACTGAGCACTCGTCCAGGTAACGGCTGAAAGAGATCATGAAAACCAACTTGCCGTCTGGTTGTTTCATAAAGCGCGGCTCAGCAGCACAGAATGGGCCTTGGTGGAGAAGAGTGAATATATGGATAAAGCTCCTAATCCCAAACTCTGATATTTAAACAAATAGTGTAAAGACTCCCTTGGCACTGGCATGTGGCTTACAGTCTTTTAAGTTGCAAAAGCCACATCTGGGATGAACCTTTGGTTTTATGAACAAAAACCTTTTTATATTAAAAAAAAAAAAAAAAGAGGGCTTGTCACATGCTGTGGAATCCTATGTCTCCTGCTAAGAATAAAGGCTGGGGCTCACTTTTGTCCTCATTAAAGGAATTCTTTAGTTTTAATGTTTTAATAGAAGCTTCTTTTCAAACCCTCTTAAAGGGACACCTGTCCCCCCCGCTCGCCTAACCACCCTGTGAGAGCTGTCCTAGTCCACACACCTAACCTATGCAAGTTCTCTTAGGTGTTCATATTATGAAATGCCCTCTACTTCCCTCCCTGGAGTGAGGAGGACAAAAGGAGACAGGGAGACTGGTCTTGTGAGGATTCTGGCCCCTGGAAGGGATTCTTGCAAAGCCTGGGCGGATGCCTTCAATGAGCAAAAGAAGAAGGTGCTGGGTTTGAGGGTCAGCACTTAGAGGCTGGAGAACTAAGAGCTGTTTGTCCAGAAATGGAAGGGCTCTTCCTCCTCAGAAAGGAGGCTGGAGGGGAGAAAGGAGAGAGATGACAGGAGAAATAGAATGCTCATGCAATACGGCAGAGAGGACAATCATTTGAGAAATTAAACATCTAAGATGCTCTCAGTTGTAAACCCCATGCTTCCCAAAGCTTCAGAGCATCTGTGACACTGTGCCAAAATAAACACTTGTATGTGTAGGCTTTTCAAAAAGAATGGACGCAAAGGAGCTCAACTCCAGGCTTGCGTTAATATCAGAGTAGATTTTAAAAACATCAAAACAAAACAAAATAAACCCCATAAGATACACCACGAAAAAATAAGGAAGGCATTTATAAATACAGAACCAGCACTGACCGTTAAAACAGAAAGCAATCCCGCTCCCCAATTTCCAGGAATCTTGGACCGAGCATGGAATAGGGACTCAGACCACCTTGTATAAACTCTAAGGAATGGAACCCCCATATGCTATTAGGACTACCCTTGTATGTATTAGTGGTCCATTCTGCTTGTTCTATTTCCACAGTTTAAAAAACCCAAATTAGTTTTTTAACTTGTATCACTCAGTTGGTGGTTTTCACCATCTGGGTTAGTTGTACTGACAGAATAAAGTTTACTCCAGCAGATGGTGTTGTCCAAAATGCAGCATTGTGACCATTTAGTGGGCCCCAAAATAATTCACTGGGTTGTAATCAGAATAAAAAAACAAACAGTATAGCAAGAAAATGAAAACAAAATAGAACAGAAATATAAAACTCCATCATAATATGTGGGAGAGCTGTTTTATGAAACTTCATTTTGTCCTTATATGTATGTGTAAGTATATACTGGATCACAATGGAAAACACTGTTTACTGTGGGTTTCAGTCTAAAATGTTTGAAAGACACTGAGATATCTAAGTCAGGTCAATGGAAGCAAGGACCTTTAAAAATAGGTACATAGTAGGAAAAAGCCAAATATTAAAGATGGTTTTTCTAAAAAAAAAAAAAAGATGGTTTTTCTGGAACCTGGAAGGTTTTGATGCGCTCACAAAAGAAATGAGGGTGGTCCGTTTAGAGACAGTCTCTGGCTGGCACTAGCCCAGCACCTTCCTCATATCACAAATCTATGCAAGATTTGCCAGCTTCTGGGTCAGAAACTTTTATTTGTCTCATTCACAAATCTAAGGCACAAACCTAACTAAAGTCATATACAGAGCCAGGCAGAAATGCAAATATTGTATTTTTACAGTGAGCTGGTGGGCAAGGAAATGGCAAAGATTGTATTTTTAATATTTGGTTAATAATTATCAGGACATAGGATTCTCCAGTCTCTGTACTATGTTGAATTTCTGAAAGCATTATAGAACATCTCTTAAGATAGGTGGAGGGGGCTTATAACAGTGACATTCTTAACATAACTTTGCTGAGAAAATATTGGTTTATTGGCTATGGGACTAATGGAATTTTAGAGGGAGAAAATGAGCATTTATTGAGAGATACTCTAGAGACTTGTCATTTCATGGAGTCATCATAATATAATCATCATTAACATGGAAATAAACTGCTCAGAGACAAAATAACTTGGTTCTGCAGAGAGAAGGCAGAATTCAAAGCAATTGGACCCCAGAAGTTTCTCTCTACTAAACCAAGCCACTTGTCCCATTTTTTAATTAAGATATCCGCTTGTTAAAAAGACCTAATCACTGCCTTTGACTTTTAACAATTCCTCATATTTTAAAACAAGATTTTTTTTGGGGGTGGGGGTAGTCTGATAATGAGAAGAAAAGATGCCTATAACCACACATTCAGGAACTTTGATTTTAGAACTGGCAGTAACAGAGGCATGCATATCTGTTCCCCTTTTGATGGACAAACTTAATTAACCTTTGCTACTCTGTTCCAACCTACTGTTTTAGACAAAACTAGTGACCCACAAACAATATGTTACCACCAGAATCTCAATGGCTGCGACACCAAGAGATATAGCTCCATCAGCAGTATCGGGAAATAAGCCACTTGGATTAGCTGCTCTAAGAAATATGGATTATATTCACGTCACACATGATCTGTCAGAAACATTAGGATACTTTTAGCATAAATCAGCAAGGTGAAGGGTATCTTATGAGTGCTGAACATGATAGACTGCCTGGAGGGCAAGGTGAGATCGTCTGGGGCCACCCTCTAAGTGTGAGCACACGTACACACTCACAGTATTTTACCTGAACTGCCATTAAAAACCCAAATGCAAGCTGGTGATCACTGATGGGCATCCCAGCTTGCAGTGGGCGAGTGGCATGGAAAGGCCCTTCCCACTCCAAAACCATGATGGAGAGAATCCATTTTAAGTAACCAAAATGACACAAGAAAGACAAAAAAATCTGTTTCCTAAATTACACAGAAGTGTGTGTGTGTGTGTGTGTGTGTGTGTGTGTGTGTGTGTGTGTGTGTGAAGGCACAGAGCCATGCTTAAGAGCCTTATGCTTAGTAATTTAAATTTGATTAATACTATCAAGACATAGGACTCCATTCCCTCTACGATGTCAAGCCTCTGAAACATTATATGGCATGTGTCATCTTATAAAATGTTATAAGAGATATCATAAGATGTAAGAAAATACCCCTCAAGCCTTCATACAAGGATAACAAGAAATGTTCTTAGGAGACAGAGATATAATGGGAATGAATGTGCCTCTACAGTTAGGCAAACCCGGTTCCGACTCCAGCTCCGCCACTTCCAGCTGTGTACATAGTACTTCGTTTCCCTCAGCGTCAGTTTCCGCAGCCACAAAAGGGGTAAGGATCTCTGGCAGGGATGTGGTTAACGGTTCAGTAGAATGTTATATATGAAGTGACCAGCATCATAAGGCTGTTCAACAACGTCCTGGTACACCTTCCCCTCTCGCCCCGTCAGGGACCTCCCACTGTGGGAGCATCCTATCCTGGAGGAGGGTGTTGTCACCCTCGAGGACCACTCTTTGGGTTTGCTACCAAATCACTCTGAACCCTTTCATAGCTACGACAGGGCTCTAGTAACAAGGACAGAAGCAGAAACACCTGCCCATTGTGTACCTGAAACATTTTAAGGACCTAAACATGTTATTTAATATTTGAAAAGAAAAATTCAGTCTCTGAAAATGTTCTACTTTTCAGTAATTTAAAAAAGTTGAAAAACCAACTCAAGGTCCGACTCTGCCACTCTCAAACACAGAGATGGGAAGGGAGAACATTCCTCCGCGTTCTTGGTTTTCTACATGTACTCGAGACACGGAATTCATACGTGCGCCTTCCTTCTCCCACTATCGGCTGGTAAGAACTGGGAACTGCCACAAAGACGGTATGTGAGAGGTACTGTGATAAAAATGGTTTGAGAAATAAAATGAGGACATCATCCTTTTCCCCGTTTCTCAATCTTCTTCGGAACCCCCCCTCAGGAGGTTATGCGTCTCCAGGGTAAAGCTCACAGGGCTGGGGGATACCGAGGAGGGACCCTGAGAGCAACATGTCCTGGGTGCAGGCAATAGGGGGGGGGGCTCTCTGTAAAGAATGTTTTTGGATAGTAAAGCTCACTGAAGTCAACCTGCTTTTAATGATCACCACACAGTGACAACTGTAAGCCACACCAGTGATAAACTGCTCCGTCCTCACCCCACCTCACCCCACCCATTGGACCCCACTGCACAGGGCCCAGCTTCCCACAGGCCTCATAGCCTTCCCCACAAGCCTGCAGACTCCGATCACACAGTGATACAGAACTCCAGTGTCTTCAGATCCGTTCCCATCTACCCCACCATGGGCACTAGAGGGTCGGGACAGTCTAGCTCAGAGACAGGCCAGGAGCTGGCGCTTGGTAAGTGATCAATGAATCTATGCAGGAGTTTTTTATACACATGCTCTGTGATATGGAGGAAAATTTTTGTAACTCTGTTCTTTTTATTTTTCTATGGTATTCCTAACATAGTAAAAAAAAAAATAGAGCAAATGAACTTTTATTAAGCAGTGCCTTGATTCTGGCCTTTATTCAACTAATGAAGGACACTTAAAAAGGCCACAGAAATAGCGACTCTCAAGAAATTTGATAATCACTCATCCACATACTGAAACATTCTGATAAGAAACTGATTTTATATCACAGTCACATTTATAACAGGGGATAAAAAGTAAAATGGAAAACATAACTAGATAAGATTTTGGCACCAGCCCAAGCAAATTGAATCTGAAAGTTTTCAAAACCATGGTATCTAACTTTCAAGATTACAGAATCCCCAAATGATTGTATAATTTACCAACCTGATGCTGTTGTGTCAGGTCAGGTTGTGTAACAAAATATAAATCTCACAACAAGCTGATAATGTATTTCTTTTTGCCTCCAACTGGACTGTGGAGCAGTCCCTGGAGAACATCAGCCCTTTCGACGGTTTCCAACTCAGTCCAGATCAAACTGAACTCCTCTAAGAATGGGAATTAACCTATAAGACAACCCAGGTTTTACTGGAGTGCCCCCAAGTTCCTAAGAATCTGGGTTTGCTGGAAGCAAAATCCAGCAGGTTATAATCATGCAAGATCAGTTCTACTCTCTTATAATCCACAGGTTTTTAACCAAACACTCTGCAAAAATGACCCTGCTGTGGCCCAGCAGGCGTGGCTCAGTGGTTGAGTGACAACCTAAGAACCAGGAGATCACAATTCAATTTCCAATCAGCGCACATGCCAGGGTTGCAGGTTTGAACCCCAGTAGGGGGTGTGCAAGAGGCAGCCAACAATGATTCTCTGAAATTGATGTTTCTCTCTCTCTCCCTCTCCCTTCCTTTCTGAAATCAATATTTTATATATATATATACATATATGTACATATATATATATATATATATATATATATATATATATATATATATTTTAAATGACCCTACTGCTGTAAAGAATATTCCTCACCCACCTCTCACCATCTGAGTTCAGTTTCTAAAATGCCCACAAGCTCCCTCAGCTTTGGTTCCAGAGCAAGAGCCACCGTGAACATCATCATCACAGCACCATTCTTACACACTGCCCTCAAGACAGGGTCAAAGCATGAAGTGATTAAACTTCCTGTGAAACAAAACAGCAATTCCTTCAGGAAACTGTAATAAAAATCAGAGGATGGCTGTCATGATCATGGAGAACAAGACTAAATAGCAGTTCCTTTGTGAACATGTGTGTACACTAGAGGCCTGGTGTATGATTTCATGCAGCAGTGGGGTCCCTTGGCCTGCGGGATCGGGCTGAAACCAGCTGTCCGACATCACCCGAGGGGTCCCGGATTGCGAGAGGGCGCAGGCCAGGCTGAGGGACCCCACCAGTGCATGATTGGGCCGGGGAGGGACCATGGGAGGGCGCCAGGGCATGTCTGGCCCATCTCGCTCTGTCTGATCAGCCAGACCCCAGCAGCGAGCTAACCTACCAGTCAGAGCGTCTGCCCCCTGGTGGTCAGTGCGTGTCATAGCGACTGGTCAACAGGTTGACTGTCTGCCCCCTGTTGGTCAGTGCATGTCATAGCGACTGGTCAACAGGTTGACTGTCTGCGCCCTGGTGATCAGTGCATGTCATAGCAAGAGGTTGAGCAGCCTTAGCATATCATTAGCATATTATGCTTTGATTGGTTAAATGGATGACCGGATGACTGGACACTTAGCATATTAGGCTTTATTATATAGGAGGATAGGGGGAAGATTAGAAAGTCAGTTTTGCAGTTTTGCATTCATTGGGCTGCAAAGCTCGGGAAGGTTTCACACTATGGCCAGAGAATTACTGCTGTCCTCACTGCCCACTGGCCAACAAAGCCCTTCTCCCTGCAGGATCCATAATATGCTGGAAGGATCTGAGAGAACTGGGTGTATCATCTCTCCTTAAAAAAGAAGAATCTAGTGAGTTATATTTTAAGAGAAAATTATAGACTTGGCTAAGACCTGACAGGCCATTTAAGGGACATTCACAGTAAAAGCAATGGAAACCCATATGGGGAAGCCTGACGCCTTTACCGCACTGACCTAGCTCCCTGTGGCCACGGGGCTCTTCACATTTCTTTAAATAGAACATTCCCCAAGGCTGGCCTTTGGACTTGGCAAGCCCTGTGCCCTCACTGCGCTAGAAGGCAAGACCTACTTAGGGTGCACATGAAGGATTCCCACAAAATTCTGAGCTAGCATGAGGGTAATCAAAGAGCTGCCATAAAAAAAGGAAGAAAAGATCAAAGCACTCTGCCTGTAAGGAATTAAACTGAGATTAAGTTGAGACAATTTCTTAAAAAAGCATACTGAAAATCCTGAAGAATTTTGCTGTTGTCATGGTGACATGGCGACTGATGCAGTGGTTTCTAGGCTTTCTCTGGACTTCAAACAGGTAAAATGTGGAAAAAAAACAAAAAAGAGGGTGGAGTGAGGATACAGAACTTTCTTTTTAAATCCTCACCCAAGGTTATGTTTTCTTTTTAATTGTTGCTTTTAAAGATAGAAGGAGAGAGGGAGAAACGCAGATGTGAGAGAGAAACATTAATTGGTTGTCTCCTGCACAGGCCCTGACCAGGGATTGAACCACAACCCAGGTATGTGCCCTGACTGTGAATCAAACCCACAACCTTTTGGTATATAGGATGATGTTTCAACCAAGTCACCTGGCCAGAGCTTTGCCAACTTTTTATATCACCAAGTAAGTGCCTCTGTGATGTAATATATAATTAACAGGATCATCATTTTATTTTTTTAAATGTTGGAAGGGTGTGGTCTCAATAAAAACAAGTTTTTGAACTGAATAATTTAGCTTTAGGAAAAACCCACTTATCCTATTTTCCTCATTTCTTTGTAACATTTTGCATACATCACAGTGAACTGCTAGACACATTCCCTGTAAAAGAAGGAACCAGCATACACTACTGGTATCTAAACTGAATAACACACTAAGAATATAAATCAGAACTGGAGATATTTTTAGGAGGAAGAAAAATGATCAATAGTTTTCTGTAAAATGACTATCTAACTAGAAATACCTAAATAAGCAATGATAGCATTATTAGAATTACAAGCATTCACAAAAGTGACCAGATATAAAATAAATACACATCATAGAAATAGAACTTGTAACTCTTTCAGTCATCAACAGAAATTTATCCTATATAATAAAAGGCTAATATGCAAATTGACCAAACAGCAGAACAACCGGTCACTATGACATGCACGGACCACCAGAGGGAAGACGCTCAATGCAGGAGCTGCCCCCTGGTGGTCAGTGCGCTCCCACAGGGGGAGTGCCGCTCAGCCAGAAGCCGGGCTCATGGCTGGCAAGCGCAGCAGTGGTGGCAGGAGCCTCTCCCACCTCCATGGCAACACTAAGGATGTCCGACTGCTGGCTTAGGCACTCTCCCCACAGGGAGTAGGCCTAAGCCATCAGTTGGACATCCCTCGAGGGCTCCTGGACTGCGAGAGGGCGCAGGCCGGGTTGAGGGCCCCCCACCGAGTGCACGAATTTCATGCACTGGGCCTCTAGTATTTCTATAATTCCCCTTTAAGGAAACAAATTATGGCTGTTAGTCCTAAGAGGCCAAGTCAAATACTATAACTACTTTAATGACCCTTTCCTGAGGAAAGAAATTGCTTTAAATGTTTTAAACTGTTTATGTTCTAATAAACCCTTCTTGTGTCTGCTTGCAAACTGTCAATTTTCCTTTCCAGAGGCAAAAAATAGTCAGTTATCTAGCAATAGATAGTGACCAATAAAAAGGGAAGCCAGGGTTAGTTTAACCTGTCAAAGACATGGGCAATGGAAGTGGGTGGGTAGCCCAGTGGATCACAAGACTTCTTGTAGAAAGAACACTTTCCCAAGGGTAGGAAGGCCCAGGTTTAGGCCTGGCCTTCCACTAACAGCTGTGTTCCTCAGGCAGGTCTCTTAACTTTCTCAGCGCAGAATTACTAGGAAGTCTGAAGTGACCAGATGCACCGTATCCTGGGGCCCGATGGTGCAGCTTGGTGGCCCACTTCACCTTAAAAATTGAAGTGGAGCCCGGCTGGTGTAGTTCAGTGGCTGAGCATCGACCCATGAACCAAGAGGTCACTGGTTTTCACTTCCCAGTTAGGGCACATGCCTAAGTTCCCAGCTCGATCCCCAGTAGGGGGCATGTAGGAGGCAGCCCATTGATAGTTCTCTCTCATTGATGTTTTTAGCTTTCTATCCCTCTCCCTTCCTCTCTCTAAAAATCAATAAAAACATAAAAAATTTGAAGTGGATTTTGCATGCTACCTTCTTCCTGACATAACATTTTTATTTATTTTTTTTAAAATATATTTTATTGATTTTTTACAGAGAGGAAGGGAGAGAGAGAGAGAGTTAGAAACATTGATGAGAGAGAAACATCGATCAGCTGCCTCCTGCACATCTCCCACTGGGGATGTGCCCGCAACCAAGGCACATGCCCCCGACCGGAATCGAACCTGGGACCCTTCAGTCCGCAGGCCGACGCTCTATCCACTGAGCCAAACCGGTTTCGGCCTGACATAACATTTTTAAAAATTTGGGAATATTTTAAACTAATTACTGTTAACTATAAATGTCTCCCTGGGAATGGGAGTCCAGTTTAAACTTCGGATTCATATCCTGCTCCCCCCGCCCCCACTGACAGACCCTCCTGTGAAGCTCCCAGGACACAGAAGTGAAGGGGTTATGACCATTTCCACAAGCACATGCTCAAGAGCTCACTTCTTCTCAGCCTTCTTTTAGCTAACAGGATGTTCTGATGCTGAGCCAAGCTAAGAAAAGAGGAGGCAGTGTGAATACAAGGGCCCATCAGGCTGCTGGTTATAGAATCAAGAACACCAGGTGCTGGAAGGCCATCCCAGGAATGCTCACAAGGGGGCACCTTCCTCTGTGTTCCAAGCTACAGGTGCCAGAATAGAATTTCCTTCCTGCCTCTATCTCAGTTTCAAACCCAGGCTACTTTAAACTGTCCCCACCTTCCCTTCTTGTTTCCCAGGTAATAATAGCAGCCTTCCCCCAAAGACCAGCTTTTCATTTTTGTCTGCTTGGTTCAGCGGTAGATTCCCTAGCACACAGTAGGACCTCCATGCATGTTTATTTAATGAGTGAATGCATTCCAGTGAGGTGCCTGATCATAAAGGGACAAGCATATCATGAGACATTTCAGACGGGTCCCAAAATAACCACGAAATTAAGGACATCACCTGTGTGGCCATTTGACCATACCCCGACTGTGGTCTGAATGTGGCACAAGCTTCTGGAAAGCAATCAAGAAGGTGCCTGCCACAGGGGTGGAAAGGATGTTCAGGTACGGCTCTGAGTCCTCCCATATTTATTTCTACTCACTTGATATGCACCTCTCCCTTGTCGACCTGGTACCACATGTTTATTTAAGAGATAATGTTGCCGTGGAGGAGTGCATAAGGCAATAAACAGCTTTTGCAGGCAATTAAATGCAGAAGTGAAATGGAGCCGCCGGTCGGGGGAACCAGCTATTCATCGTGAGTTTGCACCAGTGTCACAAATGTTATTCCTGTTTCCCAACAGGACAGGAACCTATGATTGGGCAACAAATCTCCACAGGCGGGAGACAGACCTAACGCGATTAAAGCGGCTTTCCGTGTGCAGGCACAAACAAGGGAGAGCCTTGGGATTCTGACCCAGCAGACTGTTCTAGCAAGGGCGCAAGGACTTGTCCTCAGGGGAATCTTGCCTCCCACAGTGGCTGAGACCGTCCTCCAAGTCCAGGCAACCCTGCCATGCAGGAGAGCCCCATCTTCTAGCTACCCCTAAGACAGCCCCTTTGTAAGGGATCACCGAGGAAGTCCAAGGCCTCTGCCACACCCTTCCCAGGTTTTCCAGGCGGAGTAAGAATAAACATTGGTGTGTCAGGCATCGTATGCCTGAAAGACTTTACCAAAGTAGAGGGTGAATTAATTTAGGAGATTTCTGCCTCTTCTGTAAAGCTGACCATGAGCTGTCTTTCTTTAAGAAAACACCTGAGATTTTTCTTTCTCATCCTTTTTCCTCTTAAGCCAGCAGGTTGAGACCCTCCATACTTTATCCTTAAAGCCTAGAAGCAGCCAGAAAGCCAGGAAGCTCTTCTGGGGAATCTGCAGGATAAACTGTTTTGTTTTTATTAACTACAAGAGAAGTCTTTCTCCTTTCAGAGTGGACAGTCTTCAGTAGAAATCAACCTAGAGCCTGCCTCAAATCATAAAATCCAAATGGCACTCTGAAAGGCCTGTAGGGGCCCAGCTTAAAGATCCATAAATCACTGCTTTTCCTTTGATACTCATACTACCCCTCAATTTTAACACCAATGTTCGAAGTTCCCTTTTCTAAAAAGTATGATTCGAAAAATAAAATGTACGAAAATGGGTAGCCCAGGGTATTAAAGCTGACATATTAATATGCCAAAAAAGTCAGATCCTTAGGAATAGTGAGAGAAACCAAATAGTGGGGTGGCTTGAATATTAACAATTTCCCAACACCTAAAAAAAGAGAAATAGAATAGAATAGAGTTGCTCAAAAAAATTCAACTCACATTTTTAAAAAGTTGACATAAGAAGGTAAAGATTTGCCCTAAACACCTAAATGTGTAAGTTGCATTGTCTGGGAATCCATGCCAAGCTGAGAAAGTTGACATACAGTAAATGCATCCAAAACGAGAACACTTATCACAGAATCGTAACAGCTTACGGCTAGAGGGGGCTTGGAGGTGTTGAGTCCAAGAGCTCATGTTTATACACATTCCCACCATGTGGTAATCCCACCTGAAAATGCTTTCAGTGCCTTGAAACTGTTTCTAATATAGTGGCACGATGGAATGCTCAAAACGGAGGGAAAAGAACAGCTCTGATAAACGCTCCTTCCCTGATCATGAACACGCTTTGTTTTCCCCCAAATGTTAAAAAGCTCTTAATTGCACGCTATTTTTAAATTGCACACTGTTTTAAATATTTCAGAGTATGAAAGACTGGCCTCTATTCCCAGCTAAAAACACACCCACACTGGCCCCGCACAGCAGTGACCTAATTCCTCTCCTTACCTTTCTTCCATTCGAACATACATACAGATTTGGACACGTCTCACTCCCAGGGTAACATTCATCAGGAAGAGTACTGCCGTCCGGAAGACGCACCCAACATTTCCTATGCTGCTCAAAGAAAATGGGGGCAAGGCAGGGGGAAGGTGGGGCATAATATAGTAAGCTACTTTTGAATCTGACTATGGCCAACTGGGTATTTATGCAAAATGACATTAGAAAATGAGAAAATGAAAAGACACACACAAATATATGCATATTTCTTTACAGTTCCTTGCAGACAATGTCTGAGGTTAAATAATCTGATGTGCAGAGAGAAAAATTCTTTACATCTTTCGTATAACGTGCCTATACATATGAGAAGTGTTGGGCGTGTGTGTGTGTGTGTGTGTGTGTGTGTGTGTGTGTGTGTGGTTTTCACGTATTCAGTTCGCTCTCTGGGTAACATCTTACCTGCCACTGGTTTCCTGTCTGACCAGGCATATAAGGTGCCGGGAGGCTGCGAAGGCTGTTCTTCACCGGGGATCCCCCAAGGGGGTTTCCCATGTCCCCGGAAGGAGATTCAGCAGTCAAGGCCACGGGGTACTGCGGATAGTTGTACAGGTTGTTGTAGTACGGAAACAGAGACGGCTGATAGAAGCTGCTGTAGTAGGTGGAGTCTGAAACCAGGTCAGGTGCGTTCTCCACGTGCCCTCTGCTGGTGACAGCAGGAATATCCTGGATGACCATCCGCCCGTCTACAAAGAAAAAAAAAAAAAGAAAAAAGCAAAAAGCAACATGGTATTAATCTGGAAGTTCACAAAACTTGACCTCTAAACCTTGGCAATGCCTAGCCATCCTCCTCAGATCTCAGAGCTGCAGGAAAAAGCACCTGAACAGGCAGCCAAAATAAAGGAGGGTTCCCAGGGTTGACATAATTCTGGTGGCGCGGATGACAGATTCTTGCAGATTCCTTTTACTAAGAATACAAAACACATTTTAAGGGTCATTTTAATTAGATAAAGCCTGACCAGTAACTCTTTATCCTAATGTCCAAAAATGAGAGATAAAATCTAGTTAACTCGGCCGTCTACAACATTATTACAAAAGTAATTATACTTCATTTTAAACAAGTAATAAAAAAAATCCCAGTGCCCTAACTATGGTGGCCACGTAGATATGTCAGAAAGTCAAAGCAAAAAGTTAAAAGTTTAAGCAAACATTGTTTCCTTCACTTCCTTCCACAGCTGATACCCTATCCTTCAGAAGTCTGGACAATGATTTAGACCAGGAACTTCTTCTGTAAAAGGTCAGTTAGTAACTATTTCAAGCTTTGTGGGCATTCAGTTGCAGAACAGACAGGTTGTTGCAATAAAACTTTATTCACAAACAGATAGTGGGCCCATGGGCAATAGAGTTTGCCAGTCGTGGGTCTACACTTTATACTGTCAATTCCAATAAACAACTAAATGGGCTCCTATGTTCAAAGAGTTGGTCCAGATGCCTGAAAAGGCTGCAAGGTGTCAGGATGCTCCTACCCAATAGGAGTCTGCAGTCTAGGAGGAAATATATGATGGGATTACAAATAACAACAAGGATTCTCAAACAGAAACACCCACACACTTTCACAAAAATTCAAAGGCTGTAACAATGACTTGCAGCCTAGAAAGGAATTACAGAGACCTCCTCAGGCGAAAACTGCATTTGAAAGGTATTTTGCTAAGTTACATAAGCCCAACAGAGAAAGACAAATATTTATATGTGTAATTGGATGAACAAAACAAGCAATCAAAATAGAAACAGACTCATAGATACAGAGAACAGACTGACAGCTGTCAGAGGGGAGAAGGGTTAGGGCTGGGTGAAAAATGTGAAGGGATTAATCAGCACAAATTGGTAGTTATAGAAAAGCCACAGAGATATAAATTACAGCATAGGGAATGCCGTCAATAATCGAGATAAATATGTATAGGGCCAGGTGGGTGCTTGAAGCAGCGGGAAGACCACTCTGTAAAGTACATGATTTTCTAACCACTTTGCTATACATCTGAAGCTAATAAAGAATAATACTGAATGTAAACTGTAACTAAAAAAAAAATCAAATTTTAAATTTTTAAATGGGGGAAAAAAAGAAAAACTGCATCTGAGTTGCACTTTAAAAGAGAAGCAGAAAACAGGCTTAAAAAAATGAGAAAAGGGCTATAGGGACAAAGAAAAGGAAGTAGGAAAGTGGAAGGCAAATCTGGGGTTGATGAACCGGGGGTGAAGAACTCAGCGTAAAAGGGAAAGAGAGGTCCAGTCTGACGGTGGGCTGGTGGACAGTGAGGGAAAGCCTCCGTCCAGTTTTCTGGCTGGCCTCTCGTCATGGTGTGGCAGGAACCACTGAGGATTTCTGAGCAAGGAGTGGAGAGGGAGAGAGCGAGAGCTGTGCTTGGGGCTGATTTATCTGATGGCAATTTGTAAGGCAAGGGAAGGGAAGGGAGACCAGAGGCTGGGAGAGACACTAGGGAGCCACTGCAGGCGTCAGGGAGAGACCTAGAAGACTAAAATATAAGAGAGGGGGCCTGGGCCAGAAACATGAAGGAGACAAAACTCAACAGAACGGGAGGACAGATGGGACGTCAGAAATTACGTTGCAGGATAAGGCAAAGAAGTGCAAAGCAGATGTCAGGGAGAGTGGGAAGCCTGGACGTGGCAGGGGAGAGGGAGGTGGTTAAGTTCTGCTTAATCAAGGTGCCAGAGGGGCACACAAGTGGGAGCAATGGGCGAGAGTGAGGACTTGACACCTGCACTCATGGCAGAGGCTGAGGTTCAGGAGTCACCACTGGGCCATGCTGGCTGCCTCTGGGAGAGCAGGAGGGAGCTGTTACAGAAAAGCATGTTCTGAGGGGAGAGTCAAGGCTGAAGTCAGGGAGAACGGAGGAGAAATGCAATGTCACAGAGGCCAAAGATGACATGGGTTGTGGAGGAAGAAGGCTGAGCTGTCCGCTGCTGCTAAGAGTTCAAGCAAAACTAGATCTGGAAAAGACCAACAGAGGGTTAGGTTTTTAGCGTAGAAGGAGCAAGAGGGCGGGGAGCAAGTGAGCAATGAAGAAACAGAGCGATGGCGCTTCTGTCTCACCAGAATGGAAGATGCAGCAAGAGGCACCATGCCTGTCAGCTCACCTGTGCACCCCTGTGCCTAGCACACTGCTGGCCACACGGTGGTAAATAGTTGCAAAAGGGATCAATAAATAATGGTTTTCAAGTAGCCTGATGTCAAAATAAATGTGATTTTAAAAAATAGAAGCTCCAGAGAGTAATAAGACGTTGTTCATTTTTAATACATAGAGGTTTGGGATATGTGGGCCGGTGAAAGAAGCTAATGGAAAGAAATTCTCAGGACAAGCAGTGCACGGCCATCTCTCCAACCCCCGCTACAGCAAATCCCCAAAACAGCAACCAGAGGCATCTCTTCAACATCGGGTGTCATCAAAGCTGGTAAGTGAGGCTAAGTTTCACTATTAATTTGAGATAAATCAGAAAGTAAGATTTCCAACTCATAAGCTACAAAATACATAAACTAACCGTACAAAATTTGAAATATGTATATCATCAGAAAGTGGTTTTCCACATACGAACTCCTTTTTTTTTCTTTTAGTACATGCCCAACCTGGGATAGAACCCAAATCTAGGTATGTGCCTTGACTGGGAATTGAATCCACAACCTTTTAGTGTACAGAATGATGCTCCAACCAGAGCAACCAGGCCAGGGCTCATGTACAAACCCTTAATAGCCTATTAACCATTTTCTGAATCACAGAAAAAAACACAGTAAAAACTCACAGCTAGTTCTATAAACCTGTGCTGAATCACCATCCGTACCAGGCCCCTCACTGTGACCAGTTTCTCTTGCCCAACGCCATGCTGAATGCACACGGTGACAGGGATATTTTACCTGCATAGTCAGTGTGACTACGTATAACGACCACAGAAAACATCTGGTTGGCTCAGTGGGTAGAGTGTTGGCCCTGCGACTGAAGGGTTCCTTCCGGGTTCAGTTACAGGCTCCATCCCCGGCCCACAAGGATGTGTGCAGGGAGGCAACCAATTTTGTCATGTTTCTCTCTCTCTGTCTTTCCCCCTCCCTTCCACTCTCTCTAAAAATCAATGGAAATATATCCGCAGATGAGGATTAACAAAAAAAATTCTTTTTCAAAAATTGTAGTGGATATACTGGTACAGTATCATATTAGTTTCAGGTGTATAACACAGTGATTAGACATTTATATACCTTACAATGTGATCACCACAGTAAGTCTAATAACTATCTCTCACTGTACAAAGTTAATATAATATTACTGACTATAACCTGAATCTCACTCTTTATTTTTCTAACATAAAAACTGGCCAAGGTTAGCACTTAACAGTATTAATAATCATAGGAAGCACAATAGCACTGTTCCCAAGAGAATGTAGTAGCTCTCTTAACCAGTGGTCCCTTGCAGGAATTATCAACACCTGCCAGGATGCCAATGAAACTATGAAGTTAGAAGTTTTAAGTGTTGCTATGTATTCGGTGTAGTCCTAATGTGTGCTATCTGGAACAAAGATTGGCAGGACTGGATCCCACAGCTGGGAAAGGAACTGGAGAAGCATGTACCAACAGCATTTGCAGTAGAGATGTTTGCAGAGATGACACTTGCAGACTTATTGTGGGAGAGCCAACCAATGATTATATAGGAGGATAGGGGAAGCCAATAAATAAATAAAATAAATAGATAGATAGATAGATAAAGTATTATTATTGCCCAATCGGGGCAGCCAACCAATGATTCTCTCTCATTGATGTTTCTGTCTCTCTCGCCAGTCTTATTCCAATGCTCATAGTTGTGGTTCCATTCCACAGTTCAGTTCTTTGGTAAGGCTTCCCAATTGCTCTGCTACTTTTTTTGTGCTAACGTATGCAGCGTGAAATATGACTCACTCCTTCATGAGAGATCAATATACCCAACACATGATAAATACCCTTATTGATCTTGCAGTGTTATATGCTGGTCTCTGGGCCCATGGCATATTAATAGTAGTTAACCAGTAATTCATTTTAAGGTATGTGAAGGCTTCCCCCCCACTCTTCTGTAGTGTCAAGATTCCTGGAGTTGTTGCACTCTGAGTCCTTTACGTTCAAACCTGGAGCCATATTCTCCACCTTTCAATAACGACACCAAACCCCATAGTTTCCAGTATGAAAGATTACATATCAAACCAAAATTGGCAATTTACAATAACACTATTTGTGATGCACAATGATCTCTTGTGAACAATTAATTTATGTATACCACGTCTTATTTGTCTTTGTAATCCATACTCTCGCATGGTGCCTTCCCACTTAGCTCCTAGTTTTAAGAGTCACCAATCAAGGAAAAATTGTTCCCCACTAAATCTGAGGTATCAGAATCATCTGCCATCAACTCACAAGTTGTGCTGAATGCTAGGAGGGCACAGAAAAAGTGCAAGTCATCTTCCCGGCTCTTTTTTTTACTCAAAGAAAAAGGTCTTGAGAAAAAGACTGTGTCATTTGATGATGGCATGTCAGACTGCTGAGGATTACGGCAGGGTGCACCCTCACTGAACGAGAGAGCTTCATCTCCTCAGCTCCCTGCTGACAGCATTCTCCTCTGCAGGGCAACCCTGCGTCCAGATGAGTCAGCTCCTGGCATCTCCTAGACTTGGAGACAGACACTGGGAAAGCCAGTGTGAGGTGTCAGGACTCCTCCCCTATGAGAGAGAGCCTAGAGGGAGACACATGGGGGGAAAGCTGTTGCATGAGCTGACACCTGGGCCCTCTCAGCCCTCACAAACCTAAGAAGGAAAGCTTGCCATCCTGACCCAGGAAACAGATTGCTTTTCTGAACTAAAACAGAGCCATTACAGAGAGAGGCCTGATAACGAGGCAGCAGTGTGCCTACTATTCACACCACTAACTGGTGACTGTGATGACATCGCCACACCTGTCACCGCTCCCTGCCGGAGAAACAGTTCATGTTCAACGCAATAAATTTACTGAGCACCTACTGTGTGCAAGACAACCTGTCCAGCACCTTGGACGCTGCAGAGCTTAGCTGTAAAGGCAGATTCTGGAACAAACACACAGAAGGAAAGATTGACCAAGGCTATGGGGAAACATAAAACTGTGTGGAAGGGAGGGCAGGATTAAGTCCAACCTTCCAAGTGCAAGTTCTGCTGATGCTGGCTCACTAACGACTCCCCTGTACACAGGAAAGGAATATGTGAGAACCTCTTTCTCCTTTTTCCCAATACATTTTTAAAAATGTAATTTGGTCCCAGAGGAATCTGTCAGGTTCACTTTTCTTTTTAGGCTTTTCATAAAAAAAAAAACCTGAAGTTGATTGGCCTTTAAAGCCAGGAACAGGCTTGGTTCAAAGGTGTGGGAAATGTCAATGTGGGAAGCAAAGGGATCTGGGGGGGAATAGAGCAGGGAAGAGGAGGGGGAGCAGGAGGTCGAGAGGGAGAGGGAAGGAGAGGCAAATTGATGGTTGAGTATGATTAGATCAAAGAAACCAAGCAGGAGAAAGACAGAAAAAATATAAAGAGAGGGGAAAGCAAATCCAATGAAACTCACCAAGATTTAAAACCGGCTGCCCCCAGGCCATTGCAAAGCCCAGCGAGTAACAATCACAGCCATTGTGTGTAGCAACTCCCAAAGTGCTGAGCCCGGAGGGTAGGCCAAGAATAAGCAAAACCAAGCCCTGCCCTCTAGGACCTTACCCTCTATCCACAAAGTGTCTGGGAGTCAGAAGGACAGGATGCAGAGCAGGGGGAGCACAGAGTCCCTGGTGAACCGAGAATGAGGTGCTAAGGATCCCAAGGAGCAGCTACAGCACTGCACCCCACCCCATTCGCATCCGCACCCACCGCCTTACTCACAGGTTTCTGCTCTCCCTGCCCTGGCTCCGGCTCTGTGTCCCCCGCCCGCTCAGAAGTCCCCAGGGCACCCAAGGAAACTGTTAGCCTACAGCGGGAGTCAGATAAAGAGAAAATGCCATTTCTCTGACTTGACCAGAAAAGGTCTCGTGGCCACGAAAGCCTGTCTCCCGGCCAAGAAGGAGGTTTTCTCTCCTTAGGCCAGTTCAGAATTTCCTATCATTGGCGAGATGCCAGCAACAGTTTGGGGCTGTCAACACTCCCCGGCAGATTGGGTAAGACAGTGCCACACACAGCCCAGCAGCAAGGTTTGCGCTTGGGAGTGAGAGAGAGAAGAGAGGGAAGATGCCAACATACCTCCTCCCCATCAAGCACTCTATTCTAAAAGAGGTTTGACAGAGAATTCCTTCTCGAGGACTTTTAATATCTCTTACACTAAGAAAACTTTAAACTGGGAGCATATCTGACTGTGTACATACAGGGGTGGGGAAAAGCAGGTTACAGGTGTGAGTACATGAAGCACAGAGCTTATTCTTGTATTATTATTTATTATTATAGTATGTATTTTACTGCAGCTGTAAACCTACTTTTGCCCACCCCTGTAGATCTAGGCCGCCACAGAAAAGGTATGCTTTCAGTCGTATTTGGACAGCGTGAAGCGTAGGGAAGGGTACTGAACACAGGAGGCGTCTGGGACACGTTTTAAGTCTGCTCATGGCCAGCCCCCTTTAGGTTTGGGATTTGGATTCTGCTTTTATAACTCTTTCAATGATAAGATCACGCATGGTCGGTATGGCTCAGTGGTTGAGCATCAGCCTATGAACCAGGAGCTCACAGGTTCGATTCCCAGTCAGGGCACATGCCCAGGTTGCAGGCTCCATCCCCAGCAGGGAATGTGCAGGAGGCAGCCAAGCAATGATTCTCTCTCATTAATGTCTCTCTCTGTCTGTCTGTGTCTCTCTCTCTCTCTCTCTCTCTCTCTCTCTCTCTCTCCCCCTCTCCCATCCTCTCTGAGATCAATTAAAAAATAAAATAAAATAAAATAAATACCAGGATGGCCAAACCATCGCCAGACCAGACACCTCTTGTTTAAAAAAATAAATAATAATAACAATAAGATCACAGATGTGTGTCTTTGCTCCTGCAGGTCCCAGATGATGGTCTGAAGTGAAATGGGGTCTTAAATAAATGTGAATGGTTTAAAAAACACACACACACAAATTACATTGCATCAGATTATTTCACATGGCTTTTGTTCAAGTCAAGATTCTACCAGTCCAATTTAATATCACGGTTTTCATCCAGGTATTTGTCTTATGTTTCAAGTCATGAACAGTAACTTATCCTGTTGCTGGACTGCCCCCTCCCCACCCCCAGGGACCGGATCTGCCTCTGCACCAGCAGCTCGCACCCCTGGCTGCTCTGGGTTGGAGTGGGAACTAAAATTCCTCAGGGTAGGGCCACACCTCAGACCACTTTACACATGAGAAACTCTACAGGATGGGACCCAGACATCAGAACCACCAGGGTGAACCCAACACCAGCAGGTTGAGAACTGCTTTAACCCTCTCAGAGGTTGGTGTTTTTTGTTTTGTTTGGTTTGTTTTTAATATATTTTATTGATTTTTTGCAGAGAGGAAGGTTGAAGGATAGAGAGTTAGAAACATCGATGAGAGAGAAACATCGATCAGCTGCCTCCTGCACAGCCCCTTCTGGGGATGTGCCCGCAACCAAGGTACATGCCCTTGACCGGAATCGAACCCGGGACCCTTCAGTCCGCAGGCCGACGCTCTATCCACTGAGCCAAACCAGTTTCGGCAGAGGTTGGTGTTTTAATGCCATCTTACTGTAGTAGTTCCAAACATGGGATTGGAGGGCCCCTGTCCACACTTCCCTTTCAAGGGTCAGTAAGATTAAAAGTATTTCCACATTAATGTAAAAATGTTATCTGCCTTTTTCACTGGTGACATATGCAGTGGTGATGGGAGCTGGCGCCTTAGCACAAATCAAGGCAGTTCCACCAAAATGCATAGGCACACCTCATCATCATGAAGTAAAGTACTTTTTAAATTCTGCGTCAACGTTGCTTAAAGATGCCCTGGTGAAGCAGGAAAAAATAACTTCATCAAATCTCTACTTTGGAGTGTGTCTTTTTAAGATTGTGTGACAAGATGGGAAGCACTCATCAAATATTTCTGCTGCACACCACAGGGTGACAGTTGTCTTGAAAAGGGCCCCTGTGCAAATGTTTAAGTGAAGACCTAAATTCACTGCTTCTTTTATGGGAACACAGTGGTCAAAAAAGGGGTTCCATGGAAAGTAGCCACACAGGGTGAACTTATCATAAATTCCTAACTGGGCAGGTTATGGTGGGAGTCAGGCCCCAGGCACATAACTTCTTTATGTTTATCTTTACCTTAAACAGGCCCTATCCATTGTTTCTGTGCATCTAGCTTAACACACCTTTGAAATGCCTCTTTTCAGACCTTCAGAAGCATAGCCACCCTCAAGAGAGCACATAGGCATTTTAATTATCCTGTAATCCAACTTCATCTTACTTTCTCCCACCTTCACATAATCCTAAATTCCCTCCTTAATTCCAAATGCACAAAAGAAAACTGCAAAACTGTCATTCTCCAGTGTATCTGAGATCTTGCTTCTTGGCAGTCATCGTCAGTTTTGGCTAAATAAGCTCTTACAGAAATTTCCTACAGGTTCAAACATTTCTGACATCGACAATGCCATATACTTGAAAAAATGACCGATGAAAAGTATGGTTACTGCGACTTGGGTATCTGGCACAATCTTCTCGAAATCAGCATAGTGAGCCTCTCACTTCAAGAAAAACTAACAGCATTTACTGCTATAAGTCTGAGCTTTCAAGTAAAAATTAGAATTCTGGAAAACTTAGGACCGCTACCATGTGTTTGACAGCTTCCCAATTTAAAGACTCCTTTGATGAGATCAGTAATATATTAATGAGTGGGATAAAGTGATATTTTGTGATGAAACATGTCAACATTTGGAAAAAATGCATAACTCAGTCAACTAATATTTCCCACATGACCAAAGCATGAGGTTATGAAATCATGCAGGGGTGAAAGATCCAATCAAAGGGCAGGATGGCTCAATGGGTTTAATTTAACAAAAAGCTCATTAGCATAATTTCAGACTCACTATAACTGTTACAAAATTATTACTTGTCAAGTTTTGATCTAGTATCAAAGAATAGTCACAGTGATCTGAAAAGGCTACTCAAATCCTTTCCTCCCTTCTCTATTTACTTATGTGAAGCTGAATTTTCTCCATGTATTTCAATCAAAACAGACTGAAGACAATGTGGGAACCCAGCTGTGTCCTATTAAGCTAGACATAAAAGAGATTTGCAAAAATGTGAAAAAATACCACTCTCCTCACTCATTTTTTTTAATATACTTATTTTTCATTAAAATGTTACTTATGTTAACAAGTAGTGGATTTACTATTTTAAAGAAATTAATGAATATAGTTTCAATTTCTGAGTCTTAAGTTTCTAATTCATTAAATGTTAACAGCGATAGCCCATAAACAAAAGCTCTTTGAAGTCCTGGATAATTTTTAAGAGTGTGAAGGGGGGTCCTCTGACTAAAAAGTTTGAGGACCTCTGTCTTATGGGCTCCTCTCTTTCCAGAAGGACTGATTTCGGAACAATCGGAGTCCAGTGTCTCATTCTGAGCTAGCTCCCTGAGCTCAGCAATCAGCAATAAAGTCCCAACGGAGATCTCTGGCTTTATCCTTGAACCTGGAACATTCCTTCCAGTGAGGAAGACATCCACCACTACAAAACATGCCAGGCAGCAGAACCTCAGGCTGAGAAAGCTGGCTCCCAAATCAAACTGCTTGATCTGCTCTGCAATCTACTGCCCCGGGACCTTGGAAAGGGTTACTTAGTTCTGTGCCTCAGTATCTACATGTGCACGAGGGAAATGCTGCTACTTACACCATAGAGAGCAGAGAAACCTGGTAAGTGCTCAATAAATGCTAGCTATTGTTATTATCACAGTCACAATACACCGATAACCTTCTCTGCCACCCAGCAAGAGAGCCACCAAGTAACTCTGCAAAGTCATCCTTGCTCCAAATGTTCATCTTCAGGGTACCGCAGGAGGCCTGGGCTGCACCTGGTGTGACTTCCCGGTGCGAATGAACCTGGGAAGGAGCAGAACTATCCGCTCCTGGCCTTCTCTGAGGTCAGACAGTAGCCTTGAGTGCAGTCAGTGTGCTATCACTCCCTAAAGTCATAATCAGGAAATGCGGGAACAAGCTGTTTCTCCCACAAGACAACCATGACGGGGCTATTTTAAACGTCAAACACAAACCTGGCGCCAGGAAAGTACACAACCTCTTCACTGTGTACCTGCCTCGCCCGGAACCATCTCTGCTTAGTGAGACAAATACAGCCAAGTGCAGAAGAGCTGACCATTCCTTCTCTTCCCCAAACTCCGTCTCCCCCAGCCCCACACCTCCTCTTGTGTTCACTTCTGCTTTTGAGAAGTGCAGCTACGGTGCTCCCCTTAAGTAAGCCAGGGATTTTATTTATTTGGGGGACTGCTGCTGTTTCAGGGCTGAACTTTTAGCTCGCTATAAAGTTAATGTGCTATTCAATGTTCATTCCAGGCTAGACTGTGGGGCTGTGTACTTTCTGCCACCCCCGGAAGGCCATTATCTGTAATTGCCCATTACCATGCGTAATTATTTCTCCTAGCTTGGTCTGTGACCTCCAGGGTTGCACGCTGTTACAGCTAACTGCTCCGTCTTACCAAATCTGTGAAGGAAGCTTTTCTGACCTTTCGTGCTTGTAATGGTATATTCCAAAGCCAACATCGTGTTTTAAAGGCACACTTTTCTCAAGTCAGGAATATTTCCGATCTCTTCCAGGTGCACCCTTCCTGCCTCCGTGGAGCTTTACCTCCCCTCTAATAATGGGAAAAATAAAGTATAATCAACCCTCCATTATGTGGGAGCTGATAACCCTTACTGGGAATTATCTGGAGCCCTTTACACTCCCTTTTCTTTGATTTGGTTCTTTAATTGTATCATGCTTTTTAAAGATGGCCACTAGGAGAAGGTGAAGATGGGAAGGGAAGGGAATAGGGAAAGAGTGAAATATTAAACCTCAAATTCAATATAGATGCTCCCACACTTAGTGTTTTCTGAGTGGAAGAACTATGTTCAAATCAGTGGTTAAAATGAGATTTGGGGATTCCGTGTACATTTAAAATATTAATTCCTGCCCTGACCAGTTTGGCTCAGTGGCTAGAGCATCGGCCTGTGGACTGAGGGGTCCCAGGTTCGATTCCAGTCAAGGGCATGTACTTTGGTTGCGGGCACATCCCCAGAAGGGGCTGTGCAGGAGGCAGCTGATCAATGTTTCTCTCTCATCGATGTTTCTAACTCTCTATCCCTCTCCCTTCCTCTCTGTAAAAAATCAATAAAATATATTTTAAAAAAATATTAATTCCAGAACTGACATCTGGTGATACACCCCAAAGTGTCACTTTCCATTTATCTCACTTTTCCTCATTAGCAGGAAAAGAGAAAAGGGGACGGGGATTGCTGGCTGTACACATGGGTGCTGAGATGCTCAGCTATTTACTGGCATCTCTGTGTCTCCCTCACCATTGCCTCCTTCGGAAACCCCGCTGCACCACTTAGGTGTGAGGTTGTGAGATGTACCTCAAAGCTATTATAAGGTTCACAGAAAAGTCTGAAAGAGTGTGAAACCACCTAGTGTCTGTGTGGCCACTAACGGCCCCTGCGCCTGAGCCTGTCCCACCAGAATCTCCTGTGTGTGCGCTCCCTGCACGTGCCATCGCCAAGTCCCTCCTGCCCCTCCTTCCTTTTGAATAAAGCTCCTCTGAAATGAAAAGAAGTAGATTGTAAAAACAAAACCTTGTCCATTCTTTCAATAATCATTTTTACCAAAGGCAGGAAAGGGGAACCATAGAGCAGCTGTACGGCCCTGAAGGCTCTGCCAACCTAGGCTGTGTGTATATAGACCAGCCGTGGGCAAACTACGGCCCGTTTGAAATGAATAAAACTAAAACTAAAAAAAAAAGACCGTACCCTTTTATGTAATGATGTTTACTTTGAATTTATATTAGTTCACACAAACACTCCATCCATGCTTTTGTTCCGGCCCTCCGGTCCAGTTTAAGAACCCATTGTGGCCCACGAGTCAAAAAGTTTGTCCACCCCTGATATAGACACACACATACCTTATCTATATACTAGAGGCCCGATGCACAAAATTCGCGCAAGAGTAGGCCTTCCTTCCCCCGGCTGCCAGCACCAGCTTCCCTCTGGCACCTGGGACCTGGGCTTCCCTCCGGCTGCCGGCAGGCACCCGGGACCCGGGCTTCCCTCGCAGCCCCAACTTCTTCCAGAAGCTCATTTAGAAGGATGTCCGGTCTAATTAGCATATTACATTTTTATTATTATAGAAGATACATAAGGTCATCTGATCGCTATGACGTGCACTGACCACCAGGGGGACAGACACTCAATGCACAGGATAGGGCGTCTTTGCTGTCTGGATCCAGCCCGCAGGGATCAGGCCAAAACCGGCTCTCCGACATCACCCCAAGGGAACCAGATTGCAAGAGGGCACAGGCCAGGCCCAGGGACCCCACTGGTGCACAGATCTGTGCACCAGGCCTCTAATTTATATATCCTATCTAATAAAAGAGAAAAATGGTAATTGGCGTACGACGATACCCTTTTCATTGGCTAATCAGGGCTATATGCAAATTAACTGCCAACTAAGATTGGCAGTTAACTGCCAACTAAGATTGGCAGTTAACTGCCAACAAGATGGCGGTTAATTTGCATATGTAGGCACAATGCAGGGAGGCGAAAGGGAAAGCAGGAAGAAGCCCCCTGCCACTGACAGTGATCGGAAACACAGGGGGGAGCTAAGAGCTGGGGGGCAGGGCAAAGGCGGCCCTGGGGCCGCCTTTGCCCTGCCCCCCAGCCATGATCGGAGAATCAGGCGCCTTTGCCGCCCTGGCCAGTGATAGCAGGAAGTAGGGGTGGAGCCAGCGATGGGAGCTGGGCACGGTCGAAGCTGGCTGTCCCAGGAGCTAGGGGTCCCTTGCCTGGGCCTAAAGTGGAGCCCACGACTGCGGGGCCGCTGCAGCTGCGGGTCCCCGCTGCCCGGGCCGGACGCCTAGGCCAGAGGCGTTAGGCCTGGGCAGGGGCGGAGCCTGCAACCACGGGAAGCTGGGGGTCCCCTGCCCAGGCCTGACACCTCTGGCAGAGGCGTCAGGCCTGGGCAAGGGGCCGATCCTGCGATTGGAGGGTGATGGGGGTCAATGCCTGAGGGCTCCCAGTATGTGAGAGGGGGCAGGCTGGGCTGAGGGACACCCCCCCACCCCCACACACACACCCAGTGCACGAATTTCGTGCACCGGGCCCCTAGTATATATATAAAAGCCTAAGCGATCATTCAATTGATAGTTATGACACGCACTGACCACCAGGAGGCAGACGCTCAACGCACAGGCATGGAAACATGGAACAGACTGATGAATCTCAGAGGGAAGGGGGGAGGGCGGGAAGAGATTATCCAAAGATCTTATATGCATACTAGAGGCCCAGTGCACGGATTCTTGCACCGGTGGGGTCCCTTGGCCTGGCTTGCAGGATCGGGCCGAAACTGGCTCTCTAACATCCCCTGAGGGGTCCCTGATTATGAGAGGGTGCAGGCCAGGCTGAGGGACCCCACCGATGAGCAATCTGGGCTGGGGAGGGACGCTGGAGGGCTCCAGGGCATGTCTGGCCTGTCTCGCTCAGTCCTGATTGGCCCCAGCAGCCAGCTAACCTATTGGTTGGAGCATCTGCCCCCTGGTGGACAGTGCATGTCATAGCGACTGGTCGACTGCCCCCTGGTGGCCAGTGCACATCATGCAAGTGGTTGAACAGCCTTAGCATATCATTAGCATGCTATGCTTTGATTGGTTGAATGGACGACCGGACACTTAGCATATTAGGCTTTTATTATATAGGATTCTCTAATATATATGTATATACATGTATACAAGCACACAGATGTATATATCAATCATCATCCTAACTGAAAAGACAGTTAAACTATAACTGAAAGAAATGATTACCAAGAACCAAACTGGGCCTGTCAACTAAAACGTTGTCATGGCAACGAAGAAACAGCACCACAGAAGCCAGGTAACCGGTCACCTTTTCACAACTACAGTCACAGTCCCCTAACATCTTCATTTTCCTCCCCTAGTGACCTGTGTGGTACAGATTTTGTCCGTCTTGATCACCAGCAATCTAACAGCTCCCAGAAATTCCGTTTCACAGGAAGGTCGCTAGTATCAAGAACTATTTAGCAGCATAGTCGTCCAGCCCTTATCCATGGGAGATATGGTCCAAGACCACAAGAACCCTACATATACTACATCCTTTCTTACACATACATACCTGATAAAGTTTAATTTATAAATTAAGCACAGTAAAGTATGACAACAATAACTAATAAAAAAATGGAATAACTATCCCTGGCTGGCGGCTCGGTGGTTAGAGCGTTGGCCAAGCACGGAAAGGTCGCTGGTTTGATTCCCCGTCAAGGGCATGAACCTGCAACCCAGGTACATTCTCTGGCCCAGGTAGGGGCATGTTCCAGAGGCGACCAACCCACGGGTCTCTTACATGGCTGTTTTTTTCCTTCTCTCTCTGTTCCTCTCTCCCTCCCTTCTACTCTCTCTAAAAATCAATGGAAAAAATAATTTCTGGTGAGGATTACAATAAAAACCACAACAACACAGAACAATGATAACAAAATACAACAGTACAAGTTCTGTGACTGTGCTTCCTCTCTCATCCGATTGCACTGTCCTCACCCTCCTTGCAATGATGTGAGATGGTGCAGCGCCGGTGAGGACATGAAGGGAGGTGGGTGACGTAAGCGTTGTGACACAGGCTGCTAGGCACCTGACGACAGTCACACCTCACGGCTTCTCTGTGGCACATCCCAACTGCCAGCATCACTACCCACGCAGTTGGGGCCATCACTATGTAACATAAGGGTGACTGGAGCACAGGCGCTGCAATGCCCACAGCGGAGCCGATAACCGGGATGGTGGCTACCACGTGCCTAACAGCGCAGCTGGTGCAGCCGGACAAAGCGTGGTCACATCCCGGGGGCAGGGGGAGTACCCTCAGAGTGGGGCACAGCCGAAGCTTTCCAAAGCAAGACCACCGAAGCGGGAGGTCTCTGTCCTCAAACAGCACCTAGGACCCTCCGAGGGGGCCCGTCGGTGGCCGGTGGGCAGGGTGCACACGCTCTAAAACCGGAGGGCCTGGTGCAGGGCGCCCTCTCTGAGGCAAAGGGTCCCAACCTGCGCCACACCTGGTACCATCTGTGGCCGGTTCAGCCACCAGCCTCACCTGCTGTTCAAGGTTCTTTCTGTCTCAGGAACAATACTGGATTGGCAAGTAGGAGAAAGAGATTTTTTTTTTTAAACCACCAATGAGGCAAGGGTCATTATCTAAACAACAAAAATGCATTTACTCCTACAAGCTCACAAGTTTTCAATCTAAGCTGGTTTCTTTTTCCCGGGAAAGAAAACAACAACATAGGCAGAGCCTCGAGCCTCACCTGGGTGTTCTCCCTCACCCGGACTGGAGACTAGACACCGACCAGAGGAGCAGCAGGAAGGCTGACGGACGGCAATGCTGTGACAGAGGGTTTCAGAGCTGAAGAGCTGGGCTTAGTGAAAAGACCAGGACGGGTGCTGTCACAGGAGGGTTCACCAGAAAGTCAACCTCAGGGGACAACAGCTCTTCTTTCACATACGTTGAGCAGTCACTTGCCCCAGAAAGGTCAACTTGTGAGAAGAAAAAAACGCTCAAAAATGCAACCAATTCATTCATTCATTCATTCACTGAGTGCTCAACTATCTATCTCCAAGGTAAAAAGGGTCACTTCCTCAGGGCATTACCACATGCAGAAGCATATGCCTTCAAGTTCAGCTGAGTCTGAAACTAGGAAACCCACCACTGCACAGACTGGGTAGCACTTTATTTACTGCAAGCCCAAATACAGACAGGGCAGCTAAAAGAAAACAAGTGTGTAAACCAGGAGAAAAGACAAACAGTGCAGCAGAAAATATGCCACCTTGAGAAAAATGAAGAAAATAATAAGCAACAGATTATTAAATCCGAAGGCACGGGAAAAGCAAAAATAGGGAGGAGAAACAAAGTCACTGCAGATTAAATATGGAGAGTTTTAAGCCAATTATAAAAGATCAAAGAGAACAAGAGAGGGGAGGAGTAGCCTTACAAGTAACCGAGATAGGAGACCTTGGGAGAAATATGACCAGGGGGAAATCATTACAGCTTCCAGTAAAAGTAATCTAGGGATGACTTTAGAGAGAAATTCCCTAGCGACCACTGCTAGCAGAACAGCATGGGGACAGAAATCAAAGAGCTCTTTATTTCAAAAAGGCACACAGCTCCAGAGGGAAGGTGCTTCCTATGTAGAACACCAAATAGGACTGGCAGAGGGAAATGTGTCAGTGAGAAATGACAGCGCTAGGAAATTCGGCGTGGCCTCCCTTACATGCCACCATGGGCAAAGGGAAGCAGCAACAGTTGTGGAAGAGTGTCCCTGAAACTCATCTGGCACTTTATGCTTTACCCCCAATAAACATCAGACTCCGACCCCTTTGAATAATGTCACCTTCCTCCAAAGTCTCAACCAACACTAACTATCCCAAATTTTACCCAAGAGGAGCTAAACTGAAAAATGAGCCGCTGCCCTGGCCGGGTGGCTCAGTTGGTTGAAGTGTCGTCCATACACTGAAAGGTTGCGGGTTCCATTCCCAGTCGGGGCACATACCTAGGTTGTGGGTTCAATCCCCAGGTAGGGCATGTATGACAGGCAACCAATCGATGCTGCTCTCTCTCCCTTCCTCTCTCTAAAATCAATAAAACATATCCTCAGGTGAGGATTACATTTTTTAAAAAAGCTGCTAATGCAAATGTTGCTAACTTTTAATTTTACATCACCTTTCATTTATGGAATATTCTGCAATTTACACATATTCTTTCAGATGCTACCCACAATCACTCCATGAGGTTGAGAGAGCTGGAACTACTATCATCCCCAGAGAGGAGCCGGCTGGGGCTTAGAAAGGTGCCCTGCACAGAGGAATACAGGAGGAGCCGGAGTCAGGATTAAACCCAGGCCTCTGATTCCAGGACTGGTACCTTCTTACAACGACATAAAAAACGCAGACACCCCGCTCTTCACCTTTACTGTGAGGAGTTAATTCAGTGTATTTTGGATTTTTTTGTGTGATTATCAATATACTGGACATTATAAAATATCAGAGTCTGAAAGCCCAGAATACTGACTGCCAAGGGATCCCCAGTACAACCAGCATATAGGATCAAGAATAATGCCCGACTTACCCAACTTGTCTTTCCTACATGAGACTGTACAGACCACTCTATAACTATAAGGAGACTAAAGGCTTATGGTACAACTGAATTTACAGAATGAGAAAATGTGACATGATAATAACATAGCACTCACTGATACATCTCAAGTAAAGGAGAGAACCCAGCCAGTGTGGTTCAGTGGTTGAACATCGACCAATAAATCAGGTGGTCACGGTTCGATTCCTGGTCAGGGCACATGCCCCGGGTTGCAGGCTCCATCCCCAGTAGGGGCCTACAGGAGGCAGCCAATCAATGATTCTCTCTCATCATTGATGTTTCTCTCTCTCTCTTACTCTCTCTCTCTCTCCCTTCCTCTATGAAATCAATAAAAAATATTTTTTAAAAAAGAAAAGGAAATAGAGAAGAGAGCTCTGGACATCAACTATTTTACTTACCTCTATAACTAGATACAAACTGTTCACCTGACTTAGTAACCTGGCAACCTACTGGGTCCCAAATTAGTACTATCATGACTAGTGATAGAGCCCAATGCCGGGAATGAGAATGGGCTTTGAGTCACAGGCCTGGGTTTGAATCCCAAACCCGCCACTTAATACATGTGCGATCTTGAGCATGTTATTAAACCCCAATTTCCCTACAAATGGAAAAATAGTTCCTATTTTACAGAGTTGCTGTAAAAGATTAAATAAGAATATAAATAACAAAACAGCTAAAACAACACCAGGCATCAGGCAGACACTCAGCAAATGAGAGCTAGTAGAATTGTAATTATTACTGCCACCGCTGACAGCGTAACGCCAGAGTTGGGAATTGAACAAACTATACTCCAAAGGCGAAGAATAAAGCATTGTCCACTCTCCGAGCTGGAATTAGGACAACGTTATTCACAATCACACATGAATCCTCAGTTTGAAAAGCATCACTTACTCCTGCCATTCCGACCTGGGCATCACAAACTAATGTGGAAATCGCATTTCATTGCTTCATCACCCTTATTAAGCTTTGTGTTTTCAGTTCTACCCAATTTTCCCCTGCTCCTAGAGGCAAGCTTTTGTTCCCTGTCAAACTCCTTTCCATTGCTGTAAATAACCTCTCTCCCTCTTTTATATTACCTTTCAAATATTTATAGACCGTTATTCTCCTTTTCTCTAAGCCATACATCATTTTTGTTGCCCTTCCCCTGGATTCTCTCTAGTTTATCTACATCTTTTAGAGAAAAACAAACCCAGGTGCTTCAGGATGAAAACAGCACACCCAAAGCTAACAACCCCAAACCAATGAGGCCCCTCATTCAAAAGCCACCAGGAAATTCTTTGATGTGCTTCTTACTCCTTTTCTCCTGTAACTCATAATTCCATCTCCCAGATAAAAACTGAGGCAGAGAGTGATAAGGAAAATGAACGCCACCCTCACCACGCGGATGGCCAGGGCTCTGAGAGGCAGCAGCTCCGAGGGTGGGATGCCGCGGGACAGGCTCAGACGTGGCTCACACTCGCTAATGAGGAACTGTGCACGGCCTGTGTTGCTACTACTCGCCCATCCCTTCCCCACCCACTGCATTTGATGTGAGTGTGTTAGAACAGCGTCCTTGAGACTCCCTTGATGCTTTGCTTGGCCCCTAATGAAAAATCTGTCATTAATTTTCAAAGCACACAGCTCTGGGAGTATTTTTTACACTGAAAACTGTGCAAACTAAACACTTAAAAAGACTATGCTTGTCAACAACTGGACCCCATTCCACAGCGGGCATCAGGTGGACTCACCTGGTTCAGCTTTCTCACATTTCTTCTGGAAGGTGACGATGTCAAAGTGTCTGTCCCCTGCCGCAAGGTCTGCGCTGTCACCCCCTATTTCTTAATCTGACATACATGTCCCAAGGTTTCTCAAGTGTGTGCCTTCCAAACTGTGAGGGGCAGCAAATATTTATGTTCTTTACCCGTTTAACTGAAAGCGACTACCTCATCTCAGCGCCTTGAGTATTTGTGTGGTCATACAACACTCCCCACTGCCTTTAGAAAGGATAGGCGAGATGGCTAACACTAAAGACATATATTGGTAAAATCAGTAAAATAGAAAAGTAAAAGTAAGACCAAGAGAAGAAGGGACGCTTACTCTAATTATTTCAATATGAGGGTCAATACATTTACTCTATATGAGCATTAAGATATATCTCTCAGATTCCTGGCAACTGGGGTTGAGGGAAATGGGATAAGTTACATAATCCTCACCCAGAGAGATAATTCTTGTGATGTTTCTCCTTGTAGCTTAATTTTTGCAAAAAAAATCCCCCACCAAAAGTAGTTTATGGTTACCAGGCAGATCATGTCCAGGATCATATCCTTCTATTAGAATCTAAAACATGAATTCCATGGCATGTTTCTGTACTTCATTATGGCTTACAAGGAATTACATAAATATCTTAGTTGAGCACAACAATTCTGCCAGATAAACTGGACAGACATTATTAATTTATTCATTTATCCTCTGAAGAAATACACAAAGAAATTAAGTTAACTGCTCAAAATCAGAGAGGCAGTAAGTACCTGGGCTGGGTCTTTGGACTCCAGATCTGGGGTTTTTTCTATGACATGGAGCTTCCTCCCCAGGTACAAAGTTATCAAGATAACAAAAAGCTCTTTTCCCGGGTGTCTTCAAGCTTTAAGAACTTCAGTCAGGCTTCTACTACCATTTACCATTCTCTCAGGGGCAACCTGGCACTGCCATGTGGTAATGACAGCTCACCCTGGGGGAAGCATGACCCAAACATGTTCCACTTCCGTCAAAGAGAGTAGTCAAATTTCTTTAAAATAGCTGACTGATAATATGCATTGTAAGTTAATGGGGCATTGGTAAGAATAAGGTTAATCTCTAGTAACCAGAATATCTGCCTAGACAGTAGACCCTTCCCTCTTAGTCATGCCGCACCAGTTAATTGCATACCAAACTAGTGGCCTGGTGCACAGATTTGTGCACATTAAAAGGAAATAAATTAGGAGGTGGCCGGTGGGGCAGGACTGGGCAAGATGGGCCAGACACACCCTGGAGCCAACGTCCTGCGGTCCCTCCCTGGCTGGCTGCACCTGGGGTGGTGCCTTGGCTCGAAGGGCATCTGTGGAGTGAGCGGGGTGTCATTCTGGCAGGTGGGGTCCCTTGGCCTGGCCTGGGGGGATCAGGCCAAAACCAGCTCTCCGACATCCCTTGAGGGGTCCCGGAGTGCTAGAAGGCACTCTGCAAAGTTGCTGCTGCTCGGCAGCTCCTGCATTGAGCATCTGCCCCCTGGTGGTCAGTGTGTGACATACCTACTGGACAGTCGGACGGTCGCTTAGCCTTTTATGTATATAGATGGTACTAGAGAAACTTCTAGGTCACAACACTGGATGTGATTGTGAAATGGCTCAGTCACTGGGGCTGTTAGCTTAACCTGAGGTCTGCCCATGGTTAAACTGCAACGAAGAGCAGAAGTTGAAGAATATAAAGACATCAGGTTTAGCTGTGCTACTACGTTCTAGTACGGCCCTTTTCTCTTGGCCTGGCTAATGACCCACTAACCAGGAACGGAAGAATCAAGATTCCTGCTCCTCTGCATGACTCCAAAATGTGCAGTGGCCAGGGATCAGTCCTTGGGCTCCTCTCATCTTTGCAGTCTGTCCCAGCTGGTCTCATGGTTTGAAATATCAAAGGGGTAGGGTGTGGGGGGATGGTTTGCAACTCATATCACAAAGGGCCAACTTCTATAATAATAAAGACCCCCTAAATATCGGGGCGATTCAATAGAGAAATGTGCTAAGGACATACACAAATGGTTCACAGGAAAAAAACACAATATATAAATGAGAAAAATATTCAACTTCACTAACAAAGGAAACGGGGATTATAATCTATATTAAATATATTTGTGTTCTATCTATACATATAAAAGCCTAAGCGACCATTACAACCTAACTGGAATGATCAGTTCCTATGACGCACACTGACCACCAGGGGGCAGACGCTCAATGCAGGAGCTGCCCCCTGGTGGTCAGTGCGCTCCCACAGCCAACCTCCCACAGTCCCTTCCCCACGCCAGCCAACCTCCTGCAGTCTCTCCCCCACAGCAGCCAGCTCTGATCAGAACTGGGCCACAGAGCCCTGATTGACCCCACCGTGCATGAATTCATGCACTGGGCCTCTAGTTGCTATATAACAAACTACCACAAATGTAGTTGCTTAAAAGAACACACATTATTGTACAGCTCTGTGGGTCTGAAGTCTGATTCAAGTCTCTCCAGGCTGAAAATCAAGGTGTCCGCAGGGCTGCACTCCCTTCTGGAGGCTCCAGGGGAAGGCCTGTTTCCTTGCTCATCCAGGTAGCTGACAAAATGCAGTTCCTTGCAGTGGTAGCACTGTGGTCCCGTTTCCTTATTAGCTGTCACCTGGGGGCAGTCCAAACTTCTAGAGAACTCCTCCATTTTTTGGCTTGGGGCCCCCTTCTTCCATGTTCAAAACCAGCAATAGTGGGTCAAATCCCTCTCACACTTCAAAACTCACCTTCTCCTGATTCTTCTTCTGTTGTGGCATCGCTGGCACAGCCAGCCAAGGTTCCCCACTTCTGAGGATTCATGCCATTAAGATGAGCCCACTGGAGAATCGAGGATCATCTCCAATCTCAGATCCTTGACTTCATCACATTTGCCAATTCCCTTTTGCCATGTAAGATAACACCTTCACAGGTCATTGGTCTGAGGTGCAGTCATCTCTGCGAGGCCATTATCCTAATAACCATGCCAACCTGCAACTCTTCACCTTTCAGACTGATAAAGCCCCAATGACAACCTAGTATTGGCAATGCTGTGGCAATCTCTCTCTGGAGAGAGTGTCATTGACAATATCTACCAAATTACATGTCAACTTGCCTCTAAAACTGACCGCCTGTCCCACTATTTCTTTCCATCTCCACTACCCACACTACAGTCCAACTTGCTCTCCCCTTTGCCTGGGCAACTGCACAGCCTTCACTTGCATTCCATCAAACTACACTCCACACAGCAGCAAGAGAGCTTTATAAAAATGTAAATCAGATCATGCCTGTCACTGCTTCAATGCTCCACTGACTTCCCATTGCACTCAATGAAATCCCAACTCTTTCCCTGGCCTACAAGTCTTGGGAGACACAGCCCCCAATAACATCACCCTTGCTCTCACCACTCGATTCCTGGCCTGCTTCCTGTTCTAAGGGAGTTCTCACCTTGCTGCACCTTCTGCCTAAAGACTCTTCCCCCAGGCCTGGACCACAATGGCCCATTATGACTCAGGACTAGCTCCAATTTAGTCTCCTCAGAGAGGCCAGGCCCTCTTTCCCTAACCACACTATCAAACACCCACTGTTCCTTCAAGCACTTCCATCTTATCGCTTATTCTTTCTTCACAGCACTTGTCACTTTCTAAAAATATCTCGCTTATTTATTGGTGTACTTGTTTATCAACAGTCTCCCCAATGGATATATAAGACCCACGAGAGACAGATGTTTTATGCACTGCTGTATATCCCAGGCCTAGAAAAAGGTCTGACCCAATGCAGTCACACAATGAATAGTTCTGAATGAGTGAAAAAATAAAACAGAAAAATAGAAGGAAGAAAGGGAAGAAGGGAGGGAATGAAAGATGTCAATAAGATTTAGTTCATCAAACATTTATTGGCATTTGATGGATCCAATCTGCTTCCCTGAGTTAATTCTATATTTTAGACAAACCCCTAAACCTCAGGACCACAGTTAAGGGGTTATACAAAAATAGGGAGTAGTTTTATAAGTGCTGAAATCAATACTGAAAGTATTGTTAGTACACATTGGACTGAACTCATGTTGTATGGCTAAAGTATTATCTAAAAACACTTACTGCCAATAAAAATCTGAAAATTTTCTCTCATTATAATACTAAATTACTATTTTCTTTTGACAAGCCAGGTATTCATAGTTTATTTTAAGAGTTTATTATGCATTTTTTCTGAAAAGCACGTTTAATGGTGTTGCACACTAAAACCAGATTAGGGATTGTTGAGTCCGCCAACAGAGACGAGAGTAAACTGGGTTTGAAATGTAAATCTGGTTCACAAGAGGGATCAATATTTATGTGAATTTGCTTAGGGGAGTCAAAAAGGTTGTTACATTGATTTTTTTTTAATATAAATTGAAAAGTAAGACACCTTCACACTGAGACAGAAACGCAGATCTGCACTTACACAGCTGCCTGTGACAATGGCAAGAGGAATCCTGACAAGTCAAGAACCAGTGAGACAGCAGCTGGAACCAGGAGAGGGCCACAGGCACACCTATCCATTTCCTTTGCTTCCTGGAGCAACACGGAACACTACCAGGCTCGGAGCCCAGATCATCTGGCAGAGGTATAGGATTTACAGAATCCTGCATAAGGTGTTAGCTGACATTCCCCGTGCACCCTTCCCTGTAAACCTCAAGCCTTTGAGAAACTTCAGAGTCCTCATTATTTCAGAAATACAGATTAGACCAGCATATAAAACAAAGAGAGAAGTCAGCAATAAAGCCAAAATTTAGAGGCTGGGAAAAGAAGAAAGAGAGGAAAGAGAAAGGATGCTGACAGAGATAAAAGGAATCATCTCATGTGAGTCTACAGGTGATTTCCAAGAAGCTTTGAAGAAAGCTGACCCAGCAAAACAACATATGGGTCAGAAAGGTGTCTACAAGATTCAAAGAGTAGGAAGTGATCAATGGACAGGATCGCTGGACCAGCAGATAACCAGGAATCCATGGTTCCAAGAGTCCAGGGGAATACTGTGGAACAGGCAAGTGAAAATAATGACACAGATGAGCACTGGGACATTCCAAGTTTCCTACAGCAGCAAATGCAAGGCTATATCATGCTATGACAATACCTAGTGTCGCCATCTTTAAAAGTTCCCCAATGCCACAACCAGCTGTTGGCAGTAAATTCTAAGGCAGTCTTTGAAACTACCATATTCCCATTGGTAACATGAAGGACAGCTGTCCATTTTAACCATCTCTTAGGTTTTCTCTTTTGCTTTCCACAAAAGTGATGGTAGTCTTCCACAGTTAGAAACCGAAGTTCCTAGGGCGAAAGAATTCCCTCTCCCTCATTCTAAGGAAATGCTTGTCACCCAAGGTCCGAAAAGTTGCTTTACCTCTTCAGAAACAAACCAGCATTTCTATTGGCCGACAACATGACAAAGAAAGCCCACTGTGAGGTTCCTCAACGGTTTACTTCCTCCAGCACATTTCACCACAAACTACATGTGATAATGAGGTAAAAGATAGAAATATTTTAAATACTGAATATTAACGTATTTCTAGTGATAATAAAATGCAAACCTATTGAATCCTCCATGATCTAAACTTCTGGTCATCAAAGAGATTCTCAAAGGGTTTTATATCTGTAGTGTTTGCCAGAATGAAGGCATCTTATTATCCTTTAATTAAAAAATAAATAAATTAGAATTTTCTGAAATCCTCATACACTGCTGGTGGGAATGCAAAATAGTGCGGCCTCTTTGGAACACATTCTGGCAGTTCCTCCAAGTTAAAATCATCGTGTTAACATATGACTCTGTGATTCCACTCCTTAGGAGGGACCCAAGAGAATGAAAAATATATTCAGACAAAAGCCAATGTTATAGAGGTATTACTCAGAATAGGCAAAAAGTATACCAACCCAAATGTCCATTTACTGAATATACACTGAGTGGCCAGATTATTATGACCACCTGACGTTTGTAGGCAAATTAGCTATAATTTCGCACTGAAGTTGCTAGAGGGCCAGACCATTATAAACAGCCTGTGTGTGTGTGTGTGTGTGTGTGTGTGTGTGTATCCCACGTTCAAAGGCTGTTAAATCACGTTGTTTACCCATATCTTCAGAAAAAAATCACTTCTACTGTCGTGGTAAACAACCTGCTTCCCTATTTATAATGGTCTGGCCCTCTAGCAACTTCAGTACAAAATTATAGCTAATTTGCCTACAAACGTTAGGTGGTCATAATAATCTGGCCACTCAGTGTGTGTGTGTGTGTGTGTGTGTGTGTGTATTAAATAATGGAATATTGCTTAGTTAAAAAACAGGAATAGTAAGCAGATGCTACTACATGGATGAGCTTTGAAAATACTATGCTAACTGAAAGCTGTCTAACACAAAATGATTCCATTTATATGAAATGTCCAGAACTGGCAAATCTAGAGACAGAAAATCGATCAGAGGCTGCCTGGGGCTGGTGTGGAGAATAACTGCTAGAGGGCACAGTCTCTTTTAGGAGACAAAAATGGTCCACAAATTAGGTTATGGTGATGGTTGTGAAACTGTGGATTTACTAAAAACAAGGAACTGTACACTTCAAAGAGATTAATTATGTAGCATATGAATTAACAGCTTAAACTGTAAAATTATGTTTTAATGTTTAGCCATTTAAAAAGATTATAAAACAAAAATGCACACTGAAGATCAATGACTTTACTCTTGATATCTCAGGTTGATTCATGATTACTGTTCTAGTTTTTTAAAGCACAACTTCAAGTTTAACCAATGTTATTTGTCTATTCAGCATCTATTATAAAACCATGTACTATACTATGCACATGAATAAAATGCAATTCCTGCCCTTGCGATTACATTTTCATAAGAGATGTAAATGTAAACCAATCAAACGTTTTCATGGCTCTTACATGCTGGTTACAAAACTTAATTCGTGACTTTAAACCCTGTATTTACCCTTTTTGTAACACTCTTGTTTTTTAAATTTCCTTTCTAGTCAAAGGTAGATCAGTAGGTTACTTTCTGTGTACTTCATTGTTGTAACTGCTTCACAGAAATACTGTTTACAGAGGGTATCAGTACAACTAATTTCTATATTTGACATGTAAGCAAAGACTGCCCTTCAAATAAATAAAACTGAGACACTATTTTAAGACAACAGGCTTTCAACATGATCAGTACCATTAATGATCAGCGTTTTCTTTCATTCAAGCCTCCAACTGTTGTTTAAGTTTAAGGAGTTTTGTTTTGTTAGACATCCTGGAAATTGGACTCTGAAAGTAAAACTGAGAATGCTTTTTTTCTAAAGGCATTTTTAAACCAAATATCTACATTTTCTATTCTATCTGAAACTAAGAGCTCTGTCTAAAATCAAATGGAGCTCACTCATATAAGGGAACAGAATCCTTCAAAAATAAACTCTCAAACCAATTTGGGTAAAATGTTTTGCTTGTTCACTTGAAAAGCTTCTTTCTGTATAATACTGGAAAACTGCAAAGATAAAAACTAAAATATATTTTAATAACTCCAAAGAGGATTTTGAGGGCAGTCAAATTACTCTGTGTGATACTATACTGGTAGTGATATTATGTCATCATAAATTTGTCCAAAACCATAGCACAAGAGTGAACCCTAAGGTCAACTATGGACTTGGGGTGATTATGATGTGTCAGTGTAGGTCAATTATAACAAATGCACCGCCCTAAGGGGGTGTTGATAATAGGGGAGGCAGTGCATGTGGGGGCAGGGGATACATGGGAAGTCTCTGTACCTTTCTCTCAATTTTGCTGTGAACCTGTAACTGCTCTAAAGAATAGTTTAATTTTGAAACAGACTCATAGATAGAGAATAGACTGACATATGTCAGAGAGGAGGAGGGTTGTAGGGCTGAGTGCAAAAGGTGAAGGGTTTAAGAAAAAAAACACCACATAGACACAGAAAACAGTATGGTGATTACCAGAGGGGAAGGGGGGCGAATAATATAATATACAGTTGGTGTACAGTATTATAGAATTGTACACCTGAAACCTATATAATTTTATTATTAACCAATGTCACTCCAATTAATTCAATTAAAATATTTTTTTTATTTATTTAAAACCTCAGTATCTCTAATTGTTAATTCATCAGCCACATTTCTTACTGGTAAGAAGTGCATGGGAACATTACTCCATTTTCAAACTGCCACATTTCATCTTTGTAAAGCATTTAAGCACTTAGAAGACATGCAATGAAAAGTGTTCCCTACCTTGTATGCCTGCCCCCTGTCCCCCCCCCCCAATCTTTATTCAGAAGTGGAATTACTGCTAAATAAGAGAAGTGAAGGAGGGGGCCCCACCATTATCAGACGCAGAGCTGACTGGCCCTTCCAACAGGAGAAAGGTGATAGCCATAGGCCACAGGAGACTGGGCTGCCCAGGGAAGGTTCAGGATGGTAGGAGGTGGTTTGAGGTGGGGGAGTGTGAATGTGAGTGTGTGCAAGTCCAGGGTGCTCCAGAAGGGAGGGCCTCAAGGGAGATAACATTCAGGTCCTTACTTACAAAGGACACATAAGCAGAACCAAATGATCTACAATGCGACCCTTCATCTGACAGCTCTGCACAGAAAAGCAGCGGAAAAACACTAGGCAGACATTAGCGTAGGCACTGGGTAAAACAGCAATCTACTGGCTGCACAGGAAATTGAAGGAAAAGTGGAATATAAAATAAAACCAAGAGGAGCCCAAAGAGGAAGAATGCCTATGATATTTTTTTAAGTTCATAACTTTTGAAGTATATGCATTTTATGCTAAATTTAAAAAGTAAAACCACAGAGATCAATGCTGAAGTTATGATTAATTCATAGTTCTTTATAAGCCACAACGATCACTTTTTTTTTCTGTGTCCCAAAAATGTCTGGGAAGAAATTATTTGCTAATCAGTAGTGCATCTGCTAACATCTGATCCTGCTAGTATAAGAAACAGCAACGAAAGGCTAATTTCTTCAAAAGGCTATTTCTTCCACGGTAATACCCACAATCATGGGTGAAAATAACAACAAAAATCTTTGGCTGAGGATTGTAGAGACTTTGTTATAAAGTACTCGGTCAAGTCTCCAATAAAAGAAACAGCTTGGTAAATCCAACTATCTTCAGTGAGTGTCCTTAGAATTCAGCCAATAATCCCTGAAATAATTCTTGAGTGTTTCTCACTCTCACTTTTGGCATTTTCAGAAGCTAAAAGGAGATAACTTAGAAAGTTCAAGGGCATGAAAATCTATTGCATTTCACTAAGCTACTGCCCTGTAAACACTGAACCTAAGGTATTAGAAGGAGGAGGTGAGCAACTTGCCCCCAGGTGAGCCAGGTTGGTAGGTTCTACTATTCCGTAACAACTACCACTGTCACTAAGCACTTCAAATCCTAGCCTTCCACATCTATAAAAGGGATACTAGGCCATTAAGACATTCCAAACTGCTTTAAATGGGGGGAAAATGACACACAGGTGGGAACATACACCCCCATTATGTTAAATGTATAAATATCATATCCATATATGAAAATGACCAGTAGACACATAAGCTTGTACAAGCAGCGTGTAATTCTGGAATGACAAATGTAAGAGGCCTGCAGGTTGGAAGTGGAAGAACAATTATCTTTGGCTGGATATGTTTTTGTACTCTAGAAATGAATACTATTTACCTGCAGAAAGTTAAGTTTTATTTTAAATAAATCCTCGTCTCTGGAAATTTAGTATGAGCTACGTATTTGTTAGCAGCAAGTTATCTAAGAAGTCAGTCCCCATATGCTGCATAAAACTCAGACACCCTCCAGTCCGTCAGTCTCTGGTTCTTCCTCTCTCACTTCATCACCCCTTCCTTCCTTTCTCCCTCTACGTATTATTGGCATTTCTGTTTTTCTCTTGCTCATATCCCAGCCCAGTCCCAACTCAGGAGCTTTAATGGAAGTCCAGTGAGTGATGACGATGTATCTGAGGCTCCTGCGCCACCCAGGGAGATGAATTGGCGTGGGAGAAGCCCGTCACCTTTGGCAGGGATGCCTCCCCACCCACCTCTGAGCACGTGCGCACAATACACTGCTGGTTTCCACATTCCCCTGCCTTCCGGTGTTCATTCAAGACTCCAGAATGACTCCAGGTCCAGAGGCAAAGAAGGAAATCTGGTCACATCCTCCTTGACCCTGAACCGTCTACCTTGCTTTTCTGCTGCTTCTATTTGTAATTTCCCCCAGTGCCACTCTGAAATACCCTGGGAGAACTTCTTTGTCATTCTGAACTCCATCTAGCCTGAAATCCTTCTCTAAAGCTCCACTATCTTGGGGTACACACAATCAAACTCTGACATCCCTTCCACCAAGGTGGAATACAGGACAGCAGCTGGACCAAGTTCACCTGTGATGACTGACAAAATGCCCAGCATTGACATTTACCCATCACTTTCCCTGTATTTCTCCCCACGAAGACCCGTGGCTGCAGTCTTCTATGCTACCAGAGAACGGCAGACACTTCTGCCCCTAACGTAGTTCTTATTGCCCATTAGCACTAAATGCCTTCTGAGGATTAAACCATGCCTCTAATCGTAATTGCCCATTTTCCAAAGAAACATGGCTACTGTTCCCACAGCCTTGCTTCACCCGCAGCTAAATGGAAAACCCATGGGCTTTGGAACTGGGCAGGCATGGGCTTTATTCTGAGGCAGGTTCCTTACCATTCGTTTGCTTACCTGTAAATGGGAGTAACTCCTGCCGCCTAAGATGTTTGTGAACACCCACTCCCGTTTACTCCTCTGGCACACCCAGTCTCCATTTCAGCCCTCCAGCTAAATCCACATCAGCCCCGACCAGGTATGCATTATTTGGTAATTAACTTTAGACACAGCTTAAAATCCCAAAGTGTAAAGATCTCCTGCCTCCGGAAACGAAAGTTTGGAAACTGTTGTAAGGATATGAGAAACCAAGCCAAATAAATTAATAAATAAATAAAAAGGAAATAATACCATTTCCTTTGTTAGCTCTAGAACCTATAGCCCCAGCAACACACAGAGAGACAGACACACAGACACAGCAATCTGCAATTGTAGGAAGTATGGTTCCACCACTCACCTGCTTACCTTCTCCTTCGTTTTAATGGTCAAGATTCAGAGAGTCTTCAAAAACCTTCAAAGACCTCCTTCCCCCTTTTATGAAGAGGAAGCGGAAGGCCCAGAGAGCGTAAGCGGCGTGTTCAAAGTTACACACTAGTTCACGAGGGGCAGCTGGGCAGCTTAGCCCAGTGGTTAAGCGCAGCAAACTGAGTAACTCGTGAAAATATTAGGGGAGAGAGAGCAGACCGCAGGGCTCTGCTTCCTGGAACCACACCACAGGCTCTGTATCGGTGGTTCCCAACGTGGGGCACACGCCCCACGGGGAGGCAATTTGATTTTTAAGCGGAGCAATTCAAGAATGAGTTATTACCGTGAGTTTTTTGCATTTCTTACGGTTCTAGGGCAGTGGTCGGCAAACTCATTAGTCAACAGAGCCAAATATCAACAGTACAACGATTCAAATTTCTTTTAATGGCCAAATTTTTTAAACTTAAACTGTATAGGTAGGTACATTGTTATTAACTTAATTAGGGTACTCCTAAGGCTTGGGAAGAGCCACAATCAAGGGGCCAAAGAGCCGCATGTGGCTCACGAGCTGCAGTTTGCCGACCGCTGTTCTAGGGGCCTCATAGACAGTATATACATATATATTGTGACTTATTTAAGCATTTGACTTCTCTATTACTAGTATATGTTTTAAAACTTTATTTGCTATTTTTTCATATCACTTCATATTATTATTTTTTTTTTTTTACAATTTCTTAGTGATTTCATCCTCAGCACTTCAACTGTCCTTTCGTTCTTTTATTTTTCTTTCAATGATGCCATGTTCTCTGGAAGCTTGTTTAAACCAAGTTAATGGCCTTTTAGGCTTCCTCCACATGAATAGTTCTCTTTTTTGAATAATAAGAATTATATGCCACAGGGGGGACATCAGGATTTTAGAGGTGCTTAGGTGGGGCATGGCCACAAAATGGTTGGGAACCACTGCTCTATATACATGCTGTGAATCTCAGTATATGTATTAAATATAATAATATATGTATTTACTGCCAACAGGATTTCACAGGTCTTTGGTGGATTTTCTTAGAGCTCCTGCATTCTAAACCAGGGCCATCAAATGGACCTTTGTGAGAAATGGCAATGCACACTACTCAATATGGTCGGCCTTACCTATATGTGTCTATTGAGCACTTGAAATGTGCTAGTACAAATGAGAAAATGAGTATTTTAAATTTTTATTTTTTTATTGTTGTAAAATACACCTAAAATTTACCATCTTAATCATTTTTCTATTAAATTTTAGAGAGAAGAAAGGAGAGGGAGGGAAGCCGGAGGAAGGGAGAGAAACATAGATGTTAAGAGCCAAACATCGAGAATTAAACTGGCAACCTTTCAGTGCACAGGACGACATCCAACCAACTGAGTGAGCTACACCAGCCAGAGCGCCATCTTAACCATTTTTAAGTGCACGGTTCAACAGTATCTATATATACAAAAGGCTAAGCGACAGTCCGACCGTCCCACCAGCCAGTAGGTATGATGCACACTGACCACCAGGGGGCAGACACTCAATGCAGGAGCTGCCGAGCTGTGGTGACTTGGCAGCAGCAGTTCTCAGGTGATGCACCCCAGAACCAGAGAGGAGGAGCCCAATTCCGGGGTGCATCACCTGACAACGGCCCTCTCACAATCCAGAACCACTCGGGGGATGTTGAAGAGCTGGTTTCAGCCCGATCCCCACAGGCCAGGCCAAGGGACCCCACCTGCCAGAGGGACCCCCTCACTCTGCAGGCGCCCTTTGAGCCATGGATCTGCCCCAGGTGTGGCTGGCCAGGGAGGGACTGCAGGAGGTTGGCTCCAGGGTGTATCTGGCACGCTAGCCCAGTCCCACCCCACTGGCCACCTTCTAATTAAATTTCTTTCAGTGTGCACGAATCTGTGCACCAGGCACTGGTTAAATATATTTAGAATGTGCAACCATCACTACCATCCATCTCCATAGCTCATTTCATCTTTGTGATTGTCAACAGGTGTCCCACAGAATTTTAAAAACATTCAACACCTGACTATTTAGTCAGGGGCACTGACCTTTTTCCTTATATTGTCAAATTTAAAAAATGACAACAGCCAACATGATAGCTATCCAGTGTGAATGAATCAAAATTATACCTAAATTTTGGTCAGATCAGCAAAAAATATATTTTTTGGTGTGCTGCAGAATTTTAGTAATTAGTCTGTGTGTCCCAAGAGATGAAAAGGTTGAAAATCGTTGCTCTATATCCATTAAACACTAACTCTCCTTAGTCCCTGAGAACTACCATTCTACTTCTGTCTCTATGATTTTTACTACCTTAAGTATTTAAGTGGATCATACAGTATTTTTGTATTTTTGTGACTGGTTTGTTTCACTTAGTATAATGTCCTCATGGTTTATCCATTTTGTAGCATGTCTCAGAACTTCCTTCCTTTTCAAGGCTAAATAATTTGCTTATCGGTTCATCTGTTGTTAAACATGGGTAGCTTTCACATTTTAGCTAAAATTAATAATGCTGCTCTGAACATGGGTGTGCAAATATCTCTTTAAGGCCCTCCTTACAATTCTTCTGGGGATATAACCAGAGAGGAATTACTGGATCATAGGGTAATTCTATTTTCAATTTTTGAGGAACCTTCCTACTGTTTTCCATTATCAGATGAACCATTTTATTCTCCTACCAACAGAGCACAAAGTTTTCCATTTATCCATATTCTCACTAGTGTTGTTATTTTGTGTGGGGTTTTTCATAGTAACCATCTTAATGTGTAGGTCGGTATCTTTTTTAAAAAGAATATATTTTATTGATTTTTTACAAAGAGGAAGGGAGGGGGATAGAGAGTTAGAAACATCGGATGAGAGAGAAACATCGATCAGCTGCCTCCTGCACACTCCCCACTGGGGATGTGCCTGCAACCAAGGTACATGCCCTTGACTGGAACAGAACCTGGGACCCCTCAGTCTGCAGGCCGACACTCTATCCACTGAGCCAAACCAGCTAGGACATTGGTATCTTATTTTAAGATGGAATCTCATGCCCTAGCTGGTTTGGCTCAATGGATAGAGCATCGGCCTGCAGACTGAAGGGTCCCAGGTTTGATTCCAGCCAAGGGCACATGCCTGGGTTGCCGGCTCAATCCCCAGTAGGGGGTGTGCAGGAGGCAGCCAATCAATGATTCTCATCATTGATGTTTCTATCTATTTCTCCTTCTCCCTTCCTCTCTAAAATCAACAAAACATATTTAAAAAAAAAAAAAAAGATGGCCCTGACCGGTTTGGCTCAGTGGATAGAGCATCGGCCTGGTGACTCAAGGGTCCCAGGTTCGATTCCAGTCAAGGGCATGTACCTTGGTTGCGGGCACATCCCCAGTAGGGAGTGTGCAGGAGGCAGCTGATCGATGTTTCTAACTCTCTATCCCTCTCCCTTCCTCTCTGTAAAAAATCAATAAAAGATGGAATCTCATTGTAATTTTGATTTGTTTTCCATGTTTAGCACATGTAATGACCAGTGATGTTTAGCAGCTTTTCACGTGTTTATTGGCCATTTGTTTATCCTCTTTGGATGAATGTTTTAATTTTATTTCATTGTTATTAATCTTACATAGCCACATGTGGCTGGGGGCTTCCCTACTGGACAGTGCAGCTCTAGACCATCCTGATGCTGGAAGTACTTTGGAGACCCAACGCAGTAAGGACAGTGAGCTCTGGAGGCAGATGGACCCAGTCAGATACTCTCTGGTTCTGTAGATTTATTTAGCCAGTCACTTAAACTTCCTATACCTCAGTTTTCCCATGTGTAAAATGGGACCAATACCTCCTACTTCTGAGAATGAAATGAGCAAACATACATGTAGCCCCTGGTACAGCCTTAGGTGCATGGGAGAGAGAATTTAAGCCAATGAGACATGCCTTCCCTCACACCCCAGTGCTCACTGAAACCTGATGCAAATGGATTGCAGTCATTTGCCAGAGAAATGGACTTTTGGTTCTAGAAAACAAGGACTTTTATAGCTGTCACCAAAAGGACTAAAAAATGGAAGGGTGGATTGTGGTGAAATCTGGAAAATCTCGCTCCTCTGACACGCTGTGCAGATGCAGTCTTGGCTAATAACCAACAGAAAAGGAAAGCTGTTGAACTGCCAGTTCTAGAATACATGGCCCTCGCCTCTGTGAAGCAGCCAAAAACACCTGCAGAGGACGAGTCCTGTAAGAAAACCCTGTAAGTGACACGTGACTCAGGACGGTCCTGAGACTGTGTGTGTGTGTGTGGGGGGGGGGGGCCACGGCCTTTCTTCCCTCTTGCTCAGCCACACTGTGAAGCCCGGGTCCCCCAGGTTACCTGGAACTGCACTGGCGGGGGCGCCCACCGGCGTCGGAGGCAGCGGCGGGGGCGGCGGCGCGGAGCTGCCGCTCTCGGTCATCAGGCACGCGCTGCCGCCGTTGTTCTCTCTCTTGACCAGCAGCTCGGTCGCACTGGGCAGCGGGATGGGGTGGCTGATGCCCAGTTCCTCCTCTTGGGCCTGCTGCCTTCTCAGGGCCACCTGAAAGCACAGGGCAGCAGGTCACCACAAGCATCCCTCGCGCAGCTTTGAGAAAAAACACTGAAGCCCGCTCACCCCGGCCGCACATTCAGCAGCTCCAGGCTGAGGTCGAACAGCTCCCACTGCCAGGGAACGGCGACGAGCAGCCAAAGCTGAGAAACGGTTTAGAGCCAGTGACTGGCCCACAGCAGGCGCTCAAAACAACGTCCAGTAAATGAATTTGCATGTAAAGAAGAAGGAAATAGGTTGGCTAGGGAGAATCCGGAAAAATGGCAGTCAGCCCAGCAGAGGTGTTCGATCTGAGAAGTCTGCGCTCGAATGTTAGAAAGGCAGGGGAATGGGATCGCCTTCCCTCCACAAATCTGTAACAGGCCACTCTGCTGGGAAGAGCGACCAGCAAGACACAGTGCGGCGAGATTAGATCCCAAGGTACTCACTGTTTTAAAGGAGACACAAGCCCTGGCTGGACGGGTGGGGTGGCTCAGCTGGTTGGACATCATCCTGTGCACCAACAGGTTGCATGTTCAACTCCCCGTCAGTGCACACACCTAGCTTCCAGTTGCATCTCAGGCCTGGGTGTATAGGATGCATAACTCACTCTCTCTCTCTCTCTCTCTCTCTCTCTCTCTCTCTCTCTCTCTCTCTCTCTCTCGGCATCTCTCTCCCTCTCTCCTTCTCTCTCTAAAAATCAATAAAAATACAAAATACAACCTTGGGTGAAAATTTAAAAAATAAATAAATAAGTAAACTTTTAAAAGGAGAAACAGGAGGCAAGCAAAATGCAACTCAAGACAGATTGCAGAATGTGGCAAACACCACAGGAGAGGCACACACCAGTCCTACATTCAGAGCCAGGAACGCCTTCAAGTGTAAGAATCACCAGAGGTGGTACTGGATCAGAGCCTTGAATATTAGATGGCCTAGGATTTGGACAGGTAAGGATGAAGGGGCAGAGCAAGGGAAGCAGGTGGGCAGGACAGTCAGGCTGCTGGTGACACCCTTCAGAGCCTGGGGTGGAGGGGAGGGAGCATGTGGAGAGGTAAGGGGAAGAGGGGGAAAGGGTTGGAAGCTGGTGTGGAAGCCCCTGGAGAAGGGAGAGGCTGGAGGTGGAGAGAAAGCGAGAGGAAGGTGGAATTCCAGGCAGGAAAGGAGGAGATGGAAGCAGGAAGGAGGAGATAGAAGGGACCTAACATACTTCAGGCACTCCTGCCCGGCCAGTGTGGCTCAGTGGTTGAGCATCCACCCAGGAACCAGAATTTGCTAGTTGGATTCCCAGTCAGGGTACATGCCCAGGTTGTGGGCTCCCTCCCCAGTGGGGGGCATGCAGGAGGCAGCCAACCAATGATTCTCTCTCATGATTGATGTTTCTCTCTCTCCCTCCCTCTTCCTTCCTCTCTGAAATCAATAAAAATATATTTTAAAAAAGAAACTCCTCATAGCCCCTCTTCAATTTATCTTCTTTTAAATAACATTATTAAAGATAGAAAAAAGAGGTGTAAAGAAAATAAATGCATTTTGGCTGACCACATGTAACAAAAAAAGAGACTTTCTGTTGAAATTGACTCTTGGTGATAATGCAATGAGAAAGCACCTGTACCTCAGAGTCCCAAAGACAAGCCAAAGTTGAAATCAAAATGGTAAACTGGTTTGCTTTGGATTTTTTTAAAATGGTAAACTGGAAGCACAACTACAATTTATATATTGTTTTAGGAAAATTGTAGTCCAAATTCAGAAAGCTGATTAATTTGGAAGTAATTTTACCCATTATAAGAGGAGTTTTCAACTTACAAAAGAATCCTTAAATAATTAAGATCAAGTAATTATGCTTAAATCTTCGACTTTCTTTTATTAACCATGAAATTTTAGAACAGAATATTAAAGATCTGATCATAAATAATAAAAAACACCCACAAACCTGTGCAGTATGCCTATGCCTATACCTTGATTTACACAAATCCCATTCATGCACAAAACATACAAAATAAATATTCCATAAACTAAAGACACTTTTACAAAGACCTCCCAAGTGTTCTTAGGAAATGTTATTTAAACAGGGAAGGTGAGGCAACTGACTTAAAAAACAAACATGCAATTAATCAGAGTCATATCTAAGATCAATTTCAAATTATTTTAGGACTAAAAAAGAAAAAAAAGCTGTTACATGGATTTGAAAGGTTTCATCACAACACCAGCCTTCTGATGGGGAAAACACCCAAGTTTCACATTTTCATAAAAGTAATCCTGAGTTGCTTTTGCTTTTAACGTAACAAACAGCCCTCTCCCAAGTTAGTGCCCTACAATAAAGTTTGTTCAAAATGAATATTTTAATTATATTTTTAGGAAAATTCCCCTCCCAAGCATACTCTCCACATTATTTAAGTCAAGGACTACGTGTTCAGAATATTTTTCTGCCTACAAACACAATCTAAATGTTCCTAAGGTGTGTTTTTTCCCAAGGTCATTGTGATGCATTTGAACGCGACACTCAGCTTACTCATTTCATCCACTATAGATGAAGCTAAAAATCTAGAGAAACCAATAAAAAACAACCTGCATTTATTTCCATGACTGCACTCAGAATCTATGAAGCCAAAATAGATCTATTTTAAAAATCATTTTTTTAAAAAAGGATATACATAAAAGTATAACCTTTACGCATTTGTGCAGTCCTCTTCAACGCGCTCAACTAAATCATTTTTAATGGAGTATATTTACACATTCCTCCCCAAAAGTAGCACATCGTTGGTAAATATCTTGGGTATCTTTTCTTTTAAAATAACCTGTCTTTAAAGATAAAAAGTTTTTAGCTGGGAAGAAAAAGTTTTTATTCTCTTCTAAAAATCCTTTTAGGATACCGAAGACATTAACTATTTCCGTTACGAAGTTAAATTACGGTCGTGCTTTTGCCGTTTTAAAAGAAAATAAACCACGAACGACAGACAAAACTTCAACCCCTAGCGTTTCCTTCGCCGCGCGTATTTTTAAAGGAATTCTGGAGTGCGTTTTAAAAGGAAACAAAGCAATTCGTAGATGTGTAAGTTGGGTCGGGACGGCGCACGGGAAGACGCGGTAAAGGTGCCGGACGCGGCGCCCAAAATGGCTGAGGCGCCGCCGGCCACGCGGGGCGAAGCCGAAAGGGCGCCAAGAGCGCAGGAGGGTCACGCCGGCCGCGTCAGTTACAGCGAAGTTTCCAGAAAAAGCTGCCCGACGGGAAATCCGGAGCAGCGGGCAGCTCTCGGTTTCGCCTAGACGGGGAGCCCCGGCCGGCACCCTCCGAATGTAAGCGCAACTCCCCGCTGGAGGGCGGAATCAGGGCCCCCCCGGGGCCCCCCAAAGCGCGCACCCTGCCACTATGCTGGGGGCGTAGGTCCCGGGGACCTTCCCCAGCCCGGCGAACCCCGCAACTCTCTGCTGGAGGCTGGGTCAGGGATCCCGGGGGCTCACGAGCGAACCCAACTTTGGTATAAAAGCGGGATCAGAGATTCTAGGGACCTCCGAGGGGCGAAACCCGCAATTCTCTGCTGGAGGGCTGGGCCAGGGATCGCGGGGTGCCCAAGCCGAGCGAACTCCGCAGCTCCCCGCTCTGCCGGCGGGATCGGAGACGCGTCCCTCCGACCAGGGCGTCCGCGCGCGGCTGGGAGCCCGGGCCGAGCGCGCCGCAGCGGCCGGCGAGCACCGCCGCCTCCTTCCCGCACCCGGGCCCCGCGCGGCGCCGGCCAGGCCGGAGGGACTTTATCCAAAAAAGTTTGGGGCTCAGCCCCGGTTCCCTGGGCGCCCGCACTCACCTGCGCGGCCATCACGCGCTGCCTCTCGGCGATCAGGTTGCACTTCTTGCACTGGCAGTCCCGCCACATGCAGAAGCGCTTGTGGCCCTTGAGCGGCGACGCGTAGCCGTGGTTCCTGCATCGCGCGCACTTGGGCAGCCGCGGAGACTTTTTGCTCCCGGCACCCGTGCCGGTCGCCCCCGAGCCGCCGCCGCCGCTGCCTCCGGCGCCGGAGGTTCCCAGCAGCGCCCCGGCCCCTTTGCCGAAGCCCCCGGCCTTGCCCTGCGGCGGTGCCCCGGGGCCGTGCGGGGGCTCCGACGGGGCCGAGGGCTTGCTGAATGCGTCGTCGTTGGGCATGGTGCTCCAAAGAGAAGCGCAAATAGTCTCAGGGCGCCTCTCTGGTCCGAAGACCGCTACAAGGGAAGCGCCCAGCCGACGGCTGGGTTTCCGAGAGCGCGCAGGAGGCGTGTGCACTGCAGCGGGAGGCGCGGCGAGAGCTCCGCAGTCTGTCCTCGCAGTGCACAGAGTAGTGGGGGGTTGCGCCCTTTTATATTTTCTTTTGGCGCGCGCGGCGCAGAACTTTTGGATACTTTTCAGAATATTCCCCGGACTGTCTGGGCGGGAGTGGGCGCGGCCACGCCCCCCAACCCCCAACTCTGAGAGCTGTGCTCCTGCTGCTAGTGAGCTTGCACAGTCTGCAAACACCAAAGGTATTGCTGCAGGGCTGCTGCACGGAGGAGCTGGGCTCCCCAGGTTGGGAACAAAGTTGTGTATCCTAGTCGTGCAAGCTGCGTGGAGGAGGTGCAGACTACTCCGTGGGGTCTTGTTGTTCCCTTCCCCCAACGACACCATTCTGCAAGTGCTGTAGGGCAGACTTTGGCAGAAGCCAACTGGGAAAGTAAGGTTTCTTCCTCCCTTAAGAGAATTTAGTATGAGGTTGAAAAAAAAAAAAGAAGAAGTCTCTGCACTTAAACCCGCAAATAAGACCCCCAGTGTGTGGGCTTCAAGCGCACCAAAAATTCCAGTTCCTATTTCCTGTGCTTGTGTTTGTTTGCTCACAAAATTTCAACCTGCTGGCATAACTTTCAAATTTATAGTTCCAGCCTGTGTTGCTTCTCTCGCTAAGGTGCAAATAGCTTCTTGCTTTTGAGGCAGCTTCACTTAGGATCTGCAGGCAGGCAAAACTCAGCCTTTAAAAAAACCTCATGCAGACATTTATCAAAATTCATTCCACACTTAAGATTTGTGCATTTTGCTGTACGTATATAATCACACCACCTCCAAAAAACCCTCCATCTTCTTACAGCCTTCGCCCCACCCCCACTCCACCTCACCCCACCCCCCGCCCATGTTTGTATCTTCTTGTACTCGCACCGCCATCCGTCCCTAAAAGCCTGGCGATCCTTTCTTCCTGCACACCAGAAAAAGAGCTGCCCGTATCACGCTAGCCTTCCTCACGTCTGAATCTCTGCAGTAGCTTCCAGTATATTCCATGCACACAGCAGCTGTCCTCACTCTCCCCAGCAGTGACTCGGTATTGTTTTCCATGTGAAAAAAAAACAAAAGTTAAAGACCTAAGGTTAATGCTTAAAGGACGTCCTAGAATGATCTCCCTCTGCATTTCTCAGCCTCATATAGTTACCTACCAGTTTGGGGGAGCTCTTTGTTGGCCCTTGTGTACCTCTTGGCCCAGGGCACTTCCCTGACCTTGCAATGGCCATGGTGCAGCCCGGGGCGTTGCCCTTACATCTTTCCCCCATGCTCTTTGCTTTTCCGCAGTGTCAGTACTCAGGTTCCAGATTCTGGGCCCCAATCTTAGGGGGCCAGGTCTACAAAGGATCCTGGCCATCCCACTTCGGCTTCTCATCAAAATGGTTGTGTAGTGACCCTCTCTTTCAGCAGGTTAGCATTTTCAGCACTGAGCTCTGAAATCCTCTAACCTGCCTTTCCCATTCTTATTCTGAGGTCCCTCTTAGAGGCTCTTTTGCTCACTGGATTTTCTCCATTACTGTTCTCTGTCTAAAATGTAGTTCCTAAAAAAGGGTCTAGCTTTGCACAATACCTCATACCCTCCCCATCGAGCCAGTGAAACCCGTCTCTGGATAGAGGCCAGAGTGCAGCCATTCATCTCATTCTGGACCTTGTTAAATGATAACCACTATTTTGTTCAGGAATATCCCTAAGTCTTCCATTAAAACCAACGTGCCAATTGCTGTTATCTACAATTTACTTTTCTTTTTCCATATTTACGTTTTAATACATTAGCTGGAGCTGAGTCATTCCCAAAGCTCAGTCAGTTTTAGAGAGTGAAGTAAATGCTGGACACAGTGGCTGTCAAATCTCCATTACAGGGGAACCATATTTCTTATGAGCATCCCATCCCTGGAATCTGGGATGGAGGAATTTAAGCCTACAGAAAATTTGGGGAAAGGAATCTATGTGACCAAGGTATTAAAACATAAGATGTTATGATAAAGTTAATGACCTAATAAAGTTTTTATTCACAAAACACAACCACAGAGGAGGTACCAGACCTGAGATGATTCAAAATGGAATTAGGAACGCCCCAAGGATGAACAGCATGGTCCTGGATACTTGGAGTAGTCTGACCCTGAGGTCTCCTTTCCTTCCTCCCCTCTTTCTAGAAACCAAATGCATAAAAAATAATGAAGCAGATCTGTGTTTATTGAGGTAGAAAGATATCCAAGACATGCTGACAAGTGGTGGGTGTGGGCAGGACAATTCTAAAACATGGCAGGGTTAAGCAAGGACTTCTTAGATATGACACCAAAAGCCCAAGCGATAAAAGAAAAAAATTGATAGATTGACTTAATAAAAATTCAAAACCTTTGTGCTTCTAAAGAACTGATAGATTGACTTAATGAAAATTCAAAACATTTCTACCCCATTAAGAAAGCGTCTCAGTGGTTGAGCATCGCATTTGAAGCAGGAGTTCACAGTTCAGTTCCTGGTCAGGGCATATACCTAGGTTGCAGGCTCTATCCCCAGTGGGGGGTGGTGTGCAGGAGGCAGAGCGGATCAACAACTCTCTCTCATCATTGATGTTTCTATCACGGTTCAGTTCCTGGTCAGGACATATACCCAGGTTGCAGGCTCTATCCCCAGTGGGGGGTGGTGTGCAGGAGGCAGCGGATCAACAACTCTCTCTCATCATTGATGTTTCTATCTCTCTCCTTTCTCTTCCTCTCTGAAATCAATAAACATAGAATTTTTTTTAAAAAAAGAAAGTGAAAAGAACCCTGGCCAGTGGTGTTCAGTAATTAGAGAATTGGCCCGCACACCAAAGGGTTCCGGGTTCGAATCCCAGTCAAGGGCATACACCTGGGTTGTACGTTCGATCACCAACCCGGTTGGGAACACCTAAAGAACTGTGGGAGTGTATAATAAAAAGGCAGCCCAATTGAAATTTGGGCAACATTTGGAATAGACACTTCATCAAAGAAAATATTAGGATGGCCTATAAGCACATGAAAAGATGCTGGTTATTAGTCATTAGGGAAATACAAATCGAAACGAGATATCACTTCACAACCACTAGGATGGCTATAATAAAAAACATAGACAATAGCAAGTGATGGCTAGGATGTAGGGAAGCTAGAATTCTCATATGTTGCTGGTAGGAATGTAAATTAGCACAGCCATTTTGGAAACTTTACCATAGGACCCAACAATTCCACTCCTACATATCTACCCTAGAGAAATGAAAACATTATGTACACACAAACATTTCTACATGAATAACCATAGCGACACTGTTTATTTGAAACAATTTAAATGTCCAACAACAGTGGAATAAATAAGCCAAATGTGGCATATACATCCAATGGAATATTATTCACTATCAAAAGAGGTAAACTAGTGATATGTGCTACAGCAAGATGGAACCTTGAAAACACTATGCTAAGTAAAAGCCAGGTTCAAAATACCACACATTGTATCTTCCCACTGGCGTGAAATGTCCAGAATAGACAAATCAATACAGAGAGAAAGATGGCTTGTAGTTGCCAGGGGGTGGGAGTGGGAATGCAGAGTCAGCGCAAATGGGTATGAGAGATTTTCTTGGGGTGATACAATAGTCTAAAAATGGGATTGTGGCCGAAACCGGTTTGGCTCAGTGGATAGAGCGTCGGCCTGCGGACTGAAAGGTCCCAGGTTCGATTCTGGTCAAGGGCATGTACCTGGGTTGCGGGCACATCCCCAGTAGGAGATGTGCAGGAGGCAGCTGATTGATGTTTCTCTCTCATCGATGTTTCTAACTCTCTATCTCTCTCCCTTCCTCTCCGTAAAAAATCAATAAAATATATTTAAAAAAAATAAAATGGGATTGTGGTAATGATTACAAACTCTGTACTATAAGTAAAATTTTTGAATGATTAAAATGAGAATGTAATGGTATATAAACTATACCTCAACAGAGCTGTTTAAAATTTTGAATTAAGGACAAAAAAGAAATCTCATGATGTACAGTATGTTTCCATGTCTGAAATGGGAACACATGTGTGTCTGTATCTGCTTGAGTAGGCATTTGGTTCTCCGTATGTTATAGGGTTACGGGTGACATTTTCCTCACGCTGTGTTTTTGCTTTTGCTTTTTCAGAACAGGCCTGTGTTCTTGCCCTCTGCCTTCTGTCTCTTCTGCCTTGGCTGCGTGGTAGGAACTGATGTCTAGGTTTGGGCCTCGCCTGCACAGCCTCAGCCCTGTGACCCAGCTCACCAGCAGTCTTAGCATTAGAATTTGGAACTCATGCTCATTTCACAGTAAATTATTACATGTTTTGCTTTCCAGTTACTATAGCTGTGTGGCCTTATATTTTGTTTATTATCTGAGTTTTAAAACACTTCGAAGGCATTCCTTTCACCATCAGATAAAAAAATACATTATTATTTTTGGTGAGGCAAGTATAGCATCATAATTAAATAACCTTAGTCAAGTTTCTTAACCTCTCTGACTCAGTTTGCTTATCTGAAAAAGAGAGTAATAATAAATACCTACCTCAAAAGATTGATAGGGAGACCACATTAGTTAATACTCATGAAGCACTTAGAAAAGTAGCTAGCAGACAGTAATATGTCTATTATTATATTATTATTATTTTCATAATGGAAAGAAAAAAATAGTAGGAAATAGTAGGAAAAAAAGAGTAACCTTACACATATTGGAATAACTTGCAGGGAAGGGGGGGAGCTATATTAGAAAACACTGATCATAAATTTCATCTACTCTTCATTTTGTCCATGGAAAGCAGTTTTTGCCCCAGGTTTTGATCCAACAGATAACAGAAAAAATTCTCTGTGGATACAGGGATGAGCAAAAGTCGTCTTAAAGGTTGTAAGTACTCAAAATCCAGAGTTTATTCTTGTACTATTATTAATTAACTAGAGGCCCGATGCACGAAATTCGTGCAAGAGTAGGCCTTCCCAGCCCGGGCTGCCTCGACCCTCACGGCCCAACCCCCCGGCCACTGGTCATTCCAGAAGGTCGTTCTGCCGTCCAATCTAATTAGCATATTAGCTCTTTATTATATAGGATTATTGTATTATTTGTGTTCTTATTGTTGTTATTATTATTTCATATCCTTACTTATGATTTATCTTTTAGTATGGCTGGTAATTTAACCTACTTTTGCCCACCTCTATGCATGAATCCACATGAGTCCAAATATTCAGTTTGACAGAGTATCAAGTATGGAGCCGTGAATCAGCTGCCTGATCTGGTGTACAACTGTGTGTGCTCAGTGCCCCGGGGACTGGTGGAAGGAATCAAGGGAGAAGCCCAACTGGTAGGGCCTGGAGCATTTCATGCAGGAGGACCTTGGGCGAGAGGGAAGGCTGAGCTGTGCCCTGTGTCACCAGGTTTGAGTTGGCACAAAGGAGAAAACAGGACATTCTAGGTCGTGGGAACAACGGACAGAAGGCTGGGCATGGGGAGTGAGCCTGGGGGGTGGGGGAGAGGGCACAGACATGCCAGTCTAGAACAGGGGAGTCCAGCTGGAGCCCAGTGGGAGATAAGGGTGGAGAGATAGTATGGCACCTTGCCTACCAGTGAGGAATTTGGCATCTATCCTATAGGCAAATGGAGAATGATGGAGGCTTTGTCCTTGAGGTGCTTGAGGGATGAACGCGAGGGGTCTGCCAATCACCGCGTGAATTCAATAAGCCACTAAATGTCTTTCTAAACCTTCAGTCCCTATGAGGAGATGACAATATCATAGAACCATGCCCTCCATAGAGAAAATGCTCAACCATTGTTGGTAGCTAACGTCAGGGTGGCTTGGAGGAGCGGGAGAAATTTGAAAGCAGATAATGCTGGGCCGGGCTGCTCGGGAAGATGGCTATGCCTGAGGCTGCCGCAGCGCAACTGACTTACCAGCCATCTTCCTCTGTGCATTCCAGTTCCCAGCAGTACCCACACAGATGGCGTGCTGGGCAGCGTGGCTGGCGTGTAGAATCCAGACAGGCCTTGCCAAGAGTCAGGCTGCCTGTGGTGGAGTCCCAGCTTTGCCACGTACAGCTGTGCACCAGTTGGGCACACCACTTACCCTCTATGCCTCCAGGTTTTCATCCCTGACCCAGGATTGAACACACGCCCTTCGGTGCAAGGGGTGACACTCCGACCAACTGAGCCACACCGGCCAGGGCTGCATCACTGTTTTATAAGAAGGTCCAGTGATGGATCTTCACAAGTAATCCCCTGAGAGTTATCAACAAAAAATTAAACCATGTCCAGTTCCTTTCTCTCTGTTCAGTAAAAGTATAAATATTCTAGGATATTTCCCAATAAAAATTGTCAAAATGTGCAAGTTTTGACATTTAAAGGGGAAAGCTTAAATTATTCAGGAAAAAAACAACTATAATACAAGTTAAATGAAGTAATCTAGAGAAAATGCACTCTAGAGAAATTTAAAGATGTATTTTAAAGATAACTGTAGACGACTTTTCAGTATTAACTGTTGTTGGCAATTATTGGCAGCATAATGACCCTTTTCCATCAATTTAAAGAAAAAGAAATGTCTTACCATCACATGTTTTTCTTTTCTTTTTAAAAGAAAACATTTTATTGATTTTTTCACAGAGGGGAAGGGAGAGGGATAAAGAGTTAGAAACATCGATGAGAGAGAAACATCGATCAGCTGCCTCCTGCACACCCCCTACTGGGGATGTGCCCACAACCAAGATACATGCCCTTGACCAGAATCGAACCCGGGACCCTTCAGTCTGCAGGCCGACACTCTATCCACTGAGCCAAACCGGTTACGGCCACATGTTTTTCTTATAGGATTGATTGCTTAAACTGATTGCTTACGAAATCTGGTTTAAAAATTTTATTTCTACAAAGTTAAATTGGATGGAGAAAAAGTACATAGATTTACTGTTTGATATTCGTGAAGAGCAAACAAATGTCAAATTGCTATTTTAGATTTTATTCTACAAATGCCTTATTTTAACTGACCATTTATAAATAAAAATAATTACTTTTCAAATTTGATAATCCATCCCAAATTACTATCTATTTAAGTGTTTTCTTATACAATTGATTCTCTGGTAAAATGAAGCTCACCCAAGAGTATTCCTGTGCCTTCTGCTCTAATAGACTTAAAAGAACAGAAGAAACAGTGAAAGCAAACCCTGAAATAAAATTTCATTTAAGTGTTTCAAATGAATTGGAAGATTAAAATGTGTATCAACAAAGGTGTTTATATACTAGTATACCCCACCTTGTGTTCAATAGCCACAAAATAAAAACAAGACAAATAGACAGATTACCAGTGCTAATAACAATGTAAGTAAGCCTGTATTTTTACCATAGGCCGTTTATATGAGGTAGAGAGTTGGGAATAGTAAAATGAATATTTTGTGACTGATTCAAAGTTTAAAAATTGAAACCTTTAGTAGACACATAAATATTGGCTATTATGTATTTTATCAACCCCCCCTCCCCAGAAGGCCTTGTCAATTTTCCACTTTATCAAAGAATGGAAGAAAACTACACTTAGTTTTAGAGATTATATTATAAAAAATATTCACCTAATTCCTAAAGATAGAACAATGCGCTAAGAAGGCAAACAGTGAGAGTGACTATGGTATTCATGCCAAGAATTTGATTATGCTCACTGTAATTATTAATACAGATTATTGTAAAACCACCTGCAACTATAAAATGCCAAAAAAAGTAATTATATTCACTCATACATTTCCATAATACTACTGATCACTATTGCTGGAGTTGATTACGTGGTTATTGTCAGAGTTGGCTGCTGAGACGTGAGGGGCCAAAACCACACCCTTAACCAAATGTGACTTCAGAAATATGATAAAGCATATTCCTGGCCCAAGGAAAATAAGATAAACTATTTCACCATAGAAAACATAATAACAGTTCAGTTCAAGAGATGTCTCCAGTTAGTGCAGGATTCATTACCAAATGAAAGGAATTTAGAAAAGGAAAACACTGAGGACTGGAGCTCCGAGGGAAGATCCCTGGAAGGCTTCCTGGAAGAAGCAAGCTTTCAGTAAAGCAGGACTTGGATTAAGGAACCGAATCATGAAGGGGTGGTACACTGATGCAAACTACTATTAGATCTTCCAAGTGGGGACTGGGGCTGTCCCATGATGGGAATATACATGCATCCTTGACTCTGTCCCCGAAGTTTTCATCGCTGGGGTGCTCACTACCTCCATCCCTCATCGTTCCATGCGCCTCCTCCACTGTCCTTGGTGGAAGCATGCCTCCTGCTTCAACAGGCTCAGGAGGACTTCAAAGCCTTTCTTTGCTTCCAGGGGTCTTTACTGAGACAAGCCTGGAGTATTTTAAATTATTATTTACAAATACTACTAAAAGCTGGGAAAAACAACAAGGAAATAATCAGAGTGCCATGAATCAACACACAATGGATTGCAAAACGTAATCTCCTATTTCTCTTCCTGGGGATCCCGAGGAGCTACAGCCAGGGCTGCCCCCACAAGGCAGGGGCCATCTCTACGCTATAACACACCTCCCCCTCCCGCCCCCCCGCCCCCACCCCCACCCCCACCCCCACCCCCACCCCACCATGTGACCACGCCAGCTGGCACACTAGTCCTAGTGGAGGTCCTGGGCGGGGCAAGGAGTCTCCCTGCCCCCTTCAGGCCCCATTTCCTGCCCGGAAGACCCGCCCCCTCTGCGGTGATTGACAGGCAGTGTCTTCGGCCCTCCGGCAGCTCAATGTGCTGTCCAGCTGGGAGTGTGCATAATTAATTCTTATGGGGGTGGCGGCACGGTGGATGGGAAAACCTACCCTCAGAACCTGACAGCTATAGAGGTGGCCTGGTCCAGGGAGAGACTGGCTTTGGGGCCCGACAAGCTCGAATTCCTATCCTTGCCCTGCATTTCCTTGGAAAAGCGACTGAAGTCCACTTTAGCTTTCACATCGGAATTGGGGATAGTGATTCTCTGGGGATATGAAGATTAAACGAAGTGAGGCAATGAATAGAAACCGCCTGCCTAGGTGTGTGTACATAGGAGAGAATCCGTTCTCACCTTCATGTAATTGTGTCGCTTGCGCTGTGGCCCCTTTACTCCACAGACTGTGACAAGACCCCCTTAATGATCTGGAGGCCTACAACATGGATGAACCCTGAAAACATTACGCTAAGGAAAAGCAGCCAGTCACAATGGACCACATATTGTATGACTTCCGTTTGTATGATGCACGCAGCAAAGGCAACTCTCTATAGGTTAATGGCTTCCTATGGTTGCACAACTCTCCATATGCCAAAAGCCATTGAACTGTACACTTTAAATGAGCAAATTTTATGACGTGAATTATACTCCAATAAAGTTGTTCTTTAAAAAAAAAAATGGCCTGGCTGGAAGGCGAGGTAGAGGAGGAAGAAGAGATAGAAAGCCCTCCATGGAGCAGAGTGAAAGGGCTGCATTCGGGGTGTGGGCCTAGTACAGCAAGGAGCAACAAAGGGCCTACACTTTGGTCCTGCTAAGCCTCCAGCGGGCTGTGTGACCTTGGAAAAGCCCATTCACCTCTCTGTGCTTTGCTGCCTCATTAAAGCAATGAAATGAAATAAAAATAAGGAGATGGAACACGATGGCCTAGGGTCTCTTTCTCATCTAAAAGTCTACAGTTTGCCTCCTGCCTCAGCTGGGGGAGGAGAGGTGAGGGGAAGCCAGAGATAGGAGGAAAGCAGAGATCCTGGCCGGGGCTCTCCCCTCCTCTCTGCCCTTCTCTGCACCCTGCCCTCCCCTTGAACCCTAGGCCTTTGTGCAGCTTCCCCCAATCCTGGAAGGCCATGAATGCAGGGGAGAGGGTGAGGGCTGGGTCGGGTCAGGGTCATAAGGAGGACCGGACAGAAGTCACAGTCACAGATATTACTCTATTTTCTAGTGCAGATTATAGATCTTGGGAAGGAAGCAACCTGGGAAAATAAATGTAGGTTCAAGGTAAATTCTCCAGCAGAGAGGTGGTTTTCCATCCACGCATAAGGCTAACCCTGCCATTATTAAGGTTCATTAGCACCTCTAATATATGATAGTGAACTATACCCATGTATGTGCATGGTAATTTTTTACTGTGGCAAAAAATACTTAAAATGTACCTTTCTAACCATTTGCAGTGTACAGGTTAGTGGCATTAAGTACATTCACACTGTTGTGCAACCATCACCACCTTCCATCTCTATTTTTAAAATTTTAAACTGAAGTATAACAAACATATGTGCAAGAATCCTGTGCGTCCCTCCATGAATTTTTATATTTGCATATACCAGCCATCTAGGTCAAAATACAGACCATTTATAGCATTCCAGAAAGTTCTCTCTGGCCCCCACCCAGCAATTACATTTTAAGTTTTTGTTTGTTTGTTTTGGTGGTTGTTTTCTACATTTCTTTGATTGGAAGAAAAAACAAACAAACACAAAAAAGCCATGGTTCTTTTGCAAACAACTTAGGTGGTTTTGAAAAGTGCACAGTCAGTATCTTCATGTTTCATTCCTAAAGGTTCAAGTCCCAGTGTACTTGGGCAGGAAGGCACTGTGCTAGGGCAGCGAACACGTTGTTCTGCAGAAGGTCCCCTCTCCTCCAGCCGAGTGGAGTCCCCGTGTTACACATCCCAGGGCCAGTTCACGGGCTGAAAAGTTCTCAGTGCAACATGCTCTAAATTCTCACTGCAGATGGGATAAAGGCGACAACCTTTCTGCTTAACTGAATGCAAAGGTATTTCCTATGTGCTTCCAGGTAACTTGTTGGGTAAGGCATCCCAACATATGCCCTGCCAATGGCATCAACATGCCAGCTGGTGCTGTAGCTGGATTGAAAATGATAGAGCCTCGCCCACTTTATCATTCTGTAGCAGAAGCTGGCAGCTAAACAAGGTTGGAATCAGTTTATGGTTGTTTTATTAGGTTTTTAAATTTAAATTAAATTTAAATTTTATTAGGATATAATTGACATATACCATTATATGAGGTTCAGGTATATGACATAATGATTCTACATATGTATATATATATTGTGAAATAATCACCACAATAGTTCTAATTAATACCCATGACCACGTATAGTTATACTTCTTTTTTTCTGGTGATGAGGACTTTTAAGATCTACTCTCTTAGCAACCTTCAAATATACAACATTGTCATCTATAGTCACCATGCTGTACATGGCACCCCAAGGACGTATTTATTTGATAGTTTATACTTTTTACCACCTTCACCATTTTTTCCAATATTTAAATCTGGGCTGTTTGCCTGTGGCTTACAGGAAGAAGCAGAGGACCTACAGTATAAGTCATCAGCCCAAGAAAGCAGCCTCTAGGAAACGAGGGAACATAGATAATGAAGGAAACTTGAAAAGGAAAAACTGGAGAAGGATCATGTCAATCCCAGAGAGAGGGAGGGCTTACACAGTCCTCTTCAGGAAATCCAGAAAGCAAAAACAAACAAAAACCCTGCTGAACTCCAAAAATCTTACCGAGAAAGCCCTCCTGCTTCCTTCACCACTCTCTCTCCTGAGCGCAACAAAGGGCCTGGCACGCGGCAAGCAGTCAAGAACAAGGAAGCACATAAGTGAAATCATATGATATTTTCTGTCGCAAATATTCATTCTTCTTTATGGCCAAGTAATATTCTGTTGTATATATGTACCACAGCTTTTTTATCCACTCAGTAAAAAAGAACAAAATAAACAAAATTGAAACAGACTCATAGGCACAGAGAGCGGGCTAGTGGTTGTCAGAGCGGAGGGGGTTTGGGGGACTGGGTGAAAGAGGTGAAGGGACTAAGAAGCAAAAACTTGTAGTTACGAAATAGTCATGGGGATGTAAAATACAGCACAGGGAATAGAGTCAATAATATTGTAATAACTAGGTATGGCGCCAGGTGAGTACTGGAAATATGGAGGAGATCACTATGGAAAGTACATGATTGTTTAACCACTAAACTCTATGCCTGAAACCAATCTATATATATCTGTATATATATATAAAAAGCCAGTGACTGCAACACCGTAACAACCAGAACAACCGGTCGCTATGACACCCACTGCAGCCAGCAAACCGGCCTGATCGTGGGTGGGGCAGGCTGGCCAACCTCCTGTGGCCCCTCCCCATAGCTGACCCACCCCTGATCTGACTCTCCCACCCTGATTGAGGGTGGGGCGGCTGGCCAATCCCCCCCTGCCCCCTGACTGGCCCTGCCCCTGATTGCCCCCCAATCTCAATAGGGGGTGGGGTTGGCTGGCCAACCTCCTGCAGCCCCTCCCCCTGGCAAGCCCCGATCAGGGTGGGCTGGCCGGCCAACCTCCCGCCGTTTCCTCCTCCCAACAGGCCTGGCCCCCATTGCCCCAATTGGGGCCAGGCTGGCCAGACCCCACCTGTGCACAAATTTGTGCACTGGGCCTCTAGTACAAAATAAAATGGAAAATTCTACTTGATCAAAATTCAAAACTTATGCACTTCCTAGGACACCATTAGGAAAATGAAAAGACAAGTCACAGACTGGGTGAAAATATGTACATATCATATGTTTGATAAAGCTTGGCTGGTGAGAGCCAAGGTTTCGGGTTCAATCTCAGGTCAGGGCACATAACAAGAATCAACCAATGAATGCATAAGTGGATAGGTGGAACAACAGATCAATGTCTCTCTCTCTCTCTCTCTCTTTCTCTCCTTTCCACTCTCTCCCTTTAAAAAAAATAAATCAAAATTTTTTTAAAAAATATATTTTTTTATTGATTTCAGAGAGGAAAGGAGAGGGAGAGAGAGATAGAAACATCAATGATGAGAGAGAATCATAGATCAGCTGCCTTCTGCATGCCCCCAGTTTGAGCCCACAACCCAGGCATGTGCCCTGACTGAGGTAATGAATGTTAACTAGACCTATTGTGGTGATCATTTCACAATATATACAAATATTGAATCATTACATTGTACACCTGAAACTATAACATACAATAATATAGTACAATATAATATAATAAGTTATATGCCAATTATGTGTTGTTTTTTTAAAAATCAAGGGAGCCCTGGCCGGCTTGGCTCAGTGGATAGAGCATCAGCCTGCAGGCTGAAGGGTCCTGGGTTCGATTCCGGCCAAGGGCACATGCCTGGGTTGCGGGCTCCATCCCCAGTGGGGGATGTGCGGGAGGCAGCCAATCAGTGATTCTTTCTTATCATTGATGTTTCTATCTCTCTCTCCTTCTCCCTTCCTCTCTGAAATCAATAAAGAAATATCTTTAAAAAAATATCAAGGGAAATAAACACTTAGAATTATGGGGCAGAATTGCCCAGGGTATATGAGGAAAAAGCCTTTTCTTAAAACTAACACTAGTGGTTGTGAAGTATATCTCACTGTGATTTTAATTTGATTTCCTTAATGACTAATCATGTTGAGTGTCTTTTATGTGCTTATTAATTATGCCTTCATCATCTTTAGTGAAATATCTAATAGGGTTGTCTTTTTATTAAAGAGTTTTAAGAGTTCTTACTCTGGATACAAGTCCTTTATCAAACATATGATAGGGAAATATTTTCACCCAGTCTGTGACTTGTCTTTTCATTTTCTTCATGGTGTCCTTGGAAGTGCAAAAGTTTTGAATTTGATCAAGTAGAATTTATCAGATTTTTTCTGCTATGGATTATGCTTTTAGAGTGAGTGTGCTTTTAGGGCGCTATAGCTAAGAACTCTCTGCCTCGCCCAAGGGGAGACCTGCTTCACGCAGTTAGAGAAGGGAGGCTACATTGCTCAGTGTAGGAGGTGTGATTTTATGTATTGATGTTATTTTAGAATTAGCTTTCTGAATCCTTTCTGAGGTATTGGAGTACATAGTTGATGAGAAATCATTTCAGTTTTGTAATCAATTCACAATGAGAATAATAATAGCCAACTTCAACTGAACACTCAGTGCCAGGTGCTTGGCTGAATTCTTTAAATAGGTGAATCTCACGTAATCCTCACACCACACGTGTGAAGTGAGCATTGTTACTATCATTGTTACTATCATTGTGGGAAACTGAGGCCCTGAGAGGCTACGTGAAGAGGTAAAGTAAGGGTTGTAACTGAGGTAGCCTGAATCGAGAGACCATTCTCAATCACTCCATAGTGGGCAGCACTTAGACATCTGTCCAGAATTCCACTGAGCCTTGTCTGTGTAAGTACAAGCTGATTCTCAGCTTCTTGCTGGGAACTAGCTGCAGGATGAACAGTCGTAAGTGATTTTTAGGGGCATAGGAAAGGTCTTGCCTGTATAAATTTTTCCTCACTAGCTCTCTATGGTACCTGGCATTTTTGGCTTATGGAGTCATTTGTTTTGGATTGAAGCAATAGCTCTGCAGTGTGGATGGTGAAATTGATTTCAGCATCCTTCTCTGAATGTGTGCCTTGTCTTTCTCAATGATTATAAACTCCAAGGTGGCTGAGATCATGTTTCATTTTTGCATGTGTTTTGAAATGTGAGCCCAGATCTCTGGGCTCATGGTCTGTGGAGCTTTATCTGTGGGAAAGGCAACCTGGCGTGAGGGTATGTTCTTGCTTCTGCCAAACACCCCCATGGGTGTTACTAGTTCAGAGCCACTGCTTGATATTAATATCTCTGTATGGAGGTTCCCAGCCTTCACAGGTAGCATACATCCCAACTCCCAAACTCTTCAAGGACAGTTTGTGGTTACAAATTCTCATGGAAGATATCTTCCTCACCCCCTCCCCCTGTACCCCAACCCAAATCCCAGGTAGATAAGCTTCCCTGTCATCTTAGCCAAGGGGTGCGATTTTCTGGTCCAGGCCTTTATTCAAGTATATCCTTTCGTTCAGGGCTAGCCCCAGCTTTGTGTTGGGGGATCAATTCCAACTCGGTTTTCAGGAACAGCCAAAAGCCTGTGTCCTGGCCCTGTCAGAGTCTTAAAAGAGCCAAGCCCCTGGCTCACTAAGATAAGTGCAACTCACCAGGGTACCCAAAGAGTCCATTCTCTTACCCTCAGTTTTTTAACCCCTTGTTTGTTCTTTACCTCTGGGGAAATGTCAATACTACCCAAAACAATCTACAGATTCAATACAATCACTATCAAAATACCAATGGCATTTTTCACAGAACTAGAGCAAATAATCCTAAAATTTATATGGAGCCATGAAAGACCCCAAAGCAATCTTGGGAAAGAACAAAGTTGGAGACATTACATTACCTGATATCAAATTATACTACAAAGCTATAATAATCAAAACAGCATGGTACTGGCATTAAAAACAGACACATAGATCAAGGGAACACTAGAGAGCCCAGAAATAAACCCACGCTTATATGTTCAATTAATCTATGACAAAGGAGGCAAGAACATACAATGGGATAAGGACAGTCTCTTCAATAAATGGCGTTGGGAAAATTGGACAGATACACACACCCCAGATAAAACTAGACCATTTTCGGAGTCCCTTATTTTCTTGTCAGCTATGACTTCATAGTATATTTATAATATTTATTTTTTTAGAATTTATAAGACTTTTGTTGTGGGAAGTTGCTCAAAGTAGCCAACCTGCCATTCATTTTTGGAAATGGAAGTCAGTCGAGAACCATGTTTCTAGTAGCCTTTGCATTTTCCTCAATACCCAACACAGTATTATTATACAGAAGATGCTTAATCATAAATAATGGTTTTATGAATGTCTGTGCTAATCACAAAGGAAAACATATTACATGAAAATTAACTTGTGTGTCATATTTTAATTTCAGACTGATGCCAAATTCATTCCCCTAAGGGAGGAAGTGCATGATAGGGGAGTTTCAGTGGGGGATAGGGAAGAAACCGAGGAGTGCCAAGGTTCAACAGCAAGGGCAGATGCTCAGGAAAGCCACGTGCAGGGCAGCGTCCCCAGGGAAAGGGGTGGGGTTATCAGAAGACAAGTCGCTGAAGTTCAAGATCACTGGGGTTCAAGAGAGGAGCTTCTATCTACCCCATCCCAACTACTGCACCTTATTACATGGAGGGCAGTTTCTTGAGTATCACTTTCTCTCTAATGAAGTCTTTAAAGGTTTGATAAGAAGATTTAGCAATGTGTAAAAAGAAATTAGGCTCTCTTTTCTTTTCTCCTTTTTTTTTTTTTTTTTTTTTTTTAAGAAAAGAGAGTCCTTTGGAGATAATTAGTGAGAGAAAATAAGCCCCAACTTTTCTCTCCAAATTTTGGAGAAGAGAGTCTTGGCAGGGACAGCCATGTTTATTCACTTCTAACAGGTATTTTTTGAATGCCTACTAAGTGCTGGGCTCTGAGCAGGACACCAGGGCTACAGTTCTAAACAGCACGGATGGGAACGTGCTCTCTAGAGCTTCCATTTTACAAAGATCGTAGAAATAAACGTGTTGTACAGATTGTGAGGGGTGTTCTGAGTGAAAGTCCATGAAGAGGTGTGGTGACAGGTCATGGCAGGGGCTCTCATGGCTGCGGGATCAAGGAGGGTTTCTCTGAAGGATGCGCTCAAGTAGTCAGGCCAAGAGTATGCAAGAACAGCAGCTGGAGGGAACAGCAGCTGGAGGGAACAGCTCGAGTGCAGTTTCTCATCAGTAATATACTTATTTGCAGAAAATGGGGAAGCAGCAGTTTCATTACAATAAGACCCGACAGTTGGTGCCCTTTGCAGCTTCCTGAGTGTTTTTCTGCGGCGGGGCAGGCTGCATCATTATTCCAGCTTTCAAGACAGAGGAACCGAGGCTCTAAGTTGTCAAGGTACCTGCCCAGGTCACCGATTTTCAAGAGGGGTGGAGCGGGGGGCCCTGTTCTGGTTGTTCAAGTAGCTCATGTTTAAAAGGAAAACTGGAAAGTTCCCCAGAAACAAGTGGGTTTATTTCAGTAGCAGCCTAGTAGCTCATTTGATGCTCAGCAGAAATAACTAGCGGTTTCCTGAAATAAATGGCATTTTGAATAGGACAGGAGCTCAGGGGGAAGAGGTCCTGGCTGTAGATTTAACTGTAAATAGAACTTGCTTCGTCAGGGCTGTAATCAGGCTCCTCTGGGCTGAATGGACGGAGGGCCGCTGTGGAGCGAGCCGGCCTGCTGTCAGACTCTGAGGAATACGATGTTAGTGTGACAGCCATGGACAACCGAGCAAACTTCTATGGAAATTACTTTTAATATTGAGTTACTACAACATAATGGACACTTTTTTTAAAAAAAAGAAAAGATTGGCTAAATCAAAGAACATGAACTCCTTTCATCATTCATAAAATTAAAGATGGAGCAGCAAAAAGGCTTGAAATCAACCCAATCAATGAAAAACACTGTGTTGGGTCTTTCCTTTTGTAGTTGGAGATGCATCAATATGTTCTGCAAAAGGGCCTGCAGCAACATTCCTCGCCCTTTCTGTTCATTATCACTCCCTAAGGAGGACATTTTAATTTAATAAATTTAAACCAATTTATTGAGTTTAAATAAAGTTAAATTATACAATATAAAATGTATAAGTTAATTTAATTCCTTCCTAATGAGAGAAATTAAATATTAAGCAATCAGATTTTGTCAGATAGGGTTTGGCTTTGGAGGACCACAAGCCATTGTAATATCTAGGACTTTTTCATCACCCAAGAACCAATTTTCACTTCTCCTGTGAAAATTCATGGCCTAAAGGAGAAGCAAAGAAAGAACACATGAACACATGAACACACACACACACACACACACACACACACACATCATAGAGCTATATTATCTTATTTTTTAAAAAAATATTTTTATTGATTTCAGAGACGAAGGGAGAGTGGGAGATAGAAACATCAATGATGAGAGAGAATCATCCATTGGCTGCCTCCTGCACGCCCCACACCGGGGATCAAATCTGCAACCCGGGCTTGTGCCCTGACTGGAAATTGAGCCATGACCTCCTGGTTCATAGGTCCATGCTCAACCACTGAGCCACTGTGGCCAGGGCCACTTCCTTAAAAATAAATCTACTTCTTCCTCTCTTCCTCTTCTTCCCTTCCTCCCTCACCCCTCTCTCTCTCTGTCCTTCTCTTCCTCTCTCAATCCTTCTCTCTCCCTCTCATTGTCTCTCTCAGCAATATATATGTCCAAAATCATCTTGGTTTAAAAGGAGGAAAACAGAGCATATCTTATGTGATAGTTACTCCGCTATCATGGAACCTTGACAACACAGCTGTGCGGTATGTATAATCACCTCCACTTCATGGATGAGGAAACTGAGACACAGAAGTTTAAGTAAAACTTGCCCAAGGTCATGTAGCTGCGATAGACAGAACCCAGATGTGAATCCAGGCCTTCCTGACTTCAGAGCCTCCTGCTTCCCAGACAGTAGACCCCCCATAGCTCCCTGATCACAAAGTACATGGTTTCGGGTGAGCTCATAAGCCACTGAGAACACAAAATGCTTCCCTGATAGAGCCTGCAAGCGCTAATGATTAGAGAACACTTGGCCAGTGCTGCAAGAAGTGTTATGCTTGCATTATTCATCTGATCCTCATCACAACCTTAAGGAGCATATATGATTACTGTTCACCTTTCATAAATGAAGAGGCTATTTAAATAAATTCTGAGAGGCTAAGTGCTCCCAGCTTTTAAGCAGCAGAGCTGTGACCTCTACCCTTGTCCCCTCCAGTGCCCAGCTGTGACCACTGCATGGAGAGCCTTCTCCGATGTGGTTCTGAGGATCTGGGCCGAGTTTGTCCTCGGGACCACATTACCCCCCACCCCTTCCCCTTCACTTCCCTCCTGGTTTATTCCTCCCAACTCCCTTGCTCCCATTCCTCACTATAAAACGTATTCATCTTGGGCCAGGGCTGGGAAGCAATCTGCTAAACAGTTGTTGTTATAGTTTGGAATTCCTAGCACTTGCCTTTCAACAAAGAAGACCTGGAGCCTGGCTGGCATGGCTCAGTGGTTGAGTGTTGACCTAGGAACCAGGAGGTCACGGTTCGGTTCCCGGTCAGGGCACACGCCCGGGTTGTGGGCTCCCTCCCCAGTGTGGAGCGTGCAGGAGGCAGCCAATCAATGATGTTTCTCTATCATCGATGTTTCTCTCTCTCTCTCCCTCTCCCTTTCTCTCTGGAATCAATAAAAATATATATTTTTTAAAAAAGAATACCTGGAAACACAAAACTGTGGACCACAAACAAGATCAAATAGGGATTCCACAGGTGGGAGGAATCACAGGTGGGGAAGGTGTTTGGAGGCTGAATTGGGGTACTGACTGGAAGTGGATGGCATCCTCAGGTGGGAAACGCAGAAGAATTGACTAAAGGGACCATTTTCAGGGGCGTGAGGAAGGGTCTGAGAAACCACTCAGGGATGGTGCGGCACTTGGGGCTGGTGTCAGCAAGAGCCATTCCCACCTAGACCTGAAGGGGCAAGGGAGGAAGGATCCTGGGAACCCAAGAGAGCTGCTACAGCTCTGAAGGGGGCTGCAGGGGCTGTGCCTTCAGCAGAGACCCCAAGCCAGCCTCCGGCCACCCAACAGGGAGAAACACTGAGAAAAGAAATAATCCTTGCCTTTTCCCTGCAGCACAGGTGGTATGAGTGCTTCCCATTAATCACACCCAAATTGGAAGGAAGAAAGGAAAGAAGGAAGGAAGGAAGGAAGGAAGGAAGGAAGGAAGGAAGGAAGGAAGGAAGGAAGGAAGCAAGGAAGGAAGTCCAATTGTAGATTAAAGAGATTAGGGGATTTGTAGACTCTCAGAGGACACGAATCAACCCCTCTTGAAATCAGGGCGCAACTAAGCAGTGCAACAACAATCCAGTAGGTGGCGTAAACAGGCCATTCATTTGGAGGGACTTCCATTCGTCATTGTCTTGAGATTTGGGAAAATTTTTCGTCCCTTTTCACTCCCCTTACTTAACTACAGAACCAGGGAAATCCTTATCAAAAGACCCACTGAACAATTAAAATATTTTCCTTTCATATCCCCACTCCCCCAGGATTCTCAGGTCAAAATTCATGGTCTCCAGGTATTTCTATGCTCACTTACCAAATATATGCTGCCCATTTCACCAACAGAATGATTAGAAGTTGTATATGATGCTAGATTTTTTATACGAAATTAGATTTTTTAAAAATCAAAGCAAGCTACTTACAATTGATATAATAACTAAGCACTTTCCAGAAAGCCAAATTCAAGTGCGAGCCCATGGTATTTACTGAAAGGTCGATTTACACTGAGGTGGCCCTTCTGAAACCAATGATCATTATAGAGTTTTCCAGATGAAAGATTAAAAAATAGAATACTCTTGCATGATTTAACATGATCAGTTTCTCTCTGAATTAGATCTAAAATTTCCCAAAGCAGATGCAAGTGTTCTTACTCTCTTTGGGATCTATGAAGTTGGTTAACTAAAGAAACAAATTATGAATTTATCGTAGTTTAAAGTATACATAGGGCTGTCCCTTCTATGTTCACATGAGCATTTTGGAAGAAAAATAATTTTTTAAATGTTTTTATTATAAAATTGAATAACATTATAGAAAACAGTAAAACATTTTAAAGAAGGGGGGAAATTACCCTACCCCCAATACTCTTTTAGAAAGTCCTGGCAATTGGATATATAGCCTTCCTTTTTTAAAAAAAAATTTTTTTAAAAATATATTTTATTGATTTTTTACAGAGAGGAAGGGAGAGGGATAGAGAGTTAGAAACATCCATGAGAGAGAAACATCGATCAGTTGCCTCCTACACACCTCCTACTGGGGATGTGCCTGCAACCCAGGTACATGCCTTTGACCGGAATCGAACCTGGGACCCTTCAGTCAGCAGGCCGACGCTCCATCCACTGAGCCAAACCAGTTAGGGCGCCTTCCTTTTCTTATGCATATTTTCATTCATTCATAGAACAGATATCACCTGACCAATGTCTATTCTGGGATCTGGGGGTCTAATAGCAAACAACAGGCAAAGCTCCTGACATCACCATGTGCACAAGAAAAACAATAAATGAGTAAGCGAAACACGGAAAAGTTCAGTCCTTCACCAGCACTAGGGAGAAAGCCGAACAGGCGATAAGGAGACATGAGGTCTCTTCTTTAGATCAGGTGCTCAGGGAAAGACTTGAGTTGTCAGGAAGGAGTTCGCATGTGAAGAGAGGGAAACGAGCATTCCAGCCAGGGAGATGAGCATGTGCAAAGGCCGTGCAAACGAGCTGGCTGTGTGAGGACCCAGGAGAGGCGCTGGGTGGCTGAAGCACAGTGTGGACAAGATGAGAAAGAGAGAGAGAGAGAGAGAGAGAGAGAGAGAGAGAGAGAGAGAGAGAGATCATCTGAGAGCCAGGCAGGGGATCATGCCGGCCTGGGCCAGAGCGTGGGACTGTATTGTGTTAATCATTGCATATACATTTGTTAGAACACACTTGTCATCCTGATTTTCCCGTGTTGCTATTAATATATTTATCCTCATGTCATGACATAGACTCCAAAACTTTCACTTAAAATTAATACAGCTCGGCTGGCGTGGCTGAGTGGCTGAGCATCGACCTATGAACAGGAGGTCATGGTTAAGTCCTGGTCAGAACACATGCCTGGGTTGGGGGCATGATCACCAGTGGGGGGGTGTGCAGGAAGCAGCCAATCAATGATTCTCTCTCATCATTGATGTTTCTCTCTCTCTCTCCCTCTCCCTTCCTCTCTGAAATCAATAAAAATATAGTTCTAAAACATCAATACATAAAATTCCAGCAGGTAGATATTTAATCATTTATTTAACTATTTTTCCTTTGGTAGGCATATCATCTTAATAAATATCCCTGGGTGACCATATGTCCTTATTGCAAAATTATCTCCTTTTAGGCAAATTGTTTGATTGCTATCGGTTTTAGTTGTTATTGATTTGAGTTAGTTAAGGTAGATCTTTTTGCTTTTCTTAAGGAAGTTCACTTGCAGACAGTGTGTAGTTCAGGATCAGGCTTGGTTACAGCAAAGATTGCCAGCAAACCGCCAGAAGGTGAGTGAAGGCCTGGGACAGATCCTTCCCTCACAGCCCTCGGAAGGGACCAACCCCACCTCTGTGTGTCCTTTCTTGTCCGTGGATTTCCAGCCTCCAGAACTGTTGAGACAATACATTTCTGTTGCTTAAGCTGCCCACTTGGTGGTACTTTGTGTGCAATTCGGCAAACTAATACAATACCCTTGCCTGCTGGTTACCTACTGAATTAGGGATCTAAGAACAATGCAATTGTCCCTTTGGTAAATGTATAAAAACCCTCATCAAGCCCATAACTACATGATATTTATAGAAAACCAATTTGTGGCTGTGGACCACAGTGCCACAAATTGCCAAACTACTAATTGCAAAGGTTTCCTAAAATCCAACTATGATAGCCTGTGGGGTTTCTGGAGACCTTGAATTGTCTGGCCTGACCCCAGCAGGGTGTGTTAGAGACAAGTCATACCACCTCATATAATGCTGTCGGAAGAAGCTAGGGTCTGAACTTAAGCATCCTGGTTAATTCTTGGTATTTTCATAGGTATTTCATGTTCTAATTTCTATGTGGTACACTACATGATAATGATTTTAAATATTGTTCCTTTTCTTTCTTAAAAGCTATTCTCTTGTATTATGGGAAAAATCATATTCTTGATCAATTTATTTATTTGTTTGTTTGTTTATTGTTTAAAGTATTACATATGTCTCCTCTTCCCCCAATTGACACCCTCCCCCCGCCACTCCTGTCCCCCAAGACAAGCCCCCACTGCCCCAGTGTCTGGGTCCATTGGTTATGATAATATGCATGCATACGAGTCCTTTGGTTGATCTCTGACCCCCCCCACCCCCGCCGATCAATTTAAAATGCTTCCCTCCTAGTTGTCATCTCCTTCAGCTGTCCCCAGCCATCACTGAGTAGTGACGTCACCGAGGGAAATGGGAGGTGGGCAGCAAGAGGAACAGCCATCTCCCTCTGGTCCACTCCTAGCTGATGGAGGAGAGCACAGCTTAGAGCAACAGATACAACCACCCTTCCTTTCCCAAAGGCCCTCTAAGGAGGTAACCCTGAGGGAGGACTGACACTGGCTTATACAACAAAATCTCTTTTCAGAGGACTCCACACATGGAAGTTCAAAGCCTCAGCACAAAACCAAGTGCAGTGTAACCTTCCAGAGCCTTTGTCCTGTTGAAGACTATTTACCCGAGCTGGCAGGTAAAATTACGTCCTGGAGGTGAAAACACAGAGGGCAGCAAATGAAGGAACCAGCGCACTGCTCACATTGGATTGTCGTTCAGGCAGGAAAACCGCTGCCTGTTGGGGCAGTTGAGGCCAAGGACTCCGGCGGGGCCAGGAAGGAAGGGTTTTCCTGCATTTCCCGCATCCACCTCCACATTCTGTTCCCGCAACTGTGCAGGAAGAGCGGGTTCACCGGGAGCTGGCAGCTGAAGTCCCCCGGCCCATTTCCGGGCCTTTGTTTCTCTCCTTTGGTTCTGAAAATGATTCTGGTTATCAGACCGCCTCAGGTGTTGGCCTGTGGAATGCCGTTGCTTTTCAGAGAGCAAGGAAATTACCAAGAATTACAAAAAGGCACGTCAGGACCACGGCATTTAGAAAACAACCATATTAGTCTGCCAAGAGTGGCCTTTGGAGGGGAAAAATAATTGAGTCAGTGACTGAATACTGTGCCGTTTTGCATGACTCATTAAACTGCTATTTTCAACACTTCTGCCTCATACTGTAAGAAGGACAGAATCCTAAAGCAATCTAGATATTTGAATTCTTTTATATCTGAAAAGCCTTGTGGTACAAGTGCCTGCAGAGTTGAGCACAAGCATCAATTGAAATACAAGACAACCATAATGGAGCTAAATTTGATAAGCCACTCAAGCGTGACCCAGGCAGCCCAGCCTCTTAAATCAGAATGCACAATTAATTGCTGCTCTTTTATTTATTATCTTTAATCCCTTATTGGATACAGTTGACTTGCTACTTCCTGGGATGAGGCCACAGCATAGGCGGGAATAAATAATTTTTAAATTATGAAGCAATTTTTTGGTTACAAACCTGGGCTCAGACAATGTAAATTCTAATCATTTCCTCTTCCCAGCACAGCAACCTCTGAACTTGAAAAGGGCATTCATTTTTCCTTCCTTCTCCCCGTAGTGGGCAGAAAGTCAGGCATATGCAGATCCTGGAGGTCAATGGTCTTTTTCTTGCCCTCACTAAGGAATTGGCATCATTCCCACAATTCCTAGGGACTCCTCATCCATACCGTGAAATAGTATTAAAGGCCTATATTATATTAAAACTAGTAAAACTCTGTGTGAACTAGCCCTTTCTAGAGCCCTCTTCCGTGCCACCTCCGACTTGTTCTATTCGTTTGATCAGAATCTCTACCTCTCAGGAGGTAAGGAGCTTTTTCACTGTGAACCGTCCGTGGTTTCGAGCTGAGCCACAGAATCAACAGAGTTTGACTTGGAGGGCATCAGGAAGCCACTTTTCTTCCTGTTTACCCCACAGCTTTCTCCATTGTTCTGATGTTGCCTAAAATGTCACTGTTAGCAATTTCATCCTTTGTCTTGATTCCCCAGTAAAATATATATTCTCTTGGGCAGCATCACACTTTAAGCATTAACAGCGGAGCCTGAATCAGTTCATAGAAACCTATCCTGAGAGGAGGCCACGTGAGGGAATGAGAAGAGCAGGGACTGAGGGCAGCAGTGGTGGGGGAAGGACAACACGGAGCGGAGAGACCTAGAGAGCAGACAAACAATCCTTAACCCTCTGATTGGAGAGAGCATTGGCCCTAATGTTGGGAGAAAAGGAGTAGCATAGTTTGAAATACATATATCCCAAGATGCCTTATTTTAAAAAAACAAAACAAAAAACTATTCCTGATTATAGACGTCATTGACGCTTATTGTAGAAAACCTCATAAAATGTAAAAATATAAAAATGCTCATGATCTTACAATCAGACATATCTAACCTTTTGTTGCAATTGCATGTAACCGATGTCATGCTTTATGTGAAGTTGTTTTTCATTCTGTCTTTCTAATTAACATGATGTTGTGAGCATTAATACATGGTGATTTTTCATAGCTATATGATATTCCATGATTTATTTAACCAATTTCCCATCAACCTTTGTTGTTTCAAATGCCAATAGCTAGCATTCACAAATCTTCCTAGGTCCTTTTCTAACTGGCTTATGTCAGTTCATTCATTCCATCTTCACAAAAGCCCAAAGAGGAGGCACAGGTATTAGTCCCAGCTTAGAGATGAGGGGACAGGCACAGGGAGGTAACATGTTCAAAGTCACACGCTAGCAAAGAGTGCACCCAGGATTCAAATTAAGATTAAGAGCCTGGCCTCTTCATCTTTCTGCACAGATCTGATTCTTAGGTTACATTGCCTAGGAGCAGTGTCTCTGGGTTCAAGAGCATTTTTTCCCTTTTTTCTGGTGTGGCTCAGTGGTTGAGCATCAATTTATGAAGCAGGAAGACACAGTTGGATTCCCGGTCAGGGTACATACCCGGATTTTGGGCTTGATCCCCAGTAGGGGGCATGATCAATGATTCTCTCTTATCATTGATGTTTCTATCTTTCTCTCCTTCTCCCTTCCTCTCTGAAATCAATAAAAAATATATTAAAACAAAAAACAACAAACCAAGAACACTTGTGTTGCTGTAGCTGAATGGCTGTTTACATTTGCCTCCTATCGCTGAGCTGACAGGGGAAGGAGGGAGGCTGCTCAGAGACCTGAAGTCCTTGAACTGTGGCAGCTTTAGGGATTTCTGAAAGCACATTCTGGGCCTGGCCTCCCTGTTCTTCGAGTTGCCTTGGATATGAGGTGAATTATCAGAGTCGCTCCTTGTGGGTTGTTTTTTACTTTTTTGTTTATTTTTTAACCACGGTCAGGGAGTCAATGGCAGGAGTCCTCCAGCCCTCTGGCTTCAGAGTACAGTGTGTGCGCTGCGATGCTGGCAGCAGGGAGTGCCCCGCAGCGTCAGCCTGGGCCAGATGGTAGCCGGAGCCGGGAAGCCTGGATACTCCCTTGGGTAGTTGTCTATCTGTATGTTTATTTGTTTTTGACAGAAAAGACTTTTAAATGTTTCGGTGGGAGATGGGTTAACTGAATTTTGGACTACTCATTCAATGGAATGGTATAAATGAGGTAATTTGGTATGCACTGACATGGAAAGATGCCCAAAGCATTCTTTTAAGTAGAAGAAAGAAAGAAATAAAGAAAGAAAGAAAGAACGAAAGAAAGAAAGAAAGAAGAAAGAACGAAAGAAAGAAAGAAAGAAAGAAAGAAAGAAAGAAAGAAAGAAAGAAAGAAAACAAGTTACAGAACTGCACCCGTCATACTATCCCATTTTTAGCATATGTAGAGCAGAAAGAGTTCTCTAGAAACTGGAATGGGGCGGGCTTAGAGCCTTCCGTTTTCTATCCTGTGCATGTTTATATTCCTTGAAATTTTCAGTGAACATATATTACTTTTAAAATTACAGCTGACCCTTGAAAAACATGCATTTGAATTGCACAGGTCCATTTATACGTGGATTTTTTTATTTTACTTCATTTATTTTTACATGGATTTTTAAATATAAACACCTGTATTGTTTTTGATCCGGGGTTGGGAGTCTGCAGATGTGGTAGGATGACTGTATGCATAGTTCTGTGCTATTTTATACAGGGGACTTGAGCATCCACAGATTTTTGTATCTTCGAGGGGTCCTGAAACTAATCCTCCATGGGTACCAAGAGACAACTAAGTTTTGGGGGAGTCAAAAGTTATAAGCAGCCCTGGCTGGTTTGACTCAGTGCTTAGAGCGTCGGTCGTGGGTTCGATTCCCGATCGAGGGTATGTACCTGAGTTGCAGGTTCAATCCCTGGTCCCGGGTGGGGGTGTGTTCGGGAGGCAATCAATTGATGTGTCTCTTTCACATTGATGTTTCTCTCCCCCCCACCCCCTTCACTCTCTCTTTAAAAAAAAAAAAATCAATGGAAAAAATATCCTTGGGTGAGGATTGACAAACAAACAAACAAGTGATAAGCAAATTTTTGACCATGCAGTGAGTCAGGGACCCTAACCCCCACATTGCTCGAGGGCAAACTGTAATATAAAACCAACAGAGACTTTATAGGAAGGTAGAACACTTGGAGTGTAAAATTTTAACAAACATATAAGCTCATTTACAAATAGGGAAGATATAGAGAGAAGAACATGGAAGCTCAGGGAACCTAGTACAATTAGTTCAACAGTCCTAATTGAACTGGTATTTGGGGGAGGAATATATATTTTTCCCCTTGTGTTTTCAAACATTTTAGTAATCTGATTGCATAATTATTGCACACGATTTACATACTTTAAGTGTAGATGCAAGAAAGCATGAAGTCATATTGTAAGAAAACCCAAGGCAACTCTGACAGGAAAGGAGCGAGTGTGGACCAGCAGCTAAAAGTGAAACCTGGGGTCCAGGTTACCTGGGTTCTCCCCCAGGCTTGCTGTGTGATGATCTTGGGCAAGTCACTTGGCCTTTCTGGCCTTCGGATTCCTTATCCAGCATGGAAGTGTTCAGCCCTGACTGCACATCAGAATCACCTGCGGAGCTTTGCGAACACGCTGAGTCCCGGCCGCTCTGGGGTGGGGCCTAGACAGGCTTCTAGGTGATCCCAGTGCTCAGACAAGGGTGAGGGCATTGACCAGCCTGGGCTCAGGGAGGGTCAGTTCACCCACCCTCTCTCTCTACCCAGGCCCTGAACCTACTATGGTCATTGCAACAAGTGAATAAGTAGATGTTGATGTAGCTCTCGGAGAAGAAAAGTTTGAAAGACGCCATTGGGCCCAATCACCTCTTGGTTTTGAAAAGTGGTTGCTCTTTGCTCACAATAACCAGTTTCCGTGGGGCTTCTCACCCGGCATTTGGATGTAAAGAGTATGCATTTTTAAAGCTGTCCAAATGCCTATTTATGCAGCAGACCATAGCTCCTCTCTGGATAGGCTGCTATGCTTTATCAAGTAAATGATACACATTTACAAAACTGTCTGGAGCGGCATTTACCTGAGGGACTGTTATTATTGTGTTTGAGGTATTTTTTTTTTTTTGAGCCCTATGGTTCATTGGGTAAATAATATCTTTTAACCAATTTTTAAATAGACGTGGCTAGCAAGATGCCATTTTATCAATCTTCTCCGCTCTCATACCTTTCAAAGAGGGCTCTTTTGGATTGTTTTTTTTTTTTTATTTTAAATTTCACATTAAGATACTTTACCAAAAAACAAATAAAAGGATCAAATCTTGAAAAACTGAGCCAGAAGCGCGCATCTGGCCCCTGAATCCCCCAACCCCTTTGGTAGATAAAAAGACTCTTAGACTTTACCTTCCATGGCTCCTTCAGTTTCAGTGCTACATTCAAGACATTTTCGCCTTTGTGGGGACGTTGCAGAACAAGGGGGGCTTATTTAGGTAGGACTGTGAAACAGAAGGACATCAGATAGGATGGAGATTGTGTCAGCATGAGTCACGTGGCTCCTGTAAGCAATAGGGCCAGGGCCTCAGAAGTGACATGGAGATCCCCCAGTACAGAAGGGAAAGACTCAGTAGAGGACTACAAGAATGTGTAGAGTATTGGTAGATAAGACGAAGGACCCGGTATGGATCAAGGTTCTTTGTTGCAGACAACAGAATCCACTTCAAGCGAGTATAAGGGAAAATGGTTTTAACCAAAGGGTATTCATTGATGGACAGTCTCCGGGGAGGCCACACAGGCTTGGCAGTTACCCATAGGAACAGTGGGGTCAAGGGTAGCGCAGCCAGAAGAAATGAGGAATCAGAGCTTAAAAGAGTGGTTCTCGAAGTGTGTTCTCAGACCAGCAGGCTCAGCATCACCTGGGCACTTGGTAGAAATGCAAATTCCCAGGCCTCACCACAGACCCACGGATGAGCAACACTAAGGATGAAGCCCAGCAGTCTGTGCTTTGACAAGGTTTCCAGGTAAGGCTGATAGAGAGCGAAATCTGAAAACCGCTGGCTTAGTGTGAGTCCAGCAGAAGTAGTCTGTGGCTGCTGCTTCCTATTCTTTAGCACCTAGGAATTTAGGGACTGGATGCCCAAAGCTGCCACGGCAGCCCCAGAAGAACCAGGTGCATCAGCCAATGCGTTTACAAGAAGAGTCCACCCCTTGCACATGGCTGCTGCCTCACATTGCTCACTTCCGGCTCAGGGACTCCCGTAAGTCATCCTGCAGGTAGAACCAGAACCATATTACGTGCTAGCACCCTATTTGCAAAGGACATGAAGAAACATGATTTCGCGTTCCACTTCATAGTACAGGAATAAGCTTGGAATGGATGTTGAGAGAGCCAACCTTTGTATCTGCCCTTAACCTGATGTCCCCTGTGGATGCCCAATGACTCTGCGTATTAGCCAGTCTTTTACAGCAGAGGCGGGTAGCAAATGAAAGCTCTTGAGGCTGGTTGCCCAGCCCTATCCCAACACAGGACAGACAACACCCCACAGTAACCCCAGCTCTGGGAACTTCACCCCAGACCCTGCCTGGAAATCAGACTTTGCACAGGCTTCAGGGAGCCTTAACTCGCACATCATCTGGGCTCACTGTACCTGTTGCACAACAATGACAAAGGTGTCCTTTGGTTTAAAGAAAATAATTTCCTTCCTAGCCCCCATTATTTAATTGCAAATTAAAGTAGAAGGTGCTCCTAAAGGTGCCATGGTAGAGTGTATTGCTTCCCAACACTGAACATTTAACAACATTCCATCCAACTATTTGTACCCACTTCCTTACAAAAGAGCAAGATCTTCATAAATAAAACTTTATACTTAACCCACACCTGTCCTATTAAATGACATTGCTATGACGGTACTGATTGTGAAGTATGTCAGGGCTCTGAATGCCAACGGCCGTCTGTTTACTCGGTGAGATCTGCCCAACCCCAAGGTCTAGGCTGGCCAGGAGGATCACGATTCTCAGGCCTGCTTCAGCCTGACAAAGGCTTACCCCCTCCTGGTTCAGCTCTTAATTCAAACATCGTCTCCTTAAAGAGGTTCTCCTTGAGCACCCCAAACTCATGTTGCCCTCCCAGAAGGCACTGCCCGTCACGTCACCCCGAGTCATCACCTTCTCATCCTTCTCACTCTCTGATGAGCTCATTTAGTTCTTTTAATGTCTGCCTTCCACCAGAACATAAGCTCCCGGAGGATAGTGGCTGCCCTAGCAAACTAAGAGAGGAGCCACTGTGGAGAGCACACTGTTCTGGGTGGGCCTTATTCCCTACGATCAGCTAAATCCTCCTGCTTTCTTAGACATTTTAGCACAAATGAGTTTAGGAGAACAAGACTTCAGAGTTATGAAAAATGGTCTGCTACCTTATCAGGTTATTAGGCATGAGAGCAGATTAAGGAGGACAATCGAAAATGCATCAATCACTCTTGGACTCAGAAAATTATTTCAGCAGCAGCTGTAGCCCCACCAGCTGCTTTCGCTGTGACTCACAGGCATGAGAGCAGCACCGTGCAGTGAGGCTCCTGCGCGGCACACGTGCTCATCAGCAGAGACCCAGTGACGAGCCAGCGCCACCCAGTGTGGTGCCAAGGTGCCCACCACATCTGTGTCCCACTGTAGGCCCCATGGAGCCGATGTCCCTACCATGACAGTCTGGCTGGCCTCCAGCACCACGAGATGTCTGTGCATTAATTTATTTGCTTTCCACCCAGCCATTGAGTACCACTGAGTGATGACATCACATTTGAAATAAGATCCGCTTCTTAATATATAAGCTGGAGTGGCCTAATGAGAGGCTGATGTTGAAGGGACAGAGAAATCCAGAGATGGAGAAGGAGATGGACTTGATTAGAGAAACTCAGGGATAAAAAGCCAAGCACTTTTCATTTTTCCAGAATCGTGTCAAGCTTATGCTCTGGGCTAATACATTTTACTGGAATGGAAGAAGTGTGCCTATCCAGCAAGCCAGCTGCCTCTTTCTGTACTCTGTGCTTTGGCTTCCTGACTACAAAGACCTTTTCTCTTTGGGTTCAGTGGCAGAAACCAGGGCACCGGCCCAAGGGAGGAGCCAGGGTGGCCTTGAAGAGAGTGTTGTGGCCTTTCTGGGTCTAGGTGGTGACTTGACTGATTCACCTACCTGGCCTAATTCCTTTGGGAGCCCTGATCATTGTGAAGCCATTGCCACTGTCTTAAGTTACCATAATAGCCTTCTCCCCCTACTTTTCTCACCCCCCAAGAATGGCTATAAAATGATGAATCCCTAGAAAATCCTATAAAAATGTTTCTGTTGCAGGTTTGTATCAACATAATTTTTGACATCTGAGTGCTGTCCAATGGATCCTTCTAATGAACCTTCCCCAGGAGACGCTTCCAGGTCTGCGATTCGGCACTAAATTGGAGTTAGTGAGTTAGTGCCACCAAACACATACTATGGGAAACACAAAGTCTTATCCTTAATGTCATGCCCAAGAACACACTTAGCTGTTCATGTGATTGGTTTATAATCTCCATGCAAGTCTCTGAAGAGTCCGTGATGGGCTGGAGATAGCAATACTGAGCAGATAAATGAACCAAAGCATCTCAGTCCCCCAGTCCTCAGCCTTCCATGAACCGTGGAGTCCAAGGTGGTCCTCTTCCTATTTGGTGCCAACCCTGGCCCCTGTTCTCCTGCTTTCCTTCCTCATCTGCTTCAACCTTTATTAAATCAATAATCCCGTTTCAGCTACCTTCTTTCTTTCTTTCTTTTTTTAGTGTTTAATTGAAAATTACATTTGCAGTTTCTAAAATGTTGATCCGTATACCACTTTCTTGGTAGCATGTGTGCCAATGAAAACAAACGGCAAAGAACTGAACTAGTCTCTCAGTGCCTTCCAACTACAAGGGGGTGGGGACAGAAGTTCAATATTGCTGTGTACCAGATCAGAAGAGAACCAGAATACTTGGTGAATAGCACTACAGGCTACAGCAGTCTGCCCACCCGCTAACCCAGAATTCAGTTCACCCGCCTTCTATACACGAATATACTCATCCTTCTTTCATTCCCCTTAGAGCCCAAAAGTCCTATCCAGTTTCAGTATCAAGCAAAAAGTTCAGGATCTCATGACAGTCTCTACTTTAGTGAATGAGGTAGCCTCATCATTGATCTTGAGTATGGCTCTCTTGATCTGGAAACCAGTGAACTAGAAAGATGAGCTACTTGCATCCCCTACTGTTCCCCCATTATGCAGTGGCTAAACACTCCCATTGGGAAAGGGACAAATGGGAGACCCTCAGCAGTCACTGGTCCATAGCAATTTGGAAATAGTCTAAGAGTAGGCAGACACTCCAAGAACCCTCCACCCCTCCGCTCCTACAGGGATGGCACATCCCTGAATTGGCCTTGATTCAGCTCCCTGGAGGCCCTTCCCTTGTCTGTGTTCTCCTTTGCACTTGGCTCTGCTTTGCTTTTTCATCACTCATTTTGATATTATCTGAATAGGACATTAGTAAATGACCTCCTGGCAGATGAATAGCTTTCTCAGCCTGCTTGCAGGCCCAAAGGTGGTTGAGGGGACCAAGGGTCACTTAAAATATCAAGCAGTCACAGACATTTTTTAGGCTAGGCTAGTGGTTCTTAAAAAACAAAAACAAAACAAACAAAAACAAAAACAAAACAAAACGTAAAAACATTGATGAGAGAGAAACATCAATTGGCTGTCTTCTGCACACACCACACTGGGATCAAGTCCACAACCCAGGTATGTGCCCTGCCTGGGAATTGAATCAACGACCTCCTGGTGCACAGGATGATGTTCAACCAGCTGAGCCATACCAATGGGCTTCAAACAGCTTCTTGATCCCTTGCTCCTCTTCTCCTTCTGGTACCCCTATAATGTGGTTGTTGTTATGCTTGATATCCCCGAGGTCCCTTAGACTTCCATTTTTTAAAAAATTCTTTTTGTCTTTTGTTGTCCTGCTTGGGTGTTTTCTGTTATCGTGTCCTCTAAATTGCTTATCTAATCTTCTGCTTCGTCTAACCTGCTAGTGTAACCTTCATTTCAAATGTTATATTCTTCAGATTGGACGGTTCTTTTTGGTGATTTCTATGTCCTTTTTTATGCTTGTTCTCTCTTAAAGTTCTCACTAAGTTTATCCATTCTTTCATTTAGTTCCCTGAGCATCCTTATAACCATTGTTTTGAATTCTGTACTTGATAGAGTGCTTATCTCCATTTTATTTCATTCTTTTTCTGGAGATTTCTCCTATTCTTTCATTTGGGACATGTTTAATCTTTTGTCTTTTAATTTTGGCTGCTTCTCTGTATTTATTTCTGTGTGTTAGGTAGATCTGCTATGTCCACCAGTCTTGGTTTGGTAGCCTTAAATAGTTGGTGTCCTGTGTGGTTCAGTGGTGCAGTCTCCCTAATCACCTGGGTTATGTGAGCTCTTTGTTGTAGGTGAGTTTTGAATACTGTTGGCCCATCCATGGGTGTAATTGACCTTCAGGCTGGCTGACTATGAGCATCGACCCCACCACAGTGTAGGAGCTTTTATGTGTGGGCTAACCTCACAAAGTGGAACTTGGCTCAGCAGGGTCTGGTGCCTGCCAAGATGTCCTTTTGGGTATGCCGCTGGTGGAGCTAATTGAGTCGTGCTCTCATGTGGTCTGAAGCCCACCACCAGGTGTATTGTTTCTGGGGTCTCTTGAGAGGCAATCCAGTGCAGGTCAATGTCAGATGCCACCTGTGACCAGTCTTGAGCAACCTTTTTTGGAGCTACAAGGCGATCCACAGTTTGTGGTGGCCTCTGCTGGGCCTGAGTGTACTTGGAAGGAGCCAGGCTGCGTACCACCAGGACCTAGCCTGGGAGTAGGTCAGCAAAAAGTTTGTTACCTCAAGATCTGCCTCTGTTTGCCAGCTGCCTGTTAGGCTCAGTCACTGAAAGAGCCTCTGGCAGTAAGCAAGTTGTGTGAGTAGATCCTCAGTAAGTCACCAGGTAGGGGAGTGGTGTTCACCAATGCTGATTCAAAACTTGGCCAGTGCTGGGCTGAGGACACTCAGCAAACATCTTAGGGGTACAACAAAGCCATCAGTGACCTTTCAGGGGCCTGTAGACCTTTGTGGTGGGGCGGAGTCTCAGGCAGTCTGCAGGGTGAGGCCAGTGGAGTTCATCAGGCTAAAACAGACTAAGATTTGGCCATGTGGAGGGAGGGCTCTTCAAAGAAACGGTGGTGTCAGTGAGGTATAGAAGGAAATACTTAGTCTCTCCCTGTCCATCTCTGCCACCCCTGAGTCTGCCTGGACCTCCTCAAGAGCCTTCCAAGAAATTCTGCACCACAGACCCAGGTCTCCATTCTGCCTAGCACTCCGGGTGGGACTTCTTCTGTAACCCTTAGTTATAAGACTTCTGTTCAGCTAGTCCTCGTTTGGTCATTCAGGTTGACTGGTCTATAAGTTGGTTGTCATTCGCATTTAGTCCTGTGAGGAGCTGAGTTTAACTTCCACCTGCTTCATGAACAACTTGCATCCCCCACCCTCTCTGCATCTTCTGTGCTGAGGTGTCTGTCCAGAGCTTATGCCCCATTTCTAAAGCAGGTCTAGGGAGTTTGTTTGTTTTCTTATTATTGAGGATTAAGTGACTTTTTAAAAAAAATACTTAGATACCAGTTTGTTATCAGATCCGTTTTGAAAACACTTTCTCCGATTCCGTGGCTTATGTTAAAATCAGTTAGAAGACTGATATCTGCAAAAATAGCCTTCTCTCTCTTCTCTCCTGCTCCCCCTACCATCAGGGGCTTCTCTCTCTCTTTCTCCAGGGAGAGCGCATCTAGAGAGGATACATGTTCTCTGCTCAGACAGCTCCCACTTCTGGGCAGACACGAGATACGTCGCTGACGGTGGCCTCACCTGGCAGCCTCACATCAGTGGACTCCACCTGACCTGACTTTGAATGAGGTGACGGCTCCCTGCCTCCTCCTCACTGAGCAGAGCCCCACTCACAGAAGCTGGACGTGCTGGGGGTGTGGGCTGGGCTGGCACAGGACTGAGGCAGAGGTCACTGCTGGAGGGCCTCTGTGGTTTGGGTGCTGTGATCTGCGATTTGAGCTTGATACTCTCACCTTCTGGCACCTCCCATGGGCCCCTTATAAGATCCCTTCTGCTTAACACAAGGTCAAGTGGGTCCTGCTGTTGCAACTGAGAACTCCCCCCTGGATAGAGCACATTCACAGTGGTCCCTGACTGGCTGAGCCTCCCTAGACCTGCTTTCCTGAAAGAGAGGAAGGGGAGAGGGAGCAGGCCAGAATGTGCAGGCCCCACCCTCCAGTGTCCTGGACAGCAGGGCCAGGCTGCTCAGCTCAGCTGAGTTATGGAGCAGGGGGGACTGGTGTGAGCTAGGGGCAGGGGTAGGGGAGAGGGGGTATGTGGTGGGTCATGACTTCCAGCTGGGTTTGTCACTCTCAGGTACCTTCATCTCCTCCACTCCCACCCCTCCTCCTTTCTCGCTCCCTGAGGTCTCAGCCCCAGGTCTCCTCACCCTTGCTTTCCCAAACAAGGCTCGAAGTGGACACTGTGACCTCGAATGTAGGGAACTGCCCCCAACACCTTAAAATCGTGTTTACATTAGACCGAGAGTCTCCACTTCTGGAGACCCGACCTAAATAAAGATCTACGGACCCAGAAGTGCCCTTCAGCCCGACGATGGGAGTGAAGCATTGGAAACGGCTCATGCTCCACGGCAGGGGCTTCGGAAATTCTGATGTGGGGACACAGACAATGCCGAGGGGGAGGACTGTCAGTGTCCACCCCCTGGGAAATGAGGCTCCAGAAGGGCACACGACCAGAATCCGCCCTGCCCACCACCCCAAGTGCGCACATACATGTGCACACATGAACATGCAGAGGCACCCATACATGCACGCATAAGCATGGGAACACAGGCATCCACACATGTACGCATGAGTGAGAGAACATAGGTACATACACTTGCACATGCAAACACAATGTGCACACACAGGGAAGGGACTAGAACAGGGAGCACCCCTGTCAGAGCTCTTCTTCCCGGAAGGGTTTTCTTCTTTACTTGATTCTGAATTGCTTTCAAGTTCATTTTTGTACCATAATAAGCCTTTTTATTTTGGTCAGAAATACTTTAAAACTAAAAAACAAATAATGTACGTGACTCCATAGATGACTGATCAATGGATAACATTGAAAACATGACTTTAATATTTTTAGAACTATCAGTCACACATGCACTATAAAAAAATTAGACATCATCTCAAGCAGAAGATTAGAGATTTGCAAGTCCCGCCCCAGAGGTGACCATCAGGAGTGACTTACTGGGTCCCTCTCAGGCTCTGCCTCTCTCATCCGGTTTGGCTGTCTGTCACAAGCAGACTCATTCTCACATGTATGGCTCTGCCTGTGGAAATCACATGTGTGTGGTCTAACAGGTGGGATCGGGTCCACGTGTCTCACATGAGAGGACCCCTGGGGTCTTTATCTCTGGGCACACAGAGACCCCTGCACCCACTTGAGCAGCTGCTCAGCTCCCTTCCTCCACTGGTGGATCCCATGCCCTCTCCACAGACATCAGTGGTCTCTCCAATCCCAGGCTATTTCATCAGTGCTCTGACGGGCAGTCTCAAAAATCCATCTCTGAACAATTGTGCAAGAGTTTCTGTGGGGTAACCCCTGGGGGGGGGGGGGCACTGGCAGGTGCAGGTGAGCCCCTGTGGGACTTTGGCAGGTGCTGCTCACTGTTCTCCCAGAGGGTGGCCTTTCCCCCTCCTCCCCAGGGGACCTGCTGGGGCCTCTGCTGCCTCCCTTTGTCCTCAGAGTGATCGCCACCAGCCCAGAAGCCTGCCAGTCTGATGGTCACAGTGCTCTCCCCCCAGTGCCCGCAGTGGGTGTGTCCCCATCGGGGAGGTGGGGCATCTCTGACAGGTAGAGGTGTGTGCCCTGTGCCTTTGGAAGTGCATGTGTTTGGCCTTTGTCCCTTTAGAAAACGACTTTCCAGAGTTCTCTGCACCACAGGGAGGTGGAGGTCACACCTTTCTCTGGCCTTGGGTTGTGAGGAATGCTTTGCAGCTGAAGGTTTGTCTTCCCAGATTTCTGCATTTTTTCTTGTTTTTGTTTTGGGCACAGGAAGAGCCAGCCTTTGCCTGACTGGCTTCTGGCCCTGAGGCCACACTGAGCACAGAGCCTCTACCTAGAGATAACACACACACTTACCAAAAGGGCTTCTTTTTTTTTTTTTTTTTTTTTTTACATCTGATCTCTAAGTCATGTGGGATTTCCCTTTCAAATTACAAAAATGCTATTTCAGATAAAAAGCAAACAAAAATATGTGAGCAGACACAAAAAGGCACCTATTGTAAGATTCCATGCATAGGGAACGTCCAGAACAGGTAACAGAGCAGAGACAGAAAGCAGACCTGGGGTCTCCAGGGGCAGGAGGAGTGGGGAGTGAGAACTGTTGGTGCAGGGTTTCCTTTGGGGGATGGACCATCCTGCAACTAGACGGTGGTGATGCTTGCCCAGCATCGTGAGTATCCTTCATGCTCAGCAATGGCACCATTTAAATACAATAATTTTTTTTATTATTAAATTGAATCACCCCAGGGAGAAACAATGCATAAAAGAAGAAAGAAGAATAGAGAAAAACAAAAAGACCCCAAAATACTCCAAATGATAACAATTAAAAGATAAACAATTGAATAACCCCATGAAGAAAAATAAAACATGAAAAGGAAGGAAAATAGAAGGAAAAGGTCAACGAGAGGGGGTAGCACAAGTGTTGCTGAGGGGAGACGGCGAGCAGTCTCAGCCAGCGGCTCTGGGGCTGGCCCTGCTAGGTTTTCAGGAGGCAGCTCCTCCCCTGAGGCAGGACCCAGGGAGGGCTCCTCATCCAGGGGTGGTTGGGCCTCAGTCATGACTGCAGGTGCCTCCCGGGCCGGCCCTGGCTCCACAGCTGCCACCAGAGAGGCTGCTGGAGGTGGCAGGACCTCTGGAGGTGCCCACGCCTCCAGCTCCTCATCCGACTCCTCATCCGACTCCTCATCCGACTCCTCTGTGTAGACTTCAGGAGCCTCCTCTGCCTCCGGTGCCGGTGCTGGGGTTGTGAGAGGGGAAAAGATCACCCACATGCCCGCTTTTCTATGTGCCCTTCCTCCCCCCAAGGACATAACAGAAGCCAGAGCCTTCCAGAGAAGCCACAGCCCAGGGCCCACCACAGGACGTGCATCCCAGCTGCAGTCCAGCGGGTGGGTGATCTGGGGGCAGGCTTTGCCCCTGGCCAGCCTCTGGGGGTGCTCCCTGTGTGCCTGGCACTGAGCCCTCCCCATAAGCTCAGATGCACCACCTCCCCAACCCACTCCCACCTCCCCCTCCTTCTCACCCTCCTGGGGCTCTACCCCCTGGGGCTGCAGGTCCTCTGGCCCAGTGTGATTCACATGGGCCTTGTGGTGCACGTAGGCACATGCTGGGAACCTCCTGGGGAGCCTGGGCGACTCCAGGAGGGGGCTGAAAAGTGGATCCAGGAAGGAGCTGAGAATTGGGTTCTGCCTTTGATTCCAGGTTGCAGGTCTGCAGAACCTGGTTGACTTCTGGGGAGGACTCCATCTCCGGCCACTCAAGGGCCCTGGCTCTCCAGAACCATGGCTGGCCGTATGCACCGTGGGCCTGCTCTGGCCCTTAGCATGGCCCAGCTGCCCCTCAATGGTGATGGCGGGGCTGGGGTCTTCATCGACCAGCTGATGTTCCTCTATGACCCGAGTTGAGCTCTGCAATGACAGTGACAGGCAACCGGTCCAGAGGCCTCAAGCCCTGCTGGGCCCTAGTCGCTGCTGTTTCTGCCCACTGGACCTTCTGCTCCCGGATCAGGCCCAGCCCTGTCTCTACACAGACACCCATCCAGGGGAAATGAGTCACCTCCAGGGCTCAGGATAGACCTCGGGCAGAGGGCACCACCACACTCCACACCCACCCAGCCAGCCTTGACCCGGGGTGTGAACATGACTGGCCCACCAGGCTTCTGACCCTCCCTAGCCTGTTCCTGCTCAGGGCAGGCCCTTTCTATGTGAACCCCTTACACACACACACACACACACACACACACACACACACACACACACGGAGGGGACATCGGGCTGCTCAGGTGGGGTCAGAGTGGTGGCCCGGCCCGCACACAGTCACCCTGGGCTCCCTGTGTTACCTCTGGCTCCAACCGTGTCGAGGGCGACAGGGGTCTGCGCAGAGTCCTGAACCAGCGGCGGCTGCTGAGGAACCTACTCTCATCGCTGCCTGTCTTGTGGCCTCGGCCTCGGGACACGGGGAGACAACAGGAAAACATGGTGTCCTCTCCAGTGTCTCTGTCCGAGTGAGCCGGGAAGGGGCAGTTATAGAATGGGGCTGCCTGGTTACCAGGTTCTGTTGGGCTCCGTCGTCAGGAAGTGAGGTCGCCCCTGGGTCCCCCACCCCGAGCATCTCCTCAGACATGAGCCGTGACCTCACTTCCTGACGATGGAGCCCAACAGAACCTGGTAACCACGCAGCCCCATTCTATAACTGCCCCTTCCCGGCTCACTCGGACAGAGACACTGGAGAGGACACCATGTTTTCCTGTTGTCTCCCCGTGTCCCGAGGCCGAGGCCACAAGACAGGCAGCGATGAGAGTAGGTTCCTCAGCAGCCGCCGCTGGTTCAGGACTCTGCGCAGACCCCTGTCGCCCTCGACACGGTTGGAGCCAGAGGTAACACAGGGAGCCCAGGGTGACTGTGTGCGGGCCGGGCCACCACTCTGACCCCACCTGAGCAGCCCGATGTCCCCTCCGTGTGTGTGTGTGTGTGTGTGTGTGTGTGTATAAGGGGGGGTTCACATAGAAAGGGCCTGAGTAAGAACAGGCTGGGGAGGGGTCAGAAGCCTGGTGGACCAGTCATGTTCACACCCCGGATCAAGGCTGGCTGGGCGGACATGGGGTGTGGGTGGCACCCTCTGCCCGAGGTCTATCCTGAGCCCTGGAGGTGACTCTATTCCCCTGGGTGGAGGTCTGTGCAGACACAGGCCTGGGCCTGGTCAGGGAGCAGAAGGTCCAGTGGGCAGGAGCAGCAGCGACTAGGGCTGGGCAGGGCTTGAGGCTTCTGGACTGGCTGCCGGTCACTGTCATTGCAGAGCTCAACCCGGGTCATAGAGGAACAGCAGGTGGTCCATGAAGATCCCAGCTCCGCCATCACCACTGAGGGGCACCTGGGCCATACTAAAGGCCAGAGCAGGCCCGCAGTGCATACGGCCACCTGTGGTTCTGGGGAACCAGGGCCCTTTAGTGCCCGGAGATGGAGTCCTCCTCAGAAGGCCATCAGGTTCCGCAGACCTCCGTCCTGGAAGCTGCTCAATCAGCAAAGGCGGATCGCACTTTGCAACTCCTTCCTGCAGTCGCCCAGGTTCCGCAAGAGGTTCCCAATGTGTGATGCCTACCTGGAGCACCAGGCCCATGTGAATCACACTGGGCCAGAGGACCTGCAGCCCCAGGGGGCAGAGCCCCAGGAGGGTGAGAAGGAGGGGGAGGTGGGAGTGGGTTGGGAAGGTGATGCAACTGAGCTTATGGGGAGGGCTCAGTGCCAGGCACACAGGGAGCACCCCCAGAGGCTGGCCAGGGGCAAAGCCTGGCCCCAGATCACCCACCCGCTGGACTGCAGCTGGGATGCACGTCCTGTGGTGGGTCCTGGGCTGTGGCTTCTCTGGAAGGCTCTGGCTTCTGTTATGTCCTTGGGGGGAGGAAGGGCACATAGAAAAGCGGGCATGTGGGTGATCTTTTCTCCTCTCACAACCCCAGCACCGGCACCGGAGGCAGAGGAGGCTCCTGAAGTCTACACAGAGGAGTCAGATGAGGAGTCGGATGAGGAGTCGGATGAAGAGCTGGAGGCGTGGGCACCTCCAGAGGTCCTGCCACCTCCAGCAGCCTCTCTGGTGGCAGCTGTGGAGCCAGGGCCGGCCTGGGAGGCACCTGCAGACATGACTGAGGCCCAATCACTCCTGGATGAGGAGCCCTCCCTGGGTCCTGCCTCAGGGGAGGAGCTGCCTCCTGAAAACCTAGCAGGGCCAGCCCCAGAGCCGCTGGCTGAGACTGCTCGCCGTCTCCCCTCAGCAACACTTGTGCTACCCCCTCTCATTGACCTTTTCCTGCTATTTTCCTTCCTTTTCATGTTTTATTTTTCTTCATGGGGTTATTCAATTGTTTATTTTTTAATTGTTATCATTTGGAGTATTTTAGGGTCTTTTTGTTTTTCTCTATTCTTCTTTCTTCTTTTATGCATTGTTTCTCCCTGGGGTGATTCAATTTAATAATAAAAAAAATTATTGTATTTAAATGGTGCCATTCCTGAGCCTGAAGGATACTCACGATGCTGGGCAAGCATCACCACAGTCTAGTTGCAGGATGTTCCATCCCCCAAAGGAAACCCTGCACCAACAGTTCTCACTCCCCACTCCTCCTGCCCCTGGAGACCCCTGGTCTGCTTTCTGTCTCTGCTCTGTTACCTGTTCTGGACGTTCCCTATGCATGGAATCTTACAATAGGTGCCTTTTTGTGTCTGCTCACATATTTTTGTTTGCTTTTTATCTGAAATAGCATTTTTGTAATTTGAAAGGGAAATCCCACATGACTTAGAGATCAGATGTAAAAAAAAAAAAAAAAAAAAAGAAGCCCTTTTGGTAAGTGTGTGTGTTATCTCTAGGTAGAGGCTCTGTGCTCAGTGTGGCCTCAGGGCCAGAAGCCAGTCAGGCAAAGGCTGGCTCTTCCTGTGCCCAAAACAAAAACAAGAAAAAATGCAGAAATCTGGGAAGACAAACCTTCAGCTGCAAAGCATTCCTCACAACCCAAGGCCAGAGAAAGGTGTGACCTCCACCTCCCTGTGGTGCAGAGAACTCTGGAAAGTCGTTTTCTAAAGGGACAAAGGCCAAACACATGCACTTCCAAAGGCACAGGGCACAGGCCCTACCTGTCAGAGATGCCCCACCTCCCCGATGGGGACACACCCACTGCGGGCACTGGGGGGAGAGCACTGTGACCATCAGACTGGCAGGCTTCTGGGCTGGTGGCGACCACCCTGAGGACACGGGAGGCTGCAGAGGCCCCAGCAGGTCCCCTGGGGAGGAGGGGAAAGGCCACCCTCTGGGAGAACAGTGAGCAGCACCTGCCAAAGTCCCACAGGGGCTCACCTGCACCTGCCAGTGCCCCCCCCCTAGGGGTTACCCCACAGAAACTCTTGCACAATTGTTCAGAGATGGATTTTTGAGACTGCCCGTCAGAGCACTGATGAAATAGCCTGGGATTGGAGAGACCACTGATGTCTGTGGAGAGGGCATGGGATCCACCAGTGGAGGAAGGGAGCTGAGCAGCTGCTCAAGTGGGTGCAGGGGTCTCTGTGTGCCCAGAGATAAAGACCCCAGGGGTCCTCTCATGTGAGACATGTGGACCCAATCCCACCTGTTAGACCACACACATGTGGTTTCAACACACAGACCATCATATATGAAAACAACATGACACTGTATGTAGAGAACTCCAAAGATTCCACCATTACTACTAGAACTGATAACTGAATTCAATAAAGTAGCAGGATACAAAATAAAAATCCAGAAATCAGTTGCATTTATGTAGACCAATAATGATCAGAAAGGGAAACTGAGAAAACAATATTATTTACAATTACATATAAAACATACCTAGGAATAAATTTAATCAAGGATGTAAAAGATCTGTACTGAGAGAATTATAAGACACTGAAGAAAGAAATTGAAGAAGAGCTGGACCAGCATGGCTCAGCAGTTGAGCATCAACCTATGAACCAGGAGGTCAAGGTTGGATTCCTGGTCAGGGCACATGCCCTGGTTGGGGGCTTTATCCCCAGTAGGGGGCCTGCAGGAAGCAGGTGATCAATGATTATCTCTCAACATTGATGTTTCTATCTCTTTTCCTCTCCCTTCCTCTCTGAAATTAATAAAAATATATTTAAAAAAGAAAATAATTGTAGGAGATACAAATAAGTGGAAGCATATACTGTGTTTATGGATAGGAAGAATTAACATCATTAAAATGTCCATACTACCCAAAGAAATCTATAGATTAAACACAATTCCTATCAAGATACCAATGGTATATTTCACAGAACTACAACAAATATTCCATAAAATTATATTCAACCACAAAAGACCCCAAATAGTCACAGAAATCTTGAGAAAGAAGAATAAAGTTGAAGGAATCACACTACCTGAAAACAGACCATCCTACAAGTTTACAGTGATCACAACAGCAGGGTACTGACACAAAAACAGATATATAAGTCAATGAACCAGAATAGAAAGCCCAGAAATAAACCTTCACTTTTATGGTCAATTAATATTTGAGAAAGGAGGTAGGGGTATATAATGGAGCAAAGATAGTCTATTCAAAAAATGGTGCTGGAAAAAGTGGACAGATATGTGCAAAAAAATGAAACTAGACCACTTTCTTACACCATAAACAAGAAAAAACTAAAAATGTATTAAAGATTTAGCCGAAACCGGTTTGGCTCGGTGGATAGAGCGTCTGCCTGCGGACTGAAAGGTCCCAGGTTCGATTCCGGTCAAGGGCATGTGCCTGGGTTGCGCGCGCTTCCCCAGTGGGAGATGTGCAGGAGGCAGCTGATCGATGTTTCTCTCTCATCGATGTTTCTAACTCTCTACCTCTCTCCCTTCCTCTCTGTAAAAAATCAATAAAATATTAAAAAAAAAAGATTTAGATGTAAGACTCATAATCATAAAAATCCTAGAAGAAAACATAGGCAGTAAAATCACTGATATTTCTCATAGCAATATTTTTTCTGATATATTTATTTGGACAACAGAAACAAAAAAGAAATTAAACAAACAGGAGTACAGCAAAAGAAACCATCAACAAAATGCAAAGACAATCACTAAATGGAAGAACATACTCACCACGGAGACATCTAATGAGTTAATAATCAAAATTTATAGAGAGCTTATACAACTCAATACCCAACAAACAATCCAATTAAAAAATGTGCAGAGGACCTGAATATACATTTCTCCAAAGAGGACATACAGATGGCCAATAGACATATGAAAAGGTGTTCAGTGTCACTAATCGTCAGGAAATGCAGATTAAAACCACAATGAACTCCCTGGCAAAAGGCAAGGAGACACCTGATTGGTGGTGTTGCTCTTCTATCAGTCAGGGCAAAGCAGATGTACAGTCCTTACTTTATTCTAGCTTGATGCCTGTGTTGGTGGCTACAGTTGTTTCATGGCTGGGGCACATAAAAAAAAAAAAAACACAATGAGAAACCTCACACCTATTAGAATGATTATTATCAATAAATCAACAAACAACAAGTATTGGCAAAAATGTGGAGAAAAGGGAACCCTGGAGCACTGTTGGTGGGAATGCAGATTGGTGCAGCCACTGTGGAAAACAGTATGGAGTTACCTCAAAAAATAAACAATAGAACTGCCTTATGACCTGATTCCACATTTGGGAATTTATGCAAAGAACCCTAAAACACTAATTCAAAAGAATGCATGCACCCCCAGGTTAATTGTAAAGTTATTTACACTAGCCAAGATTTGGAAGCAGCCCAAGTGCCCATCAGTAGATGAGTGGATAAAAAAGCTGTGTCACATTTTCACAGTGGAATACTACTCAGCCATCAAAAAGAAGGAAATCTTACATTTTGCAACAGCCTGAATGAACCTGAATAAGCCAGTCAAAGAAAGACAAACACCATATGATTTCATTTATATGTGTAATCTAATAAACAAAATAACCAACAAAATAGAAACAGACTCACAGATAAAGATAACAGACTGACAGCTGTCAGGAGAGGGGCATTGGGAGGTATGTGAAAAAGGTGAAGGGATTAAGCAAAAATAAGACAAAACAAACCTCATAGACACAGACAACATGCTGATTACCAGAGGGAAAGGGCCGGAGGGCGGGGAGCAGGTAGAAGAAGGTAAAGGAAGGCTAAATGGTGACGGAAGGAGATTTGACTCTGGGTGGGGAACACACAATACAATATGTATTATAGGATTGTACACTGGAAACCTATGTCATTTTATTAACCCGTGTTACCCCAATAAATTAAATAAAAAGTACTGTACTGATTTCGGAAACCTTGAAAACAAATGGAGAAACATTTACAGTGGCTCTAAAAGGTATTCATTTCTTTGTGAAAAGAATTTCTTAAATTATTCTGTGCTCTGACTGTGCTTTCTAAAATTGAAATGTGTTCAATAAAGCTAACAGAAAAGGTAAGACCCACGTTTTGTTTGTTTGTTTTACAAAAAGGCTTCTGAACCCTCACTCCAAATAGGGGAGGGGTCATCAAGGACTAAAGAGCACAGAAAACTCTACTCGCTGCCTCCAGGAGCCAATGAATCCCAGGGACTGCCTCACAGCACACCCTGATGCAGAGGAGACCTCTCCCCGTCGCACCCCACAAGGACAAGCTGTGGATTCCTCAGAGAAACCTTCCCACTGCCCAGGGGGCTCTTTTTCCTTTTTCACCCACCAGGGCAGCTTGCCTGGGCTCAGCACCGCAGCGGACAGCCCGATCTGGACATGGACATCTGTAGCTCCCGTGGCCACCCACGGCCCAGCGGTGGTTCATGCTCACGGGGCAACTTGGGAGACACCGTTTTGGTGTGAGTGCCTGTGTGCTCCGGGGAGGGATGCCGGAGAGTGAAACTTGGGATGCAAACCACCTGACCTCAAGAGAAAGAAACGATCTGACCCTTGGCAGGACAGCTGCTGCTTCTAGCGGGCCTGTGCACGCTCACAAAGTGCTTTTACAAGCACGGGCTCATGCGAGTTCCTCATCACCTGCTTTCCCCAGTGTCGCAGGCTTGGAAAGCAGCTGTGGATTCTCTTTGGCTCTCACTCTGCAAGTTCCTCTCTTCCTGGTCAGCAAGTCCCATGACCTAAATGTAACGGGGGCAGTTTGGGTGCCTGTGCGACTCTTCTGAGGTCTGCACATGAGTGGCAGGGTGCTGTGTAGCCTGTCAGTTTTGCTGGGCTCCTGCTTCCATGGATTCTTTCTTGCCCTGGCTCTGGACAGGGTCTTGGGTTTCGTTAGAACAGAGGGTGCCCTTCCGTGGAGACTTCTGGGCCAGAGGAGGTGTCACAGGAGTTACTTACAGAGCTGGGGTTGGACGGGGTTTTATTGAGTTGGTTCTGGAACTGTCGTCTCCAATCTGTGGCAGGAAAAACAGTTCCTTCTGTGGGCTGTAGCACCCTGATTTCTGTGGTACCTGACTTTGGAGGTAGGAGACGTGGGTTAACACTGGTGCGTTGAAGCCGAAGGGAAGAAGTGGCTGGGTGCATAACATAGCAGTGCATGTTTGCCCTTCCTTGCTATTTTAGTAGGCCGTGGCTTCCCCAAGCAGGAGCCAGCAAACAGGTCGCTTTGGAAGGACATCTTGGGGGAGTCTTGTCAAAGCTACAGCTTCACGTGCTGCGGCAGGTAAATAAGTTCTGTTCTTGTTGACCCCTCAACTGAAGTCCTTAGCCTTCCTGGCTGAACCCACAGGAAAAAGAGCCCACTGGGAGAACTGAGGCAGCCACACTCCAGGGACATGGAGTCCCTTGGGGCTCAGGCTTTCTAATAGTTTCTCAGGGCGCCTGGAAAGTAAGTGTCCTTGTGTGTTTCACTGGAGACAGCCGACCGCCTTCCTATTCCCCTCGCCTTAGGGTGGGAGTGATTTCCTCATCACTTGCTTTTCCAAGTATAACTAACTGCTTTTTTCTGATAGTTTCTGTCTTCCTAGTCAGTGAGCCACATGACCTACACATAGCAGGGGCAGGGTTGCTGGTGCTTGTGTGGCTCTTCTGAGGTCTCCTACCCCTAACTATAGTGGCTGTGGTGGCCTGGAGTTCGAGACGGTGAGGCATTTGGGTAACTGAGGTTGAGACTGTGAGGCATATGGGTAACTGAGTACTTACACTTTCAGATCGGTGTGTCTTTAAGCGAGCATTCTAGAATGTTTTAGGGAACCGATTTGGGGCCTGAAGGACTTTTATTTGCCATGTAGTCCCTAGGTCACCCTGGTTAGGGGAGGAGGCTGTCCCTGAGACCCAGGCAGAGTTTGGGGCCATGGATGCTTGTGTAAAAGACAGGTGTCACTCAACTTCCAGTCTTGTGTCGGAAACAAACTTGCCTTCTTGAGTTCATCTCAGATAAAGGGCACCTTGATTGATTTCCTTTTGGGATCAAATATCTAACATTAAAAATATAATCCCAGTCCGACTGGCGTGGCTCAGTGGTTGAGCATTGACCTATGAACCAGGAGGTCATGGTTCAATTCCTGGTCAGGGCACATACCTGGTTGTGGTCTCGATCCCCAGTGGGGGGCATGTGGGAGGCAATGATGATTCTCTCTCATCATTGTTGTTTCTATCTCTCCCTCTGCCTTCCTCTCTAAAGTTAATTATATATATATATATAAAATCCCAGTGAGACCTGTCGCTTTGGCCTGGCCTTGCCTTAACTGTGTGGCCTTGACCAAATTACTTACCCTCGCTATGCTTCAGTGTCCTCATCATTAAAAAGTAGAAAGTAATGGTGTAGAACTACCTCATACGTTTGTGGTGAGGAAAAAAATCAGTTAACATATATAAAGCCCTCAGAACAGTACCTCGTATGTACTATTCTGTGCTATACTAGTACAAAAATTGTTATTTTTTCGCTATTTGAATCCAGAACAGAATGTGAAATAAAAGGGTGTCATGGCAAAAGCCACTCAGAGCTTCCATTTCTCCATTTTAAAATGAGGTGGTGATACCAACCCAAGTTTCCATCAACAGATGGATAAAGAAATGTAGCATATACACACAATGGAATATATATATATATATATATATATATATATATATATATATATATATACCCCTAAGCGACTGTCCGACCAGTAGCTATGATGCTCAATGCAGGAGCTGCCTAGCTGCAGTGACTTGGCAGCTGTGGTTCTCAGGTGATGCACCCAGAACCAGAGAAGGAACCCTATTCCAGGGTGCGTCACCCGAGAACTGCCCTCCCGCAATCTAGGACCTGTCAGAGAGCTGGTTTTGGCCAGATCCCTGTAGGTCAGGCTGAGGGACCCCACCTGTGCACAAATCCGTGCACCAGGCCTCTAGTTCAGTCATAAAAGGAATGAAGTGCTGACACGTGCTACTTAATGGATGAACCTTGAAGACATTATGCTAAATGAAATAACCCAGACACAGAAGGACACATATGTGAGCTCTCTAGAAAGTCAAAATCAGAGACAGAAAATAGCATTGAGGCTGTCAGGGGAGGGGGTGTGGGAAATGGATAGGTATTGCTTGATGGTTACCGTTTCTGTTACAGTTACAGATGAAAACGATTTGGAAAGGGGTAGTGGTGATGGTTACGCAACAATGTGAATGCACTTAATACCACTGAACTGTACATGTAAAAAGAGTTAAAATGGCACACTTCATGTTATGTGTATTTTACAATAAAAAAATTAAAAATGACAACAGAGGGAGAAATCAGCTAACTTTGAAAGAGAAGGCGCTTGCTGTAGACATGGTTTATCAGGAAAACACTGAGCTGTAATGACCTTGGTCTGCAAAGTCCTTTCCAGCCTAAGCCTCCTTTCCCTCCGGCACTTCCATGCCCTTTGTTTCCTTCATGACACGTCTCGGGACAAATCTCCACCCGCCCCCCCTTTCTGTTCCCACAGCTCTCCTCCTACCCTTGGTGCTACCTGCCTCAGTCTTTCTCAGGTGCCTGCTGCCCTACAATAGGCTTTGGGCTTTTCTCTACTTGTGTGGGCTGTTTGTCAACTATGTCTTAACCCCTCGACGACCAGGGACTGTATCTTCTCCCTCTTTTATGCTGCTCCCTCCATTCAAGTCCTAGACTCAGGATGAGTCCAGATGGGTGCCTGAAGATGATCCCCCCCCCCCCCATGTCCTTGCCACTAGGAACTAAAAGTACAAAGGGCCTGGTTGCACCACGTTCTGGACCTGGGTTTTCCAAACTTTTAAAACTTCTACTCTACCCACTAACACATACATCTTACCTTGCAACCCAGAAAACACACACACACACACACACACACACACACACACACACGTAGTTTCATGAAATGACACCATTATGTGGTTAAATCTTAGATTTCTGATTTATTAGGTTTTTAAAAAATGCTTATAGTTACATTGATTTTTGTGTGTCTGTGTAACATTTTATTTCTTGAAATTGTCCATTAAAAATGAAAAGAAAAAGACTGACTAACCTGCCTGGTGAACCAAAGTTACACTTACATTTTCCAATAACTGTCCAAGTTTCCTTATGATTCAATCCAATGCGTCATCACTCTCTATGGAATCCCTCGGCACTAAGGCATGTGAGTCTTTCTGAGAGCCATAGGCCCTGCTTTCTGTCTCAACATCCCTAGAGCACAGTGGGATTAGTGGAGATAACATGAGGTTGATGTTTGTACCCATGAAATCTTGTTTGAAAAAATACCATTATTTGAAGACTGACTCATGCTTGGGTGTGCCCACTGCTGGCCACTAGGGGGAGCTGACAGGTCAGGCTGCACAGAGGAATCCTAAAACTGGCAAAGGGTTTGGAGGAATTGGAGGGAGTGGTCTCAGTGCTAGTGGGGACCTCAGGAAGCCCATGCAAGCTCCCACACCCCTTAGCAAGCCCCTCACAGGGGAACCAGAGGTGCTCAGTCAGAATTTATTTAGTTGAACAAACATCTCTCTAGTGCAGTGGTTCTCAACCTGTGGATTGCGACCCCTGAAGATACATCCTGTATATCAGATATTTACATTATGATTCATAACAGTAGCAACATTACAGTTATGAAGCAGCAACGAAAATAATTTTATGGTTGGGTCACAACATGAGGAACTGCATTTAATACTAGATTGCCCAAGGAAGTCATTTTGACTGCTTTTTAATTTCAATTAGAAAAACAATTATGTATATAAGGACACAATGTCTTAGAATTTTGTGACTTTTTGTACAACATATAAATGCATTTATTAATAATTGTAGTTACCTCCCCCTCCTTCATTTCCGGTATATATATATGTGTTATACCTATATTGCCCAAAAGCAGTCATTTTGACTGCTTGGGGAAATTTTAAATAATCAAATGACTCTTATTATTGAATTAAGTAATAACAGTTCGGCTCTGTATTGTAATAACAGTTTTCATTTTTTTTCGATTACCGTCACATGATAACATACAAGTACATGATAAATTGTCGATACTTGATAAGTTGCAGTTGCTCAATAAGCTAAACTAGTACTTGGTATTCGAATCTTTATGCAGTGATACTTGTTCTAATAAGTTGTTTTATTTCTTTTGCGCCCTAAATTCATGAAAGAAATGTCGAATAGAAGTGAGTTATTGGAAAAGATAAGGAACATAAGTGAAGAGTGCTCCGTTATTATTCTTTCACAATGCAGTCATTTTGACTGCTTTTGGGCAATATAGGTATATACTAAATTTCAGTCTTTCTAGTGTTAAAGGGCCAGAAGGTTGAGAACCACTGCAGTCTAGTGGATTTAGTTGAGTGAACTTTTCCTGGTTCCCTCCCTCCTCGGGGTGGGGAACCATTTAAATGCAGTGTGTGTGCTGCTTGTTGGGTTTTGGCTCAGCACTCGGACCCTCTTCCTTGTGAAGCAGCACAGAACTCAGCTCATCCCTCTCTGTCCTTCAGATGTGTGACCGGCTGCCTTGAGACTTGTCGTGAACAAGTGGAATCTGCCTCACTGTGCAGAACACCCTGCTGTGCCAGGAACCCTCCACTCCCTAGTCAGTAGGTTTCTGGTGAGGAAAAAAATCAGTTAACATATATAAAGCCCTCAGAACAGTACCTGGTATGTACTGTTCTGTGCTGTACTAGTACACGGGTTGTTATTTTTTCGCTATTTGAATCCAGAGCAGAATGTGAAATAAAAGGGGGTCATGGAATATTATTATCTATATATATATAAAAGCCTAAGCAACCGTCTGACCGGTAGCTATGACACAGTGAGGCTGGAGGAATGAGGTTGTGGGGAATGAGGGATCCCTGGGAGAGAGCTGAGGCTGCAGCACAGCCTGGTCCAGGTGATCCTGGAACCCAGAGGAGATCTCCGTGACATCGAAAGCCAGCTGCTCCGAGGACGCCCTGGCCCGCCCTGGGCGCTGTCCCTGAAGCAAATGAAAGGAAACATCTATCTCAGCTCCATCACAGCTTCAGCGTCTGTCTGCAGCGAGGAACCATGGGCCACGAGGCGTCTCAGCCGCCTTCTGTGAGCACAAGGAGGGGCAGCCACAGGCTGGTGAACCGCCTGTCTCCAGTGCCTCACAAGGTGCTAGCTGGGTATCCGTGTTCTTCTCCTTGCTCCTCCCATTAGCTTCACTTTCCTCCTATCAGCATGGCTCTCGGGCTTCACTAAAGTGATGACCGCAGCCTGCTCCATCTTTCTAGTAGGATGCGGAGTACGTGCCTCAATATTTTGAGATTTCAGTAGACGGCTTATATCTAGAGTGAGCCAGAGGGTTAAAATGTCCTTAAGCAAGGGAGAATTCTTCTCACTTCATTAGCAAGTGGTAAAGTGCTCCTCTCTGCCAATTCCCTGCTCCCCCTTCCCTCAAAATTCACCCACCCCCGGCATGCCATAATGTCCAGGCTCCATGTGCTCCGCTAGGCTGGGGTCAGCTATCGAAGGGGTAGGGGTTAGCCTTTTAGTAACTGCCCAGAGACTGAGCCAGACGGACCTGGAAGACTGCCTCAGAGCAATTCCATGGGTCTGGGACTCGGAAATGACCGTGGGGCCTCTCCCTGTTGGCCACAGGAAGAAGCCTGTGGTGAAAATCATGCTTGAAGGTCATGCTTGTCTGCTAAGAGCTTGGGGGGATTCTAACACAGCTCCTGCCACGGTCCTCTCTGATTCTGCCGGCAGGAAGCCAACGCTGTGAAGGTCAAGTTCCCCTGCTCTCCAGGGAAGGCTCCTCAGTGAGGACTGGCTGGAGCAATCTATTCCCCCTCCCTCACTGGGCCTCACCCTGACCCTCCTCCAAAACAGCCTTTGAAACGCACTCCCAAGACTCATAACGCTCTTCTCTTCCAGCTGCTTGGGGCTACCACCCCCGTGAATCTCAGGTTACCACCTTCTGTCCACTGCTTAAGTTCACCGCCACAGGTGCTCTGAGGCAGGTGACTCCAGGTAGGGGCTACCCCTGGTGACAATGAGGCCTCCACCGTGGAAGAGGCTCTGCCGGATGTAATGTCTTCACCCTTCCCACAGGTAATGGAGGAGGTTAATGGAAGGATGGCTCTTGAGCACCCTCCCAAATCCTGGTGAGAACTACTCTTGGGGGAGGGCCTCACTCTGATGAATTTATAGCTCCAAACTTCTTGTTTATAGCCAAACACTCTAGCATGTGGCTTTGCAATTCTTCTTACTAATTAGAGAGGCAGGATTTGTTTCCCAATCTCCTTGAATCATGACTAGCCTTGAACTTGCGTGGGCCATAGAAATGATGAGGTGCCAGTTCTGAGCTTAAAGTCTCAAGGAGCCTTGTCCAGTTGTCCTCCTTGTGTCTTTGTGAGACCATGCTTGGGCTGCTCGGCTGCAAGATCAGAGTCACGTGGAATGGAGCCGAATCGTCTCAGCTCCCTGACCAAAGCCAACCTGGAACAGCTGACACCTCACTGACCACCCAGACATGTAGCAATAAATGCTTATTGTGTGTCACGGAGGCTTTCAGAGCGGCGTGCTACACAGCGTTACTGTGGCCATAGTCAGCTAACATGCCCACCTAGAAATTAGAGAATGAGGCACCCCTTGAAGAAATCATATGTATTAGAAGCGATGTTCACCTTCAAATAAAATGGGTTCCTGCAGATTGCTTCTTCCCTTGCATTGCTTGGAGCTGACAGCTGAATACCTTCCTCTGGTCTCAACTCTAGATGTGTTTAATATCGTGGCAGAAACCAGAGAATGAGCACCAGAATCGAGAGTCATTTTTTATTAGACATCAAATGAACACACGTGAGAGAAGCAAAGCCAAGAAAAATGATGCTCACTTATGTTTGTATGGGCGCCGGCTAATGCGGGACTTGCCTACCCAGGTGGGGTTGGGTGGGTTGTTTGTACCAGTTAATATCCCTCATGTTGGCATCTGGAAAACTCCTGTGCATGCAGAGGTCAGAGTATAACACTATCACTGACAGGTCATCTTTATGAAACTTATTGGCGGGCAATGGCAGCGTGTGGCTTCCCTGATTTCAGTGCGGATTAGAAGCGCAGGTAAAACTCTAGCAGAGCAAGTTCGTCAGTCAACGCCTCTTGTGCTCCAGCAATGGCAGGGTTACTGGCCTCCCAAGCTGGAGTCACTGAACTCTGACACAGGAAGGTAAGCTCTGACTGCTCTACCTGTTTAAACGTGACAGAGACCGGACCACACAGCAGAGGTTTAATGGCCGTCACCAAGCTTGTGGGAGGACTTCATTCGTGTCCCTTGGTCATTCAATGCCAGCTGTCAATCAGGGTCAGCAAGCGTACTTCCTAACAGTGAGCCTTGTCTCCGGAGATGAATTTAGAGGCAGGGGAGCACGTAAACAAGTGGCCTCCAGTTTCCCAGGGACATACTGACTTCTCCACCCGCTTCTTACTCCTCTCACTTCAGTGTCTGGCCCCAGAGCTGTGGACAGACACTGCACGCCTCTAGGCAGGAGCTCCCTCGGGTGGTTCCTGCTCCCATGGGCCCCTGTGGCTCCCTCACAGATGCCTCTGTCTCTCCGGCCTTGGCGTGAGCATCCAGGAGGACCGCTGCCCTGGCTCTGTACAGGGGCGCACTGTGTGCCTCTGCCCGGTGGCAGCACGAGAACAGAGATGGAATTCAGAGGCAGCAGCTGAGGGCAGCTTGATGCAGCACACCCTCCCCCTGCTCCCCCCTCCCCCGCCCGGGCTTTCAGAACCAGAGGGTGATTCTTCAATGAGGATTCACGAGGGAGGGAGCCGGCGCAGAGGGAGGCCCAGTGGGATTAGCATGAAGAAAGATTTTCTTTCTAAGTATAATATGTGTGTCATTTTTCTTACATGGCAGCTGTGATTAAAGTCACGTCCTCTGGCCAAATGCTAAAACCCAACTCTGGATAAGTACAGGATTAGAAACACTGGATATATTATACAAGCTGCAGAAAGACCGATTTGCCATGAAACAAGTGCACCTTTGTAAAATTTCGTTTTTAAATTGAGGAGCAAAGGGTCCACAGGAAACTGGCTCCCTGTAAGGCTTCGTCACTGGAAACGGCAAACAAACGAAAGCCCACCAAGAAGACAAACACCAAGGATGCCAGCAGGTACTGCGGCTGGGATGAGGGAAGTCTCCTTGTAATACTTCATACTCCTTCCCCTTGAGCAACGGCTCTCACAGTGCGGCATCTGCACCAGCAGCAGCAGCGTCGCACCTCGGAACTTGTGGGAAATACCAGTGCTCGGGCCTCTTCCCAGGCCTATTGGATCAGACGCTCTGCAGTCTGTGTTGTCACACCCCCCCCGGGGGATTCCGGTGTGAACTCAAGTTTGAGAACTGCACGTTTATGAAATACAATCTGCATCAGAAGGTACATAGGACATGGCTATCCTTCCCAAAGAGATTTAGTCATTAGTGTCTTAAGGCATCTATGTAACATATTACCTTCTCTCCTGGGCTTCTAGGATGGGACTGACACAGACCAGCCTCGGGAAAATTAAGAAAAGCATCATTTGCTCGGCCAGTGTGGCTCAGTGATAGAGCACCAATCTATGAACTAGGAGGTACAGTCCCATTCCCGGTCAGGACACATGCCCAGGGTTGCAGACTTGATCCCCTGTAGTGGGTGTGCAGGAGGCAGCTGATCAATGATTCTTTCTCATCATTGATGTTTCTATCTCCCTCTCTGTCTCCCTTCCTCTCTGATATCATTAAAAATATCTTTTAAAACAGAAAAGCATTATTCAAATACTCTTCCATGTTCTGTGACCGAGTCTCCACTGGCAACGCCCTTGCTGGCCACGAATCACCATCTAAGCCACCTGGTTACAGCAGCACCCACTTCCTATGCCAATAAAGAAAACCTAAGCTATGCCGTGGCAACAAACCTCTAGCAGACGTCCCCACCTTATCATGATAAAGGTCTATTTCTTGCCCCCACTACACCTGGTAACACAAGTCAGCAAGGGAACTCTACTCGTCACTCAGGAACCCAGGCTGATGGGGAAGAGGACATGCCAGGCCTAACTTCCAAAGCAGGGGAGCAGCACCCAGAAGCGGACGCGAGTGCCTGAGAACAGCCCAAATGACCACTCTACAAGGTTACGCCTGGGCCCCGGCAGCCATCGGAGGCAAGGCTGCATGTTAACAGTAAAGAAAAGGCAAGGCCACGGCTTCTCCGTTTTATAGTCACTGCCTCTTTGTTCCCACTGATCTTCAAATCAACAAAATCTATACCGTCCCCCCCACGGTCTTTTTTGACCAAACTTTTTCATTCTTTATATTTAAAAAAATGAAGTTAATATACACACAGGAAAGTGCACAAATCCTGAGGATACAGCCTGATGAGTTACCACAAAGTGGACATGGCCGTGTAGCTACCTCAAGGCTAAGAAATGGACGGTCATCGGGCACTCAGCAGCCCCTCAGGCTCCCTCCCAGCCATCTCCTCCCCCTTTCCTAACGGTAACACTCTCCTGATTTCCAACATCACACTTCAATTATTTTTTTACACACATGCATTCGACTAGCATGTATCAGCCAGGCAGCAAGACTTCCCAGCCCTGGCAGGTGGTGTGACAAACCCAAGCACAGGAGCCGATCTCTGTGAGCTGCCCGGAGGAAGACGGGCTTTCGGGGGTGGGGGTGGGGTAACACGTTTCGGACAGGGTTGGGCCATGAGCTCTCCGAACTCTCAGGGACTCAACCAATTTAATGAATATTATCTTTATTACCTGTTTACTTGCGCACATTCCGTATTTCATACCAGGGCAGATGCCATCATAGCCAGAATCGCTGCCGCCTGACAGATGACGAATAAGCGACCCGCCCAGTCGCCACTGGGTCTGCCACCGCCAACCTTTCCAGCGTTGAACACAAGTTGTTTTCCCTCTCCCTTTTGTATAGCCTCGCCCTTTCAGGTGGGTCTAGGGCTGGGTTAACTGGTTGGGGAATGAGGAACAAGTGAAACTTATTTTGGCCCAAATACAAGATTGGCATTTGGTTTTAGGGATATTCCTATGCAGCTTCCATGACCAGAAAATTAGGAATATAGTTCCCATTTTCTTGCCTATTAACTGATCAAAGGTCTTCATGGAGAGACAGTGGGCAGTTGGTTTCCTAAAATGCCGGCTTCTCCCCAAATGTCTTCGAAATCAGACACATCGGTGCAGGCACGCGCCCATAAACATGGTGCTTTGCTTTCCTGCCGCTATAAAATCCCTGCTGGCATTTGGGCCCCATGGCCTGGGACACCATTAGAAGTGCTAAGTCCATCTGTCACATTGAAGGGCTGACTGTCACTACCCACCCCCCACGCCCCCACCCTTAGGAAATGGCCAGGGACTCTGGTGGGTGGGCAGAGTGTGTGTGCAGCTCTGGAACACTGTGGCCAACCACTCGGCCACATCCTTTGTGGTCATCATCTTCAGCAAGATGTGCCTTAAATATACTTTTATCGTCAGCTGGCTTCCCAATGACAGCCATGCTAAGTAAGCACGGAGTTACCATATGATTAGTAATTTCCTCATGGCACAAAGGAGAACGAAATAGTCTCTGGCTAAGGCCGGGGCTTTAAAAAAAACCCCCAAACTGCGCTTTCAGTTAAAAAAAAAAAAAAAATAGAAAACTGTCTTTATTCCAAAGCCGGAGCAACAGGTCACGACCTTCGTCCTGTGCAGGAACATTGCTGCTTCACAAGGAAGTGGGGAAGGAAAAGATTAACAGGAAAACATTCCCAGAGCTGACTGCTCAGCTGCTGTCACTCATGTACTGAGCCGCCCCCACCTCCCTTCCCCATAAACACACACAGATGGATCCGTGGCAGCAGGTTCCTGGCCTTTTAGAAATGACTTCTCCAGGCCCCACCCTGCCTACCTTGTTTAGAAAAGAACTTAAGGGCAGTGTTCTCATAATTCAGGAGTAATAAAATTCTCAGCGTGCACCAAAGGCCACGCTGAGAAACACCAGGGATGCTCCTTAAAGATTCCCAGACCTAAGGAAGCAGATCTGCAGGGTGGGGCCCGGAATTTGTATGCCCACCAGCTCCCTCCGGAGACCCCTATGCACGCTGTGAAGGGGGAGGCTCACACCAAGTATCACAGAAATAAAGGTATTTCCGCTTGCAACAGGCTTCCCCCTCAAAGGACCCATGAGCATTTAAAGAAAGATTACGGCTCGTCTGTTCGTTATTTCCCTTGAGGGGAAAATTGCAGTTTTCTTACCTGATTCTGTCTGCAAGCGTTATCACACATCTGCAGTATTTCAGTGTTATATAAGTCAGGGATAAAACTGTGCTCATGGGAGCATCGAAGAATTACTGACAGGGACCCAACATGTCATTTACTGTGGGGCTAGTGCTAGATAGTGTGTTGGGGGTAACTTTCTCCAGAAGCAAGGCCCACCTCTGCGATAAGTATAGGGTTTAGTCCTAACAGCAGGACAAGTTGTCAGTTTTACTTAACATTAAAGTCTCAAAGTTCCCATTGCTCTAGTCCTTTAGTCTTGGGGTGGATTCTGGTCTTCAGCTTCTTTTTTTTTTTTTTTTTTAAACCCTCACCTGAAGATATGTTTACTGATTTTAGAGAGGGTGGGGAAACATCAGTGTGAGAGAGAAATGTTGACTGGATGCCTCCTGTACCCACCTCAACTGGGGATCGAACCCACAACTTAGGTAAGTGCCCTGACTGGGAATTGAACCTGCAAACCCTTGGTGCATGGGATGACCCTCCAACCGAGCTACCCAGCCAGGGCTGGCCTTCAGCTTCTTAGCTTCCAGGGCAAGGGTGTCTGGAAAACTGGCTTTTCCGTAAAGCTGGAAAATAAAATCAGGTCTCTCCAGCCCTCTGCCAGCCTCTCTTGGGGACCTTGCCCAAGCATCCCCCCACAAACCCCTTTCTGTATTTGTGCCTCAATAAATTGCAGCTGTGCCAACGGGGAGACTCAGGCTGGTTAAGACAGTGTGCCAAGATCCCAAGATAAAAAGCATTCAAAGTGCCCAGTGTTAGCAGAGCAAACAAGGCCCAAGGCAGCAGACAGGCAGCAGACATTACCCAGAAGCTAGATGTGTACTGAAGAAGACCTCACTCCGCGGGAAAACAAGCACTCGTTTTCTTTTTGCAAAATTTAGCACAAGAAGTCTGAAATGCAGCACGCAGATGTAGGAATTCATTTTCTCCGGCACCGACAAAATCGCCTTCCTTTCTCAAATGCAACAGGGAAAATTCTCAGGATCACAAACCACCTGAGATACAGCCCTCCTTGCTCAAAAGGCAGGCCAGGCCGCTAAGAGGCAGGAAACTCACAGCCCCACTTTTCTTCAAACACAAACACGCTCCTGCTTTAATTTGCTGTGTGACTTCAGATCTGACGGGACTTGGCCTTAAATAACTATCTGAACCGAAGTTTAGCCCAAATCCCAGAGCTGGCGGATCTGTCCCAGGAGGGAAAGAGATGCTTGTGACCCCGGCACCTGTGGCCTCATTTTCATGCTTCATGAAAGAGAACGGCCCTTCTGCCCAGAGGCCCCGGCATGAACTGAGCCGTCCCTGATACTGCCCCGCGTTGGCCTGAATTGCCAGCAATGTTTCTGCAGCGCCTCCAAAATTCTTCTCTCCAAAGTGCCAACGCCTGAGCTCGTGAAAGCACTGTGATGACACACACCTGTTGGAAAACTCCAGTCTCTGGCCTTATTCCTTGAGCTCAGTGATGAATGAACAAAAGAAAGGAGAGGAAGAAGGAAAATAAAGGTTGAAGAAAAGCCTCAGTGATCTTTTTGCGACGCACCTGGCTCTCACGGATGACCTGGGTTAAAAAACCCACCACCCGCCACCCTGCCCGAACACCTCGTGTGCATTCTGGCCACCGCGCCTCTTCATTCTAAGCCAGTGGTTCTCAACCTTCTGGCCCTTTAAATACAGTTCCTCATGTTGTGACTCAACCATAAAATTATTTTCGTTGCTACTTCATCACTGTAATGTTGCTACGGTTATGAATCGTAATGTAAATATCTGATAAGCAGGATGGTCTTAGGCGACCCCTGTGAAAGGGTCGTTCGACCGCCAACTAATCAGATGGACTCGAGCCCCGTGACTTTTTAGCAAGGACTTGGAAACAGGTGCTACCGGGCCATCAGCTGCCTGAAATAAAAAGCCCGCCTGGCTCCATCTCTCCTTTCCTATCATCACGGGTTTCCACCAGCACCGGCAGGTGCACCCGGACTCGGAACCAAGGTGTGCTGCTTCTGCACGTGAGAAGAGTGAGCTCACCGGCTCCCCTTGGAGATTACCTGTCTGGTGAACTGCTTGCCTAACGAGGTCTTAAATTTCAGACTCGTGACGTGCAACCTGAGTGCTGGGCAGAGCTGTGGCGCTCTCAGAAGGTGTCTTCTGTTGTCAGGGTGCAAGACCGGCGGGCCGGGAGCTCGGCCTCCCTGTGCAATCCGTCAGCTGGTGCTGCCACTGCTGCAAGTCAATAGCCTCGGGCACACAGTGTCAGAGATGAAGCTGGGACAAGCAGAGAGCTTAATCAAATTTTATTTTGAAAATATGGCAAGAGTCTAAGGCACTTCAAACATTTAAATACATATAAGACCATGGTAAGTGTGACATGGTATAAAGGAATCCATAAATACGTGGAGAACTACGCCATGTTTCTCTAGAGGCGAATATATAGCCAATTCCTCTAACACAATGCGACCTTTATCATCAGGTAATAAGAGTTGTGCAATTATTAATAAAAATATGGTACTGTTACATGTAGTTCTTCATGTCTTTTATTACCATGGAATATAAAAGTTGAAAATACTGTGTCAATTTCATATAGATACCTTTTATATAAAAAGTCATATAATACATCCACCGAGATAAAACCAACTGAAAAGATTTCCTTTTGTACGTGTTATACTTTTTTGAGAGTTCCATCTTCTCATTTTAACCCAGAAACCTACCAGCCCAGGCCCAAGTTGCCGATGACCAAAGTCACCTCAACTTGCTTTAGAATAATAAAGACAAAAAAAAATCAACGAAACCATCCTGGAATGGAATTTCTGAAGAGCTTTCCAATCGTTCCACGCCAGTCAATATAAACACCGGAGGAGAAATTGGAAACACTGTGCCAGTGAGAACCTGACACTCTCAGCAGGGGTGGTGGGGGCGGGTGGAGAGAAGGCGCAGAAGTTGCCCGCTCAGGTCAGGTGACAGTTTCCTACGACTGTTCGTAACGGAGCAGAGACTCAACAGCAACAGCAACTGGGTCAAGTGTGCCCTGCACAGAGGGAAGATGGCCGGGAGGGAGGCGGTGGGTGCCCGCCAGCAATCTCTCGCTGGCTCAGCTTCCGCCGTGACAGCTCCAGCCTTCGGTCGGTCCTTGGCCTTTTGCGTCCTGTTTGCTGGTGAGCTCAGGCACAATATGCATACATTCAGTATCTGTCACCCCAACAGGAACAGTTAGCAGCTTAATGGTGGCATGTAAATGGATGGCTATTTGTACATAAATCAATCAAAAGCACCTCGGTGGGTGGGACCAGGAGATGTCTTCCTTCCAAGCCGAGGGGTGCCCTAGAGACCAGGAAAGGAAAAAAAAATGGGGGTTAGTATGTGACCTCAGGCAGGTGTGTCCTCTGTGACATAGGAACTCGGTCCACCATAGCTGACAACCACTGGTGAGCCAGAGACAGAGCGGGAGCTGGAACACAGGTCCGCCAGCAGGAGGCGCTCAGGAGCCAGCTGAGCTCAGCAGTGCTGTGACCAGCTGTCCCTGGGAAGTCGACTTCCTGCTAAGAGTGGATTCTGGGACCACAGGTTGCTATTCACACTATCTGCATTACAAGAAATGGCGGGAACACGGCGACATGTGTTAGTTGGCTGGGGATGTGCCATTTGAATAATTCTGCCCAGACTAAGTCCTTCATGGGAGGGTGTGAGAGTGTGTGTCCCCTGAGGACAAGCAGGGGTCCCTTCTCTGCTGTGCTAACCATTAGCACTCCTGGCCTTCTGGGTGGGGGTAAAAGTGATGGAGTCTTAAGTTCCAGACTGAAACTCCCATTTTCAGAATCCTCAGAAAACCCGTGCCTCTCGTCAACTCCCAGAGGAAGGGGGCCCCCCCGTCTGGTGGGTTTCAGCCTGCTAACAAATGCCAGACGCACAGCACTGACCGGGGACTGGGCTTTGGCGAAGTTGACGTGGGCGTAGAGGAGGACGGCGATGTCCTTGTGTCCTGCTTCCAGAGCGATCGAAAGCGCGGTGCTGCCATCCTTAAAGATGGAAAGAACGAGCCGGGTTGGATTTCTCAGACATCCAGACAGCCAGAGGTAACAAAACAAAACACCCTCCAGTAACTGAGATGGTCCCCCAAATCTAGCCATTGGTCCAGTCCTTTAAAAGGGAACTTTTCTGGACCTCGATGTGCTAAGCTCTTCGAATACAAGGGCGAATGAGGCACAGTCCGCACCCTAAGGAAATCACAGTCAACAGGACAGTCACCCGTTCCCCTGCCTTGGCCTCACAGTGGTTAGTGTACAGGCCTGCACACTGTGGGCCCTGGACAATGTAGGCTGCCCATGGAGAAGTCTCCTTCAACCACTGTGCCCACCAGCGGGGGACAGTAGGAGATGGAGGTAGAAACATATTTTAATTTTTCCCCCTTGTAATTACAAATGAGCAGCAGGCATGTACCATGGTGTATGTGTTGACATCTTGCCTAAGGTCTCTCAATTTTCCTCTTGGGGAGAGAGCTGGTCCTGCATCCCTAACCACCCCTGTGGGATGTGTGAGTAACATCAATGCAGAAGCACTGAATCCTGCTGGCTTGCAGCGATGTATCTTATGGGGTCCTGGCTGTGTGGCTCAAGTGGTTAGAGAGACATCCAGATATGCCAAGATTGCAGGTTTGATTCCTGGTCAGGGCACATACAAGAATCAACCAATGAATGCACAAATAAGTGGAATAACAAGTTGATGGCTCTCTCTCTCTCTCCCTCCCTCCCTCCCTCCCCTCTTCCTCCTTCCCCACTCTCTAAACTCAATAAAAGTAATTTTTAAAAAGAAATGTATCTTATGGAAATATGTGGAAAACACTACATATGGGGAAGAAAAATTATCAGTAAAATGTTTGGTTTCTATTAAAACGGCAGGGATTTAGATGGATATAAAAGAGCATCAAGGCAAAAAACACCACCACTTAGTTTCTGTCTAGGATTGGAATAAAGATGCCTCCCACTCCCTTAAGGATGAGGAAGTAGACGATTAGCTGGTGACCAGGATGTCTGGAAGTCGCTGCGGCTCTAGGGCCTCGTATTACTACATCCACAAGCTGTTCTTTGCTGAGAGTAGGAGCAAAAGCCAACCAACAAAAACCAAGACACAGGGAACACCGTGTTCTTGAGGGAACAGGCTGGAAACGCCCCCTCTGCTCTGGCGGAGGTGAGGGAATGAGGCGGACTGCGGTTCCGCTCCTGTGCAGCCACCGCGCCTGCCAATCCCTGCACTGGCTGCTCTTCCTGCTGCCTGGGGCCCACCAGGACCTGAGGTTCAGTGCGAAGAAGGATGTTTTTTTCCCTCTCATTTTTTAGTGTTTCCAGTTAGAGGAAGCTCTGGTCCCAACCTGTGCTCCACAGAGATAAACTTTTCAAAACAGAGCCAACCCAGCCCAACCTCTATGACCCCTGGACCTTTCAACCCTGTCACCACCCAAATGTTAGTTCCTATGAGAGAAGCAGCTTTCCTTAGGAGGCTCCCAGTCAAGGGTTATCTGGGAGTGGGGACAGCTTAGCACCTGCGAGAGGAGATTAGAACGGTGCTGATGGACCAGCCCAAGCAGGAGTGGAAAGATGTGAAGGGAGCCAAGACCGGTCAGCTCCCCTGGCTGACGCAACGTCACTCCCGTGGGCCCTGGTGACGGGCACACCTGCCTTTACTTCCTTTTCCTGGGAAAGTGTTTCACTGTAGTAATATCGGTTCTAGTCACCCAATAACCCCAACTGGCAGTGGCTGGCAATCCGGATTTCCAAACGGGCCGGGGACCTGGTCCTCTCAGTGGTCTTAGAAGTGCCTACATCTGATTCTGTGTTGTAAATCTCTTCATTCCCCTTTAATAGGCTGCTTCTCGTGCCTGCCCAGCACCTCCTTCCTTTAGTAAATTTGGGGGTGAGGTCCATTTATCACTCGGCCTTTGGCTTTAGTTAATGGAGTATTAGTTGGCACACAATAAATGCTGCCAAGCTGGGCCATGAAGCGAGGTGGCCTGGGTGGCAACACAAATCCTCAAGGAGAATCGAGGAGGATTTGTTTTCTGCCCCCGGCCAAGCGGCACTCACAGAGCGCCCCGCCCCTTGTGGGCCCCGGCCCCAGGGAGACGCTCACGTTGTCCTCCAGATGGCCGTTGCAGCCGGGCTGGGCCAGCAGCAGCTTGACGATCTCCACGTGCCCGTGCTCGCTGGCACACATCAGGGCGGTGGAACCCTCATCGTCCTGGATGTTCACGTCAGCACCGCAGGCCAGCAGGCCCTTCACCATGTCTATCCGCCCATGGCTGACCGCCAGCATGAGGGCTGTCTGTCCTGCCTGCGCAGAGAAATGGCAGTGAACTTCAGAAGTGCATACCGGGCCGGCAGGGTGTGGCCTGGGGGGGTGGGGGCTGTGCTGGGGGTGAGGAGCACGGGGGTGGGGGGGCGTGGAGTGGGGGAGAGGAGGGAGTGTGGTGACAGGGGGAAAAATGGACGTGGAAGCATGCGGGTGGAGGCAGGCAGGAGCAATCAGCTTCTCATGAGGGATGAGCTAAGTTAATATGTTAGATCATAACGTATCGAGTCACTTTTTCCCTTTAGCTTGGAGCCTCTGTCTCATTGTATCAAGGAGCTGGAAAGTCAACAGATGGTTAACCACTATGAACACATCTGAACTAGGGGCACCCGGCATGCAGACACTAGTCACCTGGTCGATGCAGGGACTCGCAGTCACCGATATGGAGGCTGACCTACAGTTTACGTGCACACGGCTCCAGACAGGCAAAGGACGGAGAAGTTTCCAATGGGAAGTTTGGGCCAGTATTTCATGGTGCGCTTGATTGTCTAGGGGTTGTCTAGGGCTGCCAGGTGGCCACGTAGACTCAGGGCCGGGCCAGTGAGTGAGTGCTCAGTTGTGGGAGGGGGTGTGGGAAGCCGTGCAGTCAGAGCTGTAGGCTAGCGAGCACGGACATGAACGAGCCTGGGAAGAAAGTGCGCTCACCTGGCTAGCTTTGGCGTTCACATCCCCACAGCCAAAGAGTTCCTCCACCACCCGCATGTCCTTCTCCGCTTCCACGGCGGCCAGGGCTGCCAGCATGATGGGGGTGTAGCCCGCCTTGTTCTGGTGATCCACGTTGCACACGTCTGCAGCGACAGGAGTCTTGTTTAGGGATAATTCATCTCCTGATAGGAACTGAAGCTATGGGGTTTGGAAGAACCCAATGAATGGCCTCAGGAGGTCCAAGTACAGGAGTGACTTGGAAGGAAATGCGAGGGGGTGTTTTTATATCACACAAAAATTATTATTTTTGTTTCATGAGGCCAGGAGCTACAATGAGCTTTCAGAACATGTCTTGTTTGCAACTGGCGGCCGAACTGGAATCGCGCGGCTGTCTGGGAGGTTATTCTAAGTCAGGGGTGGGCAAACTTTTTGACTCGAGGGCCACAATGGGTTCTTAAACTGGACCGGAGGGCCGGAACAAAAGCATGGATGGAGTGTTTGTGTGAACTAATATAAATTCAAAGTAAACATCATTACATAAAAGGGTACGGTCTTTTTTTTTTTTTTTTTAGTTTTATTCATTTCAAACGGGCCATAGTTTGCCCACGGCTGTTATAAGTAATGGTTGCTGTGAAGGATAAACAATAACGTGGCAACTGGACATTGATCTGTGTTTAGGCAATCACTGTTTTGGAGCGAAGAAGGCAGTGAGAGCTACAAGTGACAAGGATCTGTAAAGGCTTGTGCACGGAATCTGAACAGGAAACCACGACTCATTCTGTGGCCCAGGCTTTACTCATCTGCCGTGTGTGAGGCCCTTAGAAGCAGAGTTTCAATCACACGACACCTACTCGGGGAATTGTGGTCTGAGAGCAAATGCAGTCAAGCCCCAAACTGCCAGGGACTAAGAGACCCTATAAACCAGACCTTTCCTATTCCTATAATGACTAAGAGGTCTTCTGGGGCGACATTATCCTGCAGGCCTTTTAAATTCCTTCCGCACTAATAAAATGAAAGGAATGGAGGATGCAGGAAAGACACGTGTGTGTGACCAAATGCAGTTAAAATGTTAGGCTGTTTCCGTCACATGGAGGAGGTACCCTGAGCACGCTCCCTGAGTTCTGAAACAACTGTACACCAGGGACATCTGGCATCGACAATAGTGCGTATTTTTTAATGTTGGAAAGGAAAAGGCCGTGTGATGGGGAAACGGGCGAGCAGACGTGCTCTGCGAGGCTCCTCAGCATCTGTCACGTTCAGTTCAAACACACTTTGTGGAGCCACAATCTCTGCCTATAATGGTGATCGGTCAAAACTAAATCCAGCCCAGCCGCACAGTGTGGTTCAGTGGTTGAGCGTCAACCCATGAACCCAGAGGTCACTGGTTTGATTCCCGGTCACATGACCAGGTTCAGGGCTGCATCCCCAGTAGGGGGCCTGCAGGAGGCAGCTGATCGATGTTTCTATCCTTTTCCCTTCCTCTCTCTCTAAAATCAACAAATACATACATATATATATCTATATATCTATATATCTATATCTATCTCTCTCTCTATACATATGTATATATGTGTATATATGTATATATGTATATATGTATATATATGTGTATATATGTGTATATATGTATATATGTATATATATGTATATATACATATATACATACATACACACACACACACACACACACACACACACACATATATATATATATATATATATATATATATATATATATATATATATATATATATATCAGGAAAGTGATTAACCAAAGGCATCCAACAATGGAATTAACTAAAATCATTTAATTTACCAAAACATCTTGTCCACACAAAATATCCAGGTTAAATCATCTAGGTTAAATCATCACTTTCAGGAGCAATCCTGTTTTTTGCTTTCCTGGATACTGTCCACTTCTCTGTTTAAACAATGCCCCGGCCTGCCAGTATCACCAGCTCTGTTTACGGTCTGGAAAGCCTGAAGGGAAGGCGGCTTGGAATTCCTTCCTGAAACACGGAAGCAGTTGTATCCTGACATGGCCCCTACGCCGAGGACAAGCAAACGTGGACAAATCTGCCTGGTTTCTTCCCTGCATTAATCCAACATCCACAAAACAGAGCAGAAGAAGTTGGGCTGCTGGGTCAAGCAGCAGCATAGGAAAACCGGAACTTTACAGTCATTTTCTAAATCAGCTGTGCACACTGTGTGTTCGTTAATGACACCGAGGCACTGTGAACTCTGTGTCAGCCACATCACAGAAGTGGAAATAGGGATTTCAAAAATAAATCAAAATGAGCCTGGGGGGCGGGGGGGGGGGCAAGGGCTGGGTGGCGGGGGACAAAATGGGGGGGGGGAATCTGCAATAGTGTCAACAATAAAATTCTTTAATACATCCATTGGCAATAGTCTGAGATGGCAAGTTCCACTTATAAACCAGAATCTCCACAATTCTCACGACTATGGTTCAGATTCAGGAATAACACTTCCTTTGCTCTATGCTGATCTTCCATTAACCTGGTGTATTTTGGAGGAAACGCGGATTCTACATAACGGATCACAGTGCCTTTGCTTGGTTCCCCCCCCCCCCCCCCACCTCCCTGAGCCAGTTGGCTGGAGGTCGTGGAGCAATGCCAGAGGGAGCAGCCCAGCCTCCTGGGAGCCAACCCGCTGCCCCTGCATGACTCCAGCAGCGGGAACTGCGGCCCAGGGATGCCCTGCGCTCACCATTTGCTCGCATGCAGCTGACCTGCAGCAAAAATATCCTCCAAACCTCCGCTCGACACAGATCTGGAGTCTGTCACCCGGTTTCGTTTCCGCGCCACGCCTCCCACGCGGAGTCAGGCGCTCCTGCCTCACCATGTGGAGGAGCAATGGGGAGGACTGCAGGATGGCACAGCATGGAGGCGCTGACCAAGCACCCGGGGCGGGCGCCGGGAGAGAGGAGCCCGCGGCCACGTACCCGCGTCCAGGAGCAGCTTGACGATCTCGAAGTTGGAGTGCGACACGCTGTAGTGCAGGGCCGTGTTGCCGTTGCCGTCTGCCATGTTGATGACATGGCGCAGGACCTCGGGGGACACGGCCGCAAAGGCCGCCAGGTAGTCCCCCACCATGGCCGGGACCGCCGACTTCTGGCTGGACACGCGGAACCACTCGTGCTGCAGGGTGTTCAGGCAGAACCGCTGCCAAAACACCAGGCGCGGACGTTAGTGCTTCTATTTATAGACTCCCTGGGACCCAGCTGGAAGCCCAAGGAACCAGCCTTGTATGGCCAAAGCCCATGCCGTTAGCACTGACTGCAGAAACAACAGCGAAACCCAGAGCCCCAAGAGAGGCCTCAACTTCCACATGGATCATCATCCCTCCTGCTTCTAAACTCAAACATATTCTGACTTCTCTAAGAGGCCATAGAGCCCTGTACGAGAGTTCACATTCTGGCTCTGCTCCTTAGGGGCTGTTTAAGACCCTGGGGAAGACACCCATCCTGTGCCTCAGTGTCCTTGTCTGCAAAATGGGGACAGTAAACATACCTTCCCTCCACAGTGTTGGTGGCGAGAACGACTGAGGCAATACATGTAAAACTCTGAGGCCTGGCTCTAGTTATTACGGGACTATGAACATTATGCAGTTACGCTGGCCGTGCAAATGACTTTCGTAGCAATTGGGACAGAAGGAATTACTTAACCCACACTTAATTATGCTGCTCAGCTCCTTCAACATCTCCGCGGCATGAGGCTGGGAGACCATAAGCATGTAGCCAGCTCAATCCCCACGCCAATAGTAAAGACATGTTCAGTCACGGAAAGGGAGGAAAAAGCAGAGCTGGGACAAATTACATTTCCCAGGAGGATCATCTGCTTTTGGTCATCAGCCCCACTCGCCTCCCGCTTTGGGTGTGGACACATGACATGTTCTTCATGGATGAGCAGGTCAAACTTGCACCGCATGAAGTTCAAGGTAGACGGGTCACAGCCAGTGCTGGTGATGGGGATAACTACACTTTTTTCACGGGCCCTCTTTCATACGAGTGTACCATTCATCTGCGCTTTGCTTCTCTTTACAAGATTAAAAATATATCAAAGAAAGATGGAAAGTCTATGTCAAAAGAAACAGAACTCAAGAAGTCCTCTTTCTATAGGAAGGTTGAGATTGTAGAGCTTCCACCTCTATCTTCTTGCCACTGATGATTCAGTTTTAGCCCATTCAACCGTGTATTTGGTCACTCTTTGAAAGGGGTCGTGGCCAAGAGAGAATTCTTCTATTTTTTTTTTCTATTTTTCTGCTCCCTCTTTTTCTTTCCTTTTTTTCCCCCCCTCCCTCTTTTACATATTCAGATTTCTATTTCTTTGTCGTTATAACACGGAAGGAAGGGGAATTATGTCCTCTGGTTATCCTAGCTCTGTTACTGCTAAATACCCAGTGTCCTATAGGGTTATAAGGCCCCTGACAGTGTGACCATTCACATGTCCACTACTTTTCACAGCACAATACTTTAAACACTTTTGCACTAAAGAAATATTCAACGAACAAAAATGTACTGATCACGGAATGTGTGCCTGACACTATGCTTGGCAATCTGGGGTCATAGAAATGTGAGGACTTCCCGGAAGACCACATGGCCTAGTATGTTGAGCCAGATTAAAGAAAAAATATATTATGGATAAAAAATCAGGGGCCTGAAAGCACCAGTTTTAAGTTCAATTTAAACCTAGTGGGAAATAGTAACACTGCAGTGATGTTTCATGGTTTCGCTATGTGTGACCAAGGTTCAGACCGGCATTTAGTGCATCACTGACAGAGTTCAGCATGTAGTTCGATGTCTGCCCCTCGGCCAGGAATTTTATGGAGTATTTCCTTCCGTAAACATTACTGCCATGCTCCTTTCAGCACACTGACTGAATGTCAGGACTTAGCTGGCTCTGATGAAGTTTAAGTCTCCATAGCAGCATACACAAATATGAGATGACACCATCCTTTCTTTTTCCTTTTTTTTTTTAAATACCATATACTAAGGTTATGTGATTTAGTTTGGATAAAAACAAAACAAAAGCCCTAACCGGTTTGGCTCAGTGGATAGAGTGTCAGCCTGCAGACTGAAGGGTCCCAGGTTGGATTCTGGTCAAGGGCATGTACCTTGGTTGCGGGCACATCCCCAGTAGGGGGTGTGCAGGAGGCAGCTGATCAATGTTTCTCTCTCATCGATGTTTCTAACTCTCTATCCCTCTCCCTTCCTCTCTGTAAAAAATCAATAAAATATATTAAAGAAAAAAAGAAACAAATATTTCAATATCCTATTAAAACAAAACAAAACAAAAAGCATGAACCAGTACTCAAGACAGGTATTATCTAGCCCCAGCACTAACTAGTAGCTGCCACTCTGGACAAGACTTATAATCTTTTGGGCCTCGGTTAAAGCAGGATGAACCAGAATAGAGAGGCCTCGTAGGCACACGCCCATGCACTTCTCACGCCTGTGACAGTCACCACCAGTTCTTCAGATTGTGCTTGTTGTACAGGAAGGAAATCTAGTTGCCTCTCCAGGTTGAGATAATTCCTTAAATCCCTTCTAGCCCTAACATTTTGGTTTCATAACTCTCTAATGCTGTGAGGCTTATAAATCAACTCTCTCACTAGCTGCTGACTTAAGTTAACCAGCATAAAACTTCCTATTAAATCTAATGCTAAAATGCAAAGATTCAGCTGCGCATTACTATCTGAAACAACACAAAAAACTACATTTTCTCAGTGCACTGAATAGAACTGTCAACACGAGGGCTGGTCTGGCCTAGGAAAGCAGCCACACATGGACCTCACCAACGCAGGAGAGGGCGACAGACTTGGCAATGGGTCGGATTCACCACTGCCACGGGAACGCGGCTCTGTCCCACATCTGCCGCTCGCGCTCACTACGGCAACCATCAGCCTCTCTGCTGTTTGCTTCTGACTCTCTCAGACTGTGGGATGACGACAGTGCAGTTATTTCTAAGTTTAAAAATAGTGGCAGCCTGCATTCCACACCGGAACATAATATGCAGTTTCATAATTGAAAGGAATGCTGACCTTGGCCCAGATAGGTTTTTTTTTTTTGTTGTTTTTTTTTTCCAAAAACCCCCCCACACATATGCTAACGTAAAAAAAAAAAAATGTCTGGGATGCTGCTACCTGGATCACAAGGTTTTGTCAGTAGAAGCAGAACTCGCAGAGAGGTGCCGAGTGACTGCAATCAGCCCTGCCTTCCACGTGCAAGTATGCCTCACAGATGCACCACCCCCGGGACAAGTACAGGGTCGAGGAGGATATGTGAGATTGGGCCTCCGGGGACGGCTCACAGTGTGACCCAGGGAGCGGGGCAGCAGGATGCTCGCCCTGCCCACACAGGCTAGGAATAGTCTGGAAGCAAGCACGCTGGCAACAACAGCTCAGGGACAGGCCACAGCTGCCGGGACCAGCGTGTCCACTCAGCACTGTGCACAGACTGGGGACAGCGACTGTAGATCAGACTCACCATATCCTTGCTGGTCAAAGCTTTGGGGTCATTTATGTTATTTTTCAGTAAGTTGCACGCGGACAACATCTTTTCACTTAATTCATACCTGAAAGGGGGGAAAAAATAAAAAGAAAGAAGCTCACAATTGGCCATAAAAGGAAAGGCATTTTTATCTCAAACTCTGTAACACTTTAAAAGATAAGAGGCCCCACGCCGAGCCAAGCTCATTGCTCGGTACAAGGTGCTTCCCTGGAGGGAGTCCAGGCGTCCCTAGGTGGCCAAGGGCTGATGCTATGATGCAGAGTTAACGCCTCCAACCAGAGATCATGGCTTTTCATGAGAGCAGCTTTAGGCCTCATCAGTTTGAATTGTATGACATTATTGTAGAAGAACATTTGGATATTTTTCACTCCTTTTGTTCTGAGTTCTTAAAAGTATTTCTTATTCTTATGGGGTTGAAGAGGCCTGAATTACCACATACCCATTACACCGACCAGTAAACCACACCTCTGAACTCACATTTGGTGACCCAGGCAGGATGTGTTTGTTGAACCCACGTGAAGTGTAAACTTAAAAATCAGAGGATGTATGATATATACATTACATCTCAATAAAGCTGTTAAAAAATCAGCTGACAAGACATCGCGCCATTTGAAAATACTTGGACATATAAACTAAAAGTTACTTACCTTGTCTTAATACAGTTAAGCTTTCACTTGCCAAATTTAAAAAAAGGCAAGCTTTCTAAAATGTTCTATTTATTACATCACATAGTGAAAAACCACACTGAAATTTCCATCTGTTCATTCTCTCTCTTGTTTTATAGGCACTGATGCTTTATTTACTAAGTCTTTAAAATTTACTACATTTTATGTGCATGTTTCAGCCAACCAGTGTTTACTTGATATTTCAGCTGCTGTTTATGATATTTCCAAAAACCATTCTTGTAGTGTTCCCAATCACTCAGTGCACAACCAAAAATAGACGTGTGACTGGTTACATCATCTTTACAGTAAATGTGATCTTTGGTTGAGGCCAAAAAACTGTCCCTCTCACACACAATGCTCCTGTGAGAACAGTATCTGAGAAGTGTATCAAGATAAATGACTAGCCATAACCGGTTTGGCTCAGTGGATAGAGCGTCGGCCTGCGGACTGAGGGGTCCCAGGTTCGATTCCGGTCAAGGGCATGCCCCTTGGTTGCAGGCACATCCCCAGTCGGAGGTATGCAGGAGGCAGCTGATCGATGTTTCTCTCTCATCGATGTTTCTAACTCTCTATCTCTCTCCCTTCCTCTCTGTAAAAAAATCAATAAAATATATTTTAAAAAAAGATAAATGACTAATGGTAAAATCTAAAACCTTAAAAGAAATGTGCTGGACACAAAGCATTCTAACAAACATGCCTTTAAATACAAGGTGAGTTGTTCAAACCATGAAAACCTTAGAGGCGCTAATAGCTCTGTGGATGGTGGCTCCAAGTACACAATTAGATGACAAATACTTAAAGTTAAAGGAAATAAAGGTGACCAAACATATCAAGTCGTTCTCTTTGCTTCTGTAAGAGATCTGAGAGTGATCACCTTCTTCTACACTGGTACTTATCAATATCACGACAAGATGTACGCATCTCTGAGGAACAGATCAAGTTTAGCTTTCCTCTGGAGATTGGAAAGACTAATAAACAAATGGATACAATTGCAAAATCTCCTAAATGGCCAACTCTATTGCCAAAGTACATTAAACGTGGGAGGGGTGAAGGGAGGGGAGGGGAATGTACCACACCTCTCTCTGATTTCCACCTTCTCAGGTTCACATTCTTGAACCTGCATTTCATCTTCCACCCTGGCGGTCTCGCAACCTTCCACATTAACTGCATGGTGCCCTGCCGCCGTTCCCCGAGTGTCCTCGTCCTCCTCGTCCTCCTCCTCTTCCTCGGGAGGGTACTCAATGACATCACACTCATCCTCTGACTCCGAAGAAGAGCTTTCCTCCGAGCTGGAATCATCACTTGAAGTTGTCTCATACCTAGGTGGCAATCGGGAGTTCAGGAGATGCAAGGTGTACCCATCAAGACCCAGTGACAGAAATGTCTACGAAGGGAACGCTGCGGACTGACTCCAGAAGTCTCACCAGCGTGTTTAGACCCTACACCAAGCATGTCAAACTTGCGACCGGTGGGCCGCATGCCTCATTTATTTAACATGCTTGCCCTACACTGAGCAGTCCAAAGTAAGGTCTATTTAAAAGCCTGGTAGTTCTGAATAGGTTCTGACTTAAGAGGGATAACCTGCATTACCAACTGGTATCATATACCACTTGTAGGAAAAATATGAAATATATATGTATACCAGAGGCCCGATGCATGAAATTCATGCAAGGGGCTTCGGCCCTCGCAGCCCTGGCTTTGTCTGGAAGGTCGTTCGGAAGTCCTGTCTAATTAGCATACTACACTTTCATTATGATAGAGAGAGAGCACCTCTTGCTTAGCATAAATCATAAGAAACTTTATCATATAAGAACTAGGTCTGCAGTTGTTCATTTTTTTCTATCCCTTCAATATAGATTGATTTGATTTAATGGTGGGAAGACACACAGGCTTAGCTATTTACTTGTGCCAATTAGAAGAGAAGGAACAAACAAGTAGTAAACATTCTATTGAGAAAGCAAAGAACTGACGGCAGGACTGGTTTGCTCTTCAGGGGCAAGGCCCTACAGTTTTGTCCGCAAACACGGAGCGCCAAGCGAAAACAACCCATCTTGAAGGAGTGGGCGACTCTCGCTGGCCATGGAGTGACGCGCTCAGTCTCTTTCTGTGTGTGCCTGAGTTCTGATACGGGTAAGTACAAGGTGTCCAACAGTGCAGGAAACCTGCTGCTTTTGTTTGAAGACTATTCTTTTTTTTCAGGTCAAAGGTGAGAAGATGTAAATGGCTCAGCTTCATCAGGTTTCCTTTCAAGAGTGACATATCCTTAAAAGATAGCAAGAGGGGGAGAGGAGAGCAGCCCGAGTGCCCCTTTCTTAGGAGGGAGTCTTCCATCACCAGGACGCGGCAGCATCCCAGGCTAGGCGCCTCTGAATGTAACTCGAGCAGGCAGGAGGCAAAGGAGACAGAAAGACCACGTATAAATGCCGGCACCACCATCTTTCCTTACCCTCCATTAATGCCAACAAACTGGAGATTCTTTTTCGCTCCGTTTGAATCTCTGCTGCCATCTTTCTTCTTCATGATGGACTTCAGCGTCCTTTCATGACTTGCACAGACTGTGGAAACATAAATCAAGGCGATAAAAATTAACGTAACTCATACCCATACAAGTTGAGTGAATAGGTAATCTTTCTTCACGTACATTTAGTTTTCCCCCCTCATTCATGTAAATACAGATCTTGGCATGTATATATGAGAAACCTGCACAACTCATTGGAAAACTGTGTGCATGAAAAAAAAAAATTCAAAGCTCCATTTAATAATGTTCTTTATGGAAAAGAAAAAACATTAGTACTTCCAGACATAACAAAAGCAGCGACAACTAGCGTGTGTATCAGACTTCACTGTTTATAAAGTGATGTCGTGTCTCATTTGATCTTCAAAAACCACTTAGCACTAAAATAAGGGTTATTATTATAACTTTTCTTCAGCTGAAATAACCTGGGGAAAATATATGCCTTCCAGACTGTGAAAGAGTGAAACGCTGTTTAAAATATTTTCTACTTCATAATATCAGGTGAGTTTTCTTAAAGGGACCACAGAGCTCTTTCTTTAGTAATCCTCAAGCTCTGCTAGGTCTGCCTCCAGGTGAGTTTATAAGGCACAGGGACATCAGGTTGGAACGCGGGCGCTGCCGGCCTGGAATGCTGACGCTGGGAAGGACTGGGCGGGAGGAAGGTTACCGTAGAGGCCAGCAGCTATCTGGTCATCTGTCAGGTTCACTGCAGACAGCGTGCTTTCCTGAGCGGGGAAGGTGTCCTGGCTGCAGATGGGCTCTCCTTCTGTGAACCCCACCTCCCGTCCATGTCGGGATGTCTGCGTATTTAACGGTCCTCCTGACTGTAGGCCTCCACACCTACAGGTGTATTCCAAATTACTTCCTGTCAGGAAGGAGAAGGGTGGAGAAGCGTGTAATGCTGGAACCAAACAAAATGGGCTAAATGGTCAAAAATTAAAAAGATTCTTGCAACTCATCATTTTGTTAAGTGCTCCGCCCCCTGCTCCCCCCCCACCCCGGCCCCGCAATTTCTTTTTGCATAAGTGGAACTGTATCCAAGCCACCCAAACGCAAACCCCCAAGGTCTTCTTGACTCTAAATCTTCGCCTTTATTAGCGTATCCGAAGCTTGTCATTCTCTCTGCTCGGGCTGCTACGCCTAGCCTTACGCTGGGCCACCAGCGTAGCATCCTGACAGTCCATCTTCCTCCTTCCCCCCTCCCGCATGCCCCTGAGAGCAACACTCCCGCTCAGCTCAAATCCCATCGTTACCTCATCTAAAACGAAACCTGAAAAGTTCCCCATCACTCAGGAAACACAGAGCCAGATATTCTAGATCAGCCGTGGGCAAACTACGGCCCGCGGGCAGGATCCGGCCATTTGAAATGAATAAAACTAAAAAAAAAAAAAAGACCGTACCCTTTTATGTAATGATGTTTACTTTGAATTTATATTAGTTCACACAAACACTCCATCCATGCTTTTGTTCCGGCCCTCCGGTCCAGTTTAAGAACCCATTGTGGCCCTCGAGTCAAAAAGTTTGCCCACCCCTGTTCTAGATCATCTGCAACCTGGCACCAAGGTAACTATCCAAGTTTACTTCCCTCTACACCTGTGGTCCTTTCTGGGATGGGGACTGCATCCCAGTAGATGGAACTACTTCCGATACGCTCTTCTTCTACCTGGCATGCTCCTCTTCCCCACCTCCACATGGTCAAGCCGCCCCCCCCCCCACCCCCCCCCCCGGCCCCATCATGTCCTCTTCTGAGCCTTCCCCTACTTCCCTAAAGAAAAATAACTTGTCTTTCTCTGAACTCTCACAGCCCATCCTTCATACCCTCTTACAGGATCTATAACACAAGGTACTGGGTGATTTGTGTGACCGCGTTAGACTACCCTCTAGTCTGTAAATATTTTAAGGACACCAAACAATTCTAATCAACTTTGTTTCTCTCACCACATCTACCAGATTGCTTTTGTGTATGTTAGGTACTTAATATTTTTTTCTGACTGAAGCAGAAAAATTGGATGAAGTATTATACAATTAATTTATATTGATTCATCACAGAATTTTCAATATGGCTAACATGGGAAGATATTTACAATATATGGTTAAATGAGAAAAGCAGATATTAAAATTCTCTGTATGGTATAATCCTATTAAAACATATTAATATATTTTCACACAAAAACAGAAAAGTTATCTGAAAGCTATGATGATTTTAACTTTTCTCTGTGTCATTATTTTTCCTACAGTGAACATTGATTCACTGTGCACTTTTATCAAATGACTAAGCAATTTCATTTCTAGAAACTTTATACTGAAGATGTACAAAAAAAAATATAGAAGGATAGTCCCTATTTCCATGGGGAAAACAATAAAAAGAGGTAAATATCGCAGACTGCCAGTAAGAAACAGATGCAATAAATCTGGTACATTTATACAAAGAAATTTCATGCAGCCATTTAAAATGTTGATGTAGGTGGACATTTATTAACATAGAAAGGTGAGCATAATGTGTTAGTTTTAAAAATAGGCTATAAAGATTAAGATTACATGAGAATAAAACTAATAAAAATTTACTAAAATAGGCTATTTTGGTAAATAATTATATTTATATGAATACATATTAGAAAAAGTCTGGAAGGATATGCAACAAACCTATTTAACACTGTTTTTGTAAGGCTAAAGAATTATGGGTTTTTATAATCTTTTCTTTGTGTCTCTATTTTCTAAATTATGCATTACAAACATAAGCTACTAGTACAACCACAAAATTGAAATCTACGCACAATAACGTCACATGATAAGAATTTGATCACAACATTTTTGAAAAGAAAAGCTTTGAAATCCCTTACCGTAGATTCTTAGAAGAAATTTAAGTACTGATTGCATTTTGAGGCAATCAGAAGATAAAGAACCATGATAGCCTATAAATCTGTCCTTGTCAAACTCCATTGTTCATCGGTTCATCTGGGGCATTTGTTAAATGCTGATTCCCAGGCACTTGCTGCCAGAAAATCATTCTACAGATCTGGGCATTTCTGACCACCCCTCGCCCCCCTCACACACACACACTGACACATTCACAAGAGATTTTGATGCAGATGTCCCACTTTGGAAACTACTAGTTTAAAACAATACTGTAATTAAAAAAAGGGTAGAGGGAGGAAAAATGTTCAGTGTGAGAGATTATGAATTCTGAAGGCCAGGGAGGTTCAGTGACTTGAAGTCACATTTTGTAACTCTGTGAACAGCACTTTGTCCACTAATCAACAACACAATGTTCCCTCCTCTAGCTCTGAAGGTACCTCCTGGTAATTCCTTTACAAACCCACCTCCCTCCTCAGCACACACATACAATACTGAATGCAGCTCTCCAAACATTATTTAATGCCCCATAACCTGATGTGTCTCCCAGCAGCAAATATAAGATGTCTAAAATGCCTTTGACTTATTTTAAGCAAATAAACAAACAGGGGATTTATCACCATTTATCTTTATTCCTCCTCCAAGTACATTCATCATTACTTTGAAATTACTACCGTAACCTCTAAAGTCTCCATAATAAAACCCCAGGGCCAGAGCACTCTTCCTAGAGAAACACCTTCAATAAGCATTTTCATAATCAAGAACAATGATTTTTAACATGCAAATACATTTATCATTATTATTATTATTGAAATCTTAAACATAAAAGTAGATGGTATAAGAAATCCCTGTGTTCATGCAGCACTGGGGCAGCAGCTGGAAAGGTGCCAGAAACATCTAGGGAGAAACTGAACTGTCTGGGGGGAGGGTTGGAAGGGCAGCTTTTTCCCAGACAGAACTCCTGGCAGAAGCCACTGTTCCTTTGCTGAGCCCTCCCCCTACAGAGCTGGCAGGAGGGCACCATGTCTGAGTCTCTATTAACCTACCTACCACTGTTACCCCTGTCCTGGTGAGACCATGCCCCACCCAACTTGCGGGCTCACCAAGCCAATTCCAGTGGCTTTTCCATACAAATGGCCTGTCTCGGGTCATATGCTACAGACTTTCTTAAAATCTCTCAAAGGTTCACAAACCCCAAATAAGCAGCATCTGGCTTTGGAGTGCCCCAAAACTCTTGCTAAATAGCCCAGACCCGGCATGCTGGCAGCCAGCCTCAGTTCATAGTTTGGCCTTACCTGGGCACCTCCAAGCCCAGCACATGTAGCAGCCATCTGCAGATCGCTTTGTAGCTCATGCCAGGTGGCTCCAGGGCAGGGAACCGGAAGCGGCTGACCTTGGCCTGCACCTCTCGGGAGACCAGAGCCAGCACACCTGGCTTCAGACCATGCTGAACTACCACCCAACCACCTCCATGAGCAACACATTCAAGGGGCAGACTCCAAACAGGAGAACTCATAGGGAACCAGAACTCTGCTGAAGTGAGCCTTCTCTGTGGCACGCCAGCAGCAATCAAGGCTCAACTACAACAGGAGCATGCATACAGCCCACATGGGGTGGGGGAAAACCTACCTCGGGTGACCAAGAAGGCTACACCATTGGGCGTACAGGATACCTACAGAGCCCATAGGCCACTTTACCAAGACTGGAAGACATAGCAGCTCTATCTAATACATAGAAACAAACACAGCAAGACAGCCAGAGAGACAAAGAAACATGTCTCAAATGAAAGAAGAGGGGAAAAACTCCAGAAAAGAAATACATAAAATGGAGAGAAGCAATCTACCAGATGCAGAGTTCAAAACACTGGTTATAAGGATGCTCAATGAACTTAGAGGAAGAATAGATGAACTTAGAACCTCAACAAAGTGTTAACATAATGGGAGATAGAAAACATAAAAAACAATCAGTCAGAAATGAAGGATACACTAAGCTGAAATCAACAGTAGAGTAGATGAAAGAGAGGATTAAATCAGCAATTTGGAAGCCAAAGAATTGGAAACCCCCAATCAGAGCAGCAAAAAGAAAAAAGAATCCCCTCCAAAAAGAGGCCCTGGCCAGTGTGGCTCAGTTGGTTAGTCATCGTCCCATATACCAAAATGTTGCTGGTTCAATTCCCAGTCAGGGCACATGTCCAGGATGCTGGCTTGATCCCTGGTAGAGAGTATACAGGAGGTAGCAGATCAATGTTCTGCTCTCACATCAATGTTTCTCTTTCTCTCTCCCTTTCCCTTCCCCTCTCTTTCAAAATCAATAAAAATATTAAAAACAAACACCCTTCCCCCCTCCCCCAAAAAGGGGAACAATGTAAGGAGCCTCTGGGGACAACTTCAAACATTCACATCATGGAGGTGCCAGAAGGAGAAGAGAGAGAGAGTAAGGAATTGAAAACCTATTAAAAAAAAAAAAAAGAAGATGGGAAATTTCCCTAACCTGGTGAAGGAAACAGACATATAAGTCCAGGAAGCACAGAGGGTTCAAAACAAAATAAATACAAAGAAGCCCACACCAAGTCACATCATAATTAGAATGCCAAAGATTAAAGACAAAGAGAGTCTTAAAAGCAGCAAGAGAAAAGCAGTTAGTTACTTACAAGACAGCTCCCATAAGACTATTAGCTGATTCCTCAAAAGCAACTTTACAGGCCAGAGGGGATTAGCACGAAATATTTAAAGTGATGAAAAGCAAGGACCTAAAACCAAAATTACTCTACCCAGCAAAGCTATCATTTAGAATCGAAGGACAGATAAAGAGCTGCTCAGACAAGAAAAAGGTAAAGGAGTTCACCACTACCAAACTAACATTACATGAAATATTAAAGGGTCTTCTACAAGAAGAAAAAAAAAGGATAAAAATATGAATAATAAAATGACAATAAAACCTATCAACAATTACTTTAAATGCAAGTGGATTAAATGCTTCAATCAAAAGATACACGGCGGCTGAATGGATAACAAAACAAGATCCTTACATATGCTGCCTATAAGAGACCCACTTCAGAACGAAAGACAAGACGCATAAAAACTGAAATTAAAGGGATGGAACAAGATATTTCATGAAAATGGATACAAACAAATGAAAGCTGAGGTAGCAATACTTACACCAAACAAAACATACTTTAAAACAAAGGCTATAACAAGAGACAACAAAGGACCCACCCAGCAAGTCCACTGCTAGGTATTTATCCAAAGTATCCCCAAACACTAAATCAAAAAGACATCTATATGTTCTCTGAAGCATTATTTACAATAGCCATGATAGGGAAGCAGCCTAAGTTTCCATCAGTAGATGAATGGATAAAGAAGTTGTGCATATATGCAATGAAATAGGACTCAGTCATAAAAAAAAAAAAAAAAGAAATCTTGCCATCTGCAACAACATGAATAAACCTAGAGGGCATTGTACTGTGCAGACAAAGACAGACAAATGCCATATGATTTCACTTATATATGGAATCTAAACAAAGTATATAAGCAGAACAGAAACAGGCTCATACGGTAGATATGGAGAACATATTGTCATTTCCCAGATGGGAGAGGGGTTGGGTGGGGCTAGGTGAAAAAATGAAGGGATTAAGAAGTACAAACTGGGAGTTACAGCATAGTTATGGGGATGTAAAGTACAGTAGAGGGAATATAGTCAATAATACTGTAATAACTATGTATGGTGTTAGATGGGTACTAGATTTATTGAGAGTGATCACTTCATAAGATACATAATAAATGTCTAATCACTGATTTGTACATCTAAAACTAATATAATATTGTACATCAACTGCAATTGAAAAATAAAAAATTATTTAAAAAAAGAGAAAGAAATCCCTGTGTTCACATCACCAGCTTCAACAATGATCAGAGCTATCTGGTCTCATCTTCACTTCCTCCACCCACTCAGAATTATTCTGAAGCAAGAGCTAGAGATCCTATCACTTGCACCCATAAATATTTTAGTATATATTTCTAAAACAAAGAACTCTCAAAATAATTATAATGCTAAAACTATCAAACCTAAAAAAAGGGGATAATTTCTTAAAATTACTACATTATCTGGTCAGTATTCAAATCTGTCCAATGGTCTCTTAAAATATTTTAATAGTGTGTAAATCAGAATCCCAGTCCTATACATCCATTGGCTGCTATGGTTTTTAAGCCTTTTAATCCATAGGTTCTCTTTCTTTTTAAATACAGCTTTTAAAAAATGTTTTAGAATTGAAGTATAATTTATATACAATAGAATGAAAAAAATTTAAGTGTAGAGTTGGTGAGTTTTGGTAAATGCCCGTGTAACCACCCCCCAAATTAAGACACAGAACATTTCTAACCACCCAGTAAACCCACAACTCCCCATCCTTCCAGATAATCTCCCCAGCCGAGGCAACGCTTCTCTTCACACAGCTTAGGGCTTTTTAAGCCTTTTCCAATCAAGGCCCAACTGCTCAAGCAGGCACTGGAGGATACTTCTTGATGAGTGTGGATAGATTCTTCTTGCCTGTGGGATTTTTTCCTGCTCAGCTTCTACCGCCTACTCATTCAGAGTGGTCTAGTGACTTAATTACTCCCACTTCAGTGACCTTCTCTAGTAGATTGTTCTACAGGCCTGCAATTTCGGCTGCCTTTGCCAGTTAAATTCTACCCACACTCTAATCAAGACTTGGCCCCAATTCTCTCTCCTCTATAGTTTTTTCCTATGACACGATTCCACTGACACCTCTTTTCTCCCCTCCTTGTCCTGACCAAAATATAGACTGCCCTCTGTTTTCTCTGTTTCATGTGAGTCTCCTCCTTGAGAATGTAAGCTTGAGTCTCTCCCGGCCATGTTCATATCTGGTGTGCTCTTCAGTGCTTAAAATAGCACCGGACAATAGAAAGCCTTTGGTAAGTGCCTATGTAATTCAACTGAAAGTCACGAGGATTCTGTTTAGGCTGACTAGCAAAGGCAAAGAACAACATTAAATATTAAACCAATTCCCATTCACTGAAATCAGAGGGAACTTATCACCTTTATTGACAGAAAATGTTTCTCAGATGGTACTGAAACTCTGGCTGATCTTAAATGGCCCGCAAACAGCGGTCTGGACTCGTCAGGCCCATCGTAGTTATAGGGCACACACAAGATCACACGTGCACTAGCATGAGACTGTGACAGATGACTGCTGTGTTTAAGTAAAACACAGGGAAAGGGCAGCCAAGAAAGCCAAAATTAAGCGGCCAAGAAAATTCAATGGCCTCAACCTCAGCCGCCTTTCAAAATCACCTGAGTTGGAGGTGGCACTTTTAAAAATTACAGATGTAATGAACCATCTGCAGATGGGCCTAAATATTAGTTAGTTTGTTTTTAACAGCTCCCCAAGTGATTCTAATGAGCACCCAGGACTGAGAAGCACTGGATTAAATTAGCCAGTATAAAAACAAAACTCGGCTGCTAAAAACAAGAGTTTAGACTTCCATCTGGTTTCAATCCATCAACTTGGATCATGTGAATTCTTAGGAATTACTGGTAATTTAGTTATTAACAGGCCTGGACCCCTAATGGTAGGAACCCATGACAAGCAGTAAATACTACCAAACAATACGGGCAAAACAACAGGAGTAACATGAAGCACCCTCAGAATTCTGGCCTAGATGCTCCAACTCCCACCAAGTGGCAATGGTTTTCACCCGGGAGGTAAGTGAGCTGGGGAGTGGGCAACTTTGGTCATGAACTCAAAATTGCCACAAAGGCCAATAAAGCACTAGCCTCATTTTATGACTTGACCAGATGTAATGACTAAGAGAGCAAGTGATAGAAAATGTGATTTTCTTCTTGAAAATAAGAACCACTTTGAAACATTAATTGGTATTCTCAAGTGTACTTAGCGATTAATGTATGGATAGTTATACTAGCTCAGGCAAACTATAATGAAAAATAAGTAACCTGAAAACATTTTTTTTTTTTTACTTTCTTTAGAAATGTTAAAAGCAAACTTATTTGGAAGAAAAATAATTCAATGAAAAATAGAACTGGAGGAGTTTTAAAGAGATCACCTTCTCCAGTTTCCTCTGAGATGTTTACTCACCCAGAATGGGTATTAATGTAAGTAAAGAGCAGTGTTTTTTTTCTAGATCTGTTGATTTTTAAAAATTTACTAAAATAGATTTTAAAAGTTGCTCTGTTCACACATTCCAGCTCCTCTGGCATGCTAATTCATATTTTTATTTACAATGCCGAGTCCTTTCTGAAAACACAGCTAAGGAAAATTAACCATGTTACGGTGCCAATTTTGAGCTAGACACTGTGATATGATTTTTAAAGAACATTTAGCTTACTTGTCAAGAAGAGGTAGGATTGAAATTTCTGAATCATTACAGAGGCCACTCTATGATTTAGGTATTTTCACAAAGTATAAGAATTCAAAGGAATTTGAAATAGTACTTCTAGTTTTTCCAAGAAGAAAAGAGCTTGAACATGAATTCACCCTTGTCAGCCCACATGTGGGTTTGGGGAATAGACTGAGATTATTTATGAAGGATCACCTATTTCGGGTACCTTTTATGCTTTTTTTGGGGGGGGGGGGAGGGCGGCGGGGAGAAGTATGTAGCTTTGGTGGAGAAGGGACAATCCCTTTCTGTTTCCAGGATCACCTCTCAAGCACCGCCTGAATGCCACTACAGGTGGTCACCAACATAGTCAACTTGAACTGGAGATGAAAAACTTACGTGGCCAGAGCTGCAGCTTAATAATTTCTAGGGCCACTTTAATATTTTCTTGAGAAAATGCCAGACAGCTGTTATGAATGTATCTAAAAGTGGGTACTCAGAAATTAAAACGTTAGAGTAGATTAAGAATCAGATTCTTCCTCACCACAACCCCACCCACATCTAATTACACACCATCCCAAGGCAACCCAGAAAACCCACACTGACAAGCTGCAGTAACTGAAGTTGGGTTGAGCAGATGTGCTCTCTGTTCCTCAGATACAGCTAAGGTCCTCCTCTGTTCTCTAAGCTCATCCCCTCCCTTGCCTCAGAGAGCTGGATGCCAGCTGAACAATTCCAGCACTGTGTACGTGCACACTGTTTAGGGGCTAACATATACCACCAGAGGTAATCATTCATATTTCTGCTATATGTCTTGGCTTCCCAAGTCCTTCAAGGTGTGGGACCACTTGCTCTCTTTGTTGCAGTGCCATACTTTGCATATAGTCAATGCTGACTGCATAATTATCAATTAACCCCAAAGGAGAAGGGTACAGAGCAGACTTGGGACATCTTTATTGAGATATGAGTGACTTGCTGTTTAGAAGAAGAATAAACAGCAGTAGCCATCATCCTCACTCAACAATCCCCTTTGTCATTTATGAATGGACGTCAGGGATTCAAAGCCATTTTGTTCTCACAAACCACTAATCTCTGTGCTTTGGCCAGAAATGAACTGCACATTGTAGGATTCATTCACAGTAGAGGCGTCAAAGTAAACCTGCACCTTTTCCCCAGGCTGCACGTGCATTTCACTAGTACCCACTGAACACAATAAAGCATCAGTTTAAAAACCAGGAGGTCACAGTTTGATTCCCACTCAGGCCTGGGGTTGCAGGCTCCCTCCTCAGTAAGGGGCGTGCAGGAGGCAGCTCATCAACGATTCTCTCGCATCTTTCCATCTCCCCCTCTCTCCCTTCCTCTCTGAAATCTATATCTATATTTATATCTATATCTATATCTATATCTATCTATCTATCTATCTATTTATCTATTTATCTATCTATCTATAATTTTTTTTTAAAGAGGAAGATTTTTAAATGTGTCAACTAAAGGGCTCATCAACAGGGTGAACAGATTTTAAACTCTATAAAAGATTTTTCTCAGGACTGGAGTACTTTTCCCCAAGGTCTGAAACCGATCTAAAATTTCAATCCTTCTGAGGGTCACTATCCCCTTTGAGACTCTGATGAAAATTATGCACTTCCTTCATAAAAATTCCAAACACAAAAATGTTCACGAAGCTATGGACCCCAGGTTAAGAAGCCTCACTCTGAGGCTGTTTATTCCAACAATATTTCCCTGAAATAGGGCCTGGGGTGTGCCTATAGGGTTGGTGATGGTGGTGGTGGATGACAGCAGGAAACCCATGAACTTTGGAAAAGTTCCCCAGCTGAATCTGATGGGCAGTCTGGTGAAGAGCTAGTTTCGCATAAAAATTCTGCTGATTGTCTTATTTCACTTAGCATAATGCTCTCCAGTTCCATCCATGCTGTGGCAAATGGTAAGAGTTCCTTCTTTTTTACAGCAGCGTAGTATTCCATTGTGTAGATGTATCACAGTTTTCTAATCCATTCATCTGTTGATGGGCACTTAGGTTGTTTCCAAATCTTAGCTATATAAACCAGTCAGAGAAGGATAAATACCACATGATCTCACTCATTTGTGGAATATAATGAACAACATAAACTGATTAACAAGGACTGATCCAGAGACGGAGAGGCATTGCTTGGACTGTCGGGCCTTGGAGGAAAGGTAGGGGAGGGTGGGGGTAAGGGGAAGAGATCAACCAAAGGACTTATATGCAAGCATATAGGCCTAACCAATGGACACGGACAATGGGGGGGGGGGGTGAGGGCATAAGCGGGGGGGGGGGGGGTGAGGGCATGAGCGGGGGGGGTAGGGGGGTAACGTGGGGATAAGGACACATATGTAATATCTTAATAAAAAATATATTTTAAAAAAAATTCTGCTGAAAGAGCCCCCTGCATGAAAAATCTAATGCATCCTTCTCATGACACAGAAGGACATGGAAGCCCAGTCTCTCTCTTTCTAGAGTGATTCTCCAAGTTCCTGTACAGCCGGTACCAGAAGTCAGCTAACTACCTCATGCCAGTATACATATACTACAGAGTGCCAACAATATTTTGTTTGGCTTATTCTGATGCTATTGTAGCACTAATTAAAAGACAATTATTATTTTTTAAAAAAATAGGTACCAGGACAAGTAACTGGTAATTATTTGAACTAGGAGAAAACTAACTAAAAATGGTATTTTGTAACAATTTATTTCCCTGCTTTTGCTTTGGCTCACATCTCTCTGTCTACAAAACTGCTTTCACAATTATGGGAATGACTTCAAGTTCATAAACTTTTTAACAAACTTGAGATAACGAACAGGGCAAATGTGGAAGCTGATTTAAAACGCAGTTCTTTTGTTTGAGAATGAGAGGTGAATTTTCTATAACTCATGTGGCAGGCAGTTCAGTTCAACCATTATAGATAGTTTTGTTTGTGTTTCCTCAGAGACAGCTATAATATATTTAGAGTATTTGTAACTGCACGTCATTTGTCTAGAATTTTCTCTCCTGTTTCCTCTTCCAGAGAGAAAGAAAAAAAATGAAAAGAAATATTAACCCACTCCTCAAACCAAAACAATCCAATTGATTTACAGGAAGCATAAACATTCTTTTCCTAAGGTTTCTTTGATAACAGAAACTTATTTCTTCTTAAATTCTTAATTACAACCTACTTATCTACCTATAGAAATAATACATGGAAGTTCAATTGCTAGGAATAAAAAACATGTTTTATAAAACATGTCTATAAAAAGATGTTTTATAGAACATCTTTGGTCAGCACCAAATTCAGGAAAAATGTTTGTGATCTTTTACGGGACAAATGCATAGAATATGTATGATTCAACTTTTGTTTAAAAAAGTATGTATCTAAAATAAGCCCCATTCACATACACACTTGTGTACACCAAGCACACACGAGGTTACCCCCTGGGGGCGTGAGGGAGAGGCTGTCCTTCTGAACCGCTATTTGTTATGAGCACATACTTGTCATAATTTTAAGAAAATGATAGTTTAGGCATAATAATGCTGCTAAAAATAATGCTCTTGTGCATACCAACAAGTTATACCCTCAAATCTTCAACCTTAGGCAAGTTTAAGAGAATTTCCTAGACTGGACACTAATATACTTAATTTAATTTTGGCTTCGTTTTGGGCTTTCACACAGATTCTGAATGAGGCTGAACTGAAAATTTATTCTTCCTACTTTGTATTTTCCCATTTTTATCTCTCTCTATATATTTTATTTTGATAAAACTGTTAGTTGGGGAGGCATAATATAATTGGGGGATGAAGGCAATGGCCAGCCAGAATTATGAAGATGAAAATTTGGATTAAAAACAAAAGATCATTTGCACAATTTCTGTTTGGCAATTTGTTCTATGTCCACATTTCCATTTCTGGAAGTACTAAAAATAGTAACAGCAACGACAGCCAGCATTTATTGAGCATTTATATACTCTGTGCTGCAGGCTGTTCCAAATGCTTTACTCTTTAAATCTTCATTTAACTCATTAAATCTTCATCTCAACCCTCTGATGGAATGAAGACAAGTTTTCCTAGTGGCAGAGAAAGAATTTGATCCCAGAATGTCTGGCTTTGGAGCCCAAACTCAACAGCTCCTTCGCACTCAAGTATTAGGTTGACATAACATACATAATCATTTATATGATCTTTTTGGTAGATGTCAAACCCAAATACCCTATCATTTCATTTGGAAGACAAAGTCTGAAATGAATACCTTCCTATACTCCACTATGCCTTTTGGTAGAGAAAGGCATGAAATGTTGTGTGTGAGCAACACTCTCTATTATACGGTGTGCACAGTCAGCCGCACTGCATTTTGACACACCCTTAATCTTCACAGCTTGCAGGTACTGACACTCTCTCTAGACCATAGATCAAGCTGCTTTCATTTTCAGTTCATATAACAAACACCATATAACAAAAATTTAACACCCTGGGTTGAGCTCCTAACCGAGTTCCTTCTTCATTGGAAGTTTAAAAGCAAAACGTCTAAAATTCAAACATGATGTGGATTACAGAAATACTTTGAAGCTGTTCTTGTGCGTTCTGCGAGGGAGCTGCCACTATGACCCAGTAAGTACTATTAAATATATTTATACTGTTTGTTCACCAATGCTGTGGCGCTTGTGCATTTTAGCTGATTAATTAGGCGTTCCTGTGCAGGGTCAGATCTAAGCAGAGACGTGTGGAGCATCGGTGTGACTGGAAATAGACCCAAACACACTGTCACACAGCCAGACACAACTTTATCCCCGCTCTTGCTGTTCGGGGTGTCAGGCAGATTACTCTAATGGTTCAGCCGAATATTTTTGGCAAGAATGTGAAATAGAAGCCCCAGTTTGGGGAAGGGGGAGGAAGGCTGGCAGGAAAACGCCTTTATAATGGATGATCTACTGTACCATCTGTGTCTGGAGGTATTTAAGGGTTTTATTTTGACTTCAACATCTGACATCATGATTTTTAAAAAAGACGTGGAAACAGACATATTATTAGTTACTTAAGACTCTTGCTTCAGTCCACATATCATGTTAATCCTGCTTACTCTACAATGACTCCCCTGGACACTTATTTGACTCCCTTGATTCTAAAAGGCAAAAACACACACATCAGCTGTCATGGTCATGTCCATTTTTTCTCCTACAATAAGCTGTCTGTTCCACAGCATGGTTACTAAAAGCTAATATTAATTCAGTATTGAAAGTGGAAACCTAGGGAGATATAAAAGATATTTCAGTCCATTTCAGCCACTACTACTTTTAGGCTATGAAGCAGCGATTCTCAACCTGTGGGTCGCGACCCCTTTAGCGGTCGAGCGACCCTTTCACACGGGTCGCCTAAGACCATCCTGCATATCAGGTATTTACATTACGATTCATAACAGTAGCAACATTACAGTTAGGAAGTAGCAACGAAAATAATTTTATGGTTGGGTCACAACATGAGGAACTGTATTTAAAAGGCCAGAAGCTTGAGAAGCACTGCATATAAAGAGAAACAGAAAGACTCTGAAATTCTTGTTAATGGCTTACTTACAGTTAAGTCTAAAACATTGGACATTTTCACATTACAATTAAATTTAATGCATATTAGGGCCCTGACCGGGTAACTCAGTTGGTTAAAGTGTCATCCCTATATGCCAAGGTTGCAGGTTCGATCCCCGGTCAGGGCACATACAAGAATCAATCAATGAATGAATAAATAAGTGGAACAACAAATCAATGTTTCTCTTTCTCCCCTTTCCTCTCTCTCTAAAATCAATCAATCAAAATAAATTTAAATGTAATCTACATCACACAAATCACACGAAGCATTTACACTCGTTTTGCATGTAGCCTTTCGTCAGAGTTGAGAATATGTTTGCAGTGGCCTCCCAAACCTCACACTACGGTTTAGCACATCAACAAAGGAAACCACATTCAACATGCTACTAGCACAACCACCAATGACAACAACAGTGACCCTGTGCTCACCACATGCCAGGGACCAACACAGTGACAACCTTCTAGGATGGGAGCCCTTCCAGTCCCCACTTTACAAGGCCCTGTGAGGAAGGCTGACTTTGCTTCCCCAGGTCAGGCTGGTTCGTGAGGCCAGGACAGCCAGGAACGAAGCCCCGTCCGGGGCGGATAGTATGCATTCTTAGAGACACACAACACTGATAACAAGGGAAGTCCTTTTACTGAGGCGTCCAGGGAAGTATTATGCCACCGAATCTTCCAGGGTAATTTCTCAATTATTAATGTCAATTAAAAAAAAAATCAGGAGGTGAGTAGGAATCCCAATGAATAAGGGTAAGGATGAGGAAGACAAAAATGTAAGCACCTATCAAAACAAACAGTGGGCTAGGGCTCCCTTCTCTCAGAGTTCTGGCTTATCAGAGAGGCCTTCCTGGGCCACCCCACCTCAAACAGCCCCCACTCAGACCACCACCACTCACTATTCCTGTAACTGGAGTTCTTTTCTTCATAGCACATACCACCACCTGACATGGGTTAGGTCTATTGTTTAGTGTCTGTGCCCCCAAACTGGAATGTTAGGACAGGAGCTGACACCTGTGCTTGAAACAGAGCAGGAACTCAATCATTATTTGCTGGAGTAATATGAATTAATGGAGTCTCCCTCCCCTCATAAAAAGTTTCAATATTTTCTACCAGTATTTTTTTTAATCAACAATATACTGGTAAAAATAGTAATAATAATATACTGGTAGTTGGGGTTACAAACATGAAAGGACCTTTTTTAAGCCTGCCTAAATTAAATGAACAAGTAAATGAATAACTGGAAGACATCATATCAACCCAGCAGTCCCAGGAGACAGCCCCTAGGCCAGCCAGCATTAGTTTACTTTTCTTCTTCTAGCCTGAGTCCTCAGGCAGAGGCCAAAGACGCTACCAATGAGAAACAGCAGATTTAGCCACGGTTTTCCATCATTCTATCAAATTACCACTCTAAAGCTTTCTCCAGGGTTCTAGCATTTTAGAACGGCTCTAGAAGTATAGTCCCCACCCTTCCTCATCCCCGGGTCCCGCAGAGCGCTACCTACCTGCGACTTTACCCAGACTCATTTTGGGGAAGTCGGGGTTCCTCAGCTCTTCGGTGCTTGCAGACTTCATGACAGAATTGATGGATGACAGGGTGCTGATGAGCTGCGAGTTGAGAGAGCCAATCTGCGAGTGAGGTTCCCCAAAAGCTTCCGCCAGTTCACTATAGTTCTCAGCCAGCAGCGTCTGCTGTTCCGTCAGCAGCTTCTGGACGCGCTCAATGTAGTGATCCAAGCCGGTCATCATTCCGGAAGGAGCCTGGGGCTGCGAGCCCTCCAAGAACTCTCCTACAGGCTCATCCCCGACACCTACGCTCCTCCTGCTGGCCATCAGCCCCACAGTCAACTGGGGAGGCCCACATGCGATGGTCCTCATTTTGAGACCAACCAGGTAGTTGTCATTAATATTTATCTGGCCCACGCCGGACTCTTTGGTCTTCACAGCTGATGGCCGGTCAAGCCCGGAACTGCCAGAGAGCACCGTGCCAACTCCGATGGACCGAGTCTTGGTGGAGGGGTTAATGTCCCTGACACGGCCTTCTCCTACGGCCACGGTCCGCGTTTCCACAGTCCCGGTGCTGGTCTGCTTGTCCAAAGTGCTGAGGGAAGTGTTGGTGCAGGACTCGACGAGGGTGGCCGTCTCGGTGTTGGTGGACTGGTTCAGCTGCTCCAAAGCCGTGCTGGTGTGCTGGCTGGTGGTGTGAGGCACCGCCATGACAGCAGCCTCCGCCTGGCCCGCGGGCTCCGTGCTCACGCTCCGGGAGGTGCACTCCTTCGGCGGGCAGACAATCACATCGATGGAACAGTCCCCACAGCCGATCGATCGCACTTCTTTGAGATTCAGGTTGGTCTTGAGCAGCGTCAAGTCGTTTACAGATTCTTCCGTGTTGCTGCCTGTTTCACAGACACTGGTTTCCACACCCACGCTCTTATCGCACGTCTCCACGGCCCTTCCAGTGCACTGGTCACGCATTTCCACCCTTTCTTTAACAATCCACCAATTCATGGGCAGCTCCGGCCCCGTGACTTTATTCTCACAGTGGGGCCGGCAGGAGATGCCTACGCTACTTGTTTGCACAGAGGTCCCAACACACGAGTCAACGACGTCCACGTGACGGCCAACCATCTGGTCTCTCGTCGGCACGATGGCCTCCACCATCTTGCTGAAGACAAGCGGCTGGGCCATCACGGCTTTATCGATTTTCTTCCTCGATCCAGCAGCCTGCAGCTCTTGCTTGAGCTTAGTCATCTCTCGGTCATGGGTGGTTTCTTTGAGCTGGACTTCCAGGCGGTAGATCTTTTCCTTTAAGGCTTCTATGGTCTGCTGTTGCAGCTCAATTTCTTTGTCAGCTTCGGTAGTCACCCCAAGCATGGCCTCTGTCACACTGACCCCAGAATCCCTCGTCTCCGTGACTGTCCCCACAGCAGCATCCTTCCAGGACCTGGAGCCTCTGTGGTACACAACAATGTCATGCATGTTCTCGTCGGCACCGGCAGCCACGGACCGATGCTCTCGAGGCCGACACTCCCCGTTCTCCCTGAGCTCCGAGGGGGCCTCATAGCTGCTGCTCTGGATCTTCTGCTCCAGGGCCTGCATGTCTGCTGTGAGCTGCCGGAACTCTCTTACCCTCTGTGTGCTCTGCTCTACGCTCTCTATCTCTTCCTCTTCATAGTCAATGTATAGTTCCCCGCCACTTCTCGGGCCCTTGGAGAGCCGTTCCAGCTGCGACGCATTCCCAGCACTATAGGATCGCTTCCTCACACCACTGATGTCGTTCTGGGATGCAGCTCTTTGGTTTTTCAGCTTTGAGGCCAACTGCCTTTTCTCCTCTTGCAACACAGAGATCTTTACCTGGAGCACAGGGATTGTTCGTACCTGTTCCTCAAGCTCCTTCAGGCGCTTCAGGGCAATGGCCATCTGCTCCCGGATGTGCTGCAGGTGCACGGGGCTCACGTTGGTCACAGGAGTGGAGATCCCTGAGCTCAGGGGGCTGTGGCGGATAGAGCTCCCCATGGAAGAGGTGGTGGCTGCAGCTGGGGCATAGCCAGTATAATCCCCGTTGCCTTGGTAACCATTCTGAAACTGGTGCATGACAGGATTGTGGTTTCCAGAACCCATGAAGGAGGAGAGCGAGCCTGTGGAGCCCATGCCTCCAAAACTGGCCAGCCTGGGCCTTCGGAAGTCACCCGGCATCGCCTGCATGGTGACCCTCTCCTGCTCCAGCCTTCTCCGGGTCTCCATCAGTGTCTTGGTGACATGAAGGTTGTGCTTCGGAAGTTGTGGTGAGGGTGGTGGCAGCTGTCGACTTTCTGGGATGGTAAGGAAAGTGGGTGAGATGTCCAGAGGGGTGGGTAGCCTTGCGACGGGAGTCGATGTAACTTGGCTTCTGGCTAGGAGGAAGCTGGGGCACTGCCTGTTGTCATCGCTATTGGAAGATGACAGAGATTCGGTGGAAGTCCACACACCCTGCTGGCCAGGCGGGGGCCTGCTTTCTGGACATGGCACAGATGGCTTCCGCCTCTTCTGGATGTTCAATTTCTTGATGGTGTTTCCTTTCTGTATGTCATCCACGTACTTGAGGAAATCTAAATCTAGTTGATAACCATAGGGAGTCTCCACAAAATAAGGATCTCTCTGTTCCTTGTCATGGTCCCCATTTAGAACATCATCTGCTTTTCCTGTGGGAGAAAGAAAAGACAATCTTTTAATGCTATGGGATACACATAATGGCAAAAGCTAACGTGTGTGGGTGTTGCAGTGTGGCAAGCTGGTATTATTTAACCAGTTAACTGCCACGGTATTTTGAATTTAAGTAAAAAAGGTCTGCCGCTTGCATCTATAGACGCTTATGGCATGCACATGGTTAAGAGTTGACAGACCTATGTTCGAATCCTGGATCTATAACTTTACAGCTGGGTGAGCTAATAAACTGTTGGGAACTTCAGTTTCCCCTCCCCCGCTCCCCTTCCCCCAGCAAAAAAATGAAAATACCAGCATTTAACTCATAAAGCTGTTAAAAAGAATGTAATGAGATAATGATTTTAAAGAGCCAAGAACACAGCAAGTCATTACTAAATATTGTTATTTTTTAAAAGAATCATTAAAAGACTTAAAAGCATTTTCAAGTAGATAAGTTGTTTTGTTGTATACAGTCCCTTGAAGTAGGACAGCAGTCACTAACACTCCCAGTTCATAAAGTACACTGAGGCACAAAAGGCAAAAACACACACGCTTAGCATAACTGACCTCCCCGTGCAGATCATGCCGCCTTACTGAACGGTGGCCCCGGGTCCCAGTGCCTCATCACCTGCACAAGATCTCAACTGGCCTTGCCGCCTTCCTCCCTGAGAGAGCTGAGTGACGAACTCCAGCAGCAGGGGTGCAAGGACGCAGAGCACAGACTTTACCTCTACCTGGTGCGTTCACGTTTAAACACAAAAGCAAACCCGTGCCAGCCAGAGGAAACAGTTTCTCCAACTTGGACTTCTTTTGGACAAAACACCCACTGTCCCAAGAACACCCGGTTTTGTGGCTGTGGTGTATGCAGACAGATGCAAAGGAGGATGGAAATACGGGCAAGCCTCCGTCCAAACCCTGGATCATGTGGCATCTGGTAAATGCTACTTCTGCCTAAACCAGACATTTAGCAAAGGAAACACAAGAGCTTTTCAAGGCACAGAGCTTGCTGCTGGCCTGAGCTATGCATTTCAAGCTGAAAGGCAAGGCCATTTTTGTTTGTTTAAATCGTTGGATCTTCCTAGAGTCGGAATGAGAAGCGCTGCATTTTCGGAGCTATGGGAAGGACCCAAACGCAGTGAGTGAAAACGCAAGCCATGGGAATACAAACCCCGCCGGAGGCCTGTGGAGGGCCCAGTACTCCCAGCAGTTTGGGCTGCCAGCCTGCCCTTCCCCACCCCACCGCTGCCGAACATTTCTACCCGATATGGGAATGCTCTGAGCAAACCTCCTGCCCCTGCTCGCCCTCTTTCCTCTGAAATGCTGGAAAGGAAAGCACACCACGAAGGCCGCCAAGCAGAGGAGTACAACGTTGTGTGTCCTTTGTGCCCCGATTTAAAACAATATTCATTCGACTGTCCCAGCTGCTGGAACTCAGGCCCTACCTTTCAACTCTAAACCACGCAGGGAAAGCACTTTAAGGGGTGCGCAGCGCCCAGCATTTTCTAACCAAAGAAGGGTGAGTTGATGCAGGGCGCCCGCGCCTGGAAATCTGTGCTCATGCTAGCAAGACCGCGTCTTTCCATCGCTCGCTCCTTCCCTTTTCACTCCACATGGACAACACGTCATTCCAAATATGCAGCCGGACCTGTTTCTAGCGCTGTCTGAAATTCCACAAGCGAAGAGAAACTGCAGGCTCCGGTGTCAGGCAGAGGCAGACAGAGCTCAGACACCACCAGCCCGGTGGCTCTCAACCCTCCCCTTCTCTCCCCGCCTCCCGCAGGGTCCTGGCTCGGGGGAATCCAGGGAATTCAGCCCCGTTCCCCCGGGGATGAGGCCCCCAGGCGGCCGGATTTGCTGGCCCGCCCGCCCGCCCCGCGGGCTAGCCCGCTCTCCGCGCACCTACCCGGCGCCCGCTGCGCTCCCCGCAGGCCCGCCCCGCTGCACTGCACACCCGGCTCTGTCGCTCCGAGGCCACGGGTCTTCACCCCATAAGGAAAGGAGCTCCCACATTCGCGTAAACTTAGCCGGGCCACGCGCAGATACCATAGGCCGAGCGTTCACCAATGAAGGCTCCCTCCGCCTCGGTGGCGCCACCCCCAGCACCCTCAGGGGTTCGGCATTCCCTGCTTTCTTAATGGAAACAGGAAACCGGGAGCTTTTGAAAACGTGTGTGCTTCTTCCCAGGGCTGCCAGAAGTAAAACTTAAAGCCAGCAGTTTCACCACGGCCACAGAGAGGCTCTGTCTGCGGGGCCAGCCCCTTCCCCGTGAAAGAGTGTGTGTTCTTGTGTGGAAGCTCGGCGGCCTCGGCGCTCGGTCACCTGCGAAAGTGAGGCACAATCGGCCCCACTGTTCCCTGCAGGCTCCGAGCCCCGGCAGTGCAGTGCCCGGTGGGTGGGTGCAGAGCCCAGCGGAACTGGCACCAGCACTTGGCGTTCAACCAGTGACAAGAAGTTATCCTTTAACGGGAATCTCCACTCAGCTTGTGCCACGGTTGAACGTTTCTTTTAAAAAAATGTAAACACCCTTTTCCATTTACAAAAGTAGTACAAGTTTGTATAAAAAAGAAAAAAGTCAGGTAGAAACTACTTAAGAAAGAAAGTCACTCATCTGGCCATCTAGCGGCAACTGTTAATATTTCGTTTTTACTCCCAGATTTTTCTACTTCTTAACATACTTTTCCCACTTGAGCATTTTCAATAGGAAAGGTTAACTTTATTTTTGTTTTCCTCCAAAAAACATTTAATGCACTGATTTAACATCAGGATTTAAAACACAACAAACTACATCACATGTTTTCAGTGAACTTTAACTGTCACACAGTGTACCTGAAGTTTACAAAAGGCATGGTCACAATGAATGACCCTCAAATGGACTCAAGACTCCTAAATCTGGGAATCAGTAGAGGTTAGAATTTTACCAGGTTAGGATTGATGATGTGTGAATACTGCTTGAATCAGACTATCCTACAGCTTTGTAATTTCAAATTTCATGCTCAGGCAACTAAAAACTACAAGTTGTGTTCTCAATATGTCATTTTTACAAACGATGTCCACAGGATGAATTGTTCTACAATTAGAGATATCCAGTGTCATTACTCTTTTTTTTTTTTTATCTCTTGCTTTCTAGTGTACCTTTACAAACATTAACACAAATATGGCACTCCTAGGGCCCTGACTGATTTCCCAACTTTTCATGTAGGTAGTCTTATCTCCCTATACTAGACTGTAATTATCTTCAGAGCAACAATATAATATTTAAAATATATTCCCCCGCCCTAGCTGGTTTGGCTCAGTGGATGGAGCAAGCATGAACTTGCGGCCTGCATGCAGCCCACCAGCTGCGAGTTTGACATGCGTGGATAGAGCGACGGCCTGTGGACTGAAGGGTCCTGGGTTCATTTCTGGTCAAGGGCACATGCCTTGGTTGCGGGCTTGATCCCCAGTAGGGGGTGTGCAGGATGCAGCCAATCAATCAATCTCTCTCATCATTGATGTTTCTATCTCTCTCTTCCTCTCTGAAATACATAAAAATATATTTTAAAAAATAAAATTTGTTCCCCCAACCACACACATCAATTAACAAGATACTGGGAACAAAGATGTTTTAAAAATGTTTACTGAAGGAATTAACTGAATATACAGTATAACATAATGAGCTTTAAATGCTCTTACTGCTGTCAAGAGACTTGCTTGCTCTGTATTAGTGTTAAGGACATTTCTTGCACAACACTGTTCAAAACACTGTTTCAATAGTTACCTTTAGATTGTGGAATCATAGGTGGTTTTAATGTTATTTATGTTTTATAAATTTTTATAACACATAGGTGTTCGTCTTTTAAAAATATGATCCCAAGAAGTCACTATTTGCAAAGCAAGAGAAATGAACCGAAAGAAACAAGAAAGTTCATTTGGGAGGTGGATGAAGGAGGCAGCCATGGCAAAGACAGTTAGATGTTCCTCAGTATGTCTTGTCCCATTTTTCTACACTAACAGAATTATGTTTACCTGGGCAAATATAAAGACTATTTCTGTAGCCCCTTTACTGTTAGTATGGCCATAGCAGAAATGTCACGTAGCACCGTCCTTAGAAGACACAGGAGTAGGCCTATGACCTCCTTTCTTTGGCCCTTCTTCCATCCTGCTGCCAGGGATGCAGCTGTGATGACTGGAACTCTAGCTGCTATCTTGGACCATGAGTTCACACACAGGGAACCAGGAACAATGTGCCAGATGGAGCCTAGGTCTCTAAAAGCTTTGTGGAGCAAAGCTGCCCTGCTACTTCTAGAAAGCGTATACCTCCATACTTTTATGTGAAAGAGAGAAACTTCTTTTCTGTTTAGTCACTGTATGTTTTGGGTCTCTGTTACTTATAGCTAAACTGAATTCCATGTGTCTACTCCCCCACAAAAAAATTTAAGACAGATCTTGAAAAGAAGAAAAATGCTAAATAATATACTGGGGAGATGCTACAGTAAAACTTTTTTATGACAAACATTTTGATTAATTTAAGAATTACAGAAATGTAAAACGCAGCAGTTTAAAAAATCTCTAAGTAGGTTATAAGGAGACTCTTAACTGATGAAAAAGCCTTATTTTGGACTAACAGAGCTATGCCTGCCCATACACAGTCAAAAACCACTGGCCATGTCTGCAACTAGACTCCTGAAAGTAACAGCTTCCAAGTAAATATTCTGGAATCAGAGGGCTGTCCCTGGTGTTTACAAGAATTTTCTGAATGTCTGGAAATCCAGTGGTGGCGACTGCGCCTGGCACCACCTCCACCTTCATTATATAGCATTTACAGAAAGCTTAATTGGGTGCAGAAAATGGTCCTATTCAGTGGGAGGAGTAGGCGGGAGGGTTTATAAGAAATAAAATGAGGTAGAGTCTAGCTGGAAGATAAATGCCAAACACCCTAAACGAAACACTAATTGAGATCAGTTACAAAGGCACATTATCAACAAGAACAATATGACAGTATGCGAATGAGTGATCAAAACATAATGGAGTTAACCAGGAGATGAGTTCTGAAGACAAGGTAAGTAAGTGATGATAGACTAAAAGGAAAAGACAGGTAAATGGTGGAGAAGAGCCAGGGCGGGGCCTGTGGAGAAGCTCAAAGAAAGATGAGGTTAGAAGAGATGGGGATGGCTGAGTACAGAAGAGGCCACCAGACTTGGGTCCTGGGCCAGGGGAGTTTTGTCCACTGAGTCACTGTTACCTGGCACACCCGGCCCTGTGCTAGGGGCTCCAAGGTAGCAATGAAGACTGTCTTGATAACTGTGTGTGCATTAGACTGAGGTAAGGAAAGAGATTTAATTCAAGGGGACTAGTTAAAATGTTATAATCCTCATGTATGAAGTGAGAACCAAATAAAAAATTTATTAATTAATGCATTCAACTTGTATTTAGAACTATTGATAAAAAAGCAATTCCCTCCCTCCCTCCCTCCCTCCCTCCCTCCCTCCCTCCCTCCCTCCCTTCCTTCTTTTGCCTCCCTATCCTTTCTTCTTTACCAGGCACTGTTCCAGGAGCTGGGGAAACAGTGTGAACCAAAGGGACAAGATCCCCACTCTCACAAGGCTCACAGTCTTGTGAAGGCTGAGGTGCATGAAAAAAAAAAAAAAAGCCAAATATAATATAAGGCAGAAGTGAAGCAAAAGGTAGAATCACCAGAATTTAGACCAGTGTGTAAGTGAATGGGCTGCTAACAGTGGGCCACATGGCTTCTGGGGTTGATGTCATCCTCAAGCTGACCTACTTCCTAGAAGCCAAGGGTCTCAGAGTCCCTCTTACCTGCTTCTCTCTCCCTACCCAGTTTGCACAGTCTGCAATGTGGGGCAACCGAACACCACACGCGGCAGGGGCAACTATAAACAACTCCCCACGTGCAGACCAAATTCCCGTGTGTTCAGAAAGAAGTTGAAACCAACAAACGGATGGCAATTCTACTCTGTATTCATATATTTATGACCTGGTACAACTTACTGCACTTTTATAGACTCAAGAACAATTTGAAATTTCCTTGCATGAACAAAGTGAAATGGAGATATGAATATATCAAAAACCATGTCATTTAAGTTCATCAAGTATTATATGATTTTTAACTTTGCAAGGAAACTAAACTTAACTGTCCAGACAACATTTGGTTTGGAAAGACATACAAATTAATGTACTCACTGGGGGTGAAAGATTAGATGGTGGAAAGGAGCAAGGGTACTAGCCTGCTAGTGGGATTCACACCCGTTTTCCTCCAGGGGCCACCGGACAACGTTTGGAGACATGGTTGGTTGTCACCACTGGAATGGGGGCTGCTGCTGACATCTAGTGGGTAGAGGCCCGGGTCCTGCTATTGACTTCCCACCCTCCCCAACAAAGGATTATCCAGTGCAAAATGTCTCTGCTGAGAATGGCTGCACCGAAGACAACGAGCAAAGTAAAAAACCCACATACCGCAGTGGAGAATTTGGCCATGCCCGCTGTGGGCTTCAGGTCTCCCCCTTCACGTTCAAGTGACGGGGTGATAAAACGCCACCACTGAGTAAGCAAACACTGAACTGTCTTCCACACACTCGACCACAATGGCCGTTCTGAAATAGTGTGTCCTGGTGGACTTTTAAATGGACACGACTTTGATATTATTACTTTGGCTGTTAATTAGGATACAATGACTACTTTGTTCTGGCCTCACTGCTGTACACTCCAGACCCAATTACTACTGACTAATGGCGCCATGAAAAATAATTACGCCCATGTGCTGCAACTTCCACCTTCCACACGCTCTCTCTGTGTTTTTCTCCGCCAGCTATTCTACCTGACTGGAGCAACCGAAGAACACTGCTAATCCCCATAACTGTATCGTCTCCTCTCACAAGAAGCATGAGGACTCGGCTTAAAGAGCTGAGTCAGTCCTGAGAATCACATAATTGCCATAGGCTGCCACATTTAAAACCAGCAGAGTGCAAGCATCTTGCTGTTTGAAGCAGTCAAAAAACACTCCAAACCTGCTAAGGCTGAGAAGCAGGGGGGAAACACCAGTAGGTTGACTCCGTGAGCGAGATAAATTCCCATGAAGTTAATTACTCACAGCGTGAAAGTAACTGAGTTAGCAAATCAACTTTTCTAGACACGGACCAGTGGGATAAAGAAGACAGAGATGAGGAACAGGACCTAGTGAACAGGTTTAACCGGAAAGTTCCCCGGATGACATTGTTAGCATTAGGACCTATAGACCAAGGAGTTTCCTTGTACCAAATCTACGTGAGAAACTCCATCTGTTAGAGAACACGCAATGAAAAGGGGGACAAAGTAAGTGTTCTTCACTCAGTTTTAAAATAATGTGCGGCAGGTGAGATTTTCCTATATTGCTCTTGCATGTGCCAACCAGTCTTTTTAAACGGGCTCTTACCCCACCCAGCCAACAAACCCATCCAATCATCCACGCATATGCTGAGCACCCACTAGGTGCGAGGACCAGCTCTATGAAGCCTGCATCCCTGTTCCATGGAGTTTACCTACCTACCTGATTTCACCTGGACCTCAGCTAGGGTTGCAGCTGTTTCAGGCATCTAAATGCTTTGTGCAAATAAAATGACAACATTAAGGAAAGCAAAAGTGTATGCCGGAAGTGCCTAGGAAATACCAGGTCAATTGACATGTCATAGGTTCCCTACCTGCATGGTTTGTTTAAAAGGCTAATTTATCATGTGGTATTATTTCTTATAGTTATAACTCTTCATAACTCCATTTAGCTTCTCCCTCTAAATCTTAAGATTTCCTCTCACAGTTGATCTTATCTCTGCTTCTTTAACCTGTCTCCACAGACTTTATTCTGCACACTCTCCTTACACCTCCACTGTCTCCCATCACTACCCTTTCCAAACTGGCTCCACGTTCTAAGTCTACCCATTCCCACACCCCACAGAGGGATTGCCGATCCGGGGGAGATGCAATTATCAGACTGCAAGATGGTTTTAGTCTTTCATTCAGGAAATATTAAGCAGCTTCCATGTGCCAAACACTGCCAAGAGGTAAGCAAATCGGACACAGAGCCTGCCTGGACAAACTTGCGACCTTTAGGAGTAGCCAGACAAGCAGCTGCAGAAATAAAGAACAACTGTGGTAAGTGCTGTTAAAGTAAAATACAGGAGGTATGCTAGGAGAGAGCAGGGACCCCACTGGGCTGGCCAGTGCTGTATTTTGGAGTCCACCAGGCAAAGTGTGCAGGTAGAAATTCTAGGCAGAGGAAACAGCATATACAAAACCTGCCACTTCTAGGAATTGAAAAGGGGGCTTTGCCTGATAATAAGGAACCCGCTCAGTGATTCAGAGAGGGGACAAGGCCCCCATCACACAGGGCCCCTGGAGTCAGGTTTTTGGCCCTTAAGTGCACTGGTTGGCTATTGAAAGGTTCTAAGCAATGATCAAATTTGCATTTTAATAAGACTGCTCTGGCTACGTGCTGGAGTTTGCATTAAGGTTCTCTTCAGTGTCCTCCATTTGGTTTTCCATAAATGGTTCAAGTCCCCATGAATTTTTCTCTAGGTGTCACAAATTCCTTTGCACCACATGAGTTTTATTGATTTTAGCCGTAGTGTTATAACCGGGAGGTACAGCCTGGCTGAATTTGGGATGCCCTGTGGTGTGGTCTACACCTTCCCCCACATACTGAAGGGGAGACTGGGAAGGCCCGAGACACCTGAGATTCTCAGGGCCGAGCTGGAGCCCAGGAGCAGCCTTTGCACTCGTCCTTCAGGGCTCTCTCTGTCCATGACCTCGTCCTGCCAACAAAAAAGAAAATATTTTTCCAAAGGATGACTCACTGCAGAGCAAAGTGATGAGATTTCCCTTTCTGAAGGTCATTAAAGCATGATAAACCTAATCGGGAAGGGACAAGTGTGGCATGCGTGAGGGCAGGAAGGAAGACAAGGGGGCATTTTAGGGAAGGCGCGCTCTGATTGAGCACGTTGAGGGGCAGAGGGCAAACTTGCTCCGTATTTGAAACTGGGATGGGAATAGCAGGGACTGAAAATGTCTGTGAAGCAAACAACACTGACCCTGGCCGCCAGCAAGTGTCTCCGTGGAGGAGGGAGAGAAAATGGGGCGGCTGCCAACTCTTAGTGCTCCCGGGCCTTGTCCTTACTCCTCTGCCCACATCTGACGAGGGCTGACGTACCCATCAGGGAAGGAAGGCTAAAGGCAGAGGACAGGGCCTGGGGGGCAGCTAAGACTTCTACCCAGTAGGAGGCCTCTGGCCAGCTGAATTTCAAGGTGGCTTCCCTCTGGAGTCACCTGAGTGTTCCTATCTGCCTGCCTTGCAAGGATCTTGCTGTGGGTGACCCTGACAGTCTGCGTTACATGTGTGATCCAGAACTCAGACGACATATGCTGCCTGCCAGTTGTTATTCTCGGTCGTCAGCGCACGTCGCGTTAGCTATTTAAGACAGTGTCGGGAGTCTATTTGGCTTAGAAACTCTCTTTTGGGCTTTCACTGTCCAAATGTGGAATAATTTGAGCATGAAACTAATATGGTCAACGACAGTAATAGATTACAACCCAGTGAGCAAATTAGGTATCTTGAGTTGATAACGTTATAATAAATACAGCAGTGTGCCAACTAATAAATAATGAAGGAATTGTGGAAACAGAAACCACCGTTTAACAACCATGATAACAATGGTTGATTCATGCAGGGATGATGAGTGCACACTAAGGCTAGTGGGTAGAGACGGCCTACTTAAGGAGAAGATATTGATTGGTTTGGCCTCAGAACACCTCCCCCACAAAATACTTATCAATCCCAAAGGGAAATGTGGTGACTCTCAGTATAGAAAGCTGACGGATAACCACCTGGACCGGGTGATCGAGGCTATAGCATCATGTGCCCCGGATGTCACGCTCTGAGAAGAGCACAGCATCATGGCTGTGGTGTTCCTGCTTGGAAGGCATGGCCTGAGTCTAGGAACACTGATGGGATTCTACTTAAAAAATATCCTACAAAGTAGCAGGTGTCTCTTTTTAAACTGCCACGGTCATGGAAGAAAGGGAAGGTTAGGCTGAGACCTGTCTAGATTGAAGGGGATCAAAGAGATGTGACAGATATACCACATGCACGTATGCACACACAGATGCAGAAACGATGGAGCAAATGTGGTAAAATGTTACCCACTGGGGAATCTGAATCATAGCAGCTATTTAAAGACAGGTCAGGCATCTATTTGGCTCAGAAACTGTCTTTTGGGATCTTGCTGTTCAAATCTGGGATAATTTGAGCATCAAAATAACAATGTCAATCAGTGTGTGTGTGTGAAGGCACACACACTCACATGAACAACTGTAAACGTCCATTTGCCCCGCCCTGCATGTAAAACCTGCCTTCACTGTGCCGGCAGCGTCTCTGGGGTACGTGAGTGCAGTCGGCCAGTCACCAGGGAGCACAGCCAACACTCCACTGTTGCTCAGATGTCACAAAAGCAGCTTTTTAAAAAACAAACAAACAAAACATGGGCTGATGTCTCTGCTCTCCAGTATTACGTATTCTTTGAGGAACTTTACATTTGTGTGAGGTATCCTTGTAAACTTGTAGAGCTTCTCAATTATTAATCTTGCAGACTGATGTGCCAGGAGCCCCTTTAGAGAGAATGCAGTCTGAAAGATCCTTTCTGTGGCATTAAAAGTCTTCAATGATTTAGCCCCAGTCCAGCTCTTCCCCGTTTCCTCCCCACCCTGAGCCTCAGTCCACGGGAGCGACTTGCAAGCCTATCTGCCTTTGCTAATCCTGTTTCCTCTACCAGCACACACGCCCTTCCCCAGCCTCTGCCACCTGTCAGAATTGGCTGTATCCACCTTGGGGCCCATCCTTTGTAAAGTCTTCACTTACCTCCAACTGCTCTGTTCTCGGAAGAACTGGGTCCCTCCTTCCCTCCATTCTCCTAAAACTTTGCCCACACTTACGGACACGTGTTATAGTTAGCAGGCACATGACTGCCTTCCCCTAACAGACTATAGGCATCTTGGGGGCAGGAACCACACAGTATTTATTTCTCTATCCCTTACCGCATAGCATGGTGATTGGCACCCAGCATGTTCAATGTTTGTTGAAATGTAAACTCCCATGTCTAGGCATGTACCGATTAATAAGTGTGGTGGAGAAAGAGTGTAATGATTAAAATCAGACACTCCAGGGCCAGGCTGCCTGAGTTTGAATCCTGGCTTTGCCACTTTCCAGCTGTTGGCAAGACAGATTCTACCCCAGGGGTGCAGTTGGGAAAAACAATGGCCTGCTTCGCAGTCCTGCTGTGGACCACGGAGAAGGATGCCTACTGTCCACTATTATTGGACCACTCTGTAGTTTGGTGACGCTTATAGCCCTGGCATCCCAAGATGATCCAGAACTCTCCTCCCTCCACCCTGCCCTACACCCCGCTACTGGCCTCCTGAGAAGGTACAGTTTGAAGTGTTGAAATGTTTATTCCAAATCAATTGGGTTTACTAAACTCTTGAGGTCTAAGTTGGCTTCTGCTTCCCAGAGTGGATGAGGGAGATGCCGCGTGGCCTTCAGGAGACTGTGCCTGTGCACGAGGGTACACACTACCAGGGGTGGGCAAACTTTTTGACTCGAGGGCCACAATGGGTTCTTAAACTGGACCGGAGGGTCGGAACAAGAGCATGGATGGAGTGTTTGTGTGGACTAATACATGTTAACACTGCTGCTGGTGAAGGAGCGGAGGGGAGAGCAAGAGAACCCTTGCTCTTTCGGCTCCGTGGGCCGGATAGAACAGCCGAACGGGCCGGATCTGGCCCGTGGGCCGTAGTTTGCCCATCGCTGCACTAGGCTCAGGGACAGTGGGGTGCTGGAGCTGGTCAGGCAGAGAGAGTGATCGAGGCTATAGCATCAATTAGGCACTGGAAGGAGGCAAAATAAAACTAAGAAGAAGTAGGCAAACGTCCTCCAACCTTTAAACGTATTATTATGGCCCGAGTTAAAATATTTCCTTGTCACAGTAAGAGGACAAAGGGAGGCACTGGTGTTTCTGAACAACCTCATTCTCATACCTCTACCAAAGTCATAGGAGTAAAGCGTTCTTTAACACAACGCAGAGGCGTGTGCCTTAGACCCAAGGGGCACCTTCCCATCCAGCCAGAATGGCTGCCTAAATAGGGGGTGGGGGGTATAATTCTTTTTCGTATTGTTGTTAACACTCACCTGAGAATATTTTTTCCCATTGATTTTTAGAGAGAATGAAAGGGAGGGAGGGAGGAAGAGGGAGAGAGAAAAAAACAAACTTTGATGTGAGACACATCCATTGGTTGCCTCTGGCATGGGCCCCAACCAGGGACGGGGAACAAACCTGTAACCAAGGTATGTGCCCTTGACCGGGAAATCGAGCCTGCAACCCACTGGTTTGTAGGCTGATGTTCTAACCACTGAGAAACACTGGCCAGGGTGGAGGTATAATTCTTTTCATAACACAAGAACAGGAGCTGTCAATATCTCCCAGTCCACACACACGCAAGGGGAAGCAGGAATCTGGAATCGCTCCATGCCGCAGTTAGGTCTGTATGTGTGAAATGAGGGGGTTGGTGGGACTCGGTGATTTCCAAAGGCTGCTTCCAGCCTGTGACTCTGACTGCACGTTGCACAAAACTTCCTAACACCTCATGCTATGTGATCGAGCGAGGAAAGAAGTTAATTGCAGCAGCTGTCAGACCAGATGTGCAGGCGGGCAGAGCCCCTGGCCTTGCTCTCTTCCCAGGCCATTTCGCAGCACCTTTCCAGTTGCACCACTACCCCTGGCACCACCTCAGGTTCCCCACTTCCCTTGGCGGTATCACCGGTTCTACTCAGGGCGTGTCTGAGGCGTCCAGAAGCCAGGCTGCAGGTGAGCGGTTGCGAGGGAAGGAAGTGGAAAGAGTTGCTGCTCCTGGGAATGGAACGGGCTGTGCCTTAATAAAGGGTGCATGACATTAAGGAGGCCGGGACATTACACTAAGGTGCACTCTATTACAGAGGCCCCGAGGCTTACACAGTGGCCCTCATCTCCAGGGTTCAGTGTCAACCACAAGAGGCAGTGACTCTTTACCCCAAATCTGTCTGAAGTAGCCAAGATGCCAGTCTTCAGAACTTGCCCTTCGCCAGCTTAGGCAGTGTTGCTCTTCGAGGCCCACTGTCTAATTTAAAAAGCTATTGCTGAGACACAGCCCGGATGTTCATGCCTGCATCCAAGAGAACTAGCTCGGGAACTAAATTCTATTCTCCCAACTTTCTTTAAAAATAACACGTTGCTCTTCCTGGCGGGTGTGGCACAGTTGGCTGGAGCGCTGTCCCGTACACCGAAAGGTTGTGGGTTAGACTCTAGAGCAGGGCACATACCTCGGTTGTGGGTTCCATCCCAGGTTGGGGTGCATACAGGAGGCAAAAGGTTGATGCTTCTCTTTCTCCTTTCCTCTCTCTTTAAATCAATAAACATATCCTGGGGTGAGGGTTAAAATTTAAACTTACATAAAATAACAATGCTGCTCTAAGCATAAAGAGGAAAATGTGCCAGTTCAAAGGGTGATTGTTGACGAGCTGAGAAGAAGCATAAACCTGGACTTTGGGACAGAAAGGGCCTTTCTAACACAACAGACACAAACCGGGGAGGGGTTGGGGGGGGGGGGGGCTGGAGTAACTGTATGACTCTCGGCCCTTACTTTGTTTTATAGTGTTTATATAAGAGAAAGAAACCAGCTTTAAAAGCACACTGAGCAGTTCCCATTAGAAAAACCGAGCTGAAAACAAATGGCCAAGAATGGATTTAGCAACAAAAAGGGAAACTCTGGAATTTAATTAAACCATAAACTCAAAAACTCAAGCCTTAGCATACAGTACAACCTTTCACTCCTGCAACAATGATGGCTTTATGTTAAAGCCCCAGACAAAGCTGAAATTTTCACTGAACCAAAAATCAAGCTCTGAGTGATCCTTCCCGGCTCGTTAACCGGAGCAAATACTTTACATGACATACGGAGCCTGCGTTTCTATCCCACCCACCCCCACCGGGAACGGCGCTCTGTCCTCCTGGTCTTTATTGGAGCTTTCTTACTTACCCACCCAGAAACAAAATAACTGATTTTCAGCAAGCAGGAAGCCAAGTCTCAGGCATGCCTCCCTCGGCATTAAAGGGACTACCCACATGGGCAGGCAAAGGGCCCAGGAGCGGCTGCCGAGAATTTATTTATACCCATTTGGAATTTCCTGACTAACCAGCAGCCTCCTGCTGGCCACGGGTTTAATTCCAGGACGCTGGGCGTCAGTGAGACAGCAAAAACTACCCACGAACGAAACTGCTAGGGAGGATCTTAACAACACAAGCGGTGAAGACAGACCTCTCTCTCCCATGCCCCTTCTGAGTTTCCAAACAAACTATCCTACACGAAACGCTAACCTAGAAATGCAGCTGTGGACCTGCTCATTCTAGGAAGAACTTAGAAAGGCAGCAAATGTTTCCATAACCCCCCCTGCCCCCCCCCGCCCCCCCCCCCTATACACACACACTCCCCCACCAAAGCCTCCAGGGCTGAGCAAGGCTCCCTGCTATAATCCGAGCCCTGGCTCAGCAACCCTCTTATGAAGGAAATGAGTCGGTGTAATGCTGAGCCCAGGCTGGGCTGGAGACAAGTGGTTCCTTTCCTTGGTGTATTTTTATTTAATGCAGCATGCAATTTGAAGGCTAAAAACACTCCCATTCGTAAACCACACGCCCAAACCTTTTTTTGTTGTTCCTTTAAACATTTTTACCCAGATTAGACCATGTGACTTTCTAAGACACAGAATTCGTTCCCCCTAAAAATGCATTCTGTTTTAGGGTGATCATATATTTGAGCAACCTTTGGTTTCTGTTTAAAAAGTGAAAGAATGATGTCCCTCTAATGATTTTACTTCAATTCACCACCTTTAAAAAATAAGAAAGAAAAGTTTCTTTTAAACCGTTCGTCACCTATGCCTAAATACACTGGGTAAAAGTGAATCGAGAGGAAGAGATTTACAGAATTTTCTCTACAGGACAAACAAGCAAAGCCAGTTCTAAACAATAAAGCAGAGATTACCGAAGATTAGGGATGGCTCTAAATGGCCTGCTTTGTAAAGTTCAAAACAGGAGAAAGGCGCAGTTTCCAAGCGCCCACACTGCATTTGCCTCGTTTGACTGGTTCCGTTTTAGTGTCCGCTCGCTGCCCGCATCACTCCATTCATCTGCTCCTTCCACTCTCCCAGCCCACATCTGGGGGCTGGATACTTCAAGGGATTCTCTTTGGCACAGACATTTTTCTGTGTGAAGCTACAAAGATTAAACTTTTTAAGGATGATGTGGGACTCGCTGAGGTTTGTTTTACACAAAACAAACAAACTGACTGAAAGGGAAATAACAAGCCAAGAACAAAGCTTCCAGTGGCAGATACTTTGAAATACGGGGTCCAAATAATTCCAAATTATGTTACCCAATACCTCCAACATCAGAGATCTGAGTTAGGCCGATTCTTATGTTTTTGGGGGACTTCAGAAAACTTTATGGAGCTATTTACATACCATAAAACTCACCCATTTTAAGTGTACTGATCGGTGAGTTTTAGTGAAAGTATATACCGTTGTGCATCTAACACCACAATCCAGTTGTAGAAAACATCCATCATCCTTAAAGCTATCCTCGGGTTTGTTTTATCATTTGCTTTTAACAGGTAATTTTTCTTCTCTGTGCTTTTGAAGAAAGCTTGGTATTATTTAGTCACATTAGTATTGTCCCAACTAGATGTTAATATCAAAAGTCTTGTTCTTAAGACTTAAACTGAGGAAAGCAACAGAATGTAGTATTTCTTAATCCTGCAAAGCAAAAATAATCCTGCTACGTTTTTATTTTCTTTTATATTGTGTTCTGGTAAGAATAGAGCTTACTCTACCAAAGCAGTTGAAGGTAATTATCTCGCATGTGTGCTTCTATGAAGGCAGGTCTAGCAGAAAAAGTCATTGTATGCAAATAAGTCTCTAGACCTCTGATAGAATTAAAAATAGGAGAGTCACAAAGGTTCCCATTGTAGTGACAAAGGCACACCTGTCTGCCTTTCCTCTCTCTTTATGTACAAAAGAAGAAGCCAAATGCAGTCTGGGAGGATGAAGACGTACTCAAGGCTTTTCCTCGGATAGGTAGAGTGTAGGCAGAAAAGATGACTCCCAGTGAGAAGGGCAATGGGCCGTAGATAAAAGGCTTCTGTGTTTCCCGGCTGGCTGAGGGAGTGCACTGACAGTCTTCCCAGGAGGGTGGCTGCAGAGTTCTGAGCCTGCAAGCAGGCATACCTGAGCCTGTGCTTCTTCTACGCTTACTTAACAGGATTACCGCATCAAGGTCTTTCTCCAGAGGGCCTGACCCCAGGTCTAGAGATAAAGCCAAAATCAAATGAAGTATTGACTGGTAACAATGAATTCTATTCTGGACATTTTAAGATGCATATATCCTGGCATGTCCTGAATTTACCTTCCCCCTCCTCTCCTTGATTTCTTACCACCTTCCCAGTCTCAGAGCCACAGCACAAATGCACCTGGGTTATCAGTCTCACAACAGTCTCCTTGCCCCCATCTCTCCCCACCATGCACTGCGCACAATTCTTCTTGACCGCACTGCTCCAAGTGTGTCAGACATTTATAGGAACTCGTTTAATCTTCACAACAACCCTATGATTGTCGGCAGTTCACAGGTGAAACTCATGTCATCCATGTTGCTACTCCACTGCTCCCGTCTACTCGACTGCTGTATTAATGCTACACTGCATTGAAAAGCCACACGCCAAGCACATTCGTTCCTGTAGCCCTTAGAGGGCAAAGCAAGCTGGGGAAGGGGAGGGGAGCTGACATTTCTGGTGGATGGTGTTTCAATGCTTTTGCTTGTACCATTCCTTCCCCTTCTGATGTACACCCCACAGTCCAGTGGTCGGCAAACTCATTAGTCAACAGAGCCAAATATCAACAGTACAACGATTGAAATTTCTTTTGAGAGCCAAATTGTTTAAACTTAAATGATATAGGTAGGTACATTGTTATTAGGTTAATTAGGGTACTCCTAAGGCTTAAGAAGAGCCAAACTCAAGGGGCCAAAGAGCCGCATGTGGCTCGCGAGCCGCAGTTTGCCGACCACGGCCCTACACCAAACCTTCTCGGACAAAGTATTTCTAGTTTGCAAGGATCAGCTAAAATATTGGTTCTGCCTGCAGTTGTCTCATCTTCCCAGCCTCCTCTTCCAGCCAGGCTCCCAGAGTAGCTTGTTTTTCCCCCTGTTCCAATCTGTGCACACACCTTACATTCCTACAAACGTACAGAAGCTTTGTGCTTTTCATCTCAACCACAGCTGTGCCCCGGCACTGCAGGTGCCCAGGACGCATTCGGTCAATTTAATTCCTTCGTGAGGAGCCAAACTTGGAGTATTTCCTTTTAAAGAGCTGCATGAAAATGTCAAGGACTCTGAGCCCAGGTCCTCACTTTACAGCTGAGGCAGGACAATGGGTGATGGGACTAACATCACCTTTGCCATTCGAGGTGAAGGTGCCAAGGCTGGAACCTCCCAGAGCAAGCACGTCAGTGCCACAAGTTCTCAACCCCGCTGCACAATCAAAGGGCCTGGGCTGCTTCTAAAAATGCCGAGTCACCCTCCCACTCCCACCTCAATGAGTCAGCATCTCCTGGGGTGGGACCAGAGGCATCAGCAAGTTTAGAAGCTCCCCAGGTGAGTCTGTGCCACAGCCTGGGATGCGAAACTGGGCTAGAAATCAAGCAAAATCTGAAACGCCAAGTGTGCTCTTCCTTTAGGCTAAAAAGAAGCTGAGAGCCAAATTGGGGGCAGCCCTTCAAGCAATTCCAGTACCTTCAGAGTCCAGATCACAAGTTCAAATACCTTTAGAGTCCAGGCCAGCAACGGAAAGGAAGAGGTCTGGGGGGGGGAGTGGGTGGGGTGGGGACCATAGAGTCCCTGTCCTCTCCCGTTGCCTGTGGACCGATGGAAATACACCCCAGTGATGTGTCAGATCTTTTGACTTTTCAAGAGAAGCTGAAGAAATCGGTATTTTTATATGAAACTGCCTAATTTAAAAAACTTTGACAATTGATGGGGGGGGGGGGAGAAACTATATTTATCAATAAATAACATAATAAAGTAAAAAAAAAATTGGGGGCAATTAATTCAAATTTTAAAAAAGCATTGAGTTGGTCAAACAGAACATGCTCCCAGGCCTCCCTGTGGCACCCAGCAAGGACTTCCCGGTATTTATTCGGGATCCAGTTTCATTCCTGTTCCCGTCCCTTTTCTTTTCCCACTTTCTAAGTGGCCAACTTTTTCTCATTTTATGTTGCAAGAGTCCTTGTTGGAACAAGCTATAACAAATTAGAAAAACAATTTTCATTCTGGTGCATATTAACTTAATTGCTTATATTTAAATTTAGCTCTTTTACTACTAAGATGTTAAAAGAGAAAAAAAACTCATGGATACAGACAACAGTGGAATGATTGCGGGGGTGGGTGGGTGGAGGTGAAAGAGGGCACGGGGGGGTGGGGGGGGGTAAATGGTGCTATAAAAATATATATAAAATAAAGATAAATAAATAAATACAAAGGCAACAATCAAAGCCACAGTCCAGGATCCCTTGCACCATTTCTCTCACAGGTAAACTTGATGTGCAAAATCCTGATTTATAAGCCCACCTTGTAAGAAATCATCTTAAAAAGAAACAGATTGAAGGCAAGATGCTGTTATCACTTTTAAAGGGGGCCTGAGTTATTTCTGCAGTCTTTGAGACTTCTTCCCAACCCCTAAAGAATTCAAATACCGTATGAGCTACTTTACCCATCTTTTCTCAGACTGTGATGGGGTGTGACACCAAAAGCTGGGTGCCTAAGGAAACCACGGTGAGGGAGAAAAGCGGGCGTAGTTCCTTTCCGTGTCACCACAGCTGCTTCTCCACCCACATCCACCAAAACCCAAGGGACTGTCAGGACTTGAAGAGATTACAAGGACAGGTCCAGCAAGGGCTCCCAGCTCTCTCTTGCCCCGTGGGGTGTGAACAGTGCTGGGTGTTGGAAGAGGACTGACTCCTCCTGTGTGGGACAGGGATTAGAAGGATCTGCTCCTACAACTGAACGCAAGGGGAGATTTTCCCAGGAGAGGCCACAGTCAACATGAGGAGGGTGTGTGCCCCGTGGAGGTGTGCCATTCCACTCAGGAGAGTGAAATTAGGAAGAGGATGCTGCGGAAGATGGGCCTATCTTAAAAGCCAGAAAAAGTCCTTTCTTCATGATACCCTACTCAACCAAGTGCATTTCCCCACACGTATGTGAGCCTTAACACTGGAGTCGCAATGAATTCATACACATTAGGCTTCCCTTTCAGTCTGGGTTGCCCCAGGAATATTACTTTCATCCAATTTAAACAAGAGACTGTCACGCAATATGCTTTCATCTTCGGATTTAAAATCAACATTTAAAAAAGTCAAACGGCCCTAGCTGGTTTGGCTCAGAGGACTGAAGGGTCCCAGGTTCGATTCCGGCCAAGGGCACATGCCTGGGTTGTGAGCTTGATTTCCAGAAGGGGTCATGCAGGAGGCAGCTGATCAATGATTCTCTCATCACTGATGTTTCTCTCTCTCTCTCTCTCTCTCTCTCTCTCTCTCTCTCTCTCTCTCTCTCCCTTCCTCTCTGAAATCAATAAAATTAAAAAAAAATGGTCAAATGACAAAATTAACTGAAGCACAAAACCAAGTGAGGGAATTAAAACTTTAAATTAGATTGCCACAAAGACTTTGAAGGCTGTAAATAATCAGTGATGATAAGGACAGTTCTTCTCATCTCAAAGGGGTGTCAGACCTGCAGAGACCTTCCTCAAAAACAGTGGGAGAAGGAAGGTAGACCAACCAGCCACACTCCCACCTGAGAGGTCACCAACTCAGGTCCTCATCCAGTTTCAACCAGCCACCAAAGCAGACTAGATACTAGGCCTGGGACAAAAGAAACCGGCCAGGGTTCCACCTCCTCTCTCCCTGGTTGGGTTGCTAACAAGCAGAGAAAGGAGAAAGGAGAGAGGCCATGAAAGAACTTTCCAAATGGCCTGTGACAATAACCCTCCCTGGACAACCACATTATATCAGGTCACCTCTCCCTGAAACCCAAAGCATCTAACAGACACTGTCATTGTAAGCCTCCCTAGAGTACGTGATGGGAAGAAGGCAGATACCAAGACCTCCACTTAAGTCAGAGGAAGAAGAAAGCAAGCACGTGTGTGTGACAAAGTGAGAGCCGCCTGCTCATTCAGGCGGGGAGAACACTGCAAAGGGCATAACAAGATAAGACTGGCAACTGGCAGGGCTCAACCCCAGATTCATAAGTAGGCACTGTCCTGCATTTTGCTCTGTATTAGATGCCCAGCATTATGCCAGCACAAAGCCGGTGTGCTGCAAATACCTGCCGAACACTGAGCATGGTGACTCTATGCTCAGCACTACGCAAGCCACGATGGGCACACCAAGATGAAGATGACACGGAATCTTGCCTCACAAGACCTCGAAGCCTACATATTCTTGAGGTACACAACCATAACTCTTACCTAAAAGCAAGTGATGACAACTACTTAATAGAGTGCAAAGCTCCCTGGGAATAAGGAAGAGGAAGGGTGACTTTCCATTGGGAGTATCTGAGAACACCTGTTGGAAAAGGTTAAGAGAAGAAGCAGGTCGTGAAGGAGAAGAAGGGCTTATATTAATAGGTAAGGGAAAGACGTGCAGAGGAAGAGAACAGTGCTCTGAGCAAAGCCACTGAGAGGGGAACAGGACAGAGTGGGCCTGGGGGACAGCAGCTGGGAGGGTGCAGGGGACCGCACCTCTTTCACAGCTCTTTGGGCAGACCTGGTGTCTTGCTACTTGGAGCCGTGGAAGCTTGGAAGGCTCACCATGATTTCTGCACGCACCAGGACTGGAGAGACAGAAATAGACTCTGGATTCTATCAAAATAAGGCCAAAACCAACAGCTCAGAGTTAAGAGAAGGGAACAGAGATTAAAGTGAGTGAAAGATAAAATGGTTGGAGAGAAAGAAAAAATAACAAAAGTATAGAAAGCTGAATGATCCTTAATCTTGCCAGCCATCCTTAGCAAAACAAAATCACAAAGCAGTGAGAATGAGGCAAAGACAGACCAACTTTTGCAGGCCCTGAGGACTGGAGCGTTCCACAAGAGGGAAACAGCTGCCTTTACTGCCACACACATGTATGTGCAGTCACTTAAAAGCCAGCTGCTGGATGAATGAACTGGCTGAACTGAAGTATTTCTCCGGAGTTCTGAGTTATTCCTTCTGGGAGTCCCCAAAGGAAGCCCCGATTTAAATGCACCACTATTTGGAAAGTTTACTTTTTCATCATCCAAGTGTCCAGAAGACAGACCACCAAAGAATCACACCCCAGAGGGAAAGCCCCGACTCTGGGTCCCCTCTACCTTTCTGAAGATGCTCTGGTCTTGGGTTTCTTCACTTAAAAGCAGTATCCAGAGGCGGCGTAAGTTCCAGCAGCTTCCTAGTGCCCACAGAACGTCTGTGCACCCTTCCTCAGAGATCACACAGTGTGTGTGTGTGTGTGTGTGTGTGTGTGTGTGTGTGTGTGACGCAGGAGAGTGCAGAAGGCAGTGCTCAGGGTCTGCTGGGATTCCTTACGGGACAGGCTGGCAGAGCTTGTGATGTGACCGCTTCCCCTCACACGGCCAAACAGCTGTCCCTGGGGCAGACGTGGAAAGCGTGGTGCTAATGGAAAAATCTGGTGGCACAGGACTTGGGTGTTTTGCAATGTTTTCCTGTAGGCTGCCGCTGCATTGGTCTGACATGCAAACCATTCCCTCCTCCCCTCCCGGCCTACAGACTTCCAGGTCTCCACCCCGAGTGCTATAAAAACCAGTGTCTCATCAGGCTGATTCACCCCTGGAAGGGGCGGAGTCCCGGTGAGGGTTCATGCTGCACGGAGCCGGCAGGTCTTCTGCCTCCTCTGCCAGGCCAGAGAAGACAAACCCGTCTTTGTCCTCACAGTCGGAGGGGACCACGCCAAGCGGGCTGCCTCAAAAACATGTCCCTGGTGTGCTCCTGATCTGAATAAAGCATCCCAGCCACTGGATCTGAAATGCTGGGGGAAAGGAAATAAAATTGCCGTACCTTGGAGGGTATGTGGAATGAGATGAGGGGGATACTGAGAGCAGAGAGAGAGAGAGAGTGAACTATTTTGGGTGTTAGTTATAAAAATGCCAGCGCTGATGCACACAGACTAAGGTTTTAAAGGTATGAATCAGCTGGATTATGGATTATTAGAACTGTCACATCTGTCTCCCCCTTTTATATTTCTAGTCTGGGAATATTCTCCCTTTCTTCTTCCAGGAGACTCTTAAATGTGCCTTCCGGAGAGAAACACTCCTAGTGCCTTAGCCTGATGGGCGGTAGATGCCAGAGGAAAGGGCACCAGAACATGGGCAGGGATGGGAAAATTGGGTAGGACAAGCTGAATCAATGTTTTCCCAAACTTATCTGCAAAGCTGATGGGATTTATCAACTAAACCAAACACTGTGAGACTAAATTTGGAGAATTGCATGACTATCTCTTGATGCTACCTAACAGAAATCTCGTCCAAAATATAAAAGACCCCTTTCGAGAGAAAACTTTTCCAAGTAAGTAAAATTGTGAAAAAGAACCTAAAATAATCTCAGTACTTGTGACTATTAATAGCTAATGACTTCCATGAACTATTGCTCTAGTACCAGCTCCTTAATAAAGTAAGGATTCACATGTCAAATTGCAACCATGGCCACAACCTTTGATCCAGCTGGGAGAAATGTCATGGACCACTCAAACGGGGCTTGTCACAAACAGGACGGAGCAAGAGTGGTACAAAGGTTTAACTTTCAGGATAAGAACAAACCCCATGACTCCAACAACGTGTCCCTCGGCCCAGCTCTCCCACATGTCAACAGTTCTGCTTTTCTACCTGTTGGTTAGAAAGGCCTTCTGAATATTATAGAATATTATTTAACCTGAATTTTCAGCCATGGCTTGCTCCCAGAACTGCTAGGATTAGAAATCTAGTCACAATTTTTTTTCCCCCCAAATCCTCAAAATAGCAACTTGCTTATTATTTTTAAGTTGTGAGATCACAAAGGTTATATATACAAATGGGCCGCACAGTTTAAAAACTTCTCATTTTCAGGCTTCACAGTGAACTACAACCCCAAAGCAGAACCAGGCTTTGCCTCTAAAACATGAGCATAGTCCTAAAGCATATGGAAATGAGTAAGCCAGTTACAGCTCACTCCGAAAACATCCCGCAGAGAAGCCAGGAGAGGAAAAAGGGAAACACCAATTTATTTTTAATTAGAATTTCGAGACGTGTTGGAATGGCTCTTATCAAATCTGATTTCCTGGCTGGGTCTTCCTTGAGGTTTTTATTAGAGAAGTCTCCTCAATGCAATTTTAATTAAAATCTGTTGCCAGAAAAGAGCAAGAATTCACTACTCCTCTGAATTTGGGAACTCTGCTAGTATTTTTCATGCCAGATCAAAACAAACAGCTTTTTTTAAAAAAAAAACAGAAAAGGACCCCTGAGCAGAAACTGAGCGCTTCAGTCACTCATTCCCTGGGCCCACACAAACCTTTCTCAGAAACGACACAGAGGAGATGAGCTGGAATTATCCAGCTCACAGGAAGAACGCAAACCCTGGGAAAGGAAGCTGGTGAGTTACACTCTGACGGGCTGAGCTGGCTCACCCAAGTCCTTCAAGAAAGAGGGGAAGTGCACAATCCGAAGCCAACGCCAATACTCACGATGGGAAGTCTGTGGGTGAGCAGGCACAGGACACGCACGTCCTTGGAGGAAGGGCTCTTCTAATCCTTTGCCCCACGATGCAAGCTTAGAGTGACAGCAGCAGCTCAAGTCCTCAACACAGTGGACCTCCCTGTGGGGTTTTCATTTGGGGTTTTTTTCTTTCTTGTTGGCACCCACCAAGCATCTAGGAAGATGTCTCCAACCAGAGGGTATCTTTGCCCGGCACCCTACCCTTCCTATACTCCCTACACTCGCTGGAAGTACCTGCCTCCGCCTGGCTGGAGAGATAATCACCTGCCTGAAATCAGATGCTTAACCCATTACGACTCGATCAAGGTTTGGAGCAAGAAAGCATATTAGGTGAAGCTGGCCTATGGCTTAATGAAAACCCAAGCCCTGTAAACAGGCAAGCTCCGAGCAGGCAAGGACCCTTGAGAACCTCTGAAGGGGCTGCATGCATCCTGGGGTTTTGTTTAACCAGACAGGCAGGGCACCGAAACCCAGGTCTCCTGTTTGTAGGTAGTCTCAGCATTTCCACCGCTAGGAGATTCAAGGATAACAGCTTTTTACCTAAAAAATGTAACTGTCTTCTCATCCACCATCACTGCGAGAAAATGAATTATCCCATTGATAAACGTCAGTGTGAAATTAGCCTTCAATAAATGAACAACGAACAGTTTCTTTTAAAGTTGAAATGCACAATCTAACTAAATTCAATTATTAAATGCATATAAGATATTAGATATATTTTAATTTCCCTCTCTAAAATAATTCACACTAAGAGAAAATAACTTAGCAACATAACCCCTATCAGGAAGGACATTTTATTCTTAACCATGCTACTTCTGGGTTTTATACATTTTCTGAAATTACATACTTCCCCCTGGATCTGTTTAATCAGAACTTCGCGGACACCACAGTTCTGATTTTAATGTCAATGGAATGCCGTAAGCAAAGAAAAGAGACTCTCCATATTGAACGTCTGGCTTAGCCATTAACTGTGTGAGCTGGACAAGTCGTGTTTTGTCACCTAAAAGTCGGGCAGGGAGATTGGACAGGTAGAATCTAAAAGACCCCCTCCCTCCTCTAGCTCTCACAGGTTTTTGTTCCACCCGCTCAGCGCTCCCAATACGCCACTGAACACACCGCCGACGGGAGAATGCAAAGCACAAGTAGCAACACACATTGGATCCTTTTGCACAGGAGACCCCGGAAGGTCATGCCAGCTACCCACCAGCCGAAGCAGCCCCGGTTTCTAATCAGCTCACCCTCTGCCTCTGAACCAGCGCCAAGGCGGACGACACGCCGGGGACCCGCCGCGGAGAACACACCACCTCTGCTGTGGCCGGAGACTCTCTCCACAGGTGGCCTCAGAAAACACCAGGGTGGTTCCAGCCAGACCAGTCAGTGCAAACTGGTCTTGCACTTGACAAACAGCAGGCAGTTCCTGCTGTCAGGGTCACCGCAGTGGGCTCAGAGTTCTGTTTGAGAAATACTCCTGCCCAGAAAAAATATTTGCACAACCGAGAGTGGGCTGCAGGCGCTCCACCTGCGCTGCCAGGAGCCTCTGGCTCTGAGTGACCGGGGGTACCAGTGGCCTTTGTACCTCCTTGAAGATCAGCGTGGAGACAAAGCCTGGAGCCGAGTAACTGACAGGCTCACGTATGAAATGTATTCTATTAATTTAAAATGACAGCTGCATTTTCATGCAATTCAATAAAGACTTGAATAAGTAAATAATGTTATCTGTCTCGGGGGGGGGGGGGGGAAATGTATATATTTAGGCTGTGAAAGAGAAACAGCAAAAGAGGGCAAAACGGCAAGTAAACTAGTAAAGGCAAGTATTCGCAAAAATAAAAGATGGTGACGGCAGGCAGAAAAAACCGCTCCATAGCGCTCCTCTACTTGTTTCCTGTAACTGCTGGACTCAGGACAGCAGCACAGTTCCTGCCCCAGTGCCACAGCAACCCTGGCACGATGGCACCTGCCCGGGTGTTTATTAGATCAGGAGCGCACGGCAGAGGCAGCAGGGGGGCAGTGATGTCCTCTGACATCGGACCTGCACCTTGCATCTTAAAAAAGTGTTTTTTATGGCTATTGTTTCATTTTTTTTTTTCTCACAACAATCCTGTGAAGTAGGCAGGACGGGTATTATTATCTTCATCTGACAAATAAGCTACTTATTATTTGGCTTCTGCAGAGATTCTAAACTCTTAATTAACATTTCACAACATTAATTAGTGTTTAGAGAGGTATCAATCAGTGCCTCCAGTTTACAACATGATTCAGAAACTTGGGGAAAAGTGGACTGTCCCCATCTGAAAAATCTGCAGAAATACAGCAATTTTCCTAACCAAAGACCCGCCCCCTCCCCCATGTACTTCCTAATTAGCTATAAAGAGGACAGTCATAATCCATTATGATGCTCATTCTCATCACGTTAAAAAATGGCATTAGGGCCCTAGCTGGTTTGGCTCAGTGGATAGAGCATAGGCCTGCTGACTGAAGGGTCCTGGGTTCGATTCCGGCCAAGGGCACATGCCCGAGATGCAGGCCCGATCCCTGGTAGGGGGCGTGCAGGAGGCAGCCCATCAATGATTCGCTCTCATCATTGATGTTTCTCTCTCTCTCTCTCCCTCTCCCTTCCTCTCTGAAATTAATAAGAATACATTTTTAAAAAAATGCCTTTAGGGTACTCTTAGTGATACCACAATACAATGTTTAAAATTAATAAAAACAAAACTGCGTCAGTCATCAGAAATCCGATGAAGGATCTAGTGAAAAGGAGGTCACACTGACAGTGACAGGGTGGGCAGGAAGGAAAAAGATGCAACAGGTCAGGTTTCCAGGCTCAGCAAACAAACAGAGGACACGCAGTTAAATTTGAGTTTCAGGTAAGCAAAATACTTTTACAGACTCTGTCCGCAGAAAACCTCAACTTCCCCTCGAAGATAAGATTCTTTCTGCCTGTTTTGCTCATTGCTGTGCCCCCAGTGCACAGAACAATGCCTGGCACGTGGCAGGTGCTGAGTGATATTATCCATATTGATTAAGCGAGGTGGTATGGGCATGGGTGCTTGCTATGTAACTAACCTCTACCCATTTTGCATGTTGGAAATGGATCCTAATAAATTTTACAAATTACAGTATTAATTAACTGCTCTTACTTTCAAATCAGCACCTTTTATCCAATCTAACTGAAGGACACACTGGGGAAGTCAGAATATAAAAGGACTTGTGACTCGTCCCTTACCCAATTGCAACGCTAAGCAGGGACCTGAACGTGGGGTGATCAGTCATCAGATGGCTTTGCAGCCGAGGGCGCGGTGTGGCCAGGTGGTGTTTTTTTCAGCTGCTCTACTTTTTTTTGTTTTATTCTTAAAACCATGAACAGTGTTTCTTTTGCCAGTGCCCTGACCCCAACATCTCATGGGATTTCTTCTCAAGTTCTATGGAGCCCAAAGCAGTGGTTTTTCAGGGGTTGGGGGGGGGGGACCCCTTTTGAGCATAACACATCTAGGGTAAGTACATATTTAATATTACACTGTATCTTTGGAAAATAAAAATAAAAATCATACCAATTACTCCACATTTAAAACTCCTACTAAACTACCCTAATAATTTATCTTTTTCTCAGGGGAAAGATTAGTAACAGGCCTTCACTAGCTGCCATAAAGCCCTCTTCATCCCATCTTAATCTGAGGCCTGTAAATTTCATTTCAAAATAGTAAATTTATAACGAGCATACACTTTTGCATTGTTTGAATTTGCCTGAAAAAACAACCAACAACAGTGGGTATTTGTTTTATAATACAAAATGGGAAAGGAAAAGGTAAAATTATTTTTATAAGCACAATCTTAGCTATGTGAAATATAGGGTGTTCCCAAAAAAATGTATACACAAACTTAGAATAATTATAAAGGCAGTGTTTATTAAAATATATTTCATTTTCAAAATTGAGACATTCGCTGTTAAAGTATACACTGTATATACATTTTTGGGGGGACACCCTGTATATAAAATTTAAAGACTATATGAAATTACTACTAGTAATTCCTGCTTTATTTTTTTAGACAATGCTATACATCTATATTTTTAAATGTTCTATACTGAGCATCATATATATATATGTGCTGCCATGTATATGGCAGATACAATGTATATATATTTTGATAGCTGTAAGTGTGATTAAAGTAATTATGTAGGACTGAGCCTCTAATCAGATTTGCTTACAGGCTTGCTGAGGTCATGGTGACGAGAATAAACAAAAGCCTTCCCTGTGTACATGAACAATCCATACCCTGAAACCCAGAAGCCGCATTAGAGAGCTTTCCTTCGCATTCAAACTCAGTGCCCAGGCCCATAGGCAGGATACAGAGGAAGAGGAAAGTTTATAGCTGGATTGTCAGATTTCGGGAACAAGAGAAAAGAGAAATCTCAGGAGAAGTCAAGTTGGACAATGAATTAGGGACAAATGGAGTAGATGTCTAAACCCTTGAAGACAGATATTGTCAGAGACTCCAGAGGGTGGAGGTTGGAATTCCCCCTCCCCTCCCCTCCCCTCCCCCAACTCCAAGCCCCACCTTCCTCTGAGCCTGGGAATGGAAGTGAGGGCAGGGAAGGAAGGGAAGGAAGATAACAGCATCAGCATCACTAGATTGAAACCTGCCCACAACTCTCAAGAAATTTCACAATGGACCCCCACCCTCCACCCTCTACCACCCCATCCACCCCCACCCACATTCCCAGGGCTCTGGATTCCTCAGAGAAGGCATCGCCCCGGAGCTACACTCCCCCACCAACCCTACATTAAAAGGAAAAAAAAGAAAGAAATTCCACATGTTTCAGTCTCCTTCCTTATCAAATATTTCACTAGAGAAACCAGTAATAATCCTGACTTTTCTCACTTCACTTAGGTAACTTACTGAGCTTCGCAGAGCTACTACACAGGGACGATAGAGCTGGTGATAATGAGAACAGTGTAATCGCACAGCGTCCCTTCGAGGATTAAGTATGATAATGCAGGCAAAGCATCTTGGTCACTATAGTGTTCATTACATGTTAGATACTGTCATTCATATTTATTGCTGACAGCAGTCCTGAGCAAAATTTAGAGAAGTCCCAAGAAGTTGGGCAGTAGAAAGGACAAGCAAAAGAATGGGCAAAATAAACAACTGACTTTATTTGGGTTTGGTTTTCGGCAAACTAAGCATTCTTGCCAGAGCGGATACTTCCAGCTCGGATTGCTGGAATAAAAAGTCACATATGTATACCGCATACAAAAATAAAACTCAAAACAGACTAAGGACTTAATTGTAAGACCTAAACCCACAAAACTCCTAGAAGAAAACATAGGCAGTAAACTATTTGATATCAGTCTTAGTAACATATTTTTGGGTATGTCTCCACGAGCAAGGTAAACAAAAGCAAAAATAAACAAATGGGACTTCATCTAAGAAGCTTCTGCACAGCAAAGGAAATCAACAGAACAAGAAGACAACCTACGGAACAGGAGGATATATTCACAAATGATATAGCCGGTAAGAGGTTGATATCCAAAACATGTAAGGAACTCACACAACTCAATAATGAAAAAATAAGCAATCCTTTTAAAACATGGGCCGAGAGCCTGAAGAGACAGTTCTCCGAAGAGGACGTACAGATGGCCAACAGACATATGAAAGATGCTCAACATCACTAATCGTCAGGGAAATGAAAATGAAAATCACAATGAGTTCCACCTCAGACCAAAAAGTCAATAAGTAACAAGTGTTGACGAGAGGTGTACTGCTGGAGGGACCAGAAATTGGAGCAGCCACTGTGGAAAACATTATGGAGATTCTCAAAAACTAAAATAGAACTACCATATGACCCAGCAATTCCACTTTCGGGGATTTACAAAAAAAGGGAAAACACTAATTTGAAAAGATACACGCTCCCCTATGTTCACTGCAACATTATTTACAATAGCCAAGATATGGAAGCAACTGAGGTGTCTGTCAATAGATGAATGGGTAATGAAGATACGGTACATATAGACAATGAAATATTACGCATCAATAAAAAGGAATGAAACCCCTCCCCTACTTGCAACCACATAGATGGACCCAGAGGGTATTAGGCTAAGTGAAAGAAGTCAAAGAAAGAAAAACACAGCATGATTTCACTTATATGTGGAATTTAAAAAAAAAATCAAGACAAGAAACAGACTTATACAAATAAGGAAGAAACTGATGGATGCCAGACGGGTGGGAGCAGTATGGGGTGGAGAGATGGGTAAAAAAGGTGAAGGGGAAATAGTCAATAACAGTGACAAATTTGCACAGCGACAGATGGTTACTAGACAGTGTGGTGAGCACATCGTAAGATGTATAAACGTTGAATCACTAATTTGTACACCTGAAACTAATGTAATATTGTCTGCCGACTACAATAAAATAATGATTGCTTTGGGGGGAAAAAAGTCACATACATGGGCTGGATGTGCCCACTTCAGGCCTCTTCTTTCTGCTGTTACCTGTAAAAGGACCCCTCTTTGTTTTACAGTTTACATACTGCATTTGCTCTATAAATTCCCCCCAAATTTCATATAAGCAATATTGGGATAGGCAAACTATATAGGTTTCCACTGTAACCACGGTGAGAAGTAGAATGTGAATCTTTCTGATTCAGAACATGGCTTGCTGCATATTCCCCTGGGAAAGTCACTTTGGAGAACATACCCTTCTTTTGTCCCCTCCCTTTCCCTTTGTGCAGCAACATCAAACACAACTGCTCAGGAGTAGATACTAGGGACTGGTTTTAAGCATCCAAACTCATTTCCTCTCCTATCCTTCAATCCCTCATAAAGAAGTACCAGGGGAGTATACATTACACATGCATCAGCATTCAGGGTTTTACATTTATCTTTCAACACTTCAATAGAATTGACTTAGGTAATAATTTACCTCACTGATTTCTGTACATAAAGACTTTAAAGATAAAAGCAAATTCTCTAAGAGATTAAAAATCAAAACAATGCCTCCCCCAATTTTAATGGATAGAAAATCGCTTTGAAATTCTAGTTATCTAGGCAACTTGCTGTTATCTACCGATTTAGTGAAAGAGAAATTAGAAATTGGTTCGAACATAGATACATACACACACACACACACACACACACACACACACACACACACACACACACTCCAGAACACAGTTACCTGAGGCACAGCCGTTAACCTTTGTGGTGTGAGCCATGCTGGCTTGAGTCCAACGACAGGTCTAGAAAGGAGTGAGGAGTCATGCAAATTTATGCACCAAGTTCCCAAATGCATTCAACCTGAAACAATAAAGAGAGCCCCATCAAAAAGGATCATTTAAAAGTATGTACAACACTAAATCTTAGATTTCCGTTTACAAGGATGACTGCTAGTGGAGAGAGCAAATCTGAAAGGGGGCAGAGAGCCCATGGCTCAAGGGGGTGGCGGCCCTGGACCTGCCATCCGGTGCTAAGGGAGTAGTAACACGCAGACAGGTGCCCGGGCGGACAGGCACTGAAAGCAGGTCTCCAGTTAATACTCTGATGGGAAACAAGACTGGCTATCCAGAAACGAGACTTTTTAGGAAGGTGGTCTCCAAATACAAATGACCTCCTAATGTGTATCATTCTGTAGCACTTCACAAACTTTTGGTTTTTAAGCTTATCCTCCTTTCGAAATGTTGGCTCAGTAGTTTCATTTACTCAAGTTCAACTTGAAAGCAGTTGTTACACCACATGGTCACATTTCTTAAAAAAGATGAACTTCACGGCAATTTTTTGAGATATCTCAAGTCTTTCACCTAAAACACAAATGTAACCTAGTTAATCCCCCTCTTAAAAACAAAAAATCTTCAATATTTCCCATTGTCCTGTTGGATAAATTTCATATGGCAGTTTTTTATTTTCCAAATGGCAGTTTTGAAATATTAGGGTTCATGTTGAGCAACATACTGGTATTTATTTTACATTGATTCTCTAGTAAAAGTTAACTGAGATTACCGTAACGTTACTTATGTTACAATCATAGAATTTAAAAGAAATGGGGAAAAGAACAAGAATAGAAGAAAACATTACTCCGACCTTTGCAAAGCAAACCATGATACAGACAGAACTAGTCTACTGTTCTAACCCTAGGCCCACAAAATCAGAAGAAATTGAGCTTAACAAATTCCAAGTTCAGAACTGAAGTGTCAATTTAAAAATCTACCATATGACTCCCAACAATAGAATTTTAAAATAACAACATATCCATATATACTGAAATCTAACGCAGCCATTGAAATCATTTACAAGTTTTTAATCATACCGAAAAACACTCAAAGGACATTGATTTTAAAACTATCCTATCACAAACATAATTTCATTAAAAACTTGTACCAGTACAGTATGTACACATTTAAGACATTTATTTAAACCAATTAGAAACAAATACACCAAAATGTTCATTGCCCCAGGATGCGGTGCGATTACAATGTTAGCTCCTTTACTATGTCTGTAATAATAATTATTATTAAAAAGAAGTAGATACTTCCTGTCAACTTTGTTTTTATTTGCTTTAAAAATGCTATGCAAAAAGCAGCTATCAGACTCCAGTCATGGAGATTCTAAGAGGTCAGAAATGTAAGTAAATAAAAAAGGAAGGAAGAGGAAATGGCTGATGACTTAGCTTGTGAAATCTCCCTCACTGTTGGATGGATCTGTACAGTTCAGAGCTAACTACTGTGAAAGCGACTCAGTGCAAACGCTAACGAACGGCTGCTGCTGACAGGAGTGACCCCTGCACGGCTTTTCCAGCTACAATGACTACGGCTCAGCTCCGGACCCAAAGCTGGACCTTCCACCGGAGGCCTCCAGGTCCTCGCCGGCCCCCAGTGTCCGCCTGGCAGCACACCTGGAGGGGAGAGGAGCTGCAAGCTCTCTGACTCTGTGGCAATCACCCGACATTCTGCTGGAAAGGGGCACTGGATCAGGCCCAGGGCATTGAACTTGGAGAGCAATAACCTCTGTGCACAAGCAGAGCTAGCTGAATCAGAGAAGGCTTCAGGGCTAGAGTGAGCATCATCTTTAAGAACAGGAATAACCATACATGTCTGACAAATGTACCTTTGTAAAAAAAAAAAAAAACAGGAAAGAAAGAAAATAGACAAATGGGGACTGGGCGGACTGAAGGAAGGGGAGTGGGGAGATAAGGGGGCAAAGAAAAGAAACCCAGCTGCTGGAATTATTCAACGAATTATACGTTTCAAAGCCAACAACAAAAACCTAAGTGAAATCCCTCTTTCCGGGCCCCTGTGGAGCCTGGTGTGTCTGTGCTCTTGCTTCATGGTGGCTTGTAAATACCACCATTTAAACTCCTGAGGGCGAGCAGAAGGCAAGAGGGAACAAGCTGCAGGGGTTATGGATGCATGAAGTATGTGTCAAGGTATGTGGATGGAGATGTGCCCAGGATCTTCCTAACCGAGCTTCATAAACGGTGGTCCAAGGTTCGCTCACGTTTTGGACCCCTTTCACCCAGCAGAAGATCTTTACCTCAGATTCAAATGAGTCCCCCCGCTCCCCCACCCTCCCACAACTGAACAATACAATCAAAACGAGGGGGAGCTTAAAATTACGAACTACAAGCATATCAGTGGTAAAATAACAAGACACGCCTGCCACTGGGCGTGGATCCTGGCAGTGTTTGTGCAAAAACAAGTTTTATATTGTGTATCGATTTTCCTCAGGTATTGCTCATGCCTGACAGGTGGCCTCAAATTGGGAGGACTCTGATTCTTAGGTCGGTGTATTGTATAAGCCAGAAAAGCTTTGGCCAGGATCCACTCTCTGTTACAGATCAATAAACGGCTTCTTTTCTCTCTCAGAGAATCAAACCAGTAAATCTTAAGTGGTACAATGGTGGCTTAGTTCTGCTCACTAAGAAAGAGCACTTCTTTGAAAGGATTTAGGAAAATACATCAATAGAGAAAATAAAGAATTTGCCTTCTCTATTTATTTCAAGAGACTGATCTGCATTGAAGAACATGTTAGTGGCTCCCCAAGTACAGTTCAGAGAATAATGCAGAGATTATAAGAATTAACCCCTAAATACTTTCCATTATTAGCTTAATATAATAAATATAAAAATCAGCTCAAAAAATAAATCAGCTCACTAGATCTTTTCTAAGAACACATCAATAAAAACAAATAGATGAAACTGAGGTTTGCTATGTACTCTAAGCTAGCACCGCCAACCAATCAAATGCCATGTCTCGGTTAGAACCACAATAATGATGACGATGACAACACTGACGCTACTGTTGACGACAGCCAGTATATATTGTGCTCTTGCTATTAGTTATTGGAATCTAAAACATAATCCACTTTAAGGTGCTCCATTATTTAAGGCAAAAAAAAAAGTTACTGGTGATTTCATGATGACAAAATGCTTTTTAAAAAATTACATTAATTATAAGACACATCCTCATTTCAGAAGTGTTACAATGTGAAATTTGTGCATCTGAGAATTGGTGAAATTATGTTACATTCAACGCACTTTTTAAGGCATTTATTTAAACCTCAAAACAACCCTATGAAGTATTAGGGTCCTCTTTTCCCATTTTATAGATAGGAAACTGAGGCATAGGGAGTTTAGAACTTGCCGAGGTCACACAGCTAGTGAGAGTTACATTCAGTGCTAAGTGAGCCCTAGAGCTCATGCTCCAGCCCCTATGAGTATGAGATTTAGAGTGAGGGCACTATTGTTTTAACAAGTAAGAACTTAGACACATAGCTGAGTGAGGTCCTTTTCAAGGTAGTCACCAGATGGATGTATATGCCTATTGCAAGGATGCTTGCTCAATTTTTTTTTAGATAGAAAGTTATGTTTCAAAGTTTATGTAATTGTTTTTAAAGTGACTGAATTTCCAATATTATTCCTTGGGTTACATGTTTAAGAACTTAAAGAGGTACTTATATGGCACACAGGAAATGTCTCAGCACTTAACCATCACACTTCCTTCTAGACTCCACCTTTAGTCAGCTTGAGTATCGGCCTTGTTCCTTAGATTCTGCTATGAATGTCATTTGACACTTTCAAAAAATTAAGTACTTTTTCAACTGAAAACATTGTCCACCACTGAGGACAGGCGGGAGGCTCCCAGTGGAATCATAGTAGTTTCAAAAATGGATAGAATTAGACCTGGCTGGGTAGCTCAGTTGGTTAAAGCATCATCCCCGTATGCCAAGATTACCGGTTCGATCCCCAGGAAGGGCACTTACAAGAGGTAACCAATGAATGCATAAATAAGTGGAACAACAAATCGACGTTTTGCTCTCCTCTCCCTTCCTCTCTCTCTAAAATAAATAAAAAGAAAATGGATAGAATTATGGCAATATAATTAGAATAAGAACCTTGATGCTCAAAAGGACAATTATGACAGGAGAAACAATTTTGATGCGAAAGTTTAAGAATCTCTTTTATAACATGTCATAGTATTTTTTCTTCACTTAATGAAATTAAGGAAGCAATATGGTTTTACCTAAAATCTGGAAAGGATAGAACATACAAAAAATAATAATTTATTACCTCACAATCCTAATGTAGCCACTGTTACCACCTGAGGCTATTTCTTTTCCATATATTGCTTGACTGTATATTTTAATTACCTTAACATGTTTTAAAGACCTATAACATTCCAGAATGTGCACCAGCCATTTTTCTGAGATATGAGAAAAACTAAAGTGCTGAGCCATTCCCAGAAGTTCAGATACTAGCACTGTGAAGCAGACAGAGGCACAATGAAAGGAGAAAGCCTAGAACAGCTGTGTACACCATTCGATTCCAAGCCATAGTACGGTCTTACTTTGCCCAAAAAGAATGAGAGTGGCCAAAAATGTATTCACAAGAGACCACTAGGCCTGTCATAAAGGATAACTGAGTGTTTTTCAGGTTGTGAAAGATGGAAGGTCATTCTAGGCAGAAGGAACAGCACATGCAAAGGCAGAAGAAGAGAAAGTGCATGGCAAGGAGAAGTACCGTGGCTAGAGCACTGTCCACGTCCATGAGGGCTCAGCTGTAAATGAAGCGAACTGCCAGAGAGAAAGATGATGTCAGGAGACGGGGTGCTACAGAGAAATCTGAAGGAAGTAGGTGCTACAAAAAAACAAACCGAAAATATCTCTCTCTCTCTCTCTCTCTCTCTCTCTCTCACACACACACACACACACACACACATTTTACCCTAATTTAAAAAAAATGCAAAGTTCATTTATTTCTTTAAAGAAGCCAGACTTTCAAAGACATTCAAACGCCTATCTAGTGTATAATATACCGTCTATGAATGTCCACATATGTCTGTCGAGAATTTAATTAAAGGTAATTTATTTAAAAGTATGTTTTGTGAGCAAATTCTGGCCGCAGCTCATCATCAGGTTACCTTCTGTTGATTTTGAGTATTGGCTCCTACTAGAAGAATTGTGGTGAGGAATATTAACCAGCTCTTGGTTATTTTGCAGCCAAACTGCCTAATTATGACCCAATCCCATGTGGTTTCCTCAAATACAGCAGATTGTTTTCTTGGTATGGGTGGGGTATAGGTAAAGGGAAATCTCAATTATCAATCCAGATCTAAATTAAAATTTTACCTGGATACTTGTTTGCATTGATAATGTAGGAAAATGGTTGGGTTTTACCCATGAGAGAAATTTTATGCTATGTTTGTTTGGTTTTATTTTAAAACTTATTCCTTTGAGTAACATATTTAAGAGGCTGAAGGAAGTGCTTAAACCACAGGAACAATTTAAAATAAAGACAAAATATGAAGAAGGAAGAGTAAATAAGTTCATTCATTTAACAAATGAGTGCCTATGAGGTGCTGGATACTGTTTTTGGCACTGAGGATATAGCAATGAACAGAGCAGACACCCACCTCATTCCTTTCCCAAAATAATCTCACCAAAGATCTGTGCTTTGGGCCCAAAGATAATTTAGGTCACAGTGCACTTCACAGATTAGCTGTACGAAAAGCCAATTCCTTACTTATCTTTTTTGCCTTATTTGAAAAGACTTCCTGTGTTAAGCTCTGCCTCCCAGTGCACAAGAGTGGGCAGGAGTGTGCCCACATGCACTCGACACCATGGAAGCACATTAGTATCTCCCCAAGAGTGTGCCTGAGGGCAATGCTGTTAACAAACGGGTTAAAACCATCTCAGAGCCTGCAAATACTTTCCGAGCCCTGCACTGGCTCTGCTCCAGGTGGGTTGCTGGGATCCACATAGCTTCCTGAACACTTAAAAAGAACTGATGCTGGCAGATTTTCTTTCCAGGAAATTTTCTGTGATGAAAGTTTATCAGATCATAACAACCTAGGCTGAACATGGACTGCTTTTCTCAAAAGAAATAGGGGATAGACTGGAGAAGAACAGACAAATGAAAATTAGAATTATTGCCCTGACTAGTGTTAGAGTGTTGGCCCAGGCACCAAAAGATCGAAGGTTCCATTCCCAGTCAAGGGCACTATCTGGGTTGCAGGGGCCAGGGTGCCACCTTCCCATTTCTTGTTGACTTTAGAGTAGGGGTGGGGAACTTCTGGCCCACAGGCCGTATAAGGCCCACAAAATCATTTGGTCTGGCCCTGCCAAGGAATTAGGGGCGAGTTAATTAAATGTTTGACCAAATACAGTAGGTTAATTTTTAAGTTGATAATTCTGTATGGCCCACAAATGATGTTATAAATATCCAAATGGCCCTTGGCAGCATAGAGTCCCCCACCCCTGCTTTAGAGGAAAGTAATTTTATGACTCAGTTCAGTGTAAGCACATAAAATAGTCTTTGTTGACTTAGTTTGATTCATCTATAAATAGTTTAAAAACAGGCATAGCAGAAACCTCATTCTTGGTTTTATAAATTTGTCCATATTAGTGAAGTCTTGCTCTTACTTAGTAAGCATCCCTGGTAGAACTTTATGAGTTAAAACATCAGTGCTTTTGCCTATTCAAATATTAAAGAACCAAAATGTAACAGACACAGATGTAAGAGAATTAGTTCAGGGTAGTTTGAAGGCTTTTCTTCATTTCCTATTTAAATTATTTAAAATATGCAGTTATTAATATTATTTACTGCTATCATGGACATTTTCCCTTTCATTCCTCTAGGATTGGATTCTTGTATATTCTCTGTGATTACTCTTAAATTAATTAATACTATTAATGACAAGTCCAAGGGTGCCTGGGACTATCAGTAGATAAAAGAGATCATAACCTTCAAACCGGGGTTCTCAAAGTGTGGTCCCCCGACCAGCAGCATTGGTAAGGTCTTCTGGAAACTTGTTAAAAATGCAAATTTTCACATCAGCCCAGACCTACCGAATCATGAACTCTGGGGGTGGGCCCAGCAGTCTGCAGTTCAGTAAGTCCTCCAGGTGATTCTGATGCAGGCCAAAGGTTCTCAAAACCACTGCCTGTAAATATTAATGGGGGGGGGGGTGTGAAGTCATAAGGCACCTAGAGCCAGGAATATCCTTTGATTTTATGAAATGGTACCCAGTGGATTAGAAAATATTCTCCAAGAAGCCTTAGTTTTCCCCCACTAACTTATTGAAAAGGTATTGACTGGGCACTTAGCATGTAGCAGGGACCCTGCTGGGCACTATAGTGATAAACAAAATAGACTCAGTTCCAGCTCCCTGGGGCTTATAGACAGGAATTACACACAGACACACCAGTAAATTATTGGCAAATCATGCTAAATACCACGAGGGGGGAAAACAGGGTTGAATGAGAATAACGGAGGCCAAACTCCTTGGGACTGAAGTGGAGGACCTGCAGATGAATGGGATGGGCGGTCTTTAAAGGCTTCTCTAGGGAAATAACACTGAAGATGAGGCCTGAGAGGTGCCTAGAAGTGAGCTGCAGGATGTGGGAGATGGGAATAGCCCAGGAACAGAACGGAGCTCAGAAACAACGCTTCCACTGATTTTCTCCCATGGCATATAAAACAACTCAATAGAAGGAAAGTCTTTCTATAAAAAAAATGGTGCTGCAGCAATTGGCCATGTAAAGGCAAAATAATGAAACTTGATCTTATCCTTTCACCTTACACAAAAATTAAGTCCAAAGAAATCATAGTCTTGAATGAAAAACAAAAGATATATAAAGCTTTCAGAAGAAAACAGAGATCTTCAAATTCTTGGAAAAGACTTCTAGAGACATAACACTGAAAGGAAGATGGATAAAAGTAAAAATGGAGCAGATGGTCTTCATCAAAATTAAAGTCTTTCTCTTTATTTTCTTTCTTTCTTTTTTTTTTTTTTTCTGTGAAAGAATGGCCTGGAAGCTCTGGGGCAGGATAAAGCTCTATGCATTTGAGCAACTGAGTTTATTAAGAGGTGAAAAGAGCACCTTGTGCTGAGAGGAGAGGTGAGCAGAGGCGCCATTATGATATTTGTGGGGCCCACTGGCCACAAGAAGGAGAATGAGTTTTATTCTAGGTGCAAAGTAAAGTCAGGGAGGGTTTCAAAGCCAATGAGTAACATAAGATAAATGGCCTTATTTCTCAATGTTTTGCTCAGGCTTCTTGCCATCTTTACGGAGAGATAGGTCAGGGTTGAAGAGCTTTAAAATTTTTATTTTCCACTATTTACAGCAGAAAGGCCCAACCATTCCTAAACAGAAACTTCCTAGATGTTCTTGTGTTTCCCCATACCTTCTAAGTTCCTAGTTATTTAATGGAAAATTAAAAGGGGGCAAGTGCCCAGCCCAGGAGGTATGTGCTGCCCAGCAGAAGTTCCCAAATGTTATTAATACAGCAAATGCATTGCACCTGAAAACGGTTAGGTTATGGGAAAAGCTGAGACCAGAGACGGAAGAGGGCAGAAGCTGTTTCCATTGTGTCCCAGCCGCCCGCAGGTACAAGTGGCCCCTCACGCGTCATACAAGCTGTTCAAGCAAATCCTGAACGGCGCTTTCCTTTAGTTGTAATAAATCGCACTTAAGCTTTCCCTTTTTTCATAGAGAAGACTCAGAACATTCTGTGCTTTTTTTTTTTTTTTTTTTTTACTGTCAAGGGCTTCCCTCCTGGGACAAGCACACTGCTTTCATGACTCCGCAAAAGTCGTGCTGTTTCATGTCCCGTCTACCCTTGCTAGGCGGGCCAATTTCAGGGCGCGGGCTGGGGTGGGGGCATTGGCATCTGCCACAAAGATTTCATTTAGAAAGAGGAAATGACTAAAAACCCGATTTCCTGCCAGAGTCCCATCCCCCCTGGGGACATGAATAGCAGTATGATGACAACCTGACCGATGAGGCCACACCCAGGAGGGAGAGCCTTGTCCCTTTGGTCAGCATCGGAAGGGAGGACCCCTGGCGTGGGTCACACCAATTTCAATTGCCATCAACCACCTGACCCTTCTGCTGGGAAATGCAACAGGCTGGGGAGCCGACTCAGCAGCTGGGACTTCAATCCCTCCCCGCTCCCCCGGAGATCCTGCCTCTCCCTTGCCCCACTTCCCTTCCCCCTTGGAAAGGCTCTGAAGGCAATGTCTCAACTCCCGCTCCCTAGGAAAGTGCCAGAGGGTGGAACATGCCAGAGGAAAAGCTTCCCCCCTAACCCAGGACAGAAAGGTTGGGCTGAAGCCAGAAACATGGGCTGAAGCCAGGTCCCAAGAAGGCTGGCTCCCTGAGTGTGCAATCGGCCAGCACAGAGCCAGGTGCCACCAGCTCCTGGACTGAGGGCCCTGGGCATTACGGAACCTTTGGCCCCTGGTGTTAACACAGAACTGGCTGGGTCTCAGGCGATGAGGTAGCTAGAAGGCAAGATCCCAAACTCAGAGTGAATAGTGAGATCTAGATAAAGGGGCACGGGGGGGAGGGGGGGCGGCGGAAGGAGGTTAGTATATGTGTATCACATTAAATTAATCCACAAGCATTTGTTTGAAACTATAGGTAAAGGGGATAGGGAGAAGCAAAAACAAAAATTTATAGCCACCAAAGGAAGGTAAATGTTCACTAATGGAAAACTATTATTTCCAGTTTAAGGTGTCTGACATCTCATTGACATTGTTCTTATTTGTTCTGCACTTTAAAAAACTAACATGAAAACTGTGTGGATAGGCACCTTCTAAGCCCCTTGCTATGCAAAGTGTGGTACCTAGGCCAACAGCAGCATCTACTTCAGTGATGGCGAACCTTTTGAGCTCGGCGTGTCAGCATTTTGAAAAACCCTAACTTAACTCTGGTGCCATGTCACATATAGAAATTTTTTGATCTTTGCAACCATAGTAAAACAAAGATTTATATTTTTGATATTTATTTTATATATTTAAATGCCATTTAACAAAGAAAAATCAACCAAAAAAAATGAGTTCACGTGTCACCTCTGGCACGCGTGTCATAGGTTCGCCATCACTGATCTACTTGGTGCTGACTTGTTTAAAAAGCAGAATCCTGGGTCCCACTCTAGACCTACTGAGTCAGAATCTTCAGCCTAAGGAGATGCCCAGGCGATATGTAGACACAGGGATGTTTCAGCGGCATCGGCTTAGCTCTATTTGCCTCATCAGGCCTTATGCTTCCTAACCGGTTACCTTCCGTCCTGAGGGCCCACAGCAGTGGCTCACTACCTTGGCCTATCACTGAATTACAGCTCAGACCCCACCGCGGGCCAATTAAATCACTCTCTGGGGTGGGACTCAGAAGTATTTTTTAAAGCTCTCCCAGGAGATTCTACTGCACTCTGCTTGAGAGTCACTGGTCTATTCCAGTGGTTTTCAAAGTGTGCTCCCTAAACCAACAACATCAGCATCACCTGGAACTTGCTAGAATGCACATTCATTCTTCCATTCTTCCCTCCTCCCTGCCATATTCTCACCCTTCCTCCCACTCTCCCTCCCTCCCTCCTCTTCCCCACCCCCTCTCTAAAATCAATAAATACCATTTTTTTAAGTTAGTTCTCAGAAGGCAGGCATTCTTGATAGCAATTTTGCACAATAATTAGGCACCTGGAATTTTTTTTAAAAAATTATGTTTCATAACAATAGCTTAAAATTCATTCTAAAATGAGGAAGCCAGGAAGATAGACTTCGGGGGCTGAGGGGTTCATAGGGGCAAAGCATGCAATAGATGGAGACTGTGGTTTAGAGCAGCAAATGAATTCTACCGTCCCAACAGCAATCATGCTTCCCCAGATCTGACCACACAGCATCCCAAGACTCTCACAGAGGTTCTGATTCGGTGAGTCTGGCATGGAGTTGACACACACAGTTTTCACACACAATCAGAGTCTGAAAAACACTTTGCCTGACAGGAATCCTATTCCCTCGCGGTCGCTGTTTCTCAAAGCGTGGCCCTGGACCGGTAGTGTCAGCACCACCTGGGAACGTGTTAGAAATGCACATGCTTGGGCCCCACCTTGGAGCGCGGGGCCAGAAACTGCAGGTGGGCCAGAGGTCGGTGTGTTCCCAAGTCCTCAGCTGGTCTGAAAACCATGGCGGCAGGCCATCTTCCACTGTTAAAGTGGAAGCTCCTCGCTCTTATTCAGACACCTAGTTTTCGGTGAGAAGCATAAAGAAACGCTGGCCTCCTCCTGGGCCTTGGCCAGTGTCTTTCTTACGGAAGGGGTTGCCCTGTCTTTTGGAAGATGCTGAAGACAGCCTTTGGATGCAATCATAAAGCATTCATGTGGCTAGGAACAGAGCTGAGCACTCTGCCAAATGCTAGTATGGTGGGCATTTAAAAAATATCATAAAAATCTACCCTTATTGGATAGGCAACCTAACAGCAACAGGAAACAAAGGTCGCACTGATGTGGTAAGGCGTGTTCTTCTTCCTAAGTTTCCGTCCTTTCCTCCTCTCTTTCCATTCTATTGTTTTGGCAAGAAACATCTACCACAAAGATATGAAAACGAGTTCACAGTTCCACTATGTCCACATACAAGAGAACTACGTAAAACTCGAGGAACACAAGACAAGAAACATTTACAAAATAGGGACAGGTTCCAGAAGGTTCCCCAAAACCTGCAAAATCAAATGCACAGTTTTGTGGTTTTTAGGAAACACACATTGTTCAAGGAAGAGGTTCTGCAGCCTCTGTCAGATATTCCAAAGAGGCCAGGACCCAAGGGATGTCAAGAACCTCTGAATTTCTACATATTTCACTGGAAACAGATCAGGACAAAAGGCCTAACAATGTCATAGTCCATGATCTGTGAGAAAAGGCACTGCCTTGCCTGGAACCCTCTTTTTCTCTGGCCTTAAAAGCTGCTCGTTGTAGCTGGGGCTCATCCACGACGGCAGAAATCTGGCAGAAACGCAAAGCAGCAGCCCAAGAACCATGTGTTCATTTCAACATGGCCTTGAACTCCCTCCAGGTTTCTGGGAAAGTGCCTTCAACGCTCTGGGCCTCCAATTCCTTGTTGCTGGACTGGGACAGCCCTGATGACATTTCCAGGTCTGACAGGCGATCTCTGGTTCTGCTTGTCCACACCCCAGGCCCCAGGGGAACTGCAAGGCTGCCTAGGGCGCACATTGGCAAATGAAGTAAGGCCGTATGGAACACTGTGTGTGAGTCAGCAGGGCCGGTCTTGCCTCACAGTCCCCTGCCTCTGGAAGGTCCTCCTGGCACAGCGGAGACCAGAGAATTCCCACCGGAGAGACGCTCAAACAGTAGAGCTCTGACTTCTCCTCCAACCCAGCTCACAGGATGGCTGCTTTTTCCTGACCCTTTTCTAACTAAGTTATCTCCTCCCCCTCAATGGGATAGCACCAGATCTTCAACAATAAAGTGTTAAGAAAGAAAGTGAAAATCAGCTATCCTTCCACTACTATCAACATTTTGGTGTGTATCTTCCAATTCTTCCCTGTCCTTTTTTTTTTTTAATTTCAAGAGAGGAAGGGAGAGGAAGAGAGAGAGAGAATTATCAATAATGAGAGAGAATCATTGATTGTCTGCCTCCTGCACACCCCCTACTGGGGACTGAGCTTGCAATCCAGGCATGTGCCCTTGACAGGAATCGAGCCCAGGACCTTCAGTCCACAAGCTGTCACTCTATCCACTGAGCCAAGCCAGCCAGGGCTCTTCCCTGTTCTTATATACACATTTGTATACATACACTTTTTTCTAAATATGTTATTGTATAACTTCTAACACTATTATTATCGTCATTTTTCTAAGATAATACCAATATCTCTTCTTTTTAATGCCTGCACCGTGTTCCCTTTCACATTTGTGCCATATTTGGACCTTACTTTATTATTGAAATATTTAGATTATTTCCAATTTTTTCATGTCACAAACACTGTGAGGGACATACTTTTACATAGAGCTTTGTGTACTTGTCCAATAATTTGCCATGGACCAACTCCAAGAAGTAGAGCTGTGAAATAAAGAGATAGAGCCCGTGCAGTCTGATGGATAACGTCAGAACGCCCTGCGGAAGGCATGGATTTAAACTCACCTAAACCAGTGGGAGGGCCACTCACCTAAACCACTGGGAGGGCCACTCACCTAAACCACTGGGAGGGCCACTCACCTAAACCACTGGGAGGGCCACTCACCTAAACCACTGGGAGGGCCACTCACCTAAACCATTGGGAGGGCCAATGAGCCTGGAGTCCATGCCGAGGTTCACTGCCTTTAATTCAGTAAACACACCCTCAGAACAATGCATGGAAATCTCTCTGTAGACAATTAATATGCTTTCATTGTGAATTCAATATAGCCATTTCAGGTGTTCAACATGGGATTCTACGTCTACTCTTCATCCTTGGCTCAGAGTAATTTATATTTTATAAAACTCGACTCCTGTGTATAATCTGAACATTTCCTCTGAGGGTAAATTTATAGAAAAATTTTAATTTTCTCATCCAGAGGTCTGAGTGTGAGGAATCCTTGACTGACGTGGATTGCTCCATTACTCACTACACTGTATAGGGTTTGATGGGTAACCAGTTAGCCAGAACAGAGATGGGAATAAATTCCAGGCTTCTGTCCTAAGGCTGAAGAGGTCACTGTGTCGAGAGGACACACTTGGAGTGCACACAGTTGGACCCACCGTACCGTTTGAAACAAGCACTCCTTTATCCTCTCAAAAGAGGTATCTATTACACATATACCCCCCAAAATTTAGCAGATGCTTAGAATAAGTGCTAATAAACATTTCTAGCGATTGCTGCCACTGTGAGGCTGGATTCCTCAAATTAGTTTCCTATTTATTAGTATTACAGAAGCAGAAGTTAACACCGCTAACTACAGATTAAATTTTAAAAAATTTTGAAGCTATGAAACTGGAGGAAACTGAAATTTTCCTCACACTTTCCACGTTCTTGTAGCTGGGCGAATAACCAAATTAACATGTCACAGATTCACAGGGGAAAATGTCCAAAATGTATTAGGGCTGTACATGCCGGGGCCGTAGAATGTGGGACCCCAGGAGACATTGGGAAGTTGAGGATTATAGGTCATTTTGAACAACGGGAAGGGGGACAGAGGCCTGGGACTTTAAAGGGAAGGCAGGTAATTCGCAGGTAGATGAAAAAGCAAACATGTGGTAAATGAATTCTTGCTGGGCCCCCCAGAAACAACGGGACGCAGAGGGAAGTCCAACAAACAGGCTTTCCTAGATTTTCCCCATCTGCCACATTTAGTTTAGAATATGATGCTAAGATTATGCTCCCTTCCGCTAAACAGGTTTTTCCATCTGAATTCCTCCAGGCAGGTAAAGGGTGAGAGTCGAAGATGCTAAGTTTTTTGTTTCTTCATAACCAGCAAAAGTCAATATCCCCAAAGGCATGTCATGGGGTGGCACAACTTTGGTCCTCCTCAAAACAAAGTAGATTATTTTCAAAGAAAGAGAACCAGGTATATAGGGGGAAATGCCAAATTTATATATACAGGGGTGAGGAAAAAGTAGGTTTACCAGTTGTGAGCACACAGAGTTAATAAAGCTACTGCAATAATCATAACTGGCATGCCTTTTCCCACGCAAACAACTGTAAGCCTACTTTTGCCCACCCCTGTCTACTGCATATACTTATTTTGGAGGTGCCCTTACAGAAATAAAACCACATTCTTAACGACAAAACTATATGACATCTAGCGCCGTACGATCTCAGTGAACCTCTCAGTTGCTATGCTTTTAACAATCTAAACCAGTGGTTCTCAACCTTCCTAATGCCGCGACCCATTAATACAGTTCCTCATGTTGTGGTGACCCCCAATTTCACTGTTACAAATTGAACATAATGAAAACATCGTGATCAATCACAAAAACAATATGTAATTATATATGTGTTTTCCGATGGTCTTAGGCGACCCCTGTTAAAGGGTCGTTTGACCCCCAAAGGGCTCGCCATCCACAGGTTGAGAACCGCTGCTCTAAACGGTTCTGAAAACCACCCCCATTCCAATACTTCTCTGGTGGATGAGGACATTTCCTGAAATAACAGACGTGAAGGAGCCAGGAGAGAGGAAAGCACAGGGCAGCTTTTTTTTCCTATGATGGGAGGAGGAGCGAATAAAACTTTCTTTTCTCAATTTCTTCTAGTTTCCTATGTATTTCCTTAATCTCCCCCTTCCTCAAAGCCCTTAAACTGATAGAAAAGGAGCGAGTGACTGGAAGTGCAAGTCCATGAGATATATATTTCTGCATTCTTTTCATGAGCAGGAACATTAAGACAGTTCCTCTTGCTCCACCCTCTCGCTGAAACAGAGCTCCCGGCAGCGAGGGTCTCCTGGGTGTCACTCTGACTTGCCTGTGGTACAACAGTGCCATCCAGAGTCAGAGCCCGCTGAAGCGCACGCTTTCCCCACAACTCTCCCCTCCAGGTGTGGCCCAGGGTCCCGCAGCACCGGCACCCCTGCAGCTGGTCAGAAATGCAGAACCTCAGGCCCTCGCCCCAGACCTACCGTCTCAGAGTCTGCATTCCCACAAGGGCCCCGTGTTCAAGTGTGAGAAGCACTGTTTCAACAGAGATCTTTACCCCACTTTGGCACCTCTGGGAAAGTGAAACGGGGATGGCCCTAAGATGACCCATGCCAGTGATTTCTCTTTATTTCCTGACCGTCCACTTTCACTTTACAGATGTAAGTCATTTCCTTAGAGCTCAGGAGCTCAGAGGCCAACCCCCAACTCCAACAGAGCTGACCACAGAGAAAGGCCGTTCGTCACACATTTGCTCTTGACCAGGCATAACCTGCACTGAAACTTTATTTAAACTGCCCTGCTGTGAAAATGCTAAGACTGCACATACTAAACCACATATCCCCTTGATCTCACTCATCCCCTTGGTCTCACTGCCAGAGCTGCACGGGTGGGGAGGGGGCCGGAGACATGTACGTCCCCCTTGGTTGGCTGCCGTGGGTAGAAGATGGCCAAAGCAGGATCGATACCACATGAATGCGTCTGCTCACACTGAATGAAAACCCCGACGAGCCTTTAGGAAGGAATGTCAGCCTTCAAGCTCTAACAAGCCCGGCCGGAGTGCACACTGTTGAAGTGTCAACGCTACTGTTCTGAGTGAGAGTGAGCAAAACATGTTTTAGTCTTACCAGCTCAACACATGTTTTAGTCTTATCAGCTCCCCAGGAAACCTGCAGGGATGTGTACTGCTCATCAGTCTGAAAGCTGCATTCCAGGATATTACTGGACCAAATCCGCACTGTGTAACAGTCAGCGCAGTGGCCGAGGCCAGTTATCACAGATCTTTATAACTCCACTAATTCTCTAGCTCCTCCTTTCATTTTCGTAATGCCTTGAGCCAGGGTGACTATATATAACTTATGGTCCAAACGGGGACACTTTTGAGAGCGCTAAAATGCTAAACAGATGGGCTGTTGGGACAACAGGTATAAACCAGGCCCGTCCCAGGCAAACTGGGACATATATGATCTCCCTACCTTTAAAGAACTAACAGAAAAAAAGGGCGAGGGAGAGGAAGAACAGAAAGCAGAAACACTGGGATACTGCTATGAAGACAGCCTAGAACAGACTAGCAAACAGGCACCATGAGACCCAATACATTCTGACTAATGAGATGCAGTAAAAATGCGCTGTGGGTGCGAGGAAAGGCTGACAGTAATGTGTGATGTCAAGTGTGTCTGTGTGATGCCCAATGCCATCAACACTTAGCATGAATGCCAATGCAATGATTTCTAGAACGAGAGGCTCCTAATAATATAATCTGAAACATGCGCCCGGGAGCTGCAGCACTCCCTTCACCCAGAGTCTCATAACTGGATTATCTAAATGATTGCAGAATAAAATTCTCCTAGCTTCTATTTTAAACCGAACAGACACGTCCACAGCTTTAAATTTCACATGCATTATCTTAGCTAAGTGTCCAAACAGCTTCGTGAGATACCCTCCCCCAGTAACAGATAAGGAGACTGAAGTTCAGAGAAGTGAGCCTCACATGGCATGTGGCTCTGAGTCAACACTTACAGGACTGGGCTTTCCTTCCCAGCATGCCACTCTTCCCCACTGGGCTTCACAAGTGCAACGATGTACAGGTTTCTGAGTATCCGGCTCACAGAGTCTAGGATAGCCAGCCAATGCTCAAAATTCTTTTTAATTAACTAGTTAAAAATTATTTTTTGAATGGCTATATTAATTCCGTAAGAAAAGGAATTGGTACCTTTCTATTTCTGTGTATAAATTCTCACTTGATGACCCAGTCTCGGCAAATTATATACACAGGTTATTCTTTTAATATGAGATAGTACTGTCAGAGCGGGATAAGAGAAACCAGGAACTTACCACTCTCATGTAGTTAATACAGCTTAAAGGGAGAAGGGACATCCAGAAATGGAGGTCTCTGATAGGCAGATTAGCTGTGTGAGGAGCGTACGAAAGCAGAAGGCTGAAACGCACTCCATCTACTGAGATCCTGGAGTTTTAGGCCCGATTTCCTTGGACTTCAACCATGGCTCTGTGAAAAACAGTATCCTCAAACTACCCACTGAAGGTCCTGGATCGGGGCTGGTATTTCACGCCCCGCCACAGACGTGTGGGCCAGCAGGAAAAAAGGAGGTTACTCAGCGCCTTCTTCGGTATTTGTTCTTTTGAGTCAACAAGGAAAAAATAGCTCGGAACAGTTCACGAGATCACGGCAAAAACCTCTGCTCCTGACACTCCCCTGTGGGTGCTTCTCCTCTTTTGATACCACAGTAGTTGTTTAAGCCCCAAGACCACTGCCTTAAAGCAAACGGATTTTTTTAAAAAAGAGTTTAGGGATTAAATACACATGTAAAGGGAAGAAAGTATCGACACTAAAACACTACACTTGTTTTCTGTGGTTTTCATTACTTTGAGATCTGACCAGTGCCCAGGATAAACAGAACGCGTTGATTAAGTTGCATGGGAAGGCAGAGAAAAATCCAGAGAGGTACAAAGTGACAGTCTTCTTACACTGAAGCTTCTGTAATTGCTTGTCTCCTATGTCATTAATAAAATAAAAGTAAAATACAGCACACTTGTTTACAATGCCAAGAAATATTATAAAACATCATTATCCACCCAGGACTTGTCTGGCCACTCTGTTTGGATCAGTAACAAGAACAGAAAATAATCAAGTAAATAGATAATATTATCAAGAAAATGGTATCCATGAACTTAGCTTATACAGAAACCCTAAGCCCATGGCCAACTCACTCACTCTTCTTTAATATATGGTCAGATTATAAAACCGTGGGATTGTTTTAGAAAGTCTAGGAACTCAAAGAAAAAGTCCTTTCACAAGGGAACACATTAAAAAATGATGCTTACAAAACAGAAAAGTTGGGGCAAACAGCCCTATACAAGGTACAGTTCCTAGGGACACTGATTATTATAGCATGATGCAATCATTATAATTGACAAGGACAGACCTGACTTACTAAAGGAAGCTTAAAATTGTTCAATATGTATTTTAAAAAGTCTATTAAGTGTATAAATAATTGCACAAAGTTTTCAAACTAATGTGGTTAAAGTGAGAGAGGAACAGAGAAGACAAAATTAGAGGGACAAATCCTGGGCCACTTGGAAAGCTCAACTGTCCAGAATAGCTTATTCTCTCAAGGAGAGGCAGAACCTATATTTTTACTATAAATTATTTTTAAATATTAAAAAAATACTTCCTTGTGGTGCCAGGTAATATTCATATTTTCCAAAGATCTGTACGATTGTCAAAATAGGTATCCTATAAAACTTAGGAAAACATAAACAAAGGGGCAAGGAATGATGTTATTGGGTGTCTGCCCTGCCCTGTGCTGGTAGCGCCTGGGTAGACCTCTGGCTTTAAGTCCTCTTGTTATTCCTGCACAAGTTTGGTCTAGTGCTCAGCACAGACGATGCATTCAACCAATGCTTTTTGAAATAAATATTTAATTGTGTGGTCAAGTCATATCATGAAGGCCAACAATGTAAGCTGTGGTCAAATCATGAAATACTTTCTTAACCCTTTACCTTGTTCTAGTTGCATAGATCAATGTACACATGTAAATTTTTAAATGTGAGGGATTTTCATTTCTTAAAAATGGGATCTCTCTTATTTCACTAATTATTAACTTACAGCCTAATTCTTAAACTCCTAAAAATATCACAGTAGAACTCGGCTCGTTTTACCCAGGTTGATAGTAATTGATGCTTCTTTTCAAAACAGTAGCAAGTCCAATAAAATCACAGGTACTTATCATCTTGGTTGAAACCATGCTGACCACACTGATTTTTAAATCTGTGCTTTGCTTAACTGTTTCCCAGAGGACATTATAGTTCAGTCTCCAGACGTAGCAAGTCGGGATCTATTCTACTTGTGTTCCCTCTATTTCAGAGGTTAAAAAAAGACTGGCTTTCCCACAGACACCTCATGAGGAAGAGCCAATGCAAACGTGGTGAAGAGCGATACAGACTGCACTGGAATATATATTTTCCCACATGCAAAACAAAGCCAAGCTAAGCCTAGTTCATCTATGGTAAAATCCTTTGCTTTTAAACCAAATTCTCTTGGGAGAAGCCTCCTAGAATTTGGATCAATTTTGAGTGAACAATAAATTAAACAACAAAAAATATATATTGCAAGAAGGATTTTATTCTGCAAAAGAAACATTTACAGAATTAACGAATATTGAAAGTTGTTTATATATAGTAAAAGGCAGATCTTAAAACAACTACAGTAAAAATCAAGAAGATATATTTTAAGGGAGTGGCTTTGAAAAGCTTATGAAAGTGATGGACCCTTTCATTAGAGAATTCAGATATGTACAGACACACAAACACACATACCAATCTATATGCAATTTCAAAGAAAGAACATGGAGGACCTCCTCCCCCACCCTCAACGAATCTGTGGTTCAAAACTTTTGTTTTAAAGTGTAAGATCTTTCCCAAATTGTGATCTAATCAGATGCTTAAAAATGACCCTGCCTTTACTGTTCTTATGTGTCTCCAGATAGGCTTTTCTCTTTTTTGTTTATAAAAAGGTTCATAACATATTAAATATGAAGTTAAAGTAGGCGAAAAAAAATATAAACTTACTCATGTAAACATGCAACAAAAAGACGTTCTAGAACACCATGGATACTTACCCTCGCCATCACGTTCACACTGGCTTACAGAGAGAATAGGGCTGCCAAGGAGAGGCACAAAAATAAAACTCTCAAAATACCAAAAGGAAGCACTAACTTTCTTCCATCTATAGTAGAAGCTCGTCAGATGGAAGAGAGAAAAGACGACCAGTACCTATTTTCTGTAAAGACATAGAGAAATTAATTTCTCCTTAGAAATTCAAATAAATTTCAAGTCAGAAATCTCTCTCTCTCTCTCTCTCTCTCTCTCTCTCTCTCTCTCTCTCTCTCTCTCTCTCACACACACACACACACACACACAGTTCTGTCTAGCTTGAATTTTTCTCCCTCTTGAAGATGGCGAATTCTGCCAGCTAGCCATTCGTGGGGATGCAAACCATCTCTCAGTTCTGGAGAGTGGGTAGGTCCATGAAGTTAAAATTTGGGGTAGGAAATTTACAAAAGCAAGCTTAAGCACCACTAATTAAATTTCACTAATTAAACAAACTCCACCATCTTCTTTCCAGTTTTTTAGTTTTGTCCAAATGTAAATTCATTCATAGATGCTGATGTAAAAATAATATCAAGTTTTTAAGGTGAGAGAGAAAAAGGGCATGGGTCTGTGCATGTTACCCTCAAAGAGAAAAGTTATTCTCTCCCTCCCTTTGTAAAGCAAATCTGAGGTGGCTTTGAGGATGCCTCTGTTCCAAGTTCTTTAAGTGCTGCCTTGAGCCTTAAAATTCTTTGGAATCTCAATGCTTAGAACACCCAGAAAGCTGCTCCTTTTGTGTGCTAAGGATGGTGGTGGCGATGCTCTCATTAGCCATTTCACAAAACAAGCCCATGTTGTGGACAGGATGTGAGGAGAACTAGCAAAAAGGGAGGATTACCGAGATGGGTGCTCTGCTCTACCTCAATGACCACAGCCAACATGTGAAGAGGTGGATTCTAACACAGGAAACAATTAGGTAAAAGACTTTCATTTGTTTATCTGATAAAGACAGAACATACACATACATGCCCAGACTACCCCGAACCACACTGCAGTACACACCTAATTGCATTCATTACACTTCCAGGGGAACCTGGTTTCTTACAGCTGAATTCTCACCCCTGCAGGACTTTCCCCCACACGGGTCTACATGTGTCAGGCGGGGAAGTATCATTGGTGGTAAACAGGAAATGGGTTTGGGCTAGCCACACAGCTCTGGGCAACATCTATTAAACACCTGACATCAAAACTGAGCGCTCCCTTTTCAAAGTTCACTGCAGCACAGACAGACATTTTAAAACGCTGATGTGTATCCCAGAGAGGAATTTCATTCAAATTGGGGATGAGAGCTTTTGGGTCTCTAACTCAGTCAGGTGTGGAGTTATTCTAAAATGAAGCAGTGTACAATGAGATATGGAGACGTCACACCTGGAGCCTCAGACAGACAGACAGACACACACACACACACACACACACACACACACACACACACAGACTCAAAAGGCAGAAGGCAGGGGCACTGTTTGGTAAACTCATCCAAGATCAAACCTGCATTTGGAAAGAAGGTGGGATCTAGAGAAATTGATTCCTGCCAAGATATGGAGAGAAAATTATAAGGGAGGTGTATATTTAAGTTAAATAGTGGCATATATTCCTAGCTCAAGTACATTGACAACTTGGAGACAACCCTTGAAGCCGGTGAAACAAAGTATTTACTGTCAGATCTGTGGGGTGAAAGTGCATCTTTAGAGAGTTTTTATGGGGTTCCTTAAGGCAACAGTTACCAACCTTTCGGACCTCATGGACCACCAGTTGGCAACTGCTGCCTTAAGGAACACAGGACTTACACTGAGGTATGGCTTTTTACATATTATGCATATTATGAATCTTCTAAATCATTACCCTTGTTTAGGTGAATCTATATATATATAAAAGCCAAGTGACTGGAACAATTGGTTGCTTTTATGCACACTGCAGCCCCAATCACCCCCACCCCCGTCCACATTGGGGGCGGGGCTGGCTGGCCAACAGCCCATGGTCCCTCCCTCAATCCCCCCCCCCCACCCGGCCTGGCCCCAATTGGGGAGGGCCAACCAGACCCCACCAGTGCACGAATTCATGCACTGGGCCTCTAGTGTATTGTATAAAGTGAAATACAGTCACATCCATTTGCTCAGCCTTAGGTTAGAGGGAGCAGATTGTCCCTACATTGTGGACATCATTATGTTCCCTGTTCTATCTGTTCCTGGCAGTGGCAGTCAAACTGAATGGCAGAGTCACTCCATGGAAGAGTCAGAACAGGACGTTTCAGGGCTCATGATAATTCGAGAATGATAGGAATCTATAGGGCATCTATGAGAGAATTCTAAGGAACCAAGCACTTCAGTGGCAGAAGTCAAGTTCAACAAGAAGGGATGTGGGTGGATGAAAAGAGAGTACTAATAAATTATGAATGCTGGTTTTACATTTTCCTGTTCCACTAATATGGAATTCTTTCTCTTCTAGTAACAGAAGGAATGCATATTCTATTTTAAGAACTGCCTCTAGTCTTAAAAGGGTTTGTTATGAATAGGATGTAAGAACATTTTCTCCCGTGGGTTATATTCGTCTTAATTACATTTAGGGGAAACCTTTGCATGAATAAAGTCAGGGTCTATGGCTCTCTGAAAAGGACACTAGGGAATAGAGAAATGCACAGGCACGCCCCAAGGACCTACGAAGCTAGCTGCAGAGATGTGGCCTTCACACAGGTACCAAATGAGCACAACAAGGGCAGTCCCATGAAGCAGAAGGAACCTGGGAGAGGACTGGGGGTGGGGGGTGGGTGAGGGTGGAGGGCTAGGATCTGGAGGGACAGAGAGGAGGAGTGGTGGTAGGCAGGTATAAGACTTTGTAGGGCCACCACAGAAAGGCCAAAATGGCTGAGGTAGGTATGGGAAGGTAGGATACACAGGGAAGTAAGGAAGGCCTGTAATCCAGTCCTAATGGTTGACTCTCCACTTCTGTTCCACCCAGGTTGGTTACCATCGTAGCCTCATTCCCCTTGCCAGTGATTGGTTCAGGAAAAGCCATGTGACTCCATTCTGGTCAGTGACACAAGGAGACGTTCTCTAGGGCACTTCTGGGAAAGGTTTCCTCACTCCTGAGCGAGGCACACAATGCTGTCCGGATGTGATACCTAGCAGTTCTGCAGCCATCCTGCCACCAGGCAGAGGACACACCAGCAGGTGGTGGAGTGCACAGCAGAGTGGAGCGACCATAACAAGCTGGGCTTCTGATGACATCATTAGGCCACTGAGCCAGTCTCAAGAGCTGCTCTCTGGACTTCTGCTATGAAAAAGATGACCTTTCCTTTTCTTATATGGCAATTTGACTCGGGGTGTTCTGGGGTTTTTACTTGTACCTAAAACTATTCAAACATTAAGACTGGAAAGATGAGTTGGACTGAATTCTTGAGGGCTCATAGGTCCGGTTTAGCAATCTGGATTTTGCAATATGAGCAGAGGCATTATTAATTAGGAGTCTTATGAGTAAGGGTGGCACTGTTGGTAGTAACCTGAATAGCAGGGGAAAGCATAATAAGTATTATTACTTAATAGTCCATAAAATCTTTTATTCCCTTATTGTTTTATGGGACACTAAAAAATTAGTGTGTAAAAAAGACAAGATTGGACAGAAAATGGTGTGGAAACTCATCTATGGATGGAAAGAGCCACGTGGCCTGGCCTGTTGGCTTTGCTAAAACACTCACTTTCATTATCTCCTTTGATGAGGCACCCAGGCCTCCGCCCTGTGCTAATCAAAGTTAAACACTCAACATAGTTCATCAGAATGGAGATGTCCCTCCCCTAAACACACACACACACACACACACACACAGAGTCAAGCTACTGAATTAATTTTAAAGCCCCATCCACAAGGAAGGCCACGGTCTGTGCCTCACACATGCTCTGTGAAACCTACACAGGAAAGCAATTATAAAAAACTAAAGCAAAAACAAAACAAAAAACACCACACACATAAGCTGCTTTAGTTTACATGAAACATCCATCCACACCAGTTGGAGTACATGTAATAAGCAATTATCTTCTCCATCCCAATAATTATCTTCTCTAACCAGTTTTTAAAATATTTCCCATTCAACTCTCCTTTCAAGATTAACAATACAATTACTAAACCAGTGATTCCTTTAACCTCCTCTCTTAGAATCCCAAGGTAAAGCACAATTATCCAGACAAATAATTTCATGCTGTGAATGTATCATCCCAGAGACCAAAATCTGGAAGTATGGAATTTTAGTAATATTTTTGGCCAAGAAAATCTGGAATAGGTGGCTGGTGGTATCTGACGTTAAAGGAAAACGTGTAATCTAACTTTAACAGAATTTCATTGTTCCTTTCTAAGGCTGGATCAATGACCTGTCATCCTTAACTTGAAGGCCAAATATCCCTTCCTTTTCATCCAAATTTTTATGAAGGGACTATTAAAGGCCAGATACAGTGCTCATTCCAGGAAGGAGAAGATCAGTGCTACAGCCTCTGCCCTCATGGAACGCGGGGTGATGTGAAGGGAAGTTATTATGATTCTGTAGTTTAACTGTATGTTACTTATCCCACTGATGTGAGCTGAGAGCTACAGAAACACAGAGGAGAGGCAGACACCCCAAACTGGAGTGTGGAAAAGGTTTACTTGGAGGACATCACCCTTGAAGAGAGTTTTGAAGATGGGTAAGTTGGCCCTGAGCAGGAGGAAGTGCTCAGAGAAGACATGCAGCAGATGCACAGGCAAGAGGAGACCACAGGACGCGGTGTGCGTCAGGGAATCGTGGGAAAGTAAGTATGCCAAGGCTGCATGACTAAGGGCTTTGTATGCCAAGCCAAGGAGTCTGGAATTTCTTCTGAAAGCAAGGGGAGTCACGGAGTCACCTGAGCTTTGAAGCCACCGCACTGGGTTAAGTTCTTAGGAATTCCAACATTTCCTGGCTGAAGCGAGGAAAATGCCTTGCCCGGTAGAGGTGTACAGCAGTGGTGGGGGTCTGGGGGAGGTCTGGGCTGGAGGTGCAGACAAGGAGCAGAGCAGTGTGGAATGGCTGAGCCTAAGAGTAGAGATGACAATCCTCTAAGAAAGAGGAAAAGATAAATCTTGAATCTTGGGGTGGAATACTGTGGAGCCCATGAGACTCTTCTGGTTAAGGCTGCCCAGGAGAGAAGCCCCATGAAACCTGGGGTGCTAACGGGGCCATTTTTGTGTGGGCCATATGACTTTCATCAATAATTCTGTTTGCTGGGCATAAACTGTATTGTGTATTTAATGCTTCCAGCTAACTTGTGAATTCACACCCTTTGTCTCAAAGTGAAGGCGTAAGGAAATATTTGCAGATGGTATGCAAACATATTAACACTGAGCAGAAACAGACCCCTATCATTCCTAGAACTGCTTATATCAAGATATTTGTTCCCACCAACCGGTCACACCCGGAGTTTGCCTTTTTGTGACACAACCTTCAACAGCTAGACCTTGTACTAAGCTTTTGGCAGCCTCTCAGTTCCTTTTATCACCTTTCACCTGAAACTGTCTACGCTTTCAATTAGTTATTACCTTTTATTCCTAGCACTAGAGGCCCCATGCACGAAGACTCGTGCAAGAATAGGCCTTCCTTCCCCTGGCTGCCGGTACGCCTTCGCTCCGGCCTGGAGCCGCCTTCCCACCTTTGCTCCAGCCTGGAGCTGCCTTCTGCCTTTGCCTGCTGCCCAGAGGCCCGGAGCAGCCGGGGTGGGACAGAATGCCTGCGTCGTTGCCATGGCGACGGCGCAAGCATCCCAGCTGCTGCCATCTTTGCCGCATCAATTTGCATATTCCCTCCTTATTGGCTATGGGTGCCACCATCTTTGTTGCATAGTGATGGTCAATTTGCATATTCCATCTTTATTAGACAGGATTATTCCCTTTGTTGTTATTGAGCACTCGTAGTCCACCAACAGATGAGCTAACATATGTGAAATACCTAGTACAGTGCCTGACATATAGCAGGCACTCAGTAAAGAAGTTATTATTATTACCGTCTGCTGTTTACACTTTCCTCTCCCTCATCATAGGCCTTGGGAGTCCATTAGGCCAATTCTCCTCTCCACTTTGTTATACCCATTCTTTCCACAGACACATAGGAGATGTATCGCGAACATGTTTTGACTGTAGATTGTGACTGTGAGACACAATGAGCGAGTGAGAACTGAGAATAGCTATTCTGGACCTCCCCTGAGAAGGGAGAATGAGACATCCTTTGCTATTCATGTTTGCTTCAAAAATCAATGCATTTTCTGTAGGACAAGTGTTTGGATATGTAAAATTTGTCTGTCTATGATGTGATTACAGGAGGCACAAGAATAATTAAGTTACTGAATCAGAAAATGTCATTGTTTTTCCTAGCAACTCATCTGAGCAGATGGCAAATGATTATTTTTATGGCTTGTTCTCTATTACATGTAGAAATATGTATTAACATTGTATTTCTGTCACATATGTGCGCCCAGCAAGAAACCAAGTTAGGCAATGGCCCGGAAGGCTGGGGGGAGGGGGAGTGACTGTCTTAGCAGGGGAGCAAGGAACACGCACTTACTCCCCTCAAGCCAAAAAAACAAACGATTAAGCGAGGTAACACAAACAGCCACCCAGGGTTACTCTTACCACTTAAAGTCACATTTCATCAACTCTGATTTGTCATCACCACAAGATGAACAGTTTGTATGAACCTCTGAGAAAGCAAAGCCCCTGAGATGGGGAGTTGATCAGGGAGGCCCGCATGAAGCTGGGGCCCCAAAAGGCCACAAAGAAATAGGCCTGCTATGCAGAAAAGGATGGCAAGGCACCATGAACACCTGTTTGTGTGGCTCTATTTCAGGATGTTTCTATAAGGGCTATTTTAGTTACAAACCAGGTAAAGGCAGATTCCTGTCCAAGACACTAATTTGCAAAGAGTGATTAAACAATCTCAACTTCTGGTCTTTTCTAGATATGCCTTACAGAAACACGCACTGTAGAAATAGAAAACCTTTAACAGCGGATAACTATTGAAAGACCCAACCCACAAGTTTCCTGTGGATTAAAAGAGAGAAGAAAAACAAAACCATGGAGGCCCGGGCTTTGCCCAGTAATAAACCTTTTTTTTTTTTTTTTTTCTGGGAAACTTGAAAACAAGGTTTATGTCCCCTCAGTCAGGCTGTCAGGCAGCATTTTTGTTGGACTCGAGTTCTTTAAGATTAAATGTTTCCTATTTTCAACTGTTGCCTTACAGCTAAATCCTTAAGGGTTTTTATCTGGGGGCCCTCCTTGATAAAGACTTAGGAAAATGTACTAAAAAAATGTTTAAACAAATCTTTCTCGTGACAGAGGAAATCTGGCTTTTAATTGCTAATCTGTAGGAGTTTGCTGTCAAAGAGACACTTCTGTGGGCTTATGGGGTCTGCCCTGGACATTAATAACCCTCATCGTGTACAACTGTAGTAGCACCTTTCAGACCCAGAACACCTTACAGATGCCAATTTCTTGGACATTCATGTTAGGCTCCATTGCCAGTTTATAATTTAGAAATTAAGGAATATAAAAGTTAAGTAGTTTGATCAAGGGCATAAAGTCAGTCCATGTCAAGACTGAAGCTTTAAACTAAGGACTGTCTTAACTCAACTCCTACTTAGAGACGGGCTCTCACTGGTGGTTTAATAAAAAGTTTGTTTTGTTTGTTTTTAGTTGCATTTTTAAAGAAGATACTGGTTTGTTGTTTTTTAATGCAACTTTTAGGATGCCTCTTGGCAGCTTTCCAGGTACATACTAGATTCATTTGAGATTTAAATGGTTATTTACACATTGCTCACTGCTCCCAATGGATTTTAAGCTTTTTCCAGGAATGGACCTCATGCCTTATTTCTCCTTGTAGCTGTCTCTCACACCTAGAGCAGTGCCCCATCACACAGAACCTGAGAGGGGCATGAAACAAAGAGATATACCGATGACTAGTCTCTTTTTGATCCAAGGGTAGCCTGTTAGAGAGACTGAAAACACAAGTCATCAATTCCAAATAAATATAACCAGGTTTCAGGGATTCCTCAACTGCAGCAAATTAGACTACTCCCTCCCCCCCCTTCTTCTTCCCATGCTCGGTAAACTCCCGTGACACAGCAGGACAACAAAAGCTTTAAAAGCAAACTGTACCTATAAGCTTAAAGAAAGTTTGAAAACAATTTTAATGAAAAATAAATTTCATCTAAAAAATGAGTGAATTTCAGGTTTTGAAAATTACAATCCAGCTTTTGGCTCTCTGAGCTGCACCATGGTGGTCGGCAAGAACAAGCGCCTTACAAAAGGCAGTGAAAGGGAGCCAAACTGTCTCTATTTTCTAAGAAATATTGGTGTGAGTCCACTAACCTAACCTACCATGGTAATCCCTGTGCTCCTTAGAACTAAAGAGGCAAGAGGCTAGTCAACCAATGGGTTCACGTTTCCATTCTGGGGAGAGAGAACACTAATTAGACTACTGTGACTGGAGACAGAATAGTGCAAAAGCCCTGTGACACGCTGAGAGGGTTCCACAGAGACTAGTGCACAGCTGGGAACAGACACATTCACCCAGAAAACCTCTTCCAGATATCCTTCTCATCTTCTCTGGTAGGCTCTCCCTCCAAACAGTTAAAGGGCTTTAATATTAACTTCAGCAGCTTCTATATGATTAAAAAGCAAACGAATCCAACAGGTAAAATTTTAGTTACAACCTGTTTGCCATATCAGGGAGAGCCTATCATTTATTCTTGTCAGAAGTTTCCTAAGGCAGTTTTTTTGGGTTTGTTCTCTCTATCATTCTTCCCAAGAGGCTTAAGCAACAGCACAGGTAAACCCCAGGATAAACCAAAGCCATCCATCTGGCAGAGCATTTGGGTTTCCTCATCCCCCATGTCTGGACTGCATCCCCTCCGCTGGTGAGGGCATGGCCCACCTGTGAAGGTCAAAATGCCACCACAGGTAGTGTAGGAATAGGGCAGTGAGCAGGCTGGGCTGGACAGTGGAAAACTGTTTAGAAGAGAAGAGGACAACAGATGCTCTTGATGGGGGAAAAAGGAGAAAGAAGAAATCAACCCTGGCTGGAAGAATGTCTACTGGTCATTGGAAAGAAAGGAATAGATTATCATAAAGTCTTAGACTTTTCGCCTCTAATTGCCTAGAATTGCTGTTTCTTGAAAATTTAGGAACAGAACCGATTCATCAGTATGAAATGACTGAGGACTAAGGCTGTTAAGTCTTTCTTTTTCTCAGGATAATGTGCCACGTGATCAGAATTCTCTGTGTGAGCTTTGTCATGACTTGAGAATTTCCAGAGTGCTAACACATAATCTGAGAGCTGTGACTGTTCAGTTACCCTTCTCAGCTGAGGCCCAAAGATAACATTCTTTTTTTTAAAAAAAAAAATATATGATTTTATTGATTTCAGAGAGGAAGGGAGAGAGAGAGAGAGAGAGAGAGAGAGAGAGAGAGAGAGAGAGAGAGAGACATGAACGGCGAGAGAGAAATCATTGATTAGCTGCCTCCTGCAGGCCCCACTCTGGGGATCGAGCCCACAACCCGGGCATGTGCCCTGACTGGGAATTAAACCAGCAACTTCTAGGTGCATGGGATGATGCTCAACCAACTGAACCACACCAGACAGGGCCCAAAAGTAAAATTCTTAAATGGGCTTTAGGTAAGAAGACTGAAAAGAGGAGAGAGTGAATTAAATACCTTAGATTTCTGGTATTGGGCATTCTGACAGCACTTTGGCAGTTTGGTCCTTAAATAAGGATTCAGATAGACCAGATGGGAGGAAACAAATGAGAAAATTTGACCCAAGAGGCTTAACTCTGATAAATCAAGCAATGACTAATTTCAATTTGGAATTTGATCAATTCAGTTAGCAAACTGGTGCTCTATATTCAGGTCAAGAGTAAAATTGCTCACAGGGCTATAGTCACTGAAAAAAGCCAATGCTGGCTTCTTATTCCTTCAAACTTTATATCCCTAGTTCTACTCTATCCCCTTATCTAATTAAAAACATTTTTCTTTCTTGCAAAGAATACTTGTTGCTCACCTGGGTCTGTGAAGGAGGTGTTAGGAGCGGGGTGGTTACAGAGTTCCTGTCCCCTTCCAAGAATTGTGGGGAAGGAATGGGACATGATTGCTGACACTGAGTAATGGAGAGTTAAGGGCATTTCAGGAGACACTAGTCCTGAGCAAAGTCTCTGGCCTGCCTAGACCTGAACTAGACAGCTGAGAATACAACAAAGGAATTTCAACCAGCTAAATAGATTTGGGAGAACAATACCACCAGAGGAAGATTCTGTTTGAAGTATTTTAGAATTATAGCAAATTACTCAGGTTTTAATCAATTTTAACCTTTTAATATGGGAGTATACTGTATATGAAAATTACAGTAAGGCTGACTGGAGGAAACCTGCATTCTGTAGTCCGTGTGCACCCCATAAATTAAAGGCAGAGTGATTTGTGGATTATCAAATATCATTACTCTGTCCCCTCGCTGAACGCTGGAAAGCTATGATGAGTATGTCAGAGTTCATTTGATTCTAAAAGAAGCGCAGATTTAGCTATTCTGAAATGATGTCAGCTCTTCTTTGTGTAAATGCTGCACATTTTCAAAATTTAAAGCAACTGGACCAAACTAAATATGATATGTAAAGGGGAAATTATGTATAGCTATCTGTCCCAAGGAAGAAGTTGCTATGACAACAGCTCATTGATGCCCATCTTGATTCCACCCTGCCTATTCTTTCACCTTCCACCCAACTAGATAAATAAGACTATGCATTGTGATACCTTTAAGTACTGTAGGGCTTGAAAAAATAACATTTATAAAAACGATTCTTGAGGCATGGATAAGACCCCAACACCCTGAATTCAGAAGCACTATACACCTCCCCTTACTCCTTTGAGAGAAGTAAAGACTCTGAAGAAAGAACTTAAGATTCAGCCCCATGGGGTGGGGGTGGGGGGCGGTTCTAACAAACCAGGGTAAGAACATTTCTTTAAAAGAGAGAGCCCTGCATTTACTTATGGCCATTTTTTCCCCAAAGGGTGCTGTGGATTTTCAGCAACAGATAGTGAATGTAAGTTCAGAAAATATTAAATCCACATTTAAGTAAAGTTTGGTCATTAATTCTCTACTTCTCAACTTTTTTCTCTTTTTAAGTGGCAGGTACATTTTTTTTTTCAAACATTGAGAAGTCACAGATTGTTCTTGGGATAATAGGGTGGAGTGCTTTGGCCTCAGGACAGATAGGAGATGCTAGGAGCCAGAAGATAAAAGGCTGCCTCCCCACCCAGCTGTGCACAAGCTTTCCTACTGAATCAAAGCATCCTTTCCCAGGTGACAAATAGGGGTGTAGTGGTTGGAGATTTATTTTTTAAGTTGAGCAAGCTCTATGATTAACTACCATTTAAAGATTATTTCATGATGCCTACTGTGTGTGTGAAACAGTGAATCAGATGCCTGGGAGTCAGCATGTTTTAAAAAACTGCACTCTGTGTAAAAAGAATTATGTCCTGATAAATATTTTGGCAATGAGACAACACCTGTTTTTTGCTTAAAAATGGGCTCTGGAACCAAAAACGCTCTACCTTTTTCAATGAATGCCACAGTTTTACACCAAGGGGGGTTCAGATTTGTCTATTTTACTCTCGGAAATGTTGTTCTTTATCCACAGGAAGCTGAAATCCCGGGGTAAGAACCAGTAGAAATAATCTCCAGGATGAAGTCCTGTGTGTGGGGTGGATAACGACAGGCAGGTGGGCCAAACTTACTTCTTTGATAACTGCCCGCAATGAGCTTGGCATCCGGAGGGGTGGTGCCATAAACACTGTGGACTGACAACAGCCAGGATTCTTTTCTTCCTCCACTCTGCCCACACCCTCCTTCTGAAAGATATGATATTCCAGTCTATTAATATGTGTTTTCTTTTGACAAAAGTGATAAGTCTTGAGCAGAGCCTACTCCTGAGAGGAACCTGAGCAGAAGAGGGGAAAACCGAGCAGGCAATCTGAAGGGCATAGAGGTGTGTGTCAGGAACTGGCCTGCTGATCTGAGTTTCTGCCAGGAAGATAGGTGTGGAGCGTCAGCCTATCTGCCTAGGTTGATGGTGGGAACAATTCAGGCCAGGAAGCAATTTTTCCGACCAGCCCATTTTGCTTGTACACCACCCCCCCTACACACACACCTTCGCCCCCCAGCCAGAGAAAGAAGAGTAGCTGGCTCCTTATCACCACCCAGTCGCTGTAACGCAGACCCTGGGCTCTCTTCCTGCCAGGCTGGCTTCTGGCCAAGAGCAAAAGTAACTTTTAAAAGTAAATAGATAGACCCACCTGAGCCAGTGCCGACATTTATTCAGGGAGGGGCATTATTAAGGAATTAAAACCCAGGGTATTAGACATTTGTCATCCCTCATTCCCTCTTCCCAATCCTCCCCTCAACTGATTCTATTTAGCTTTGGAAGGCAAAAGAGATGTCTGGTTTTGAAAAATAAATGTTTAACAGCACAGCCAACAACTGACAGTGGTAGAATACAAATTGTTAAATGAAGCCGCTGATAACTGATAAATTAAGCCACAGTAAAATAACTTTAAAGATAGTTCAAACATATCATGACTATTATTGAACATAATAACAAGATTACTTGCAAGAATGGGGGAGGGGGGGGGAATCAATCTGACTCACCATTCTCTTAATGATACTATATTTTGAAAACTACCCTCTCAGGATATTCAGATCTTCCAGGGTGGGAATTGCATTTTTAGACATATCGTAGATTAAGTCACTATTCATCAAAATTTGCAGTCTCTTCCCAAGAGGCAATTACATATCCCCACAATCCTGAACTCAAGCACGGCCATGTGATTTGCTTTGGGCGATGACCATGCATCAGTTCCAGAGGGAAGTTTGAAGTGCTAGCGTGGAACTTCACCTCGTTCTCTCTTCCTTCTCTGCTCTGGAGAGGAGCAAAGATGCAGACAGAGCTGCTCCATCAACAGACTGAGGTCAATACAGAGCAGAGCTGCAGCTGCCCCACAAGGCACATGTAGGACAACTGGGCAATCAGTCTTTGTTTAGAGAGCCACTGAGATTTGGGGTCAAGAAGTATCATTACCATCTTGACTGATATTGAGTGTCTTATACAGGGCACTTAACAAAGCCTGGGTGAATGGTCAGATAAATGGTAGGAAGTACTCAATGATAAAATTCGGTAGGTATCAACTGAATATAAATCAAATATTTCCTTACAGGGTGTGGAGACCACCAGCTTTTAGGTTAAATGACAGCTCGGAGAGGTGGAAAACAAAATAATGGTCTTTGTAAAGCAAAATAAAGATCTGGGTTGTGTAGTATGATAGCAATTTATAATCAATCAATGTGTCAAGTGTCTAGTCTAACCATCTGCACAAGATCTGCCCTCTTTGATCCAGGTGCTCCTGACATGGGCAGGGAGAATACCAACCAGCCCCGGAGGAGTCACTGAAGGGATTGTCAAAACAGCTTCACTTTAGTGCATGGACATACCTTGCAACAAGGCGGTTCTGGGGACTGGATAGATGTTAAAAGCCTAGTAAACCCAACAAGTCCCCGAGATTACCTAAACTTTGAAAGTCCATCTTGTTGACTGAATCCTTTAGCACTAAACATAATTTCTTTATTGAGCTTCACTAGGAGGGCCAGGTTGGGAGGGGTGCCAGTGTGGTTGGTGAGATCACATTGGGATGAAGGGTGCAGAAGAGTCCTTGCTGCTCCTGAACACGAGAGCCTTTCCTTGGGCTTTTGAGCCTGAAGAGCTTGTCTGGGCAGGCAAGTGGCATCAACTCAGGTGCACAACACACATGATCAGTTGGCAGTGCCTTTGGACCCTGGCACACCAAGGACCCACGCAGGCCAGCATTCTTCTGCCTGGATTCAGCAGCTGTCTTCCCTCATCTCTTTTTCACTCAGGGATACTTTGTTAGGTCAGGTGCCACTTGGGATCTCCTCTACCCCTATCTTCTATCTTTACACATCAACGGCAAGATATAAAATTTGCTCCTGCCCTGGCTGGTGTGGGTGTCGTGCCATGCACTGGAAGGTTGCTGGTTTGATTCCAGGTCAGGGCATGTGTCCGGATTGCGGGCTTGGTCTCCCGTGGGAGGTAGCCAATTGATGTTTCGCTCTCACATTGATGTTTCTCTCCCTCTCCCTCTCCCTTCCTCTCTCTAAATATAAATAAAAATATAATTTAAAATTTTAATTACAGGCGGGTTTTTAAAAAATTTGCTCCTAATGTCTTGGACATAGTTTATGGTGACCTAACCTATATCTAGAAGCTGATGTTCACTGTGCCAATGCAAAGACCAACCAGGGAAAGTAATCTGGAAACATCCAATCAACCAAGGCTTTACCTATTGACAGACCCTCTGCTAGGTACCATGTGAACAATTAGAAATCCTAAACTCCAGACCTTCAGCTCAAGTGGCAGTTTTAGTCTAGTTGATGAGAAGAGAAAAAGAGAAAGGAGACAGATTACTCCTCTTTCAACTAGCACAATCTAAAACTGAAGAGGCATGTGGGGACGCAAACCACCCTCCAGGGCAGGTGAAATCAGAGAACAAAAGTAAGGCTTCTTCCCACTGAATAAAACATTTACGGGAAGGAAGAAGGGGACTTGACAAAAAGAGAACATATGATGCCAGATGGACTAAAACAGCAAAGAATACAATTCAACCCTAGGTCGCTTGTATATTAATAACTTCAATTAAAATGCAAAAAGAGACTTTACAGATCTCAAAATGATACCAAATTTCACAGGAGAAAAAAAATAAATGGTTGTATCTTTCAAAGAAAGTTATTTTAAAAGGGAGGGAGAAGCAAGGTGGAGGAGAATGGATTATCTGGACATGATGTGTAGACTAATAGAAAAACAATAAGGAGTATAAGAAAATGCACCTGATAAGGTTATATAAAAAGTAAACCCTAACCCTGGCCGGTGTGGCTTAGTTGGTTGAGCATCATCCCATGCACCAAAAGGTCGCAGGTTCAATTCCTGGTCAGGGCACATGCCCGGGTTTCAGGCTCAATCCCTGGTAGGAAGCGTGCAGGGGGCAGCCGATTTATGTATCTCTCACACTGATGTTTCTCTCTCTTTCCTTTTCTTCCTCTCCCTTTCTCTCTCTCTAAAACCAATTTTTAAAATATTGTTTATAGAACCTGGCTGGTGTGGGTCCGTGGTTGAGCATAGACCTATGAACCAGGAGGTCACGGTTCAATTCCCGGTCAGGGCACATGCTGGGAATGTGGGCTCGATCCCCAGTGTGGGGCATGTAGGAGGCAGCCAATCAATGATTCTCTCTCATCGATGTTTCTCTCTCTCTCTCTCTCTCTCTCTCTCTCTCTCTCCCTCTCTCCTCTTTCTCACTTGCTCTCTGAAATCAATGAAAATATATTTTTAAAAAATTGTTTACAGTGTACCTCCTAAAATTAGGTGTGCAAGTTTATGCTTTGTAAAAATTTTGTTTATGTAGATTAATTGAAATCACAACCCATAAATAAATGCAAGTGTGAAGTTTAAGGTATCAGAAAGTTATTAATGTGCAATCTTTTAAAGAGATTATGCCCACTAAATTCCACAAGTCCCTTTATTTACACAAAACCTCTAGTCCCAGCAGCTCTCAACCCAGGGTGGTGCCACGACCTTTCTCTACTGCCTTCCAAGGAGACCTTGGACCTTTATGTGCTATTGGGTGGTATAATGACTGAGGGACATTGACATTTAGAAGTGAGCAGGAGCCGGGGATGCAGAATGCCCTGCAGCACAGGGTACAGTGCCACACAATGAAGGACTGTCCCACTCAGAACACGAGCAGCGCTGCTGTTAGGCGCCTGGAGGAATAGGACAGAGATCAATTTTTCTATGACTTCTCACGGGCCTCCCAAGATGCACTACAGAAATCCTACAATTCAACGAATATCATTAACTTCATGCCGTCATGATGTAAAAACAAATTTAACTTTTCCATTTAAAAAAGTATGTAATCTCTCCTCAAAGACGGGCATGTGCAAAAGGTTTTTATATGAACAGAACTCACTTCATTTCCTCACATTGCTTTGATGCTAGAAATGAGCAAACGCTGGAGGTCTCAAAAGCATCCCCACTTCCCCACTTATTAAACCTTTTTGCACTTTATCAATACACCATGACCCCACAGCTGGTCCCAAGACTTTGCCAGTAACTCCGGCCCTACAACACCTCAAGGCTCAAACAGAAGCAGCGAAGGAAAGCGGCTGGGCCCTGCTGCCTCGGGCTGCACAGAGCTGAGGACCTGCTGGCAGGTGAGCTCCTGGGAAAAGGGCCACCCAGACATGAAGGCAGCCACCGTGTGTAAGCACCTCCGAAAGCAAAGGGGAGGAGAAAACGGAAACTTCCCTTTCGTGTAGGGTGCTAGAAATGAGGTCCTGTGTGTTTGATGAAGCGGCTTTCCTGCTTTTCCACATTTTCAGCACTTAAGGGATTTCATGGTCCTGTTTCACTTCCAAAAGCTGTTGACACTGCCATCTAGTGAGTCCAGTCCTTTTTACACCAGAAGTCACAATAATTTAAGAGCTTGTGGGCCCATCTTCCTAAGGTAGAGTTTGAGAAGTATAATAAGCAGTGTATCCTGGTTTTAATCTCATCTGAAGTATCACTTATGTTACCTTGAGGAGAGGGGAAAAGTTACCAATAGAAAGTTTGCAGTCTACGTGTTGTTCTACGTAACTGAGAAATAAAAATAAACACAATAGGGTCAAACAAGCCCTTGACTGTGCACGTGCAGGAGGCAGCCAGTCGATGTGTCTCTCTCACATCAATGTCTCTCTCTCCTCCCCTCGCCCCCTTTTCCTCATCCTTCCTTCCACTCTCTCTCTAAAGATCAATGGAAAAGATATCCTTGGGCGAGGATATTGTTATAACTTACATCAGGGTGCTGTTGCCGGCATGGCCCACTTGTTCCCTGTGTCGTGTCATGGGTCCTTGTGCTTTCCCTGAGTGACCAGGTTACTGAACCTTAAACAGCCTGTGAGCCATGCCTCTGGCCCCATTCCCTTTGCCTTGATTGCTGAAGAGCACAGAGCCACGTCAGTGGTCTGGTTCCAGTGTGTGTACAAGACCTTACACCAGGGGTCCTCAAACTACGGCCCGCGGGCCACATGCAAATACAAATATTGTATTTGTTCCCATTTTGTTTTTTTACTTCAAAATAAGATATGTGCAGTGTGCATAGGAATTTGTTCATTGTTTTTTTTTTTAACTATAGTCCGGCCCTCCAACGGTCTGAGGGACAGTGAACTGGCCCCCTGTTTAAAAAGTGTGAGGACCCCTGCCTTACACAGTACATGCTATCTTCAGCCTCACTTCCCTCTGTCCCAATATCCTCGCCCACTGATTTTTAGTTTTATTTTGTATGGCCTTTTAAGCCACCATAATATTTTTTCCCCTGAAACAAGATTGGGAACATATAAAACAAACGCCATGCCCTAGGCCTAGCCGGTTTAGTTAAGTGGAGAGAGTTTGGCCTGTGTACTGAAGGGTCCCAGGTTCGATTCCAGTCAAGGGCACATGCCCAGGTTGCAGGCTCGACCCCCAGTAGGGGCATGCATGAGGCAGCCAATCAGTGATTCTCTCTCATCACTGATGTTTCTCTCTCTCTCCCTCTCCCTTCCTCTCTGAAATCAATAAAAATATGTTTTTAAAAAACCCGCCATTATTGTTATTTGTATGATGGTCCTGCTGGGACCCCCCTTAATCATGAAACCACAAGTACATGGAAGACAAATATCACTGTCCATGGTGATTCCTGCCTGAGGTGACTCTTAGGGTTCCTTCTCCATCGCTTAACTCCTCATCAGCAGCACTGCTGATGGCTACACTGGGGTTAAAGTGCTGTCATCTCAAAGGCACACGATCACTTGTAACTGCTGTCTTCTTCATCGTCCAGATCAGCGGTTGCCAGCCAGTGGGCCGCAGACCACTGGTGGTCCATGAGGCCCAAGAGGCTGGTGACCGCTGGTTTAAGGGAACCTTTGTGATGGCCTCCTGCGATGCCTGTTCAAACGCTTCTCCATCTGAAGGGACTACTTCTTCATTTCCTGTCTCACAAAAACACTGAGACGCACTGTTTTACACTTTGCCCCATTTTTAGATAAATGATTTATGATTTTAAATTATAAAGCTTTTATATAATATTTTAGAAAATAGTGGCGTGTTCAAAGGCAGAATATAAATTCATGGCCACAGGCACGAAGACGACAATACTGAAATTGAAATCCCAAAGGCTCTTCTTTCTCTCTCAAGAAGTATGTAGGACACTGCTGGCTACCTTATCACCACTGGAGCAACATCTAAAGTCCTGCCCACACACTGTGGAACTGCATTCAATCACTGTTGTTTAGATAACACGCCCAGTGAGAGTTCACCCCTGGGGCATCTCAGGCTGCATACCAAAATTCCCTTTCATATCTCCAATCACTGGCTATTTTAAAAATACAGATTATAAAAATTATATTCTCTCCCAGGTTGGTGTGGCTCAGTGGGTAGGAGTGTTGTCCCGTATACCATAAGGCTGTGGGTTCAATCATGGTCAGGGCACATACCTGGGTTGTGGGTTCAATCCCCAGTCAGGGCATATAGAAGAGGCAACCAATTGATGTTTCTCCCTCTCTCCTTTCTCCTCTCTCTAAAATCAAAAAGCATGTCTTTGAGTGAGGATTTTAATATATGTATATATATATCTCCTCAATCCTACAACACTTGGCTCTGAACTGCCAAAAGTGTACACACAAAAAAAACCCCAATTTCTGCAGAAACCAATTTGGCTCGGTGGATAGAGCATCGGCCTGTGGACCGAAAGGTCCCGGGTTCGATTCCGGTCAGGGGCATGTACCTGGGTTGCGGGCACATCCCCAGTGGGAGATGTGCAGGAGGCGGCTGATGGATGTTTCTCTCTCATCGATGTTTCTAAGTCTCTATCTCTCTCCCTTCCTCTCTGTAAAAAATCAATAAAATATATTTTAAAAAACCAAAACCAAAAACAAAACAAAAAAAACCCAATTTCTTATTAGCAAAATAGAGTGAAGGAAGTTTGGGTGGGTTGGTGTGGGAGGTAATACAGGTAATCTGTGTTCATTTTGCAAACAAGATCAGGTTTTAATTTAAAACATCGTATTTCACACATAAATTAAATGATCAAGGTGATGAAGGTCACTGAGAGTAGTCATCGCTGCTTCTTACTCCGAGGGAGGAAGACAGAGAAGACAGGGGAATAAGGGAAACTTCCCTGAAAAATACTACATCTTTTATATAAACATCTAACGTATATTATAAAATTCTCGTCTTTGGTCGCGTTCCTTCTATTCCTACAAATGTATCACATGTTCGGCTTTTTTTAAAATACCTGAGAAATTCAATGTCATCATCTGAAGGTCAGAGGACTGGCATCGGAGGTTCTGAATTCCAGACATACTCCTATCTAATGAGGTAGTCACTCTATTTTATTAAAAAGTGCAGCGAAGCGTAACTTTCCCAGTGGCTTCTTTGTTTGGAATCCAGCTTCTGTGCAGGCAGCAAGTGCTGGGACATGTCTGAAAAGCTTGACAGACGGGGGACTCGGGGGTCGTGATTTTTATTCCAAGTTCAGCCGTCACCTGAGGCCTCCACCTCTTCCCCTCTATGTCCTAGCAGAATCCTGGAGATAAGTCTAGACACCCAATTTCAAACACGGGAAACTAATGCAGAGTCAGTGAGGAACTTGGCCCCGTTAGCAGGAATCTCGGTTCAGTGGCAATTATGTCTGTGACTGACCAAAAGATTCCCCAGTTTGCCTGTTGTTTTTATGGTAGAAAACTGTGAGCTGGACCTACTGCTGGCAAACAGGACTCTGTGGACTAACAGCTAACATCTCTAAAGGTCAAAAAACCACCATGCGTGTCAGGCCAACCTTCCCTTCAGGCTCGGGGATGGAGACAGGGCTGGCGGGAAGAGTGATAAGGTCACCTAATTACACTCAGGCCAGAGTAACACGTGAGCACATAGGACACAGAAGATGCCTCCTTTTAGAGACAAATAATTCAAAACAATTTAATGAAACAACCCAATGGGAGAATATCATTGCGCTATTCTTCTAAAGCAGCGGTTCTCAACATGGCGCGACCCTTTCACAGGGGTCGCCTAAGACCATCCTGCACATCAGATATTTACATTACGATTCATAACAGTAGCAACATTACAGTTATGAAGTAGTAACAAAAATAAGTTTATGGCTGGGTCACAACATGAGGAACTGCATTTAAAGGGCCAGAAGGTTGAGAACCAAGGCTAGCGGAGGAAATGAACACGTTTATAAAGAGTGGTCTTATATATTGGTTTCTTTCCCTTTGCTCAGCCACGACTCCCCACAAATGGGAAAGACCGAAAACTTGATTTCTGCCTAGAAAGGTGAAATCTAGAAGGTGAAATCAAATTTCAAAGACACACAGGTCACAGGCACGCAGCCAGAGGCCTGCTCCCTCCTTAGCACACTCGAACTGCCTCCACGGACCCTCTCAGCTTCCCAAGTCTAGTCATCACTCCAGGGCCTCGAATCTACACTTCCTCTCTTATCTACAAGGATTCCTCAACGACCCTTAAACCCAGGAAAGCTGGGGCCTGCTGCTTCCAGCCATCTCTTCTTAATCAGAGTCAAGGGGGCACAGACATCACTTAACATTATCTGACTCAGGAAACTGCACTTTCTCAAACCAGCTGCTTGTAACTAACAATGGACACCTCTACGTCTTGTCCAAAGAGGGCACTGCTCAGATTCCGTGTTTAAAATCATATAAGTAAAGCAGTCCTTCATTTTATTGTTTAACTAGATAGCACACTGTCACCACTTCCACATCATTCCACTGCTCAGAACCTTCTTTCCCCATTCTACACAACCTTTGCTCACAGGAGGGGCGGGGCAGGGGGGACTGAGGTCCCACAGAGAACTTTTATTTTCTCTACTTCCATACCATTCTAGTGTGTTAGGATGATTATGTATTATTTTTATAATCCAGGAAGTCTTTGGTAAGCCCACCAAACCAAAACATGTTCATGCCTGTGACCTAGTTATTCTTGTGAATTTATCCCAGAGAGATAATTTATTACAGCATAAAGATTTCACTATACTGATGTCTTGTCTAACACAGCAAAGAATTAGATACAATCTACATTGTAAACATGAGAAAGATGTTTCATAGATTATGGTACACGCATGTGACTGAATATTATTTATCATTATAATTGTAAAGCCTTTTTGAAAATGAGTGGAAAACTGTGAAAACTACAGTGAAAGTCGTATTCCAAATAGAAAGTACACCACACAAACAAAATGTAACTAAGATACATAAGATCAAAAAGTATAGAGTGCTAGGATTTATATGCAATTTAAATATGTTACTGATTTCCTTTAACAAATAAATATAAAACACTTGCTCACCGGTGATATGATGAAAATTAATTTTGCCATAATTCCAAACTAAGGTATTAACCAACTTCTCCTTTATTTTGTGGGAATTTATAAGCCTTCCTAAATTTTACTTAAGTCCACTAAAGGAAATGGAAAAAGTACTATTTATTTTGTGGGAATTGATAAGCTTTCCTAAATTTCACTTAAGTCCACTAAAGGAAATGGAAAAAGTACCAATGGGTTAAAAGGCAAAATAGGGTCTCAGGATCCATGTCTATTAAATCTACTTTTAATGGACTTGAGGTATCAATCAGAAGTTTAAGAAATTCCCTAAAAATTGACAAATCCATTTAACTTATAAGCTAATTTATCAAAATACTTTCTAAATTAAAATGCTGCCATAGTAACTACCACAATGATCAGTTTCATAAACATGGTAAATCTATTCTAGTCAACAACAACTATTTGTATATATGTGGAGGGCCTCTTTAAAAAAAAAATAATATTGTTTCAACCAACTTTCTGAAGGGATAGAAGTCAAGTTTTCTTTCCTTTGGGTTCTTAGAACTTAAGTATTTTCAATGATCTTACAAGGGCTCAAGTCCCAGTGGGTAGCTGCGGGAGGAAGGACAGTAGGGGGCCAGCAGTGACCCTGCGAGCTGACAAGAACGTGAGTGCGTGCTCATGTGCTGTTTCCCATGCTTCCATCCAAGAAAAGGCTGTATTGAAGTGATGGGTATGAATGCACCCATTATGTATCACCACCACGGCCTTACCCACTCAGAGTCTTAACACTGGCTTAGTTCACCTCCCTTGGAGACAATCTGGACCATCAACTGGGGTGGAGGCGCTTAGGTAACTTTATGAGTTGGCTTCATTGAGCTAGCTTCTCAGGTGTGGTTCCACAGCCACGCCCTAAAAACTGAAAACCTTTTATAACAATTTGTCACGTCTGTTTCCCCGTGGGCTTGATGAAGGACGGATTGACCAAGTCAGCCTGGATGATGAGTGCCCTATTCCTGACGCAGAGGCTGCAGATACAGCCCACCCTTTTCAACCTGAACTCTCTTGATAGTGCCCACATGCAAGCGCCCCCAGGTTAACCATCTTCATCTCATATGCTCGGACACAATGACATTTTTCTATTTATAACATCGGTCAATAGAGATTTTTATAAAGCCAAAATACTTCTTGTAGGTTTTAAGAGAATACGCAAATATTAATAAAAAGAGATTTGGTCTACTGTCACGTAGAATGTGGTACACAGCAAATGAAGTCATTATTATTACAATTTTTCATACTCTTCCCTCAAAGATTCCAAGGTGCCCCACCCCCCGCCTCTCTCTCTCACACACACATACACACACGCACACACAGATTTTTTAAAAGAAAAACAAATGTTACATTACAGACGACTAGGTAAAGGGCCAGGAACATAAAAGAGGATTGCTATGGTGCTTCCTAGAGAGCCTAAATTCAGCACCACATCCATTTCAGTATTCTTTGTCTAAAAATCCTTGCCACCCTTCCATGATATTCCCCCCAGCACAATAAGTTAGGAGAACAAGGAAGGGGAGCAGTTACAGAAGTTCTTACAATCCTGGAAGCACAACTCTACCTCTGGGCTGGGTGAAGAAAACAGGCTGGCCCTCCTGGACTGGGGTGAGGCAGGTATGTGCAGCTGGTCCTGGAATTGGGTGGAAGCAAGAATCTGTACAAGAACCAACAAGCCCAAAGGAGAGGTACCCAATCGAACCTGTGTTTAGCAGACTTAACCTTCTGTTTTCAAGTGGCTTATGATATGCTAGATTTAACTTTAGTGCCATTCTGAATGACCCAACAGCATGCAAAGAAATTAAGGAAGATGAAAGAGGGTATCATTTATTAATTACTGGTCTAAAACCCAGTTTTAAAGAATGCCCCATGAAAACTCATAAATTTTAAATTTAAATCCTAGCCCCAATGTTTTTCCTAAAATCTGAGTGGACAACTATATTTCACCAGTTTCTTCTTAGTTTTTAAAACAACTCACTAGTCTGTCTTATCTCATCCAACCACTAGAATATAAATTCCATGAAAACAGGGACTTTGGTTTTTAAAAGCGCATTAATTCTGGTGCTCTGTTCCAGCTGCAGTGGTCATATGAAAGCCATGACTTACAGGGCATCTTGTACTTTTTATATATAATATATACAGTATATTAAGAATATATATTCTCTATATAAAATTCAATGTTATATACTGGGGGAAAGCTCCATAGTTTTTCTCCCCCAATGGTCTTTTATTTTGTTTTTGTTTTGCGTGGTTTTTTGTTTGATTTTTGTTTTTGTTTCTCCCAATATGGTCTTTTAAAGAGGAAAACATACTAATTAGATAAAATTAGCTGAATGGTTAAAACCCACAACCAGAATTCACTGTGTAGCAAAGTTTGTTTAACCACCAACCACTCTACTAGGAGGAGTCAGCACATGGGACCCATGCTGTGGACCTGGTGCTTCCCCCAAATTCCATGTGGGGTACAGAGACAAGTTAGTTCCTGTTACCATTTCTCTCTCCCATCCTGGTCACAGCCTAACCTGTCCTATATAATAAAAGGCTAATATGCAAATTGACCGAACAGCAGAACGACCAGCTGCTATAATGCGCACTGACCACCAGGGGCAGATGTCAATGCAGGAGCTGCAGCAGTGGTGGCGTGAGCCTCTCCCGCCTCTGCGTTAGTGCTAAGGATGTCTGACTGATGGCTTAGGCCTGCTCCCCCATCAGTCGGACATCCCCTGAGGGCTCCCGGACTGTGAGAGGGCACAGGCCAGGCTGAGGGACACCCCCCCTGAGTACACGATTTTCGTGCACCAGGCCTCTAGTAATAAAATAATTCTCACCAAGTGTTCATTCACTTACACAACCACGCTTGCCTACCATTCTGGGCACAGTGGCTGTCTTGAGTAAGCTGTTCATTTCCCCATAGACCAAAGTACCAAGGGAGAGTGGTCCATGGGGGAGGTTTCCTTCACTATCGCCTCTTTTCCCTGCCACTATGCTCAACATTGCTAGCCTGGGCCATCCCACTCACTTCGTGGGTAAATGTGATTATGCTTCTTTTAAAAGTCAGAATTGCATGGCATTCACAGATATTCATTGTTAGGTCTCTCTCCACCTCTTCAGCTGCAGAGAAGAGTTTAAACACTAGCTTCCAGGTGTTTAATGCTCTCTTATCCCTTTATGCCTTTGCCCACTCATGTGCTTCTCCTTCCACTCTTTAAGACCCAGTGCAGGCCTTTCCTACCCCAGGAAGCCTTCCCTGATGCCCCCTACCAGTTTTGGATACCCCTTTCCTGTGGCTCCATAGTTCCTTATGCATAACTTCAAAGAGCTTCACAAACTGATGACTGAGGTTTTGTTTTTATCCTTGTGGTTGTTTATGTGGGTTCTTTCTTCAATTTACCCATTAGTTCCTTTGGGGGATGGGTCTTCTTTAATTCCAGATCTGGCCCATCAAGCCCAGATCCTCTAAACACTTGTTCATGCGCGAAACATGGAATGAGCTCGAGTTTGCTTGTACATATGATGTTGATGACTTCTCATATTTTATGGAAAATGGCATACTACCATTTCTTCCTTTCATCACTTGGAAATCAGATATCAAGTCTCCCTCTAAAGAAACACTACCACGGAAGGTCGAAAAGTAGCTGGCAAACAGGAGTTAAATCTCTAAGAATGTATTTTCCTGTAGACAGCATATCTTTGGCAACATTTTTATTATACACTCGTGGTGCACTTTGTCTAAAACATATTTAGGACACATGCTTACAGCAAGATATTTTATGGTAAAATGTATTTTAGACTCTTAGCAGATGGTACCCTATATATTCCAGCCACAACACTCTAAAGTTGCCTACTCCACTGCTTGAAGTTTAATTTTCCTGTACTTGCCATTCTTACTACTGCTCATTCTTCATCACCCAGAATCAAATGTCGCTCTTCCATGGAGCCTTCCTTGATCACAGCAGACAGAAAGTATCCCTCATTCCTCCATCTCCTCCAGCACTTGTCTCGTGCATCTCTGTATCATCTACCACAGCATCTGACGCCACGTGTGGCACATACACAGCAGATGCTCAACAATTGCCATCGCAAGAATGGCCCTTTCTACATATCCCTCAGTATTTACAATGGGGAAAAACTAGAACTAGAATAAGCAAATATCAAACATCAGAGGGGGAGCTTAGCATACATCAACATAATAGGATATTATGTTCCTAATAAAAAGGACCATTATATGACTTCTGGCCATTCATATAAAATAATGCTGTGTGGAGAAATACACAAACAGCATATGAACCACTGCCCCATTTTTAAAAATTTCTGGATGCACATTAACAAGGCAATTTGGAGTCTAATGAATAAACTTGACATTAATTAGCATTTTTAAGCTTACATGCACAGCCTCACATGACACTCATCTTAAATTCTCCTGCATTTATTATGTAGTCAAAATAGCTTCACTACCTCAGAAATCATCAAAAAGTGTCTCCAATGACCAATAGCTGGGAATCCTCTTCTTAAGAGCTTTAATGTAACATTATTGTTTTAAATCCAAATCTCTTAAACTGTTTTGCATCTTAAGACCAACATCTCTACCCCACTTATCCAGACCCATAAGGCAGGTTTTTAATGATATGAAAATCCACTCTTCTCCTTTTCCCAAGAATCCCTTTTTCCAAAGGAAGATGTCACCATGAGCCCAGTATAAACAGAAACTCACACGTTAGAGATTTAGGAAGGATAAGTGGAAGGGGGGTTGAAGTTAGGGCTTTTTATTTACCCCAGATACATTCCCAACTGCAGTATTTTATTGGCTTCCTAAATTCAAACTCCATACAATGTCCACTGGGTACAGGGTAGGACCAGCAGCATTCACACTAAAGGTCAAAGCAGTTATAGCTGACTAATGCTCACAGTCTACCTACTGTCGTGTTTACTGCTTTATTTTCTCTGCCAGCAAATATTATGTGCCGCCAGCCCAAAGCCTGAAGTTTCCACTCACAGAAATTAAGAAAGTCCAAGAGAAAAGTCATATTCAACTTTAAGAAAAAATCATGGTTTTACCATATGGGAGCAAAATTACTCTGTCTCGTATCTAGTATTCGAAGCCTAGAAACCAAAAGCCTGACAATAGCTGAACCCCCAAAAACTAGCATTTAAAAATCATTTAAAAGTACGCTGAACGATTTTACAAATTTAAAAATATTCTGAAGGAAAGGCAATCATAAAGATATTCTCATCTTTATGACACGAGGCCAGCCATAGTATATAACATGGAATGAGCACTGAACTCAAACAAAATCCACACAGTTCTCTGACCTACTAGCTGTGCAATCCCATGTCTATACTTAGACATGCGTAAAACGTAGGTTTCCTTTAGATAGCATTAACTTCTTTAACTAATGGAGGACCAAAAGTTAGTCTCATTACCTTAAAATAGGGAATGAACTAAAAATGAGAGTCAAAAATACAAGAATGTTAGGGATATCTGAATGCTAACACAGGCCTTTCCTGTGTTAAAACACTTTTCCACAAAAAGTTAACCCATTCCATTTACAGTCAAAATACCTTTTTGTCTACAGGCCTTCCAATGTGCATTGATTTTTTTTTTTTTTTAAATGTATTTTTACTGATTTCAGAGAGGAAGGGAAAGGAAAAAAGAGAGAGAAACATCAATGATGAGAGAGAATCGTCTCCTACTGGGGATCGAGCCCACAACCTAGGTATGTACCCTGACTGGGAATCAGACTGTGACCTCCTGGTTTATAGGTCAATGCTCAACCACTGAGCCACACTGGCTGGGCTGGGCACTGATTTTTTAACAACCCACCAATAAGTGGCCTAATCAAAATTATTTTACATCAAAATGATTTATTACCCAGCAGTGTCAAGAGCAACTTTCAGTCCTGCTACATTCATGCGCACAGGGAAGAGTTTGCTTTAAAATTGGTGGAAGTTAAAAGCACTGGCACCCCAGTTGGAACGTGCACACCTAATACACAGACACTGGGTTCTAAACACTATTCTCCAATAAAAAGATCCAGGATTCTTGAGGAAGTGATTGACTCCAGGGCTAGGGCAAGGAAAATGTAAGATAAGGCTGAATACCTGGGGGTGCCACAAAATAAGAATGGATGGGAACATGTCAAAAGACAGTGGGTCCAGTTAAAAGGAACTCCCAATGGCCAACTCTGGAACAATTTAAGCAATTAAATAAAATAATGATAGCATTGGATTAGAACCCATACAATAAAGTAACTATCCATGAGTCCATACTGCCGTGTGTGTGTGTGTGTGTGTGTGTGTGTGTGTGTGTGTGTAAAAGAAAGGGCAGTTCTTCCTTTCAGAAGAATTCCAATAAATAAATAAATGTATAGGAATGAAGGAGACATGGAATCACTATTAGGTAAGTAGTATAGTGATAATAATTGCAGGCAAGATCTACCCATGGATGCTAAAATCAGTGGGTAAAAGCTTGAGAAGAAATAGGATATTTGTCCAGACCTATAAGGTAGGTTTTTAATTATAAATTAAAATTTTAATTTGCATAGTTTCAAAGTATCTTCCCCCAAGACATTTATTAATTACAGAGGGAATAACAGTCACTTTATAGTGGAGAAATCCCAGGGAAACTACCTGAATCAAGTGATCAAGGTTAGCATCACCTTTAATACCACTTGGAAAAAGAACACATCATCGCTTTTGTGGTATTCTTCCCCAAAACACAACCTCAAAGTAAATATTAGAAAACATCCAAAAATCCCAAACTCAGTGTCATTCAACAAAATAACTGACCAGTACTGTCCAAAAGTATCAATATCATGAAAGACAAGGAGAAACTGAGGAACTAGCTGTCGTCGTCTGAGGAGACAGAACTAAATGCAATGAAGATCATGGATTAGATCCTGGACCTGAAGGAGGACATTAGTGGAAAACCAGATGAAATGCTAATGAGGTCTGTAGTTTAGCTAAAGGTATGGTACTAATTTAAATCTCCTGATTCTGGTAATTATGCTGATTATGTAAGATGCTAACGCTGGCAGGAGCTGGAAAAGGGTGTATGTAAATTCTGTACTATCTGTGCAGCTTTTTTTCCAAGTTCAAAATAAAAAGATTTTAAAAACCGATGGCCGAGGGAAGCAACTATGGTTATGTTACTCCTCGCTTCCATTGGCTTTCTTTTCTTTGGGTATTTGACTAAAAAGGCCTTCCCCTGCTTTACTCAGCCAACCATGGAAAAGCATAGAAAGGCATGAGACACGAGACTCGGACACACAGACCATCACAGCGACTGTCTCAAAAATTAAGTGCAGCCTGCCTTTAGCCTGTTAGTCCTGAACAAAACAAAGTCATTAACTTTAGACTATGTTAGTGAATTCCCAAACCGGTCTTGGATGGTGCCAAAGAAAAGAACACTGGGTATTCACAGAATCTGTCAACAGCAAAAGATCTTTTGGCATAAAATCCAAAGCTATTTAAGAAATGACTGCCGGCATTACTGGGTGTGGGGGGGTGGGGGGGAGACAATGAAAGCTAGGTTAGTAGTGGGGTGGGTTGTACAAAGGGAAGAAGAGAGAAAAGCCCAAAAGGCACAAGAGTGCTACTAGGTGCTTCCTCACCTAAAAATACTAAGTTAGACTAACAATGCATTTAAAGACACCTTGTTTACACAGCTCATAAACATACCCAAGAGGAATTTATTATTTACATTCTATTTAAATTATATGTTGCCACATTGTATGACAATAAAGAGTTAGACACACCCTTCCTTTCTCCACTTTTTCCAAGCATTTAATTACTCACTCTGACGTTCTTAGGTAATAGTGGCTAGCATCTACATCTATAATAAACAGGCAGTTTAAAACAAAACAAAACAAAATAAGATCTCGGGCTATCCATCTAAAGGTAATATGCACATATTTTTGGCCCTATCATTTCTACTTAAAGGAAACTACCTTAAAGAAATACGTAAGTATACAAGATTGTTCATTGTTGCATTATTTATAATAGAAAAGAAGCTGAAAACACACTAAATGCTCATTTTAAAAAACCCTTAAAGTATGGTACATCTGTACAATTGGCAGTGTTTAAAAGGAATTAGTTAATTCTAGATGTACTGAAAAAGAAAGATATTCATAATCTATAGTGAAGTAAAAAATAAATAAGTTAAATGTAGACAAAGAATATTATAATTCTACTCAAAGGAAGAAATTTTATTTGTACTTATAAGCAGAGAGATGATGTGTTGTGGAATTATGCACCTGAAACAGGTATAAGTCACCTCAGTAAGTTCAACAAAAAGAAAATATATGGAAGGATACATATCAAACTTAAGAGGGACCATGCTAGGGAACATCTGAAGGGATAGTGGAGTTCTTACTTGCTTTTTAAAATAACCAGTAGAGACTACCTTTGTGTGTGTGTGTGTGTGTGTGTGTGTGTGTGTGTGTGTGTGTGTGTTTTTAATTAAAAAAACACAAATGAACACCTTAATTTAGTCTCCCCTTCAGAGGGCTTCCCAGGCAACAGAAAGTCACACCAGAAAAAGCAGTGACCTCCTAGCCACTTATTTTCCGGGTCACATAAATGGGCTTTTAGTTAATCCTTTTCTCAACTGATACCAACAATCACATTTTTATTTACGCTATTTGGTTTCAGCATTTCAATGTGATTATTAGGGAACAAACAGAAGAACTTCAAATCAAGAGGCAGCTTTTCAACCCTTTTTAAAGTCAAATTATTTCTGTAATAGGAAAGGATGACACGTAGAACTTATATATCTTTATTTGTTAATTCTCTTGATAGGAATAAGTAAGTCATCATCAATACAAAGCAGCTAAATCAAAAGAATTTCTTTTATATGTTAAAGCAGGTTGGAAGAAGAGGGACAGGGAATCTTAACTCTCCAAATTTTTATGTTCAATTTTTTTCAAATTTTAAGTGTCATTATTAAAAATTATTAATGCTATTTTAAAAATTCTAGAACCTAACAGTTGAAATCCCATTCAATGTTTTTGAGTTCTGAAAAATATCTACACTTGTAAATCTGATTTTAAAGGGGGAAAAAAGTCACTCATCAATTCTCTAGTTTATTGCATTAAATCATGACAGTTTACAAAATATAAATAATCTCAAGCTTATTAACAATTTAAGATTTTAAAGTATTTCTGCTTCACTTTAATCCATGGCAGGGCTGGTTCCCATCATTCCATCGAATTCTTGAAATGAGAGCTCTATGCTAAGGTGGAGGATTTAGAGACTTACAAAGTCAAAAAGAAATCATAACTCCTGTGTTTTTAATCATCCATCCTCCTGGTGTATGATTTACCTCATAATTCCCTCCGAGCAAATGAAGAAAGTTTTGAAGAACGAGTTATTCTCAATGTAAATCTCCAGCCAGCCTCTGTCAATCATGCTAGCCTTTCCCCTGGTTAGCCTCTCTCCACCTTCTGCCTGAAAACTACACTACCATTTAATTGCTTTGTGACTTCCCATTTTATGAAGAGGCAGAAAGACATAAAGAGCTGAAACTAGGGGATAAGCCCGCTGCCGTAAATTGTCCCCTTAAGCAATGAAACTTGCCTCCCCAGCGCAATAAGGCGGGCACGGTGGAAACCCTGACAAGTGCAATTCTGCCTAAGTCCAGAGCCCCCATCATCACAGAAAGCCTCACAGTTAGTTCTCTGGAATGCAGCGCCATAGATCAGCAGCCGGGCCAGCCAACGGCAGGTTTTCTCATGCCGGTGTGAAGGGCACAGCCCGGTGAGTCACTGCCCTCCACCTGACTCCATCCCAAACTTTACCTTCTATTCTCATGGACCAGCGACAACCACCACAAAAAGGCGCAGGAGAATGATGATGAGAGACGGTGTTATGAAAAAATGTATAACCTGACAGCACCTCATCTGCCACCCCGTTTCCCTGGAAATCAAACTATGCACTCGTTACATAACGCAGTGAAAAACATTTCGCTACATGTACGCCCTCATGCACTTAGGAGAATTTTCTCCTTTCCCACTCCACTGGCTCCCCTTGTAAGTCCTCCTTTCTTCCGCTGGAGTGAGAGGGAAACCATGATCAGATGACACCGCATTCCTGACTGTGCCCGGGCCCCTGCCCTGCGGAAGATTACAGCCAGTGCTTCGAACACACTAAGCAGGGCTTGGTGGCTGCAGCCCTGGGAAAATATCCATTAGTGACTTCTCTAAGACGCTGCCAGCCAGAGAACAAAGGCTGCAAGTGTTGTTAAGGCCCATCGACATGTGTAAGAAAGTGGGTTTATGACACTGTTCCAAAAAAGTGTGTGTGTGTGTAGATCTAATAAGGAGTGGGGCAAAAGTAGGTTTATAGTTGTTTGTATGGAAAATAATACACTTAATAAATAATAATACAATAAACTGTTTCATGTACTCACGACTGTAAACCTACCTTTGCCCTAGTTTGTATATTTACTAAGCATAAAAAAAAAGTCTAAAAAAATACACAATAAACTCAGCTGTGGTTATTTTAAGGGGGTGGGCCAGAAAGTGGGAAGAGTAATTTTTTTCTGTGTACAACTTTTATGGCTTGAATATGTGACAATGGAGATGTATTATTTCTGTCATTAATTTTAATTTTAAAAGTTAAAATATGGAAAAGCCCTAGCCGGTTTGGCTCAGTAGCTAGAGCATCAGTCTGTGGACTGAAGGGTCCCATGTTCGATTCCCGGTCAAGGGCACATGCCCAGATTGCAGGCTCTACCCCCAGTAGGGGGTGTGCAGGAGGCAGCCAATCAATGATTCTCTCTCATCACTGGTATCTCTCTCTCCCTCTCCCTTCCTCTCTGAAATCAATAAAGATTATATATATATGTGCGTGTGTGTGTGTGTGTGTGTGTGTGTGTGTGTGTGTGTGTGTGTATATGGAAAAGAGTGGTGAGCAACTTTTCCAAACCACAGACTACAATACATGGTTTGCCAAAGCATTTCTGTCCCTCATCTAAGTGCAGGAAGCAGTTAAGGAAAAGTAACGTAGTCATCAGGATGGTGAAGTTTCTAGGTTTCAATTGGGTTTTTTAAAGGACAGTCAGAGCCCTAACCACTTTGGCTCACTGGATAGAGTGTCAGCCTGCAGACTGAAGGGTCCCAGGTTCAATTCTGGTCAAGGGCATGTACCTTGGTTGCGGGCACATCCCCAGTAGGGGGTGTGCAGGAGGCAGCTGATTGATGTTTCTCTCTCATCGATGTTTCTAACTCTCTATCCCTCTCCCTTCCTCTCTGTAAAAAAAAAATCAATAAAATATATATTTTTTTTAAAAAAGGACAGTCAGAATATCTAAAACAAGTTTGTGTAAAATACCTAGCGGTTGAGCAAATGGAACAAGCCCCTACGCTGGCAACGTTATGTCCTCCTCTTGGAAGCCAGGCCATGGCAGGTGACCCCAGGAGCATCTTCCCTGGTACGGGGCCAGCACGCTCACAAGAAATTCAACTCAACTGGGTGAACAGTTTCTGTATTTACTTTTTGCAAAAGGATTACCCAAGAAGAGAAAAAACAAACAAAAGAAACATCAGAGTTCCTAAGGACTGTAATTTAGATTGAAGCGTTCTTTAAAAGAAATTACAAAAGCCCAGCCGGTGTGGCTCAGTGGTTGAGTGTCAACCTATGAACAAGGAGATCACTGTTCGATTCCCCGTCAGGGCACATGCCCGGGTTGCAGGCTCGATCCCCAGTGGGGATCATGCAGGAGGCAGCCGATCAATGATTCTCTCTCATCATTGATGTTTCTATCTCTCTCTCCCTATCCCTTCTTCTCTGAAATCAATAAAAATACATATACATATTTTTTTTTAAAAGAGAAATCACAAAAATTGCAATTGGCTACTCATTTGGGGGAAAAAATTAGTTTTCATTCATATCTCAAATCACACTTCAAACTAACTTCTATACAGATGAAATATTTTATAATGTGAAATAAAACCATCATGCCCTAGCCGGCTTGGCTCAGTGGATGGAGCGTCAGCCTGCGAACTGAAGGGTCCCAGGTTCGATTCCGGCCAAGGGCACATGCCTAGGTTGTGGGCTCGTTCCCCAGTAGGGGGTGTGCAGGAGGCCGCCGGTCAATGATTCTTTCTCATCATTGATGTTTCTATCTCTCTCTCCTTCTCCCTTCCTCTCTGAAATCAATAAGGAAATATATTTTTTTTAAAAAGAAAAGAAATAAAACCATCATACTACAGTAAGAAAACGTAGGTAGCATTTCTATGCAATCTTGTGGCTGGAGATGTTGACTTTCATGCATTCATTCCAGAAACACTAGATGCCAAGCAGCAGGGAGCTAGCTGTGGAAAACACAGACACAGCCCCTGTGCCTGTAGAGTCACAGGCTAGAGGGGGAAATTGAAAAAAAAAAATTACATAATGATACGTGCACAAAGGTGAAAATAGCAGGATTCTGAGGAAGAGAATACTGAGGAAATAACCAACATTGGATGGCACTCTGACTGAGGTGAGATTTAAGCTGACGATCTTGTTAACAGTTACCACGGGTGTGCACTTCTATGCACAGGGCAGTTTTTTTTCTAAGAGCTTTGCATGAGTTAACCCACATGGTCCTCCAAAACTCTGAGACAGGCACTATTATGATGACGATTCTTCGGTTACAGGTGAGGTAGAGGCGCAGTAACCTGCCCAAGGGAACAGAGCTAGGGAATGCGGAAGCCAGGGGGACCCACGCAGCCTGCTCCAGAGCTCTCTCCGGGAGCTGCCTCCCTGGACAAGGAGGAGTCAGCCATAAGAAATGTGTGTGTGAGCACATGTATGCAAGCACGCACCTGCGCATGCACATGCACAAGCACATGTTCCAAGCAAAGGAACAGCATCCCGGGGGCAAGAAAGAGCTTGGCCTGTTCCCTGACTTGAAAGGAGGCCAGTGGGGCTGGAACATAGTGTTCTAGAGTGAGTAACAGAGCTGAGGCTGGAGAGCAGGCGACGCCAGATCATGCCTGGCCTTGCAGGCCTCGGTAGGGAGAATGTCATGCTGGGCTCAGGCCGGGTGTGCCAGGCCGTGATTACACTCCAAAGCGATCACTCAGCTATGTGAAGAACAGACTCGGGGGAACACCATCAGGGCATTCCTGAGTCCCCGCGAGTCTATGTGGACACCACAGGGGAAGGACTCGACTCCCAGGCCTGGGTATCTACACCTGCGCCTCCTCAGCTCATCTCTGTCATGAAGCGGCGAGAGTTACAGACGCCCCGCTCTGCCACCGACCACATCCATGACCTTAAGTGAGCAAGTCACTTAAGTCCTCCAAGTCAGCTTCCTCCTCTGTAAACTGAGGTTACTAATAGCTGCTCCACCTCCCTCGCAGCTCTGTTGTGAGGATCAGGTAAGATGATGCGTGTGAAAGTGCTCTGTGAGTTTATAAGGCCCTTTAACGTTCTAGTTATTCCTGTTTTTTCTGTTTCCTCACTATCCTTGACCTCTCAGCATCAACTGAGGCTGGAGTGGTTATCTGTGACCTTCAGGTTGGTCACTGTGCTCACACAATACTACAGCGTCAGCACGACGTTTCTACTGTGAATTACATATTTGGTAATGATCATATTTCATTCAAAACAAGCACAACCTTTGGTTTTTAAATGACACAAGCATGGACTCCTGGAAGACAACACTAGTGGCTAACAATGAATGAGCAGGCACCGAGAATCAGGCACCGTCCTAAAGTACTTTACATCAACTAGCACCACTACCAGAGAGGTTTCATTACTATCATCCTATTGACGGGGAAACTGAGGCAAAGGGGTACACCCAGGATTTGAACCCAGGCACCTAGCTCTAGAGTCCAAGTTTTTACCCTCTGTCCTGCAATTCTGTTGTGACAAGGTATGGTCTAGGGTGGAGAGAAATAAACCTGTCAGGGGGCCATGGCTCTAGAGCAGCAGACGCCAACCAGTGGTCCATGGACCACTGGTGGTCCGTGAGGTCCGAGAGGTTGGCGACCATTGCTCTAGAGCAGGGGTCCTCAAACTTTTTAAACATGGGGCCAGTTCACTGTCCCTCAGACCGTTGGAGGGCCGGACTATAGTTTAAAAAAGACTATTAACAAATTCCTATGCACACTGCACATATCTTATTTTGAAGTAAAAAAACAAAACGGGAACAAATACAATATTTGTATTTGCATGTGGCCTGCGGGCCGCAGTTTGAGGACCCCTGCTCTAGAGTATTAGAGGCAAGAATATGGACCTGAACAAGGACACCTGGAACCATTTAAAAAGGCAAACAAAAGTGTCCAAGTTGCGCCCTAGCTGGTTTGGCTCAGTGGATAGAGCGTCAGCTTGCGGACTGAAGGGTCCCAGGTTCGATTCCAGTCAAGGGCACATGCCTGGGTTGCGGGCTCCATCCCCAGTGGGGGGAGTGCAGGAGGCAGCCGATCAATGATTCTCTCATCATTGATGTTTCTATCTCTCTCTTCCTCTCTGAAACTAGTAAAAATATTATTTTTTAAAAAAAGTGTCCAAGTTGCTAACTACCAATATTGCTGAGGACTTAGGGTCACCAGGCACTTCCATATGCTGCTAGTGAGACTATAAACTGGCACAACTTTTTGAGGAGACAATCAGCAGAGCGTATCAAACCCTGAACAGTACATTCCCACATTCCCATTCACTCAGCAATGCCACTCACAGTAATCTGTCCTGGGGGAATTATGGCTGTGCACAAAAGATGTGCACTGCAATGTTATTTCTAAACGTAGGTATAAGAAAACAAATACATGTCCAACAAAAGGAGATGGGGGTAGAGAAACCACTGCATTCCCATAGTGAGCACAGCGTGGTCATTTAAGATGATGAGATAGCGGGAAAGGAACATGCATTTTATTAAGAAATGGAAGTGTGTAAAAAAAATCCCATTACTAGAGACTTTGGTACCTGATTACTTCAAGTTCTGAGTGGGTTTACCAGCTGTGTGAGCATGGACAAGTCATGTAATTTCTCTGAACCTCAAGTTTTAAATGGGGAATGAAAATGTACTAACCGCTCAGGGTAGTGAGAGCTAATAAATGAATGTATGTAAAATGCTTGGTACAGAGCCTGGTCCTGAGTAAGCGTGTGATGATGCTCGCTTCCTAAAAATCTAGCAAATGAACACACACATTACAAGTATTTGTGATACAAACATTATAATTAATGCAGTACTATTTTAACCTTGATTGTATATCTGGATGTGGAATACCAGATTTTTTTTCTTTTAAGTTCTCTGTATTTTCTAGGTTTTCTATACTTGAATAAATCCAGCAATATATTAGTATTTAAGTATCTCCATTTTTTTCAAGTAGCCTTAATAATACTCCTTTCAATCTATTGATTTTTCTCTAGCATAATCCACTCCATGCATATTGCGTTTATGGAAATGGGATATTTTATTGATTTAATATGAAGAGCAATACATTTTCCTCTTTATTCTTCAGAGTCAAACAGCTTGCTCATATTTCATCCTATAAATGTCTTTTCTGCACCCATATCTACATGTGCAGGTTAGGAGCACTCTGGAGGATTACTGGGGCACAAAAGGTAGGGGAAAGTGGATTAATGTCCCTTAAAAAGCACAGTTAAAAGAGACAAGCACAGCAACTTCATGACAAGTATAGGGGGAAAAGCATAGCTTACCTCAGTTATGTAAGGCCAGAAATTACTGCAATAAATATTTCAACTCCATGGACAATTTCCTCGTGTGGTCAAAAGACGGAAGGACTTCAGGAGTTCAGCAGTCTGTCCAGTGTAGTGACAATCATTCTGAAAAGACAAAAGAATCTGGTTGAGGGAAATGTGATGGAGAAATATTCCTTTCTAGGCTGCAGACCTGCAGGAAAGGGGAATCAAGTGTGAGAGGCGGCTATGCAGTTCAGGAATCCAAGTACAGCGAAGTGCTTTTCCTGCTGGGAAGGGGCAGGCCAGAGTAAAAGAGAACCTAGCATGTCATGCAAACACAAGTGTCCTAGGCTGTAGGTAACAGCTAGTCGCTTGCTCTTGGGGTATATCTCTCACCATCACATCAAAGAAATGGTCTGCTCCTCACGGCCTTTCACCTTCATTTCCATTGCTGTTCTCCATGTATTTACCAATATGCATCACTCAGCTCATCAATACCATCAATTTTATCTCCTAACATTTGTCATTTCGGTCAGACCACTCCGTCAGTAACACATGGCCTTTCTCTTAAAAGTAGCTCCACTGAAGACTCTCTATAAACGGCAGTCCCTTGGGATTAACTGTGGGATTATTTCCCAGTCATCCCTCCCATCATCCTTTACTCCATCAGGTCAGTCCACCACAGCTTTCCCTTGTATGTCCTGCCGCTCTCTGCCTCTTTTTCATTCCAATCCACCGCTATTACCAAATTCTTTGGCACCCCTACCTGTTTGTAGCAGCAGGCTCTAACCTGTTCTCTCTCTGCGGATCACCACCTATCCTCTCTCTCTTGCAGAACAGCTGCTTCCATCCTATGACCTGTATAACCTCGAACAGTCCCTGTTTCCCGGGTCTCAGCTCTCTTCACTATAAAACTGGCTTTGGTGTTCTCCATCCTCACTGGGCTTTGAAGGCCTATGTCCCTGGGCTTGGATCCTGGCCCAGGCACACGCAGAACTTAGACAAATTCTATTTCCTCAAAACTCAGTGTGTTATGCATAAAATGGGAATAATATCATCTACCCTTACGGCTGCTGTAAGAATAAGAGCCGCGAGGTCTTGCACCTGACATACAGCAGGTACTCAACAAATAGTCATTCCCACCCTACCTTACAGGATTATCTCCAGCTTTGAAGCTCTCTGTTCTAATTTCCAAGTCTAACATTCTATTATATCCTTACCCATGGTGGTAATAAATCTCTCTTCCATAAAACAAACAAACAAAACACCACACAAACAAAACACAAACTTCAGTCTAGATCTACTTTATCTTATCTTCCTCCAATTTCCAACAAACACCCTCTGTTCTCATCAGATAAGTCTTTGCTCCAAAGAATGCATACACCCTGCCTTTGCAGCTCTCATTCCCCAGGCAAGATACAGCTTTTCTTATCCCTTCTGGCAAGGCCCAGCTCCAGTTCTGGCAATGCCCGCCCACCTTTCCGACAAGTTAACCCTCACACTGAGAGGGTTAACAGTACCATCCATTGTCTTGTGTTTATTGAGCTAGTTGTCCAATTTGAAAGGGACTATTCTGATTATTTTAAGTTAGTCTTGCACTTCAGCATGGACAACATTAGGTTTTTCACAAATCCTGGATTTTTTGCATCAGCTCTGCAAATGCTTTTGAAATTTACAAGCATTCGTGCCTTAAGGTAAGATTCTTACGAATTACACCATCTTCTTTTCTTTTCCTTTAAAATAAAAAATGTATTGTGGTAAAATATAGAGAATGTAAAATTGAACATCTTAACCATTTTTTAAAGTACACAGTTCAGTGATATTACATGCATTCACACTGCTGTGCACCAAGTTCACACAAGAAACTTATTCCGCCATTAGGAGTAGACCTTCGCACACAATCCAGGGGCCTCTACCTGGAGCCAGGAGATGAGCTCTCAGTATGTCCAATGTGCGCAGATTTTGTGTCAAAGCGGATGTGTTCTAATTCCAAAAACATTTTATGTCCAAACTCCCAGCAACAGCAGGGATGACTCACAGCGGGGGAAGACTGTTTCTTAGACTCTTAACTCAAAAAAGATGGCTGAAGCCCCAAGACTAAATGAAAATTCTAAGGGGACTGAGTAGAAGACAGTGAAGGATGAAGGGAGGCAGAGGAAGAACGGATAAAGGAGGCACAGAGGGGTGGTAAAAGAGGTAGGAGAAAGATCAAGAGAGTGGAGAGGCCCATTAGCCCAAAGATAGATGAGTGACGTCAAATGCTGCAATTTTTTATTAGATAGATAATAGTGAGATGGACATCCTCGAACACGCCATTAAGTATTTGTTAGGGATAAGGACGTGGGTCAGAGGTATGCAAAGGATGTGGATTTGATATTGTTGATAACTCACCCCATACAACGTTTCAGCCACTCTATGCTCCAGCGGAACATGAGTACACTTCTCCGCACTCCCTCTAAAATAGTGTAGTATTATTTTTTTTAACTACCCCATTCTATAGATTTTAAAAGTTCATTTTTATTAGCATATCTGAGGTTGAACATTTTTTACTTTTTTTGCACTTCTTGTGTATGTCCTTTACTTTTCTGTTAGAATGCTCGTCATTTGAACCATTTTGTCTATCAGAGATATTATTAACTTAGTACCCTAATAATGGAGAGAAGATGGTATATTCATTGGGAACCTTTGGCTATAAGGAGCAAAGCCCATTCAAGCCTATCAGAGTCAGAAAGCATCTTACCATAAGGACACAGAGGTAGCCTTGTATCAGGATACTATATATGAATGTTGCCTTATGTGTTGCAAATATGTGTTCCTCATTTTTTACATTTTATCTCGAAAATGGAAACACCACTACTTCACTGGTCTATTCTGAGGGTTTAAAGAAAATGCAGGTAAAGTCATGACTGGAAGTAAACACTGTTAAACAAGGAATTGTTACTAAGGTGCCTTTTTAAAAAAATCCTCACCTGAAGAATGCTTTTATAAATTGATTTTTTAGAGAGAGAGAAAGATAGAGAGTGGGAGTGAGAGAAACACTGATGTGAGAGAGAAACACTGATTGACTGCCTCCAACATGTGCCGGACCTGGGATCAAACCTGCCAGGCGGCTCAGTTGACTGGAGCATCGTCCCCTGCACCAAAAGGCTGTGGGTTTGATTCCCTGTCAGGGCACGTACCTAAGGTGCCTTATTCTTACAATCCTTACAAAGAGCCCACTGGGCAGGTGCTCTCATTCCTCTTTTCCAGGTAAAATGTAATAGGCATCCACAGTTAGTAAATTTATAATGAGATTTTTATTTTACAAATAAGCTTTGTACTTAATGATCTTTTTAAAAGTATATATTGATTTCAGAGAGGAAGGGAGAGGGATGAGAGAGAATCATTGATCTCGATCGGCTGCCTCCTGCACGCCCCCTACAGGGGATCAATCCCACAACCCAGGCATGTGCCCTGACCGGGAATTGAACCGTGACTTTCTGGTTCATAGGTCGATGCTCAACCACTGAGCCACACCAACTGGGTACCATCCACTCTTTTAAGTTCCATGGGAAAACTCTCTTCTTCTCCCTCCTCTGTGATGTGTCTTTACTCTTCAGTGCCATTTTGGTAACAAGATAAATATTTATGTTTAGGAACCAGGGCCACTTTATCAGTCACTACAAACCTAACTCCATGTCAGGTACCTGACTTTCTAACATTCCAAATACCATTCGAGGTTCTTCGGCAGCTCGGACATTAGCGATGCCAGCAGTAACCGTACACACCTGAACCGGTGCTCCCGTCAGGGGTGAAGCAGCACGGCGCTGTATAAATATTTTATGTACTGCTTGAAATTCTAGAAGAAGAAGCACTCACAGATCCTCTGCAACATGCTGGTTGCCCTGGTAGCATTTTAAAATACATATTATTTTTGTTGATTTCAGAGAGCCAGGGAGAAGAAGAGAGATAGAAACATCAATGATGAGAGAGAATCGCTGATCAGCAGCCCCCTGCATGCCCCACACTGGGGATTAAGCCCGGACCAGGTTCATATGTCAACCCTCAACCACTGAGCGGCGCCAGCCGGGCCCTGATAGCATGTTTTAGGATTAATGAATGCTGTGCGCAAGCTTTACCCTCTTTACCTGTTTTCAGCTATAGGCATTTTATTAAATCAAGATATAACAGTAAAACTCCAGGGGTCAGAGTGCTCTGCTATTGGTCCTTCCCCTCGGATAGGCTTGTCACCTTAGCATTGCTTAGACCTACATCTCAAATACAAGTTACATATACAGAGGGGAGAGAAAACAGCTGTCTAGAGAGCTCTGTTTTCTGACAGATAATGGTAGGGTAGGGATAATTTCTCCCATGAACACCTGAGCACAATTTCTTCAAATGGAAAAGAAATGTGGTAATACCCAATATGGTAATGGGTATTTTCAAATGTCATCATTAATTTTTCCTTAAAAATCTTGCACTAATGTTGTTAATACTATAGAAACAGCTAGATTTATACATCGATGCATATGTTTTTTAAAAATCAACTATGAGATACACTCTCAAACTGTTATACAGTCCCAGGAGAGAAAAAATAAAATAAATATACTCAATTTTAAAAATTTTGTACAGAGGACTCAAGAAAAGTGCTTTTCTCCTTTAGGATTAATAAATCAGAAATGAATTGTCTGGCTGACTGCTTTCCATGCAAACGATACTGCTAATACTTTTTTTTTTTTTTTAACCTTGATTGCTTGGCAAAGGCCAAAAAAAGTCACACTTGAGAGAGATTACGGAGGGAATAAAGGGCACTCAGGCATCCAAAGCAACTTCCTTTCCTGGTATCTAGATATATAAAGTAGGGAGAACATGTCCACTTAAAGCAAAGGAAACAAAGGCCAATTTTTTTTTGTTTTTTTACTATTCAGATCGGAAACTGGGTAGAGGGTTCGGGCCCCAGTTGGGGCGTGAACAGAAGGCAACCAATGATGGGGTTACCATTTGGCTCAGATCTACCCTTTAAACCATGAGCCCAGGACAGAAAGCTCCGGATTCTCCAGTGTTTCTCCTCCTTCCGCTCTCTGCAGAAGTGACCACATCTGGGGGTGGCCTGGGATGAGGTGGCAGGAACCCTGCTGTACTCTGAGTGAGGGAATGACGTTCTAGCAGGTAACGATCAGCAGGTGGCGCTGTCCGGTGGTTTGGAAGATGCCATAAGGACCTTCAGCGTGTTCTTCTCCCAAAGTTTAAATGAGAAGTATCTTAACCTTCCCAGAGAATTACTTACAAAGGCACCGTTAGCCTGGCTGCTGTGGCTCAGTGGTAGCGCATCGACCTATGAATCAAGAGGTCTCTGTTTGATTACCCATCAAGGCACATGCCCCAGTTTCAGGCTTGATCCCCAGCAGGGGGCGTGCAGGAGGCAGGTGATCAATGATTCTCTCTCATGGATGTTTCTATCTCTCCCTCTCGCTTTAAAAACCAATAGAAACATGTATATTTTTAAAAATTTAAATGTTTAACAAGCTTTCAGAGGATGAATGATGCTGGCCCAGGCACCATAGTTTAAGAACCATTCATTAAGCTTATCCTTTGCTATTATCTAGAATACTATCTTCTCTGATTAATTTACTACATAAAACATAAGTCCCTTGCGAAAGGACTAAGAATGTGGCTTTTGTTATCAACCATATGACTTACCTCAAGCAAGTACTGTACTAGCTTTCTCTGTGCTTTAACTTCCCCTATGTACCGTGAAAATGCCTCCCTCCCTAATACTGTAAGTCTGATTAGAGGGTTATTACTATGTAACTTTAAGGGTGTCACCAAACGATCAGCTGTGGCCTTGTCTTTTCGAATACTGTTGACCGCTTTAATCGAAATACTTTGTAACATTTAAGGTCAGTGCCAGAGACCCCTCATTTACCAGGCAAGATGGGAGAAAACTTTATAGATATTTTTTTAAAGCCTGGCTGGAGTGGCTCAGTTGGCTGAGCACTTCCCTGTGCACTAAAAGGTTGTGGTTTGATTCCCGGGCAGGGCACATGCCTGGGTAGAGGGTTCAGTCCCCAGAACAGAAGGCAACCAATGGATGTTTCTCTTTTCTCTTTCTTTCTCTCTCTCTCTCTCTCTCTCTCTCTCTCTCTCTCTCTCTCTCTCTCCCTCCCTCCCTCCCTCCCTCCCTCCCTCCCTCTCCCTTCCCCCTTCCCTCCCTCCTTCCCTCTCCCCCTCTGCCTCTCTCTCCAAGCATATCTTCAGGTGAGATTTAAAAACAAACAAATAAACTAGATAAAACCTAGCAAATGTTATCTATCTCAAAATTATGCATAATCTGAAAAGATGCTTTTAATTCTTCCCCGTGAAAACAAATTACTTCAAGTTTTGCCGTGTGTATAAAGACAGAATGCAACACATATAGGCTTCCATTTAAAATATATATACACTTAAAAAAAGAGAGTAGTAGTATTTTCAGTAAAGAATCCTAAAACAAGGGCTTCTTCCCTGTTGAGAACGGGTTGGCGCAGGCGCTCATTTCAGTATTCACCATCATAGAAATGCCGCATTCCACTCTAGGGAAGAAAGAGAGGAAACTGAGGCCGGCTCCCCGGAGCGCCCCCGTCAACTGGGTCAAGCTGTAAAGTATGCCACGGGAATGTGCTCTGAGCCTCATTAGTCATCAGAGCCCGGGCTCTGGTATTTCAGCACAGATAGCTGGCGCCCTGCCCATCCTACTGCTCCTCAGCCTTCCTGGCATGTTGGGCCCAGAACGTCTGTCCTCTTTCCCAAGAGAGGAGTGAGTCTGAGGTGAGCCATTCCACTAAGTGCAGCCCGAGGGCCAAGGCAAGATGATGCTAGTTACGCCTCCCTGAGTCCTACTTCCCTCGGACAAGATGACTCCTTCCCCTAGCAAGGCAGCCCGGGCTCCCAGGGCAAACACCCTGGAAGCACAGAGCAGAGGTGGATGGGCCCAGCCCCACTGATCCTCCTGCCTGACCCCTCCAAGCACCTCCCAGCGTTCTCCTCTGAGCCTCTAACTGAAGCTCGGTTCAATGACAAAAACAACAAGCGCACTGTCCATCTATTGTTACCCCAGGCTGATACTCAAGTCTCCGAGTGTGTATGCATCTCCATGACCGTGTAACGGAGGAAGCCTGACCCTTCTCCATCAATCACTCCCACAAGGAAGCAATTCCTGTCTTTGCATTCAGGATTTTTAAGGCAAACATCAATCAATCTCGGGGGAGAGGGGTGAGTTGGAAAACACTGTCGACCATTTTCCTATTGTCTTTAAAATAAGAAGAAAACAACACTTTTGATGTTATAATCCCTCCTCCCTCACCACCTTCCTTTTCTCACTGGCACCGACTTACATTACTTCTGGCCTAAAAAAATTTGACTTATTTATTGGATACATTTAGAGACCGGTAAGGCAGCAATTTTAATATCTTGACCTAGGCCCTCCACATTTACAAGTTCTCTCTTGTTCTCTGATAGGAAGACGGCCTTTGGTGATGGCGTAAACTCCTTAGGAGGGAAAGGACGCGCCTGTCCGGGTATGACAGCATCACGGTTTCTGCGAGTCGGACTCTTCCGCCTGCCAGTAATTAAAATCTGTACCAGCTCAAATATTTTTTCTCAAAACATGCTGGAAACAAATGACGACGCCCTGTTAAACCCAACCTTCACTGTACTAGGATACAGATTGTGGTCATGTCAGACAAGATGGCAACGAATGAAAAAGCAAGTCCTAAAGAGATCTGCCACTTGATACAACCTCACCACATCCTAGCCCAGTGATGGCGAGCGAACCTTTTGAGCTCGGCGTGTCAGCCTTTTGAAAAACCCTAACTTAACTCTCTGGTGCCGTGTCACATATAGAAATTTTTTGATATCTGCAACCATAGTAAAACAAAGACTTATATTTTTGATATTTATTTTATATATTTAAATGCCATTTAACAAAGAAAAACCAACCAAAAAAAATGAGTTCACGTGTCACCTCTGACACGCGTGTCATAGGTTCGCCATCACTGTCCTAGACCTAGACCAACAAGAAATCATATCTCAGTCCTGGCCTGCCTGGCTCAGTTAGTTGGGTGCTGTCCCGTGCACCAAAAGGTCGCTGATTCAATTCCCAGTCAGTGCACCTGTTGCGGTTATGGGTTTGATCCCTGGTTGGGGCGTGAGCAGGAGGCAGCCGATCCATGTTTCGCACTCGTGTCAATGTTTTTCTCTCTCTCTCAAAAAAAAGTCAATTAAGAAATAAAATGAATCATATTTCAGAAATTTTCTAAAAGAAAGAAAGGAAGATCTTTCTGCTAGAAACAGCCATTGTTACCTCCTTAGTTAAAACATACCGATGCAAAGAATGCACTGGCATACTAAAAATCTCTGCTTGACATATACAGGTGTCCCAAAAAAATGCATACACGCTTTAACAGCTGATAGCTTAAACACTGCCTTTATAATTATTCCAAGTGTGTGTATACATTTTTTGGGATACCCTATACGTCCTTTAAAAATTACATATGTATTTGTAATCGCTATTTATTGCAAATACAAGGTAGAGATATATAAGTGGAGGCAAAACACTGACTTTACAGTTCCAACTTGTTTTAAACTGAAATGCCTGACAAAAGAAAATGGACATGTCCTCCCAGCGACCTCCTAGGCAGAACGGCAAACACTTGCTCCCAAGTTGTGCTGCACCTGCACCCACGGGTTAACTGGGAAGAATGTCCTGTGGTGAGGACTTGATTTTATGAGCCAAAAAGACGAAGACCAGTATCTGCCTCCTTACCAAATGCTCATTAAGCACTTTCCTAAAAACCCATATTTATTCTCTGAATAATCTGTGTACTGCCTTTAAACAAAATCGAGTGCCTTTAATTTTTCTGATAAATTAAGAAACATCTCACTTTAGGTGTCTACATTTCTCAGCTGAGGCTCTGTGCTCCAATTGCATTTCAGCCTTCTTTAAAAAAAGCAGAACTATGTGGTTTCTCACTGTACATTTACATGGGATGACAAGTGCCTGGTTTTCACTTAATTTTAATGCATGTCTTGCTTGTTTCCTTACTAGAAATATGTTCTTCCTTTAAAATTTTTATTTTATTTTAAAGTGAAACATGGTTGTTTCCTTACATATTAAAAAAAGAAAAAAGCAACCTGCCTTGTTCAACAACATGGAATCTCCTTTATTTAAATCTTAACAAACAATGCATTCCTAAGGCTTTTTGGGTTATTTTTACACATATTTCCCCAGTGTGGGTGTTCAGAATTTTCATTTAAGAAGGGCTTCGACATGAGAACAATCCATGAACATGTGTTGCCAAGGAACACTATGTAACTTCTGCACTGCCACAACCTCTAGCAATTGTCAACAATGCCCCTGGTGAAGGTTGCTCTGGCTCTGGCGTGCACAGAGCGGTATCAATATCACTGTTTGCCTTGGTAACAATGCCTTTTCTTGTGGAGTAGACACATGACACCACCTTGTCACACACACTCCCCACAGAGGAGCGGGTCCAGGATGGAGCCTGCAGCTGGATGTCGGAGCACCAGAACCATCCATTTCCCCCCACCCCTACCCTCACCCCACCCACCGCCATGGGCTGGTCTACAGGGAGTCGGGTACTCACAGACCACCATGGGGGTGGACACTGGTCCCTCCCATTTTTAAAAGATATCAAATCGGTGAAAGGCATCAAGGGCCTTTAGAGTGGTTACAGTTTTAAAAATAAATGTAACTTCTGACCCTATAATTTTACTTCTAATAATAAACACTAAGAAAATAATGTTTAAAAATAAAACCCATAGACTTAGACACAAACATATTCACTGCCCAACTATTACAGAACCAAAAGTCAGAAACTTAAAAATTGTAATTAAATTATTATGCAGACATTAAACATTCATGAAGAGTTTATTAAGATGAGGAAGTAACAGTTTATAAAATTAAGTGAAAACTGGGTATGCAGTTTGAAGAGTTGACATAAAAATACATAAATGATTAAAAAGAACTACATCGATTTCTTTTTAAAAAAAATATATTTTATTGATTTTTTACAGAGAGGAAGGGAGAGGGATAGAGAGCTAGAAACATTGATGAGAGAGAAACACCGATCAGCTGCCTCCTGCACACCCTCCACTGGGGATGTGCCCGCAACCCAGGTACATGCCCTTGACCGGAATCGAACCTGGGACCCTTGAGTCCGCAGGCCGACGCTCTATCCATTGAGCCAAACCGGTTAGGGCTACTTTGATTTCTTAATAGTTTGTTCTTTGTCTAAAAACAATCTTATGAGACTGATTTTTAAAACTTCAGAGAACGTAAATGTGGTGAGAATGAATAAAGTAATGTGTGTTAAAAGCTTACCACCACTGGCATTTAGTTCCCTAAGAGAAATGTGAGCTGTCGTCACACAGGATCACCTTCTACCTCACACCGGGCCTGCTAGTCTAGGACTTTAGCCAAATCACAACTTCTGAGCTTTGTTTTCCCTCCTGTAAAGTGGGAATGATCATAGTTACCTCATAGGGGCAGAGATTAAATAAAACAAAAATTGCCAAGTGCTGAGCTTAGGCGCTCAATAAAAAGTTAGTTCTCTTTCTTTTCTTTCTCTCTTTTAGAAGATACAAATTTTGTCCATGCTGGAGAGTCTTGTGCCAATTTTAAAAATTAACTCTAAATTTCATACACATATGGGCACTGAAAGTCATAGAACAATAAGAACATACTCGTATGAGAAGGTCTGGCTCTGGAAAGGTCTGGCTCTGACAAGCTCATGCATTGCCCCAGGGGCCCAACAGCCTTTAAAATGGGCCACCACTGCACTGAAGTTCTACAAGAAAAGGACTGAAGAGTGTGCCTTTCAAAAGGAAACATTCCCACGGATGCATAAACAGGTTTCGCATTCCCAAGCATGCGCTCCATTTATATGGCGATTCCAAACTGGGAAATACCGCAGACGTTTTCCTTACTGGCTCCTCTCTGTGCAGAAGGGACTTAAACGAGTGGTGTTCTGCACAAGAAATCTTTAAGCCCCTGTCTGCACAAGGCTGAATGGGAGCAAACATGAAACCAGTCTTTCCTATGGCAAGAACTATGGGTTAAGTCTTAAAGATGGTGCTGCTACCATTTCCTCCCAATCGTAATGAGATAGGGAAGGTGGGTGTGTGGGTGGGGAAGATCTTCACAGGCATAAATGGTCTCTGGTTTATTTAAATTACAAAAACTTTGTTTAATATGCCTAGTGGTCTTTAAGAGGATATTGGCATGAATTTGCAAAGGGAAAACAGAGGGAGTCAGACTGTGGTGTCTCTTCTACTCCCACAGACATACTAGTGCAAGGTGAGGCCAGTCACCGTTCTAGCCACACCAGGCCCCTTCTCCATAAGTTGCCCGACCCACACTCCTTGCTACCTGAACAGCTATGTTTGTGCCAAGTGATGAAGTCAAAACCAGCACTGTTTATCAAGGAGACTTACATGAGTTGACCTGGCATAAGGTGAACCGGACCAATGAGATCCTGAGTCTCAAGAATTTGAATTAAGTATAGAGGATGCTTAACAGTGAGGGCATCTACAAAAGAGTGTTAGGAGGCAGGCGGAGAGCCACGGAAAACCAGAAATGGTGCAAGCCCAGGAATGAGGAGGACAAAGGTAGCAGTGGGCAGAAATAAGTCTAGATTGTGCCTATTAACGTACAAACCCACTGAAACCTGTAAATAATTTTTGTGAGTTTATTTGAGCCAAACTGTCCACAAATACCGGGAAGCAGAACTTCAATGAATTGAGATAATGCTCTGGAGAATGGCGGGTTACATCTGTATTTATACATTGCAATCAAAGGAGGGATGTATGTAGGTGGGTTTCATGAAATCCACTGGTGACAGACTAGAGAGGCGGGAGAAAGCAAAGCAGGAAAGCCCCTGGGATTGGATAAAAAGTAAAATGATAGACACATACTTAGGTGGGTGCAGGAACAATTAACACAACAATGAAGGAATTTGTCGCATCTGTCCTGGCGCCCAGGCACATTAGGTTGTGCCCCAAGGGGTCCAGAAAAAGGGAAGTTACAAGTTACCCAGACATTTCAAGGGTATGTTATTATAAATGCAAAAAGACAGATAGGCTCAGTTAAGGTAAAGGTTGACTTTGTCAGTGAAGATACCAGCCTAGGCTATTCCTACCCACCATAACTGCTTTTAGTTAAAGTTGAATTTCTGACCATCCTTTGTGGTTACTTTAGGTCTCTCAGTTTGTAAGACCGCCATGCAGGTCTTCCCTGAGCTTGTCAGGTTAAGCATGAGGCCCCTATCGTCCACATGCCTTTTTAAATAACAGCTAATGTGAATATGAGGCCATCATGGTTATCAATGCATTTTAAAACGTTGCTTTTCATTTTTCTTATTTTAGCACTGCTATTATGTGTACTTTCTATTATCATTATAAAACAATCCGAGCACATATCTTCAACATAGGCATATACTAGTACATGCATATAATTTATAAATGTGTCTATCTTGAGCATATGTGCTCAAACTGTTTTGTATGAATGGGGATATCTAATCAAATGAGTTTAAAGACTTCTACTTTGACCTAGACCAGCCGTGGGCAAACTACGGCCCGCGGGCCGGATCCGGCCTGTTTGAAATGAATAAAACTATTGAAAAAAAAAGACCGTACCCTTTTATGTAATGATGTTTACTTTGAATTTATATTAGTTCACACAAACACTCCATCCATGCTTTTGTTCCGGCCCTCCGGTCCAGTTTAAGAACCCATTGTGGCCCTCGAGTCAAAAAGTTTGCCCACCCCTGGTCTAGGTACTTCCCATCACTTTCTAGTGGCACGGCCACTATACATCAAAACAAACTACCAGGCTGAATTGAATTGGCTGGGTCAGTGGTCCCTAAACATTTCTGGACCATCGACTAGTTTGAGATTCTGATTAAAAAAAGAAAAAAAAATGGAACCTCTCTCTAGCAAAGCACACATATATACAAATAATTCTGGATTTAATTTCACTGATACTTCTTACCTAAAACTCTAAGGATAAGACACGGACGGTTCTACCTATTTGAAATAGACACATATATATAATCGTGTAATCCTAAAATGAACGACTATTGTTTCAGCAATGAAAGCACTTACAAGGTTTATTCATAGGCCTATCTTTTCTACGTCATATTATTAGTGGCAATGAGAGAAATCCCATCAGAAATAAAACAGCACATTTATTCTCAAGCACAATGCATGGAACTGACAGACAGAGTATCACTCCAGTGACACAATGGCTATTCAGAGCTCTCAGTTAATAGAATATTCACAGTTTAAGAACAAACACAATGCACAAAGAACAGAAATACAGACAAAGTTGCCATGTTAGGGACGTGGATAACAGAATTAGCTTTCTGGTAACAGACACTTTGGTGAGGACAGAAATAAAACAAGCAAAATTGTTTTTCTATTAATGGTCAGTAAATAATAAAGTCTGAGAAATATTTCATCAGTTTGTTTTAAATGGTTTTACCCAACAGAGCTATGGTACCACAAGCTTGTTTCACCTTTTCTCAAACAATCAAAGAAAGTACTTGATTAGAAAGGACCTGAAAATGCATGATCTGGCTATCAGAGTGATTTGAGGATCAACGGATCTGTTTCCCCATTTGTAAGACAGAAATAACAGTACTTATTCCACAAAGTTGAGAAGCACATTTTCAAGGGGAAAAATGTTATTTTATACCAGCTCAGCCTACACTAAACAAATATTTCCTAAATTCGTTCAACAAATATTTAGTGAGTTGCAACTGTGCACCAAGCATTAAGAACACAAAAACTGCCCAGATAGTGTGGCTCAGTGGTTGAACGTTGACCTATAAACTAGGTCATGGTTCAATTCCTGGTCAGGGCACACGCCCGGGTTGTGGGCTTGATCCCCAGTGCAGAAGGCAGCAAATCAATGATTCTCTCTCATCACTGAAGTTTCTATCTCTCTCTCCCTATCTCTTCCTCTCCGAAATCAATAAAAATATATTCCTAAAAAAAAGAACACAAAAATCAAAAGAAATCAGGCCCAATTTCTGCCTTGATAAAGCTTACTATCGCCTTCATCCATTAGAAAGGTTTAAGGCTGAACATTCCATTAGCTGATAGTGACAGCTAACATTTGTGTAGCGTTCTACAGATTATAAAGTACTGTCCTACATATCATGTCATGTAATCCTCACAATAACTCCTTGCAAAGTACTGATCATCGATAATGATTCATCTCATTTTACAGGTTAAGAAACTAAGGCTTGAGAGATCATGTGGCTTAGACCAGCTCTGGAATCCGCCGCCCGGATGGCATCAGTACACCATTCATCTCGCGGGAGCTGGGCTTTGGGTTACAAGGATAAGACGCGCTAAATCATTTTGAGCTTTCTATTAGGAACATGCCCTGGAGCAGCATTCTGCCTGTTTCTATCCTCCCCAGAAGCAAAGGTAATGTGGGGAAAATGCAATTTACTTCGATTGGAAAAGCTCAATCTAAATAAGTTATAAAATGGGTAATTTTCCGATTGTTACCTGCCATGGGATCTCAGGGCTGAATGACCCTTTGCTATTCCTATCATACATACAACCTAACAGCACTGAGTTGCAGCCTGAGCTATGCCTTCCTTCACTGGTTGATTTCTATAGTGCTTTAAAAAAAACAACTTTTAAAACTATTTTAAAATTTATTTTTCAATTACAGTTGGTAGTCAATACTATTTTGTATTAGTTTCAGGTATACAGTACAGTGCAGCCGTGGGCAAACTACGGCCCGTGGGCCGGATCCGGCCCGTTCGAAATGAATAAAACTAAAAAAAAAAAAAAAAAAAAAAGACCGTACCCTTTTATGTAATGATGTTTACTTTGAATTTATATTAGTTCACACAAACACTCCATCCATGCTTTTGTTCCGGCCCTCCCGTCCAGTTTAAGAACCCATTGTGGCCCTCGAGTCAAAAAGTTTGCCCACCCCTGGTATAGTGGTTACACTTACAAAGTGATGGGGGGAGGACGGGAGCAGCTGGAAGAGGTTAATGGGGGGAAAAGGAGGACCTAATGTAGTACTTTCAATAATAAAGATTTTTAAAAAATACAACCCACAAAACAACAACAACAAAGTGCTCCCCATGAGAAGTCTTGTACCCTCCTGGCACCATGCCTAGTTATTAGAATATTACTATTGACTATATTCCCTATGCAGTACTTTACATCCCGGGACTATTTTGCAAGTGTACATCTTAACACCGTCACCTTTTTCACCCCACCTCCCTTCCCTTCTCCTCTGGCAACCATTAGTCTCTCATCTCTCTACGGTGTGTTTTGATTGCAGAAACCTTCTGCATTATTTTCCTTACAGACTCTTAACAACTACTTTGCCACAACAGTAGGATTGACATGCTAAGACCAAAACATGACATCTCTGGGTAAAATAATCACCTGGTCCTATGTAAAATGTCTGCGACATCCTTGAAGGGATCTTAGATCGCTGTCCAGCATACAACCCACTGCCCCAACCCCTTCTACTGCACGTCTGCCTTGGGGTAGTGCAACTTCTTTAATACATCCAGGTCTATTGGCAAAGCAGTTTGGTGAGGCAACCCAAAGCCTCAGAAAATGTTGTCAGGGACTGACTTTGACCTCGCCATTCCATTTCTGAGAATTTGTCCTAAGGACACACCTTGACAAGTACAACAGTGATGAAGATATTTCAAAAATGTTCATTGTAGTGTTGTTGATGATACTAAGAAACTGGACACAACCAAAATGACTGCCAGTAAGAGACGGTTTTAACAAAACAAGTGTGTGCATTCATAAAATGAAAGGCTATGCAGCCAGTAGAAATGATAATATAAATCCGTGTTAACATGAAATGATACACATTACTTTTGGTTAAAAAAAAAAGCAAGTACTAAATAGCGTATATGATCCCCATTTTCTGTGTGTACACAGAGAAAACAATCGTGAATTAACTGACACAGAAAAGAATGCTCTTCTCTCTGAAAGTTCTAATTCTGCCCCTGAGGCCGAGGAATGTTTGCTCTCCTTTCCACCCAAAGGCCTTTCAACTATTCCTGTCGGGCAGGGTTTCTAGTCCAGTTACCTCCCTGGCTTGCCTCTAAAAATGCAGGGCTCAGCTGAAAGCAAGCCCTCCGAGGCGGCCTGGCCAAGGCAGAAACAACGGGACGATTCTCTCCTTGTTCTGCACACTGCGGCATTCACGCTGTCGGAGGTGCCAACCACGTCACACGGTTGGCTCAAACCTTCCCTCTTTTTTAGCATGAGCGTCTCTTGATCCAGGTCTCCCTATGCCACAACACACAGCTTTTTCCCCCTATCCTATACATAAGGAAGCGGTATTCGGTGGAGCTTAACTGTATATTTGCTCACTTGATCCTCTTCAAGTTCTGAAGCCTTTTTCTATCCGGATTTCTAACATCCATTTGGTTCACTTCCCTTCCATCACTGGGACAGACACAAATCTGATCCACCATTCATGATTTCAGAGAGGAAGGGAGAGGGAGAGAGAGAGTGAGAGAAACATAGATGATGAGAGGGTCGTTGATCAGCTGCCTCCTGCACGCCCCCTACTGAAGATCTAGCCCGCAACCCGGGCCTGTGCATTGGCCAAGAAATGAACCGCGACCTCTTGATTCATAGGTCGATGCTCAACCACTGAGCCTTGCCGGCCTGGCTGATGCATCATTCTTTATTAAAGACCAATTTCTTTAACCAGTCATTTTGGAAGGGCTACTGAAACCATTTTATTTTATGATAATTTGAAATATTTTTAAACCAAAACAAATATGGGTATGTTGAAAATAAAATACAAAGTAGATTCATCTTTGTGCAAAAACATGAGACTTTCAAGGACATTTAGCTCCTGGTTATGCTTCCCAAGTCCCCCTACACCCCTGTCTACAATCTACCACGGCACCACACTCTCCCCCCAAAAGTATAAACTTCCTTCCCTCTTCTTTAATGGAAAAATGAAAATAGCATTGGCAAGGTAGTAAATTACACAACATCATATAGTTATTAATCTGCAACACATCTATGTATCTTATAATCGCGTCCATATTTTCTTTTCAATTTATCTATAAAGAGATCCTAAAAAACTTAGTCCTAAACACCTCGTGTTACTCTGATATCTCCCAAAATAACATTACTCAAACGCTCTCTTTTTAATAAATAATTGATTTGAAAAGAAACAAGACTGTCCTTGGAAAACTCATGCTGACTTTTTAGAACCACTGGTTCTCTCCTTCGTAATTGCAGCCCATCCCTTCTTCCCTCTATTTATTCCACCCCAAGATGGTTTCACACTTACTATTTAGAAGACACTGAACTAGTTCTATGAGAGATAAAACAATGAGTTAAGACAGAGCTTATCTCCCAGGAAGGAGAGAGATGACACACACCCACATAAGTACAACACAAGACGAAACTGCTCCAGGGACAGAGAAGCACTTATCTTGCAGGAGGGAACAGCTCTATCTGGCTGGACCACAATATGTGTGAAGGGCAGTCATAAAGGTAAAAATAGGGCACAGGGCAGATAGTCACAAACACATCTAACCTAAGACAACTCCAGCCCTAGCTGGTTTGGCTCAGTGGACAGAGCGTCGGCCTGCAGATTGAAGGGTCCTGGGTTCAATTCCCGTCAAGGGCACATGCCCATGTTGTGGCTCAATCCCCACTAGGGGGCGTGCAGGAGGCAGCCGATCAATGATCTCTCTCATTGATGTTTTTATCTCTCCCTTTCCCTTCCTCTCTGAAATCAATAAAAATATATTTTTTAGAAAAAACACACAACAATTTTGCTATAGAGTTTTCTCGGCCAGACTTGGAAAATCTATCATTTTCTATTTCAGAAAATTAAAATGTTTTCAATTTCTGAAGAATATCTGCTTGTAGTTTCAGTCCTTTGGGCCTTTCTCCTGTCCTCCAAGATTGTCAACAGAAGCCGACAAATCATAAAATGCCCTAGACTTGTGACAGTGTTTTTAAGTTTACAAAGCATTTTAAAAAGGGATTACCTCTGGCAAGACTTGTAAGTATGCTAAGATATGATTAAACTGGGCCTGGCCTCTCAAATTCGATTCGCTACATACTCCATCACCTCCCTCAGCCTAGGCCTCCACCCATTTTCACCTGCATTTATTTTGCCCTTTCCAATTAAAAAGCATCATCCTTGAGTTTTCTGTGTTGACTGCAGTGCACAAAAATTGTAATGGGTAACCCCTGCAAAATATTTGCAAGAAATTCTAAATGGCCACTACCCTTGATTGTTAGAGTTTAGAATAAATCTGAAAGGCCATAAGAACCGACTAGATAATTTACAAGAAGCTGACAAATCTTTTGGGGGTAAAATTCAACAGCGATGGGTAAGTTACCCAAAAAAGGCTTGCTAAAAATACAGTAGAGCCTCACTATTATTCAAGTGTTCTGTAGTTGCAAGTTGGAGCGCCCACTAAAATTCATTTGTAACTCCAAAATCAATGCTCATGGCCATCGGTGGACACCTGCAGAGTGGGGAAAGATTCACGTCGTTCTACGCACACACTCCCAGCCGAGGTCAGACAAGGCAACACTCTGCCTTCTTGGTTTAGCGCTCATCCCATAAACAAGTATCCTTTTCACAGTTTGCATTTGTGTGCTTTTTGCTGGTAATTTTGTTGCTTAAAATAGCCCCCAAAAGTAGTGCCGAAATGCTGTCCCGTGTTCCTAACTGTAAAAAGGCAAGGATGTGCCTTACAGAGAAAACACGTTATGTTAGATAAGCTTCATTCAGATGTTGAGTTATAGTGCAGTAGGCCCTGAGTTCAGTGTTAATGAATCAACAATACATATTAAATAAGGTGTCTTTAAACAGAAACACACACAAAACAAGGCTATGTATTTGATCAGTTGGCGAAATGTTATGACCAGAAGCTCACAGGAACCTTAGCTTGTTTTTGTTTTTTTAAAATCTCTAGTAGCTATGGTTCAGTGCTCACTAATTCAGTGCTCATGCCACTTTACAGAACATAAACTAAGCTAATAATACGAATGGACTATGTTAACAGTGGGGGGAAATGGGGTTTCCTCTCAATTTTCCTATATTTCCTACAATGAGTAGTTTTGCTACCTCTGGGTCTCCTGTTACATTACAGAACAACTCCAAGTCCTGGATCGATCCTTTCTTACTATTCTCCACCTTGAGGGACTTTTAAATATTTCCTAAGGTGTTGGCCCATCCTAGACTAGGCCTTCTCCACCTCCTTCACAGCACCTGACTCATCTTCTGCATTTTGGTTCCCACACATTCCCACCACCTTTTGCACAGGTTCCTTTACAAAAGAGGGCTCCTCAGCAGTTCCTGGGTGGCCTCTGTGACTTCTTGGGCTTCCTTCCCATGTCCTTTCTCGCCCAAGGATTATGTCATTTTCATGAACAGTCTTATGAGTCTGTGGCCATCCATTTGCACCTATATTTTTGCCTACTTGCTTGAAACTCATTTTTTAGTAGCAACCTGCCAGATTACTCAACATATTCAGAATCCTTACTTTATTTCTCTTGCAAAAAATCTATATAATAAAAGCCTAAGTGACCATTATGGCGGAACAACCAGAACAACTGGTCACTGACATGCACTGAGCAGGCAGGCAGGCAAGCGGTTAGGGGTGATCAGGCAGGCAGGCAGAGCAGTTAGGGGCGATCAGGCAGGCAGGCAGATAGGCGAGCAGTTAGGGACAATCAGGCAGGCAGGCAAGCAGTTAGGAGCCAGTGGTCCTGGATTTTGAGAGGGATGTATGACTGCAGGGATCAGGCCTAAACCGGCAGTCGGACATCCCCTGAGGGGTCCGGGATTGCGAGAGGGCACAGGCCAGGCTGAGGGACATCCCCAACCCCCCTCCCCCGTGCACGAATTTCATGCACCAGGCCTCTAGTCCTATCTAATAATAAACAAACATGGTAATGAACAGTACCTCCGACACGCTTCCCATTGGTTAATCAGGGCGATATGCAAATTAACTGCCAACCAAGATGGCTGCCGGCATCCAGGCAGCTGAAGCGAATAGGAGGCTTGCTTGCTCCAGTGATGGAGGAAGCCAAGGTTCCCCGCCTGCCGCTGCTGGCCTCTGAGCTGCACTCTAAGAAACAATGTTGCAATTATAGAAGCTAAAGAAATCCCAGAAACCTGCTTTCAGCCAGCCGGGCCTCAGAGCTGGAGTTGCAACAGTGTTTCAATTATAGAAGCCAAACAAACCCTGATACCTGCTTTCAGCAGCTGAGATCTCAGAGCTGGAGTCGAGCCTCAGAGCTAAAGCCAGCTCTCAGTTCCAGTGACAGCCATAGAAGGTAGATAAATCCCAGAATAAAAATAGAAAAAAGAAAAAAAGGAGAGGTTGGGAGCTTCAGTCACCCGCCAGCCTGAAAACGGCCCTCAGCCCCTAACCCAGACCGGCCAGGCACCCCAGTGGGGACCCCCACCCTGAAGGGGGTGTGACCAGCTGCAAACAGCCATCATCCCCTCATCCAGGCTGGCCAGGCACCCCAGCGGATCCAGGACACCCACCCTGATCCAGGACACCCTTCAGGGCAAACCAGCCGGCCCCCACCCATGCACCAGGCCTCTGTCCTATATAGTAAAAGGGTAATATGAAAACTGACCCTAACAGCACAAGGACTGGGAATGACTGGTCACTATGACACACACTGACCACCAAGGGGCAGACGCTTAATGCAGGAGCTGCCCCCTGGTGGTCAGTGCGCTCTCACATGGGAGGGGCTCTGCTCAGCCACAAGCCAGGCTGATGGCTGCCAGTACAGTGGTGGTGGTGGGAGCCTCTCCTGCCTCCTCAGCAGCACTAAGGATGTCCTACTGCAGTTTAGGCCTGCTCCCCGCTGGCAAGCGGACATCCCCCGAGGGCTGCCAGGCTGCCAGAGGGATGTCTGACTGCCATCTTAGGCCCAATCCCCTGGGGAGTGGGCCTAAGCCAACAGGTGGTCATCCCCTGAGGGGTCCCAGACTGCGAGAGGGCACAGGCCAGTCTGAAGGACCCCCCCCCCCCGGAGTGCACAAATTTTTGTGCACTGGGCCTCTAGTAGTAATATAATAATAATAATGATGATGATGCCATGAAATTTATCCGGATGACAGCTAACATTCAGATTATTTACTAAGCCAGGCACTCTACAACCACATGATAATACCTATTTTTAATGCCTATTTTATAGTTGTGGAAACTAAGACTTCATGGTTCAATGATAGTGTGAGGGTCACATCTAGTAACTGGAAGCACTGGGACTCCAAAATTGGCCAAGAGTCAACTCTGGAGCCTAAGACTCAACCCACATTCATTCAGAGGCTAGCACAATTCAGAAACCAGGGTTCCCAGTGCTTCATGGGGATCACTGACTGTACACTAAACTTCTCCCTCTGCAGCAGATACATACATACATACATATATACATATACATACATGGGGCTATTTTACAGAAGCAATTCATGTTCATTCATGAAAACATGAGAAAAAATTAAACAACATAAGCTCAATAGCAAATACTAATATGTCTCAAACGTTAGAGTAGTATGATTAAAAAGTAGTTGTAAGCAGAGTTCTGAAAAGGTTTAATGATTACTTTAATATGGTCAGTGATGTTTGTCTACAAACAAGTTAATGATGTTATAACATAATGAAGGTTAAAAGTTAATGTTATAACATGATGAAGGTTATTGGTTATTTTTTAAATAGAAAGGTTTGGCAGCGTGTTTATCACCACTAAAGAGTAATTTCAGCATTTCAAAGGAATTGTTTCCTAATCGTATTTTGTGAAACATATTTTCAAAAACATTTATGCACTGGGAACCTACAAATCTTGTTAAGTCAAATATTTCATATTCCAGGGCAAGTCTGGGCACATCAAATCTGGAAGAATTTCTCAAGGCTTACTAAATCACCCTATGTGATTTAATTCCCAGCCAAAGGGGAACCTGAAACTTTTAGATTATTGCAGCTAACAGTCAGGAGCAGCAAGGGAGAAGGAGAAATCTATCAAAGCTTTTGGCACTGAAATGTCCCGGAGGAAGGACAATCTCCATAACATGCTCATTAGAATTAATATTCTAACTAATTGATTCCTGAGTTCTGAATTATGTTTCCTCATTGACTCATTTAATTCAGCAATGTGGGCAACTGTCATTCACCTAGCAAAGTGGGAGCGTTTAATCACTGTAGGGTTAACTGTGTACATCTGGCATACCTAAGTCATGTGCCATCAGTACATGGTGGTTGGGGTAGGGAAGGTCACCCTACTGATTTCCCCAAAGTGGGAATGGCTCCATGGAGTCACCGTCTCACTCTTTACCCTGGTGGACATCAGGACACCATTCAGCTTTGGGTTGTGGATGTGGTCTGAGACTGGGAAGTGGCTTTTTCAGGGGCTAGCTATTGGCCCATCGATTTTCACTAGCACTTATTCCTGCCCCCATATTAGTGATTCTCAAAGTGTGGTCCCCAGACAGTAGAGTCCACTGGGGACTTGTCAGAAACGTCAATTCTCAAACGAGTTCCAGAACTCTTGAATCAGAAAGTCTGAGGGTAAGGGTAAACCAATCTGTTCTAATATAGCCCTCAGGGGATTTGGGTGAGCAGTACAGTTAGAGAATCACAGCTATAAATGCTTGCTTTAAAGTGGTCATTTACTGCCCTGGCCAGGTGGCTCAGTTGGCCGGAGAATCATCCCATACAAGAAAAGGTTTCAGGTTTGAGGCCTGGTCAGGGCACATACTTAGGTTGCTAGTTCTATCCCTGGTCAGTTTTTGTACAGGAGGCAACAGATCAATGTTTCTCTGTCATATCAATGTTTCTCTCTCTCTCCCCACTCCTTCCACTCTCTCTCAAGTCAATAAAAACATATCCTTGTGTGAGAATTTAAAAAAATAAATAAAATAATAAAGTGATCATTCATTAAGATTGCCATTATAGCCTGGCCAATGCGGCTCAATGGTTAAGCATTGACCTATGAACCAGGAGGTCATGGTTCGAGTCCATCAGGGCACATGCCTGGTTTGCGGGCTCAATCCCCAATAGGGGGAATGTAGGAGGTGGCCAATCAATGATTCTCTCTCATTACTGATGTTTCTCTTTCGCTCCCTCTCCTTTCTTCTCTGAAATATACATATATATATATATATATATATATATATATATATATATAAATTTAAAAAATTTTAAAGCAGACTGCCTGGTACAAAGCAGCCCTCACTCCACAATAGTAATGGTATTATTAGCTAACAAAACTATACAATTTTAAATACTTCTGAACATATTTAAGTCTCTAGAAAGTAAAGGTTGTAAACATCTAAATCACTTTCTATAGAAAAGCACCTGACAAATGATTTTTTAAATAAAGGTGACAAGATTACAACCGCATTCATTCCTCACAAAGGATCCCAAGACTGAAATCACAGCTCATTCTACAATCAATGCAGTATACACAATACCTTACCGCAAATACTCTGATCAAGAGAAACCATTTCAAAATATTTACTTTAAAAGATCCCTAAGCTGCCCAAGAGGGAAAGCCAAGGCGTAGTACAGACTTGCGCAGATTAGTCAAGAATGTGATTGGACGAATGAAAGAAATTACGTTTTGGCAAGGCCGTGAAGGAGGAGGCAAAATTTCAAGTTTCTGCGGGTTCATGCAAATGAGTACTGCCCTTCCTTTCTGCAGTTGATAATTCAACACACATTTCACATTGTAATTAAAAGATCGATAAGCCATGTCAAAAGGAACCTGTCAGTTAAGCGTCTTTTCAATATGTTCTAGGTTAACATGAACATTCTTACCAAACGTTGTTTGACAAACACTGAGGAGATGCCGCCTTGCTTTCCTATAGGCCTGGGTCGGAGTGAAGGCTTGTCCATTCACCAGCGAACAGACCCTGGGCAAGATCCTGAGCTGCCTAGCTGAAGCCCTGCTTCGACTTGTGTCCTGTCCATTCTCCTGTGACAGCGGTCACAGGGTCCTCATCTGTGCCTCAGGGGGGCGGAAGCCTCCTTCCTCCCGCAGGGCCTTGGCACGTGCGGTTGCACCGCTCTTCTCCAGCTCAGCGTCTACTCCCAACCCTCACCCAGCCAATTCTGAGTCCTTCGGGTAGACACACTTGTGGCTCACTTAGGTGTTCAGACATGCAATATTGTCCGTTGAGAAAGTAAATTCTTTCAATATCTTTCTGGTTTCCAAAAACAGAAGCTGGTGAAAGCTGAAAAACAACTTTGGACCTTCCGAGTTTAAGCAGACAGGTAACTTCAGATTCAAAATTCTGGGGCAGAGGTCCTCAAACTTTTTAAACAGGGGGCCAGTTCACTGTCCCTCAGGCATTCCACAGATGCGCACTGCGGGCCCGGGACGAGTCGGCTGCTAAGCAGGACAGGCAGCAGCGGCAAAAACACCCGGCGGGCCGGCCCGCGGGCCACTGAGGACCCCTGTGGGGCTTGGGCTGATAAAACCGAGTGACCCAGTGTACTCAATTTGGCATTAAAAACCATCACCGGTAATGACTCTTTCTCCCACCTAGTCATTCTGGATAAAAAAGAGGGAAATAAGTAAATGTCTGTTTTCCTTCTCCCACCACCCCCACCTCAGCTTGCCTTCATTCTCGCCGTGTCACTCCTCCTTTATTATAACTGGGGGAAAGCTCTGGGGAGGAGGCGAAGCTTCATGGTCCTCTTATCACAATCTTGGTTCTACAGATCCACACCTGTGGGATTAGCCATGAACTGCCACTCCCCAGGCCCTGTTCCTTATCCACTTCCCTCCATCTGCAGTGTTTCTTTCTCCCCTGGCCCTCACTGCTTTCCCAGCTTTCCCACTCAGCTACTCTCAAGATGTGCAATAGACACAGTGACATGGCTGCAAAACGAGGGGGCGGGGCTTGGATTTAAACCAGGCTCCTAGAGCTACGTTCTCTTAGAAATTATCCGGGAGCCTAGGAAAAGGGGAAGGAGAGTTCAAAAAAAGTCAAAAGATAGACAGTTCAGGGAAAGAATGGAAAAAGGAATGAGATGAAATGGAATGGCTGACCGCTGGGCCTGTTTCTTATAATTAAGCCCCTACCTCTCACAACCCGAGGCTCAAGATCAAGAGTAGAGAACTCGCAGGCCTGCCCAGGTGTACAGCCTCTGCCTCCCACTTCTGAGAACATTTAATCTGATAAAGGAGTCCAGGTTACTTTCTGATAATGGTGCTTTTGAGAAGATGACCTGTCTGTTCTTGCCGCTCAGCCTGAAAAAATATATTGTTAAAGGTCTGCAGTCAGCCTCATGTACAGATGTGGGAGGAACAGGTGGCTAGCACCATGTTATTAAATAATGAGTGTTTTCTGGGTAATAAACACCTTAATGGCTCTCATAAAACCTGATTAAAGATTGGAACTTCTCTCTGAAATTACCAATATCTAAAAAGATACTAAAAATTAGGACCTCAAGGGGAATCTACCACAGTTTAAGCCGGCTTATTTATCCCACCTGCACTGTGTGTGTTTTTGAATAGGAACTCGTTACTCTGAATATCTGCCTCCAGCCCCGTGTTATTGAGACTGCTGACATTCCAGACATGCTCACATCAGAAAGCAAGGTCAGGCTCCAAAAGGCCTCAGCACTATGTGGAGAGAAAAGACCAAAACCCATAAGGAGGTTTTCCCTAGGGAACTTGCTGACCCCAGAAGTGTGTGCATGCGCGTGTGCAAGCACGCAATCCACCAACCCCAATTAAGGGTCATTTTGCCTCCCAGAAGCTATCAGAAGATGAAAGCAGTCCCTGGTCACTTCCTCCAGACAGACAATCGCCAGCCACCTGCTTGGGGATTTAGTCACCGCCCCCGAGTTCCTATGTCATGGAGTCACGCAGTCACTGCCATTTATACTCAGAGAACAAGCGGAGGAGAAAGAAACAAAAGAGCCAGGTGGCTGGGGCAGAGGAGGAGGGGGGGGGGGGGCTCTTTCTCACACCCCCACAATGCAGCAAGGGGCTTGTGGAAGCCAGGTTGCTCCCCATCTCAAGCTACGTGCTGAGGCGGCTGTCTGAGCTGGGACAGGAAAAGGAAGGAAAACAGCCCTAAGGACTCCTTTCTGAGGCCTGCCTTGTCTTTTATCTAAAGCAGTGGTTCTCAACCTTCCTAATGCCACGACCCTTTAATACAGTTCCTCATGTTGTGGTGACCCCCAACCATAAAGTTATTTTCGTTGCTACTTCATAACTGTAATTTTGCTACTGTTATGAACCGTAATGTACATATCTGATAGGCAGGATGTATTTTCATTGTTACAAATTGAACATAATTAAAGCATAGTGATTAATCACAAAAACAGTATGTAATTATATATGTGTTTTCCGATGGTCTTAGGCGACCCCCGTGAAAGAGTCGTTCGACCCCCAAAGGGGTCGCGACCCACAGGTTGAGAACCGCTGATCTAAAGGCACCAGCATTGCTTCAACATGAAACAGAGCTGTCTGGGAGCTTTCTTCTATCGGTTTAGTTCGATTCTGCCATGAACAAGTCCTTGGCAGTCCTCTTCACGGATAAACTGGAGAACCTGCAACTAAACTAAGTCAACCACAGAGAGAGGCAGGATGGCTGTTTACTCAGCGAAGCACTCTTTTCCCATAGGGCTGAGTGGGGTGTTAGGGCGGCAAGTGGCCCGCAGTCACACCTGCTATAGGAAGTTAGGGGACTGATCTTGCAGGAGGGTTTTGATGGGGCATTCTCCACTCGCTGTGGAAGGCTCTGGAACAGGGGGCCTGGCAGAAGAACTATCAACTAAGAGAAAGGAAGAAATAAAAGCAGAGAAGTTGAAACTTTGCATATGTGAATTTTCCATTCTGTGCAATAAGTGGAAAAATGAAAGAAACTTCTTCGGAATTATTGGTGGAATTAAAAAAAAATACTTTTATATGATATCATCTATAATTTCATGCAATGTGTACTTTTTAACCAGATTACAAAATTCCTGTCATTTATATATTTACTTATCTTCCCCCTCTATTTTATTTTTATTGGGTAAAATATAACATGACCATTACAAAATGTTTTAAAATCCTGATCAGAAAATTTTAGATTAAATTACTATAATTCCAAAAGAAACTTGACCACTGTTAACATTTTAGAATAACATCCTGTCTAATAAAAGAGAAACATGGTAATTAGCCGTACCTCCGCTACCCTTCCCATTGGCTAATCAGGGCAATATGCAAATTAACGGCCAGCCAAGATGGCAGCCGGCAGCCAGGCAGCTTGAAGCTAACATGAGGCTTGCTTGCTTCAGTGACGGAGGAAGCTAACGTTCCCCGCCTGCCGCTGCTGGCCTCTGAGCTTGCAGTTTGAAACACTGTTACAAATATAGAAGCTAAACAAAATCCCAGAAACCTGCTTTCAGCCAGCCGGGATCTCAGAGCTGGAGTTGAAACAGTGTTTCGATTACAGAACCCAAATAAACCAGATACCTGCTTTCAGCAGCAGAGGCCTCAGAGCTGGAGCAAGAGCTAAAGCTGGCCCAGAATAAAAAAAAAGAAAAAAAGGAGCGGTTGGGAGCTTCAGTCACCTGCCAGCCTGAAAACAGCCCTCAGCCCCTCACCCAGGCTGGCCAGGCACCTAAGCGGGACCCCCGCCCTGCTCTATTCATGACAGGGGAAAGCACCCCAACCCCCTGATCAGCCCTGCTCTGTGCCTGATAGGGGGGAGCTCCCCAACCCCCTGATCGCCCTACGGCTCTGTTCGTGACAGGGTGCGGCACCCCAACCCCGTGATCGGCCCTGCTCTGTGTGTGACAGGGTGCGGCGCCCCAACCCCCCCCCCCCCCACACACGGGCCCTGCTCTGTGTGTGACGGGGTAGAGCCATAACCTCCCCATCGGCCCTGCCCTGAGTGTGACAGTGGTGGTACCCCAACCCCCTGATAGGTCCTGCTCTGTGGGTGATAGAGGGCGGTGCCCCAACCACCCCCCATGGGCCCTGCTCTGTGTGTGACGGGGTAGAGCCATAACCTCCCCATCGGCCCTGCCCTGAGTGTGACAGGGTGCAGCGCCCCAACCCCCTGATCCGCCCTGCTCTGTGTGTGACAGGGGGCGGTGCCCCAACTCCCCTATCGGCCCTACTCTGTGAGTGACAGGGGGGAGCTCCTCAACCCCCTGATCAACCCTGCTCTGTGCATGACACGGGGAGCTCCCCAACCCCCTGATGGGCCCTGCTCTGTGCGTGACAAGGGGGAGCTCCCCAACCCCCTGATTGACCCTGCTCTATGCGTGACAGGGTACGGAGCCCCAACCCCCCTGATGGGCCCTGCTCTGTGAGTGACAGGGGGCAGCGCCCCAACCCAGATTGGCCCTGCTCTGTGCGTGACAGGGGGTGGTGCCGCAACCTCCCCATCGACCCTGCCTTGAGTGTTACAGGGGCGGTGCCCCAACCCCCCAATCAGCCCGGCTCTGAGCCTGACCAGGGGCTGCACCTAGGGATTGGGCCTGCCCTCTGCCACCTGGGAGCAGGCCTAAGCCAGCAGGTCGTTATCTCCCGAGGCGTCTCAGACTGCGAGAGGGCACAGACCGGGCTGAGGGACCCTCCCCTCCCCCCCGAGTGCACAAATATTTGTGCACTGGGCCTCTGGTCTATATATATAAAAGCCTAAGTGATTGGATGAGCAGCTGGTAGCTAATACGTGCACTGACCACCAGGGGGCAGACGCTTAATGCAGGAGCTGTCCCCTGGTGGTCAGTGCACTCCCACGGTGGGGGCGCCGCTCAGCTGACAGATGGGCGCCAGACGCCAGGCTGACAGCTGGCGAGAGCAGCAGCAGTGGCACAAGCCTCTCCCGTAGACACTCCCACTACGCACCGGGCAGGCACAGCACCCAACCCAGGGTCAAGCTCCTCCCCAGGTGCCAGCTGCTTCACGCACTACTTCGTGCTGTGCAGGATTGACGTGGACAGCGGGCTGGAGCCCGACAAGGTGGCGGGTAAGGCTGGCTGCGGTGGCACAGAAGTCCACTGATTCTCTCAGGTCAGGCCGAGGGACCCCACCGGTGCACGAATCCATGCCCTGGGCCTCTAGTTTTATATATTTTTTTCTATGCAAATATAGACACACAAATAAATACATGGTGAGTTAGTTAGGGAGACGTTGATTTACAAAAATTTCCTCATACTATACACATTGGATTTTTTTTCACCAACATTGTGAATATCTGTTTAAATAAATGTAAATTTGTTTGCATTCTTTTTTTTAAAGATTGTTGGCAAATAGCTCTGCTATTTACTATTATAATAGTCTATGGAGCAAACAGGAGCATCTGTATGTGCTGCTGAAGGTTTAACAGCATAGGAAGTACCAAGTTCACCTGCAGCAATGACAAAATCAGGAATCCCTCATATATCACTGACAAACCTTTAGAAAGCCCTCCTCAGTTAATAACTGAAATGACTCTAAGAACAGAGTTTGGATTCTTTCCCACATATCTTCTTCTGGCTGCCTAACGTGAGAAATACCTTTAGTAATCCTTTCCACTGGGGGCTTACAATATGGTTTAGGACAACCACTGATATTATGAAGGTATAAGAAAGATCTTAATTAGTTTCCCTTAATTACTTACCCATTAAAAAAAACATAAAAGACAAATGAGAAATAGTTTCTTTAATCATAGATAACCATATGCTATTGTAATTATAAAGGAAGATTATGGATTTCACTAGAGGCCCAGTGCACAAAAATTTGTGCACTCGGGGGGTCCCTCAGCCCGGCCTATGACCTCTCGCAGTCTGGGGCCCCTCGGGGGGTGTCCAACTGCTGGCTTAGGCCCGCTCCCCAGGGGAACGGGCCTAAGCTGGCAGTCAGACAGCCCTCTGGCAGCCCAGGAGCCCTCGGGGGATGTCCACTTGCCAGCGGGGAGCAGGCCTAAGCTACAGTCAGACATCCTTAGCACTGCTGCTGGCAGCCGTCAGCCTGGCTTGTAGCTGAGCAGAGCTCCCCCTATTGGAGTGCAGTGATCACCAGGGGGCAGCTCCTGCATTGAGCGTCTGCCCCCTGGTGGTCAGTGTGTGTCATAGTGACCAGTCATTCCCAGTTGTTCTGCTGTTAGGGTCAGTTTGCCTATTGCTCTTTTATTATATAGGATAGTATGGAGCAGTTTAAAAACAGGATAAACGTTTACCAATATTTCCCACAGTCCTGATGAGGGAAAATGTGAAAATGTGAGATGATCTCAAGCTCCTTCTTAACTGTATGACCAAAGACTTCCATAACTGGAAATAAGATTTTACATCAAAATTCTTCAGCCCCAAACTTCCTGCTTCCTGCCCAGCATCATTTCTCCTTTCATAAAATGGGCTGGTCTACTACAAAAATTTACAAGCTGGAGTGAGTTTTACTATGTTAGGGGGTTGTAGACTGAGTAGTTAGGCTGTATGTATACAGATACACAACAAGCACGCCTATACCACTGGTATAATGGTTCCATACAGGAGGATTATTCTTGTCATCAGCCCAATCTTTTAAACTATTTGACAATTTCATAGAACAGTTTAAAATACATCACCATATACACTAAGTTATTCAGAAAGAACATGCCCACAACCAAGGCATATCTCATATTCAATGTGGCCAGCAATTCATTTTAATTCATCTCTGCTACCATGCTTTTCTTTAAAAAAAAAAATAATTTAATTCTCACCCGAGGACATGTTTAGTGATTTGAGAGAGAGAGAGAGAGAGAGAGGGAGAGAGAGAGAAACATTGCCTTTCTGACCAGAGATCAAACCTGCAACCTAAGAATGTGCCCTATCTGGGAATCGAATCTGCAACCTTTTGGTGCACAGGACAATGCTCAACCAACTAACCGGATAGAGCCATCATTTTAAAATTAGGACACTTCCTGTTCTTAATCCATACCTTCTCCTTACCTTGAACACACTCTTAGCCAAAACTTAATAATAAGCTTGTTTTCATTTGTCCAAAGGGCTTAGATTTACCCACTGTGGTAGGGTAATATATTTCTGGAAACAGAAAAGGCAACTTTGCCCTTCAAACTTACCCAGAACTGTCCAAAGCTGTTCTGTGAATTCAAGTGCTTCCCCATTGACCACACGTTACAGTAAATTTTCTTGTTCACTGAACCCAGGACACTGTCTGCCTCACGTTAGAGGAATCACAAAATTTAGCCAGCAACCTTTTGTACCGTGTAAAACAGATTACCAAGTGAGCAGCCAGCATGTCTGGGGGACTTCGACGCTGCAATCTGAGAAGGCTGAAAAAGGACACCAGAGGAAGGAGCTGCTAACTAAGCCTCCCCCTCATCAGCCAGCCCCAAATGCTCACACAACTACTAATCTGGGAGCACCGTTTTGACATTGTTGAGATAATCACTTGATTTGTTCCCAAAATGCTGGGAGAGCTGCTGCAACCCTATCTGGTGAGAACCATGTGTACTCTTTTCTCCCCAACGCCAGGAGCAAGGCTTGCTTCCAAAGACAAGGACTACTTCCTGTCTTTTTTTCCCAAGCCAGATGGTCAAGGAGGTGACTGGCCAGGCATTAAAGCCTTATCAACCTGACACTGCATCATGGACTCTACTTTAGATGAGCCAAAGCTATGGTTGGTTGCCAAAAGAATTTCCTGACTAATGGTATTAAAATGCAGATTTCCTACGAAGAGCCCAGAAACAGAAATTAGGATACAGGGTTCCCGTGCCTTACAGTATTTACGGGGGGGGGGGGGGGGGGGGGGGGGGGGCGGGGGCAGGAGTGGGAGGTAGCTAGTGAAAATGGCAACCGACAAATAAACAGTGGAAGAACTACAACCTGATGAGTACGAATTATGTGGCAGAGAGGTGAGGTGGCAAGATGAAAACTGGCCCCAATGAGACTGCAGCTGAGTGTCACTGTCCCCAGGTCCACCTTTAGCGACCACCCACCATCCCCTCTTCTTCACAGAACAAGATCTCGAAAGGTTCGCCTACACCCGTGGTCGGCAAACTGCGGCTCGCGAGCCACATGCAGCTCTTTGGCCCCTTGAGTGTGGCTCTTCCTAAGTCTTAGGAGTACCCTAATTAAGTTAATAACAATGTACTTACCTATATAGTTTAAGTTTAAAAAATGTAGCTCTCAAAAGAAATTTCAATCGTTGTACTGTTGATACTTGGCTCTGTTGACTAATGACTTTGCCTACCACTGGCCTACACCAAGACTTCTGAACCTGTGCACAATTGACACTTGGGGAGGACACACACACACACACACACACACACACACACACACACACACACACACACATCTTAGTGGTCATATTACCTCACAGCTGCAATGATCATCAAGTTGCAGGAGACTCCCAGAACCCAGCTCGCTGTGCCCTTTCTCCTTTCTCACTTCCCTTCTGACACCCCGCAGGCCCTAGAACTCAATCTGTCCCAAACTGAGCTCTGTGTCCTCCCCCACAAACCTCCCAGGCTGCCTCTGACTGAGCAGCAGCTGGGCCTCCCAAAACCTGGGCACTGCACTTGACGCTTCCCTCTCCCCACTCAGTCAGCTCAGAGGCTCTACCCAGAACCCCACCTTCCCTAGCACCATGCCCCTGCTCTGGCCCAGGCTCCGATGCCCCTCACCTGGGTTTCCCTGCAGGCACCTCAGTCCTCAGGCCGTCCTCACCCTCCCAAGCCCAGGGAACCTTCCAACCTGCACTTCTGATTATATCACTCACCAGCTTAAAATTCTCCAATGATTTCCCACCACCTTTAAGATAAAGTTTAAAATTTATTAACATGGGCCTGCCCAGGTAGCTCAGTTGATTAAAGCATCGTCCCAACACAACCAGGTTGCAGGTTCAATCCCCGGTCAGGGCACATACGAGAAGCAACCAATGAACGCATAAATTAGTGGAACAACAAATCAATGTTTCCCACACTCCTCTTTTCCCATTCCCCCCTCTCTCTAAAAAAAAAAATCAATAAAAATCAATCAATCAATCAATCAATCAAATGCATTAACATAGTTGACCAGGCCCTCTATGGTCTCACCCCCCTCCCCACTACACACACACACCTAACTCCACCCTCCAATTTGAAGTCACATACGAATAAACTCTCTTTGGTTCTAAACACAGGCTGCTTGGCCGCCCCCCCCTCCAGCCTCTTCCCCAAATCTGCCCCTTCACCGGGCTAACTCCACCTCACCCAACAGGTTTCAGCTTAAGCTCCTCCGACTCCCACCTTCCACTCATGTTCCCAGTATTATGTGCCCATAACAGCCTGTCCTCCTTCAGAGCACTTACTTAGTCTGCTGATCTGCCCTCCTCTCCACCCATCAGCGGCAACCTTACCTAATCCTCTGTACAGTGTTGGCCAGATCCTCTAATTAATTTCTTATCTCAAATTTGTTATGGCTCATCAGCAGCAGCAAATATAAGTACCAAGGCTATAGAATGCCCCTCTGTGTCAAATATTATAGGGATATCAAAACATATGCATGACATGGACCTCGTTTTCAAGAAAAATATCAAGGAGAGGAAACAATATGAAGGGTTATACTTACTAAGCAGCATGTCTGTCTACAAATACAAATCAGTAGAGGCAGCTTGGGAAAACACGCAGTTAGGAGACGTAAAGTTGAGACATTATCAGCACGAAGTACAGACAATGGGACGGGGGGGGGGGGGGGGGGAAGAGATCAACCACAGGACTTGTATGCATGCATATAAGGATAACCCATGGACACAGACAGTAGTGGGGTGAGGGCATGTGCTGGGGGTGGGAACGGCCAGGGAGAGGTTAATGGGGTGGGGGCAAAGGAGACATATGTAATACTTTAAACAATAAAGAATTTAAATTTTTAAAAAACTGGGAAAATTTCAAACTAACTTTTACAGGTGTGTGTATGAAGTATACTTACTATGCCAGATGCCTCACAAAAACGCCTTCATTTTTATTTTCATAGCCATCCTCTGAGGGGAGTATTACGATGTCCGTTTCACAAATGGGACAACTGACGCTCTGCTCTGAACAGAGACAGAATTCTCTGCCCAACTGCCTCCTGTCTCTGTTCTAAGCTGGCTCTCAAACAAGTAACTGGCCAGAAAGCCTTTGCCAAAGAGTCCCCGACTGGGAAACCCTCCTGTTTGAAGGAACTTTTGCAGGTTATCTGTAATTACGTCTGGATTGTTCCAACTTGAACTAGTAGCTGTCAATTTAGTTTTAAAATAGCTCTAGCCTGAGGCAAGTCATGCCTCTCATGTACTTCAGATGTTTTGTTGATCTCTACTTTCAGTAACCTTTACTGAAAAGCTGTTAAGTTCTTTCTTCCTCCTTCCTGGAGAGGTGAGAACAATCCCTGAATGCTGGAGATTTCTGCCTCTCCTCTATATGCAACTTTTTACCAAAAGGGGGGCGGGGGGCCTTTAGGCCCCTTGGACTTTGCTATGGTCTCCTAATCAGTTGCCTGGGCAAGTAAGGCATTTACTGAGCACTTATTACATGCCACACACTTTGTAATACCATCTCTCTTGAACATGTATGATACCATTGTAATTACCTAGTTATTAACACCAAGAAAGGAGCAAAGGGAAGATGAGCAAAGGTGCATACCCAGTAAAGCTGGGGGGGACTAGCGAAGGTGCTTTCCTGTCAGTCACACCTGGGAATAAAGGTCCTTGGTCAGAATGAGCGTGTCCACTGCAAATGCGAGGACATTTGGGGTACTCAACTCCCTGAACAAAGAAGCTCACGTTCTCGCTGCTTGTGTGCTCCTGGTTCCTCTTAAGCTCTTGGGGCTCCTCCTGCTTGGGATGCGCTCCCCTGTATTCAGCCAGATGGCCCTGCCCATGCGGACCCCACACATCGCGGACTCACGGACTGCTGCTAGCCTGACGCTGAACTGGACCCAGGTCCAACATGGAAAGAAAACTCTGGACACTTGGCTTGGCTTCTAGCTCTACTAAAACCCCAGCTACACTTCCTCTATGACTGGACTACGGGAAATGGGACTTTAGAAACTCAGAGATGCAATGCCACGCAAATAAAAACCACTCAATCTCCAGTGCAGGTCTCAGAAAATTCTTTTTCTCAATATATCATAAGGACTCCATCCCCAGCACCCAGTGGGGAAGAGGATAACCCAGTTTTTCCGGTAACACAATCACCCTCGATTAGCTATTTTATTACCTCCGTTTTACAGAAAGTAGAGACTAAGTGCAGACAAACTCTCCATACTGTGCTGACTCTGCCAAAGTCACCTTGTCAACACTGCCCCAAGCACTGTGCTCTGAGGGGAGAAAAGGATGGATACCTTAACAAAGGTGGGAGGGGGGGAAAAAGTCAACCCAATCAATAAATGTTTGAGCCAAAGAAGGGCAAGGTGCTGTGATGAGTGAGAAAAGAAATGGACCCTCAGAGAAATTAAATCTATGTGCAGTGTGAAAGACACATCCAAATAAGTGAAAAATAGAAGGTGGTCCCTCTGGTTTCTCCTCCTCGGCACTGTTGACATTTGGGGCTGGATAACTGCGGTGGGGATGTTTAGCAGCATCCCTGGCCTCAAACCACTAGCTGCCAGGAGCACCCCTCCCCTGAATCGTGACAACCAAAAATGTCTCTGACACTGCCAAATGGCCCCAGGGGGCCAAGTCACCCCCTCCCTCACAAAGCCCTTGGAGACCCATTGCTCTAAATGAGTTAGGTGCTGAAATAACTGGTTACTTTAGGGCCTTATCTTAGGCACAAGGTTTCAGAGTTCTTTTCCAACATATTAAGACATGAGTCAATCAAATGCAGAATTATAATCTTAGGAAAAAAGAGCCCCCAAAATTACTCGTTCACCAAGGACATCAGCAGCACTTCAGAGACAATATTTACGTTCTCCCAGACCTGTGGTCTGTTGAAAAATTAATTTACCCCATCCACGCTTTGATCTTCCAGCAAATTATTTCCCGAGACAAGATTTAACTTGTAAGGGCCCTCCAGGCTAACCCACTGTCAGAGGAGAACCAGCATCGAATTCCAGGTGGGGAAGTAGACGGTTCCTGTCCTCCCAAAGGGACCCTGCTCAGTAACATGCCAAATGCCACCAAGGGGCCCAGTGTTCCCACGACAAGCATTCTAACTATAATGTAGCGTGGCTTTGTGCCCGAAGGAGAAAGAGCCTGTGAGGAAGAGGGTCAGTTTTACCTCCCAGCACTAGTACGCATTTCGTTAGGAAAGGTTTTTGCTGTTGTTTCCGTTTTCTTTCTTAATGTCACATTAAGGAAGAGAGTCGCAACCCACGTGGTCAGTCCCTTTGCTTCCATGGCCTGTCTTCGCTGAAAGACGGGAGGGAGCTTTCGGCCTTTCCACAGCTCCCGCTCATCTCTCACCTGTCCTCTCACCTGTCCCACAAGGGGTGTGCCACCAGCCAGGTGGAGCAGATGAGCCCTGAAGAAAATGCTTGTTGTATTAGTAACCACATGCTTGGCCTAGAGCAGGGGTGGGCAAACTTTTTGACTCGAGGGCCACAATGGGTTCTTAAACTGGACCGGAGGGCCGGAACAAAAGCATGGATGGAGTGTTTGTGTGAACTAATATAAATTCAAAGTAAACATCATTACATAAAAGGGTACGGTCTTTCTTTTTTTTTTTTAGTTTTATTCATCCGGCCCGCGGGCCGTAGTTTGCCCACGGCTGGCCTATAGGAATGCTGGCTGCAAACAAAGACCAGAGATGAATTTTGCTGTGTACGTATACCCTACCTTGTGTGGTAGGCAGAATGACACAGGCAGGCAGACAGAGAGACAGACAGACAGGCAGACAGACATACACACAACACACCAAGAGGCCCGAGTCCTAATTTCCAAACCTATGTAATTTATGTTACACGGCAGAAAGGACTCTGAAGATGTGATTAAGGTTAAGGACCTTTAAGATGAGCAGATTTGCCTGGGTTATCCACATGGGTACCAGGTAACTAGATGAGTGCTTGAAAGCACACAGCCTCTGGCTGTGGTCAGAGAAAGGATAGAGAGGACAGAAGAAGGAGCAGGAGAAAACTGGAGCATGAAAGGGACTCCACTTGTCGTTGGCTGTGAGGATGGAGGAGGGGAATCAGGAGCCATGGACTCCGGGAACCAGCCCTGCCCATCCCTGGATTTGATTCCAGCGAGCCCTGCGTTGACCTTCTGACCTACAGAACTGTGAGACAATACACTTGTGTTATTTCGGGCACTGAACATGTTGGCTTTGTTAATGATGGGATAAAAAGCATACAGATTTTGGTACCTGGCAGTGGGGTGCCGCTGTAACAATGCCACGAACTGTGGAAGGGGCTCTGGATTGGGCAGTGGGTGGAGCCTGGAAGACTTGAGGAGAATGACAGAAAAGTCTTAATTGCCTGAACAGAACTGTTAATAGACACATGGACATTGAGGACTGCCAGGGAGGGCTCAAAAGGAAGTGAAGAGCATGGTAAGCAAAGCACGTACTATCGTGGAGAGGCCTACAGTACATTGCTAAGAGCAGAGGATGTCACACCACGAACGTGACGCCCCAAAGTGGGGGACCAGGCCTGCCACCCAATGGGACAACCCTGCCACCCAGCGTTACTGCACAGCCCACCTCGCTGTTCTGTGAGTCAACTGCTCTCTCTGGAATGCCACTTCCTCACCACGTGAGCCGGGCAGACAGTCTCTGAACCACACTTGGGAATGATCCTAGCGCCCACATCCCGGGACTGTTATGGGGATTAATGAGGTCCCACAGGGAAAGCCCTAGAGCTCGTAGGAGACACAGGCACTCAGGAGTGTGAGCTATCTTTCTGACCTAGTGTAGAGGGGAAAGTGACTGGGAGGGCAATATCTTTCCTTTCTCCCACAGGAAAGCATTTTGAGGAGGAAACAGGCGAGCCTGGGGGGGGGGGGGGGGTGGGTGTTCAGAAAGCCACTGCTATATAATCTATGGCAAGGTTTGGGGCTCAGTGGGGATATTCCAAAATGCAAGGGACAGATGGACTGAGGCCTAGGGAGGCTGCCCCAGACTTCAGAGAAAGAAAAAAGGGGGGTGCGTTGTTTCTCTGGATGACTCCATTGCTGGAAACTTGCCAACTGCATTTGAGCACACTGGGCAGAGATACTGTGCCACTGTCAGTGCCAACTTGGACAGGAAGTGATGCGCTGGGTCCCACGGTCCAGAAGCCAGCAGGAGGGGGACGGGGGCATCCTCAAAGACATCAATTCTCCGGCCTGGCGGCCTGGCGTCCCACCTCAGAGGCCTTCCCTCTCCCCGCCTCCACCCATCTCCGTCCAGGGAATTAGAATACACATCGAAAATGAAAGCACCACAGTTGTTCCTTCGTGAGCAAGGTAAAGCCAGAGTTTACAGAAACTCATAGAATTTTCTACTACAGAAGAAGGAGAGGGTTTTTTTTTTCCTTATTGTAAAATTTTTTTTAGTTTTGGTGCTTTCCTAAGGTTTCTGGGAGAAGACATCATGGGGATGGGAAAAAGGCACTAAAAGCATTTGAATGTCTTTTCTGTCTCTTTACATCTGTACCCCTGACCATAAATTATGGTGGTTCATTCCCCAGGATTAACAGTCAATGGTTAAATGTCAGCCAGCAGGCTATATTGCATAACTAAGAGGAGGGAAATCACCTTAGGAATGATTAAGATAAATCCAAGTGGTGAAGAATTAAATCATTCTCTGCTAGTATGTTCAAAAAACAGATGTGTCTGCTGCCAACACAGTCAGCATTTTCTTGCATAAAAGCTGGGATTGTCCCCCTTTGTTCCCTCCACCCCCAAAAAACATCTCTTCGTGCTTGTTAGACATCACCGCTCACATTACTTTCTGTTGGTAGTAAAATCCACAGCTCAACCCCGCCAGCAATGTGGTTAAAGCACAAATTTTTATGAGCAAAGCACATGTACCCACTGAAGACAATCATGCTTTCAAAAAAAAGAGAACAAGTCTCAAAAGTTCTTCCAACAATCCCATTGTTTGGACTCACAGGCTGGGAAAACATACATTTCTGCATGACATTTTCTGAATTTCCACACGCTGGGTGGGTCTCAAGGCTCATTCTTCACACTCCCACTATTAATTACTCAATGCCCTTTCCAAGTAAACCCAGACAGGCAGTTATCAGAGCGGAGGCACTATTTGGGTGCATGAGACCACAGAACCGGGTTGTATCTTCGCCCACCCCTTCCCCCTGCCACCCTGCTGCAAACCCCTGCTGACCCCTGTGAATAAAAGAGCACAGTGGTAGAAGCTACCGGGTGGCTTTTATTCTCCTTATCTCCACCCAAATCTGTAGACTCAGGGAGTGTCAGCTAATGAATCTCCAGATCCTTCTAAAAGGATGATGTGAGTGCCTAGTCATTTTGTTTTGTTTTTCATAAACATGGGAAAGGGGAGGTATGGCTTGGAGACAGTTGGATAATGAACTCAGCTACTGAAAACAAATGCCAGCCCACTTTCTGCAGAGGAAAACAACATCAGGGGTAGGAACCGTCACATGACGTTGGCATCGGCCTCCCTCACTCTGTCAGGAACTAGAGATGCCCCCGCTTTGGTGGGCTGGCTGGAAGCGGCTAGCCGGCCCCTGTTATCCCGGACTGCTCCCTGGGCAGGATGGTCCTCCAGGCAGGATGGTCCAGACATCTGACTGTGAGCCAATAGAAACGATGTGGTATTCAAGTCAGTCAAGTAATTCAGGACTGGACGACTGTCACAGTGTTTTGAAGGATAAAAATATTTATGGTATGTATAAAACTTTCCATTTTATATGCCTCGTCTAGGGGCATAAGAGGTTTCCTGTATTAAGTACTCAGACTGTGCTGGCCACTTTAATGCGTTATGCATTATTTGATCTGTTCCTTACAGAGAATCCAGTAACATTCTGCCTCTGTGTTCATTCTTCAGATGAGGAAACAAATTCTGCATACAAGCTGAAAATGCTGACTGCCTGTGTTGGCAGCAGACATATATGTCCTATAGACATACTAGCGGAGAACGATTTAATTCTTCACCGCTTGGTTTATCTTAATCATTCCTAAGGTGATTTTGTGAGGCTTAGAACGTCACACATCAGCACACCTAAACTCAGAACACAAATTCATGCTCTTAACCTGGGATTCACTTTTGGGATGTACCATGATTACCAAAGGGTTTTCAAAACAGCTAAAACTCCTCCAAACTGCCCTGGGAATTCAACAAATTTCACTCACAAAATTAATGATTACCTCCTTTTTCCAACAACCTTTGTTCCTGCATATGAAAGCCTCACACACCCAGCTTTGCCTCAGACCAGCAGTAAGAACCACTATCTTCCTGGCACTGGTTTCAAAGCAATGCGAATATTCAAAAGTGCCTTTCTCTTCAAAGAGTCGCCATCACTGCAGGACAACATCCAATTCCAAAGCTGCTGTGACCAAGGACTGCATGGGGCCAGATGCCCCATTATCTTCCAAGGCCCCGGGCCTCCGAACACAGCCACCTCCCTGCTCCCTCCTGCAGCTGTGTACACAGGCTTATTATGCCACAACCCCAGCTTTTGTTTTCGGGCCAAGAGATAAGAGAAACACGGTTGACTGAGATGCCACTGCTGGTAAGGAAATCTCTGATCTCCTCCAGAAATCTGAAGTGCATTTCTTCATTGTGAACTCAAGCCGTTTTTACCCTCTTCCAAGATACTCCAACATCAGCGATTAAGGCTGCATTTTAGTCCCAGCTTAACCAGCAAGCTGGATGCCCAGGCCAAGGCGCCAGGGAAGAGTCTCAAATGAGCAAGGCTTAGCTTCTGAGTATCAATTAGACAAGCAGAATGGTGGTTGCCAGGGGCTAGGGGGGAGGGGAAATGGGGATCAGTTGGCATGGGTGCTGAGTTTCTGTCTGGGATGACGAAAAAAACTGGAGATGGATGGTAGTGGCGGTTGTACAACAATGTAAATGTACTTAATGCCACTGAATTGTACAGTTAAAATGGCAACAACAACAAAATCATGGTAACATTCAAGTGGCTGCTTCACTTCTTTCCTGAAACCTCTCACTTCTGAAGGGAAATGAGACCAATAAATCACTGAAAGATCTTGGACCCATTCTAGGCACTGCCGGGAAGACTTTAAACACAAGTTTTAGGCTCAGAGCTCCTAAAAAAGGATAGTGCTCTCTCTCAAGTTACTTTTTGATCTGTACACACTGTCTGCCTAAGTGGTGCCTAAGTCCTCTGCTTAGAGGCCGCTGAGAGAACTGGCTACAGGGGCTCAGAGCAGCCCACTCGCTATTTTTACATTCTGACTACGGACTGAATGTCTGTGTCTGTCCCCCTCCCAAAATTCATGTGAAAGCCTTTACCCCCAATGTAATGGGAAACTGCAGGTCTGGCCTTTGGGAGGTAATGGTTTAAATTCACTACCGTCAGGATAAAAACAGTTTCCAAAATGCCTCTCGTACGCATGCATTGTGGGCACCACAGCTCAGGTGGGCATTTAGACAGGTGCTCTTCTCTCTCCTGGTGTCACAATCTAATACGACAACAGCCTGGCTCACACAGACACACGCACACTTTCTGGGCTATTTCCGAGGGATAACTGAGGAGAGATGCCAAAAGGCTGTCAAGGTTCAGAAGGAAATGGTCCGTGGTTCGCTGCAGTCTCCTTTTTCATCGCAAATAAAAGCTTTTCACTGAAAGAAATCAGCGCTGCTGACTACTGATGGGTGCTCTACTTTCATCACCTGAGTGAACCAAGAGCTGCATCTCAAATGACCGAGTCCCCACAATCAAGTCTCTTCATTCAACTCGCAAACTTAAAAGAATTCTGCTTTGAAATTATTGACCTATTTAATCCCCCCTTTTTTTTTTCATCCCTCAAGGTTACATGTTCTGAGACCTGGAAGCCAATCTTGATCCCCAAAGTGAATAATTAAGTCCTTCTTACCCCTGTTCTGGCATCCTGATTCCCCTCATTGGAAAAATAAATAAATAATAAACCTTGAGTTAGAAAACTCTGACTTTTACCAATCTAGCTCAGTATACTTCTTTTGAATTACATAAAATTCTGGCTGCTTTTCTTTAAGTTTTGAATAGTTCATTTTCAAATGTCACTGCAAAATTTTTTTGGTTAATATCAACTGGTCCAGAGAACAGAAGAATCAGGAGATGGAAACAAAGTCTGTGGGATTTGGTACATGATAAAGGGATAAATGGATGATCAAATAAGTGGTTAAGAGAACCAGTGGCCATCTTTTAAAAAGTAAATTGAGATTCCCTACTTACTAAAATCAGTTTGAGATAGATTAATAATATATATACCCTATATAATAAAAGAGAAACATGTAAATTGAGCATCCCTCTGCTACGCCCACCAGCCAATCAGGAACGACAAAGATGGCGGGTTAATTTGCATACACAGGCACCAGGCGGAGAGCAGAGTGGGAGAGCCAGCAGCTTGGGGGGACGTGGCTCCCGCAGTCGCTCCCCGCAAACTGCTGGGTGGAGAGCAGAGCGGGAGAGCCAGCGGAGAGTGGAGCGGCTTGGGGAACTTGGCTCCCCAAGCCGCGAGACAGAGAGCAGAGAGGGAGAGCTGGCGGCTTGGAGGACTTGGCAGAGTGGGAGGCCATGGGACGGAAACAGAGCAGGAAGGGAAAACCCAGAGCGCAGGGAGCACCAGGAATTCTGGGAATAGTAGTTCTGGTGGCAGCTCCAGGATGGGAAGTGGAAGCCCAGAGCGCGGGGAACACCAGGAATGCTGGGAATCGTAGTTCTGGTGGCAGACAGATCTCCTAGACACTAGAGCAGCAGTTCTCAACCTGTGGGTCGCAACCCCTTTGGGGGTCGAACAACTCTTTCACAGGGGTCGCCCAAGACCATCGGAAAACACATATATAATTACATATTGTTTTTGTGATTAATCCCTATGCTTTCATTATGTTCAATTTGTAACAATGAAAATACAACTTGCATATCAGATATTTACATTACGATTCATAACAGTAGCAAAATTACAGTTATGAAGTAGCAACGAAAATAATTGTATGGCTGGGGGTCACCACAACATGAGGAACTGTATTAAAGGGTCGCAGCATTAGGAAGGTTGAGAACCACTGCACTAGAGCAAAGTGAGCCTGGAGCAAATTACTGTTGCGGTGGGGGATGGAAGAAAAGCAAAGGTGAGAGACATAAGTAAAGTCAGAGTGTCTAGGAAAAATTAAAGGGAAGATATCCTAAAACTTCCCGGAAATCTCTACCAATGAAGCAAAGAAAAAAAAAATGCCTCTATTATTCTGTGAGCAACAAACCAAACTGAGTTGGGGTCTCAGACAATTTGCTCATATGATTGCAAAGACTGACAGAAACTCCCGGATTGGAGAGGGCTCCCCTAAGGGCTCCCAGATTGGAGAGGGTACAGGTCAGGTTGAGGGGCCCCCACAGCCCCCAGTGCACAAATGTCATGCACCGGGCCTCTAGAGTGTGTGTGTGTGTGTGTGTGTGTGTGTGTGTGTATGGCTAATATGCTAAGTGTCCAACTGTCCAACTGGTTGCTATGACACGCACTGACCACCAGGGGGAGACGCTCAACACAGGAGCTGCAGTGATGCGCACTGGCCATTTACAGAGAAATGGCACCATGGACCTGGCACCCACAAAGCAACACTCAGCTTCCCCCAAGTGAGATACAGGCCCCGCCACCACCCTGGAGCAACAGCCCACCAAATCACAGCTGATGCTACCAAGACCCCAGGGTGCAAAATGCGGCTCATAGCCCAGCCCAGCCCAGAAACGGTCACCGTGTCCATCTGGGTAATGACGTCACGTAGCAACACCCAGCTTCCTCTCCCTAGTGACTAGCCTCCTCTTCAGCCCAGGAACACGACTTGCTTTATAGCCAGGTGCAAACATTTTACACTTTAACCAAATGTCTGTGAAGCGTTTTCACGTGCCTCATCTCATTTGATCCTCACAGAAGTCCTGGAGTAGGAAGATAGGAGATTCGGTGGGATCCTATTTTCTTTTCATTAGCCAGAAAACGGAGATTTAGAAAGCTTAGAAACTTGACCCGACTGAAAAGAAGTAAGAAATGGTGGACCTTGAAAATGACTTCAGGTATTCTCACTGCAAAGAATATAGTCAAACACTGCTGCAGTTAAATAGTTCACCCTTTGTTCTCCCTGCATGATCTACAATAATCTGGTTCATGTTGATATTTACTGCTGTGTTATTGACAATTACCTGAAAGAGAAGTTGGGGAGCTTCACTGGGCTGGAAAAAGTTTAGCTACATCAGAAAGCAGGTCTACTTAAGCAGGTCTATATCTATAAAAGGCTAAGTTGACTCACATATGCGCAATACATATAAAGCTCTCGCTGGCACCAATCACATGCATGTGTTTTGATCTGTCATTGTTGATAGTGAATTTGGTTGACACTTCTATTATAAAGAAAGGGCAAATAGTGATATTAAAATATTTCTTCTAATTAATTTCCTTTCAATGTGCACGAACTCGTGCACCAGGCCACTAGTTTAAATATAAAAACTGCAACCAAACAAGTGTCAGAAGAAACTCTGGACAATTAAAAAAGTAATTTTAGAATGGGAAAGGCCTTTGTGGCATTAAATTTAAAGGCCTTAAAATAAGCAGCTGATAAATTTGTCTACATGGAGAAATGCAACGTAATCCAAGTCAAAAGATGAACAATAACCTGGAAACAACTCCCATTCTTATCATAGATAAGGGCGCATTTCCTTATACATAAAGTGACAGAACTTGATCACTAACAGCCCAATAGCAAAGGACAGAACAGTTCACAGAAAGGCTCTTAATAGATTCGTGAAAAGATGCTCACCTTCCTACGAGAAATGCAAATTAACACCACAGGAGATACCATTTTTCACGTAACCGACTGGCAAAGATTAAGAAGTTGCCTAACATCCCATGTACCTTGCTGGTGAGCCCATACTTATTAGCACAGCTTCTATGGAAGACATTTGGGGTGACACCTATTACAAGTACAAATGCACAGAGCCTTTCACCAGGTAATTCCATATTTATTATGTTATCCCATGTGAACAAAAGAATGTATGTACAAAGTTATCCCTTGCAGCACTAATGCAAATAGCAGAATCAATAAGAAGCCAGTTTAACAAAATATGGAGCCTTTAAAAAGAAATACTATGCTGCTATATTTAAAACTATAAAAATATCCTGGCCGGTGTGGCTAAGTGGTTGGGTCGGGAGGTCACGATTCCATTCCAGGGCACATGCCTGGGTTGCAGGCTCCATCCCCAGTAGGAGGGGTGTGCGGGAGGCATCCAATCAATGTTTCTATCTTTCTATCCATCTCCTTTCCTCTCTCTAAAGTCAGTAAAAATCTATAAAAAAAATAATAATCTAGCCCTGGCTGGTTTGGCTCAGTGGCTATGGACTAAGGGTCCCAGGTTCGATTCTGAAAAAGGGCACATGCCTGGGTTTCGGGCTCGATCCCCAGTAGGGGGCGTGCAGGAGGCAGCCAATCGATGATTCTCTCTCATCATTGATGTTTCTATTTCTTTCTCCCTCTCCCTTCCTCTCTGAAACCAATAAAAATATTTAAATAATAATAATAATCTAGACATGCCAAATCTCAAAAAATGTGTATCCCTCGAAACCTCTCTCCGAAGCTGCTGGCAGTGCCCTCTACCTACCAAGGTGAGAGACCAAGAGAGGCCACAAGGAAAGAGGACCCCCAGGGATCCAGGAAAGAGAAATGAAGAGCACCTCAGGGTTGAGGAGGACAGTCCGAAAGGGATGCCTTCGGGAACTGATCAAACAGACAACTACTGCTCCTTCAGGTGACAAACTCAGTTTGTTAGTAAACTGGTTGTGCGGTTCCTAAGGGGTCACTGTGAAATCCCCAGTCCCAGTCCTAACGGCTGAGCCACAGCCAGGGGAGAAGGGCAACGGGCATAACCCCGTGTCGCTTCCTCTCCTAGATCCCGGCACTAATACCGCCACAGGCTGCTGACATAAAAGCCCAACACTTATTAGAGTCAGTAACTCAAAGCTGGCCAACTCAGAAAGAGGAAATGCTACACATTTTTACAATCTATGTGACAGCACTTGCTAAGACTGTTCAAATTCTAAAGAGAGTTCTCCAAAAATTTCAAGCAGAATTGAAGTTCCAGGAAGACGGTTAAGCCTATGGCTTTGAAAACCCCCTAAAATTGACCCCGTCCGAAAAGCACGCACTAGGATATCCATTTGTTCAGACTGAACACCCTGCCATTAATTTGATCCTTTTGGGGTTTAGCCAACAATTCCTTTTATTGAACAGTGGCAAGAAATTCTTTCAATGGCTATTCTGTCAGAAATGAGGGTCCTTGGGTTTAAGAAGCAAGAGTTTGGGATTGACAGTAACAGTTTACAAGTATATTAATACGTGTCTAAGTGTAATTCAATCAAATAAAAGCCTACAGAGAAACAGAATGCCCAAAATTAGTGTTTCAGAACACTGATCAAACTAGTAAGTCGCATACTACCAGAAACAATGGTGCTGACCTCGCTGAAGTTCAAAAGAAAACCAGCTATAAGCTAAGACAAACAGATCTCTTTCATAAACCACTTCCAAAGGTTACTTACAGGGTCTAACAATAAAAGACTGCTGTTGTCAAAAATAAAAATAACTACAATACATGTTTCCACCCAGTGAAGGCGGGGGAAAGGAGAAAGGAGGGGAGGGTTGTATGTTTACCGACATACTGAAGCAGAGTCACAATCACAACTGAGCATAAAACAGTTTTTTGCATCCTAACAGCCAAAGCAGAAAAGGAAATACGACTTCAATAACTTTCATAAGTGGGGAAAATAACAAAAAGTCCCTGCTCATCAGGGAAACATGTTTTCCTAACAGTGAACTGAAACATACGCTTCCTCACATGAGGGGTTCTGAAGGCCTCGTGAATCCTTTGTTCACTCAACACCCAATATCTATTAAGTCAGTGCCGACTATCTTTCCAGGCCCGGTCCTAGGAATTTGGGAACCATCAGCCAATAAATCAGATAAAGATCTCTGCCCTGGGGAAGCCCTACAGGTACTACAGTAGATGGACAATACACACAATAGGTAAATTACACACTATATTGTTATGCTATGGGACAAAAGAAGAGGAAGGGCTGGATAAAGGAGATCAGGAGTAGGAAGGCAGACTGTAATTCTGAATTTTAAGGTACAGTGGGGCCTTGACTTACGCGTGTCCTGACTAACGAGTTTTTCAAGATACGAGTCATCTCTCAGCCAATTTTTTGCTTTGAGTTGCGAGCTAAAATTCGGGTCACGGGCTACCTTCAGATACCCCACCGCTAGTTGGCGCAGCGACCCTCAAAGTGAACGCCACAACATCAGCCCAGCATCACGTGTCTCACTCGTTCACTTTTGATTTGACATACAAGTAATTTGAGTTATGAGCTCCCTCACAGAACAAATTAAACTCGTAAGTCAAGGCCCCACTGTATTGAGACAATTGACACCCAGTATGGACCAAGAGTAAATATGGAGGTGAGATTGCTTCAGGCAAAGGCCCTAAGGGGAAGCATTCAGGTATGTTTGAGGAAGAGCAAGGAGGCCAAACACAAGAAGGAGAGGGGAGAGGAGAGGACAGGGCCAGGATAGGAAGTTAAGAGAGGAAACAAGGGAGCAGCTCAGGAAAGCCAGGGAGTTCCCTGTAAAAACTTTTCCTCTTATGGAAACGGGAAACCAGCAGAGGGTTTGAGAAGTGCCACCATCTGACTTCTGTTTTCAAAGGATCATTGTTGAGAATAGACTGCAAGGGCAGAAGCAGGGAAAGCAATTATGAGGCCATTGCAGTAATGCAGGTGAGTGAGAGGATGGTGGCAGTGGGAAAGGGGAGAAGGAGGCAGATTCTGGATATATTTCTAAGGCAGAGTCAACAGGATTTGCTAAGATTGGAGGTGGAGTGTGAGAGAAAGAAGAGTGAGGATGAGCGTACCGATTTTGGATTCCATCATCCATCAAGACAGAGAAGATGGTGGGAAGAATGAGACTGGGGGAACCACGAATTGTTTTGGCCATGCTGAGTTTGAGGCACTGCCAGACATCCAGATGAAGATACGAGCAGGAAGTTGGACATATGAGAGTGGAGTTGGGGAAAGAAGTCAGGCTGGAGAAATAAATGTGAGAATAACCAGAATCGATAGTAACTAACGCCATGAAACTGGATGAGGTCGCCAAGGGAGTATCTACAGAAAAGAACCAAAAAAATCAAGGACTGAGACCCAGGGTCCTCCAAAAATCAGGGAAATGAAGAACCAGCAAAGGGAAGCGAGGAGTGGCCAGCGAGCCAGGCGGCAAACCAGCAGGTGTAGGAGAAGTTAACATGATCACGCTTTACGTTACCCTTCAGTAACAGCAACAGGAACATCAAGTCGAACCAAGTTCAGAGAAGATGCTTCTATGGGAAGCTACTGCACAGCAGTCCAGGTGTTTAGCTTTTGGTCCGTTCTGCCTAGATTACCACAGCGGTCAGCACCAAGGAGGAGTAGGAAAAGAAAGGCCAGCACGGGCCAGAGGCTGGAGGTCGGGAGAGCGCAGGCTGGCAACACACTGCAGCCTAAGAAGCAGAGTAGAGTTTGGAGAGTCAGCTGGGGTAGATGCCAAAGTAGCTCCCTGGGAAATATCAACTCCAAATCCAACAGTTAGTATGCAGTCCCTTCCTGACCTGCCCCTGCAGAAGTGCCCATTATCGCATTGCCTTCTGCCAGTTCAACCCCCCCGGGTCCTCGGCCTGGAGTGCAGAGGCCCTGGCACACCAGGAGCTCCGCCCTCATTAGCAAAAGGGCCCTGAGTCTGAGTACAAGGAACAGGGACCCCAGCCTCCCCCTGAGCACACAATAAAGGAGATAAGGGGAGCACATAAAGGAGTGTTATCTGGTATTCCCATTCATTCTCTCTCTCTCTCTCTCTCTCTCTCTCTCTCTCTACTTCATATAAGTGCAGCCCTCTTAAAATTTTCAAATACACCAAGTAAGCATGATATATATACTTATATCCAGCCTTGTTCCAAAAAGGGCTTCAGGCAAGTCTTAAAACTAGATTGAACTATATTTACCTTAATTTTAAAAACAGTAAAGAAAATATCAAATTCAGAACAAGGGAAAATACAATGGAATACTAAATGAGGCCTAAATTAGTCAGCAAAAAAGATACCGTCAAGTCCAACATGGCTGTTTACCAGTGGGATATAAATTTGGCCAAATACTGAAATCACAATTTCTTACAGGACTCACATTGTTCAATCAATCAAATGTTTTCCCAAGAAATGTCCCAGCATTACTCCACCCTATAGCAACTTTTCTAAGGATTCTTCTAAAAAGGGCTGCCGAGAGACACAAAAGGGATTGTGAAGTGGGAGAGTTTCCTGTCGTTGCTTCTTACACTGTTTCCTATCCTCAGTCATGTAAGCTGAGGATATCACACATACTAACCCCACAGAAGAAATTAGAGGGAAAAGGAAGTATGGCTTCCCAAGTACCCAGTATTTCGATGGAACAAGTGTGTAACATCCTTTAGAATTTCATGAATGAACACTATTTCTCCAAATCAAGTTTTCGTTCATAACTGGGGCAGGTCAATTGTGCAGAAAGAGCCCAGAGTGTAGCATTCAACATCACCAGTGGAGGGTTGGTCCACCTACTGTAAAAGGCAGCCAAGCGGAAATTTTAACATTCACATAAAAACTGCAGAACCTGCCCTGCTGGTGTGGCTCAGTGGTTGAGCATCGACCTAAGAACCAGGAGGTCACAATTCGATTCCCGGTCAGGGCACATGCCCAAGTTGCGGGGTTGATGTCCAGTGTGGGGCATGTAGGAGGCAGCCGATCAATGATTCTCATTCACCACTGATGTTTCTATCTCTCTCTCCCTCTCCCTTCTTCTCTGAAATCAATAAAAATATATTTTTAAAAAAGATTCTGATTTTGTACTTTTTGTTGTTGTTAATCCTTATCTGAGGATATTTTTCCATTGACTTTAGAGAGTGGAAGGGAGAGGAAGAGACAGAGAGAAAGAAACATCATTTTGAGAGACACATCAATTGGTTGCCTCCCACACATGCCCGGACCAGGGCCAGGGATTGAGTTGCAACTTAGGTACGTGTCCTTGACTAGAATCAAAGCCGGAAACCGTCAGTCCATGACCCAATGCTCTACCCAATGAGCCAACCCAGCTAAGGCTGATTTTGTACTTTTTAAATGGTAAGATAGACATTTCCCATTAAGGATATTAGCAATAGCTCAGCAATTTCACGTTTGGAAGAAAAAATACCAAGGCATATTTACTGGGCCCTAATACATTTTAATTTCACCAAAGACCTCCATTTCTCTACCCTTCTCTTGATAGAACCATCTGCCTTTAGTTGGCGGCCAAGACCCAACTATTTCAAGCAGTTAAACAAAAAAAACAATGACCAATGAGATAGAGTGTAATACATGAAAAATCAAGAACTAAAGTCAAGAAAGTAATAAGAGTAATTTCTTGATTAAAATACAGGTCTAGACCTTTGAGAAACAATGAGTGGAAAGTTACCAAACTGTGGGCACAGCTTTCCAGCTCATAAAAGATTAATCAGTCCTGTGTACAAAAATTAGACCCTATTTTCCATTATCTCGGCAGATTTCTGAAGCATAACCTTTTCAAAATAAACCCTGAAATACAGATTTAATCAATTCTAAAAACTGTTTCTGCATTAGCATACAGGCCATTAAACCTCTGAATTAAATATAGGGTACCACTGTGGTAGATTATGTTGTTTCAATTATTTGCTGCCCTCCCCATGAGAGGATTATACCTCCCACTGTCACGTGACAGTGTCCTCAGATGGAGGAATTATTCTACTCCCCTACTTCACTGCTGGGTGGGCTTAGCCCAATGACTTGCTTCAGCCACTGGTCCTTTCCTTTCTTACCCTTTCCTACTCCCAGGAGATTATGTCCCAGATTGGGGTGGCCCATTCAGCCTGGATCTAGCTAGAGCAGTAGTTCTCAACCTTCCTAATGCCGCGACCCTTTAATACAGTTCCTCATGTTGTGGTGACCCCCAATTTCATTGTGACAAACTGAACATAATTAAAGCATAGTGATTAATCACAAAAACAATATGTAATTATATATGTGTTTCCCGATGGTCTTAGGCGACCCCTGTGAAAGGGTCGTTCGACCCCCAAAGGGGTCGCGACCCACAGGTTGAGAACTGCTGAGCTAGAGTAAAGACGACTCTTGGAGCAGGGCCATTACATTTCTTGTAATATGAACAAGAAATTAAAATGTTGTTTTAAGCCACTGAGCATCTAAGCTGAAAAATGAAACCAACACTTTTTAAAATGTTTTCACGCTCAACGGAGTAATTAATACCTACAGCAGCCTAATGAAGGTAGATGGGCATGTAGGTCTTACCGCCAGTGGATTTTCAGGCTGGCCATCTGCATAACAACTCTAATAACCTGTAAAAAACACCTCCCTTTTTCTACTTAAGGTTTTTGCCTTATAAATTTATGCTTTAGGGGAAAGGGGAAACTTAAGTTACTGACCTTTAGGAGACCTTCTTGAGAACAATGGTAGGTTCAAAGAAGATAAAGTTCAACAGCTCAACGTTCCACAGTCCCGTAATTAATCTCGAACTGATAGGGGGATAAAACAAGAATCAAGGTTATAAATTTAACCTGTACACCAGTCTCCCAGCAAAACAAGGAAATGTAACTGCCTGGGATTTTATGAGATATAGAAATCATCCCCCCCAAAAAGCCGAGGTTCATTTTAGCTTTTTACTATTAGTCCCTGCCTGGGAGTCTTACTAATAAGATCTAATACAATCGTTTTCCAAATGATCGGTTAAAACAGAGCTTGATGAAAATGACTAGAACTCTCCATTTCTTTTCTGGAAGCCAAAGGAAAGCAACACCCCTAGCTATGAGAGGAGATAAGGCTCCTCTCATAGCTACTCTGATGAAACACATCAAGTCATTTAAAAGTTAATTTCTGAAGGAAAAGCATTCAACACCACCTCTCACAACGTGCGCTAGGTCTTGGCAAGCTGGAAGTCCAGAGGAGCTCAGAAACTTACTAGGATTAAGCTGAAAGGTTGTCATATCCAGAGGCTGTGGTGAGAGTCTGTTTTCCATGGGAGGAAACAAATGGAAGGAAGGCCCAGTGGAAAGGTGCCTAGCGAGCCCTAACCGGTTTGGCTCAGTGGATAGAGCATCAGCCTGCAGACTGAAGGGTCCCAGGTTCGATTCCGGTCAAGGGCATGTACCTTGGTTGTGGGCACATCCCCAGTAGGAGGCGTGCAGGAGGCAGCTGATCGATGTTTCTCTCTCATTGATGTTTCTAACTCTCTATCCCTCTCCCTTCCTCTCTGTAAAAAATCAATAAAATGTATTTTTTTTTAAAAAAAAAAAAAAAAGAAAGAAAAGAAAGGTGCCTAGGGAGAGGTAAAGGGCAATGCTAAGAAATCCCATACAGGCATCTCCAAGTCAAGGTTTACAGACCTTGGAAACTGTAAACCTCCAGAGACTGGGAGGGAGAGAATGCTACACTCTGCTTTGAATCCGGGGCCCATGGTTCTCTCCACCAGCCTTAGCAGGCCCGAAATAGAGATCAGAATGGCTATTTGCACTGTTAGGCTTCAATCAAGTTAGGAACAGTATTTCCTATCATCTGAAACAAAGTTATACCCCAGAGATGTGACTCACCATGTATCTGGGAAATTATCCCATAATCCCCGAAATGGTACAAAGTAACAGCAGCTCCCTCTACAAGGCCAGTTCGTGGTGGCTCTTGGTAAAACCAGAGTTCAGGGAGACTCCGCAAGAAATCAGGGTCAAGCTGCTGGGGTGTCCTGTTTGGAAGTAGACATCAGAGTCTGATGTGGTTGGGAGGGAACAAAGAATTTCTGGGGACTTCCCCGACCCCCTGCTCCAAATACTAGCTGGATAAAGTGGGAGGAAGCCTGCCTTCAGCAGGAGACCATGTGGTAAAATGGCAATCTTTTTTTCTCACACGTTTCCCTTTCTAGAAAAATCCACCTGTCCTTAATCTGGCTTCTTTGTTTGCTACCTAATCCCAACCTCCCTGGCCACAGCTAACTGGACACAGGGGGAAATGAAGCCAATCAACAGGGAGGGAGAGAGGGCTAGAAATTTTTTTTTAAATATTTTTATTCATTTCGGAGATGAAGGAAGACGGAGGAGATAGAAATATCAATGATGAGAGAGAATCATTGATTAGCTGCCTCCTGCACGCCAACTGGGGATCGAGTCCGCAATCCAGGCATATGAACCGTGACCTCCTGGTTCATAACTATCTATAATAATAAAAGCGTAATATGCTAATTAGACCGGACAGCCAAACGACCTTCCGGATGAAGCCGAGGCTGCGAGGGCAGAGCCCCCTGCACAAATGTTGTGCATCAGGCCTCTAGTAAGGCATTAAAAAGGAGTTAGGCTTGAAATAGGAGGTCATGATAAACAAGGGCTGGCCTGCCATTTTCTACCACGTGAGCTGAAGTAGAGAAAAGGGGTCTCTATAGAAAAGCCGAGGAATGGTGCAAATGCTGGAGACGCGACACCATGAGTGCCCCCAAGAAATCGTAACTCGGGCCCTAACTCCCCAACGCCCAGGAGGACTGCCGGGCTACCACACTGTTGGGTTTCACTGGGTTCCTTCCAACAAATTCCTTATTGTTGATGGTGGTATGTTTACGCCAGTTTAAAGGAGTCTTTTCTCTTCTCTTCTGAGACATCACTTCTCTTCTCTCTCACTTTTTTCTTTATTCAGCCAATAAGCCTTATTGGTTTATTTATGTTAAAATGCTTGATCTTAACAAACTTTCTAAATTAGGAATAACATACATACAGTAAAATACGTAAGTCTTAAATATTTATCATGATGAATTCTTAAAATAAACATATCCATGTCATCAGCAACCAAGTCAAAGATAGAGAATATCCTCAGGGTCCCAGCACCCCCTTGCCCCCCACCCCATACCCCTGCCCTGTCACAACATTCCTTGCACCACCTCCTGCTCTATTCTAACTTCTGTCACCATCGCTTATTTTTTGCCTCTTTTTGAGCTTCATATAAATGATTCGTACAACATGTACACTTGTTCCTTCTTTTACTCAGAGATTCATCATGTTCTATGTAGCAGTAATTTGTTCTTTTTTATTGCCACTTAGTATTTCGTTACATAGCCATACCACAGTTTATTTACCCATTCACTGATATCTGGATTGTCTCTATTATGAAGAGTCTTATAACTGCTTCTGGTGCACATACGCACTCATTCCGGTAGGGCATCTAGGAGCATAAGTACTGGGACATGGGATATGCATTTGTTCAGCTTTATAGATTAGTCCAAATAAATTTCAAAGTGGTTCAATCAATTTACACTTCCATCAGCACTGTATGAGAGTTTGAGCTTTTCTGTATCTCTATTAATGGTGGGTTATGTGTTTTTATTTTAGCCATTTGTGTGTGTGTGTGTGTGTGTGTGTGTGTGTGCGCGCGCGCGCGTGCGCACACTGGCATTTGAGTCGTTTCAATTTTGCATTTTCCTGATTTTTTCTCTTTTTAAAATTAAGGTTTTTTGTTTGTTTTTTGATTGGTAGCTGTTCTTTACAGATTCTGCACAAGTTGCCTGTTGGATATAAGGATGACAAATATATTCTACTTTGTGATTTGCCTTTTCACTCTTAATTTTTACTGCTGAATGAAAGTTGTTAATTGTAATGAACATGAGAATAGGGAAAATAGTACATGTTGCTATGAGAAACAGACCCAATCCTCTTGGTCTATACAGCCACTGATTTATGGGCAAGTTAACTATATTGTACCGGGCCTATGAATAGGCCCTAGACTACAATTACAATGTTACCATCCTCACTTCCCCAAAGCTTCAGATACAAGGACTCACCAACTTGACCTGTAGCTTATCAAGGGAATTTATGCATTATATCCTGGAAACATTGTTATAAATAGTGAAGGGTTTGCAACACCAGCCCTTAAAAGTCCCATAGCATGCTTCCAGCACAGCTCAGCATAACCAGCAGTTCTGTAAAGCATTTCCCAGAAGAGATGCTCCCAGAGCCAAGTACCCAACACCTCGACAACTTTCCAGCAATTGCCAGGATCCCGTTATTCTAAACAACCAGTGAAAGTTTCCTTGGCAGGAGGAGCAACAAGCTTCCCTTCGAGTGAGCAGACTTCAGCAAAGTCTGGGTCAGGCTCACACACATCTATTACCTCATTGATCCTCTCAGCTCCTCTGTGCACTCTCACTCTCCTCATCCCATGTTACAGGCAGAGAAAGAGTATCATGCTCAGCCAGGACAGTGGAAGAGCTTGAAGGGAAAGCAGAAAAGTGGCAGCACTTCATGGAGTTGGGGTTTCCGCCTGGGCCCAGGCAGGCCCCTGAGCCTGCCTTTGCCCTTTTCCATGTTCCCAGGGTTCTTCTTCCACCCACTGTGGGCCACCTGAGATCACAGCTCTCTCTCTGGCCGTAAGCAAACAAGGCAGCTCTTTTAAGAATTTCCCTCCCAGGGAGTTTGACAGTCAGGAAATACTATATCCTGGATGTTCCTTGCTTTATCTTCCCTCCCTGCTCTCCCTGTCCCCTTTCTCCCCTTCCCCCCAAGACACAAACACAATGGCTTAATGATATTAATGTTTCTTTTCAGACAGAAGCAAAGGAACACATGCCTGGCAGGAAGCAGTAGAGTTAAGAGTCGAGAGCCCCAGAGTCTGCCCACTGCCCTATATTGAACCTCCTCCCTTCAATATGACCAGACTAAAAGTAAAGGTTAAAAATGGGGAAGAAACGGGAAAGAAAAAGCTCTTCTGGGCCACTGAGGGTCAAGGAGAGAAAAGGAGATGCCCAGGATTAAGCTGGATTTGGCATCTTCAACCGGGCCTGGGGCCCAAGCCCAGGCTTAAAGGCAAACGTCGCATGTGACTCACAGCGGTTCGTCAGGACTCTGAGCAGGTGAGCACAGGTATTTGGCCAAATAGGATGTAAGGCCAGAGGTTTACAACACCTTTTTTTAAAAAAGAAAAGGAATGATTCATAAACTATAAACTATATAAACTTCAAGCCCCTTAAGCAGTATTTCCTGCCTTTGCAAGGAAAGTTGACCGAGCAGGAAAGAGTGAGTTTTTTCCATTGAATGAAAGCAAATACTTTCCTGAATCATTACGGGCTGACTAAGAGTCCTCAAGGCCTCTTACTCATTCTTGACTTCAAGAGGTGAACCGTTGGCACACCCTTCGCAACAACCACAGACCCGAGCCCGGGCACCGTGGCACTGTTTCTGAGTGAGACGCCTTGGTTCTCTGGACGGTGTTGAAAAGCTCTACGAGCACATGGGATTCTGTGAAAGGAAAACCGAGGCCTTTCCAATCAGGTTTTCCTGGTTTGCATGAGCATCCAAACAGTGGCCTTCTGTTTCCTGGGGCTGGCTAAAAGAACTCCCTTCATGTGCCGCCTCCCCCGCCCCCCCCAAAAAAAGAAACAGTTTCTTTCTCTATTAGCCTAAAAATTAATTAAAACTCTCCTGAAGCCCTAGCTCAGGGGTGGGCAACCCCTGGCACGCGTGCCAAACATGGCATGCCAGTAACTTTTGCTGGCACTCAAAACCCTCTCTTATAATCTTCCATTTACAATTTTTTTCTTAATATCGACTTTTTTATTTTTCAGATAAATTCAGTGTAGGTGCATCTTAGATAAATAAATAATTTTACGTAACATGTATACATTCAAAAATAAACGTATTTTTCAACATCCTATACTGTGTTTTTGTCACTCAAATGAATTTTATTATTTCTTCAAGGTTCTTCACATACACCTTAAGAGATATCAAGTAGGCGTAACATGTTCTCAAAAAATTAGGGTTGGCACGCAGAAGAATTTTGAGTCAGAGATTTTGCTGGTTTTGGCACACACTCACCAAAAGGTTGCCCACCCCTGCCCTAGCTGGTTTGGCTCAGTAGATAGGGTCCCAGGTTTGATTTCAGTCAAGGGCACATACGCTGGTTGTTGCAGACTCCATCCCTGGCCCCAGTTGGGGCACATGCGGGAGGCAACCAATCCATGTGTCTCTCTCACATCGGTGTTTCTCTCACTCCGTCTCTTGCCCAACCTACCTCTGTCTAAAAATCACTGGGAAAAATATCCTCAGGGAGGATTAACCAAGAAAAAACTCTCCTGAAAAAAGAAGACACTGAATTTGGGGAGGATAACTTACAGCACCCTCGTGGCTCTAAGTTCACACGCATAAAACGGTGTGACTGGGGACGACTGGTGGAGAACAAACACCAGGCTCAGACACACACCTGGCAGGTACGGCCAAATCTTGTTAGGACAAATCTCTTTATAACCAAAATGTGTAAACTGTAGCTGACAGAAGCATCGGATTCCTGATGACCTACAGGCCAGGTGGCCATGCAGTGGGCACCAGACCACGATGACAGCTGATGAATTGAGGCCTTCATGCGGCTGTGGCAGCCTTAGTATATGTATATGCTACTGATGAAATTACACATATTCACTCAACGACCACCTGGCCAGTCCATACAAAGGCTATTCCTCAGGTCTCTGCACTGTGCCTCCCACCCACACTGCTTCATTCCCAGCGTTATGAACAGTTCTCAGATCCCACAACTGCTCCCCTTTCCTCGCCCACCCCAATAAAAATCTATTAGAACACAAGTCCATGTGATTTCACTGGAGGAATAACCATAGATCCCCTCAACTTAAAAAAAAATGTTTCAATATACAAAACTTTCCTATCAGTAACTATTTGAATCGCTTCTGCCACTTGCTACTGAAACTCTGCCAAGGCTAAGAAACTTAGTAAATAAAGTTCAATAATTTCTCTCCCAACCTCCTCTCCCCTTGAAGGGATTCAGCAAAGTGGACTCCCACGCGTGAATTTTAATTCTGAACGGAGATCAAAGTGTGGTGTCTCTGGAGGCAGAGAAATCTTATTCCTTCCTCAAGGTCGGAAGCCTGGATTCCGCAAAGACACGTTAGGTATGCCCCCCAGGATTGAATCTTGCCACTGTTGTAGGCGGGCGGGAACAGCACTGGGTGTTAGACTGGTGGGCGCCCCACTGGACCTGGGTTCAGCAACCTCGGTAACTTGAGTTCTGGCTAGGAAAAAAACCAGAACCAAGACTCCAACTCTAAGAGAACATTTATTTATACAATTACAGAGGTAGAAGAAATAATTCGTAGAAGTGGGCTGAGGAAATGAGTTATGGAGGCAAAGGAAGGGCCCTAGGAGCTTGCTATGGTAATGCTTTGGTGAAGGGGGAAGGGGAGGGGGCGAGGGAGTGGGAGGGGAGGGGATGGGGGAGAAAGGGAAAGCTGCAGGCATGCTCCCTGCTCCCAGGAAGAGCGCTCTGGGTCCTCCATCCGAAGGGTTTTAAGGGTGGAGATTTTAGGGGAGATTCCAGGGCATGATCTCAATAGAATATGCATCAGCTTCTCAGGTGGATCCTTTCATGCCGGGAGCAGGTCCATCCTTGCTGTTTCAAGGGACCTGGCGTATATGGCATTCTGTTCTTAATATGTTTGCTCCCCTTCTTGGCACTATGTGTTTTAACCAAGGTCACCTCTCTGAGAAAGGTTGTTTCCCCAGGTAAGGATTTTCCCCTGAAGTTAGGGAGGGAATAAAACCCCTTAACTAAGTGCCAGGCGGGTAATTAATCACTTTAACTAATCTTTACTCCCTGGAATGGAGATAAGAAACGCCCTAACCTTTGGAATAGAGATTGATAGGATTGGAATCAACTGGTATAAATACAGGTGTAACAAGACAACAGGACACAGACCCTAGACACAGAACCTACACAGAACCTAGAGACAGAAGAACTTCGCTGGAGAGAACATGGCAAAAGATCCTGGACAGAAACTGGAGACAGAACCTAGAGACAGAACCTAGCAAGAGAACATGGCAAAAGATCCTGGACAGAAACTGGCCACAGAACCTAGAGACAGAACCTAGCGAGAGAACATGGCAAAAGATCCTGGGCAGAAACTGGCCACAGAACCTAGAGACAGAACCTAGCGAGAGAACCTGGCTGAAGAACCTAGAGACAGAACCTGGCTACAGAACCTGGATAGAACATGGCAAGAGAACCTGACTAGAACCTGGTGACTGAACCTGGCTGGAGAACCTAGCGAGGGACAATGGCTACAGAACCTGGCTGGAGAACCTGGAGAACCTGGCTGGAGAACCTAGCAAGAGAACATGGACACAGAACCTGGCTGGAGATCCTGACCAGAACTTCGCTGGAGATCCTGACCAGAACTCGGCTAGAGATCCTGGCTAGGCTGTTGATCAACTGAACGCTGTCTCTGTGTCATTCCTTCTTCGCCGACTCCGTCCACACCTTTGGGGACCCCTGGACCCGCTGGGGTTGGACCCCAGCACTTTCAGGGTAGGGATCTCCACTAGCTGATTGGTCAGCCCCAGGGCAGGAGGTCATTATCCAATGAAGCTGCCCTTCAGGTCAACTGTGGTCCCTTGTCTGGTTTTGCTGCTTTTCTGGGCCAGGGGCTGAAATACAACTGAGGCCTAGATATTATCTCTAGGGAGGAAAAGTGTGTGTGTTGGGAGGGCGGGGGCGCAGAGAGGGTCCAAACCACGTGACCATGGACTTGCTAGGGGAGGAAAGGCCACCCTGGGGGCAAGGACCACACTACAAGTGCCCCTTGCTAGGCACCTGGGGCTTCCCACCCTGGGGGCCTTCTGGACAGCCCTTGCTCTGCTCATGTCTGTCTAACTGCCCACCCACAGTTCTATTTTGGGGAAGGGACATGAGGGACTATTTGGCAGAAAAGTGAGTTTTATGAACAATCCCAGCCCCTAAAAACGGCTTCTTTTAATTAGTTTTTTTTTTTCTTTTTAAATAGGAACAAGCAGCTCTGTTGAGAAGAATGAGTGAGAGAATGAGAATGAATGAATTCAAGCTTGATTTCTACTTTTGCTCTATTTTTTCATATTTCCCCCCGAGGTCAAAGTGAGCCAGGCTAGTTAGTAAACCAGGAAAATGGAATAGGGAAACTGAGACAGACAGTTAAATGGCCAAGCAGCCTACAGCCATCTAGTAAATCGCAAAAATCCTATCTTCCCTAAACCAAGGACACTTAAGAGTAAATGGTTTATAGTTCTCCCCAGTCAGAGAGTAATAAGTCACCCTAATCAGGGTGACAGTTAGCAGAAATCCAATTAGTGACATTTGCCCCACACCCAAGGTCAGATGAAGTTAAGGGAATAAATTGCATTTTGGCACATTAGCATAAAGTTGATGAATATTCCATTCAGATCCTCCCCAAGACCTTCTCTAACCCCTCAGCCTTTAAAAACCCTCAAAAACTGAAGGTCCAGTCCTAGCCAGTGTGGCCAGTTGGTTGGGCATTGTCCCACGAACCTGAACCTGGAGGTTGCCAGTTCTACCCCCAGTCAGGGCACATTCCTAGGTTGCTGGCTCAATCCCAGTAGAGGGCGTGCAGGAGGCAGCTAATCTGTTCCCTCCAGGATGTTTCTCTCCCCCATGCCTCTCTCTAAAATACAGTTTTAAAAATCTTTAAAACAACCACCAAAAAACCAACAAAGGTCCCAGCTCCCAGCATGCTCTCCCTCCCAGGATCACATCCATGCCTTTCCCTTCCTCCTCTCCCTCCCCCACAGGTTATGCATCTCCTGAACTCTAAGGGACCCTACAAGGCTCGCAACCAGGGAGTAATGGGCAGTGGCAGCTTGTCCTGGGCTAAACCCCTGTCCCCGACGCTCCCTTTTCTCTGACTTCTTAGTGAGCCAAAGCAGCCCAGCCTAGGCTCATCTCCCCGCCTAGTCCCTCGCCTGATGCTTCTTCTATCCTGGGACCTTCCTTGTTTCCTGTCCCCAGCTTTAATAAACATCCTCTAAAAGTCACCTGGACTCTCATTGTGAAATCTTTCCTGCACAAAGTCAAGAACCCACACAGGAGCTCTGGCACACAGATTTCAGGGATTGCGAAGCACATCACAGGCAGCTACAAGGTCACCTACCATCCAGATGGCCTGGAAGGCCACGCCTAGGAGACTCACCTCGCCCCACTCTTCCGGAGAAGAGAATCGGCAAGCTAGAAGAGTTTGAGAAAGCCTTGGGGGTGAAGCTGCCAGAACCTCTTTGAAACTGAAGAAACTAGCAAAATTCTTGATAATATCTGTGTGGCAAAAGCTTTTGAATGCCCTCAACCTGGGACCACAGCCAGGCTCCCAGATAAGCTTGGAAGTGACATACATCAATCCTATATTCATCTGTGATCACCCCAGATAAGGAGCCCTTTGGCCAAAAACCATGGACCGCTCTGAAGAGGGTCAGACTGAGCACTTTGAGCTGCTTGTCACAAAGAAGAAACTATGCAACGCCTACAGGAGCTGAATGGCCCCTGGGGCAGCGGCTGCTTTTTGAAGAACAGGCCAAGGCAAGGCCGCTGGCGATGATGAGGCCATGTTCACAGATGTCAAGGGCTGCCCCCCACAGCTGGCTGGGGCGCGGGCATCCACCGAGTCACCATGTTTCTCACAGACTCCAATACCAGTAAAATCAAGGAAGTGCTGTTTCCTGCCATGAAACCGGAAGACAGGGAGAAAATGTAGGAACTGCTGATATACTGGAAAGCACATCAGCTTTGCATTTCTGCAAAAGATCAAGGACTGCAAGGGAATTCTTACATGCTGCTAGTCATTTGGCTCTTGCAGCCACCAGGCAGAGAAAAAGGGAAAAGAATGAAGAATTCCTTTTTCACCCCTTGTTACCAAATAAACCATCTGTCTCTAAAAAAAAAAAAAGGTAAACCAACAAGAACAGAGGTTCTTGTGTGCTTCTCAGGCAACCAGATAATTATAAAAAGGGGGATTAGTATGTCTTCTGAGAGTTAAAATAAGCCCCATTGCTCAATTCCATTAACTAAATGGATTTAAAACAAAACAAAAAACCCAACAGAGCTACAGGCTTCCTGACACTTTGAAATATATAACAGTTTCCAATTAACTGATTGCTTCTGTAATGAAAAAAGCATGGATTACGTCACCTGCTATGCTCACGCAGAGTACATACATACTCACAGGCAGTTCACATGTGTTTTAATAAAAGCCTCATTGTCAGGCTTCCCCTACTCAGGACAGTTCTGTTTTCTTCTTCAGTGCCCCTCCCAAACACAAGAAAACACACACACATATACACACGTGAACACGCCAACAAACCTGAGTTTTCCACCCCTCCAGGGCCTTGTCAAGTATTAAATGCTTTCCTGAAAATCATAAAGGTAACTAAAAAGAGAGTAAAACCTATAATAAGATAAAAATAAGAGGGTATCTAATAAATACTGTACTGGAAGGCACAGGGAGAGGAAGAGAGGGACCAGATAATATAACCCCCTTAACAGAAAATTGATAGCTACTGTCAAATCTGCAAAATCCAGTAGTATAGACTGTGGCAGTTTAAAATGAAGCCTGCAAATTCTTTGACATTCTTCTCATCAAGTGGAGAGGGTCTCTGTTCCCTCCCCTTGAGCCTGAGCAGGCTTTGTGACTGCTCCAACCAACAGAGCTTGGTGAAAGGGAAGTTAGGTAACTTCTGAGGCCAGGTCATAAAAGGCCATGAAGCTTCCAACTGCTTCAGGGGAGGTGCCCACAGCTTGAGTTCACTGTATGTGTCAACATGAAGGGTGTTTTGGAAGGAGATCAACATTTTAATCGGCGAACTTTGGGTAAAGCAGATTGCCCTCCATCATCTGGGTGGGCCTCATCTGGTCAGATGAAGCCTGGTGAGGACACAAAAACTGGCCTCCCCAAGCAAGAGGAATTCTCCAGCGGACGGCCTTTGGTCTTCATCTGCGCCACTGGCCTCCTGAGCCTCCAATTTGTGAGCCCACGTGGCAGATGTTGGACTTGTCAGCCTCTATTATCATGTGAGCCAATTTTTTATAATAAGGCTGCTTCTATAATAAACATGTACATATCCTATGGTTCTGTTTCTCTACAGAACCCTGATAGTCACTCACTGCATAACGATGTTTCAGTCAGCACCAGATCACATATACGACGGTGGTCCCCTAAGATGATAATGGAGCTGAAAGTTCCTTATCACCTAGTGATAAAGTCATAAAGTTATAAGGCGATGCATTATTCATGTGTTTGTGGTGAAGCTGGTGTAAACAAACCTATCATGCTGCCAATCATATGAAAAAATAGCACATATAATTCTGTATAGTACATAACACTGATAATGATAATGGCTATGTTCCTGGTTTATATATTAATATACTATATTTTTCATTATTACTTTAGAGAATACTTTTCCTACTTATTAAAAAAAGTTTGCTGTGCCCCAGCCAGGTAGCTCAGTTGGTTGGGTGTCATCCCATGCACAGAAATGGTTTCAGGTTCCATTCCCGGTCAGGGCACATACCCAGGTTGCAGGTTCAATCCCTGGATGGGGCACATACAGGAGACAGCCAATCAATGTTTCTCTCTCTCTTTCTTTCCCTTCCTCTCTCTCTCTAACATCGATAAAAACATGTCCTCGGGTGGGGATTTTTAAAAGAAAGTGTGCTGTAAAACTATGCCATGTTACGCAGCCAGCAGCCTCATACTTTGTCTCTTGATCGCATCACTTTCTCGTGTGCTTGATTTAATCTTGTGTTTTGTACAGTAACATGCTGTTCAAGTGTTTGTAGCCCAGGAACAACAATCTAGGTGTATAGTAGGCTATACCATCTAGGTTTGTGAAGTACACTCTTTGATGTTCGCACAACAAAATCACCCAGCAGACTGTACCCCCATCGTTACATTATGTCAGGGGTAGGGAACCGTTTCTCTGGCAAGGGCCATTTGGATATTTATAACTTCACTAGAGGCCCAGAGCATGAAAATTCATGCACTGGAGGGGGGCCCCTCAGCCCAGCCTGCCCCCTGTCACAGTATGGGAGCCCTCAGGGGATGGAGGCGACCCGGCCCTCTGCTGCTGCCACTGATGACAGGGCCCTGGTTACCTGAGCCTCGGGCCGGCCCTGGGCAGCTGGGGGGCTGAGGGGACTGGGGGGTTCTCTGGAGGCAGACGGGCCCGGCGCGCCTGCTGCCCCAGTGGAGCTGAGGGGACTGGGCGCCGCCATCTTGTGGCTGTGGACACCGCCATCTTTGAGGGCGTGGTAGTCAATTAGCATATTCCCTCCTTATTGGCTGTGGGTGCCACTATCTTTTAGGATGGGGCAGTCAATTAACATATTCCCTCCTTATTAGCTGTGGGCACTGCCATCTTTGCGATGGCATGAGGGTCAATTAGTGTATTCCCTCTTTATTAGATAGGATTCCTGGGCCATACAAAATTATCAACTTAAAAATTAGCCTGCTGTATTTGGTCAAACATTTAATTAACTCACCCCTAATGCCTTGGCAGGGCCAGACCAAATGATTTTGCGGGCCTTATATAGCTCCCACCCCTGCATTATGTGGGGCATGACTATACATGGAGGAGTCTGGATGGCCACCACGCTTAAGCTATCATATGTATGTCAATAGTGAACACTGAGCCCAGCCTTTCAGCCATCCCCTGCCAAGGCACACAAAGCCTTCTTAGGCCCAGACCGGCCCATTCACCAGCTAAGTGCCACAGGGACCTCAGACATCATGCAGAGCAAAAGCACCCAGCAAGCCCTGCCTGAATCCATGCTACCATGAAACAACTGTTTAAGCCACTAAATGTCAAGGTAATTTGTTCAACGATAACCACCAGAGACCTAAAAACATAGTCAACAGTAAGACACCTGAAAAGAGACGATACTCTGCACTAGGATCAGAGGAGTGATGGGATTTCATTTTCATTTTAAACCATTCTTTGTTTTTTTTTGCATTCTTACAATGTGCAAACATGACTTCGGAAACCGAATAACAAGGTATTATATAACTAAAATTTGCTAAGACAGTAGAACTTAAAAATGCTTCTAACACACACAAAATATATAGTGATGATGTGTTAACTGTGTACATATATCAAATCATCATGATGTACACTTTAAATAGCTTACAATTTTATTTGTCAATTATGCCTCAATAAAGCTGGGGGGAAATTTTTAAAAATTAAAGGGACAACAGAAAACATGCTTAGCACATACTGTGAATCAGGCAGTCTTCTAAATACTCTATGCGTTTTAACTCATTTAACCCTCACAATAACCCCATGAGAGGGGGGTGACTTTATTTTGCCCATTTTAGACATGGGAAATTAACTGCACCAACATCACACATCAAATGGCAGAACCTAGATTCAAACCAGTCAGTCTGGGCCCAGAGCTGCATTTCCACAAAGATCACCCACCAGGCTCGTTCAGCAGTCACAAGCCACTGGATAAAGGTACGGTCTCAAAGTGCCCTTACCTGGGTCTCCAAGCATGTGACTGACCACACTTACTATGCGTCAAGCACTACTGGGCTGCCTTGTTTCTCAAAGCCTACCTAACCTGCAGTGCTCTTTACTCTCCACCTGTACAGTTTTCAAGGCCCAAGGTCCCTAAATATCACCCGAATCTCTCCACTCGGCATTCATTTCTCCACCCCCTACATTTCCAGAATGAACCATTGACAGCAGGTATTTCCCTCCTTCTGACTCCTACTACAATTCTGTATCTATCTCCCCGCTTGCTATGAACTCTGTGAGATTCTTTGCTCTCAACATTTCTTCTACCTTTATATTAGTTTATCTTCAATATCTTCCAGACAAAGAATGGTAAGGAAACAGCAGTAACCCCATGGTCCAGAGTGGTCTGTGAACTAACGCATTAATCTCTCCCCTTGAGAATGGCTCAGCAGTCTCTTCTCTTTAGAGATACCTGCTCTCTAGCCACTTTCTTTTTCTTTTAAATTTAAATTCTTATTGTTTAAAGTATTACATATGTCTCCTTTTTTCCCCCTTGACCTCTCCCCGACCGCTCCCACCCCACTTTCTAAAGACAGCTTTAAAGCTCAGCTCAAGTCTTACTGTTTATGGAAGCCAATCTTAACCGACCAGGCAAGAAAGGCCCTCTTTTGACTCAGAACTCATATAAGCATTCCGTATCTGTTAAGTAAACTAGACACTCCTATGTCACATATAAGGATTCTGCCTAAGTGGTATTGTTAATTTTTATACAGAGTTTCTGATCACATTTAATGGTACGATCCTTCTTGTATCACCTAAAGCTCCTAGCTCCGTACCTTTGCAAAAAGTATCCTATAAAGAAAAATACTACGTGAGTAGTAAATGAGATCACAACAAAGTCACTTTTACCTTATTTATCAAGAAGATATCAGGGTCACCCGGCTCGTGTGGCTCAGTGGTTGAGCAGTGACCTAGGAACCAAGAGTCTGGGTCCAGAGCTACATTTCCACAAAGATCACCAGGCTCGTTCAGCAGTGACAAGCCCGGGTTGTGCACATGCCTGGGTTGCTGGCTCACTTACCAGTTTAGGGCATGCAGGAGGCAGCTGATCCATGATATTTATCTCTTACCAATGTTTCTATCTCTCTATTTCTCTCCCTTCCTCTCTCTCTCTTTTCTCTCTCTCTCTCTATCTCTCTCTTCTCTCTCTTTGTCAAATCAATACAACATATCCTCAGATGAGGATTTAAAAAATAAAATACAGTAATTAATAAATAATAATACAAGAATAAGCTGTTTCACATACAACTGTAAAACTACTTTTGCCCCACCCTGTATACCAGTAATACTACAAAATTTAACACACATTTCCAATGTTGGGTAAATTATTAAATGAAAACATAACCATGACATTGTGGACCTGTATAAGAAGTAAAAGTCATAAAGATTGGAGCAACATTAAGATATAGTGTTAATATACAAACAAAATTGAATATTAGGATTATGACTCCATAAAAATATGAACAGACATGGAAAAGCACTGGAATCGAACACAACAGAAATAATCAGTCTGCTGAGATCGATTAATATGGGTCACCTTTTGTCCATTTGCCAAAATCTCCTTACCAGTAAGTCTATTGCTTTTGCAATTTAAAAAAAGGATACGACAGTCCTGGCCTGTGTGGCTCAGTTGGTTGGGCGTCTCCCATGCACTGAAAGATTGCTGGTTCGATTCCCAATCAGGGTACATGCCTGGGTTGCAGGTTCAATCCCTTGGAGGGTTCATGGAGGAGGCAGCTGATCTAGTGATGTTTCTCATCTCTCTCCCTCTCTCCCCCTCCCTCACTTCCCCCTCCCTTCCTCTTTCTCTAAAAATCAATTTAAAAATCTTAAAAAAAAGAGAATAGGACAAAACTCTCATATACTGCTGGTTGAAGTATAAACTACATTGCAATCTGTTTAGCTGTATATGCTAAACTGAACACTAGAACTCAGCAATTCTACTCCTAAGGACATTCCCAATACAAATACAAATGTGTACAGGTATATCAAGACATGTACTAGAATGTTCAGTCACACAATTCACCACCGACAAAATCTGGAAATGACTCAATGCCCATCAACCCTAGAATGGATAAATAAATCGGGGTAGGATTACACAATGGAATATTGGCCAGCAGTGATAATTATTGAACTATAGCCATATGCAATGTTGAGAAAAAGAAACAATATATATCCACTACTTTTGGATTATTAGGCAAAACTAATCTATGGTTAGACTATCCCTTGGGGATAGTGACTGGAAAGGAGCATGAGGGTTCTTCTGCAATAGGCAGAACACAGTGTTCTGTTCCTGGATCCTGGTGCTAGTTATAAGTTTATGTTCATTTTGTAAATATTTGTCATATTGTATGTTATAGTTCAATTTTTTAAATTACATTTTTAAAAAAAGAGATGGCATAAGTCAAGCTACCCGCACATGAGGCATAAAATTTCCTATAACATTTGAAACCAGTTGGCTTCTTTATTTGACTGTAGAGCAGAAGAGAAGTGTGGTGGCTGTTGCGTAATTTACCTAGCTTCAACTCTGCTCACTAAAATGTGATTTTTTATTTTTTTATGTTTTTTATCTCTACTTTCTTTATTAGTTAAGGAATTACAAATGTGTCCTCATTCCCCCATTAACCCCCCCCCCCCCCGCCCCCGACTCATGCTCTCATCCCCCTGTTGCATTCACAAATAATCCAACAAATGCCTGAGTAAAATATATGTTACTTTTTACTGAGATCCCTTTGGCTGCCTCTGAATCTGCTCATCCCACAGCTACTCCACTTTAACAGGCCTGGGCTCCCACAACACCCTTCTGTTAGCCAGACTCCTGCCCCCTCCCCATTCCTTGAATTTCCTTCAACTACCAGCGGTTCTCAACCTGTGGGTTGCGACCCCTTTGGCGGGTTGAACGACCCTTTCCTTCACAGGGGTCGCCTAAGACCATCCTGCATATCAGATATTTACATTACGATTCATAACAGTAGCAACATTACAGTTATGAAGTAGCAACAAAAATAGTTTTATGGTTGGGTCACATGAGGAACTGTATTTAAAGGGCCAGAAGGTTGAGAACAACTGAACTAAGACCCTTTCCCATTCTCTTCCTCCCTGGACTAGGGGATTAATGCATGAGCAGTTTAGTTCATGTGACTTTCTGTGAGTAGATGTTGAAATGAACCTCTTCTACTGGCCTTTTGCCTGTGATTTCTTTCTTTGGGGCCATTTTGGATGATTTAAAACAAAACTATTTTTAAATTTGCAGTCCCTTTTTCCCCTCTATCATCTCCTCTCCCCACCCCTACCCCCAACTCACTTTGGCTGAGGCAGAAACTCAACTAGAGTGATTGATCTGTGGACTTGGCAAATCTAGAGTGCAGAAGTGTCCCAAAGCAACCCTGTGGCCTATAAGGATAAATCACATTCCTAATTTGTATATTTTTACATATATATCTTTTTTAATTGATTTTAGAGAGGGGAAGGGTGAGAAGAGAAATATCAATGTGAAAAATATCATTGGTGCCTCTAATACCCACCTAGACTGGGGAAGGAACCAGCAACCTGGGTATGTGCCCGGACCTGGAACTGGACCAATTAATGGGACAACTAAGCCACACTGTCCAGGGCTAATCTGTGTGTCCTTAAAGAAGGCATTCACTCCTCCCCTAGGGGACTCTCCTCCATCCTTACACATTTTTTAAAATATATTTTTATTGATTTCAGAGAGAGGGAGAGATAGAAACATCAATGATGAGAATCACTGATCGGCTGCCACCTGCACGCGCCCCACACTGGAGACAGAGCACGTGAGCACCCTGGGCATGTGGCCTGAGAGGGAATGGAACCATGACCTCCTGGTTCATAGGTCCTCACTCAACCTCTGAGCCTCGCCGGCCAGGCTCCTTCGACATTTTAATCTTGACACAGGACAGCCCATATCTAATTTTTCTGGCACTGCCTCAGCAGCAGCACCTTTCCCCAAATCTATTAAGTGTAAAAGGACTGAAGGTAACTTCTGTTTGCTCAGTCTCTATCTTGGGAAAACTTCACCTTAAAATGAGGGAGTACTAGGCTGGGGAGGAGAAATGCTGAGTGACTGCTAATGGGTAACTGCTAATGGGTATAGGGTTTCTTTCTGGAAAATGTCTGGAATTAGGTAGTAATGATGACTGCATAACTTTGTGAATATACTAAAAACCCCTAAATTGTACACTTTAAAAGAATAAGTTTATGGCATGTTTATTTTATCTCATTTTTTAAAATAAAGGTGAGTGTCCAACTTTTTTAGAAAAAAAGGAACTAACAGGTAAAGTGCTAAGTACCACCTAAAAATCAAGTTGAATAAACTCCTAATTAAAAATGAGAAAACCGGCTCTGATTTCAATCCAGCTCAGAGGTAGGGGACAGGAGTGGGTGAAAGTGAGGCAAGAAACTGCACAATGACAGACCTGCACGACGAACCTCCCTTGTTAGTCTAGCGCTCTCGCCCTAATACAACATTTCATTAATCCAAGATGAACCTCGGAGGAGACTATGTGCAGAGAGCGATCCCTGGGGGACGCCATAGGTTGTTTTTCATGATAACTCGGCCAAAGCCCTCACCCAGTCACCCCGACGCAGCAGAGCTCCGGCTGACCTGCCGGACTCCCCGCGGAGAGTGGCCGGGGGTTCCACGCGGACCCGGAGGAGAGGCTGAGCCGGGAGGAGGGGGGTGGCTGCCCGAGCGCAGCACTCCCTGCGTGTCTGCCGACGCGGCGTGTTGGAGGGGGCGCTCAGGGGCCAGGTCCGCTTCAGGGCACGCGCACCCTCCCTCGACCCGACGTTACGGACCCACCAGAAGCCCACGCCGTCCCGACCGAGTCCCGAGGGCCCGAGGCCGAGTTCCCACACCCCTCCCCCACCTGCCGGCCCTCCGACCGCGGCCCGAGTCCTCTCCGAGTCGGCTGAGGGCGACTCGAGGCCACCTGCCGCTCCGGAATAGAGATTAACAGGGCGACCGCCTGCCCTCCCGTGGAGCGGAGAACTTCTCGGGGAGACGTCTCGGAGGGGATCTCCCACCCCATCGCGAGCGGATCAAAGGGCCCGGGGGCATCAAAAGGCCGTGCGCTCCGGCCGGACTTTCCCGCTGCCCGGAGCCAGGCGCGCCGCGCTCCCCTTCCACACGGACCCAGCCCCGCGGCGCAGCGAGCGCCAAACCCCGGCGACCCCGTCCTAGGCCCGCTCTGGGGCCGCCCAGGGAACCGGCGAGAGGGATCCGCGGGGCTGCCCTCCGCCCCCGCCACGGACGCCGTGCGCCCCCGGCGCGCGCCAACTTGGCCCGGCTGGGCGGAGGCCGGGCGGGCGCAGGAGCCGGAGCCCGGGTGGCCCGCGCCCACCCCGCGGGGAAAAGGGCGCAGCGAGTCCCCGGCTGCACTCACCTCCGCGCGCTCCTCCCGTCCTGCCGAGCCGGGCGCGCCGCTCGCGGGCTCCGCCGGCTCCGGGACCTCGGAGGAGGGCGGGGCGCAGGGGGCGGAGCCGGCCCGCTGCCCAGCGCCAGAATTAAACACCGAAACGCCACCCGGCCCAGCAAATGCGGCTTAAGGTGCAGAAGTCGGGGGAGGCTGGTCAGACGCCGGGTGAGGAATGCCTGAGGCTGCTCCCGGAGCTCGGCGGGAGGGAGCCCCAGGCGGCCCCTGAAACCTCCGGGAGCCCCGGCTCTCCGATCGCTTTGTACCCCGGGACCGGCCGGCGGGCGGCCTCAGTGCGCCTGCGCGCGGCCCCAAGCTCACCGAACCCACGAGGCACCTCTGCTCACCTCCTCGGAGGTCCCCGACCCGACCCGCCGGCCTCTGCACCGCAAGAACTAGGCCCAGGAATTCCCTCCGCACTTTCCTCTGCCCACGTGTGTTTGCTTTTACCCCCAGGAAGGGAAAGAGCCCATCCCCCGCCCCCTTGAAACTTGCTTCAGTTCAGATCTATTATCTCTGAGCGGGAGGCGTCCCGGACGCCGCAGGGGTGGCAGGTTAACTCTCCCGCCCTGTGCCTTTTTACTGCAGCCTTTCACTCGCTGAGAATGTGCTCTGCAGCGGTGGGGTGGTTTTCTGGCCCGGGGTGAGAAAGGGATTGTGGAGCGTGCAGGGGTCTTGTCTCCTGCAGGTGCCTGAGCGGGACAGTCTCTGGGGCTGCAGCAGCCTCCCGCCGTTCCCCGAACCGGCCTCGTGTCTCCCGTGCGTTCGCTCCTGCCCCGCCCCGGCACGGAATCCTCCGTGGAAAGCAGAGGATGCCTGTCCAGAGGGCGCAGGTGTTGGGGGCTCCAGAGAAAACGCAGTACCTGCCTTGGGAACCCATTACCGAACCAGGACGTCTGACACTGGATTCCGAGCAATCTCAGTGGGCGCAGGAGAGATGAGTAGGGGTTAAGTGGCCGTGATTTGAGTCTTTCAAATTGAAGATGGTTTGAATAAACAGGACGGGAGGATGTTGATAAAAACCAACTAAGACAAAAACCATTAATGCCAGCTCTCTAATCACTGACTTTCTTAAGGGGGACAGAGGGGGGCTCTCCCAAGCTCTCCTGCGGAGCACACGCCCAGCTGGGCCTTACACACGTCACAACTTTTTGCTAGTAGGTTAAAATGAAGAGTCATCAAACTCCACAAGTTGAAATGCTGGCCTCTGGGGGGAAGAGGCTGGCAAAATCAGTGCTTCTCTACTTGTTCTTGGCAAAGCACACCTGCAAATTCCTGAAATTGATGGCCCCTGCCTGTTAAGAGGACAGGCAAAGGGCAGCTCAGAGATACTGGGAACAGGAAATCTTATTTCAGTCTTAGCCCAGCTGCCGGCTCACCAGGTAACAGTAAATAAACTTCTGGGCCTCTGTTTCTTCATCTGTAGAACAGGATGTATGGATTCAGTAGGTCCTTTCTAAAATCCCCCCCCCCCCCCAGATGTCTATGAAAAACACACAGAGAAACTTCTTCACAAGGTGAGGAGTGGGGAGGGGAAAATCGGGCGGGGACAGGGGGAGGGGGGGGGGATCCTGCATATATAAAGTGCCTGCACCCTGTACTTCTTCTTCCTTAGAGTCAGTAAGCATTTATTTCATAGGCCTTCAAATGTTGGCAACTCTAATCCATCAAAAGTAGGGCAGATCCAGAGTTTTTAGTGGATTTATATTTGAAAAATCCTCATTTTTCAGTCATTTTTCTATTGAGATACAATTCACATAAATTTACTCTTAAAAGGTATAACTCCATGATTTTCAATTATTCACAAAGTTACGCAACCATCACCACTTATCAGATAGAAGGATCTCTTGCAACTGGATAATTCCAGAACACTGTCAGCACTCCACTATAAAGAAATCCATTACAGTCATTCCCCAGTCCCTCCACCCTCACCTTTAGTCCCAGATAACCAGTAATCTACTTTCTCTCTCTATCGATTTGCCTGTTCTCACATTTCATACAATAGACATCCTTTGGGTCTGACTTCTTAAATTTAACACAATATTTGCCAGGTTTGCTCATGCTGTAGCATTGGTACTTCATTCCTTTTTATAACTGAATAATGTTCCCTTGTATGGACAATACCATTATTTACCCATGCATGCATTGATGGACATTTTAGATTGTTCCCACTTTTTGGCTCTTAGGAATAATGCTGCTATGAAATTTCATGTACAACAAATCGGGATGAGAGAGGAGAACCAAGATGGCGGCATAGGTTAACGCAGGAGTTTGCTGCTTTGAACAACTACTTCAAAAGTGAAACCAAAAAACGGAAGGGACATCACCCAGAACCACAGGAATGCTGGCTGAGTGGAAGTCCTACAACTAGGAGGAAAGAGAAACGCATACGGACACTCAGAGGAGGCGCAGTGCTGAAGTCAAATTCTGAGGTGCGGAGTGCGCGGAGCGGGCTGGCGGCCGAGGGCGCGGTTGTTGTTTTCAATCGGGAGGGAGTCGCAGACTCTGAGCACCAGATCCGGGCGAGTCTTTAGGGACCCAGACTCAAACGGGAGAAGCGGGACTGTCTGGCTTCGGTCAGAGCGAGTGCAGCTTTCTCTCCGAGCTTTGCAGCGGGTGCTGGGACTCAGAGAGGCAGAGCCCCTGGGGACAGGACTGAGAGCCGCCATAACTGCTCTCTCCGGCCCACCCTGTTGATCCTGTGTGACCCGCCCCGCCCAAGCCCTGCACAGAGGCATTTGCCAGATAGCCTCAGGCAAAGGCTAGATTAGCACCTCCCTAGAGGACAGAAGTTCTCTCACTGCTGACACAGCTGATTCTCATAGCCACTTGGCCTGGAGGTCAAACCCTCCCTGGAATTAGCTACAACAATCAAGATTTATCTATAAGACTGCGAACAAAGACCACTAGGGGGTGCACCAAGGAAGCATAACAAAATGCGGAGACAAAGAAACAGGACAAAATTGTCAATGGAAGAAATAGAGTTCAGAACCACACTTTTAAGGTCTCTCAAGAACTGTTTAGAAGCTGCCGATAAACTTAATGAGATCTACACGAAAACTAATAAGACCCTCGATCTTATATTGGGGAACCAACGAGAAATTAAGCACACACAGACTGAAATAACGAATATTATACAGACGCCCGACAGCAGACCAGAGGAGCGCAAGAATCAAGTCAATGATTTGAAATGCGAGGAAGCAAAAAACATCCAACCAGAAAAGCAAAATGAAAAAAGAATCCAAAAATGCGAGGATAGTGTAAGGAGCCTCTGGGACAGCTTCAAGCGTACCAACATCAGAATTATAGGGGTGCCAGTAGATGAGAGAGAGCAAGATATTGAAAACCTATTTGAAGAAATAATGACAGAAAACTTCCCCCACCTGGTGAAAGAAATGGACTTACAGGTCCAAGAAGCACGGAGAACCCCAAACAAAAGGAATCCAAAGAGGACCACACCAAGACACATCATAATTAAAATGCCAAGAGCAAAAGATAAAGAGAGAATCTTAAAAACAGCAAGAGAAAGAAACTCAGTTACCTACAAGGGAATACCCATACGACTGTCAGCTGATTTCTCAACAGAAACTTTGCAGGCCAGAAGGGAGTGGCAAGAAATATTCAAAGTGATGAATACCAAGAACCTACAACCAAGATTACTTTATCCAGCAAAGCTATCATTCAGAATTGAAGGTCAGATAAAGAGCTTTACAGATAAGGAAAAGCTAAAGGAGTTCATCACCACCAAACCAGGATTATATGAAATGCTGAAAGGTATCCTTTAAGAAGAGGAAGAGGAAGAAAAAGGTAAAGATACAAATTATGAACAACAAATATGCATCTATCAACAAGTGAATCTAAGAATCAAGTGAATAAATAATCTGATGAACAGAATGAACTGTTGATTATAATAGAATCAGGGACATAGAAAGGGAATGGACTGACTATTCTTGGGGGGGAAAGGGGTGTGGGAGATGTGGGAAGAGACTGGACAAAAATCGTGCACCTATGGATGAGGACAGTGGGTGGGGAGTGAGGGCGGAGGGTGGGGCGGGAACTGGGAGGAGGGGAGTTATGGGGGAAAAAAAAAAAGGAACAAATGTAATAATCTGAACAATAAAGATTTAATTAAAAAAAAAATCGGGATGAGATTTCAAAAAAAAAAAAAGAAATTTCATGTACAAGTTTTGTGTAAACGTTTGTTTTCATTTCTCTTGAGTGTATATCTAGGAGTAGAATGTCTTGGCTAAGTGGTAACTCTATAATTAACTTTTTGAGGAAGTAAAGTTTTTTCAAAGTGGCTATACTATTTTACATTCTCATTATGAGGGTTTTAATTTCTCCAAATTCTTGACAGCAGTTGTTACAGTCATCATTTTGATTATTTATATCCTAATAGGTATGAAGTGGTATCTTCTGGTTTTGATTTGCGTTTACCTAATGATTAATGATGTTGAGCATCTTTTCATAATCTTACTGGCCATTTGTATATCTTTGGAGAAATGTCTATTCAATCCTTTACCCATTTTTAAATGTTTATTGTTGAGTTGTGAGAGGTCTTTACTTATATCTGATAAGTGATACTAGTCCTTTATCTGATATATGATTTGTAAATATTTCTCCCATTCTGTGGATTGTCTTTTCAATTTCTTTATAGTGTCCTTTGAAACACATATTTTTTATTTGATAGTCACTAACACTTATGTTATAAGTTAACACAATAGTTTTTCAGACTATAATAGTAATACATACCCATTATAAGAAAAAAAAAAAACTTTGGAAAAAGATAAAACAGGATAAAGAAGAAATAACAATCACTTATGGCTCTATCACCTAGGTATAGCCACGGTTAAGATTATAGAAGATTTCCTTCAGCCCCTTCCCTTTTTTAAACTTTTATTGTTGACACTATTACGGATGTCCCCATTCCTCTCCCCTTTGCCCACCTACACCCAGCCCTCGCCCCCCACCCCCCTTCCCTCTAGCCACAGGCCCTTTTTTCACACACATTATTTATTTATTTATTTGCTATCTCTCTACGCATGGGGTAATAATGAGGACTCTTACTGGCAGCATCCCCCATGTTCAGAACCTTCTCCTCTCCCTCTTTTCCCATCAAACCTAATTTGGCCAGTGTTCATTCCCTCTGGATTGAGTTAAGCTAATCTGGTACATTAAGAATACATGTAACCACAAGTATACAAGATTTGCAGTTAAAGAGCATCTGCCCCGGTTCTTTGATATACACTGTCAGACTACTTGCATGCTGGACCTTCATGTAACACAATTAGGTATCTGCTGTACACTAGGAATTGTGTGCAAATAGCAGCAGCCAGCTCCTTGTCTATCAAGTGGGAATAATACCACTGTGCCTGCTTAGCCAAATTGCAGTGAGGATCAAGCCTTGCAGAGAGAGTGGGCCCGGAATGGGCCTTGGGTATGTTGCAGATAGGAATCTAGACCCCCAGTGTCCTGTACACCAGGCCCCTAAGGTCCATGGCAGCCAGGAGATCAATCAGGAGAGAGTGAGGAAGACGCCAGGCAAGAAGCCAGCAAAGTCCTACCAGGCCTGCGGGGCAGGCCCTGGAAGTAACTTCTTTCCTCATACTCTTCATTTCTCCTTTTTTTTTTTTTTTTTTAATAGTGGATTCCACAGTTATCACTGACATTTTTAAAAAGTTTTTGTCATCCTCAAATATGTTAGAGATGTAAGGGTAGGGGTTTTATCTGGCTTCATGAAAGAGAAACTGTGATAGCAAGAATGTGTGTGTGTGTGTGTGTGTGTGTGTGTGTGTGCACGTGCGCTCCTACCCGAGCAAACCTGGGTCACAAGTGAGTCTCAAAGAAAAAGTAAACTGGGGAGCAGGGGTTCTAGATTTTACTACGGAAAGCTGTGTGTTCCCTCAGTCTTGCCATAGTCTTACTGCCACTAAGGAGTCTTCTTTTTAAGGAACGTATGTTAATATTACAAAATGCTAGTCGGTGACTGACAACCTGGAAGACTTGCCTCCTGCCAGTGGCTCTTGGTTTCCTCTTCCAAAACGGTGGTTGGAGAAAGCTAGAATGGGAAGCAGAAGGGAAGGGCCCCTGTGGCAGGCTCTGCTCCTTTCTATATCCCAGAGCTCAGACCTCAGATTTCACTACTTGGTTTTCCACTTAGTTATAAGCATTATGAAGCTTAGGGAATGTCAAAGCCAGGTGCTGCCTGTATCAGAAAACACATAAGGTAATTCATCTAAATCTAGAAAGAAAAGAGGACCTAATTTATTTTAATCTATAACATGATAGCCTCACCCTTGTGGTTCCTGGAAATAACCATTGGAAAGGGAAAGGACTGGTTGATTCATTTGCTTTCGGTATTTTGCAAGTAAGTTGCTGTTCAGTGTGCATTAAGCTAAAGCCCTGTTTGAGCACATTTTATATGCTGCTGAAGGACAGAACCCTAGTTCAGGAAATTTGAGCTAAGAATAGTCTTTATTCATAATTATAATCTTCATTATTTCATTGTTACTATTATAAAATATTTATAGAGGATTCAAAAGGTATATGACATTCTCCTAAGATGCTGAGTGGAGGGATTATGTGTATTAGCCTGTCCCTGCAGAACCACTATATTTAGAACATTTATTTATTTAACAAGCATTTATTGAGGGCCTACTGTGCCCAAAGCACTGGGTTCAGCTTGATAAAGGACACAAACAACCCCAAGAAACTACCTGCCTTAATGTCCTTTGATAAGTTAAGTGTAGCTCCCTTTAACCATGAATTATTTTTGAATGTTAAAGATGGCTTGCTTACCTGGCGGTCCTCAAAACCTTGTCAGGAAGGTGGGTAAAGTCAAAGATTGAGCACCAGGACTGACCAAGGTGGAGAAATGATGGCTCCCTACTTGGAGGCTCCGGTTACAGACAGAGCCGTTCACTGAACACTGTATTCAAAGGAGACCTGGTGCGTATAAGCTAGTGTTGAATTTCAACAAAGAAGGGCTTAGTCAACTTTTCTCTTCGGGGCATAATTGAACAACCTGACAAAGCACAGCCGAAGGAGGGGAGGAGAATGCTGGAAGGGGAGGAGGCAGACACAGGGTCTGGGGACAATGGCTTTGGTTCAGGGGTAGAACCCTCTTTGAAATTCAGCTTTGAGACTTGGAGCCAAGGCAGTTACTTACAGGATTTTTCCAAGGTTTTATTGTCTACTGTCATTCCTAGGTAAGACAGGAAATACACAGAGTTCTAGAAAGCTGTTATCATTATTATTTTATTATTTTGCTATTATTTTAACAAATAAGTTCACCCAGCTCCTTTGCAGTCACCTTAGGTTGGCCTAACGGGCAGTTCACTTATCTAACCAATGCGCATATTGTACGTATCCGCTACCTGTACTAGTCTGTGCACCTTAGGAGCACGGTCCTCTCTGTGTTGTCCAACTTTTATGTATCTAAGAACTCACAGTACATTGCCTGGCTAATTGGAGCTATTTTTTATTGTGCCGGTTATTATTTTGTTACATTTTGCAAACTGAAAATAACACAAATGTTGTACAATAGGGAATGTTTGAGATCATATGACATAGGGAAGAATGCTAGACAGCCAGTAAAAATGCTAAGAACGTTGAATCTGTTGGTACTTATGAAGTAATTCTAAGGGGGAAAATCAAATACCATGTAGAGTGTAAACACTGATAACAACTATGTCAAAAAATAAATGCTTGTGAACTACCAAGGATCAGCAATGATCTTCAAAGATCAAAAGTGATTGAAATAGGTTAAGGTCTAATAAATTCTTTATCTTCAAAAGCTTATTAAAACATATATATCATTGTATTAGTTATTTTATTGCTGTATAAACCAATAACCCCAAGACTTAGAAGCTTGAGACCATAAACATTTATCATCTCACACAGTTGCTAAGGGTCAGATTCTGGGAGCTGCTTAGCTGAACGGCTCTGGCTCAGGGTCCCCCATGAAGCTGCAGTCAAAATGTCAGTGCAGGCTGCTGTCATCTGAAGGCTTGTCCACAGCTGTGGGTCCACTTCCAATAAGGCGCTAACTGTTCCTTATCATGGGAACCTCTCCTCTCCACAGAGGGCCTCTCCATAGGGCTGCTCATGGCAGGCAGCTGCTTCCCCCAATGCCAGTGATGAGAGAGAGAGAGGAGAGAGAGAGAGAGAGAGAGAGAGAGAGAGAGAGAGAGAGAGAGAGAGAGAGAGAGAGAGGATGAATATGAATAGTCATGATAGCTGCAATATCTTTTGTAACCTAATCTCAAAAGTGACCTACCATCACTTCTGCCATATTGTATGGTCACATAGACCCACCCTGGGATGATGTGGCAGGAGACTAAACAAAGTCAGGGGTGAATACTCAGAGACAGGGATCACTGGGGATCATCTTGCAGGCTGGCTTTCACAATTATTAATAACAACTAGAGGCCCAGCACACGAAATTGTGTGCGTGTAGGGTCCCTAGGCCTAGCCTGCAATCAAAGCCATGTCTGCCGCTCCGCAAAGCTGCTCACCGCTGCCCCGGGATGCTCCACGACGCTGCCACCACCCTGCGACCCTCCGTGACGCTGCTTGCCACCGCCCTGGACGCTCCTCCGCGACGCTGCTGCCGCCCCAGGACACTCTGTGGCACACCGCTGCCACCCTCGGCCCTCCGCAACGCTGCTGCCCCAGGACACTGCACACTGCTGCCACCCTCGGCCCTCCGCGACGCTGCTGCTGCCCCAGGACACTGCACACTGCTGCCACCCTCGGCCCTCCGCGACGCTGCTGCTGCCCCAGGACACTGCACACTGCTGCCACCCTCGGCCCTCCGCGACGCTGCTGCCCCAGGACACTGCACACTGCTGCCACCCTCGGCCCTCCGCGACGCTGCTGCTGCCCCGCAAGTCCAGTCCCCAGTCCCGCTCTGCTGCCACCCAGCCAGTTCCCGTGGTTCCCCATTGGCCATCCAGTGATGGGAGCCTGCGGGCTGGGGGGAGGGACCGAGAAGTGGTCAATGCACCTCATAGCGACTGGTTGATTGGTTGTTCTGGTCTTGACGTCTGGCCTTTTATTATTACAGATAATATGGCATTTTTGCTCAAAAGCATGTTTCGGTTATTAAATATACATTTTAGGTATACACTGAAATATTTTTTCAAAAATACCTAATTCTCCTAATTATATTTTTCAAAAAATAATCATGATAGTTATTTAGCACTTTCTATGTGCCAAGCACTATGCTAAGCATTTTCCACGGACCCTCTCCTCCAACTCTCACAACTCCAAAGGAGGCACTGTTAGTTGCCCATTTCACAGAGATGGGACCTGAAGCACAGAGAGGTTAAGTAACTGGCTCAAGGGCACAGTAAGGAAATCAGAATATGAACTCTGACCAATGAAAACACATACAGCATCACTAAGCTACATGGATTCCCTCTAGTCATAGTTTTGTGAAAGAAATCCCTAACCTATCCATGCTTTACAGGCACACAACCATCATTCTAGGTAAGTGGTTCAGGATTTCCTTGCAGCTACAGAGTAAAGAAAGACTAAAAATTGGAGGTTAGGTTCATGAGGTCCTTTGTCATGATTAAGACAATATGAGTTACCTGTCTTTTTTTTTTTTTTTAATCTTGTAGGAAATACTCTGGTAAAATGCAACACATAGTTTTTAATATCATTTTCTTGATCTCAGAGAGAGGAAGGGATACGGAGAGATAGAAACATCAATGATGAGAATCATTGATTGGCTGCCTCCTGCATGCGCCCCATCGGGGATCCCGGGCATGTGCCCTGACTGGGAATCGAACCCCTGGTTCATAGGTCGATGCTCAACCACTGAGCTATACCAGCCGGACAATTTTTTTTTTTTAATGAACAGTCTACATTTGTTGCCATGTATGTTTATTTTTTAACCTTAGAAGATGTATTAGAAATTTCTAGAAACCACAAAAATTCTAAAAACAAAAGATGCTTTTATCCTAGAAGAGAAATAAGCTAGGTCAGGACTGAAGTATTTCCATTGCCCAAGTAATAGCCTGTCGCTCTGTAAAGTGACCCTATAAAACTTGAACAAATATTTACCTTTAACATTAGAAAAGGACAGGGCAGCAGGTGACATTTCATAAGGCATGAAATGAAAGAACTTCCTTCCTTTATTCCTTTAGTTAGTATGTTTTTTTCCCCAGACACAGAGGTATTGTTTGATAAAAGGTCAGCATTCAATCTAACTTGCCCAGGTCTACCTACAACTGTTAACTGTACACTTGGTCATTTCAGAAGGCCAGTTTACTAGTTGACAAGTGCATTCAATAAAGGTCTCATTGATATTGAGTTTTTTCCTTAAACCACTAAATATACCAACTATAGTTATAACCACGAAACTTTATTAGGTTAAGTGCTAGCCACCATGACTATATTATCTCTAATACTTTCAGCAATTGTGCAGGATAGATTCTGCAGTTACAAAGCCCAATGAAGGTAAGCAATTTGTTAAGCACACACAAGCAGGGCAAAGACTCAAACCAAGATGATCTGTCTGATTCCCAAATCTGGGCCAGTTTCCAGGTGCCATCAGCCTAAGCAGTAGCCTTACCTAATGGCTCCATATAAGTTGCAACAGCCAAATATCACGCGGTCCATATTTACACTAAAATGTACACTGTTTATCTGAAATTCAAAGTCTTGTGTTTCTATTTGCTAATCTGGCCTCTCCATGTGGAAGGAAACTTGGGGCTTCTTGAATGTAGTGGCTCTCAGCCAGGGGTGCTTGGCAAAACATGCACAGGTTCTACCCCATATGCATGAAGCTTCTGAAATGGATCCAGGCCTGTGAATTTTCAAAAATATATATGTAATGAGTACCTGCCCTGTATCAAGTGTTTTTCTATGCTTTGGAAACAGAGCAAGAAACAAAATAAAATTCTACTTGTGGGGATCTTCCCAAGTGACTCCACAACGTCAACCCTGTTTAGAAACAATGGGTCCAGCACCCTCATTTTACAGATTGGGGGAACAGAGGCCCAGAATGGTGTCATGATGGCTCAAGATCACTGATAGAGGAGGGACTGGAGATCAAGTCTCCTAACTCCTAGACCAGTTTTTAAAAAACAACAACATGCCCAACCGGTGTGGCTCAGTGGTTGAGCGTCGATCACGGTTCAATTCCCTGTTAGGGCACATGCCCGGGTTGCGAGCTCAATCCCCAGTGTGGGGCATGCAGGAGGCAGCCAATCAGTGATTCTCTCTCCTCATTGATATTTCTACCTCTCCATCTCCTTTCCTCTCTGAAATCAATAAAAATATATATTTTAAAACAACAACAACAAAACCTCTCTGCCTTCAATTTTCTAGAATACATCCCTTTAGTATTTGATTTTCTTTAAAATTACCATCTTTGGTTTGCAAAATATGGTGTCAGACGCTAGGTCATTCTTAAAATAATACACTTAATATTGCTTGAGGCTCTCATTTGTAACCATAGCACCAAGATTATAGTTGTCAATAGAAAACCGTAACAGAGAATCCTGACCCCAAAGGACAGTGGCAGTCATTATTGGCGCTCCATTCTTTACCCAGCAAGTGAGCAGCACTTTTCACATGCGTTGACTCATGCATTCTCCCTACCACCCTATCTCCTATAAAGGAGACAGAAAAGATGGTATTATAACTGCCCTTTACTATTGAGGTAACGGAGACGAGCTCACACATCAAGTTCAATCAACTCATAAATGGCAGAAATAGGGCTCAAGTACAGAATTTCTCTCTCCAAGTTGGAATAAAATAATCTAAGGGTGAATACCAGTTTTAGCTTCTTTCTTTTCTTCCTCCTTCAGCAGGAAAGGGCAGCAAAGGTGGGAGAAACCTGTTGCCAGTGCAGCTCTAACCTGCCCGCCTGCTGCAAAGCCTGTCCCTCCCCTGCAGCTCTGTCCTCTCCTCTTCAGCTTCACATTCCAGCCCATGGGGACGATGTGAGGGCACACTACTGATGGCAGGAAAACCTCCATCCAAATGCACACAAGGCACCCAGGAACTGTGCCCACTCTGCCCCCCAAATTGTAGGGATTGATGGAGCATATTAACTAGTTAGTACTTCATTTGTAGGAAGTTAGCAGGCACACTGGACTGTGTTTTTGTTTTTGTTTTTTTACAAGATGGATATGAAACCATGCAGGGCCACGGAAGAAGGAAACGGGAAATGAGAGCTGGGGGAATGGGGCCTAGGTTTGCTGGGGAAGAAGCTGACTTCTTGTCCATTTTCCTGAATTCCCAGCGCAGGCACACTCCACACGAATTTGAAAAATAAAACTGCCACAAAACCAAAAGCAAAACAAACAAAAAGAAGAATAAAGCTGCCCAGGTCTGTGCCGCTACCTCTTTTGGGTATAGGCTGCCTTCAGCAGTGAGGGGTTGCTGGGGAGAGTTTGGAAGCCAGACTCCAGCCCACCCCCATCATTTGGAGACTTGAACAGACCTGCCCAGAATAATTTGCCCATCAGTTCCACCATCCGTTCCTCCAATCCACACTCTAGCACACTCATCCCATTGATTTCCAGTTCACTCCCTTCTGCTTCAGGCTTTCAGTGCCCTGTTGAGGACCCATTCATTTTAACAATGGCGATTCTTGCCTTCAGGATGTAAGTCAGTCTCAAGTACTAGTGCAGAACTCAGTATAGTTATTTATTTGTTTTTCAAAGACTTTTAGCCTCGCTGGGCATGGCTCAATGGTTGAGCTTTGACCTATGAACCAGGAGGACACAGTTCTATTCCCAATCAGGGCACATGCCCTCAGGGCATACAGGAGGCAGCAGATCAATGATTCTCATCACTGATGTTTCTATCTCTCCCTCTCCCTTCCTCTCTAGAAATCAATAAAAAATATATCTTAAAAAAATTTTTAAATTGATTTTTAGAGAGGAAGGGAGAGAGAGAGAGAGAGAGAAACATCAATGTGAGTGAAACATGGATCAGCTGCAACCCAGGCATGAGCCTTGACCTGGAATCAAACCAGCAACCTTTCAGTGCATGGGGTGATGCCCAACTAACTGAGCCACACCAGCCAGGGCTCAACATATTTATAAACCACACATACCTGAGGTATTTGCAAGAGCAGCCTTCTAAATGGCTCTTATTTCCCACAACCCCCTCCCCCAACCATCCTATAGACATCTATCCCCTGAATTTTCTAAAAGACCAACTCACTCTTCTACGTAAAAATAATTTCACTCCCCTTCTATAAAAATGACAGCCTTCCACAGTCCTGCCGTTGAAAAACACCCGCGTTTATTCACCTGATAATCCCTGCCCAACCACACAGTTTAGGTAAGGATCAACGGAGACAATGTATGTGAACATGCTGAAGACTATGGTGAGTGACGTCCACATGGCATTTCAGAGCTTCTGAAGCATTTACATCGCATTTCAAGATATCAGAGAAGCCAGATTTGAGTTACTTTCAGTATGTGTGTATTTTGTTTCTATAAGTGAGTTGTTAAATTCCAGGCCTTTCACTTTTTTTGTCAGTTGATTGATATGAAATGTAAACTTTCATACAAAATTATAATATTAAGTATCACATACTATTTCATTATATATCAATTAAAATGGACAAGGCAGAGCACTCACCTGTTTCTTTGTTACTAATGTTGTGCCCCACCGCCCCCCATAACAAAGAAACAGAATTTCCGGAGGATGAGGCCCAGAAATCAGGATTTCAACAAGATTCCCAGGTGATTCTAATGTGCAGCCAAGGTTGAGAGCCACTGGTTTAGGAGATGCATGCCTGTGGGGAAAGGCGGTGGGGGAGGCCAGGGTGTGCTCCTGGGAGGGAGCGGTCCTGCCAGGAAGATTTGTTTTGAGGGGTTTTAAAGGCTGGGCGTTTAGGGAAGGTCTCAGGGGAGTGTCTCAGTAGAATATTCATCAACTTTATGTTGATGTGCCAAAATGAGGTTTATTCTCCTAACTTCATCTGGCCTTGGGTGTGGCTGGCAAATGGCACTAATTGGATTTCTGTTATCTGTCCCCCTGAGTAGGGTGATTTCAGCTATTTACCCTCTGTTTGGGGAAGAAGTGCAAACCATTTACTCTTAAATGTTTAGAGAGGGTGGGATTTACTAAGTGCCTGCAAATTGCTATTTAACTATCTATCTCAGTTTCCCTATTCTGCTTGTCCTAGCTTACTGGCCTGTCTGAATTATGATGATGATGATGATGGGATGATGATTTGAGGGAGAAAAACAGTAACAAATTCTGGGTTACACAGAGCAGAGGACTTCTTCAGAGTCTGCTGTGTATCCTGGGAAAGCAGTTTGCCTAGCAGGACTGAACCTCATCTGTGAAATGGCTCTATGGTCATGTGTAAAACAATTCTATAATTACTACAGACCTGGAGATGGGCCCTCCTACCTGAATATCCAATTGATAAAGGCTTCAGCTAGTCATCAGAGTCACTAGAGTTTGAACTGATTCCTGTTGCAAGAGATGGAAAACCCCAAGTCAAACTGGCTTAAGGTAAAAGGGAACTTCGTGGCTCCTGCCACTGAAAAGTCCAGGAGATGCACTGGCTTCAGGTTGGGCTCGATCAGAGTCTCAACCAGTGACGCCAGGACGCAGTGTTTCTCCACCTCTGAGATCTTCCTTCTGAGGTTACTGCTTCATTCTCAGGCTCTACATGGAGGTCCCTAGTAGCCCCAGACACTTGTCATCTTTACTGAAAACAGACCCGGTCAAAAGGCATGTGGGAATCCCTCCCAACTTCTCAGCTCAAGTCTCCTAATCTCCACAAATGGGCATGAGAGATCTTTCAGGGATTGTGGAAATGTTCTAAAACCAGATTTTTGGGATGATTACTCTGTAAATATACTAAAAAAAAAAAATCACTGAATTGTATACTTCAAAAGGGTGCTCTTATGATATATAAGTTATACCCCAATAAAGCCATTAAAAACAGATTTCCTTGTATCTCTTTGGCTGATCGGGTCACACGCCCATTTTTGAACCCCTCGCTGGGTCAGAGAAATGTGCTGCTCAGATTGGCCAGGCCACGTGCACACCCTGGAGATGTGGGCAAAGTCAGTTTCAGCCAAAGCACCGGAACTGAGAGCGGGAGAGGGTGGTTTGCTGGTTGAAAATTGGGTTAATGGATTTTGCTTCCTAAATACCCAAAGACCAAAGTTGATCCAGAACTAGTCCAGGCTTCCAGGGCCTCTCTGAGCTAAAACTTGGACCTGCCAGGGCCTAAACACTCACATACCTGCCTCATGAGGCCTACCTTTTGTTTTTCTTGACTTCTCCATGGCAAATGCCAAGTAGAATGAATCACGTGCAGGATTCTGATTCTCGGAAACATTGCCAGTAGCCATCTACAGATAAATCAGAGAGTCCTCTCCTGGCTCAACACTCATTATTTTCTGTGGTGTTGACTGGGCTTGGGCGCTGCCCAGGGCTCACGGGGGCTGCTGCGGGCTGGAGCGAGGGGAGGAGTCCTGTGTCACCTCTCTGTGCCCCGCTCGGCAAGCCAGCAGCCCCGTGGTCCCTGAGAACGAGCCAGAAACAAATCCTCCGCCTTTATTTTTTGTCATTTTACACCCTTTATCTCACCTCTCACTATCTCTTGCAAACTTGATTCTCAATGCTTGTGACTGTGGGGCCAAAGGAGGGATGAGGTAATGGATTAGAATGAGCTGTATAGCTCGCATTTTAACTGATTTTCCAGGGCACAGGGAGAGACAGTGCTGGAGGCTCCTCTTACTTGACTGAAGAATGGCAAAATCAAACAAAAGCGGACGCATCCGGAGCGCGGAGAGTAGAGGCACTGTGCTGAGCGCTCCATACCCGCTGTTCTTTCAGTCCTTACAGCAGCCTCCAGCGGTGGGTCCACTCACCCACATTTCCTATGTGAGCAAACTGGCTCAGGTTGTAAATGAAGGCAGCACAGCTAGTCTGGGGTGCAGCTGGGCTGGGAGTGGGGGCTGTCTGTCCGTGAGGCGGACCTCTTCCCCGCTAGCTGCCCTTCTGCTTCTAACAAGCCTGGTGTGGTCTGCAGGCCCCTTCCCTGTCAAGGCCCAGGTCCTGGGAACCCTTGGCTCCTCTCAGAGCTCACCTGGGGCAGAAGCAATGAGGAGCCACCGACCTGGTTCTGCGCGGCTGAAGCTACGGCTCCTGGGACCACAGACAGACCCCGGCCTGCAGCAGATGGGCACAGATGGGTCTGCGTGGCCAGCACCATATTGTTAGGGGAAGCTGCCCTCATTTGTAATAAACTTGAGAGCCCTTCATGGGGCATCTCCTCTCCACTTCACTCCTGATTTCCGCACTCCTTAGAGCATTTGCCCAGTTATTTCGCACCTGTCTGTTAGCTGTCGGACACTCAAAAGCATTTGCCTTTACATCTCTCACAGAGCTAGCAAGTTCCCAGGAGGGCCTGCCCAGCCCCCTTTCCTGCCTCATGGTGTCAGAAGGCCTGAGTGGAAAGTAGGAAGAATGCATGTTCTCTTGTATCCAATGGTGTATCTGCAGGAGAAACTATAAGCTTCAGTCTCACTATGGATCAAGTGAGGCTGTTAGGGGCAGGACCATTCCCCCTCCCTCTACCCTAATCCTCATATCAGCCCTATAAAGCGCTCACGTCTGCGATTCCTATTTGACAGGTGAGAAAGCGGAGGCTCGCCCAGGTGCTGTAACTGGCCTTGACCGAAATCAGGGCCCAAGCCCTGGCTCTCCACCCTGCCCTGCCCAACAGGATCACCTGGGGAGATGTTAGAGGGTACAGGGTCCGATTCAAATCCAAACCAAGTCCATCTGAGGCTCTAGTGGCTGGAGGTGAGGCATCCGTGGTGGCTGAATATTTTTCAAGTGCCCAGGTGACTCTAGTGTCCTCAGAATGTGGCACTCTTTGAAGAGCAGGTGTTACAAATTTACAGGCATATATATGGGTATTTTGGGGGGAGAAGGTAGAGGGTGCTTACATCCAGTGATAGGCCAGCAGACACCCTGAGCCCTGGAGGGTGTGTTTACACACTCACAGGAATGGTGCAGTAACAGGAGGTAGTATTGTGTCATGGTTAATGGTTGACGAAGTCTTGGGTTTGAATCTGTACCCCTCAGTGATGTATGACTTTGGGCACCTCTGAGCCTCTGTTTATTCATCACTAAAGAGGGAATAATAATGGGCCCCACCTTAGAGGCTGTTGTGAGGAGGCAAGCGAGGGCATGCAAGTGCTGAGCTCAGTACAGAGTCCGGCACCTTGTGAGCCGTGAGTCACTGTTAGCTGCTGATGGCAATTACCACACCACTAAGTGCATGTTACAGACACCAGGTAGTTTCAAAGACAAGTTCAAATTCTGAAAATGGTTTCTGCCTCCTCACTTCTGCTCATCAAAATTTTAGAATGATTCTCTTCCCTTGAAAATGGAATCCATTTGCGTGGTGGTTTAGCATCAGGATAAATGTCCTGGAGGCTGCCAAGGTGCAGCCTGTTGAGCCTGCAAACAGGTAGTAGTTTTGGGTGGGTGTGGAGCAGGCAATATAAGGGGAGCTCCAAGGCTCTGACTGCAGGGGTGGGGCCCAGCTAGGGGACCTGGGGCTCTGGGGAAAGGTAAGGGGAAGGCTGGAGGCTGAGGAGGAGCAGCACCCAGGTTCAGAACAGAACGGGGGGATGGGAAGCCAGCGTTAGGGTCTGGGGGAAAGTTGGGAGGTCTTTCACAAGGATCCAAGGAGCTCCCCTCTTCCCACCTACCTTTTGGCCTTTTTTTTTTTTTTTTTCATTTAAACTGTTCACACCACCTCATAACTCTACTCTCCATTTATCTTAATGTTGTTAATCCTTTTAAGCCTAAATCAATGTTAACTTTTCTGTGGCTCTTTGTGGACCAATGGAAATGTAAGTTCCAAGTGTTTCCTCAGGCCTTGATGGGATTTTGCCCAGAATTGTTAGTTGTAAGAGCATAGCTTGTTTAAAAATATTTTTGAGTTCCTAGACTCTAGGATCTACCTGGAGGATAGAGATCACATTTTATACTTCTGGGCCAGCCCGCCTCTCCTACCACAAAGGTTAACACAAGTGTTTGGCTCTTCATAGATAAAACTGCATCATTTCCACATGCAAGTCAAAGAAATGGTAAACTGTCTTCCTGATCCACAGGCCCATCCTGCAGAGATGTTTTATTTGGCCAGGCCAGTCCTTTTTTCTTTTCCTTTTTAATATTAAGTTTGCATGCCTGCACACAGGTGGGGTGTGCCTGTGCAGTCCTCCGCCATTTAATCCATTTCATAATGCCTTAACATTTCACACAATTTATCTGCCTGCCCCTTAAAGGCATTTGAGTCTGTAAATCCTACTTTTTTTTAAATATGTATTTTTATTGATTTCAGATAGGGAGAGGGAGATAGAAATATCAATGATGAGAGCAAACCATTGATAAGCTGCCTCTTGCTTGCCCCCTAGTGGGGATTGAGCCCACAACCCTGGACATGTGCCCTTTACTGGAATCGAACCTGAGACCCTTCAGTCAGCAGGCTGAAGCTCTATCCACTGAGCCAAACCAGCTACGGCTGTAAATCCTAATTTGATTCTTTTTTGTTTGTTTGTTTTTTGTTTATTTGTTAGTTAATCCTCACCCAAGGATATTTTTCCATTGGTTTCTAGAGAGAATGGAAGGGAGGGGGATAGACACAGAGAGAGAAACATCAATGTGAGAGAGACACCTCGATTGGTTGCCTCCTGCTCAAGCCCCAACCAAGGCCAGGGATTGAGCCTGCAACCGAGGTATTGTGCCCTGGACTAGAATAGAACTCGGGACCCTTTAGTCTGAGGGCCAAAGCTCAATCCACTGAGCTAAACCAGCTAGGGCAGTGAGCCCTAATTTGAGTCCAGCTCCCCAAGTTCTTGGATCTTCCCCACAACATCTCTAATACATGGCTCTCTTGCCTATGCTTCCAGAGGCAGGAATAAAGAATGAATGAAGAAATAAAACAGAGTCACTATAGTTAAGCTGCTAAATTACTAAATTTAGTTGGCTGAGGCATGAGGAAATGATCCTATTCTTTCTTAAGTAGCTTGGGAATATATGTATACACACATTCTATAGATAACCCTCTGATTACTCCCTGAAGGAGACTTAGGAAAGAATGTTCATGTGTCCAGACCGCCTGACATCCATTAGCCAAGCCCCTGCACATCTGGAAGACTATCATCTGAGACCAATCCAGAGGCTACGCATGATCCGTCTCAAGAATGTACTTTTTACTCTGAGAACTCTTCGCTTTTCTCTCTGGTTTGGAACACTCTGGGTATTGCTTAGCTGTGCTTATGATTTGCAAACCCCAACGCCGCTTAATAAATCTGTGCTATTTATTTCTAGCCAAAGCCTCCTGACTCTTTGTGTCAGTTGGTAGGAAGTTTGTTCCATTGGTTGAAAGCTTTGACTAAAAAGAGTTCTTCCTGAATGAAAATCATAACTGAGAGCCAGCAGCTGAAATTAACCTATTACAAATTAACTGCTTTAAATCTCTTTGGTAGCTCACTATTTCCTGCTGAGTACTTTTCCTATTCCCAAGCATTCCAACACGAGATGGATTCAGCCTATTGTGGACATTTTCCAACCTATTCTTTAGGAAGAAGACAGGAAACTTAGAACCACATTTGACTTTGTCCTGCAGCTGCGGTCATCTGAAAATGACCTTAGCAAAGATTCTTCACTCTTGTAGAATACTGCCTGCATGTATCTACCCGATCTTTTGTACTTAACAGTGCACTTTCTCAGTCATCTTGGAATAATCTTATGTCTGTCTAGCTCATCGGATTCTGGGTGAGCTGAGAGTGCTAGGCTGCCAGGACCCCAGAAGGCTGCAATTTGAGGCTATGATAGATCTAAGTAGATGTTATCTCATATCGCCCCATTAAGCCTAGACATTTTCACAGGTTTATGCTGTACAGAAGTTAGCTTGTGCCTGAATGCACAGGAATGCAAGCCCAGCAATTATTTACCAGCTGGAATGTGTTTTTTGTGTTCCTCTCTGTCTTAAGGGAACTCTTTCAAAGCTTTTGGTCCTAGTTTTGACAGAGTGGATTGTAGACCTGTTATAACCTGATGAGTGTGGGAGGGGGAGGGGATTCCATATTTTTCTGTTTTCAGGAAAAATAATCTCTATGTGAAGAGCCATCTGGAGAACTGGGTGTATTATAAATCATTGTTAACACCAGCTATACACTGGGAGCCCAGTTATTTTCTTGCAAGTGGAGACAGGAGGACAGTATTGGCTTCTGAAAACAATGTTGTTGTGAACTTCCTTGTGGGAGAGGCAAAGGTCAGAAAGACCCCAGGCAGTTCCTTCTGAGAAGAAAGGAGCTGCTATTGCGGGGGCGGGGGGGGGGGGGGGGGGGGGATGAAAAACCATTTGGGTTTTTCTCTCCTTCATCTGAAGCCCTCACAAAAACCTAATGTTTTTATCCTATGCGGCTTTTCTTATAAACTTTTAGAACTATGTGTAGTAATCTACTGATCTTAATGAAGATGCACATTTTCAAGTCAATGTCACTGAATTAGCTTAAGTGGGCCATCTAACTTCCTTAGCGTCTCCTGTCCCATCTTGGCAATATGGCTAATGGAAATGTACCTAATGTGGCTAACCTGACACAGACGTAATCAATACACATAAATTCCCTCCTCTTGTCAGCAAGAAATCCCAAAGAGGAGTAAGTAGACCTGCAAGTAATTTTAAATAGCATAATTTCAACTAGCAAAATAACCAGATACAATCTAAATGGTAAACAATAAGCTGTTTAAATCAGATATGTGTTGTAGGTATTACCCTTCTTCTACTAACACATCCCTGCTTCCCCCTTCTCCCCACTAAGTGAGTGGAAAATCAACTCAGAAAGAGCCACTGTATCTCTTCTTTGTCATCACAGTGATTGGTCCAGGATGGACACATGATCCAATCCAGGTCCAAGGCCTTTCCCTAGATTTTCTGTTTGAAAATACATTGTCTTCCCTTTTTGGTGGAGAGTTGCATAATTGACCCCACATTTGCAGGTGGCACAGCCCCCGCCGTGTGGAGAAGTCTAGGAGAATGAGTAATGAAGAACTCTGGTGACATCAAGCCCCTGGCTCCTAATACTTAGGACCCCAGGGAAGCCTGGTTCTGATAGTTCAGTGAGCAATCCCAGAATTTTCCCATTAAATTCCTCTTTCCCTAAGGTAGTTGGAGTTGGCTTTATGTTAGTTGCAGCTGCAAGAGTTTAGACTGACAACTTATGCAGCCATTAACATTGATACTTAGGAAGATTACATAGCAGCAAGAAAAAGGGATTTTGATGAATTTTACAAATAGCACCATATAAAATTATGCAGCTATGCATATGCAAAACAAGTGGACAAGACATACCTTAAAGGTATAATGGATATTTAGCATCGTAGAGTTACAGGTGATCCCCCCACCTTCATATAATGGGGTCAAAAACTTATCAAAGTACATTCACTGTGCAAGGTAAATATGGTTTATTTGTTTCCTGCAAATGACACAATCCTCATTGGCTTCTACTGCATTGACCATTATTAACTGTATCTTACTCTCTTTTGTTAGAAAAGAGTTTTGGTTTAAAGAGTTGTTTTGGTTTTTGTTTTAAGGCAACTGGCTAGTCTTGCATTGCTTCCTGCCCTTTTTCCAAGATGATGCCTTGGTGTATTGTGGTGACAGGTGTGTGACCTTGTGGTAATAGGAGAGGCTGAGTTTTAGATTTGCACATATGATCAGGGTTGGTGTCATAGACTGAATGTCTGTGTCCCCACAACTCACACGTTGAAGCCTGAACCCCCAATGTGATGGTGTTTTGAGATGGGGTCTTTGGGAGGTAATTAGGGTAGATGAGGTCATGAGGGTGGACTAATTCCACTAACAATAGGATTAGTGGCTTTATAAGAAGGCGTGCCATAGCCGGTTTGGTTCAGTGGATAGAGCACTGGCCCGCAGACTGAAGGGTCCACGGGTTTCATCTGGTCAAGGACACGTACCTCAGTTGCAGGCTCGATACCTGGCCCTGGTCAGGGTGCAGTGTGGGAAGCAACCAATCGATGTGTCTCGCTCATATTGATGTTTCTCTCTGTGTGTCTTTCCTTTTCCCTTCCACTTTCTCTAAAAATCAATGGAAAAATATCCTCAGGTGAAGATGAAAAGAAAAACCAGAAGAAGAGAGGTGCTACTCTTTCTCTGCACACACACACACCCAGGAAAGGCCATGGGAGCACACAAGAAGTTGGCCATCTACAAGCCAGAAACAGAGCTCTCACCAGGAACTGCATCTTCTGGTACCCTGATAGACTTCCCAGCCTCCAGAACTGTGAGAAAGTCATGTCTGTTGTGTAAGCCACCCAGTCTATGGTATTTTGTCCATCTCCTCTGTGCTATGGAATGTCATTATTTTGCTTAAGGCTGACTTAGCATTTAACCTTGATCTCATGGCTGACCTGGTGTGATGAGTTCATGACCCACAGGCAGACAGACAGGCACCTTCCTACACACTCACTCACCCGTTGATGACACTCAAGAAGGCTCAGTAAAAAAAAAAAAAAAAAAAAAAAAAAAAAAATTCTAATATAAATAGAAAGTCTTTTTCTGTTAGATGCCCTCACATAGGGACAGCTGTTTCAGCTTCTTAATTAACTCTGGCTTACGCTGATGTTGAAATCAACTCTTGTTCCTTCTGGGGGCAAGATCATTGCTTGGACACATTCCCAGGTGACCATGGATGCCGGAGGTTTGTTGGAGGATTATACACATATAAATAAATGGTGACTACCCCTCGCTAACCATGTCACATTTTCTTAATATTATCCCTACCAGAAAACCAGAGAATGCCTCACTGTAGGGCACTTCTAGGCCACCCAGGATCACAGGAATGATGGGAGAGAATGATGGAACTGTGCTGAGATGGTGCCCCATCAGGGGTCTTTCCTGTGGTGATCACTACCCTGTCTGACATTTCAGTTGTGAGATTTGTGAGGAAACTAGAGAAAAGATTGCATCAGATCCCCACCCAATGAGTGTGGGGTCCATGCCCCTTCCCTGGATCTTTCTCTGTCTCATTGTAGGGATATTATGCGGGTCTTGGAGTCAGTCAGACTCAAGTGTAAATTCTGCCTCTGCCTCTTACTATCTATCCGTGGAGCAGTGGGGCCAGTCTCTCGCCCAGAGAACTGCAGTGGCCTCTCCCGTAATGGGAAACCACAGCAAGGTTGTGGTAGGGATCAGGTAAGCTGGCACAGGCAGAGCACCAGCACGGGTCTGGAGCACAGCGGGTGTTCAGCCACTGAATTCTGTCCTCCTGCTCCAGTCAGCTGTGGCTGGATACAACCTATTCTGAGTAAGTAGCCCTAAGGACTATTCCATTGGCCATGAGGGCCTTAGTGAGCTTTACCTGAATAACAACCAGGTATTTGCTCAGGGTTCTGCACCTGGGTAGGGCTCAGCTGAGTGGTGTTTCTGCTCGCCTCACTGGACCCATTCCTGCACTCATGCCTCTCACGACGGGGCTTAGTTGGGGTAAGAAATCCAGGATGCCTTTACTCCCATGCCAAGCACCTAGACCGGGATGGCTGGAAAGCAGAACATGGCCTGGATCCCTCTCTTTCCACCAGGCACTCCATCAGGGTGGCCAGCAGGGCCAGCCTCACATGTGCAACACGTGCAATCACACAGGGCCCTGCACCCAGAACAGCCCTGCTCGGTTTAATATTCTGTGGCCACTGCCTTGAAATCCTTAATAAGTTTGAAACAAGGCATCCTGCATTTTCATTTAACACTGGGTCCTGCAAATTATAGAGCCAGTCCTTGTAGTCAGATCTCTTTCCACAATGGCCCAGAGCTCCAAGAAGGTGAAAAAAGAAGTTGGCAAGTTTCTTCAGACCTAGACAAGAACTCTCACAGTATCACTTCACTGCACTCTGTGGGCCCAAGCAACTCACAGGGCCATTCGGATCCAAGAAGAGTCTGTGTGGAGATCTACCTCGCGTCCGTTTCCTGTTTTCTGCATTCCCACGAGCAATCAGGTCCCCATGAGGTACAGAGAAGCAGAAACCCACCCAAGCTACCTCATAAAAAGAGGGGTCTATGGTAGATCCTCACAGAAAGGAAGGTAACCACACCTCAGGAAAGTGGAAATAAGAATGAGAAACGCAGGGCCTGAGGCTGTGCCTCTCACGGATCACACTGGTTTCCTTGGTCAGTCAGCCATGGTGGAGGGGGAGCAGCAGGAACTCAGTCACTCAGAACAGACAATTGTACCTTCCAGAAACTGTGGCCAGGACAGGCCCTCAACAAGGGGCTGTGGATAAAGACGACTATATAATCTGACAGAAAGGCCTGTCTTTATTTAAGAAGTGCCAATAATTAAGTTCAAGACCAGGTCTGGACCTACAGGGATATAACTTGGCCCTAGAGGAGAAGGGCCCCTTCTTTTCAGTCACCTCGGGGCATTTCTTGCTGCTCTGATTGAAGCACAGGGGGAGGATATGGGCATCAGATTTCTTTTTATTGTTCCTTATGCCCAGTGAGTTAGTCCTGGTCCCTGATGGCTGGCTCACAAGTCCTCATGTGGCAACACCCACCTACCATGGAGGCTTAGGAGAATGAATGGGAATGTCAATTAACCTCACAGAACAGTGGAGTGAAGAAGGACCACAAATTGTGGTTTCATCTCACTTGATTCTGTCCCACTCCGGGGAAGGTGGCAGAGCTGGGCTCTAAGAAGGAGGGATTCTTACAGGAATAGCCCCATCTCTTGCCCTCTCTCCACAGTCTCTCTTGTCCTGCCCCTTACAGTTCCTTCCTTCACACCCTCAATCCAGTGCCCTTACCTCTCTCTTGGGAAACCTCATCTCTTTGCCCCAGTACATAGCATCCCTCCTTGATTCCTTCTTGGTGCCTTCTTGCAAACTCCAACGTTTACAGCCTCCATTGGTGCTGGGGTTTTCCCCGTGCCCAACTTTGTCAGCTCTGAAAGACAAAATTCAGTCTAGTAGGCGAAGAACACGTTGGTGGAAAGTCTGTGTGGCCATCCCTCTCACCTCCATTATCATAAAACAACAATCTTGGCATTGTGTAGTTGAAGGAGAATTTTAAATTTTCCATTGTCTAGTTTATGCGACAAGAATCACCACATGAGTTTTGTCAACGACTGTCACCCCAGTACATTCAACAAAATAAATAAAGAAAAAAAGAATCGCCACATTAACTACTAAAGGTTCTGTCTTACCTACCCCGGATGCTGGTGTCTACTGAGATAAATCTCTTTGATAAAAACAGGGACCGTTCCTGGCCTCAAGGAACTTCTAATCAAGTGAAGAGGACAGTTCTATACACAGATAGAACTGAGGAATAACAGGCCACTGAGGGGTGGGTGGAAAAGAGAAGAAATTTTCAACTAAGCGTGGAGTGAGGGATTAGCCTGGGACTGCGTTCCAAGTTGGAGCTCAGGGAGGAGAGGAGTCTTCCACACCTCACAGCCCTGTGCACATATGCGGTCCGCTGCTGCTGTGGGGTGCTCTCTCCGGGCACAGACTGGCGCTTACTTCCTCATCTCTGCAGGAAGGGCACCCCGCTGCCCACTCAACGTGCTGGCTTGTGGGAAAGTGAGCCTTCAGGCGGGCGGAAACCAAGCCTGGGCGCAGGTGCAGGTTCCTCTCAGGGGACTTCACCACACCCCTCTCTCTCCCCGCTGCTGCTTCTCACCTTTTCATTCCAAGTGCACATTTAGCAGCGACCTCCAGGTTCATCCAGTCGGAGGGGCCCAGGAAGGAGATTTTAGGACTACGCCCATTTGCCATGACGTTACTCTACTTGATTCTCACTTCAATTCCTTTTTCTGCAGCTTTGCAACTCCTGAGGGAAAAGGCCCCGCGTCTCCGTGAAACCCTCAGCTGACGCCGCATAGCATCTCCCTTTCCCAATTTCCAGCCAGCCACTCGGGTGTCGCATAGGTGGACGTCTGCGCCCAAGCTGAAAACACCACGTGCACATGCGCATTAAGCCCCACGGCCCGGGTGGGGGTGGGGGTGGGGGTGGGGGTGGAGAGTGGAGAGGCGGGTGGAGGGGTGTGAGGCTTGGTTTCCTAAACTCCATCTAAACCAGTGGTTCTCAACCTTGGCTGCACATTAGAATCACCTGGGAATCTTGTTAAAATCCTGATTTCTGGGCCTCAACATTAGTAACAAAGAAACAGAATTTCCGGAGGATGAGGCCCAGAAATCAGGATTTTAACAAGATTCCCAGGTGATTCTCATGTGCAGCCAAGGTTGAGAACCACTGATCTAAACCGCTGCATTTCCTGGAGCACCCTTCGCTCAATCATCGGTGGATTAGGGCCAATGAGTCTCTTAATGGTTGGGCTCTGCACAATCCTTTTTTAGAAACTTTTTGCTTAATAGGCCCTAGAGACATTCTCGTCCTGGCTGCAAAGTTGGAGCCAATGGAGTGGGGCCTGGGAGGCCCCAGACAAACTCCGGGCTTCCAAAGGAGCAATGTCAGCTTATTGCTGCAAATCCGTCATGGCTGCTAAGTCCTTGCTTCCTTAGTGCTGCAGGAAACTTGCCGCTCAGTGCTTTGTTTCAGGTGGAAGGAAGTCAGTCGGCTCTGATCTCCTCAGAGAGCACCACCAGCACCAACAGCCTGGGGACGCAGCTGGGCTGGTGGAACCAGTGTATTTACTTCCCAGAGGAATGCACTGGGAACGTGGGCCGGTGAGAAGGGAAGCCGGGTGGGATTGGGTTTCCAGGCGCCTTGCGTACCCAGTCAGTTCCACTGATAGCCTTTCTTCCTTCCTGAAGGCCTTGCTGTTGGCCCTTGCCAGGCACACAGTGTATACACTGCCGCTGCAAGGTGAATAGACCAGGCTCTTGTTTTCTGGCGCCTCAGGCCTCTGTCCTGCCTGCACCTTTGGCCTGCTTTTACTTAAACATTGCCCGCGGCCTGGCGAAACTTTCTGGAGGTGTCCGTTGTACACAGTGCTGCCTGACATTTGGGACAGCACTTTTGATTTACAAAACACATTCCCAGGAATTCATCATCTCACGGGATTTCCGCAGCAGGTTGGAAGAAGATGGAGGCACTCTTATCCCTACTCATAGGGAAAAATCCTGAAGCTTAGACAGGTATAGGGGATTGGCCAGAGTCTGTGGTCCAGGGGCTTTTGGAAGTCACCATTTTTTTTCTTTTTTTAATCTAATAACCTGTTGGATGACAGAAAAATTTGTTCACCCATGCCTTGTTCTCTCATTGCATAAAGGAACCGATAAGAGGCAGGGGAGCTGGTTTCTCACCTGTATCCTTTAGGGCTATACCACCTTGAAAATCACGCCCTTATCCTTGCTACCGGTGATTTGCTGTCTTCCAGTGTGTGGGGAGAATAGTGAAGGTGGAAGCCATTCTGCTGTCAAGCTAATGTCACAAACAGGAACTGGGTTGGATTCAGTAACATCATTCCAGGGACAGCCCTGCTCCCCAGGATGTGTTCCAGCATCAAGGCCTTAGGGCTCAGGAATGTGATCCCACCCGAGGCTGTGCTGCATTTCCTCCAGTAATTCCAAAGCTGAAGACCTTAGTGACCGGCAGAGATTTGGCTTTTGAATCAGGCTCTGTGCGGTTGGGTTTAAGGTTATTAAGGATAAGGTCTAGGATGATTCAAAGGAAAGCACCAGAAAAGAGGGGGGAAAATCCTCTTAATTCTTGTTCACACATTGATAACAGGTAAAGTCAACAGGAACTGAACAGCTATTCCTCTGTGGCCAGTTGACCATCCTCCTCCTCTTTAAAGAGCAGTTTTAAACCCAGAACTACAGAAAAGCAACAGCCTTGCTGAAATCATCCCTGAGGGCCACCTCCATTCAATACCTTAATCTTTTGCACGCATCCATTGCGTGTCCACTCTGGACCAGGTACTGGGGATACAATGAAGAGCAAAAGACAATTTTGATATTTGACTCTTCCCACTCAAATCTAATCTTATTCCATTCCCCTAGTCCCCTCATTTGCCTCCCAGTCCCCCCCTTTCCTCCCTCACCTCTATAGTTCTGATTCCTGAACCATTTGCACTGTTTTGGCAAAATACTCCAGAGTATGAATTACTGGTTTGGGAAAACACCCTGCTCCATCTCTCCCAGTCCACACTCTTCTTCAGGATATGATAAGCCCTAGGGTTCTCCTTCATGTACTTCAGATCCCCTTTACACCCCTTCCAGGGGATGGTCCTACCAGGCCGGAGTTTGTGAACATGATATGAAATGACCTGTAATCCTTATGTCCACACAAGCTCCTTCTTCTGGATGTGTTTTCTTTAAAGCAAAATGTCCTTCAGAGAGCTCTCGTGGTTTGTTTTCCATCCTTTAGCCCAGTGGTTCTCAACCTTTCTAATGCCGCGACCCTTTAATACAGTTCCTCATGTTGTGGTGACCCCCAACCATAAAGTTATTTTCGTTGCTACTTCATAACTGTAATTTTGCTACTGTTATGAATCGTAATATAAATATCTGATACGCAGGATGTATTTTCATTGTTACAAATTGAACATAATTAAAGCATAGTGATTAATCACAAAAACAATATGTAATTATATATGTGTTTTCCGATGGTCTTAGGCGACCCCTGTGAAAGGGTCGTTCGACCCCAAAAGGGGTCGCGACCCACAGGTTGAGAACCACTGCTTTAGCCACTCTTCCTCATTCCCTGCGGAACTGCCAGTTCCTTAGCCATGTGGATTGAGTTGTTATTGATCCCACTTCTAGTGCAAGGAGAGAAGCTTGCTTATCATGAACCACTCCAATTAGAGTGAACCCAAGGAATTTTACTGGGAATTCTGGAATACAGAACTTTTCCTCTTTGTGGAAGTTGGTGGTATGAGGTTGTGAGACTCAGGACTGCATTTGGTATGATGAATGAGCCTGGAATTTCCAGGGACCACTGCTGAAAGCCTGGGGATGGAGCCAACTAAGAGGAAGCAGAGATGGAATGGATCAGGAGATGATGTGTGGGTCCCGAATCAAACTGGGCTGGTCATCTCTAGCGGCAAGTCGTTTTGTCTATTTATCCGAGTGAGACAACAAATGCAGAATTTAATGTACACTATTATGGTGATTTTAAAATATGTTAAAGTTATTTAACAGTCCTCTGTTCAAAATTCAGAGCCTAATTCTCCTCCTCTGGGATGTGGACTGATCTTGGTGGTTTGCTTCTGGCAGACATGAGGGACTGTGATTTCTGAGGCGAGGCCCTAAAAGATATTGCCACTCTTGTTTTGCTTCTCTTGAACGACTCACCCTGAGGGAAGTAAGTGGTCATGTCATGAAGGCTCCCTGTCTTTGACTACTGACTTGCAAGCATAAGGACCAATGCCAGCCCTAAAAGGTTTTTGTTAAAATAAATCTGTTGTCATGGATAGGACTGAATAGAATTATAGACTTTAAGACAATGTATGTCAGGAAAGTCCAATCAGGTCTAGGCAGTATATTCATGTTTCATTTTTCCGAGATTCTTAAGAGATAGTGACAATTGCACCCTTTACCTTGCTGAAGGACAGGAGGCATGAAATTAAAGCTTTGAAAACTGGACTGTCCAGTATAGTAGCCACCTGCCTCATGTGGCTCTTAAGCACTTGAAATGTGGCTAGCCTTAATTGATATTAAGTGTTAAATGTAAAATCTGTAAGTGTAAAATATATACATACATATTTCAAAGACTTGGTATGAAAGAATGTAAAATACTTCATCAATAATTTTTATATTGATTGCATTTTGAAATGACAATATTTTGCATATATGAGGTTAAATAGAACATAATACTAAAACTCATTTCACTTATTTCTTTTTATGATTATTTTTAATGTGGCTTGCACTATGTTTCATTGGACAGTGCTGTTATAGAAGCAGGCCTCCTTACACTCACTTATTCACTTAGTCACTCAACCAATATTTATTGAGGATCTTCTGTGTGATGAGCACTGGGCCAGGGAACAGCAATGCAGCAGTGAACACAGTTCCTGCACTTGGGCAGCAAGTGGCACCAACTGTGTAAAAAAAGATACCAACAGGTATCTAAAAGCAGGGGCATTTAGTCAGGAATATCCTAGGTTATTAGGATTATTAGGGCTTGCAGCATTAAAAGCCAGCCCCCTATAACTTAGCACCTAACCCTGTTGTTTGAGAGCAGAATAGAATAGGTGCTGATAATGATGGCCATCCGAGTCCCCCAGGAAACGTAATATTCCATAGGCCTGTTGTTGACTGCTGTGTGTTACGGCCATGCGCATACAGAGCCTCTTCCTCACTAAACGGAGACACTTGGGAGGGTAGTGACCATGGTATTTAACCTTCATCTCACTCAGGAGCTCCCACACAGAAGATACTAAACAATATATGGAATGATATGAAATATACATCAATGTATACTCATTTAAGAAAGCAATTAAGTATATAATATAGTTTAAAAAGAGTTCTGCCTTGAATGCTTAAAAAACAAAGTTTGTCACTTAAACTTAAGCTTTAGTAATTAAAAACAAAAAGTAGTCCCTCTCCGGATATAAATTCATGATGATATAAACAAGAAGTTCTGGCATATCCAAATTAAATTCTGTCTCAGGAGCACCAAGAATAAATATTGCAGAAGTGGTCCGACCCTGGACAGCACTGATTGGCCGAGGCCACAGTCACCCATGTTTCTTCTTCTCTGAAGTGCTGTACAAAGCATTACGAGTTGTCAGTACAAAAAGCACAAGTTGCAATGGGAAACTTTTTGTTTACAACTCTTAGTACATTTTTAGTACCAGTCAAGGTAATCAGTCATATTAAAAATATATAACTTAATTCTCAAATAATAATTTTGTTCATCTTTCTCCTAAAGTACATTGTCACAAGAAGTCAAAGAAGACTCTATGTGATATGCATATGCTAGCGTACAGCACAGTGTGCCGATATGAAAGCAGAGATATTACCCTTTTATAAAGATAAACTTGGCCCCACTGAGGAGGAGAGAAAGAATGAACAAGCTGTAGCATAAGAAAAAATGCAAAGCACCAGGAAAATGGTTTCAATTTAAGGGAACGCCGCTCAGAGTACCATGTATCTCCTAAATCAGTGCAAGTGTGTTCCTCTAGAAACACAGGTTAAATTAACTTACCAGTAACAATAAAGCAAAAACAACTGTATAACAATAGTTCACTGCGACCAAAAAGGGTAACGAGGTCACAAATAATTAATCTGTCCCCAAGTTTCCAACCATCATGGTTCTTAGATCCTTAAGGCCCTCACAGATTTGTAGAACATGGTTTGCACCCCTGAACGCTCACCCTCCTTTCCCATAAAGCGGGGATGAATGAGGTTCACTCTGAATAGGCTGGTGGGCAACCTTTCCATTTTCCCTTGGGAAATTTGATCCTGTAAATCCTAATACCGGCCAGAGGAAGTCACCTTCCAGGTAGACAGTAACTGACCACTCAGCAGGAGACGTGTTTATGTCTTGTTTTGTTCAACACTGTGGAAAACGATTCTTTAATAAATACACAGGAATTCTGATTAACCACCCTCGGCTACCCTCACCCCCCTCCTAAATGGACAAAATACCCCATGGGGTCACTTGGACCCCAAATCTTCTAGAGTGCTGTCTGGCCAGGGAGCATGAGTCTGTCCTGCGTGGCCAACGTCCAGTGGTTTCAGTACCGGTGAGTCCTTCTCTGGGGTCGCAGAGCCTCAGTCTCCGTGGGTGTAGACAGCTTTTCTTAGCTGCCTTGTGACAACTGGGTTTCACATTTCCTGAAACTAGATCTGTGGAAGGAGTCTCTGGAATTAAGGAGACAGAAAACGAAAACAGAGGTAAGAAAGATCAATTCGCTTTTGAAAGAGAGGGAAGGGGAAATCACCCACTAGAAAAGGACATCAATCACGGGGTACTCAGTAACTAATAAGAGAAGGTGTGAGATCCCTTCTCACTGTGCCAGAAAATAGACGGGCGGGCGGTAAGTCAGCCTGGGAAGACGGCTGGCCAACAGCCAGCAGGAGGGGTCCCGGTGAGCTTAGGAGAAGGGACAGGGAGGATGAGGATGGAAGCAGAACAGACTGAGCTCAGGCAGCTCCCCTGACTCTAGCCCACTCGCAGCCCTCCCTCTGAGCCCGTGTGCAGTGGAGCGTGCCCTGTTGCTGGGCCCCAAGCCCTTATCCTTTACCCCAGGAAGAGGCCTTCTCCGCCAGCTCTTACCTCTTTTGACTTTCAACTCTGAATATTGGCTTGTAGAGATCTGGAATTTTCCGCTCGATCATGGGCCTGAGGTTTTCTTTCAGCTTATTGTAGTTCTTTTTGAGTTCCTGCTGATATTCCCTCTGGTCAGCTGTGATGAGACGCTTGTTTTTCTCCACGGCCTCACCACATCTGAGATACACATATCAGGGTGGGGAGAAAATGAGGTTTCATTTCATAGGTGTTTGAAGCATTCAGAAATAAGGGATGACGATATGATTAACTTTTTTGTTGTTGTCGCTGTTAATTCTCACCTGAGGATATTTTTCCACTGATCTTTAGAGAGAGTGGAAGGGAGAGAGACAGAGAGAAACATCGATGTGAGAGAGACACATCGATTGGTTGCCTCCCATACATGTCCTGACCAGGGCCAGGGATCCAGCCTGCAACCAAGGTATGTGCCCTTAACTGGAATCAAACCCAGGACTCTTCAGTCCGCAGGCCGATGCTCTATCCACTGAGCCAAACCTGCTAGGGCTCAATTAACATTTCTTGAGTAACCTTCAGAGTGTTTGCAAATTTGACAGCCTATCAGGATCATCTGGGTAGCTTTTAAAAATGCAGATTTCCGGCCCCACCTCAGACTTGATGAATCAGAATCTCTCAGGGGCAGCACCCAGGAATCTGTATTTTTGGAAAGTTGGCCAGGCGATCCTGATGCTCAGATTCACTATGTGCTAGGCGCTATTCAAGGAACTTCACATCCATTATCTGGTTAATTTTTTTCAGCAAACCTGGGAAGTCTATGTTTATCTCTATGTTGTCCCTGAAGCTCAAAAATGTTAGGTTGCTTGCCGAAGATAACACTGTGAGGAAGCGGTGGATCCAAGATTCAAACTCAGGTCACTGAAGAACGGAACCTCTCACGCTCACAAAAACGTCCCTGATTTATGATGACAGGGCAGACACAGCAGGTGCCATTCAGCCCCCCCCCCGCCCCCCCTGCTACCTACACATGGAAATGCTGAGAAAGCACAGCAAAAATCTGTTGAAAGAGAAAGGGAAACCCCAGGTGCCAGAAAGGAAGAGAAAAAGCAAAATCAAAGTGACAGCAGAAGCTGGTGCCGTGGCAGACGCAAGGAGGACCGCCTGTTAGGATGCTAAGATTGCCTACAGGCCCTGGAGGCTGGAGCAGGAGGTGGGTTTCACTGCCCACACAAGGTAAGTGAGGAAGCCATGGCCAGGGCAAAGTGGGATTCTGCATATGCCGCCTGCATATAGTTCAGAGCCCTGAAAAGCTACCCCATCTGTGAGAAAGGGTCTAGAAAAAGGCTGCAAACTGTCCAGAGAGGTGGAATGGAAGTTTATTATCAGCTTGGGGCCATTAATAGGAAAGAAAGTCATCTAAAGAAACTGAAATTCTAGGCTTGCACCACATGTGGGTATGAGTTACTAATTTACATTCCTCTCTTGTGGGTGCTCCCATTAACTATAAAACCTGACCAAGATTATTAAAATCCATAAGGCTCAGATGGGAATAGATGTAAGGTTGCTTTGGAGGAACAGTTTCTTAATCAGGGCCCATGGGCTACCCTCGATAGAACAACCCTTACCAAAGATGAACTCACAATAAAAAATTACAAACCACCCAAGGAAACCAACTACCATGAGGGAGAACCAATAGATGCAACAAGGAGGAGAATTACCCCAGTAAGAATCAGAGACAACAGAATAATGTAGAAAAACCAAAGTTAATATAGATGTCTAAGAAGAGGTATAAAATCCATGATTTAAAAAGTGGAAGAGTATGAAAAAAGAGACCAGGAAAATTTCAGAAAAGAAAACCAAATAGAACTTCTAGAAATAAAAATGTAGTCACTAAAATAAAGAGAAAAATCTCAATGGACAGGTTAAACAATAAACTAGACACAACTGGAGAACTCATGAACTATGTGACAGATCTAAGGAAATCATCAAAGAGATTTAAAAAAATTTTAAATATGAAAAAAATGGTTGAAAAATCTGGAGATACCATGGAGATGCCCGACCTACATCTAAAAGAATGTTTAAAAGAATGCAAAATAAGAGGCAATATTCCGAGATAACAGCTGATAATTTTCCAGAATTGAAAAGAGACAGAAATTCTCTAATCAACAAAAACAGACTGATACCTAGCCCCACCATGGTGAACCTGCAGAGCATTAAAGAAAAAATATTAAAAACTTGTGTTTATTGCCTGGCCAGTATGGCTCAGTGGATTGAGCATCAATCCCATGCATCAAGAGGTCACCAGTTTGATTCCCAGTGAGGGCACATGCCCGAGTTGTAGGAGGTATGTGCAGGAGGGGGTGTGCAGGAGGCAGCTGATCAATTTTTCTGTCTCATTGATGTTTCTAGCTCTCTCTCCTTCTTCCTCTCTTTCTAAAAAAAATCAATAAAACACAAAAAACCCAAACTTGTGTTTATCAAACTTGTGGACAATCAAGCCTAGTTTTTTCATGGTTTCCCACAGTATGGTATATACCAAGGAAGAAACTCATATTATTTAAACATAATAAATCTTGCCCTTTATACTGTTCTACTCAAGGGAACTTACAAATCAACAAACCTTGAAGGGACAACATAATGGGTGAAATTTAGTCATCCTTCAGATGACTAGGATTCCAGTGATCAACGTGGTTTAAACTGTTTTCCTAACAGTGGTGCTAAACTTCACTTAAGTTATGGGGATACTCAGACCTGATTATCAAATTCTTCCTGTTACCACTGCACACATTTTCAGGATGACAGTGGGGCAGGGGAAAGCTATCTGGCTTAGGCAAAAATAAGTCTATGGCCATAGCTTCATCACAGAATTAGCCTGCTGTGGAACAGAGTTGATTTAACTCAGCCAGAAGCCAAAAGAACTCCCTTAACTGGATTTTTATTCATCTTTTAAGTTTGACATTAATTGAAGCAAATTGTAGGATATCTAAAGTTATAGATCAAAGAGTTCAAGGAAGGGGAAGGAAGGGCATGTAGCCTTAGAATCCCGAGAAATCAACATTGCCCTTGTTATTTTTTATGGCTTCTTAACGGACAGTTATGAACTCCTACATATGTAAAATACAGTCAGTTTCAGGGTGACTCTGAGGCCCAGGTTTGTAGCACAGGAGGACTACAAGAGGCCGGCGGGAGCTGACTGCTAACTTGGGGATGTCTACTCTAACGAAACGGGAGAATTAACTAAATCCTCGGTAGTCTGTGTTATCAAAAGGAACAATAGCTAGCTAACATATACTATGTACTGTCTGCCCTAGCCTGGGCTAAATGCTTTACATGCAGTCAGAGATGGGGTTGAAACCCAGTTGCTACTCCTCAGCCATTGGAATCCTGTTTTCTCATCTTTAAATGCTTAGTTTAAATCCTTAAACTAAGATATTGTATTTCCCAAAGTGCCAAAATCTCCTGTTTGATGAACTTTCTATAAATACATGGACAAAACTTCTCTCAGGCTGTTCACAGATCAAAAAAATTAATTTGCTATGGAAGAGCAAATCAAGGGAGGATTTAATGTGCGGAAAAATTAGCATTCACTTTAGGCTAAAGGCGAAATACAGTAAATGCATCAGAAAGGGTACATTTTGAAACTTAAAATTTAGCTCTTAGTAATTATGGAAGTTTATTTACCATATCCTCTTTTTACTGTAGGTATTGAAGGACAGACTTTTTATTTTTTTATTTTTAAATATATTTTATTGATTTTTTACAGAGAGGAAGGGAGAGGGATAGAGAGTTAGAAACATCAATGAGAGAGAAACATCAATTGGCTGCCTCCTGCACACTCCCTACTGGGGATGTGCCCACAACCAAGGTACATGCCCTTGACCGAAATCGAACCTGGGACCCTTGAGGCCACAGGCTGATGCTCTATCCACTGAGCCAAACCGGTTAGGGCAAGGGACAGACTTTATAAAAAATTCTTCATTGTTTAAAGTATTACATAAATCTCCTTTCCCCCCATTGACCTCTACCCAGCCACTCCCACCCTCCAGCACATGCCCTCACCCCCCTACTGTCTATGCCCATTGATTATGCTCATATGCATGCATACAAGTTCTTTGGTTGATCTCTTACCTCCCTCCCTCCCCCCCCCCCCGCACCCCGCTTCCCTCTTAGATTGGACAGTCTGATGCTTCTATGACTCTGGCTCTATTTTTGTTCATCAGTTTGTGTTGTTCATTATATTCCACAAATGAGTGAGATCATGTGATATTTGTCTTTCTGCAACTGGCTTATTTTGCTTAGCATAATGCTCTCCAGGTCCATCCATACTGTTACAAATGGTAAGAGTTCCTTCTTTTTTGCAGCAGCATAGTATTCCATTGTGTAGATATACCACAGTTTTCTAATGCACTCATGTGCTGATGGGCAGTTAAACTGTTTCCAAATCTTAGCTATTGTAAATTGTGCTGCTATGAACATAGGGGTGCATATATCCTTTCTGGGTCAAATGGGAGTTCCATTTTTAATTTTTTGAGGAAACTCCATACTGTTCTCCACAGTGGCTGCACCAGTCTGCATTCCCACCAGCAGTGCAAGAGGGATCCTTTTTCTTCACACCCTCACATTTTCAGAATTTTTCTTTTGGGTTTGAAAACTGCTAAATCTAGTCAGGATGGTTAAGTAACATTGCCAGTCAATTGTATGCTGTAAATTACAAGCCTTAGGGATGGGATGTTCTTTTTTCTAACTGGAAAAGGAAATGATGTAATACAACATGTTATTCTACTACTGAAAATCTTTAATGATTTTGCTGGTTTCTAAAACAGTGTAAGTTTATATATATCCTAGAGGCCCGGTGCACAAAATTTGTACATGGGGTGGGGGGAGTCCCTTAGCCCAGCCTGCACCCTCTCGCAATCCGGGACTGCTGGCTCCTAACTGCTTGCCTGCCTGCCTGCCTGATTGCCCCTAACCACTCGCTTGCCTGCCTGATCACCCCTAACCACTCTGCCTGCCTGCCTGATCACCCCTAACTGCTCACCTGCCTGCCTGATCACCCCTAACTGCGTCTGCCTTGGCCCTGCCGCCACGGCTTCATCTGGAAGGGCATCCGGAAGGTTGTTTGGCTGTCTGGTCTAATTAGCATATTATGCTTTTATTATTATAGATGAAAGAAGAATAAGCCATGAGGGTGAGATCCACATGATGGATGAATGGCCTTAGGAGAAGAAATGCCAGAGAGCTTTCTCCCTCTTCCTGTCTCCACCATGTGAGGATGCAGGGAGAAGGTGGCCATTTATAAGACGGCAAGAGGGTCCCCACCAGGTACTGAATCTGCCAACACCAGCCTCCCAGCCTCCAGCACTGTGAGAAATCAATGGCTATTGTTCAAGTCACTTGATCTATGGCATTTTGTTAGACCAGCCGGAGCTGACCAAGACAGAAATATAAGAAGAAAATTTAAACACAGATTGGCAGTGTCTAAAAGGGTTTTGGTGCTTTGGGGAGCAGAAGGGGCGGAAACAGAATGTTGTATCTCTCCATCTTGGGTCCTGAAACCCTGAGGTGGTTTTTTCTTATCGTAGGAAAAGGTAGGAGGGGATTGAAGTCCCAACTTGGCAGCCATCTGAAGAGCTGCCCAACGGGCTGCCGCAGTGGGCCTGCCAGCTTCTTTATGGCTGAGTCAGGAAGGCCAGGACCCGCTGCGGTGCGCCTGGCCTGCGTACATTCCCGCTATTAGCAGTCAGTGCTGGAAGGTGCACTTACGTTCACCCTGCCTATCTGGGCTTATCGACCTGCAGCCCAAGGCTGCGGAGAAGCTGGGGCTCACTCGAGGGAAAACCTGAGTGCTGTTCACGCCCCCAGACATTTTCCACTCCCGCTCACCTCTGCTGCCGGAAAGCAGAGCGGGGGAGAAATAACAAGATCCAAACCACTGGACAAAATCGTTACTCTATTCATTAAAAAGCTGTCTCGCGCAGATTGGACCTGAGAAGCAATAAAGCGATGAGGGGAAAGGAAGGCTCCACACCCACCACTAGTATTGAGGTTGCAACTGACAGATCATAACATTTACCAATTGTAAACGCACATGTTGATGAGTTTTACTGAATTGGGTGAGTTTTACTGGAGATTCTGATTCAGTAGGTCTGGCTGGTGCCTGAGAATTTGCCTTTGCAGCAAGTTCTCAGGTGCTGCTGACACTGCTGGCCTGGGGACCACACTTTGGGAACCTCTGCTCTACTGAACTCCTGGCCATTTCCCTTCTTACCGCATGATGAATTCCTTAAAGCATAATCTCAACTTGTTGTGATGTCGATAGAGTTTTGGGTCAGCTGGAATTTCGGCCAAAAACACTTGGGCTACTTCCAGTGGTCCCTGAAGGAGAAAGCAGGAAAATAATACTCACATTGGAAATAAAGCGACATTACTTGGAAGAAAATCTGGGCACGATTTCTTAATTTGAACATTTAATTTTGTAGTTGGTTTGATCAAAACAAATAAAAATATAAAGGGAGGTCTTAAACTCTTCAGGGATCTTTGATTCTCAAGGAGGAGTCTGGAGTTTTCAGAGAATTCTCAGAAGCATAAACGTATTTTCTTAATCAAATGCTACTAATAATAGGTTTCCTTGAATATATAAAGATAATGATGCTACATCGAAGGGTATGTGCTTTGAGTTGCTTTTATAAAAATGGGGATTGTCTTGCTCCTTCCATTCAGATTCATTTGCTCAGTTGCCCTAGAGGGGAATGTAGAGCACATATGTAGTTCACGGTTGTGGGCTGATACAGTCTTCTATTTTCATCAAAGGATTGGGACTTACAAAAGCAAAAGCTTCCTAATGTTTTCTGATCTTGGAAATATAATAGTCATTTCTCCTCTCTGCTATTTTTGTTCCCTTGACGTTATGTGGACACAGAATTTTGTAGGGGAGTCCAATTGTGCTGAGTGAGGAAAGAGTCACAGTGCTCAAGAGTTTCTGAGTGTGGAGGTGTGGACAAGAGCGGATTTAGATCCGAAATTAAAGTGGTCCATTGGACAGAGTACTAAGCTGGCATCTTCCTCTATCTGAGACTGGGTTAATTAATCCATGCTGAATTTGGGAGTCAGGATTCTAACGGGTCTGAGAAGATCCAGTCTGACCTAAAGTGGCCCAAGAAACCTGGTCCCAGGTCACTCCTGGTTAGCAAGGCTCCTGGCATGCTGGCTTCATCTGATGACTGACCCAGAAGTTGCATGTTCCAGACCCTTTCCTCATTCTCCTATAGGTTTCTTAGATTAGCCTCAAGCCCTGCAACAACTCTGGCTAAACTGGTCATGACTAAGCATTCTTCAATAGGACCCCAGGTCTCAATCATATTGCTGAGTCTGGTCCCAAGTCAGAAAGTGCTACTCCTTAGATAAGTGTTTCTCAACCTGTGGGTCGCGACCCCTTTGGGGGTCGAACGACCCTTTCACAGGGGTCACCTAAGACCATCGGAAAACACATATATAATTACATATTGTTTTTGTGATTAATCACTATGCTTAAATTATGTTCAATTTGTAACAATGAAATTGGGGGTCACCACAACATGAGGAACTGTATTAAAGGGTCGTGGCATTAGGAAGGTGAGACCCACTGCTCTAGGCCTTAGATGGTCCACTCAATCTCCAGGATTTCTTTTCTACCTTGGGTTGTTGCATAAGCAGAAGAGGTCACTCAAAGTGTTCTGAACCTCACAAGTCTACAGCCCAAATTGAGGAACATTATTTGTGTGCTGATCAGACTCCCCATGAACCTCAAGGAAGGAAGGTGCAAACATATGAAAATCAAAATAATAAGAACCAGAGGAACTGCCACTAGCTCGTTTTGCTGACCTGATTCACGGTAGCTCCGACGGAGCCCTGCAGCACCATCTGAAGCATCTTGGCGTCAGGGGGCTCTTGGTGAATGGCAACTGCCAGCTGCAGGGTCTTCTTCTTCATATCTTCAATGGCAACTTCGATTGGTGTCAAAACAAACTGAACGTAAGACAGAAATGTAGGAAAGTCACTTTCAGATCTTATAAGCCATGGAAAACCTGGAGCTATGACTGAGGGCACCTGGATTTGAAGAGAAACTAAGAGACTTTCAGAGTAATTTAAAATAATCTGAAAAAAAATAAAATAAAAAATAAAATAATCTGGAAAGGTTAAGAGGAAGGAAGGGCCTAACATTTTTTGAGTGATTATTATGTTCCAAGAACTTTGCATACGCTTATTATTTACTCCTTTAAACAACCTCCTTCTTTTCTCCATTTTATAGTCCAAGAGGGAGTTGTAAGGTGAAGACAGTGCCATAAAAATGACACAGGTAGTAAACGAGAAGGCCAGAATCTGATTGTAATAATGTCTACATTTAAAATCCATGCTATTAAAAATAGAGCACTCAAGATTTTCTTTCCCACTATAACGCAAGATTTTGGCATCAGGTGTGCCTTCTCCAACTACCCTGAAGGTGCATTCCTAGGAAACAGAATTCTCTCAAGGGTCAATCTGCTGGCTGCTAAGTTCCGCTGGTTTAAGATATGATCCTTCCTGAATGTTATGAGTGAATTCATGTCCCCCTAAGTTCGTATATCAAAGTCTTAAGCCCTAGTACTTCAGAATGTGGCCTTATTTGAGATAAGGTCTTTACAGAGGTAACCAAGTTAAAGGTGGTCATTAAGAAGGGCCCTAATCCAGTATGACCTAGGTCCCTATAAGAAGAGGACATCTGGACCCAGAGCCATGCATAGAGGGAAGACAATATGGAGACACAGGGAGAAGGTGGCCATCTACAAGTCAAGGAGAGAGGCCTCAAACAGATCCTTCCCTCACAGCCCTCACAAGGAACCAGCCCTGCCAATACTTTGAATTTTGACTTCTGGTGCCGGGGTCCAACCCCAGCGGGTCCAGGGGTCCCCAAAGGTGTGGACGGAGTCGGCGAAGAAGGAATGACACAGGGACTTCTCCAGCCAAGTTCTGGTCTGGATCTCCAGAGAGGTTCTGCTTCGGATCTCCAGCGAGGTTCTGTAGCCATGTTCCCTCGCTAGGTTCTCCAGCCAGGTTCTGTCCAGGCTCTCCAGTCAGGTTCAGTGTCCAGGTTCCAGTCAGGTTCTCCTGCCAATCTCTGTAGTCAGGTTCAGTCCAGGATCCCTTGCCATGTTCTCCCGCTAGGCTCTGTCTCTAGGCTCCGAGGCCAGTCCCTCTCCAGGATCCTCCGGCATGCTCTCTCCAGCGAAGTTCTTCTGTCTCTAGAGAACGTTCTGTGTAGGTTCTGTGCCTAGGCTCTGTCTCTCTTGGTCCTGTCTTCCAAGCCCTGTGTTCTGAGTTCTGTGTTCTGAGTTCTGAGTTCTTCTGTCTCTAGGCTCCGTGTGGGTTCTGTCTTCTTGATTCTGTTCTAAGTTCTGAGTGTTTCTGTCTTGTTACAACTGTATTTATACCAGTTGATTCAATCCTATCAATCTCTATTACAAAGGTTAGGGCGTTTCTTATCTCCATTCCAGGGAGAAAAGATTATGTAGTTTAAGCATGATTGTTCGTAGTTAAAGGGATTAATTACCCGCCTGGCACTTAGTTGAAGGGTTTTATTCCCTCCCTAACTTCAGGGGAAAATCCCTACCTGGGGATTCAACCTTTCTCGGAGAGGTGACTTTGGTTAAAACACAGCGCCAAGAAGGTGAGCAAACATATTAAGAACCGTATGCCATATATGCCAGGTCCCTTGAAACAGCAAGGATGGACCGGCTCCCGGCATTCTGGCCTTCAGAACTAGGAGGCAATAAACACAGCAGATGCCTTCTGTTATTTGAGCCACGCAATGTGGGACTTTGTTAAAACAGCCCTAACAAATAAATATATTGAAGTTTTCAGAGAACAAGAGATGGCCAAGAAAAATTATAAAGGCTCCTCTTGGGACCATGGGTTTATTTTTGTGCTATGCCTTTATGTTCTAGTGTCCCAAAGTCCAAAACAATAAGAAATACAGCAGATGCCTTCGAAACCATCCTCCTCTTAACGGAGTCACTAGTTCAGGCTTTCCTTGTCCTTGTGAAACCCACTATCTGATGTGCTTGCTGAACACCTGAGCATGTGGCCCACTCTCCAGTGAGCTCAGTCACTTCTGCTTTTGCCCGGAGAGGTGTGTAGTCATCACAATTCACCTGTGTTTATTAACCAACTTGATTATGCCTGTTATACTTGTTATTTGAATGACCTAATCTAATAATGCTCAAACTATGGGTGTGGAAAGGGAAAGAGTTGTTTCTATGAAAACCAAGCTGATTGCTTGGGCAAAGCGCTATGAAAAGTAGTTGCTATAAAGATTCCTGCCATATTAGGTGTGCACAAGACAACTATAAAAGGCTAGGGTTAAAAAAAATCATAAAAATCCAGGAGGATTCTGCCGGCAAGGATCTTTAAATTCTCACTCTGCTTTATATAAATAAAAACTGAAAGTTATAGACAGTGCATTATGGGTGGGGTTTACATAAGACAATGCTGAATTGTGATAGCCCAACCCAAAATCACAGAGAAGGTTTGGCCCTGTATAAAATAAATGACAAATAAGTGTACATGGATGTGTTTTAAAGTAAAACTAAAATGTTTAAAGTACGGTTAATTTTGAACGATCTGTGGCCTGAGATACTTTCGTGATCAGTCCCATGGATGAGACGTCTCCCGTATACAGAACCCCAGAAGAGAGAGGGGTCCTTCCTGTCAGTACAGATGAGGAAACTGAATGAAGACAGGGGCTGAGCAATGTCGCAGGAGGAAGCTGGGCCTGGGAGGCAGTGGCCTCCTTATCCACTTTGCATGGAGCCCTTCCTCCAGCTTCACCCCTTGTCCCTGGGGCTGCTTGCCTGCGTTCCTGTCTCTAATAACTAACCACCCGCCGGCGCCTAACTCACCTGTAAGCCTTTACAGATATAAAGACTTAATACAAAGTGTTTAAAATGTAAATATATACAGGTCATACGAATGTATCACTAAAATACACATCTAAAGTATAATTCTGTAAACATTTATATGAAAGATAGAACTTTAAAATAGAAACTACTTAAATATAAAGTAGTGCTATGAAATACGTAGCTGCCTCAATGGAATTCCCTGGCACCACAAGAATGAGAGAACAGCCACTAAAATGGTATTTCCAGTGTGTCCCTTTTTAGATTTCACTCCAGTCTGCCATGAAGGAGGCTTGTGTTGCCCACTCATTCAGTGGCAGCCTCAGTCCAGAGCCCGTCCCCAGCGGGGCCCATTACCTCCTCCTTCTGGATGACGCTGATGCGGGTCTTGATGTAGGGGAAGGCGTGCATGGTGGTCAGCACGGTATTCCGCCGGTACTGCTCGTGCAGCTCTCCCCGCGGCCGCCCCTCCAGGGTGAAGGGGGTGGTGTACATGAACCTCCGCAGGTTGAAATTCTTCTCAAAGTAGGTTACCCTGTCTTTCATCTCATACTCATCAAAGTAAGGCTCCACAAAAGTGATTTGTATGTAGGCCTGAGGGAGAAAAGGCAGGGGAAGGAGGAGATGAGCGATTCTGCAAACAGCCAGCCAGGACGCACTGGAGAGGCATGCTGGAACCAGCGCCGAGGCACCGCCCTCTGAGTTCCCTACGGCCACAGAAGCTGAGTGCATCGGGGAGGCTTCAGCAGTCAGCCAGGCCTCCTCTCCACCCCAGGGAGAGAGAGCACAGCGAGAAGGAGAGGGCAGTGTGTCTCTGTAAAGTCACATCCACAAGCCACCCCTCCTGACTGAGCCAACTGGAACTTGGCATGAGAGTTTGCAAACTGCTAGTCCAAAGAGACAAACGTTTCTTCCCAGAACAACCATGACTGCTGCACATTTGGTAGCATGGCCAAACGAAATGAAATGGACAACACCAAGTGCTGACAAAGATGGGGAGCAGCTGAAACTTTCATACACTGATGGTGGGACTGCAGAACGGTACAGTCACTTTACGAAACAGTTAGATTACACTGACCACAGGACCCAGCAATCCCACTGCACGTGCATCCCCAAGAGAAATGGAAACGTATGTTCAAGTAAACACCTGTACACAAATATCTGCAGCAGCATTATTCAGAATAGACAAAACTAAAAACATCCCAAATGTTCCTCAAGTGGGGAAAGGATAAACAAATGGTGGTACATCCAGGCAATGGGATACTACTCGGCAATACAAAGAATCAAACTACCACACCATGGATGAGTCTCAAGTGCGCTGTGCTAAGTGAAAGAAACCAGACTCAAAAGGCTATCGTGGGATTCCATGGATTTCCTGTAGAATGTCACTGACATGACGTTCTGGAAAAGGAACAATTGCAGAGACAGAATACAGATCAGTGACTGGCAGGGGCTTAAAGCAAAGGGAGGAAATGGCCACAGAGGTGCACAGGGAAATACTTTGGCGTGATGCAACTCTTACGTATCTTGATCATGGTGGTGGTTACATGTGTTTGTCAAAACTCACAAAACACCAAAAGAGCCAATTTTTATTGCATGTACCCCATTAAAACACACACACACACACACACACACACACACACACGCAGAGTGAATGAGGGCACTTAACTAAGAAAGAAGGTCTCTTTAAAAAACTAAAACAATGACAATGACCATAGCGATTACAACACCCGCCCACTGAAATGGATGGGTGAGGTCACTGATCTCAGAGCATAAATCACTATTTAGTGTGATGAAATCTGGTCATAATTCTGGGTTCAGTTTCTTATTTAAACTCTCACAACCTACTCGGGGTATTTTAAAAAAGGGAAGAAGAGCACCTTGTGTCAGAGATGTCACCAGTGACTCTCCAGAGCATGTGCTGTGCACAGATCATTGTGGGCACACGGCCAATTCCCACTTTCAAAGACCTCAAACATTTCTGTCTGAAGCTTAGCTCAGGTCTGACCAGTTAATCTTCAAACCTAGACTAGGGGATGTGTCTAAAATGAGCAAGTCTTCTGAAATATGCAGAAAAACAAACTATTACATTTGGCCCATTCCTCCCTACTTGCATCATCTTCTTAATATCCTGGAGGGCAGTACTGGGAAAAGAGTATGGACTCTTCATCGTGTAGCCCTGCCAGACTGCAGCTGCTCCTCTGTCCCCAACCCTTAATAATTCCTTGACCTTGCATTATTTCCAACAGTTTAGAACAGCCATGGGCAAACTACGGCCCGCGGGCCAGATCCTGCCTGTTTGATATGAATAAAATGATTGAAAAAAAAGACCGTACCCTTTTATGTAATGATGTTTACTTTGAATTTATATGAGTTCACACAAACACTCCATCCATGCTTTTGTTCTGGCCCTCTGGTCTAGTTTAAGAACCCATTGTGGCCCTCGAGTCAAAAAGTTTGCCCACCCCTGGTTTAGAATGTTCTCTCATGAACATATGTCTATGGGCTGGGAAAGAGGCATCCTTCTGTGGTGTAATCTTATATAATAAAAGCCCAATATGCAAATTGACCAAATGGCAGAACGACCAGTGGATCGACCGGTCGTTGTGATGCTGACTGACCACCAGGGGGAAGATGCTTAATGCAGGAACTGCCCCCAGCCCACAGGCCAGCCAAGGTGAGTGCCAGCGGGGGCCCCCCACCAATTGTCCCACCGGTCGCCCCACAGATCGGCCCTGATTGCCGGCCTGGCCTAGGGACCCTACCTGTGCATGAATTTTGTGCACTGGGCCTCTAGTGAAGAATATATCTGATCTTTGCATTTCTAGGCACAGTGTCGGTATAGTACTTTTCAGAGTTTTGTGCCATTCTAATGAATTATCTAATCCGAGGGGTGAACAGGAATGTCCAGGTTTGTAGCCATCTGGATAGAAGTGTGGGTAGCTCAGGGGCCCTACTTGAGGCTGGTGTCTCAAGTGAGAGCAGTCCTATGGAGGACTGAGCCTGTCACTGGTGGTGTGTGATGTGAACTCCTGTGGTGAGTGTCAGAGTGTACTGCAGTCCACCTAGTTAGGGGTGAGACAGGACACACCCTCATATGAGAAGTGAGGAAACTGAACTCCAAGCCCTTTGCATCATTCCCCAATAGCACATTCGCCTGCACTTGCCTGGAAGGACTACCTGCAGCCTGAAAAAGTTATCAGTGAGAAGGTTGCATCATTTTTTTAAATCCTTACCTGAGGACATGTTTATTGATTTTAAAGACAAGAAGAGAGAGAGAAGGGAGGAGGGGGTGAGGGGGAGGAGAAAAGAAGGGAATAAGGGAGGGAAGGAAGGAGGGAAGATAGAGAGGGGGTGAGGGAGGGAGGGAGGGACAGAGACAGAGAAACATCAATGTGAGAGAGAAATATTGATTGGTTGACTTCCATACATGCCCAGACCAGGAATCAAACCTGCAACCCATGTATGTGACCTGACCAGGAATCCAACCTGCAACCTTTTGGTATCCAGGATGATGCTCTAACCAACTGAGCCACCCAGCCAGAACGGGTGCACCTTTTTAACATGTTTTAAATTGAGGGTTCTATTAATAGTATGGTTTTGAGGATGAAGGGCTCTGAGTGTGAGTACTGGTTTCGGCACTTGAGTGACCACGGAGAGTTGCTTAACCACTTAACACCTCAGTTCTCTCACCTGTACAATAGGAATAACTACACCTACTTCAAAGGGCCATCGGAGAATGCAATGATGTATGTAAAGGGCCTAATGCAGTCCCAGGTACAGAGCTGGTGTTTAATGAGCAGTAGCTTTTATTGTGATTCCTACTTTTGAGTGTGGTTTCTTTAAGATCTAAACAAACAGCAGTTGAACCCTAGACAGAAAGACTTGGCTGCACTGAAATGACTTGGGGAGCCCACCAGAGGAGGTCATTTTATGTTCTTGGGGTAGAGCAAAGGGAATCAGAGCCTGGTGGCTATTTTTTGCAAATATCCCCATACCTTGTTAGGATCCAGCTTGGTTTTGTCTACAGGAGCAGAGTCTTTTATCACTTCCACAGATTCTGCACCAAAGCATTGACTATAAAATCCCTAGGTAAGAGAAACCGACAAATTAGAAAGGTTATTTTAATGTAACGCAAGTCTTCATCTCTCAGAAGTAGAATAAGGTTGGAACAAGTGTAAGGGACAACTTGCTTACTGGTCACTGAAAGTCCCTCTGATCTAATGAGGCAAGTTCAGCCTTTCCTGAGACAAAAGTAAAAACATAAGGAAGTGCAGCACTGCAAACCGATACATGCTTCCGTACAGTATGCATGCTTCACCTCAAATGCAACCAGCGCCGTCATATTTCCTGAAGCGGCTCCAGGGGTATGGCACTATTCACTTCTTGCCTGTTGTACCCTAGGAACTTGGAGGTCACTAGCCTTTCCATAATGTGACAAACCACAGCGCACAAGAAGACCAAATATATGCCTCTAGCCCTAAGTTGGGGGAACATTAAGAAGGCCAGTATCCTGGGGTCAATTGCTAGTTCTCCTCGTGAGCTCAATGACTTTGGGTAAGTCACCTAACTACTCTGGGCCATTGCTTCTTTGAGCCACGTGAGGATTAAAGCCCCTTGTCTTAGTTGGCATGAATAGATAGTATGAGAAGAAACTTGGCAACTAAGGTGTTCTAAGTTTTATAGTCATAGTGGAACCTAAATGCAAAGCAATAGCGAGGAGTGAGTCTCTGGTTAATGGCTGTCAGCATTTCAGGGGACCCCCGTTATTCACCCTGAGAGGGTTTTGTTTTGGGGGCACTCCTTGACTTTCCTCCTAAGTTCTTGGTGCTTGGCTGTTTCAATGTCTGCTGCCTTTTTACCCCTCACTGTTCTTTATGCTGTTTCCCTTTTTCTTCAGCCTTTCCTCCAGGAACATGCTGCTCCCTTCTACTACATGCTGGATCATATGTAGTACCAGCAGGTTGAACTTGGGGCTGCCAGCCCATGGGTTGTGATACTGACTCTTATTTTCCTTGGATCAGCAGGAAGACTTCGTTATGCCACAGTCCATGGTGTGGCTACTGTGAGCATCTGTGTGTCAGAAGTGGGATGTGTTGTCCAGTGACACCAAAAGGATGGCCACAGCATTTTCAAAGGGCAATTCAGTCATTTGGCCAGATTACTTTAAAGTCAAGGTAATAATCTTCAATCTGAAAGTCTCATACTGAAATTTGGCAAGGGTTACAAGAAAGTAGATGACTTTGAATTTTGGATAGTCTGGAAAATAAATATTCACCCTATAAATATACAAACATTGACAAGCATACATAGAACCTTAGGAGAAAACTATCCAAATCTTGCTTTACCTCATGAACTCACCTAATACCTTCATATTATAAATGCAATGTGGAAAAATGTATATAGAGATCAAAGATAAACCCATGACTGTCTTTTTTCATAATGACCAACTCTAACTTTTTTGGTAAAGTATACAAGGCCAAGCACACAGAGTCACTTTCCTTACCTCTAGTCTATGAGAGATCTCAGGAAGCTTGGTAATCGCAGGCTCTTTGTAAACAAATTCTTGCTCATCCAAATCCCCAAATTTGGATCCATAGAAACCAACTCGGAAGTAGGTTCCAAACATTCTCTTATGACCCTGATGAGCAAAATAAGAAAACCTCTCCTAAGTTATGTACTTCAAGAGGATTCATTGCATTGCAAAGGATGGGAGCCTTTCATTGTTGTGTTATAAAGCAGTTTGTTCCTATGGAAAGTATAAACAGAAACCATGCCTTAAAATTTTTAATGTTTATGAAATGAATTTTGGAAATAATAACAAAAGAAATCCCATGAAAAATTTCTAGGACTTCTTTTAAGTGAATCTAAAAGATTCTCACATTGTCGGCTTGTGCAGTAATTCGAGCAGCCTTCTTTCATACTCTGAATTGGGGTCAGTGCTCTTGTTTGTTCCCAGCCCTTTTCTGTTTGGAAGGTGAGAACTAGAGTCATGATGTGCTCAAGGTAGATCACTCCCTAGAGAGGAAGGAGGGCTAAGCAATCTCTAGGTCAGGGTCACCTGCTGCCAGGTAACTGTGTTGGCCAGGATCCCCAGCTACCTTGCTAATGATGCTGTCAAAGGCCTTCTGCAGCTTGTCATGAGTGCAGGTCAGCTTCCGGAAGTCTCGATGCGCTTCCAGGATGGGGATGACCAGTTTGTAGACCTCATTCACTGTCTCATACAATCCTCCCTTGGAAAGAGAAGAAAATCAAAGAGAGTTTAATCCTTGGAAACTTAAGAGAAACCAGAGTTCATTATGTACTGGAGAATTTTTTTCTTTGTTTTTCTTAATCCTCATTTGAGGATATTTTTTCCATTGATTTTTAGAGAAAGTAGAAGGGAGGGAGGGGGGAGAGAGAGAGAAACATTGATGTGAGAGAGACACATTGATTGGTTGCCTCCTGCATGTGCCCCTACTGGGACAGGGTTGGAGCCTGCAACTCAGGTACGTGCCCTTGACCCAGAATTGAACCCATGACCCTTTGGTGCGTGGGCCAATGCTCTAACCACTGAGTGACACCTTCCAGTGCTGGAGAATGGGTTTATTATGGGCACCAGGATATTTTACAGAGCAGAAGTGATGTCTGAGTATCTTTGGGATGGCTATATAGCACTCAAACTGAACTAGACACACGCTAAATAGTTTTTTATGCTGATGTTAAGCAAGGAAAGGGGTTTTCACTGAAAAAAAGAAAAAAGAACAGGAGATTTGGAGCAGAAAATAAGAGCAATTTAGGAAGGCAGATTTAGCATACTTAAATGTCATCAGGGGCCCCCTCATGACCAGATGTTCAATGTATGCCTGAAAGGAGTTAGTAGGATTCTAATAGTTTATTTTCTTAAATTTCAGAAAAAATAGGAGTACATTGGACTTTTTTTCTGAATCCTGAAAAAGAAGTCAGGAAAAAAGAAATAAGAATATAGTTAAAACAATAATTAAAACACATAGAAGTTGTTGGTTGGAAACTTGGGAATTGAAAAGTAGAAAAGAAAAAAACATAAGTATGAAATAAAAATTAATCACCTAGATATAGTGGAGTATTAAATATTTAAGGAAGAGGGAGATTATTACAATGAAAATGCCCTGAATCTCAGTGACTTAATCCCCAGAGACTTTCAACTGGTATGACACAAGAATTTTTAAAACATGCAGTACATGACTATCTGGTCAGGGGCACTGACCTCTTTTTCCTTAGATTGTCAAAAAACAAAAACAAAACAACAACACAAAAAAACAATCAACACAACAATAGCTGTCTGGTGTAAATGAATCAGAATTATATTTTTTGTCAGATCAGCAAAAAGTATACTTTTTGGTGTGCTGCAGAATTTTAGTAATTAGTTGATGTGCCATGAGATGAAAAAGGTTGAAAATCGCTGACTTAATCTACATATATTTTCTTTGTTAGGAGTGTTTAGACGCAGATGAGGTCAATGAGGGGAGCCGCAGTGGTTTCCGCTCCCACATTCTGCGAGCTGGACCTGGCCGTGAAGATCCTGAGGGCGACTCAGTTGTTAGGAAGGAAGATGCTGCCGATTTATTCTTTCCCTCTCCCCCAATATTCTCCTCTCTGAGAGGGAAGATGAGGCAGGGAGAACATGCCTCATCGTTTATTGTGTAGCCCTAGGCAAGCCATTTCACCTCTCTGTGGCTTCGCTTCCACCCCTATTAAAAGGAAATAATGCTGTGAAACTGCTGCCCAGCCAATGAGCACGCGGTGAAAGCAGACTGTGGCGGTGGTGAAAGGCTTTCTCACCTCCCTGGAGAGCTGGTGCAATTTGCAGCCATCAAGGTCGTCCTGGCCATCCCTTGTCCTGCACACCCCTGCATATGTCCTCATGAAGTGGCACTGGCTTGGCCATTAAGGCCACATTCACAGCACCAGGAATTCAGCCCAGTGTGAGGCCAGGCTCCAGGAACACTGTGTGCACTCACCGTGCTGAACAGCTCAGCCGCCTGCTCCAGGAGGCCCACCAGGCCGCTCTCGGTGAAGTAGCGGCCTGAGCACACGCCATCCTCATCAGGCGACAGGGTATCTTCAGAGACTGCAGATTCCTCCAGCACATTGGAAGAAATATTCTGAAAGAAATGAAAGTATAAGCTTGGAGAACAGGGAAACCCTGCTAACAAAAGGCACTACGGGGACCCAAAGTGTCGGGATGAGAGCCACACTCAAAGATCTGCAGCAAGCCTGTGATTGTCAGGTCCAGGCCTGTGATTCCCCTGGGAAGAGGCCCTGGCGATTCATCATTCGGAGAGAACATATGAGCAACAGGCCTTCAAAACTCACAATTTTCTTTTTTTTTTTTTTTTAATAACCATTAGGAGCTTTAGAAAGGATACCTACCTCAATATAACAACAGTTGAACAACATTTAGGGAAATGACCATAAGGGACATCCAGCTGGGGTCATGGTTTTTAAAAGGCAAGGGCCAAATAACAGGTGACCAGACTCCTCGTTTCACCAGCTGAGTGAACCTCTTACTTTTTGGGGGTGTTTTTCTGAACATTGCTCCTCCTGACTTGACTTTCAGATGAAGAACCACAATATTATACGACAGTAGCAAATTAGAATGTCTTCTCCATGGAAAATTTTATGGTAATGTAGCAGTTATCCTTTTTACCCCAAACATTTTGTTACTTTCTACATGCCTTTCCTTTACTTAAACTGTAGAGTTGGAAGTCTCTGGCAAAGAATGCAGTGGCTGAAGCCAGGTCTAGGGTGAACCCCCGAGAAACACAGGGCGGCACTTACTCTTGGGGCTGTGGAAGTGCTAACCCTGAAATTGCTTGACCCTGAGAGTATTACCTTAACCTCTGCCTTACTGCCGCAAATGCCTCTTTCCAGCTCTGGACCTGAGAGGTCAAGAGTCATTTTCTTCAACCTGTCTCCCAGCTGTGGAAGAAATGCATATGGAGCATGGAAGAAATGGGAAACCTTTCTAGCTTAAGGAATTGCAAACATCATACATGTCCCTTCCTATTCCTGCACTCATGGCAGGCATAACTAATCAATCATAGCACTCTTTCCCCTGAAGCTTAGATACAGTCTCAAAAGTCTTCTCAGCATCGTACTCTAGTCAGCCACTACCAATGGACCAGAGTTGGCTTTTGGAGTAATATATGTCTGCCTCCTGGCTTGGCTAGTAGGATCAAGTGAATCTACCTTAGCAATCTAGGAAAAGAGAGTTGTTATGGTCCTATGTCTTCACCTCCAATATTGTAATGCAGTTTTAGGAATATAGGAGGCTTTCAGAATCTTTTGTAACCAATCTTTCTTCCAAACCTGGTCTTTCTATTATGATGATTCTGGATTGGAGATAACAGAAGGTCCAAAAGATTCATTTGAAAGAATCTAATAACCCCCAAAGCAAATACTATTAGAACTGTATGCAATTTCCTACATGCAGAGGAACAGATTTGAAGTTATATAGCTTTATTAGCTGTAGTCATAGGAAAAAGATTCTGGGCAGACTTTCCTGGCTTCAGAATTAGGAGGTAAGAGTAACAGCAGTATCTGAGACTGCATCCATATCCACACTTGTGGAGTAAATATTGTACTCTGGGGCATAGCGTTTCAATGATCTCAGTTCTGTAGAATTCAGTGGTCTCAAAGTTATTTCTCTTTCACAGATTTATTTATCTCTAGTTTACAATTCTTTTCCAAAAATTCATTTTTTTAATCTTTTTTTTTATTGTCTAAAGTTTACATGTGTCCTTTTTTCCCGATCGACCCCCCCCCCCCTCCTTGGCCATTCCCACCCCCAAGGGCAAGCCACCAGGGGCCAGTGTCTGTGTCCATTGGTTATGCTAATATGCATGCATACAAGTCCTTTGGTTGATCTCTAACCGCCCCCACATCCCCCCAAATTCAATTTTATTGGAGCAGAACAAGGTTGAAAACTAAAGCACAAAGCATCTAAGAACTCAACACTGAACATCTGTTGTTAATGCTGCCAGAATTCCTTTATCCTTTGCACAGTAAAGCCTCCTGGAGAACCATCCATAACTTCAGGTGTGGACCTCAACTCTGGCCCAGCCAATTCCACTTCTCATTCCATTCCTCTGGCCATTCTGATTGGTTCAGGCAGGAGAACACGACCCCATCAGAACCAATAAGATGCACTGAGGCTTTCTCAGCAACTGCTAGGAATGAGGCATCTGTCTGTTCTCCTGGACTTGAACCTGGGAAGATGTAAGCCTAAGTGTTTCTCAGTGAGTGTGGGAAGCCTGTGAAGAATGAAGGTGACATAACAGAAAGCAGAGACAGGAAATGGTTTTGACACTGAGTTCTGATGACATTGTTTGGGTCCTTAGGTTCAGTTTGGCGGGTTCACCTCCCTCATGCTAGCTGATAAATTCCATTTTTTTCCTTCTGTCACTGTAGGTTAGGTGTTCCACCCCCTGGAAGTATATATTTCCAAATGGATGTGGTATGTCTCCTTTGAGAGAAAATTGGCTCAAAAGCATCAACATAATTTGGCTTTTCTTCTGTAGCTGAGAACACCTAATTTACCATGTTCTGTGTATCATGAAGACCTCTCACTTCTCAGTTCCTTCTGCCCTCCCCTTTGCCTTCCTTGTTCTTCTGAGTTATTCCTTTACCTCCAGGCTGGGTCATATTATAAACATTCATAGCAACTTTATTATTGCATTAACTATAATTATAAGTAAGGAATGAAATAGTTATATGATGTCATTTTCCCTGTTGAGAATGTAAAGTTCATGGGGACAAAACAGGTGCTTAATAAATATCATCTAAATGAATGAATGAATGGATAAAGAATATTAAAAAATACAGCTATATGCACCCCTCAATGCAGGAACAATGTGAAGTGTTCTGTTGGTTCTAGAATAACTATTCTATCTCACCTTGGCCTGACTTATTATAAGCAAATCAACCAAATTCTTGGTGAAATTAAAATGGTAAGGATTACCAATTATTAAAGTGATAAATATAAAATAGAATAACTGAGAAAAAGTATAAAAGAATAATAGTTCAGCTAATGAAACAAGAAAAGAGGACAATTCAATTCAAAACTAAGTGATAGACCTAAAGATTTCGGGGCACTGAAAGTCTATCACTTGTAATATTTACCCTTGATAAAAACAAGTGGCCAAAATAAATTGGAGGAAAGAAGTAGATACATCTAAAATGATTTTTATAACTTTCTTCACTTTTCTGTGATTCAAAAACCTAATGTGATTTTTTATGGGATGAGAATTAAATGTTTGGCTTTTATAACAAGTATTTCTGAATTGAGAATATAATTTATTTGCAGAGAATGAAAAAATAGAATATTTCTGCTATTGAAGACCATAAAAAAAGAGGAGTTACTAATATGAGGCAATACCCAGCTTAGCAGGTGGACAGTATTCTAGGAAACAGAAACTCCTGGCTCTACCAGCAACAGACTCAGCGACTTATTTTCTCTGCCTGTGTAAGCTACTTTCAATTGCCCCCTCTTTCTGGTTCACATGGCATCACAAAATTACCTTGAAAAACAATAATGAGAACAAAGCCTTTTATAAAACCAGTCATGTAAATTCAAACAAGAATAATGCAAACACTTGTAAATGACTTTGTGAGTCTGGCTTGCAAAGGGCTCAATTACTGTACTTGTTATATTGTTCATGGTTTTAGGGTTGGTCATTCCCACAGATTATGTTTCTTAAAAGAAAAGTACTCATAACACTTTTGTTTCCTCTAACTACTGTGTTAAACCATTTAGCAAAAGCAGTCCCAGTGGCCTCTTAGCATCCTAGCCTGAACCAATTTTCAGCCTGGCAGACAAGTTCCCTTTTCTGCCTATGGGCAATATTCAGCCTATCATGAGAAAATATTAATTCAGCCCCCCTTTTCCCTTAGCATGTCGATTTGGTTCTTCCTTGATTTTTGGGCCATGAGGGAAATCATTTCTACAATGTTTGGAAAATTCTCTCATGGTTGTCAGTATACTGTGCCAACTATGAGTCTTTGAGAAAGCGTTTAAATAACCTTAGAAAAAATGCTCTCTCAGTTTCTTTATCTGTCTGCCTGCTTCACTGGTTGGTGGGGAGGTCAAATGAAGTCACGGATGTGAAAGTGTTTGGTAATGTCTAAAGTGCCTCTGCACTTATTGTAATCAATAATTTAATAAACCAAACAAACCAAGATGGTACAGCAATGAGAAGAGGCAAATAGAATACACTAATGCAGGTTTTTCAGCTTTGGTACTATTGATATTTGGAGCAAGATACTTCTTCGTGGGGGGAGCTATCCTAAGCATTGTAGAGTGTTTAGCAGCATCCCTGCCTTATACCTATTAGATGCTAGTAGCACCTTCCCTCCTCTCCCCAAAGGTAATATCAAAAAATGTCTCTAGACATTGTCAAATGCCCTCTGAACTGGGGAAGGGGGGGGATTGCCCCCAGTTGAGAAGCACTACCCTGCAGGAAAAGCTGAACATGCCCCACACCTGAAAGCTGACGCTGCCCACGGGCAGGTAGCTGTGGTCCTCTAGCATGCTCAGATATTCCGCCACCAAGGCAGCCGCGTGCACCAGGCACATGGCGGCCTCCGTGTAGCACTTCTTCTTGGAGTGTTTCTCTGCCATGTTCTGGAGCCAGGTCAGCCGCAGGTCGGGAGATGTCTGGTAACTCTTGGCAATTCTGAGGACAGAGTGAGAAAGTTTCAAGGACAACTGGTTAATGACACTGTTTTTCTACTGTGTGTGGCCACTTTTTTTCCCCCCAAGAAATTCCCCTCCCAGAGTTTACCTACACATTCAGAATATGAGAGAAAAGGCCAACATTTATCAGTCCAGCTGTTTTCACTCCATGTCTAAGGTGTTTTAAACCCCAAGGAACAGCATTTAATTAAAGCTTTATGGGAAAAAAGAGACCTGATAAAATGGTATTTATGTTAATGGATCTCTAGCAGTTTTCTTCCTTTTCTTTCCTTTCTCTCAAAAAACAGAAGACGAAAGTACTGTCTTTTTTAAAAAAGAAATATTTTACTGATTTTCTACAGAGAGGAAGGGAGAGGGATAGAGAGCCAGAAACATTGATGAGAGAGAAACATTGATCAGCTGTCTCTCGCACACCCCCCACTGGGGATATGCCCGTAACCAAGGTACATGCCCTTGACCGAAATCGAACCCAGGACCCTTCAGTCCCCTGGCCGATGCTCTATCCACTGAGCCAAACCGGTCAGGGCAGTACTACCATTCTTATTTCATCATAGCAGAATGATTTTGTCTTTGTAAGTAGTTTCTCCCGAGGCAGTGCTGCGAAGCAAAATTTTAAGCTACAGAGTAAAATATGATTTTTTAAAATAAAACTGTACCTGTATGTCTGAATATAATAGTAAAAACACATAAGAAATAATTCATATAACAGTTGATAGTTCTTTTCTCTCACTCTATACTAAGTGGAAGATAGTGTTATAAAATGGGCATCTTACTTTAAATTAGGGAGATCTTCCTGATAACTTGTACCTGAATCAACTCTCTCTCTGAATAATTAATTTCTACCAGTTTCTATAAACAGTTTTGTATGTATCATCCAAAAGAGTATGCCCACATGGCCTGTGATAATAACATTAATAAGAACTCCACCGTGACAAACCTTAGAGCAGTGGTTCTCAACTTTCCTAATGCTGCGATCCTTTAATACAGTTCCTCATGTTGTGGTGACCCCCAACCATAAAATTATTATTATTTTTTTTTCATAAAATTATTTTCATTGCTACTTCATAACTGTAATTTTGTTACTGTTATGAATCGTAATGTAAATATCTGATATGCAGATGTATTTTCATTGTTACAAATTGAACATAATTAAAGCATAGTGATTAATCACAAAAACAATATGTAATTATATATTCAATATGTGTTTTCCGATGGTCTTAGGCGACCCCTGTGAAAGGGATGTTCGGCCCCAAAGGGTTGAGAACCACTGCCTTAGACCCTCAAGTGACACCCTTTTGATTTCATCAGAGAAGGTTACCTGTACATGAGATCCATAAGCATCTCAGGATCTTCCTGAAATTCCCTCATTTTCACTGTGTCATATAGGATGCTATTCAGATTGCAGAGAAGTTCCTCGACCTGCAAAAAAGTGTAGAAAAAGTAATCTTCACTTTGTAGCCCAGGGTAATGAGTTAGAATTGCACTGAAGTGCAAGGGCAGCAGGAGCAGGCTTCTCTAGGAGAGGAGAGATTGCGAGTGGAGGGGAGTCTAGACTGGATCCTCTGTGGCCTTCACCTTTGCAGGTGAAAAAGAATTTAGTGTGAACTAGTTCCAGTTATTTGCAACCTGAAGAGTCCTAAAGTATAATCCAGAACATCAGGGCTGTTTATACCAAGTAGGAGACAGCTTAGCACATCAGCTTAGGTTCTACATTATATATCTATATAGCTATATCTATATCATCTATCATCTATCTATCTATCTATAACATACAGAAACACTGCCATTAATCAGCACGCTTTATTCCAGAAACTTCCTTAGCAGAGGAAGACAGACTGGCAACTGTGATCCTTAATGTTCATTACCCACAGTAAATGAGACCGAGGCTACCTGAGCACTTCATATATATATACATACATATCCTATATAATAAAAGGTAAATTGTCCCCTCAACTGGGAGTTTGACCAGGAGTTCAACCTGGAGTTAGACCAGGGTGTTGGGCTAGCCCCCGCCCCCTGATCGGCCCCCCTCAACCCCGATGGGGCCGGCTGGCCGAACCCCACCTGTGCACGAATTTGTGCACTGGGCCTCTAATCCTATCTAATAAAAGAGAAACATGGTAATTAGCGTACGACCACTACCCTTCCCATTGGCTAATCAGGGCAATATGCAAATTAACTGCCAGCCAAGATGGCGGCCGGCAGCCAGGCAGCTTAAAGTGAACATGAGGCTTGCTTGCTTCAGTGATGGAGGACTCCAACGTTCCCCGCCTGCCGCTGCAGGCCTCTGAGCTGCAACTCTAAGCAACTATGTTACAAATATAGAAGCTAAACAAAGCCCCAGAAACCTGCTTTAGTCCGTCGGGCTTCAGCCAGCAGGATCGCAACATTGTTTCAAATACAGACGGTAAACAAAGGCCAGAAACCTGCTTTCAGCAGCGGAGGCCTAAGAGCTAGAGCCAAGCCTCAAAGCTAAAGCTGGCCCAGAGTAAAAAAAAAAGAAAAAAAGGAGCGGTTGGGAGCTTCAGTCACTCGCCCGCCTGAAAACAGCCCTTAGCCCCTCACCCAGACTGGCCAGGCACCCCAGTGGGGACCCCCACCCTGAAGGGTGTGTGACCAGCTGCAAACAGCCAGCATCCCCTCACCCAGGCTGGCCAGGCACCCCGGGGGAGACCCCTACCCTGATCCAGGACACCCTTCAGGGCAAACCAGCCGGCCCGCACCCGTGCACCAGGCCTCCATCCTATATAGTAAAAGGGTAATATGCCTCCCAGCACAGGGATCAGCGGAACCGAGAGGCCTCCCGGCACCGGGATCAGTGTGACAGGGGGCAGCGCCCAAACCTCCTGATCGCCCTGCGGCTCTGTGTGTGACAGGGGACGGGGCCACAACCTCCCTATCTGCCCTGCTCTGTTCGTGACAGGGGAAGGCACCCCAACCCCCTGATCACACACCCCCTGATCCGCCCTGCTCTGTGCCTGATAGGGGGAGCTCCCCAACCCCATGATCGCCCTGTGGCTCTGTGTGTGACAGGGTACAGCGCCCCAACCCCCTGATCGGCCCTGCTCTGTGGGTGATAGAAGGCAGAATCCCAACCCCCACCCCACAGGCCCTGCTCTGTGTGTGATGGGGTAGAGCCATAACCTCCCCATCGGCCCTGCCCTGAGTTTGAGAGTGGCGGTGCCCCAACACCCTGATCAGCCCTGCTCAGTGTGTGACAGGTGGCGGTGCCCCAACTCCCCTATCGGCCCTACTCTGTGAGTGACGGGGGGAGCTCCTCAACCCCCTGATCGGCCTTGCTCTGTGCGTGACGGGGGGAGCTCCCCAACCCCCTGATAGGCCCTGCTCTGTGCGTGATAGGGGGCAGCGCCCCAGCCCCCTGATTGGCCCTGCTCTGTGCGTGACAGGGAGTGGTGCTGCAACCTCCCCATCGACCCTGCCTTGAGTGTGACAGGGGGCGGTGCCCCAACCCCCCACTTGGCCCTACCCTGAGCGTGACTGAGGGTGGCATTGCAACCTCCCAATCCGCCCTGCTCTGTGCATGACAGGGGGCGGCGCCCCAACTCCCCAATCGGCCCTGCTCTGAGCCCGACCAGGGGCTGCACCTAGGGATTGGGCCTGCCCTCTGCCACCTGGGAGCAGGCCTAAGCCAGCAGGTTGTTATCTCCCGAGGGGTCCCAGACTGCGAGAGGGCACAGGCCAGGCTGAGGGACACCCCCCTGCCCCCCGGAGTGCACAAATTTTTGTGCACTGGGCCTCTAGTATATATATAATATGTAAAATAACATTATAGAACATTTATATATTACATATATAAGTATATAATGTATAACTATATACTTTATATATAATATATTGCAGTGTACATATATATGCATATACACACAGACATACACATATATATGAATTTATTATTATTGGCTGATCCCTAATTCATGCATGAGACAAGGCATGCTCTTCAGCCTACCTGGGTGGGAAAAAGGGTGGTCTGCATGGCTTTGTCCTCTTCGGCATAGGCCAAAATTGTCCTCAAGGATTTTCTCAGGTGCTCCTCGTTAAAGTCTTGTGCTTTGCCCACCAAAGATGCCAGAGACATGGTTACCTGCATCTTCACTCTTGCAAAGTTCTGCATCAGTTAAAAGAAAAGATGGAACAGTAAGAGGCACTCAGCTAGTAGATCATTGAAGGCAGTAGAGCCAGATACCAATAACTCTCATCATTGAAACTATCATCTCCTTTTCTCTCAATAAAATGTGAGGTGTCCTCTGCACAAGATTCATATTATTGTTTAAATGGCTTAAAAGGATGTTGCTCTGATATTAAATTTTCATGGAGGCCTGAGCAGCCTCCCTGCTGCCAGGCTGGCAGGTTCCTGTAAAGTGGGTCACAGGACGTCTCCTTTCGTGCCGAGATTCTTCTTCTTGGAACTTTATTTAAACTGCACAGAAGAACATGATCTCCAGCGCCAGGATTTCTGAGATTCTGGACCCTGGGTAGGCCGCCACTTTCTGTTTCTCCTTCCCTTCCAGGCCCATGGGAAAATATGACTATTCTAAGGGCCCCTGAGGAATGTTGTAATGGCTTTTAAATAGTTATGCCTAATGTAGTCTTAGGACCCTGCCTTTCTTCCATGGGCCAATTTATCTTTCAATATCACTTGAGCATGCTCATGAACATGACCACAAATGTAAATTCCAAAAGACCATATCAATATCTAGACCAGCTAAAGCAAAAGTTGACTCTTTTGCAATAAAATAGCACCAAAGGCTGCTAAGCTTCAATGAAAACTCAGGTGTAGTTTCAAATTCTCTTCCACAGGTCATTATGGAACCAGTCAACCAGAATTTATAAATAAAACAAACTCTTCAGAATCTCTATTCTGCCTGTTGTATTGCCCCCCCCCCCAGATGACAGCTTTGAATCTACATCTATTCATTTATTTTTTATTGAAACACCCACGTGGAAAACACTGCATTCATCAGTCTTGATGTTCATTTTTGGATGCAAATTTAAACAAAGGCTGCTCTCCCTCTGCATAGTCAATTGTTTTCTTTGCATAGGAAGAAGTAAATTGCAATCCTGCAAACATTTCCTCAACCAATGTTTTGCACTGACTTTCTCTATTGATTCTGGGTCACCCAGCTGGTCTGAGCTCTTACACTGATGGCTCCAAAACTGAATCTCATGAGGAGGTAGAGGGTGGCACAGGCTTGGCTCCGGGTGACGTCCATGCTGCTGCTGCAGTGATGCAGCACTCGCTGACACAGGTCCGCACACTGCTCCACCTCCTCCTCAAACAGCAAGTCGCCGAACTAGGAGAGACACAGGGGCTATTAGGCACTTTCATATGCTTTCTGGACTGGATGCTTGTTGGAAATATGCAAATATCTGCTTGGGCAAGCAAAAGCCCGGAAGAGTTCATGCATTGCTCCATAAAGATAATGAGCTACTTGAGTCAGAAGATGAAATGAAATGATGGAGTTGAGATTTAATTATGAACCGTACCACAAGGAATAGGGCTGTATAATTAATTGCATTGTTAGCCAGGTTGCATTCACTGGCCAAGTCACAACTCTGAAGGGATGATCCTGACTTACTGGGTTCCCTAAAAATTACTGGTGACTAAGAAAGAAAAATGACCCTGCTGGGGAGAGCAGAGTTCCACTTTCTAAATGGAAAAGATCCCATGTGGAAGGCACCAACTGAGATTCGCAGTAAAGCGGGAGAACGCCAACTGCCTTAGACCACCTTAAGGAACATCTATAGGCTTCAGGCTGCGAGAAAGAGAAATTTATTTCTAAACTTTCCGTTATTTTTTAAAATTCTTTATTGTTTAAAGTATTACATGTGTCTTCTTTTCCCCCTATTGACCTCTCTCCGGCTGAAACTTTCTGTTGTTTCATGGCATGACATTTTGAAAGGCTTACTGCTGGGTGTCATACACAGGACTTAAATCTCAGTCAGAGGCACTATTAAAGAAAAGGGGTGAAAGGCAACGTTGCTTAATGGACTTTTCCTCTGATGTCTCCAGTGAGTGGCCATTCCATATTTCTACAGTTCAGCCCACGTTTCAAATTTGAGAGCCCGTTTTTTTCCTCGCCATGGTGCATCTGCTTCCTTCCTGGGGAGACTTAAGACATTGACCGCGTCACTTAAGATAGGACGCTGTGGGGTTTGTGCACCTGAAGGGAGAAGTCTGACGCTAGACGAGAATCTTAACTCTTAATTAAGAGTAAGAAAACAAGCATTCTGTGTTTACCTTGGCAATGAGAGCACGGAGTGTTGCAAAGCAGTGAGTCAGGTAGGTGGTGCTCTGATCACAGCTCAGAGAATTCACCAGAACCCTTAGAACACCTCCCAGCAGGCTGTCTTTGCAGTCCAGAGCCGAGCTTGCCTGGGGGAACAGAACAGCATCACTGCATCCCTGAGTTGTGAACTGAGGGGTGAAGACACAAGTAGATGCTTCTGACAATCAGCACGGGGACCTGCAGTTCCGTTCCTCTTGATCTAAGAGCTTATGGGTTTGGTAAAGGACCACAAATATCATCTAAATAACTATTCCCAAACTCCCAGTTGATTTGGGGTTTATATCTGGGTTGTTAAACTAAGTTATAATCCCGGGCAATAGCTTTTGTAATGTTCTTTGTATGCAAGGTACAGCCTTCCTTTGAGCTTCAAAACACAGTTGTGGGCTTCCTAGTACAATAGGGGCTGAAGGAGCTTGTTTATCAGCTACAGTAAGATCAAAACCACCAAAGATAATGACAAGTTTCAGCTTTCTTTGAAAATTGCAAATACATTGTGAGGACGGGCATTAAGTATATAGCACTCAAAGTTGTGTTATGTAAGGATACAATCAATGTGATGCCAAGCATTTAAGTTATCAAAGATGCCATATACTTTTTGTTTTTATTTTTGTACAATGATTGCCTTGATTTTAGACAACTGAAGAGTTGGATATTTAAAGTGCCACTGTATTTCAACAAGTTTTCTTCTTCTGGCCTCCAAAAGGCAATACTAGTTCTACTCTAATGACTTCTCAATGGAAACATGTCAGGACTCATTTTTCAGGTTAACTAAAAACCCACTGTCACCTAGATGTCTTGGTAATTTGGGGAAACATTCACTTAGAAGATGAAGTGAGTGTGATGAATTGTATTACTGTTCACAGTGATGCTACACTTTTCTACAGCAGAAACGGCAAGTTTATGGCACAAATAAATTACTTTCCAATTTGTATGCAAAACACACACACTCTTTTTTACACCTAACCCAGTCATAATCTTAGCTCCTCTACCAGATATCAATAACTCAAGTGGACCCATCAAAAAACACCCCTAGCTACCATCCTTATTCTGGATACTGGATGATAAACCCAGCATTCACGTTATAAATTTGATACATTCCGGCAGATTTAACTACAAGGGTCAGCTTATAAAGCATCTAACTCCTCCAGGTGAACAGCAAGTTCAAAGAAGCCTGAAGAATTTTCATTATCTCTGGAATTTGTCAGTCGGACACTATTGTAAACTGCCTAACTTCATTTTTTCAAAAAAGGCATTTAGGGATCATGTTTATTTCTCTTACAAGTTTCTATAAAGAATTCTTTATTAAATTTCAGTATGTTCGCACTGAATAGAGCAGGTGTTTGTTGTCCTCACCTGGATAATGTTTTCCTGCATGTCCAGGATGATTAAATTTGCTTCTGTCGCTAGATTGCCACTGATTAAGGCTTCTTGATCTAACTCTGCCTTTGTTCTAAGAAATAAAAAAGAGGTCAAATTTGAGCACATGTCAAACCTGGCTGTATCGCAGCGATAGCAATCTATGCAACAAGGCATAAAGACATCTTCTGAAGAGTCGGATTGGAGTGAATACAGAGCAACGGCAACACGGGTAACGAAGGAGTGCCTTTTGTGGTTGGTGTCTGGTTAAAAAGGTTTTCTAGGTGGAGTTTCCAGGCCATCCTCATCCCCATTATTATAAGTAATGATGGCAATTACAGAAATAACAAGATGGGTAGAAAGGCAATTATTGGTTGCTACTAGCAATGAGGCTAACCAATCAGACTGCTGCATAAGGCCTTGGGGGCCATTCCTACATTTCATGCAGAAAAACCATCTCCAGATCTGAGCCAAGGGCAGCCTCTGCAAGGAACTGGAGGGAGTGAGGAGACTGGGTGTGATGTGAATTTGGCAATGCTGCTGCTGGATTAGGAAAGGGGTTCAGGGAAGAGGCTGTCTCTTGACCTCCCCTGAGGCTGCCTTGGGGTTGCATAGTCAAGTGCGGGCCTTTTATCCTTTTCCAATGGGAAGCAGGATTGCGTTCCTGTGGGGCGGGCCATCTAACATCCTCCCAGATGTTCGTTACTGGTTATTATCCATGAGGGCAGTGGTTCTCAACCTTGGCTGCACATTAGAATCACCTGGGAATCTTTTTAAAGTCCTGATTTCTGGGCCTCATCTCGGAGGATTTTAAAAAGATTCCCAGGTGATTCTAATGTGCAGCCAAGGTTGAGAACCACTGCACTAGGGAATGGGAAATTGCCTGGTGCTCCTTCTCTACTAGGTTTCATTTCAAGGACTCTGAGCATTGTACGCATTAGTTCATCCATTTTCATAAAATCCAAGTGAAGTTGGGAAAGGAGATTTTGCCTCATCTAAATTTAGTTGCTGGGAAAGGGAAGTGTAAAGAATGGATTTTCCCAAGGTGTCCCAGGGGGCCAAAATGTTGGCACAGGGGTGGGGTTGGGGGGAGGCAGGTCATGATGTGAGCCCAAAAGTCTTGCCCTGGATCCCCAGCTGCTCATCACTCAATAGGGGCAGTGCCGTTGTTCACATGCCATCAGGCCTCAGAATAAATATTTTCCTTGTTTTTTCACATTTAGGAGAGGCTCTTTGGTCCCAAGCTGCCCTACGTTGTTTTGTTTTTCTCATTCTCTGAGTGATAATATTTGTGTAAAATAAGTGAAATAGAAACACCACTTTTTACAAATTTACTCATAGGTTTAGATTTAGAGCAGCGCTATCCAACAGAAACATAACGGGGACCACATATGTCATTTTCTACTTTGCAGTAGCCACACACACAAAAAAGCAAGGTGAAATTAATTATAATATATTTTGTTTAACTCAGTATATCAAATAATATTGACACTGTATAATCACTAGAAATATTACTGATGAGATAGTTTACATCTTTTTGTACTGTCTTCAAAATCTAATATCAAGTTTACTAATGAGATATTTTACATTATTTTACTTGTACCAAATCTTCAAAATCTGGTACTTTTCCCTTACATTACTACTGTGGCTACTATATTGGACCTGCAGGTTTAGAGTATCCTAGTCCCTCTTCCCCAATTTTTTATTGTGGTAAAATACACATAACATAAAATTTATCATCTTAACCATTTTTAAGTGTACTGTTTGGTAGTATTAAATACATTCATATTGCTATGCAACCATCACCACCACAAATCTGTGGTTTTTTTTTTAAAGCCTATTAACTATTCCTTTAAAATGGTGTTTCTCAAATTTGACTGCACAATAGAATCACCTGGGAGTTTTACCAAATACTTATTTCTGGGCCCCACCACTGTAGATTCCGAATTAATTGGCCGTGGGTACATCTGGGCACTGGAAGCTTCAAAAGCTCCCTGGTGGTTCCAACATACAGCCCTGGCTGAAAATTACTGCTCTAAAAGGAACAGAGCCAAATAACTGAAAAGTGATCTGAAAGAAAATGGTGCAAGACACCACTATTCATAACTACAAAAAGTTTTCCAAAAAAGTTTTCTAAATCGGGCTGCTCAATTTTACTATGGTTTCTTAAAAGAAAAGAAAAAAAGATACCACCCCAATCTGCAGAGGTGAATCATTAGCTCTGACAATGAGCAAGCAGCCCACCAGGTAGCTCAGGGCTGAGAACTGACCTAGAGAAAATTGGAGGGCCCTGCACGGGAAGGCTCCATATGGTGTTGTTTCTGAAAGCAAGAGGGAAAGTTTCCCAAAACATCGATTTACACAGCCCAAGCAAAACATGCCTCATTAAGCTCTTCTTTTAATTGCATACAGTAGATGTCTTAACCACCTGTGCAGTCTGTATTGCATGCATGTTTAAAAAAACTATTTTTTGGTTTGTTCATTGCCTGAGCTAGAACTTAGGAACTCTCAGAACCAAATATCTTATAAACCAGTTCAGGGGACACAGAGCAAGAATAAAAATCCTAGAACAAATAGATGTTATTAATAAGACCAAATAAGTGGGCTTTCCAAGTAACATCTATAATAAAAATGTGTTCAATGTTTTAAAATAAATTAGGTCCCCAAACGTCCTATAAGTGGGCCAGAATGATACATTCTTGTGGCAACAATAAAGCTAGTAACTTATATTTGCTTTCAAAATAACCTTGCTACTCAAGTCTGCCCCACCCTCCTCTCCCTTATGTTGGGGGCTTCACACATCATGGGGTTACCCTTCCTAGGCCTTGTCAAGTGAGGGGTGTCTTTAGCTGTGCAATGTTTTGCTGAGTGAACCCTGGGATTCATTGGGCTACCTGCTGCTAAGAGGAATAGAAGACATGTGCTATATATTCAACATATTTAGTTTAATGTCCTCATATATCCAGATTATTGTGTGTGTGTGTGTGTGTGTGTGTGTTGCAATCTAAGCAGGATTTTTCTTCTTTCATTACTTTGTATTTTTTTCAATAATATATACTATAATACATCCATTGTAGGAAATACAGCAAAGCATAAAGAAGAAAACATCAATTATTTCTAAAAGAAAATCACCCAAAGAAAACCACTGTTAATAATTTGATAAATTCCCCCCCCTCAGATGTGTCTCATGTGGTTGAATATTGACTCATGAACCAAGAGGTCACTGGTTTGATTCCGGGTCAGAGCACTTGCCCAGGTTGTGGGCTCGATCCCCAGAAGGGGGCATGCAGAGGCAGCCAATTGATGATGTTTCTCTCTCATCAATGTTTCTATCTCTCTATCCCTATCCCTTCCTCTCTCTCTAAAAATCAATAAAAACATATTTAAAAATATTTTGATAAATTTCTTTCCAATATTTCAAAAATGTATTTACATGTAATTAAAGATTTAAGATTCTACTCTAATATCAAGTGTCTATCCTTCTTCTGTTTACTGAACTATATCATAAGCATTTCCTGTGTCATTAAAATGATTTCAAAACATTTTAATGCCAACCTAATATTTCCCTATTCTTGAGCATTTAGAGCGTTTCTCATTAAAAAATAAATTTATGTAATGCAGATATAAATATCCCTGAGTAGACATTTTTGTGCACATTTCTGGAGAGGAAATATAAATTGAAATTATGTGGTCTTGGGTACCCTGTGCTGTCCCCATCAGCAGCTTTTGTTAAGCTATCTGAGATTGCTAAATAATTGTTTTCTTTAAATGCTCATCAATGTGATAAATGTTTAAGAGCTGGAAATCATAACTCCTTATACCTTTGATTATACCGAGTCCCTGGATGAACTGAATTTACACCGATCATAATGATTTACTTTCTTACCCTTGGAAGGATGTAGTAATACAAGTAGCCTGGGAAAAATAGTTTGGAACTTTAGGTAAAAGTAGCACAAAGTTGCTGAGTGACTCACTTATCTAGCTTCTCATTAGCTTGCCGCCAATGTGTCTGCTCCTTCTTCCATCTCAAATTTTCATTTAGGCATGAAAATCGGTCATTCCCTAGGAGTTAAGAAATGCATGATAGGAATGTGATTAGCACGAAACCCTCCAAGATAACCAGAAGTTCTGTAACAAGGTCAACTAAGAGGACTCAGCGCCGCTTCTCGGTTAGAGTCCATGCTGAATGCTGGTAGGAGACAAAGGCCATGTTCATGTCTGGGCTGGCTTGCTCGTTGATTGACAAGCTAGAGCTACAGTAGAACCCCTGCCTTTCTGGAGTGTCGGTGAGCATGTTTCCAGGAACACAGGTGACCAGTGAAACTCCAGGGGTTCTCGCTAAGTTATTGAAAGGACAGGATGGGTGTCAAATGAAGGTAACCAACCACACATGTAAACGCTGAGCTTCCTTCAAGTTCCTGACCACTGTGTCCCGTTGCATCGTTGCATCGGATGAGCTGTTGCTCTGTTTTACTTTGAGCTCAGTAGAGCAGACGGAGGCTACCGGAGCACTTCACTCTATTCCACAGCGATGAGCTCAGCCTCTCTGAGACCATTCCTGGTATGGTGGGGTCTCTGGAGGACGAGGACACTCAGAGGCCCCTGAGAGGATTTGTTCCATTCTAACAGTGGCCTGAGTGACCTGGGAGATGATCTTGAAACCAGAACTACCCCGTGTACTGACCACGCTCCGAGGAGACAAGTCAAATATCCATCCCGTGGAGAGGCTTCAGCCTTGAGAGACACCATTTGTCTCAGACGATGACTCACATTCTTGAAGGTGATCTCTTACCACAGACAAGTTTTAGGCTGAAGATGCCATTTGGGGACATTTCTGGGGTTCCTGTGATCGCAGGAAAGCAACGTTCCCTCGAGAGACGCAGGGCTGACATGACACATCAGGCACAGAATCCCAGAACCTGCTTGTCTTTACTACCATAGTGTCTTACTAAAGTGATGGTGTCTACTCATGTTGGGAGGGCATTCCTCCCATAAAGGGTGCAGAAGTCTCTGACAGAAAACAGGGAAGGGCGGATCCAACACACCTGGGACCCGGCGCCGCATCATCTCCCCTCTGGCCCCTTCTCCGCGGAGCAAAGCCTCTTCCAGCCTGGCCTTGACATCCCTCGACTTCTGCAGGACTTGGGTACTGACTTTGTCAGAACTCGGCTTTCCCTGGACAGGACAGAGGAAGAAGGATGTTTCGTTTGGTGAGATCTCTGTCTACGGGGACACTCTTCACAACAAAACACTCCAAGGTGAGATCGGCCAGTATGGACATGAGCTCTACAGAGACACTGTTCTGGGGGATCCCATGGCTGAAAGCCTGTTAACAGGAATGGAGTTCTCTCTGCAGAAGGCAAGGACCCTTTCCCTGAGGAATTATCATATCCAGATAGGTGTTGCATATGCAAATAGGTTATGGATTTTAATACAGAAATAAGAAAAAGTACTGATGCTTCCATTGCCCAAACAAAGGGGAACAGTGACAAGACAGGATGGACCTTGAGAGATGAGAACTAGTTTAACACAGAGCCACCCCACACCTACCTTGTACTCAAAACACGAGACACAGATGAAAAGGAGATCTAAAATCCTGTTGAGCTGCATGGAGGGCAGGTCAGCAATCCACTTCCTAATGAGGCTCTGGTCTGCATTTTTCATGATCCAGAGAAAGCAGATCATGAGGTTTCGGGTTGTATCGGCATTCAGCACGTTGTACTGCTTGTAGGGCTGGAAGCAGGCAGATGGGGAGACAAATGCAGAGGAAGAAGTTAAGCAGCAGAAACACTGAAAGTCTTAAGGGACATTAATCTCTTAGAACACAGTAACTGTACTTCTAACTTGGGTGGGGTCTGTCTCCAGGAACTTGGCCTTTCACTGCCAGGTTCATCAGCCAACAGGCTCACCTGGGGCTGTATCTGAGCCAGGCTTTTAGCCACATAACTCTGGGCACTCTCTGTCTCAGGAGCATTGTGGTCTGGTGGTCTGCCCTGGACCTTGACCACCCCTCCCCCAATCTCAGTGATAACAGGGACTCCCATGCTAAGATATCCAAGTATTTCTCCTTCAATCTGGACACTAGGCAACTTAAAGCAGTCTTATAGCAGAGAACTAAAGCATAATATGCTCAACCAATTAATCAAATCCATAATTTAGTGGAGTCCTCTGCAATGTGACTTTAACCACAATTTATGTTTTTCTGGGTGTATGGGTGTGGGAACTCAGGCTACTTGCTTGAGTATATGGGCCATAAGAGTTCATTTTAGAGTGCTGAGCATACTTTCTGTCACTCATCAGATCAACAGAGAGAACAATATGTGGCTGCACCCTTGGTTCATGTGATGTAGCGAATATCCAATGGACTGTAGTGGTGAATTTGCAATGAGCTATTTGTAAGTATGGGAGGGAAATGTTGGTTTTGGATGGGAATGATAGGGCTCATGAAGTTACTTTAACTTTAGTTTTTCTGAGTACAGTGAAAAGAAGACATGAAGTCTTTAGATATAACCTCACAGGGAATATCTTCTAATAGATGAGCTTTGGGCATTTGAACTTTTGCCCTTAGATCAAATAACAATGTAAAAGGCATACACCACCTCAAGCACCTCACTTTGCTAAGATGGCTATTAGAAAGGTGGAGGAGGTCATAAAACACAATATTTATCAAACTGTAGGATGAGTAATGTCAACTCTCAAATGTCTATTTTCTTTCTTATCTCCCTGTCCTCCAAACCTCATGGAGGTTTACTGCAGATGGGGGTGGGGGGTGGGGAGGGGAAATGTGAGATTAAAAATGCTGGAGGGACGAGAAGAAAGTCATCGAGCATGGATGAGTTAGGTCTCAATACTGCCTTTCCAGGAGAGAACCTAGTTGAGTCCTTTACAGATGCACTCTACTCTGAAATGCTCAGTTCCATTAGCAGGATGATAGAGAGTCAACTTGACATAGGGGCATTCAGAGCTCATCAAGAAACAGAGAGGGATCACACCTCCATGAGTCAGAGGTTTTATTCCAGGGAGAGCCCCTCTTTAAACCCAAGTTTGTGCATAGGGACTGAGCCAGATAACTCTGCTGAGGCTCTCCGGGGACCTAGAAAAGCTGAAGTCTTTTGCTTAATAAGCACTCTATCAAGCGACCTTCAATCTTTTTTCGGAGGCAGACACAGTATGAATAATAAATATACAGAATAAACATAGCTCAAGCCTCCCACTGAGAGAGCCTTGGTTTGATCCTCTGCAATAATCTTAGGTTTCCCGTTTCACCTCTTTCCTGGTTTTCTGAGCCTTGAACTTGGCACCACTGAGATGGTCTGAACTGGACTTGTGATTCTCTTGCTGTTGCCAGCACCCCATCTGACTGTGTGTGTAGCCTCATCTGCACCATTTCCCTCCACAGCTGCCAGCCTCACAGTGACTCGTTCCAGCATCGAGCAGAGAGGCAGAAATCTCACTGCCTACTCTAGGGAGGGTTCTGGTAGGTGAATATAAGAATGAACCCATCAGAAGATGGGAAAAGACTCAAAACGAAAAACAAACTAGAGAAACGTGCAACATACCAAGGAAGACAGCATGGGTCCATTTGTCTTCAAATTAAAGTGATTCCCAGCTATGGCCAGTGCCACATTCTGGTTAATTCCACTGGTCCCATCTTGTTCTTCATCCGAACCACTGGCGCGGTTTTTTCCACTGCGGGCATCTGCAGCTGCAAGTCAAACATTATTGGTCTTATCAATGCAATTGTGCTCCTGGGTATTTACCCAAAGGAGTTGAAAACATGTCCACATCAAAACCTGCATGTAGGTGTTTTAGCAGCTTCATTAATAATTACCCAAACCTGAAAGCAGCCAAGATGCCCTTCAGTAGGTGAATGGATGAAAAAACTGGTACATCCATACAATGGAAAATTATTCAGTGCTAAAAAGAAATGAGCTAGCAAGCCATGAAAATATATGAAGGAACCTTAAATGCATATTGTTAAGGGAATGAAGCTGATTTATAAAGGCTACATACTATATGATTCTAACTATATGACATTGTGAAAAAGGCAAAACTATAGAGACAGTAAAACGTTCAATGGTGGTCAGGGATCAGGGAAAGGGAGGGATGAATAGGCAGAGTACAGAGGAGTTTCAGGGCAGAGAAACTACTTATAATACTACAGTGATGAATATATATTACACATTTATCCAAACCCTTAGAATGTGCAACACCAAGAGGGAACCCCAATGTGAACTATGAACTTTAGGTGATAATGATGTGTTGATGTAGTTCACCAACTGTAAGATGTGTACCATTCTAGTGGGGGATGCTGCTAATGGGGAGGCTATGTATGTGTTGGGGCAGAAGGTATATGGGAAATCTCTATACCCATCTCTCAATTGTGCTGTAAACTGAAAACTGCTCTAATAATTCGTCTTAAAAAAATCTTTGGTACAATAGCTAAGATTTGGAAACAGCCTAAGTGCCCATCAGCAGGTAAGTGGATTAAAAACTATGGTACATCTACACAATGGAATACTACGCTGCTATAAAAAAGAAAGAACTTTTACCATTCGCAACAGCATAGATGGAACTGGAGAGCATTATACTAAGAGAAATAAGCCAGTTGGAGAAAGATAAATATCACATGATCTCACTCATTTGTAGAATACAATGAACAACAGAAACTGATGAACAAAAATAGATCCAGAGACACAGAAGCATGAACAGACTGTCAAACCTCAGAGGGAAGGCAGGGGAGGATGGAAGGGGTATTAAGAGATCAACCAAAGGACTTGTATGCATCCATATAAGCATAACCAATGGACACAGATAGTGGGGGGGGGGGGTGAGGGCATGTGCTGGGGGGTGGGAGTGGCCGGGGAGAGGTCAACGGGGGAAAAAGGAGGCATATGTAATATTTTAAACAATAAAGAATTTAAATTTAAAAAAAGAAACCCAAAACACTAATTAAGAAAATATCTTTGGCAATGTCAAGTCAAAGATGGTGATTTCTTATGTCCTAAACCCAATATCCAATGTGTACCTGATCCTTATCAGTCACTAAAGTCATCACAGTAATTTTAAACCTGATGTTTACATTATTTATCTGCTACTGTCTATAGGGGAAAGGGGAGGGAGGCTTATAATAAAAAAGACAGAACGCCCAGTTCAAGATTATGCTAGAAATTAATTTTTCTAGTTGTTAAAATAAAAATTTTCAGAACTTTCGTAACACTTTTCTATAACATTTAAAAATGTATTCATATATTTTAAATAATAACTAAATAGAAAGGAGCCTATAATTACAGAATTAATACCTTATAGAATAACAAGCTATTATCACAAATTCAGTAATACTTTATTTTTAAATGTTTTGAAATGAATGTTAATTTATTGTATCTATGTAATATAGACATATCTATATTTATACATAGGTCTAGATATAGGCAAGTAAAAAAAGGTTGGTTTTTAAAAACACTACCAATCACACATATATAAAGTATTTAGAAAATTCTTAGAAAAGTGTATTAAAACACTTGCACCTAATTGATCCATCACAAACTCATTTTATTAGACCAGTCAATATTATCAGTATTGTACCTTCAATTTTTTTAAAGTACAGTGAGAACAGTATTTTCATCTGCTAACATTTTGAAAAAAGGATACAGTTTAAGAACTCAATTTTTAAAAATAATAATTCACTATTGTATTTTAAGGCAATTGGGTCTTTAAACAAATGGTAAAATGAATAGCACATGGAAATAATACAAGATCTGGTAATATAGGGATATTTGAGGATACATTCTTTCTCCCTCTAAATATGCACAGGGTCATAGTTATAAGACAAGGAAGGAAGGATCTAAATATTTGCTATACAAAATGTTCTCTCACTTCATCTATGATGTGGGCACCATTATAGTTTTTACATCTGAGAAAAGGTTGAGGATCTCATCAAAGATCACATATAGTAATAAATGGGCTGCAGTTTGAATTCAGTTGTATCTCTTTCTAAAGACTATATTCTTATTAGTTTATCAATTTAAAGATTACATATACAATAGATACTATACCATATTAATAATAGAATACTTGTTATTGTTTTCCCACTTGTCAGCTCATTATGACCATAAAGTTCAATGCATATGTAAAGAAATAGTCAAGACTTAAAAGGTTCAAAAGCGAATTGCTAAAAAGTTTTGATCCCAAATAACTAATTTGGAAAATTCTAATCAACAAGGAATCTCTGGAGAATGTGTGATAAAGTGGTTCCCTGCTCTGGAAACAAACCAATCATGGGTCTTCAAATGAAACTTTCTAGAAACTTTCACACAAAATTCTAGAAATGGTCTGCAAGACACCTGCCCTGCTCTGAGCCACATCTTCAAATTTTGAAGATGACTCTGTTTTCTATTTGCCCTCCAGTCAGGCACACCCAGAGGAAGCTCTACGTCCTCCTGCCGCCCACTCACCTGTGTGCCAAGCTTGCTTCTGTAATTTCCTTGCCCGTTATTTTTTTGCTCATTTTCTGAGCTAAATAATTATCACCACAATAATCTTAGAAATAATGAAATTACACACGATACTTTGCATTTAGAGGAAGCAAGAACTTTGGTGGTTCTAAGATTCCAAGGATGACTGCCCACAAGAATGCTGGGCTGATGTAAGAATTCCTCAGACCCCAGGATCCTTCATCAGTCAAGAGAGCAGCATGGTCATTTCTAAGAACTTCCTTTGAGTTGGGTGAAAAGCAAGCATCACTCTGAAGTGATCAGAAATGTGTGTGTGTGTGTGTGTGTGTGTGTGTGTGTGTGTGTGTGTGTGTGTTGTGGGGAGGGTAGGCAATGGGATTGCTTTTCTCAGGTACAGGGTAGTTTTGTTCACCTACATTCCGAATCCACACTGTAATATGCTCCAACCCCTTTGAGATAATTTATCCTTTCCCCCCTTCCTATATGAGAGATACTGACTTCTGACCTCAGAATCAACTTCTTAGTGCCAAAGGCAAAATTCCTCCCCCATGGCAGACTTTCCTAATCCTGAAAGACACCAGGATATTTTTTTTGCATGTAACAATTGTTTAGGTTCATTTGAGGCTGCTTCTTTGCTCAGAAGGTAAGGAACACCTTTATTTCAAGGCATTAAAGCAGGAATCTCCAAAGTTGGGTGATCTTGTTATTATCTCGTCCTTTGTGGTGTATGGTCTATAAAGGTTATTATACACCATCAGACCAATGAACGAATGAATGAATGAATGAATGAAGAAATAAATAATCTTTAAATAAAACCATAGACAGGGTTATGTACCTTAAGAAAATAAAACTTATTGGGGCCTTAAAAAGGTCTGGGGAGCACGGTGTGGAGACCTTGTTCCCTTAAGCATATCCGCCCTGGAGCCAATGACAGAAACCTCATTCTAGTGGAGCACTGGGCAGGGTCCCCGTCAATCCAGAGGAGGAAACAGAAGGAATTATTACCTGTAAAGTCATAGAGCTGCGGCAAAGCATCCAAGATGATGCCAACCAAAGGCAAGTAAAGGGCAGCGACTTTGACCTTCACTTCTGGTTTGACACAGCGTGGGTCAAGGTCGTGAGAACTTAACAGGCTGTGAATGGCGCTGACAGCTTTCCTTTGCACTTTGCTGATCCTGTTGGCACAACACAGAAGGCTAGAGGTTATGATGAAGGGAGATGGACTGAAATGCTCTTAAACAATAAGGAGTGACCAGCATGTTCCTAAACAATGGGGTGACAATGTGAAAATCAAGAAAAATTGGGTAGAAGTATTTACGGCTCAGACACAGACTACCTGTGTCCTAGTCCTGGGTCACTGTTAGCATGATATTTTAAAATTCATCATGGTGTAGCATCAAGTCTTTCATTCCTTTTTATTGTTGGATAATATTGTATGAATATATCACACTTTATTTTATTTATTTTAAAATGTATTTTTATTGATTTCAGAGAGGAAGGGAGAAGGAGAGAGAGATAAAAACACCAATGATGAGAGAGAATTATTGATTGGCTGCCTCTTGCATGGCCCACACTGGGGATCGAGCCCACAACTTGGGCATGTGCCCTGACCAAGAATTGAACTATGACCTACTGGTTCATAGATCGATGCTTACCTACTGAGCCACGATGGCCAGGATGAATATATTACATTTTATTCATCCACTCATCAACTGGTGGACATTTGGACTCTTTCCACTTTTTGACTATTATGAATTGTGAATGCTGCTATGAATATTTCTGTTTATGTTTTTGTGTGGTATAAGTTTTACTTCTCTTGAGTATATACCACAGAGTAGAATTACTGGGTCATATGGTAACTCTATGTTTAATGTTTAGGGGAACTGCCAAACTGTTTTCGACAGTGGCTACACCACTTTACATTCCTAGCAGGAGAGCATGAAGTTTCCATATTCCATTTGCCAACACTTGCTATTATCAGTCTTTTTTATTATAGTCATCCTAGTGGGTATAAAGGTGCTATGGACTGAATGTTGAACTGCAAACAGTAGCAGGTAGCATTTTTGTGTGTGCCTCGTATCCCATTATTAATGTCAGAAACATACCCTTCCCCTTCGGCATCCAGCGCAGCAGCCAGTTCTGTGAAGAGAAGGCCTGTGAGGAAGTGCTGCTGGCGGAACTCAGGAGTCAGGTCGAACATGTTGGCGATCTTCTGGTCCTGGAAACTGGAGCAGGAGCTCGAGTTCTACAGAAATGCAAGGAGCAGCTGTATGAGTAACAAGAACTTGGACTAAGACCACAAGAGCTGGTATTTATTGAGCATGAGTACGGCCAAGCGTGGTAAGCACGACCCGGTGAGGCAGATCATCACTACTCTCCTTATGGGACAGATGAGGAAACCGAGACTAGAGTGGTCACTTAGCTTTCCCATCCCCACAGGTGGAAAACTGCCCATTGGGAAAGATGAAAATAAAGCACTCAGGTTCTGTCACACGACACGGAACACTCCCTTCCTCACAAGCAATCAAAAGTTGAAGATGAAAATCCCAGGACAACACTTGGACAGGGAAATGGGAACGGGATCCAACACTGCAGGGGTGAGCAGGCAATTCCTCTCTAACAAACTGCCCCCCCCTTTATAGTGAACAGGGCTTGTACACTGCGCTGCGCTTCTACACATGGTTTACACACAGCGTCTGAATGTTGCTGGCCTGGAAACTAAAAGCAGTGTCAAGGCAGGGAAGTGTCAGATGGACCAGTCCCAGGTAATTCCTGTGCTCTTATCCTGCGGCACACTTTATATCTCACCAAGAGAATCTAAAATGTCTCTGGAATCCTTGATGTTAGGTGGGGCTGGGCCTGGCCCCTGGGTTTGCTGACTCCCCGGGGTAGTCACAGGGAATGTGGGGAAAGTGAGCACATGTGGAATTGCAGCTTGTAAGACCCCGTTCCCAGTTCTCACTCAGATGGTCGCATCGCCAATATCTAGATCATGTCTTTGGGCATGAATGGCCAAGATTATTATTTTTTAGTTAATAAGACAGACCTTCACCTTTGTGCTAGTATCCAGAAATATGCAACAAAAATAGAACCTAATGTTGAGAAATCTTACCTGCTTCTCTGAGCTACTGATTTTTTCCCTATAAATGAAATGTGACTATAAAAATAGCATTTCCTTAACGTTTTTCTAGAGGACACTAGCCCCTTGAGAAATCTATGGAGGAAAAACAAAAAGTTTCTGGAGTCAGATCATTTTGGGAATCACTGCTCATCATACACCTCCTTCCGATTGCCTCCTCCGCCCCTGGGGCATTTACAATTTACACCAAGTCAGAGACTCTTAGTTGGCCTTCTGCAAAGAAACCTGCTAACACAGGGGTTCCAAACTGATTAGACTTTGGAATCTTGTATTTGCATAATACCTCTCAACATCCTATAGAATCCGGGGCCCACTGAGCCTAACTTGAAAAATACTGTTCTACAAAAAATGATTGGTGGAACTCCCATGTATAAATATTAATACAAGTGTTCCTCTTTCTGACTGATCATGAACAAAACTTGTTAGAAATATATTCCCTATACAACAGGCCATTTGCTTAGTTTATGGTGTAATCTTTTCAGTGTTTCATGAGCCAAATGATCTGGAGTGTGATTCAAGGTGGACTCATCTTGTGCTGAATTCCATTTTATAATAGTACCAGCAAAAAGTTCTGAGAGAGATCAAGGATATAATATCCACATTAAAAACCACTACTATAGGCAGCTGATTGATGATTCTCTCTCATCATTGATGTTTCTCTCTCTCTCTCTCTCTCTCTCTCTCTTTCTCTCTCACCCCCCCTTCCTCTCTGAAATCAATAAAAATATATTTTAAAAAACACTATTTGGTCATTTTGGAATCAATAAAAAGGAACCTGAAACCATAAATTTCATGGTGCTGGGATTTCAGAAAAGTGAAGTGAGTAGAGGAGACTGTCAAGCTGGAGTAGAAAGATGATTAATGTGAGACAAAAGAAGACATGTGACTTTTCTACAAATTTCTGATTTTTCATAGTATATATGGATTTCTTATTCTAGACTCTAGAGCAGGGGTGGGCAAACTTTTTGACTCAAGGGCCACAATGGGTTCTTAAACTGGACCGGAGGGCCAGAACAAAAGCATGGATGGAGTGTTTGTGTGAACTAATATAAATTCAAAGTAAACATCATTACATAAAAGGGTACGGTCTTTTTTTTCAATAGTTTTATTCATTTCAAACGGGCCAGATTTGGCCCGCGGGCCGTAGTTTGCCCACGGCTGCTCTAGAGCCTAGAGAGAAATCAACCACTTAGTATGTAAATGATTAGTTAGATGGTACAACTTTGGGAAGTATATTTATACGTATCTGAATCAATTTATCTGTTTCCATAGCTTTATTTTTCTTTTTTAAAATAATTTTTATTGATTTCAGAGAGGAAGGGAGAAGAGAGAGATAGAAACATCAATAATGAGAGAGAATCATTGATCAGCTGCCTCCCACATACCCGCTACTGGGGATCCAGCTCAAAACCCAGGTATATACCCTGACCAGGAATTGAACTGTGACCTCCTGGTTCAACTACTGAGCCACTTGGTTCTTTAAAAATTAATAACGCCAACCTTTAGAGAACAAATTACTAAATTAAGCTAATTAAGTGAAATCGTGTATACAACTCTTTCAGGTAACGGGTTACCTGGGAAGATATGGAGGGGCAGGGAGATGCTGGAGCAGTGTCCGCGCTCATAAAGAAGAGGTTCAGGTTGAGGTAATGTTCATGGCTGCAGAGGATTCTCAGGAACTCTAGCCTCATGGAGATGAGCGTCGCGAGGTTGTTCAGCTTGGCTGAGAGCTGGGGAGAACAATGAAGACAGGAAAGAAGCATTTATTATAAGGTGAATGGAGTTGAGGTTGACAGACACAAAAATATCCTTTCACCCCACATTAATAAAAACGAATGGGGCAGTACCACAGATGGCAAACTCTGTATTACAGGGAGGCCCAAAAGGTTTTCATCCACTACCTGTGTCCTCTCATGATTCCTAGCCTAAAAACTGCCCAAAATGAGGACTCTTGCCCCAAACCCCAGTCTTGTCAAATCTGTAATACCAAGGCAAGCCTCTGTTCATAACCTGGAAGTATGTCTTCAGTGTAACAGAATATAATTAATTCTACAAAAACCGTACTGTGTCCAAGAAACTAAATGAAAGGAGTTGCCCCCACATGGGGCCACACAAAACTAATGGAATATGACTGGGTGGCTTTAATGCCACAAGTGTTCTTTTGTAGTTTCTAATTAAAGACCCCAACGGGAAGTTCTCAAGCCAGTTCCCTGGATGAGAGCATCAAATTACTTTGGAAAAAAAAAAAAGCCAAAGAGTTTGCTTCAAAGAGGGAGAAGAGAAAGAAACAGAAAACTGGAAGAGTTTTCAGAAAAAAAAATCTTCCCTTGAACAAACCAACCATGAAATTAGCAACGAAAAGCTGACACAGGTGACAGTCTGGAAGAGATCTCGCGCTTCTCTTGGGGAAAGTGACAACTGAAGGATCCAGACTCAGTAGGCTGCCAATGAGAGGCAGCTTCTCTTAAGGCAAAGCACAGAAAGAAGGGTTTGATGGACCTTGAACCTCTCAATATATCATCATTAACACCTCTCGCGTTGGCACAGGAAACCAATGTCTCATCCTTGCCAATGGACATGCCTCCTCCTCATGCACTTTAATTAATTATCCTATATGTGAAAAGAGACCTCATATTTTGAATTCTATGCCTGGTCAAAGATCGAATGCTATGGTCATGCAATTTCTGTTAAATGTAAATTGAAGAAAGCTGACCATATCAGTAACAAATTTGTTTCCTTAGATTAACCCTTCTGTATTGGGTTGGTAAATGCTTTAGGAATCCATGCAAACCAGTGTGTCTAGGGATGTCTATGGCATAAGACTCAGAATGTACAAGAGCCAAGCTGTCTAACTTGGCAGTGAATAAGACAGCTCAGCATGACAACGAGCATCACACAGACCAGAAGGAACCAGGGGCAACACGGCTGTGTCCGAGGGAACACTCACCTGGTTGCAATAGTGTTTGATGAGGTTAAACACAAAGCTACGATCCATAAGTGAGAGAAGGTCATACAAGAAGAAAGCCAGGCTGATGTTAATCTTCTCTGCCTGTTCAGTTTCCTTAAAAACAAATATATAAACACTCAAGTCACTTTGTGGTAAACCCTGGTCATGAACCCCCTGGTCCTTGGTGGGAAAGCTGGGAGAGGCAGGTCCTATTTTTATAATCAGTCTTCCTTCCTCTAGAAGACAATGGGCTAAGCAGGTAACCCTGCACAATTAGAGCAAATATACTTTAAAACTTAACTGATGCCATGAGGTTGAATCAAGTAATTCTTTATCTACTGCTAATATTAAGGTACATTTCCTTCTCATTTTTCCCCCTACATGTATATTTATATGTATATAAGTGAGCTCATTCTCTATATACAATGCTGGGTCCTGAATTTTTTCATTCAACATCCTATATAATAAAAGCATAATATGCAAATTGACCAAACAGAGGAACAACCAGTTGCTATGATGCACACTGACCACCAGGGGACAGATGCTCAATGCAGGAGCTGCCCCCTGGTGGTCAGTGTGCTCCCACAGGGGGAGCGCTGCTCAGCCAGAAGCTGGGCTCAAGGCTGGAGAGCATAGTAGCGGTGGTAGGAGCCTCTCCTGCCTCCACTGCAGGCGGGCGGTAAGGAGCAAGGGGTCCCAGACTGTGAGAGGGCTGTCTGACTGCCGGCTTAGCTGGCAAGCAGACATCCCCTGAGGGGTCCTGGACTATGAGAAGGCACAGGCTGGGTTGAGGGACCCACCTTGCCCCCTTCCCTCCCCCCTCCAGTGCACGAATCTTGTGCACCGGGCCTCTAGTTACATGATAAACATTTTCCTACATTCTAGTCTCTCATATTTCTTCAGGTGGCTTTATTATAATTTATTTGATTCTGGTAAGTACTGTTTTGGCAAAAGTAACTTGAAATGTATTCACTAACTTCAATGAGACAGACTCTTATAAGTATTGCTGCAGAAAATCAAATCAGGATAAAAGAATCCATTTTTACCTAAGGATTTTTTTCTCTCCAATTAGGCAGCAGGCCCAGCCTAAAAGAATTCATAGTCACTCATGGTAGGGTGAACTACTGCATAAAGTCAGACCGGGGTTTTTTATTACTTCACAGGGCTCATGTGCGTGAGGGGTTTTATAGGACTTCAGAGCAATCGAGAGGCACTTGTGCATGGTCATGCTTTCTAGTCCCAGAATGTTGAATCAGTTTTCTCTGACACTACTGAAAATATATCTTGAAAATATTTTCCTCTTGTTATGTTATGTTCCTCTTGTTATTCAGGCCAAGCTGACCAGCCACTGGGATGGATGTAGACCTGATAAAGAAGTTTCCACAATATCATGGAGCACCAAGTCCTCACACTCTCAGCATCCTCACGGGCCACCCCTTGGTAGTATACATAATTGCCTGAATATTCTGGCATGGAATTGTCAGTCCTGGTTTTACTGGTAGTTGTGTGACTTTTAAAAATCTCAACCTCACTGTGCCTCATTTTTCATGCCTGCCAAAATGGAGATATCATTGCCATTCTCAGAAAGTTTGCCATGAGAAAAAGTGGTTATTTCTCCTGAGCACTTGGTGCTATACATGTTCTTTATAATGATAAATGTATTAATAAAGATCACTGCTGCTTCAAATTTTATAGCTGCCTTTAAAATTTTTGTTTTATTGCATTTTATATTTAACTTTCTATTTTAAAGTAATTTTAAGCTTACTGAAAAGGTGCAAACATAGTACAAAAATTCCTGTATACCCTTCAACTAGGTTCATAAATATTTGACATTTTGCTACATTAATCATTCCCTTTATACAATTCTTTTTCTGAACCATTAAAAAAGGAGGTCACAAATATCATGCCCATTTACCCCATAATACTTCAGGGTATATTTCCTAAGGACAAGAATATTCTCTCTCATTTCTACATTGATATAATAATTCTAACTATTGTAATTAGATGTTGCAATTTCTTTAGAGCAAACCTCCTGTCCCACTCTAAGGTCCCATTCAGTTTTAAAAAACAGCATTTGCGTGTCAGGTATAGTTAGTTACATTCAAATTATTGCTTTAAGATGATGCTTGTTTTTCTCTGATTATGAAAATAACATGTTCAAGTTAAAAAAATTTAGAACATAAAGAGTCACACGACACAGTTACCTTCTGAGGCTTTACTAAAAGGGCTGCAATCTCCGAGGTGACCACATTAACAATGGTAGTTATGTCATCTTTGAAACGGTCGGAAAAACGAGTCCTCCGAAAATTGTCCTGTTTGTCCATGTTGTGTACATACTGGGCCATGCTTTTCACCTATAGAGGGATGGGGGAAATGTCAACATGGAAATTGGTGACCTGCTTGTACACTGTGGAAAAGGGGAAAAGGCTGGAAGAAAAGCTCATTAACAATAGACTTTCTAACACTTTATCTGTGCTGGTAGCTGCCGAAGCAGGCTGGGGACTAAAAATGCTCCTGATACACAGATGGTTACCATGGTGGCAGGAGGTGGGAGGGTGTCCTCTTTTTGACCCCTAGTCAGGGGGCTTCCTCCTTGCTGCTGACAAAGCCAGGGAGCTTAATTTTTAGCCACCGTGTCATGAGACTCCCCTTCACTCAACTGCCTATGTCCGGGAAGGCAGACCCGTGAGGCTCCCAGAGCCACTTAGCCACCAGTCTGCCATAGCACACAGCACACCGCCGGAAGGGGGACTGTTTATGAAACTGCTTGTGATGTGAACTGAAGTCCCTGCTATCCCTGAAACTACAGCAAGGAGAAATGGAAAGAAATGTTCCTCCTATTGGGATCTCAAGTTGAAATGAAGAGCAGTTTTCCCCAGAAGCAGTTCTACAGCATGCTAGGTGGAAACTTGACCACTACTTTGAACATTGCTTCTAAGAGAAATTATGTTTTGCGTTCTATAAGACTGACTTGTTTTTATCTATATTTTAAATATTTAAATATATACTTAAATTAAATATATGTACATACATATATATATCCTAAATAAAAAAGGCTAATATGCAAATCGACCGAATGGTGGAACGACAGTTCGCTATGACGCACACTGACCACCAGGGATAGATGCTCAATGCAGAAGCCGCCCCTGGTGGTCAGTGCACTCCCACAGGGGGAGCACCGCTCAGCCAGAAGCCAGGCTCATGGCCGGTGAGTGCAGTGGAGATGGCAGGAGCCTCTGTTACCTCTGTGGCAGGGAAGCTGGCCTAAGCTGGCAATTGGACATCCCCCTCGGGGTCCCACACTGCGAGAGGGTGTAGGCTGGGCTGAGGGACCACCCCCACCCCAGTGCACAAATGTCATGCACCGGGCCTCTAGTATAAAAATAAAAACCTTTGTGTCAATTGGTGATTGTATTGTGACTATCCACTACCAGCTCAATGCCTACTACAATTTTAAATCTAGATCATTGCTTATCTGCAGGACTTTTTCTTGGGACCAGGAGATTTGTGGATCCATATGTCTCCCTTTGATACAGTCTGAGGTTGCACCTTGTCTTTATTGGAAGTTGCTTGGAGCAATTAGGAACAGTCTGATGGGAAAGACTGGAAGTTCTGGTGGTTGGGTATCTATCCTCTGAGGTCATTTTCATGAATGTGTCCAGGCTAGTCAGAGAATTGTGGCAAAAATAAATGGCCCTGGAAGTTAGACTGCCCACATTTGCCTGAAGATAACCACATAGGTCAGGGTTGGAAGAAGAGAAAAGACAGTTGTATAGGAAAAATGACCCCTCCCCCCAGGAGCTATATGGGAGAACTGCTTTGCACTAAGGGCAGATTTCTGTGTCTAAGAATGCAGGATTGGCAATTTTCATCAGCACTGAGACAAACAGATAAAACAATAAGGAGAAGGTGAATTAAGAAGAGACACACAGCAGACAGGCTTTCTGTGTTTCATGTTTTACGATAATGCAATGGCCCTAGCCTGTTTGGCTCAGTGGGTAGAGCATTGGCCTGCAGACTGAAGGGCCCTGGGTTTGATTCCAGTCAAGGCCATGTACCTCAGTTGCAGGCTCGATCCCCGGCCCCCATTGGGGCTTGTGCAGAAGGCAACCACTCTCTCATATCTGTTTCTTTCTGTCTCTCCTAAAAAAAAAAAAAAAGAAAGAAAGAAATCGCCCTAACCAGTTTGGCTCAATGGATAGAGTATTGACCTGCGGAGTGAAGGGTCCCAGGTTCAATTCCGGTCAAGGGCATGTACCTTGGTTACAGGCACATCCCCAGTAGGAGGTGTGCAGGAGGCAGCTGATCGATGTTTCTAACTCTATATCCATCTCCCTTCCTCTCTGTAAAAAATCAATAAAATATATATTTTTTTAAAAAAATCAATGGAAAAATATCCTCAGTTGAGGATGTACAAAAAAAAAAAAAAAAAAGATAATGCCACGACCAGCTTGGGGAAGACCTAAGAACACAGAATCCCAAAGCCCAGTGTAAGAACCATAGTTTTTCTCCAGTGTCAAGTCCTTTGTGGTTCAGGACCCACGGACATGTCTGCACCCCACAGTCTCACACTCTTGGTGAGAGGGCCTGGAGGAGGGGTGGGAACCGGACCCCATTTTTGTCTGGCAGAGTGTCTCTCACTGTGCTAACCAAGGACCTGGGAACACAAGGCCTCTTTGTTCTGGGCTACCCTAGTCCTGACTCTCTCCTGGCTCCCTACCCCGCACCCGGCTTTTGGAGCTCACTGCGGTGTTCGGCTCCTGCCTGCTGCGTCTGGACATCCTACAACCAAATAAATAATTCTCACAATACCACACTTCCAGCTGATGGCCTCTTTCCAGGCGGTCAGCAACTTGCCAGCTACTGTGTCCTCTGTATGGCTAGAGAGGAGCACCCCGTAGAAATATTAGTGGGTGCTCGGCCCATTATTTGTGGGTGGGGTAAGGCAGGAAAATATTTTTCCTCATATTGGCCTTTGTGACCCATTCAGAACAAGTGTACCTCTAAAGAACACCTTGGTGCAGACGTTCCTGTCCTGAGCAAACTAGGTCACCCATTTACCTCTGGGTCCCCAAAGTCTGGCTCAGCGGCTTACAGAAGCACGGGGATCTATTCATTAGCAAGTGTGCAATTCACAAAAGGAGGGTGTTTGGCAGCTCTCATGCCAAAGTGGTTGTTCATTACTGCTTGGGCATTAACACAACTGAAAGGTGTTAAATCTCCCAGGTTGTTGGCTAAGTTCAAGAAGGCTGAGCTTTCTTTCTCATCAAGCTTCTTGGGCAAAAAACTGTCTTGGCTTTGAAATAGCTTCCTGGGCATCTGAAAAGCAAATGCACAAACAATGCCCGGAGGACTGGGCACCCTGTCTGAGTCTGAGGCCAGTTTCCTTGCCAAGTTCTGGCTGGGGCTGATAGTTTCCATTTGCTTCCACCCAGCCCTTCCTGAGATCCATCCCTTCCCCCTTTCTGTCTATCTCCGAGCCTTGGGAAGCTGATCTCCGTGGACTACACCTCTCCTTGGCTTCTGGTTGGAAGTGGCCAAGGGAGGCACCAGCAAGGGATCAGTGTGCGGGAGAATGGAGAGGTCCTGGTATTTATCCTCTCCATGCCCTCATTCCTGCCACAGCATGGTTCTGGCAGTGGCAACATTTCCCTAAGACTCCAGCTGCTGTCTGGGGACCTTCTCCTCTGCCTTAGCGTTCTCTAGGCCGTTATAGTGCTCCCCACCCTGGCTTCTTTAGAGCTAGAATAACAACCTCCAGCACTGGCAGCTCCCTGGATGCCTCACCAACCGTTATCTGCTTCTGTAACTTGTGTACACCCTGCGCAGAGTCCCTCCGATAAATGCTTTTCAGTTGACCCCTTTGAGTAAAGCCAACGCTGTCCTGCTAGGACCTTGACAGACTTAGGTTAGAACATGTAGAGCCCCGGGTAACCGTGTCTTAGGTGACCTGCATGTCGACCAACCTCCTCCATGTGCTGGGATCACCAAGAGCTTTCTTTCCAGCATCTGTTTAGCATAAGGGATAGTCGTCCTTCCCTCCCTCCCAGCGCTTTAGCTTTTGCTTTCTCTCCTAGGCCCACCAAGTCCCAGTAAATAAATGTGCAAGATCAAAAGCAACTTGTACCTTTTCCATGGTTCTTAGCTCCCTGCAGTGAGGGACAGCAAAGCGGGACTGAGGAAGCCTTGGTGGGCCTGGAGACTCCTCCTTGTGACCGCCACCCTTCCCCGGACCCCATAGAAAACTCCCGTCTCAAGGCTGTTTGAGGATTAAATGAGATAGTACTTAAAACTGTGCCCGGCACAAACATAGTAAGATGTACAACCCATTTTCAATGCTATTATTTTTCCTTTCTCAGGGATACCAGCCGTTAGTAGAATTACATGAAGGACAGAGCCACTGTTATATGCAGAGAAGTCAACACGCCTGCAAAGAGAGCTCCAGGATGCCATGTGGAGCCACTCAGGAGATGAGTCGGTTAGAGATGGAGGCAAATAGAATTACGAGGGCTTTGGGGGGCATGACAAAGATGTGTGCTTTATTTCTGATACTCCGAAAATCATTGAAGGTTTTTAAAGAGGAGAATGATGTTATCTGTTTAATATTGGGGGCCCTGTGCAGAATGGATGGGCTCAGGCAAAAATGAATGCAGGCAGCCAAAGAGGAAGTTATTGCAAGAGGCACCAGAGAGATGATGGTGGCTTGGCCTGGTGGTGGGTGGTGAAGATGGTGAGAACCAAAGTGTTGGAGGTAGATTTTCAAAACAGAAAAAAAAACAAGATTTGATGGAGGTTGGGTGGGGGGGTGAAGGACAGTAGGATTTTAAGGAATGATATCAGGTTTTCAGTGGGAGCAACTTGGTGCATATAATGTTAGTTCCTGTTATGGGACACATCACTGCCTTTCTGCAATGTGCTTTTCATGCCCTACTGAGCACAGACAGAAACATGCAAGAATCTCACCAGGAGCTCGAAGAAGAACCAGGCGTACTTGAAGACTGTTTCTCTCACCATTCCAGTGCTGACCACCATCTGCAGGGCAAGCTCCTCATGGAAATGCTAGACGATAAACACCCAAAGAAACATTACATTCATGTAATGACCGTCTGTGAGGACAAATGCTTCATATTCCAACACCTCTTTTCTTTCTTACCAATTGCAATAGCTTGTTAGTTACTGACACATGTGTCCTACATGTCCTAGGCCAGTGGTCGCCAACCTTTCAGACCTCACGGACTAACCGTGTTCCGCGGACCACTGGTTGACAACCGCTGCTCCAAAGGTTTCCTTAAACCAGTGGTCGCCAACCTTTCGGACCTCATGGACCACCACGGACCACCGGCTGGCGACGGCTGTCCTGGACCACAGGTGGATGGCAAAGCCAATGCTGCAATAACCTGAGCTTGGTGAACATTTAGGCCGATAGGAGAAGGTTGGTGGTGGCATCACACAGGAGAGCTGGGTTTGAAGGAATGGCCTCAGCTTGGGTGGGGGTCTGTTTCCTGGGGTAGCCATCAGAACTGGGGGTGCCTGTGGTTTTCCTTTCAGATCTTGCAGCAAACCCTCTGTGTGCAAGCCATTGCTCTATCCTCAGTTTTCTCACCCATGAAATCCGTTGTTGGGTTCTCAAACATGACTGTGCAGCAGGATCCCCTGGAGGGCTTGTGAGGACCCAGACTGCTGGGTCCACCCCCAGAGTTTTGGATTCAGACTCAGTGAGCCTGGGGCAGGACCTGGGAATTTGCATTTCTAACAAGTTCCTGCTGGCACTGCTGGCCTGGGGACCTCTATTAGAGAACCAATGCCTAGATGGTATTTAAACTCCCTTCCAGATTGGACAGTTGTTGTTGTTTTTTAATACTCCCACTATGGCTTTGTGGGAAACATGATGGGCTGGGTTTATGAGCAGATCCTCTGCAGTAAAAGGCATAGTGGCATCAGCCTGAACTCACAACTTCTAAATTCTGACGTTCCAGGGTCAGATGCTTGAAAAGTCCTCAGCTCCACTTTATGTCCACACTTCCCTTCAAGTCACCTGACTGCTCTATGGTAATTTTTATACCTTTTGTGCCTTTCCCATTCCCTCGTTTATCTGGCTACTTGTTAATGCTTTTGACAAGTTTTGATGGAATGAAGTTCAAGACTCAAGGTAGGTGGCCAATTCACCTCAGTTTGCCTGAGCCTGTCATGGTCTTAAAATGAAATTCCTGTATCCCAGGGACCCCCTCAGTCCTGGGCAAACTGGGATGGTTGGTCAACCTAACTAATGACAAAAATAGGCATTTTCTATGGGTTTCATTTATATAATGACCACAAAACCTAGAAGAAAGGCAAATGAAGTTACTGTTTATCATTTTGTGGGTAAGAAAGATAAAATTTGAATACCCTAATATCACACCTTAGAGCACTGGCTTATGTAGAAGGTAAGTTTTAAGTCCAACACCTAAAGCAAAAAGCTGATTATAGCAAAGATTGCCCTTGACTAAGCCTTAAATTACCCACAATGTACAGAATGCATGTAACCCAATTTATTAATTTTCATGGACATTAAAATCTGAGAGTTACTCAGCTATACTAAAAGGAGGCAAATGGAAAATCCATGTGCAGATGTCTGGGGATTCTAACTATTTACATCCCTGGCCGGTTCTGGTGATGAATGGAGAATGCTGAATGAAGCTAGTCAGTGGGTTCCACTCATTCTGCCAGGTGAGTCAAACCTTTATAATTTTAATACACGTTAATACATTTGCTTGCTGTTGGGAGTCTTAAGGGAAGCTTTCCCACCTGGAGAGGCATGAGGTGAGTGTTTGTCTGGCAGGTGGTCTAAGTGCACACATGATGTAATGTGGTTACACACGATCTTCCCACTGTAGGAGAGAGAACATTCTTCCGGCTTTAAAGGGAACCTCCAGAAAGTAGGCCAGCTCGACTGGCTGAGTCTTATGGCAAGAACAGATTAGAGAGGGATTACTGCTTCTTAAAGAATTGATGCCGCTCACCGGGCAACAGTATTACAGGAACACCTTGCTCCCGAGGTTACAGGAAGTAGCCAAGCAGCTGGACCCTGTTTGCTCAGCTCCTAAGGAAACACACCGGCTAAACTTCCCTCGGAAATGAAATTATCTCATTGACCAGAAGCCAAGTTAAAATGAAGCAAGTACAAAACCAGATAATGACTGCGCCTGGGAGAAATCAGCCTTGCCTTGAGGTTGTCAGGCTGTAGGAAAATCATGGTTTCTAGAAGGAAAATGGTCCCTGTCACCAGTCACTGCAAAGCTCAAAGCTAAGCTTTAGAGTAAGTGAAAAGTTTATTTTCAGCACCTACCCATATCTCCTTTCACTTCTTTTACCATGAACTCCTAGTACCTCTCCCCAGATTTCTGGGGCCTGGGTTAGTGTCGCATGAGCCCTGCAGGGCTCCCGCTCACTGGATATTTCCCTCACCTAGTCCCAAGTGAGTTACGCTGAGTTCATTTCCTCCTTGCCTGTTTAATACACATTTTCCTGAGTTGTCAGCTGTTGCGAATGGCTTCCCTTTTACTAGAGGTCTTAACAAACACGCAAGACCTTAACGCAACGGTTCGCAATCTGTGGGTCGCGACCCCTTTGGGGGTCGAACGACCCTTTCATAGGAGTCGCCTAAATGCATCCTGCATATCAGATATTTACATTATGATTCATAACAGTAGCAAAATTACAGTTATGAAGTAGCAACGAAATAATTTTATGGTTGGGGGTCACCACAACATGGGGAACTGTATTAAAGGGTCGGGGCATTAGGAAGGTGGAGAACCACTGCCTTAACGTAAGTAGCTACTATAAACATGAGAATCCTGGGTGCATGGCAGAGGAGGAAACCTGGGACAGACAGTTTTCCCCCTCCACCTCTGGGCCACAGTCAGGGACTACGATCAGAGAAGTTTGTTAATATAAGGAGTTCTGGTGAGCAGTTTAACCGCTTGTAAAGTCTCTGAACTCACAGGAAAGGGTGATTAGAAAGAATTATGAGAAAGCATTTCATAGTTCCTTAATATATGTACTGTTAAAATAATTGATGCCACATTATTGCTATGTACTTTGGTGGAGGATGAACTGTCCCCATCTCTCCTTCTCTTAAAAAAAAAAAAAAAAAAAAGCTAATGCAGTGGTTCTCAAAGTGTGGTCCCTGGACCAGCATCAGCAAGGGGCTTATTAGAAATGCAAATTCTTGGGCCTCACTTCAGATCTACCGAATCAGAAGCTCTGGGGAGAGGGCCCAGCAATCAGTTTTAACAGGCCTCCCAGGCATATCTGATGCATGGTAAGTTGGAAAACCATTGAGTTAGTAGGTAATTACCTGGTCAAAAAATGGGAGATAGGGACAGGGCCCCAAACATCTGTGTGTGTGTGTGTGTGTGTGTGTGTGTGTGTGTGTGTGTGTGTAGGGTGGGAAATATTGTCCTCACACCGCCCTGCTCAGTACCTTTTTGCTGGTTGGCCTTGGGGCTCCGGTTGCACTCGGAACATCATTATTGCCAGAGCTATAGTAAGACATCCGGTTGCAGTTGCGATCAGCAATCTGAAATACACAAACCACCACTCAACAGGCAACCAACAGTGGTTCACTGGCAAGATGAGCCAGGGACCGGGAAGTCACCACCTCCAAATTCCTTTTTAATGTATTTTCTACTTTTACCCTGGTTACAAAGGTAAAACGATTATTTACATAAATAGAAAACAAAGCAAAAGAAGGTAAAGTTACACCTAGTTCTACTTGCGCCTGAGACAACCAATGACCACAGTTTGGTGTGTAGTTACTTACAGTGAAACCTAGTTAAGTACCAGGGGTGCTTACTAGTAATAGTCCCTTCAACAGTCTCAGTCTGTGACTTTATTGGGAGAGCAGGAAAAAAATGTACGGGAACAGTGCCTCTCTGTGGGTTAGGATGGTACTGTAACTAGCCTCCTCAGCACTGTAAGAAATTGTCAAAAACCACTTCGGACAAACTTTTCTCCCCTTACTACAAAAAATTAGAAAAGTCTTAACCTACCTTACATAGAATTTAATATTTTCACTTTTATTACAGAAAACCGTTATGAGTAAGGCTGTCAGTGATAACTATAGATCACATCTCCAGTGGGCAATCAGAGGGATCTTAAATATAAGGTTGAACCATGGTGTGCTGGCAAATGTTTAGCCACCAGCTCTCAGGGGTGGAGAAGTGGGGCCTGAGTTGTAGCATTTGCCAATTTCTGTGCTGTACTTCTTCCATTGTAGCTGATTTCAAGTTAACACAATGGCTTTGAGCATAACATTGAGAAGAGATGTGCAGTAGCAAACCATTATATAGTATTTCCACCAAACAGATACAATAGACATAACCTCAAGAACACAGATAATAGTAAAATGCAGTAGAATAATTAGGAAGGGATAAGGTTTGAGTACTGCATTTGTGAAGTGGAATAATTTTAGATTTATGGACAAGTTGCAAGGGTCGTACAGAGTTCTAGTACACCCTTCACCAGGTTCCATTAATGTTATATCTTACATAACTATGGTACATTTGTCAAAACTAAGAAATTAACCTTGGCACATTACTATTAACTAGCCCACAGATTTTATTTGGATTTCTTCAGCTTTTCCACTAATGTCCTGTTTCTGTTCCAAGATACAACCCAGGATACCACCCTGCATTTAGATTACCTCTGTTTTTACTATAACTTATTTAGTTGTTATTTTATATAATTTAATTTTTTAAAAAATATATTTTATTGATTTTTTACAGAGAGGAAGGGAGAGGGATAGAGAGTTAGAAACATCGATGAGAGAGAAACATCGATCAGCTGCCTCCTGCATACCCCCCACTGGGGATGTGCCCGCAACTAAGGTACATGCCTTCGACTGGAATCGAACCTGGGACCCTTTAGTCCCTAGGCCCACGCTCTATCCACTGAGCCAAACCGGTCAGGGCAAATTTTTAAGATTTTTTAAAACGTGTTATTAAACACAGACATTATTAAAAATTAAATTATAGCCCTGACCGGTTTGGCTCAGTGGATAGAGCATCGGCCTGCAGACTTAAGGGTCCCTGGTTCAATTCCAGTCAAGGACATGTACCTTGGTTGCAGGCACATCCACAGTGGAGGGTATGCAGGAGGCAGCTGATCGATGTTTCTCTCTCATCGATGTTTCTAACTCTCCATCCCTCTCCTTTCCTCTCTGTAAAAAAATCAATAAAATATATTTTTTAAAAATCCTAAAAATTTAACAATCAGCTCTTAAAAACTGGTATGAGCCAGCTTCAACACCTCCCTGGGTTTTTTTGGTAAGTAAAAATGGGTAGAATATCACCTATGATACACTTATATCCTACCAGAATCTCTGGGGGTGGATCCAGTGTTTTTTATTTTATTTTAAGATTTTTTTGAGAGAGAGGAAGGAAGAGGGACAGAGATGAACATCTATGAGAGAGCTGAACATCAATCAGCTGGGGTTACCGCCAGCACACCTCTACCAAGGATCAAGCCCGAAACCTGGGCATGTGCCCTGACCAGTAATCGTACCAGCAAACTTTTGGTGCATGGACGACGCCCAACCAACTGAGCCACACCAACCAGGGTGGATCCAGTGTTTTTAAAAGATGCGTAGAGGATTCTTAAGTTCAGCCAGGGTTCAAAACCTCCACAGAGATGAGGACAATAAGGCCAGGGCAGGAACTGACTTGCCTCTCACCACAAGGCTAGCTGGTGTCAGAGTCGACCCAACCCTGGCGTCCAGATTCCCTTTATCAAAACATACTGTCTCAAATGGGTGGATTTTGTAAGGAAAATTGTGCCGAAACCTAGAGCGTTTGATTTATCGTCCTTAGGGGAAGGGGAAATGATCCTACTCTAAAAGCTTAGCCACTTTGAGGCCACAGATAACTGGAAATAAAATTCAGACTAAGAATTCATGGTTGCTTTGTGAAAACAAACAAACAAATTTTAAAAATACCCACTGACTTATATACTTTAAAAGGGTGAATTTTATGGTATGTAAATTATATCACAACTTTTAAAAGTTTCAAATGAGTGACATTCTACAAAATACCTCAAGGAAAGCCTAAGAAACTGTCACAGCTAGCGGGAGCCTAAAGAGACATGAGTACAAAATATAATGAATGTGGTGCCCTGAACGGGGCCCTGAACAGAGAAAGGACATTAGGGAAAATCTGAGAAAATATGAACTTTAGTTACTAATAATAACATATCAATGTTGGTTCAGTAAGTGTGACAAATGTACCATTATAATGTGCAGGGAAACTGGGTATGTGTATACAAAAACTTTCTGTACTGTACTCACTCACAATAATTCTATAAATCTAAATCTGTTCTAAAATAATAAAAAACGTTATCAAGAAAAGGCAACAGGGCAAGTCACCAAACCTCTCAGTTTTTACTTCTCTATAAAATGTGGCTTTGCTCTTTGGGATTAGTATATGGGATAATGAAGCTATATATGTTAATGAATGCAAAAGGTAAATATAAAAGAACAAAACAAAATAAAAAACAACCTTTCTAGGTATCAAAAATAGTTAGAGCTAATTTTTTTCCCCTTGAAAATAAGATTCATGATATTCTTGACTCCTTGTGGCTAAACCAGCAATGCCCTAAAAACATCCCGCCAGAGTGAACTGAGCAGATCCTCAAATGCCCCTGCACCTTTCTGAATGGCCGCAATCACTTCAAAAGAAAAGACAATTACTACTCTGAGCAGGAAAGCATTTGACCAACACCGTGGGCAGCCGTCGTGGCTGATGTGTTGTTTCTCCAAGTGTTAGTTAAAAACAGAAAGCCCGCATCACTCTCCAGGGTTTGGCCTCTCCCCTACCTTTGAGGACATGATGTTCTTCACTTCCTCGTCAGCGGCAGAGTGTGTCCCGGTGAGGTCCGGGTTACTGCTGCTCATCACCCGGGCCTGCAGCAGCTTCGAGCTCACGGCAGCCGCAGAAGTGCGTCCATACGTGTGGTAGCGAGGGTCTGGGAGAGCAGTGGGGCCACCTGCATCCCATCAGGTACAGACATGTCAATAGAAAGTGGGTCAGAGTCACTTCCTGGACTTGAGAAGGAACTGAAGAGGGGTGGGGTAGATAGTGGAATGAAAACCTTCTAGATTGGGCCTTAGAATTAGGGTCTTATTATCAAATGCCTTTGGGAGGACAATGATTTGGGGGTAAGTAGATAGGATATAAGGCAGTAGGGAGTGGTGAGAACTGTGGTAGACTGGAAACACGGGCCTCATCCCAAGGCAGGGGCTGCTACTCAGTTCCTGACTGTTATGGCCACAGAGAGCCTGCCCTCTGGGTTGATGGAGCTTCTGATTTCTCAAGATAAGCTGGAAACATGGATGTATGTATTTGTTTATTAATATTTAAACGATGACAACTTTGTAAGTAAAGTTTTCTGAGATTTCAGGATCCCAGGAATCATCTGAACCTTAGGAGGATAAGTGTATACTATATTTCAATGTTTTTCACCTGTCAGTATTTACTCGTCTTCAAAAGTGATTATGTGAGTCTATGACAGTGATGGCGAAACTATGACACGCGTGTCAGAGGTGACACGCGAACTCATTTTTTTTTGGTTGATTTTTCTTTGTTAAATGGCATTTAAATATATAAAATAAATATCAAAAATGTAAGTATTTGTTTTACTATGGTTGCAAATATCAAAAAATTTCTATATGTGACACGGCACCAGAGTTAAGTTAGGGTTTTTCAAAATGCTGACATGCCGAGCTCAAAAGGTTCGCCATCACTGGTCTATGACATAGACCAGTATTTAAAAAAACTCAATTGAAATGGCAGGTTTACTTGAAATAAGGCTGGGTGGACTAATGAGAAGGCCCAGTTTCTTTGCTGGGGCCAAGGACTTTGTGAACTTGTTGGTTATCAAGCTGACTAGTAGGTCTGTTTGAGTATTACCTATGTAAATAACAAAGAATGGAGAAATGAAATATTATTATTTCAAAAGGCTAGTTAGAGAGACATGAGAAACGGGATTTAATTTTTCATAATGATAAATCTAGGAAACACTGCTTATCATCACTCTCAAATATATATTATTCTCCTTACCATTAATTTCCTAGACTCCTAGGAGTCTGTTGTCATTTCTCCATATTTTACAAAAGAGATCCTAACTGAATCCAAAGTTTCCTACTAGGTAAAGACCAGTGAGGGATTATCAAACAGGCAGAGAAAATAAGTGCTTAGAGTATATAAAGAAGGATGGAGGCAGGAAGAAAGCAAGAGGAAAGTCTAGAAATAAACTCTTAATTTTAGTATTCATGTCATATTTGTGTCATTCTGAAAAATAAAATGTAACATTCACGCTTTTTATTTTATTTGAATGACGTGGCAGTGGAGTGGGGGCGAGGGTCCCCGGCCGCCAGACTCCACCCTCGAGGCCACGCTACCTGACTTGGGCAGGTCCTTCTGCAGCTCGGGCAGGCGGAAGACGTAGTGCACGTAGGAGGCCAGCAGGCAGTTCCTCCCGTGTTGGTCTTTGCTCAGGTCCTTGCTGTTGTGCAGACTGTTGGCGATGGCCACCACGGACTCAAAGGCAAACTGGGAGAAGTTGGCTGAGGAACCAAGATAAAAATGGGCAGCCTCACAGTCGGTCCTTAATGAACCCAAAGTAAAGTGTTCTCCAGGGCAGTGACAGGGAGCATGACCACCAGCCTAGAGAGCTAGGCGGTCAGGATGATGGCCTGCTGGCTCCGCATGCTGCCAACGGCGTCAGGCTTCCTCCCCCATTCTCGCCCTCCCACCAGCACTGCACTTTTTCATGACAAAGCCATGAGACTATCCAGACAACCTCCCTTTCTAAACCATGATGTGAACTGGGGCTACTCAGCAGGGTCTGCACTGACATGGTCAGCGTCATCCAGGAGCCTGCTAGAAATGCAGAATCTCAGGCCCCGCTAAGTCAGAATCTGCATTTTCACAGGATGCCCGGGGATTCTCACGCACCCTGTGGTCTGAGATGCACTGTTGCACCTTGGTGTACAGATTGCTCTAAAAGTGTGTGTATTGAGGTGAATCCCTACGATGGACCTTTACAGAGGATTGATTTGGCACATCCACTGTCTTGTTCTGGAGCTCCCGCCTCCACAGTTCGGCTCCACCTTACTTACCCAACTTTGGACCCTTTTCTGCTTAACTTCCACTTCCCTTAAAATGAGGCACTGGTTGTATTATCCCCATCACATGTCTGCTCTTTCTAATCTCTGTGACTTTGCTGATACCGTTGTCCTCACCTAGAAAGCCCTCCTCCCACTCACAAAATCACACCAACCTTTCAATGCTCAACACAATCCTATCGCCCCCACAAAGCCTTTGGTACCACTCAGTACAGGGCTTAAGTGACACCAAGTCCTAACATGCGTTGGCTATTTCTGGTGGTAAGTCCTATCTCTCTGAGCAGGCTGGAAGCCCTTCCAGGGCAAAGTGCATTTCTCATACTTTCTTGTCTCTCAAGTGCCTTTCATTGTGTCTGACAACAACAGGTCTGAATAAAGGCTTGTTGTCTAAACACCTCTACTTATTCTGCCTGTCCCAACACCCTGCTGTCCCCATGACAAGGCAGCAACTTGCTAAGGAGAAGACGTGTGAATGAATATTTTTGTCTAACACACAAGTCTATATTAAATAGCTGAAACATGCAAAGCAGTGTGCCACATAGGTGGGGGCATAGAAAGAAATCCAGGGAGGCGAGAGGTCACTGCTCTGCAGGAATCTTGCTGGAGAGGTGTCAGCTGCACGTCTGAAATGTAGCCTACAACATAGGATGTCTTATCTGTGGAACCACAAAAGACACACCCCAGGATACAGTGCAAACAAGGGGTTAAGAAGACATGCTCTTCCCTGGTCTACGAGTTCAGCAAGTACCCCCGCTCCCCCCAATCAATTTACTCAGATTCCATAGCCCAACTGGGCTATTTCCTTCTTTCCTCACACTCCCGTGCTTTTCTGAGTCTCTGCTTTTGCGCTCTCTTTCACTGTCTCCATTTGGGCTGCTTTCTCTCTACACCTCCTTCAAGGTCATCGCAAACACCTTCCTAGAGCCTCCAACATCCTCCCAGATGGATGTTCTAGCGTCTCCTCTCCCCCCAGTATTTTTAGCCGTGTCCTTTCGAGGATTCTTGTCCTATGCTGCTGCTCTTCACTGTATTTATTGTAAGTCCTCTCAGGTCAGCTATGCTCTCGATTACTGCGAAGCCTACAACTGCTAGCACAGTACTGGGAACACTGATGATGCCTAAAAGACATCCCCTGGACTCGCTAGCATGGGATAACATAAGTCCAGCCAAAAACAGTGTCAGACAAAAATGCCCTACACCAGCCAATCTGCCCCAGCAGGAGTCAGGAGAACCACGGGACCCACGTCTTACATGACATTATTTCCAACGGAAGTTTTACACATTGTATTTAATGTTCACTTGTTAAAAGCAAGCATTTAAAATACACTATCAGTCAGCCAATAGATGAGTGGTTGCCAGGGGCTAAGGGGATCAATATAAAACATGATCACATTGCATTTCAATTTAGAATTCCTTTCCTTCTACTTAATATGAATTGTCTTATTCTTTTGAGATATTTTATTTCCCTGTTGGTCAAGAAAACAAAAATATCTTAGAAGTACAAGAATTCTATCCACTACAAGGAATGGAATTTGAAAGACTGCTCCTAATAGTTTTAAAAATTTATTTTAAAAACTATGATTTTAAGCATCCAATCTTCATTTCTTTTTTAACATCCAGGGAGAGTAAGAAATAGCCCTGGACCTGGCCTGCCTTGGACTCAGATCATCAACAGAAAAGAAGATCACACTTTCCCTGCTCCCAGGATTTCTGGAAAATCATGTCTCCTAACACAAGGCACTGCCTGCCTCTTCCCGCCTCCTCCCAGCCTCCTACCGGTCTGGCCGGCGATGACCATGGGCTGCACGGACAGCTGGAAGAGCTTGTCCAGCACCAGGTGCAGGAAGAGCACGAGGGGCTCCAGGCGGGAGGAGTTGAGCCAGATGATGCTGAGCTTCAGCTCATGCTCCAGCGTCGTCTCACTGATCTTCTGGTCCAGCACGCGGATGGGGAAGGTCACCTGGCTCTCCAAGGAGTGGCAGAGAGTGAAGAACTTCTCCAGGTGGTTGTCCTGGGAAGGCAGACAGCAGGCCTCAGGGTCTTATCCCATCCAGGCTCACCAGTGAATTCATAAACAGAATCAAATGGCTCCTCATAGACAGAGCCCTTTATCCCAGGTCTTAGACCACAAGTTCTAAGACATGGATGTTTCAGACCAAGGTTATGAACCGCTTTGTAGAGTGGTGTGCACAAAATAAGACCCTCTCCATTAACTATTAACTGAAGAAGAAAATAATGTGGACTCTGACATATTCTGTAAGCAGAAGCAAGCACACCAGGTGAGCATACACAGCCCAAAATGGGTCTACACGGGTGCAAAACTCTAACAGTGGCACGAAAAGGAGGGAATGTAGAAGTGGGAGAAAGGCTGGTGAAGTGGCAGAATCGCAGAGGGGAATGAGATAGAGACTTCAAATGAAGTCTCTCCACATAATTTCTCAGCCAACTGTGCAGGGACTGGGTTCCTTCATTTAGGTGCTCAACCTTTTGATAAGGTCTTTCTATTCAAATGAAAATTAAACCTGAACAGGCTTGGAAAGTCCCCATAAAGAACTAAAGGTTATTTTTGTTTTATTTGTGCACAATGATTTTCATTGGTCGGTTACTGGGCTGTCCTTAGAAGGTTCTCTGCTGCGCCCCCATCGTCACTATTGGCCTCCTGGCTCTGAGGTGAAGTGGACCTCACCTGGTGAAGTGTTCCTTACCTGGGTGTGAACGGAGGAAACAGCTTGCACTTCAATATTAAATACTCCCTTATGTCCTTCAGCCCACTTAATAGGAGGATTCTGTAAAGGGACTTTCTGTGTTAAAGAAAAAAAAAAAAAGATTAGCAATTCAATCCCTTTTTCTGAATACTAGCAAGCAGCACGAAGCAACTTGACTGTAAATGTCAGGTTATCTATAATAATAAAAGCGTAATTGCTAATTAGACCAGACAGCTGAATGACCTTCCAGATGTCATTCTGGACATCCTTCTGGACAAAGCTGTGGTAGTGGGGGCCGAGGCAGAGGCAGTTAGGGGTGATCAGGCAGGCAGGCAGGTGAATGGTTAGGGGTGATCAGGCAGGCAGGCAGGCAAGTGGTTAGGTGCCAGCAGTCCCAGATTGCAGTGTTGGGCCTAAACTGGCAGTCGGATATCCCCTGAGGGGTCCCAGATTGCAAGAGAGTGCAGGCTGGGCTAAGGGGACCCCCTCATGCACAAATTTTGTACACCGGCCTCTAGTTCAAATATAAAATTCCCCAGAAAACTAATAGAATTGGCTTTGGAGTTAGAAGCTCTGGGTTCAAGTTCTGTCCTGTCCTGAACTAGTTACTTTTACTTTGCCAACTCAATTAAACTCTTTGGGCCTTTGTTTTCTTTGCTGAAATGATGGGTTTGAACTGAGTGATCTGTCTTTAAGCTCCTACCCAGCATTGATAAATCCTTGATTCTAGGAATTGAAATAGAGTAATATGTTGGTGATTTCCCCATTAGTCAGGAATATCAAGAGAAAGCCTAGAGTATCTTTACACGACATAAAATTGTAATGCTTTTGAGCACCTACAATTACTTTCCCTTTTAACAAAACATTTCCAAGTAGTAGTCCTGCTAGGCTCCTGCTTTAATTACTTTAAGTGACTCTCTTATGTAATTTATGTATTAATAGCTCTGTAACCCTAAGAGGCAATTTTTTGCCTTAAATTCCCATGGAATTATCTTCCTCAGGAGACATCATACAGCATTGGGTGAGGAGAGCCTAGTCTGACACAGCCATATGAGTGTGGATTTTGCATCTCTTGCATTATTTTTTTTTCATTAATTCTCACCTGAGGATATTTTTTCCATTGATTTTTAGAGAGAATGGAAGGGAGGGAGGGAGGTAGAGAGACAGACAGAGAGACACAGAGAAAGAGAGAGACAGAGAGAGAGAGACACAGAGAAAGAGAGAGAGACATACATAGATTGGTTGCCTCCTGCAACCCAGGTATGTTCCCTTGACCAGGAATCAAACCTTTGACCCTTAGGTGAGCAGGCTGACACTCTAACCACTGAGCAGTGTGGCCAGGGCATCTCTTGCATTTTAATGGCAGGAATGCTGTATTTACAAGGGTACAATGTGTGGACCGGGTGAGTACTTTTGGAAATATCTAAGATAGAGTCACAAACGGGTCAAAGCTGAACCCAGCCCACGGACAAATTCCGTTTGGCTCAGTGCTGGAAACTTTTTCGAATTTGTTGCCAACATTTAAAAGTCAGAAAATTTCACATGAAAGCCTATTTTTCTAACTTCTTTTGAGAACCAGAAGATATGAAGACATTGGGAGTGCGTCCCAGAATGCCACTGATCTGTGGGGCGGAGGAGCAGCTGTGACCTTCAGTGGGCAATCTCCAGCGGGAACAAAGTCCACCAGGACCCGGCACTCACTGTCAGTGAGTCCAACTCCTGGGGACACTGGAGTCTGCCTCCTATGACCTTAAGCAGCACTGGCCACTAAAAAATATAGTGTGAGCCACATGTCACTTAAAATATTCTAGTAGCCATATTTAAAAAATTTAAAGGAACATATGATAGTAATTTTAATACAGATAGCTTAAATATGTAGCCTAAATATAGCCTAAAGAGTATTGATTATTATATCTAATCATGTATTACTAAATATATAGCCTAAATATTGTTTCAATATGTAATCACTATAAAAATTATGAATGATATATTTTACATACTTTTTTTTCTACTAAGCCTTTGAAACTGGGTTTGTATTTTATACTTACATTACATTCCAGTTTAGACAAGCCCTATTTTTAAAAATGTATACATATTTATTGATTTCAAAGAGGAAGGGAGAGGGAGAGAGAGGTAAAAACATCAATGATGAGAGAGAATCATTCATCGGCTGCCTCCTACATGCCCCCCGACTGGGGATCAAGCCCGCAACCTGGGCCTGTGGCCTGACTAGGAATAGGACTGTCACATCCTGATTCACAGGTTGATTCTGAACCACTGAGCCACACCAGCTGAGCTGGACAAGCCACATTTTAATAGCCACACATGACTAGTGGCAACTGTATTGGACAATATTAAGTCTTCAGGCTGAGGGTATATCTATAAAGATAGTTTGGGGCAAGAAGAAAAATAATAATATTTACTTCAGCATAGAGTTTGTTTCTTGACATGCATTATTTCATTTAATGTTCACAGCAACCTAATGGACAGGTATGGGTGAGGTTTCATCGCTAAGACACAGAGAGGGTAAGCAATTCACCCATGTATGTTCACACGGCTAGGGAGTGGCAGAGTCTGGATTTTGGATCCAAATTTGTTTGTTCCTAAAACCCAGGTTTGCTCTGCAGCATTAAGAAGATAATTAAGGGTTCCAAGAAATTAGAATGTGCATGATGAAAAGGCGGCGGTGAGGGCATCAGAAGGGCCTGTGTATCCAAATCATAAGAGTAATCAGGGCATGTCTGTGAACACACTCAGGGTGATCTCAGGTGGTTCTGAGGAGAGCAGTTTTGGTCTAAAGCCAGACACAAGACTGTGGCCCAGGGCAAAGAAAGATTCTCTCTCCAGAGAAAAAGAGAAATAAGAGAAAAATGGAATAGCCTGAGAATGATAGATGGGTAGTCAGAGTAGGAAAGAAAGTTGACTATTAAGGTTGGAACTAAATTAAAATTCCTGGGAAATTCTTCAACCTGAAAATTACTATAATAAATAACCCAAAAGAGATGAAGGGGGATCCATAGATTAAAAGAGTCTTAAAGACAAGTCAACCAATAGCAATGTATGGACCTTATTTGGATCCTGATTCAAACAAACAACTGTAAATAAAAATATGGCATTAATGAGATCATTGAAAATTTGATTACTAACTGGATATTTGAAGATATTAAGGCATTTTTAATTTTAAGATACAATGGTTAAAAAAAGAGCCCTTATCTTTGAAGATACATACTAGAATATGTATAAACTAGAGGCCTGGTGCACAACATTCGTGCACTGTGGGGGTGGGGAGGGGTGTCCCTCAGCCCAGCCTGCACCTTCTTGCAGTCTGGGACCCCTTGGGGGATGTCCAACTGCTGGCTTAGGCCTGCTCCCGTGGACATCCCCCGAGGGGTCCTTAGCACTGCTGCCGCTGCACTCACCAGTCATGATCCCAGCTTCTGGCTGAGCAGTGCTCCCCCTGTGGGAGCGCACTGACCACCAGGGGGCAGCTCCTGCATTGCGTGTCTGCCCCCTGGGGGTCAGTGCATGTCATAGCGACCAGTCATTCTGCTGTTTGGTCGATTTGTATATTAGGGTTTTATTATATAGGATGAAATGCTATGATGTCTGGGATTTTCTTTAAAATACTACTATTGAAATAAACCTCCACCAACCAGACTGAGAATATGAGAGCAGTGCTGGTGTGGTCAGAATGGCGAGTCCACTGGGCTCCCTTCTAATGGGGCAAGAGGCAGTGCAGGAAACAGGAGGAGGGGAAGGCTAATGGCATTGGCAAAGGAATAAAAACCCCACTATCCATCTGGGAACAGTGACAATTGACCCATAGGAGAAACTGATGGAATCTCGCCCAGGAACCTTTTGTAAGGATCCGTGCTGAGAGCAGCTGTTATCTGAAGTGGGCTCCACTAGCCCCACCTTTCACATTACATTATTTGTGAATCCCTTTTTGCAAGGCAATACTGCGTCTGGCGCAGGCTGCATTTACTAAACGTTCTGAATTGGTGATGTCTAAATGAATGTTTTTTCATGGCTACTTGTTTTTCCCATCCTATCAGACCCATGTGTTCCCAGAAAACACTGTATGCTGACAGATGACTGTTCCCCAACACATGCTGAGCATCCTCAGTCCTGTTGAAGGCACTGGGAAGTGGATCTGGGAAGGTGGTCTAAGATCACGGCTGGACAAGAAACAGCTGACGGCCAGCTTGCTGGTTACCTCTGCAGAATGCATGGAGTAGTTGGGTGGCAGCTTTTCCAAGGCAACTGGGAGACAGTAGGATCCAGTTTGAAGACGTTCATTTAAGAGAATTGGCAGCCACTGAAATAGATGATGTAGAGAATAAAGTGGAATTTATTACTACATATAACTCTGGCAATTTATCTAGCTCACAATAATCAAATGCAACTAAACGATGATTAGATATTGACCAGGACTCTTTTTGGCAGTAATTTCTGTCAAGTTCTTTGCATTTTAAATTCTGTGAGAGCTCCTGAGGTGGTAATATCAATGATTTACTGCTTTCAGAGCCAAAGTAGTAGCATTTTTCTTTAAAGCAAATGTTTGTGTGTCTCTGAGCAACATCAATGCTTATGTTAACTTTTATATTTTTTAAAGAAACAACTTTTTTCTCCTTGGAGAAAAAGCTAGTTTTATACCAGGTGGAGCAAAAGTAGGTTTATAGTCGTGAGTGTGCAAACCAGAGTTTATTTTTGTATTATTACTTATTAATTATTGTATAATTTTCCAAATGAATAACTGTAAACCTATTTTTGCCCACTCTCCATGTAAAGCATATATATAAAATTTAGAAATAATATATATTGCAATGCTTTAAAATGTTTTTACTTACTATTGTTTATTCTAAACACATGGTAAACAAGTATACATTCATAATATATATATATTATATATATACGTATATATATTTCCCAATGATACAATTTTGTATTAAAATACCCTCTGTAATTTAAAAAATAATAATATCTTCAAATAATATATTTAGAGACATACAAAACTTGCAAATGGATACTAAAACTATAAATACAACAATACAACATACCCAGTACTTCAATGGCCAATTTTAACAGATTTTGAAATATCACTGAATTAATAGGTTTTATTTCTTTAACTTAAAAATTTTTTAATATAAATCATTTTTTATTTTGCAATTAGTTTGTATACAATATTATCTTAGATTCAGTGTACACCCCAGTGATTAGATATTATATAACTTACTAAATGATCATCCTGGTAAATATCATACCCATCTGACATGCATAGTTATTAGAATACTAGAGGCCCGGTGCACAAAAATTTGTGCACTCGGGGAGGGAGGGGGGGGTCCCTCAGCCCGGCCTGTGCCCTCTCCCAGTCTGGGACCCCTCGGGAGATAACGACCTGCTGGCTTAGACCTGCTGCCGGGTGGCAGAGGGCAGGCCCAATCCCTAGGTGCAGCCCCTGGTCGGGCTCAGAGCAGGGCCATTTGGGGAGTTGGGGCACCGCCCCATGTCATGCACAGAGCAGGGAGGATCAGGAGGTTGCGATGCCACCCTCAGTCACGCTCAGGGTAGGGCCGATTGGGGGGTTGGGGCACCGCCCCCTGTCACACTCAAGGCAGGGTCGATGGGGAGGTTGCGGCGCAACCCCCTGTCACGCACAGAGCAGGGCCAATCAGGGGGTTGGGGCGCTGGCCCCTGTCACTCACAGAGCAGAGCCCATCAGAGGGGTTGGGGCGCCGCCACTCTCACACTCAGGGCAGGGCCGAAGGGGAGGTTATGGCTCTACCCCGTCACACACAGAGCAGGACCCATTGAGGGGGGCGGGGGGGGGGAGGGGGTTGGGGCACCACACCCTGTCACACACAGAGCAGGGCCGATCAGGGGGTTGGGGCACTGCACCCTGTCACACACAGAGCCGCAGAGCGATCAGGGGGTTGGGGAGCTCCCCCCTATCAGGCACAGAGCAGGGCTGATCAGGGGGTTGGGGCGCCTTCCCCTGTCCCGAACAGAGCAGGGCGGATAGGGAGGTTGTGGCCCCGCCCCCTGTCGCACACAGAGCCGCAGGGCGATCAGGGGGTTCAGGGGGTTTGGGCACTGCCCCCTGTCACACTGATGCCGGTGCTGGGAGGCCTCGCGGCTCCACTGATCCCCGTGCACTGGGTGTGTGTGTGGGGGGGAGTGTCCCTCAGCCCAGCCTGCCCCCTCTCACATACTGGGAGCCCTCAGGCGTTGACCCCCATCACCCTCCAATCGCAGGATCTGCCCCTTGCCCAGGCCTGATGCCTCTAGCCTAGGCGTTCGGCCCGGGCAGCGGGGACCCGCAGCTGCAGCGGCCCCACGATCGTGGGCTTCGCTTTAGGCCCAGGCAAGGGACCCCTAGCTCCTGGGACTGCCAGCTTCGACCGTGCCCAGCTCCCATCACCGGCTCAACCCCTACTTCCTGCTATCACTGGCCAGGGCGGAAAAGGCACCTGATTCTCTGATCATGGCTGGGGGGCAGGGCAAAGGCGGCCCCAGGGCCGCCTTTGCCCTGCCCCCCAGCTCTTAGCTCCCCCCTGGGTTTCTGATCACTGTCAGTGGCAAGGGGCTTCTTCCTGCTTTCCCTTTGGCCTCCCTGCATTGTGCCTACATATGCAAATTAACCGCCATCTTGTTGGCAGTTAACTGCCATCTCAGTTGGCAGTTAATTTGCATATAGCCCTGATTAGCCAATGAAAAGGGCAGCTCGTACGCCAATTACCATTTTTCTCTTTTATTAGTGTTGATTATTGACTATATTCCATATGCTTTCCTTTACATCTCATGACTATTTCGTAACAACCAATTTGTACTTCTTAATCCCTTCATTTTTTTCACCCATTTCCCTACCTACCTCCCATCTGTCAACTATCAAAATGTTCTCTGTATCTATGAGCCTGTTTCTGTTCTACTACTTCTTTTATTTTGTTTTTAGATTCAATTGTTGATAGATATGTATTTATTGCCATTTTAATATTCATATTTTTATCTTTTTCTTCTTAAAAAATACCCTTTCACATTTCATGTTATACTGGTTTGGTGATGATGAACTCCTTTAGCTTTTTCTTGTCTGAGAAGCTTTATCTATCTGTCTTTTGATTCTAAATGATAGCTTTCCTGGGTACAGTAATCTTGTCTGTAGGTCCTTGCTTTTCATCACTTTGACTATTTCTGGCCTGCAAAGTTTCTATTGAGAAATCAGCAGACAGTTTTACGGGAGCTCCCTTGTAAGTAACTAACTGATTTTCTCTTGCTGCTTTTAAGATTCTTTCTTTGTCTTTAAACTTTTGCATTTTAATTATGCTGTGTCTTGGTGTGGGCCTCTTTGTCATCTTGTTTGGAACTCTCTGTGCTTCCTGGGCTTATATGTCTATTTATTTCACCACGTTAGGGAAGTTTTCTGTCATTTTTTTCAAATAGGTTTTCAATTTCTTACTCTCTCTTCTCCTTCTAGCACTGCCATGATGTGAATGTCAGTACAACTGAAGTTGTCCCAGAGGCTCCTTACACTATCCTCAATTTTTAAAATCATTTTTTCTTTTTGCTGTTCTGATTAGGTGTTATTTTGCTTCCTTATATTTCAAATTTCTGTTTGATTCTCAGCTTCATATACTCTACTGTTGATTCTCTATAAATTATTCTTCATATCAGTTAGTGTATCTTTCATTTCTGACTGGTCCTTTTTTATGCAGTTAAGGTTCTAACTAAGTTCATTATGCATCCTTATAACCAGTGTTTTGAACTCTGCATCTAGTAGATTACTTATTTCATTTTGTTTAGTTCTTTTTCTGGAGTTTTATTCTGTTCTTTCATTTGGGACATGTTTGTCTTTTCATTTTTGCAGTCTCCCTGTTTTTGTTTCTATGTATTAGGTAGAGCTGCTATGGCTCCCAGGCTTGATAGAGTGGCCTTATGTATTAGATGTCTGTTGGATCCAGTGGCACGGCCTCCTTGATCACCCAAGCTGGGCATTTGAGGTACACCCCCAATGTATGGGCTGTGTACACCCTTCTGTTGTATTTGAACCTTGATTGCTATTGGCATGTCATTGAGAGGGATTTATGTCTAGGGCAGCCAGGAGGATCAGCCACCATGGAGGATCAGCCGTGTAAGGGCCCACCCTACAGAGGAGGACTTCCTTCAGCAGGTCTCTGGTGCCTGCTGACTTCTTTAGTGTGTAGCTTGTGGAAGTGGTTAGGGGGTACTTCGATGTGGCCTGAAGCTGTCTACTGAGTTCGCTGGTTCTGGTGCCTCCTGGGAGTTTCAGACCAAGGTCAACTACCACCTGTGTTCTGCCCAGGACCATCTGACATGAGTCACAAAGTGATCTTCAGATGGCTGCTACTTGGACTAGGTTTGGAGGTGCCCCGGTAAGGCCAAGCTGTGAACCAAGGCCAACTGCTGCTAATGCTGGGCCTGGGCCAACTCGCTAGAGATACAAGGCACACTTTGACCAGATGCTGCTTGTTTGAGAGATTTTGGGAAAATATAAAGCATGAGCCAAGACAGGCCATTTGTATGGAAAAGCAATTGGAAACAGCTTGGATGAATCCACAAGTTGGGTGGGTTGGGGTCTTCAATGGAACCACTGGGGTGCCATGAACAGTGATAGCCAGGTTGATATGGAGCCAGCATGCCGGCTCTGTGTGGGGAGGGCTCAGAAAAGGAACAATGGCTTCTTCCAGCATTTCTGTCTTGGAGAGAGCTGCCCCTCCAGCTCTCACCCTGATGCCAGACAATTCAGTTCCTCCCTGGTATTCCTGGTGCCTTTTGAGCTGCTTCCCAATTGCTGGAGCTCAGAGGGACTAAGTCCAAGTAAGACATGCATGGGCCATTTAAGAGGAATGCCTAGGACTCTACGAGCCCTGGTCTTACTCAGCCACAATCCTGTTGGCTTTTACAACCAGAAGTCATGGGAACTTCTCTTGCTGGCACTGGAACCCTGGGCTTGGAGGGACCTACTTTGGGGCTGGGACCCCTCACTCCTCAGGAGGCAACTTTCCCAGCCAAGATATTCCTCCTGATTTATTTATTTATTTATTTATTTTTTTGCTTAAAGTAATACAAAGGGTATTACATATGTGTCCATTTCCTCCCCCACACCCCCGCCCTAGACAGTCCCCTAGCCTCCCCTATCCCCCAGGGTCTTATGTCCATTGGTTATGCTTATTCCTCCTGATTTTTACCTGCCACATGAGGGTGTGGGAACAGCCCATTTTGCATCTCCACCTCCCCTTTTAATCTCAATGTGGCTTCTTCTTTAAATCCCTAGTTGTATTCATTCAGCTAGACTTTAGGCAATTCTGAATGATGAGTGTTCTGTAGTTTAGTTGTAATTTTGATGTCACAATGCTTTTTATTTTATTTTATTTTTTAGATAAATGTGTGTTCTTTCAATATCTATCTCCCACTAGCTTTCCGTTCCTGAAATTTGTCATTTGTTAAGTCGAGTCATCTCTGCTCTTTACTATAATCTGTTTTGGTACATTCTGTTACTTGTGACAGGAAAAAAGCAATTGAATAGAATTTAGTTGTTTATCTCTGCAAGGACCTTGGATGCACCAAGGACTGCAGTGTGAATTGGCAAGTTGAAAACGACTCACTGAATATCCCAGGAGACTTTCTATGGAGGCTCCTTGCTTCTGCTGACAGCTGATATGATAGAAGGTGAACAGGAGGTGGTGATTTACTGTGAGCTTAGCAGGGAGCTTAATTTTCACTTCTTCATAGAAGTCTGGAGACCTGTTTCAAAAGCACATTATACACACATAACTTTTAGCAAGAATGACGACTTCTCTGACTATAAATTATAATGCAACAGACCCTTTACTTCTCAGAATTTGTCTGCTTGGTGATTTGCTTTTCATTTTACAGCATCCTGCTCCTTGGCTGGAAGCCCTTGAGACCAAGCTTATGTCACTAGATACACTTCACTTACATAAGGGCACTTAGAAACTGAAGACTTTGGGGGTGGGGGTGGAGGATTTCCACACACAATGGAAAAATCCAACAACTTATTTTGAAAAGGGGATGAGGTTCAATGCCCTGTTGTGACCTCATTTTCTGTCTCTACCCTAAGAACAGAGACAGGCACATCAAAGGATTTTGGAGAAACAAATGAATGAAGCAGGAGGAAAAGGAACCTGATTTTGCTTAATTACAATGTCCAAGATACTTTACCAAGAGCTTCATGTACGTTACTCACTTTCTCCTCATCCCAACCCAGCAATGAGGGTTTAGAGGAAGACTTAAATGGGCCAAGTCCGTTTGACCCTGTACAAATTTCCCTCTCCTACCTGTAAAATGGAATAATTTACACACTATTTTGGAACTCAATTTACCCAGATAATAATGAGTGCTCCATTTCCCCTTTCGTCAACTTAATTTTTCTTAAACTAGGTAGTGGTGTAGGTGTGGAGTAGGGTAGACAAGGAGACAAGAGCTCGATTTTGTTTCTGGCCCCCTCCAGTATTTCAAAGCAAGTTAAGAAATGTATTTATTTAACACCATGAAACTTCTCTGTATCATACTAGATAGAAGGCTCCAGAAAATCAAAACGCTATGAAGTTCTTGAGCATATGTTCTTCTCTCAATCTTAGTTAATGGCAAAAATTGTGTATCTGCAACACAGAATCATGTAACTAGCATGAATTTCCTCTGTCCCTGAATTATAAGAACCATTGGAAGGAATCACCTCGGGGATTCAGAAAAGCCACCAAATAATGAAACAATCTTGACGTATGTTTCGAACTCTGCAATACACTTACTTATTGTGGTATGTGACAGCTGTGTACACTTCCTGCAGAAATTCAGGCCCATTGGATTTTCCAAAGATGACCTATTGACCAATATAAAAAGGACCAAATTAACCGTGATATTTGGGTATATGAAACCAACCATCATCAGCCCAATAGGACGTTCTGTTCTCATATAGCTATACTGTGTAAGTTAAGAGTGCTGAGTTCTACGACCAGCCCAACCACACGGATGCAAAATAACTGGCTATGAAGGGTAAAGTGAGGCCCCAAGGCCACAGGTTTGTGAGACTGGGAAACCGGTGCCCTGTCCACTCTGCTTCACTTCCTAGAGGTCTACATTTTTGGGCAAAGTCACATCAGTTAAAGATCCCTGCCCTTTTCCCTCCAAAGACATGGGCCTGGTCACTGGGGTGATCAGGACCTCCCCTGTCCACATGTTTGGGCTATTTAGAAAGAGACACCTTTTGGGCTTCATTCAGCCTTAACGGTACATGATTTGTCAAGTGGATTCACTTCTGGACAAAGAAAAAAGGGCCCTTTTTATTAGATGCAATAATCCCTTGGTGATTAGAGAACAGGCTGGAGTTTGGCCCCCATTCATCCCTGACTGGGCACTTGGTTCCATTCAGGATTTGCATAATCATATCCGGCAGCTCTGGTGGACTTGCCATGAGCCAGAGCAAAGAGAATCAGGGGAGTCCTCCTCTAGGATTTTTTTCCTACCACCATTGCAAGAGAAGGCCTTGCATTGGGAAGGTAGGTAAGGCATTTGGAGGATGGTTAAAAAATAAAGAAGAAAATATTTGGAGAATGGAATCCCTGAAAAAAATTATTTCAGTAGAAAGGTTTAGTAATTGAATTCTATGACTTGTAGACAATAGAAACAGCTAACAGCATTCACAGCAGATGATTAAAAAAAAAAAATACAAATTCTGGCATTTTAGTTTTCTTAGAGAACACTGCATTATATATTTATTACTGGATTTATATTTTGCCTCAGGATGAAGATCCAGACCCAGAAGGTGCTGAGGTGGCACGTGTTTATTATTCGTAGGCATGCTTCACATCTCTCTCGAGGTGGACTGGATGTGCGCAGCTGCATGCTGCCGTGCACATCTGGAAGTGCAGCAAACACGGCAGACACACTGGGCCTGTCTGTCTACTTCTCATGCTGTGAGGGTAGCATGGACTTTATGATATTTTTCAGTCTTCTAATGTAATCTGCATGTCCAACGTTCATAGCTCCTTAGGGAATAAGTTAGGAAAGAGACTTGCAATGTAGACTGACCTTGTTTCCCCATCAGCATGCTGGGACCAATAATGGACTAGCCACTAAGGCCTCTGCACATGCTGAGTAGCGCTGTCCTGAACAGACAGATACTCAGCATGTTCATGAGCCCTGGGTTCTGTCCGCGTGAATGGACAAGGGAAGTTCAGCACACCCTGGTTTGAGGCAAATGTTTACTTCTGTCTTTACCGGCATAGCGTTGCTCGGATCCTCTCCACACATGAACTGGATCTTGATTGTAATGTTCCGGGCAGATGTTAGCTTGTTAGTGAAGTTCAGCCTCTGTGGGTAGACATAGAGAAGGTTTCTGGAAAAGAGAAGACCGAGAACCAGTGAATAAGATCTAGAGCTTGTTTTAACCAATCAAGAGGAGACGTTTCTGAAGGAGGTTTTCCTTTCTGAAGTGAATTATTTTTGGAGGAGTGAGTGAGATACTGCTGCCTCTTCCTCCTCAGCTACAGTCATCTGATAATAACCAACAGTGTTCTTCTTCTGTCCCCTATAAAGATGTGTCTGCTGCAGCTGAGAGAGTCTTAAGGTCCTGGGTGTATTTCAGGTTTCTTCGGATATATTCCCAGAAGTGGAAACTCTGGGTCATCAATCAGCTCTTTTTTGGGAAAGACCATCTCCATGTGGCAGGGAGAGCTGGTGTGTGGGTTAATCCGCCCTTGAGCTCTGAGTTCTGTGCCACATTCTGGGAGCTCTGTTCACCTGGATGTGCTCAATGACCAGAGAATTGACATCTAAACCCTGAAGTTTAGCACTACTTCTGCATTTTTAAGCACGCGAGGCAAAAATTCAGCACTCTTTCTGGGTCACTGACCCTGTATCCAGCCCCACAGTTTCACCTGGGCACCCCCTCCCCCCCCCCCCCCCGCCCCAACACCAGCTCTACCACTGTAACAATGGAATGGTACACATTGCTTCTGTAAAGTGACAGCCTTCACACACTTGGTGGCTTTTCAGAGATGTGTACCCTTGATGGCCTGGGAAGTTTCATGTGTTCTTAAAGTGAACACAAAGATCTGAATCTCCTGATTTGCATGATTTTGTGGGGTTTTCCAGGTCAAGTGAATAGAGAACCGTTTTCAGAGATCACCTCAGGCCGCTTATGGGAAGAGCAAATATTCTTAATAAACCTGATTTTAATGGATACATGATATACCATATTATGAATGTGCCATAACTTATATTAATCTCCAAAAATAATCATTTAGATGATTTCCTTTTTTTTAATATTATAAAGCGATGCTAACCCCTTTATATATGTATGTATGTATGTATGTATGTACGTACATATGTATACATATATGTATTGCCCTTCTGCAATGCAGTGTACTTTGGGCAGGATCCCTTTCAGTTCTATATAGTTCTTCATCTTTGAATTAATTAGAGAGACACCGATCAACCTTTCTTTATGCTGTGCTTGAAGAAATAATGAGCCCGAGTTTGTAAAATGCTTTGAAGTAGCTAGATGAAAGGGTCTGTGTAAATCACAACAGTAACAACCCTGCCAGACTGGTTAAGCAAGTTAGCTGTCACTACACTCCTCTCCTACATTCCAATATAGGGCCACCACCCACCTGTCTCACACATCCCCCAACACTGGTCAACAATTTTGCACGTTGCTTTCAAAGGGGTTGCTGACCCCTACGTGTAAACAACATCACCATGGGCATTCAGTGTCCTGCCTGGTACTGAATACACTTTCCACAGAATACAGAGCTAAGGGAAACAGAGAATTTAGTCCAACATCCCTTTCTGCAAGGCTCGACTCTCAGGGAGGTTAAATAATTTTGCCTAAACATTTTCTTAAGAAGATGCATTTTCCAACGTTCATCCTATTTCTTAATGGCAAATTACCAAGTGACATGTTCTGTTAAATCTGCATGCTTTTAAAGAAATGAATATTAAAAAATAATGTTTTCTTTTGGGAAGGGAGATCTGCCTGCATGGTCAATAACCCACAGAGCTTAAACCAGATAAGAGTAATTATTAACAAACTGATAAACAGGTGCATATCAACACTAATAAAAGAGAAAAATGGTAATTGGCGTACGATGATACCCTTTTCATTGGCTAATCAGGGCTATATGCAAATTAACTGCCAAGATTGGCAGTTAACTGCCAACTAAGATTGGCAGTTAACTGTCAACAAGATGGCGGTTAATTTGCATATGTAGGCACAATGCAGGGAGGTGAAAGGGAAAGCAGGAAGAAGCCCCCTGCCACTGACAGTGATCGGAAACCCAGCGGGGAGCTAAGAGCTGGGGGGCAGGGCAAAGGCGGCTCTGGGGCTGCCTTTGCCCTGCCCCCCAGCCATGATCGGAGAATCAGGGGCCTTTGCTGCCCTGGCCAGTGATAGCAGGAAGTAGGGGTGGAGCCAGCGATGGGAGCTGGGCATGGTCGAAGCTGGCAGTCCCGGGAGCTAGGGGCCCCTTGCCTGGGCCTAAAGCGGAGCCCACGATCGCGGGGCCGCTGCAGCTGTGGGTCCCCACTGCCCGGGCCGGACGCCTCAGCCAGAGGCATCCTGCAGGGGCAGTGGCGGAGCCCGCGCGATCGCGGCGCCCCCCGCTGCCACTGCAGGTCCCCGCTGCCCGGGCCGGATGCCTAGGCCAGAGGCGTCAGGCCTGGGCAAGGGGCCAATCCTGCAATTGGAGGGTGATGGGGGTCAATGCCTGAGGGCTCCCAGTATGTGAGAGGGGGCAGGCTGGGCTGAGGGACACTCCCCCCCCCCCCCCACACACACACCCAGTGGACGAATTTCGTGCACCGGGCCCCTAGTAATATATATGTGGTAAATTGTCTCATATTACCTAGAGAAAATCCTGAGAATTATATAATGATTTTTGAGAGGCTAGCCCATAACCAAAATAGGAATCACTTCGTATAGCAAAATTATCTTGAAAATTCCTTTAGTACCTACAGGCCCAGTGTATGTGCAAGGCATTTAGTTTAATCTCATCGTTCCCCAAGAAAAATGGTTTTCTTTAGTCATATGCATCACAACAAAGAACAGGACATTTGGTATTCATCAACAACGTTCTTCCAGAGCTCCTTCAGATGGCTTCTCTCGATTACAAACTGTTTTGGAAACTCCAAATTCTTTCCACTGATTCAGCCATAGCCTCTTAACTAATTTATAAACCGCTGTGATTTAGCAGCTCCAGGAAGTTAGAGGATAATGTTGTGGAATTTGCTCATTCTTAGAGCAAACTCTTTCTGCTCTTTACTGTCTTGGGACCGTCTTCTACTTTCTTTGCTGAAAACAGGTTCCCCCAAGGGACCTTGAAATCTTTCAAAGCCACAATGCAAAAAACATCAGTGTGGCTTCTCCTCAGTTTAGCCTATTCTTTATCCAGTGCAAGGAGACAAGGAGAAAGACATGCCCCTGTCCCCTATTTCCATGATGACATCAATGTCCTCTCTCAGGGGCTTCTACAGCTTGGAGTGGAGCTCAAGATGCAAGTGAGCTACAGCAAAAATCACATTGGCCACCTGTTTAAACAACTGGACTCTCTGAATACCTCTTTAGTTAAGCTTCTAACTCAAGTCAGCCAGCAGGAGAGAAAGAAAGAGGACCTGGAGAGGAGAGCTGAGCAGCTCGACAAGAGGAATGAAGACCTCCATCAGCTGGTTGCTGAGCTCCAGCATCAGATGATTGCCGGGATAAAGGACAGAGAGAAATTCAATGAGAGGCTAAACTTGCTGGAGCAGAAGATGGAGGATGCTGTGTTCTTCAAGGCAGGTGGGCTTTCTCTGACAGAAGTGATGGACGACATTATGGTGAGTAGATCATTGTTGGTCATTTTAGTTGACCATTATTTTATTGGAAATAAAATATGATTTTAACACTATTATTATTATTTTAAGTAGAAATACTATTCTATTGGAAAATAGACCCCCAAAGTAAGACTCATAAAGTTGGAATAATTTTGCCATGAGAAACCCTGGGTAAGAAGAGTGATGGTGCAGATTAACCCTATTTATGCAAATGCTAATGTATCTGCCATTGCTGGTAATGGCAGCCTAAACCACATTTAGAATTTAAAAAAAAATATTTGTGTCACTTGCTCCCAAGGAGTGGGTGGAGGAAAACTCAATCATGTAATAAAGCAAAAAGCTAGCTTCCTATCCTCTGAGAACATTTTATGTACACGGCCTTGGGACTCCCAGAGAGCCAAAGGAGTAACAGTAGTTGTTCAAAGTCACACAATCCTTGGTGCTTCTTATATATCTTTTTGAAAGTGAGACTGAAGTGAATCAAATGGCTTGTACTCAGAATGTTGAATGAAAATTCAGGATATAAAATGTTATCTATGACAGGGCTGCAAATATTCAAAAATTAAATATGCATGAAAGGGTTACAGCTAGAAGATGATATGGATAAATGAAAAAAGTAAATATGATTTTTGAATGAACTTGGTGTCAATTTTGGCTTTCTTTCTTTTATTTCAATACAAAAGCTGTAATAGGGTACTAATACCAAATATGTACTTTTTAAAAGACAAAACAAAAAATTGCTGATTCTGCAGCTTAGGGTATCTCTACAGTCTTTTGAATGACAGTGATGCCTGTAATTTAAGCTACTGTTATCCCAGGGAAGATGGGCTTATATGGAGACCTGTGATTAGTGGCCCTTGCCAAATAAGTTAATAAGTGGAACAGTCCTTTAAAAAAAATCACAAAATTCTCTACAAATGTGGTGGAAAAATCAATTTCCTCACCTGTAATAAAAAGATTGGAGTTAAGTTTCAATTCAATGATACCTGATAAGTGCTTTGCTGTAAACTGCAAAAATATGACACCCATGAAGATTATCTACTTATCAGGATTGTGCGAAACAGCTGAGTGAACTTCAAAATACAACTCTAAACAGTCTACAGGACTATGAGATCTTAATATATGTCACTTAGGGAACCCATCAATCTCTCTGGGTTTCTCTCTCCATCTTTCAGGCTCTTTCTGTCTCTGTCTCTCTATGTCTGCCTGCATTTAATCTGTGCGTGTGTCTCTCTCTTTCTGTCTCCCTCCAGGCTCTCTTTTTCTCTGATACACCCTCTCCTCCTCCTCACAGCCCCTCAGAAAAATGACAAAATGCTCTTTTTCACCAATCTTTGTTGACTAGTTCTATCTAATCACTAAAATCCGTTTCCTTACAAGCGTGTGAGTGCTCGATGATTTCCTGCTGTGATCTGGGACTGGGTTGTGAGCAGGGCCTTAGTTCTCTCAGGATGATAAGCACAGAGCCTAATATCTATGAACATTTTAGGGTTCCACAAAAATGTATGTGCCTTGAAAAGTAATCAGCTCCAAAATACAAAAAGTAAAAGCTCAAAACCAAAACTAATGCATTTTACATTAAATGCTTACCAACTGCAACATTTTCTCAATTAGTCAACAACAACTCTACTGAATTTAACCTACAGGTGAAAATTACTTCCTCCTACTTTGCAGACTGCTATAAAGTTATATTAAAGTATACTGTATATAACAAATGAGAAGGTGGGTGCATCCTAATGTTTTAAATGATGTGGTCAGGTGCTTTTGGGGGGGTCTTAAAAAGGTTCTTGGATATAGATATCAGGAAGGGAAAGGATAAAATACCAAGAAATCGGTTTTTCTATTTTATTAGTTTTCTTCTAGCTTGATGGTTTTATAGCGACCACTAGCAATATGCACTGGGGTGAAGTAGACTAGCCAGGCAATTAGCACCTGGCTCTCTGCTGGAACTGCTGAAACAGCTTTATGTAGAAAAAGCTCGCCAACCTCTTCTGGCAATTTCAAAGTAATTTCTTTTCCTTTCCTTGTGCTTTAAAACTCTCCCTCTCTAGCCCTTTTTGCAAAGACAGAGCCAAAGAATTGATGAGCTATTTGCGGAAGTGGAAATGCAGCAAAACCAATTGCACAAACGAGATACCCTCATTAAAAGGCTACGGGAAAAGGTTGGTACCTCTTTTTTCTTTTAAAATATGTTGTATTGATTTTTTACAGAGAGGAAGGGAGAGGGATAGAGAGGTAGAAACATCGATGAGAGAGAAACATCCATCAGCTGCCTCCTGCACACCCCCTACTGGGTATGTGCCTGCAACCAAGGTACATGCCCTTGACCGGAATTGAACCTTCAATCTCTAGGCCGACGCTCTATCCACTGAGCAAAACCGGTTAGGGCAGGTTGGTGCCTCTTACTCCCTTTAGTAATGTGTTAACAGCAGGCTTTGAGTCCAACAGGACAAAATTCAAATGCCTATTAATATCAACAGTATCTTACAGTTATCTGGTGTCTTTTATTCAAGCATTCCAAAGAAAATTGCAGATCTCGATATATTATTTTATGGTACTTATGCAAGGTGAGCAACTGAGGAGGTGTTTTTTACTTATCATTCACACTCACTGCCAGGAAAATTTATTTTATTTCTTAAGGAAAAGTTATTTTAGATGTAATAAAAATGGCTAAGGTTTTTTAACTCTTACTATGTGAAGACACTATTCTAATAGTAGCTAATAGTACCTTTGACAGGTACTACAATGAGCCTCATTAGGTAGATGATAAAACGGAAGCACAGAGAGGATGCATAACTTGCAGGAGGTAACACAGCTAGCACGGTGCAATTCAGATCTGGGTGCTCTGAAGCTAATACTAGATCTGTTGCCCCTAATCATTGCTATTTCTAAGAACAACCATAAACAGTATCTTTGCTCAACAATCAGACTCACCAGAACATTATTATGTGGTCTTCTATTGTATTATTTACAAGGGCTAAAGAATGTTTCCTCAAACAAACATTTTTTTTTTAAAAAAAAAGGTTTAAATAACATAGTTAACTTAGGAGATGAGAATAACTATTGTCCCTCGGTGGTAGATATTTTCAATACATCAAGAGCAAGTGAAGTTAGAAATATTAGAGCTCAATATTTGGTATATTCTGGAATTACCTGGGAAACCTGCAAGCCAAACCTGGCTATACGTATGAGCTGGGAGCAGGCGTTGGAAATGCACACTTCCGCAGAGCTAAGACTTTGGTACGCTAAGAATGGCCCAGGGAGGAGCAGCGGCAGCATCAGAACCACCTGGGCCAGTTAGGACTCACCAGTGACTTGCTGAATCGAATCGGAACCTGCATTTTAACAACACCCCAGGTGATTTCAAATGCACAGTCAAGTTTGAGACCTGGTCTCTTCGATGGACACATGAATCTTGTCATTTATTGTGTTCCCTTTTGTTTGCTTGGCTGCTTGGAAGCTCAAAGGCAAATTTGCAACCGACTTCTTAAAAAATATATTTTTTATTGATTTCAGAGAGGAAGGGAAAGGGAGAGAGAAAGAGAAACATCAATAATGAGAGAGAATCATTGATTGGCTGCCTCTTGCATGCTCCCTACTGATGATCGAGCCTGCAACCTGGACATGTGCCCTTGACCGGAATTGAACCTAGGACCCTTCAGTCTGTAGGCTGATGTGTATCCACGGAGCCAAACCAGCTAGGACACAACCACTTTTTAAGGAACTGTCAAGAACCTTAGGATATATTCTGCGTATTAACCTTATCCAGGTTTAGATTGATTTCCCTCTCCTTATTTTCTTTTCACCCAGAAATCTTATGCCTTGTTTTACAATCTCCATAAGCTGCCTCAGATACTTTTTAGAATGGGAAAGTTTATAAATAAATGCACAAGCATAAAACATTTGCCATATCCTGTCTTGTTATTCCATGGTCTAATGCCATGTCTTGTGTTTATTCCTATTTCTAATACTTTAGGTTAAATCAAAGCACAAACTCACAAAGGAAACAGTGAAAAATGGAAAGAAAACCCCTGATGTGTAGGGTGAAGAGAATGTTCCATCTTCAGGAATCAGCAAGGGAAACGGAGCATGAATCCTGTTCTAGGGCACAAGTCAGAGTCCACACAAGGCTGCCTGCCCTGGGAAATGGCACAAGATTAGAAGGAGGCGCTGGGGTGTTGTCCCCAGCAGCAGCTTGCCCCTTAGTAACCTCTGCTCTGTGGGCCAGGCTGCAATGTTTTGTGTAAATGCTGGCACTGTATTCTGAACATCGGGGACCTCTAACCCCGCCCCCGCAACAAGCAAATGCAGTTAAGTAGCTAGAGACAAAATGTTACCCAAATTGTTTAGAAACACTACAATAAATGACCCAATATTCTCTCTCTCTAGTCATGTTATGTTTTTAAAAATGCACTCTAAAACAGAAATCAAATGAGAGCAAGAGAAACAAATAGAAAGCCAGCAAACTCTTATACTTGTTATTACACCACTTTTTAAAGATTTTGAAGGGACGAATAATCCAGTCTTTCCCAATTAATGAACTATAATTTGAACATCCGATATGGTATCTTGAACAACTATGGATATTGAACAACTATGATTACTAATAATAATTTGTCTTTGAACATGGACTACATGCTCACATATCCTATATTTTCAGAGTACCTCTTCTATTACCTCAATTCCCACCCCTTCTTCTTATGAGAAAGGTAACAATTCCTCTTAAGAAAGGGCTTGGAAAATCAGCATTCCTCCTGTTAAATAAAGCAGGACCTCAAGCTGGGGCAAAGAGAATGTTCCCTTTTAGAAACAGGTAAAAGTACCTGAACTCTCCTTAAAATCCACTCACTTGTTTAAGAAAAGTCCAACTACTTTTCAATAGCAAAAGACCCAACAGGAAAGTTGGAATGTTTTTAGGTCTTATCTGGATCAGATTCACAGTGAAAAGAATCACAAATACATAAACATTTGAAACCTGCTGTGGAAAACTGATGACTTTAAGAAAAAGTAAATCTCTAGGCCCTGCCGGGGTAGCTCAGTTGGTTAGTGCATCGTCCAGATACACCAAGGTTGCAGGTTCAACCCCCAGTCAGGGCACATGCAAGAAACCAGTAAACGTATAAAAAAGTAGAACAACAAGTTGATGTCGATCTGTCTGCCTCTCTCTCTAAAATCAATGAAATGACATTCTTTAAAAATCTAACTTTGCTTGAAATTTTTTAAAAACAATACTTTGTTGACCACTATGCTGTACACCTGAAACTAATACAAAATAATATTGAATGTAAACTGTAATTAAAAAAATTAAACCATACTTTGTGGAGCTGACATTTTATGAATTAAGATATCCATATTACTAAATATTCTTTTGAAACACTGCTTACCAGATTTAATGTATTAAGTGGTTTACATATCATTCACTCCCATCTTTGTATGAATTAGTTTACTCAGTTCCTGTTCTTCTTACAAAGAGGATGGATTATGGACTGACTGCAGGTATGAGTGAAGAAAGGGTGATTATTAATCACGAGGCACTGATCCGGGAAGATCTGGATGCTTAAGGTGACAAGGAGAGTGACAAAGCAAGGGCAGATGGGAAGGTACCAAAATCCAAAGTTTTTATTCCACAATTTTTTTTTCTAAAGCTTTAAAAAACTTGACATTGACAAAATAGTCAAAAGGCTCACTGGATAATTGCCTTTCTTCCAACTCTCAGCTATCCCCATGGAACCCATGGTATGGGTTATCTGGATATTCCTTGTGATTCCCACATGGGGAAGGCTCAGAATTTGTTAAACACGTTGAGCTTGGTTTATTAGAACCCTATTTTCAGTGTCCTTTTTTTAAAAATAAAAAATTATTTTATTTTTTAAAAATATGTTTTTCTTGATTTTTAGAGAAAGAGGAAAGGAGAGAGATAGAGAGATAGAAACATTGATGATAGAGAAACATCATCAATTGGCTGTTCCTACAGGCCCTCTTATCGGGATCGAGCCTGCAACCAAGGCATGTGCCCTGACTGGGAGTGGAATCAGTGATCTCTTGGTTCCTGGGCTGAAGTTCAACCACTGAACCAAGTTAGCTGGGCTAAAACAACAAATTTTTAATGAAAACCTACTCCAAGTACAAACAACACATACGTTTCAATATTTGGTTTTATGAAAAAGCAAAAATTCAAGTTTGAAGGTATCGTTTCAATGCCAAATCTAGATGGGGTTGCATATTTTAAGACCACCAGTCAGAATTGTCACGTGAATGACTAACATGAACCAACCTGCATGTTCTTTTAAGGGACGGAGGGAGCACATTTTTTCCAGGCTTTGCAAACAGTTTCCTAAAACAAATCTGCCAGCTAATGAAAGCACATACACATACCAGAAAATGCCCATTTCTGCTGTTGCTGAAGCTGACCTTTGTTTTTCTTTTGGTTTGGGGCAGAGCCTTTATTGGTCCTCTATCCATTAAAAACAAACAAACAATGAATAAATCAATATTATTCATTAAAATGCTTGCCTGATCATTCCTGATGTTTTTAATATTGTTAGTTTGGGTTGGAGGAAAAAGTATTGGAATTGGAGGAAACAGCTGCATTATTTGAATAAATAAGAATAAATTCTCCAGATGCCCCACTACCTCCATCTAGAAACATATACTTGCTTTGGATACTTGGTGGGAGAGAAGGCTTGTTTGGGTTTTGGAGGTGGTTTCAAACTATTGTAGGGAGGGGGTTTGGGGATAATTGTTATCATTTTGCTTTTTTACAAAGTAAGGACAGACCACTAACTTGATGTTTGTTCTGTCCAAAAGAGGAAGCAGCCATTGATCAATCTCTTCATTCAGGTTGGGTGACCATTAGAGTGAAAGAAAACCTGCCCGAGAAAAATGAATCATCCCCCCTCTCTTCTCCTCTCCCCAGTAAGAATATCTCATTCATGGTATGAAAGAATTACGGTAGCCTCTAAATGCCCTGGGTGGTGTGTTCATTGGTAGCATTTGGCTCGACATCTGTGACATAAAAAGTTCTTCAACCAGGAAACATAAAGGCCAATGATGCAAGAACTGGACAGAACCCTGAGCTTGAGATGAGTCTAGCCTGAGGAGCACAGGGAGCTTTCTGCAAAGATGCACTGAGGGATGCCAAGTTCTCACCTTGACAATCATGGGAGCGAAGGGAAGGACAAGCTAGCTCAGAAGATCTGTATCGGGGGGGGGGGGGGGGGGGGAAGGGATAGAATACAATTAACTGGAGAAGAATTCCCCTGTTCCTGCTCTGGGCGGCAAATTCACCCAATCCTCAGCTGGAAAATGAGTCAGAATTCTAAGGTGTCTAACTGTGACTCCTTTCTTATTTTCTCAAAAGTGAGACATTTGTGTATGTCATCTTTGAGGACATCAACTGGTGCCTTGGCATAACAGAAATGGAAATCTATTAATAAGATAAAGAAACTGGTCTGCTTCCTCTCTGTGGACCCATGGAGGAAATTCTGACAGGAGAGAAAACACCGCCCATGTCACGCACCCCCATCAAGCAAGTGGATCGATACAAAAGCAACCACAGGCTTGGTTTTACTCGTAAAAACTATAAGTCTAGGAAATGCTGAGAAATCATATTCTTGTTGCTAAATGCATAATTTTTAGCTTAGGCATGGAGATTGGGTAAAAAAAAAAATCATTAAAATTAGCCACTAAGTTGAGTTTCTCTACTTTTATCTTTATTAAACCATAATATTTATATTCCCATTCTGTTGCATGGATCTCAGCTTACATTTTGAAGGTTGTCAAACAAAGAAGATAAAACAAATGAGTTGGAACCGCACAGTTTTGGAAGTTTTATTACCTTTCTGGGGTTTAGGCCAGTGGATAAATGAAATTCATTTTTAATGACAAAAAATTCATGACATACAACTGGTTAGTCATGGTTTCTAAATGATGATCTTGTTACATTGTCAAAACTCAGACTTCCCTACTCATAATTCTATTTTGCTTTGTGCTGCGGGGCTAGCCAGCATTGCCTCCACCCAAACCCACTCTTTCCCTGGGAAGCTGGTGGTGGTGACACAGCATGTAATATTTCACCCAGAGCATTCTGACTTCTGCTGAAAGGGGTCAAGGGCAGCTTGTCTGAGGCCTTGAAACCACAGGACATCCATTAACAGAGAGCTGTTAAAATACCTCTGCTTTAGAGATGGCCAAACACTTCTTGGGAGGAGTGGGTGGATGCTGATCTTTGGGCCACCAATAGAGTACACAGGAAAGACAAAACTAAGGATGAAAAAGCTAAAAAGTAGAAAAGATTTTTACCCTCCCCACCCCCAATAACAAAAGAAATAAGAGAGAACAATTCCCCGAAGGCTATCTCGCCAGAAGACAAGCCACTTCAAAGAACTAATTTTAAAATAATAATTAAAAAACTAACAAAACCATAGAAATCAAAGAAAGAAGGCTTTTTTTGGACTTTAGGAGGCTCCTTCTAATCTAGGCAAACTATGCCTCATCACAATCAAATGCAAGCCCAGATTTGCCTTACGTTCATCACCATTTCTATTGCTTCTGCCCCCAACCTCATACTCCAAACACATGAAAAAAAATAAGATGTTTCGTGAACCTTCGTGCTGAATTCTCTGTAAAGGCTCTGTGAAGAACGTATCTGCCATCATTAAATAGACAGAGCAGGATTTTTTGTTTGGACAGTTGTTAATAGGCAGTAACACAAAAGCATGGTCGACTCAAAATGAATGAGTATAATGTGGAGTTGTGACTTGTGGAGTCAGTGACATGGAACCTCCTTAACATGATTTCATTACTGCCTCACCCACATTCTCTTAGTTCTGTATGTGAGTCAGGATCGGTCAATGTGTAAATGTGTACAGTGAACAACACCTCTCACAGATGAGATTTCACTTTCTCTCTAACCACAGGATACAGATCTCAATGTGTCTCCCTACTATATCTTCCAAAAAGCTCCAGATTTCTAAAGTCATGACTTACTAATGAATGAAGGCAGAAGCTGACAGGTCAAAATAAAATGCTTTGCAAAAAATGACAACAGCAATCTCTTGGAACACTGGAACACTTTCCTGTGATTTCGTTTGTTTGTTTGTTTGTTATGTTTTGTTTTTGCTCCTACACTTCAAAGGCAAAAAGTAAAATGTGTGTTTTCCTTTAATAAAATCATAATAATTCCCTTTGTAATAGGAAAGATAGCGAATTGCAGCTGAATCTAGAAAGTGAGCGAATTGTGCCCTCAAGTGGCTGAAAAGATAGCTTTGCAAAACCTGCAATTGTTGCTAAGTAATTTTAGGTAACTGGCTTCTCCCGAATTTTTTCATTTTTTTCAGGAAAAAAAGGAGGTTGGCCAAGTTTTGGAGCAGGACATTAGGTACATGGGGATTGCACTCCTGATTTTTTGGGACAAACTTGCCACAGCAAAGTTAAGTACAGGGACTTGATTATCTGGATAATTCAGGCAACAGGAATCACTTTGCCTTTGTCTCCATTACTTGGCTAATTCAAATGACTGTATTTTGCCTGCGCTGCACTGCTGTTCTTAAATTAAGTGCTTGTTCACAATAAACTTTGTGTTCCACAAGCATTTGCTTGCTAACTTTAGTAAAACCAATGAGTGGGCTTCAGAGCAGTGTTTCCAGCAGCTGATGTCACTGTGGACCTTTGCGTGACTCCATAGACTGAAGAACTCATTGAGAGGAACTCCATAAAAGGGAGGGGGAACTTTGATTCTTAAAGGAGGCCCAAGGCCCCGCCCCAGACCTCCTGAATGGGAGTCTGCAGGCAGGTAAGTGTCCAAGATGGACACCTGTGTTATTATAAAGCTCCAGAATAGACTGAGGCACAACCACCTTCTCCCCACCCCGTCACCCACAGCAGGGAGAAGCTCCACTGGGCTCAGATTGGGAACCCATTTCCTTGGACAAAATAAAATCCCTCTCAAGGACAGCTTCCATTCTCTATGCCCCAAGTCCTTCCTAGCCACCTCATCCAGAATTATTTCTGGTTCATTCCTTTCCTTAGAAGTCCTATTCTCTCAATTACAACTTCCAGGCATTCATGCAAGATGGGCTGGCACAATTACCCCACGCCATTCCTTCTGGCCCTGTGGGGTACAAGGCTGGTAGTATTCCTCAAAACTCCACTGTGACATGGAGACACCTCCCCTTCAGACCAGTTATCAGGCAAGCTTTGGGGATGTAGGCTTCTGGTCGCAGAACATTCGGCTGAATAGGAGGAGGCCTGGAAACAGCTAATAACCCATCAAAGAAATCGTGTTCTAACGGATAGGCTTGTTCTCGGCCAGCACAGTCCTCCGCAGCAGTCTGATAATTGGATAAAATGACCTCAGAGGCTCTCGGGGGCCGGGATGAGAAATGAAAACACACTTTATGTGACTTCCCTAATGTAATCACCAGTTAAAGGGATGGCAAGGAGCTTAACAAGCTCATTACAACTTCAGTGCCTGTGATCTCTGTACATGCCCCCGTGGCCACAGGATAAAATACCCTTCAAGGTCGCCCTAGGCCTTGGCCCCAGCCCGTGCTGTTTTCATTCCGCCCCCGCCAGAAGGCAGCTGGCGTCTCTATTACCAGCTGCTGGGCCACATGCAAAATAAGCCAGGAATTGGTCCAAACGTGTTTCTGGGCTAAGAAGTATTGTTTTCTTATTCTGGGCGTGAAGAAAGGAATGCTAAATTCAGATTTAGGTAATCCTATGTATCAACCTAATTTTTCCAGCTGTTCTCCACTTTCAGAATGGCTGTCCTCTGTGATTTTGCAAAAGATCTTGCCTGGGCCGAAACCGGTTTGGCTCAGTGGATAGAGCGTCGGCCTGCGGACTGAAAGGTCCCAGGTTCGATTCCGGTCAAGGGCATGTACCTAGGTTGCGGGCATATCCCCAGTGGGGAGTGTGCAGGAGGCAGCTGATCGATGTTTCTCTCTCATTGATGTTTCTGACTCTCTATCTCTCTCCCTTCCTCTCTGTAAAAAATCAATAAAATATATTTAAAAAAAAAAAATCTTGCCTGGGTCTGTTTCAGGGAACACTTGTTGGGTTCCATGCCTCTAACCCATAGAGGTGGCACACAGCACTGGTCTAGGAGACGCTGGCTATTCCTGGGATCAGCACTCTGGCTCTAGAAGTTCACCTCTTTCCTTAGAGAAGGTGTTCATTTTATCAGTGACCAACCCTGGCGGGCTCATGGGATGTTTCTGAGTCCAGCATAGTTCTCCTATGACTGCTCCTTTAAGCAAGAAGAATAAGGTGGAGGCACCAGGGTCAGCATCCACAGAGAATACGATGTGAATGGTGCCTGTTGCGGTACAACACAGTGACCCTGACTGAGTGCATCAGAAGGGATAGGGCAATCAGAGGAGGCACCTGAAGAGATAGGAGAATGGGGAGACCGAGGGCCGGAAGGCAACTTCAGGCTATACTAAGCCAGTTTTATATGAAGTTCCATGGCAGCTGCTCCTTTAAGAGAGATACATGAGTTCTACTCCATCGGTGTTCAATGGAAACTTCACCCATATTAGAATCCTGTAATGTGTGACTCTGGCCACCACTCACACTCAAGGCTAGACAACATCCGCCATTAGAGCCATGTAATAGTTCCCTCCACCCAAGGGAGCTCTGCCATTTATGTTAAAAGGACACAAATTTGAAATTTGAATCCTTTGCCCAATATAATATTGTTACTGATTTCAGAGAGGAAGGGAGAGGGAGAGAGAGATAGAAACATAATGATGAGAAAGAATCAGTGACTGGCTCCCTACTGCACGCCCCCTACTGGGGATCAATCTGCAACCTGGACATGTGCCCTGAGAGGAATTGAATGTGAGACCCTTCAGCCTGCAGGCCGACGCTCTATCCACTGAGCCAAAATCTGGCTAGGGCACTAACAGACATATTCTTCATAAGTTCTGGATAGATCAAAATTTTTATAAGTCAAATCATATTTTATATTCATTAGGAGAATCCTCTATAAAGAATTATCCCTGAATTTATCTGCTCTGTAAATCTTAATTTCTATTTGTTTCATTTTCTTAAAGGGACATAGCTGTAACCAGGATTAGTCATGGAAATAGCAATGTCAATGTGGAAAGTTACCCTACTTAGCAAATTCTTAGAAAGATATCCAGGATTCAACTAAGTTGAGGGAAAACTTTTCTAACTGAAACAGGAACTGTTGTCTCTACTGAAATAATACTCTTGGGAGAGATAAGACATTAGACCAGGGGTGGGCAAACTTTTTGACTCGAGGGTCACAATGGGTTCTTAAACTGGACTGGAGGGCCGGAACAAAAGCATGGATGGAGTGTTTGTGTGAACTAATATAAATTCAAAGTAAACATCATTACATAAAAGGGTACGGTCTTTTTTTTTTTTTTTTTTTTTTTAGTTTTATTCATTTCAAACGGGCCGGATCCGGCCCGTGGGCCGTAGTTTGCCCACGGCTGCATTGGACCATACTTCTTACTGATACCATAATGTACATAAATTAGGAGACCTTTGCTTGAATACAGACTTTGATTTTCAGGCAGGAGGGGGTAGAAAAGATATGAGGTTCTACATTTTTTTGAGATACAGGGAGATGACAAGAAACAAAAAGAAAGGATAAAAGACAGAAATGAGAAAATTAGGTCACCAACGGCAAAATTAGTCACCCCACCAATTTGACCTGGCGTTCAGTCCTGACTTGAGTCTTCCATTCCATTTTGTGAAATGGCAGTGGAAGTGAAGGAAAGGGGAGAATTAGTCCAGGACTGGTTACTGTTAAGACCAAACTAAACAAAATCACTATAAAGCATGTGAGGACTGGAGAAGAACTATTAACAATTTAACAGCAGCTCGGGAGATCAGACAAGATAATCTCTAAATTCCTTGATGTTTTCACGTAGTAAAATTCTTAAACAAGTTTATTACATCTCTTGTTTCTTAAACAAGGTATAAACAGTGGTGTGCTGGGAGCCAAGAAAAGGCACTATGAGCAAAATGGAAGGAAGTGTTTTCTTCTATCGTTCCCAAGGGTAGAGACCTGGTTTTAATGGCATGGCCTTGCATTTCCATAGTGTATAGAACAGCTTAAAGAATATTCACTTTGCACTCAGGGTCCATTTCTCATGAAGCCAAGTTGGGTCCATAGTAGTCCTCCAGACTTGTTCTCCTTCGCACGCCTACATTTCTGAGTCATCAGCACACTAATGCATTCTGAGTCCCGCTGTGATGTAATTAAGGGTAATGTTTGCAGCAAGGAGTACTGAGAGTTGTAAGTGCTTCCCATGGGTAATTAAATGCTGAGGGGAAGTTGAATAATTATAGAATTCATTTGGTGCAAGTTTATTTCAATTCCACAATCATTTTTTTCCAATTATAGGATAGGGTTTCTAAAGATACAAACACGGCATCCATAAGCAAACATTTTCATGCCTTCATTTCCCTAAACAGAATGGAGAACTGAAACTACTTCATCTTAGGAATGCTTATTTATCTAGGAGGGGGACTTGGGTTGAGTTTATATGGAAGGAATGAAGTTAGAAAACGAAGAGCTGCTTCAGAAAGGATTAAATGGGGAAAGATGTGTGTACCACACCAACATTAAAAGGAAGAGGTCCATTTCTAATTGTGTGGATGGTTGCTTGATTTTTTTCACTGTAGTTTTTGACTTCAGTGAACGGCTCATTTATCCTGTCTGGGTCTCACTTTTGTATATCTGGAAATGTGGGGTGGGTGTGTTTGGGTTAGGTGAGTTCTGAAGTTCTTGGCATTCAGTCCCACATACACGTCATATTGGACAGTATAGGTGAGGGTCTGGGGGAATCAGAATTCTCTTACTCTATGGAAAGGATTGCAAACTGGTACAATTTTTGGGGAAAAAATTGGCAGTATAGATAAAACTTAAAATGTATATCACTTGTGACCCAGTGATTTCACTTTTAGGCATATTCCTTAGGAAAACATTCACACATGTGCACAGAGAGACCCAGACAAACTTCTCATTGCACAGTAATAAGAACCCCAAATTGAAAAAAAACATAAATGTCTATTAATTAAAAAAAAAGAAATGGAAAAATAATCCCTCTTTATACAAAGGAATACTATACAGCAGTTAAAAATGATGACAAAGTGTTATGTAAATCAATATTAATATTTCTAAAATACAAGCTGTCAAGTAATTCTCATTCATTACATTTGTGAAAATCTAATTAATTAAAATATCCTTTGAGTGTAACACACGGAATCAATAAAATTCACAAGTCAACAGTAATAGTTAAACAAAAAAGAAAAAAATCATACTGTTGGATGAAAAGTACAGTATAATACATAGAGTGTGCAGCCACTTATGGACATTTAAAATGAATGTAAAGCCCTAACCGGTTTGGCTCAGTGGATAGAGCATCGGCCTGTGGACTGAAGGGTCCCAGGTTTGATTCCAGTCAGGGGCATGTACCTTGGTTGTGGGCACATCCCCAGTAGGGGGTGTACAGGAGGCAGCCGATCGGTGTTGCTCTCTCACCGATGTTTCTAACTCTCTATTCCTCTCCCTTCCTCTCTGTAAAAAAATCAATAAAATATATTTTTAAAAAATAAATAAAATAAAATGAATGTAAAAATAATACTACTTGTCCACAGATACATACATGTATATGTATGTACACACGCACAAACATACACATGTGTGTGAAACAGGAGAGAATGGAAGAATAGACACACATAAGTTCATCACTGATGCTTGGGCAGCAAGGTAGAAGTCTGTGACTAGAGGAGACTTCAACTTAATCAGTATGATTTCACACACACACACACACACACACACTTGCAATGTCAATTTCAGATGGTGGAGAAAAGGTGCTTGTTACAGCATTCTTCTCCGCATTAAAAACATCTTCTCAAAATAAAAACTAAAAATGTGAGCAGCAATGGCTTTGGCAGATGTGTGTTGACAAGTTTCCGCCCAGTCCCAAGTCAAGCCTCCAAGAAACCGAGGCAGCCTAACCTTTAGGCCCTTACTGTCTAGCTCCATGCTGTTCAATATGGTGCCCACCAACCACTTACAGCTACAACTTTAAATTCAAATTAATTAAAGTTAAATAAAATGAAAATTTCAGTTCGTCCATTGCCCTAGCCACATTTCAAATGCTGAGTAGCCACATGTGGTTAGTAGCGATTGTATTGGGCAGCACACATGTAGAACATTTCTGTCATTGCTGTAAATTCCATGGGCCAGAGCTGGTTTCAAGGTAAAACCTGTCTAGTAGACACTGAGAACATTTTTTAGTCACATTGCTCTTTCCCTACTACATCCTTCTGCACATAGAAAAACCAAGGTAATGATGCTGAGGAATTTTTCATTTCTGGAAAGAATATGCCCACTACAATTATGACTGAAAAAATTAGATAATAATTTTTAGAACATGATCTAGCAATTATCTATAGCTTTGTAAACATATTTCATTTTTTCCAAAACTTAGTAACTAGGAAGGTAGATCAAAGGACGATGAAGGCATTATTCAAACAAAACTGTAAATGTGGGCTCAATGGTTTACCAAGAGCCTTTGTTTCTCACCTGTACACAGTATGAGGGACATACACTTCCCGGATTGGAAATTCCAAAATCTCTTTGTGTGGACGCGTCCGGTTTTCAGAAAAGGGTTTCACTGGCAGTAGTTCAGGAGTCAGACAACAATTGATTATCTCTGGAGCCAGAGAAATCTCCAGTCTGAGCAAGCCTAAAGAAAGAAAACGAGTGTTTTAAGAAAGATCCTGTCATACTAAGAGGAATCGAGAAAAACTGTTGTAGCATATTTCTTTTATGAAAATAAGGAGAAGTTGTGGGAGTGTGAGAGTTCTGAAATTCCCAGCTAATTTCCTGTAGCTGGAGAAAAAGCAGTTATGATAACTCTTAAGATTCTATTTCTAGAAATTAAAAAGCAAGAAATTGTAGAATGAGTAGAAATAGATCGGAGGATTTTTAAAGTCCCTTCCAGAACTACCACTCTATAATAGTATATATTTAAGTAAACACTGGTGGTTCTCGAACTGGGTTCTCTGGTACTTTAGGATGCTGCAGAAGTGCCTCAGAAGCGATTAAGCTGAGGATAAGGAAGATGTTCTCACCTTCTATCAAAGCATCTTACTTTCATTTTTCTTTGTATACTAAAAGTTCCATATGCTATTGTATATGATGAAAAAGACTCTTCTATTCCAACAATGACCTGATTGTCTAAGAAACCAGATCTAAAAGCATGTTTATTTAAAGAATCAATTATTTAATAGAATAGAAAATACTAATAGAGTTTCAAAAAAAAGTAGACCAATTCAGACTCCACTCCTGGTGTAAAATCCCACATCTCATTTGGTACACATAATTTTATAAATTGCAGCAGTAGACAAATAATGTGTCTAATCACAAATGGCTTTGGCACAGCTTAAGAGGATAAAGACAAGCCATCCACACCTGGAATGGACTTGACTCTTCTCTGTAAGGAAGAAGACCTTTTGTAGTCCGCTAAAAACTTGAATAAGTCTTCATCACTGAGTCGATCTCCCTCCTGCCAAGAGAGAAGTGAGGGTTAGTACAGATGCACCATTGACTCATGGGGTAGGGACCGATGATTTATGGGAAGATTTTTATCTTTAAATTTTATTTAATTCTTAGAAATTAAGATTATAGGCAATGGTGAAGTCATTTAGTTCAGCCCCTTATCAAATACTAGTATTTCTTCTCTACTATTCTTGGACTTATTGCCACGCAGCCTCTCATTAACCCTTCTGGGGATGGGGCTTCTATGCATTCTAAGGAAATCTATTTGACCATTAGAAATCTAGGCCAACAGCATCTTCACCCTATAACTTAAGGCCACTGATGCTTGTTTTACTCCTAGAATAATACAGAATAAGTGTACTTCCTTCTTCAAAGATTTGAAGATGGTGACAGCGTCGTTCCATTTTTTCCCTGTCCTCACTTTTTTCATATTTGTCTTGACTAAGCAGGCTAAGCATAAATACGATTCTCTATGTGCCTACATGGGACACGTACTTTACCAAGGGAGTCACAGGCAAGAGATCTAATCCTTGCAAGGTAAGGTAGCCTGGTAAGGTAGGTAGGTAGCTGTAACTTATTCCCAAGTACAAATGAGAAAACTCAGACTTAATTAAGTACTTTGCCCCCCGAGTTAATACAATTGGAAGTATATCTGGAATAGAAACCCCTTCAGCCCCATGCTATTATGGGTACAGTGCACAGACCCTTCAATATCCCTTCTGCATTTCAGATTATTAACATAACACCTTGAAATGCCCCATGAAGATTGAGCTATGAAAATTTTCTAAAACAAAGTCAAACCAAGCCTAAGGTTTTGTGTGGTAAAAATACACATAATATAACATTTGCCATCTTAGCCATTCTGAGTGTTCCGTTCCCTAGTGTTAAGTACATTTACATTGTTGTGCAACTGATCTCCAGGGCTCTTTCATACTGCAAAACTGAAACCCTGTGCCCTTTAAACAACAACTCTCTTTACCCCTCCCTCCAGCCCCTGGCAACCATCATTCTACTCTAGGAAGTTCTTTGTTTTTTAAAGAAATGTTTACTGAGCCAGCGCAGAGCGCCATGTGCAATGGTCACCTTCTCTGAGCAAGTAGGGCAGCCCTGCAGTGTGCACATGGAACAGTGGTGAGAAGGACAACCGCCCGGTCAGGAAACCCCGAGACCAAGGGGGGACAATGCTTCAGCCAGGCAGCTCTCAGAGCCTACAAACAACCTGACCATGAGTGTTCCAGCAGGACAGTTTGTATTAGGGCAGTTAGCCCTCAGCGGAAAGAGCTAACACTCAATGAGCACCTGCTCTAGCCTAGGCACTCTGAGAAGAGTTTTACCTGCCTCCTGTCATCTAATCTCCCCAAAAGCCACATGAAGCAAGCACCATCATCCTTGTTCTGTGGATAATGAGATTTAGGCTTGGCAAGGTTAACTAACTTGTTCTCTCATTCATTACATAGACTACCACTTTGGGCTCCAAAACCCGTAACGTTAGGAGACAAACCCCAAAACACTAACATGGAGAGATACCTGCTTGAAGAAGCTGTTAATGGTCATGTTGGTGGTCTTGAAGTTGGATCCGACCCCGTTTTCCTCCAAGGAGAGAGCTCTTTCCGAAAGCCTTCTAGTTTGGGATAAGGTTCTCCGCTCACCCACAGAGCTTCTTCCTTTATGGAAAACAACGGTCATTCTAAAGCTTGCCTTTCTGTTTGAAGACACAGCAGTTACTAACTTTACCATACATAAGCTATGTGGAAAGTCACTGAACAGGAACACTGAATGTGGCCATTCTAGTCTTGAATAAAAATGTCCCTCCACTGACCCCTCCCTTTCCTAACCCCCCTCTTGGAGCCCCTAATCCTCCTCTGACCAGAGCTGAGAGGCGGTGAGCAGCTGCCCTCCCACGTGGAGGGTAGGCCAGATGCCACCCTGCAGAGTCCAGAGCTGCAGCCAGAACGGGGTCTGCAGATAAGCTTTATTTAGTCAACAGTGTTTGTTTTTGTTTTATTTTTACATTTTCATTCCATTGGGAGAGGCATGCACTCAAATGCCCTTGAAGGCATTTGGGAATGTGACCCAAATGTGCTAGGGTCAGCCTGAGTATATTCTGAATCCCAGTTTTCTTCTGCTCTCTGCTGACCTGCCTAACGGAGATTAGAACCCAGCCACACCCTGCCCTGGGCTGGGACCCTAATACTCTGCTTTGTTGTTTCTTATCCCCATTTGACATTTAGGTGAGAATTTTATTGCTTTTCTGCTGCAAAACTCAGGGGTTCTGTCGTGAATAGTCAAATTGCTTAGAACTCTAAAATGGCCAACCCTGTCTTTGAAGATTCCCTTATCCTTAACTCTTGCTGTGATGCTGAATTGGAACTTTCTGCTACCACTGCCCATCTACACTTGCCACATTGCCTCTTCTGGTTGCTTCTCAAGAATCAGCCTCTGTGGTCAGGTTAATTTATCCTTGACCTAGAGACTATGAAAGCCTCGGCAAGCCCTATGCCTGAATTTATGGGTTCACCTAATTTAGGGTGTCCTCTAGCTTCTATGCATAACTCTTTCAAATAAGGCTGCCTAGGTCTACATAGAGGTTGGCATTTAAAAAAAGCATTGTGGCCTCCCCAGTGTTGCTAAGTGGTTAGAGGGTCAGCCTGAATACCAAAGGGTCTCAGATTCGATTCCCAGTCAAAGGCATGTACCTGGGTTGCAGGTTTGATCCCTGGCTTAGCATGTGGGAGGCAACCAATAAATGTGTCTCTCTCACATCGATGTTTCTCCCTCCCTCCCTCCCTCTATTCCCTCCCTCCCTCCCTCTCTCTCTAATAATCAATGAAAAAAAAATATCCTCAGGTGAGGATTAAAAAAGAAACAAAAACAAAAACATTGTGGTGTGAAGGTCAAGATGCACTAAAGTGAGGTTTGTTATTGATAAATCAGAAATAATCCAGGAATTCTGACCAGAAATTATGCAACCATAACTCCAGAATAGCAGCAGTAATAACAAAGTACCCTTTCCTCCACTCCTCTGCTAAAGGCAACATTTCAGAAGTGGCAGAGCTAAGGAATGCAAGAGAAAAGTCACGAGAAATGTGACTCCAGACTTAAATATTTGCTGATCCAAAGACATTTAGGAAAACAGAAACTCTGCCACAAGTAGGGGTGGGTCTACTTGAAAATTCTACAGCCTCTTGAACAGTTTCATATCCAACCTGTTTTAAAAATTAATGACTCAGACCAAGGGTGAGGCGATGAAAAAGAAACATGCTAAATAAATTGAACAGTAACTAGATATTCTATTGGCATCCACTTTTTCATTGCTGTTGGCAAAAGAAACTTTCAGGGGCTGGAAATTTTGCTAAGAAACCTGAGTTTGGCTTTTCAAAACCTCCATGACTTTACCCCTTATGTTTTGGAACCAATCATGGTGCCTTTATTTTAACACACTATAGATAGTTATTATATTTTCTTGTTATTTTCAATAATTTTAAGAGGAAGTAGCTTCTTAAAATTAAGTTTTTAATGTGTCAAACTGTCCAGAAAATTCTAACCAAAAATCTTACTATAAGAGTATATTTCAATTCCACAAACATTCATGATAATTTTGGGGAATCGTTCTCTATTATAATCATGCATTTGTAATCAAGCCGTAAGAGTGTCTCAACCTATTAATCTCCTTCTTCTTCCCCATTTCCCACACCTTACTGTACCCCAAGCCCCCACGAATAAGCAGTTGACCGCAGAGTTGGTGCATTGGGGAGCCCACCTCTTCCCCCGGCAGCGGAAAATCTTACCAACCATGGACTCTGCATCGGTTACCTCCCTCTCCAGGGTGGAGACGTTGAAGAAGCTTGCTAAGCTTATAGGAGCCCAGGCAAAGGGCATCCGGTATTTCCCCAAACGCTGGCAGAAAGATTCCGCTTGAAGTTTCAGTTTTTCAATCTTGTCTTTACTCTAGAGGAAAATGGAAAGAGACAAGCAGGGACAAACAATAGGGCACCGGCACCAGTCAGCTGCCCTGCCACGGAGAGGACAGGCGTCTCCAAAATCCCTACCCTACTGATTAGAACAAGTGAGCAGGCAGCAAAGGGCACACTCAACGAAGGCCAGAAGGCCAGGGAAATACAGATTAGAAAAGGAGAAGTTTACAAAAAGGCTACATTCAACTATTAAATATACCAGCTTAAAAAAAAAAAAAAAGGTCCAAGGCTTCCTCTACAAGCTAATCCACAAGTGTCAGTTTTAGGGGCTAGTAACTTGACTTGAATTCGCATGAGAGCACCTTGGGATAAAAAGTTTTATATATCATCTACCAAGCTCTCAAGAGAGCCTGTTTCTTCAAAAGTTGCCTTAGAAAACTCCAGAAAGATCTATAAAGGTTCTTAATAATTTCCTTATTAGGTTGACAATACTTCCAAGGAGTTCTTTCTAAATTCAGAATAAAAGGTAGATTTTTTTAAAAATGTCTTGAAGTGGAAAGATTTTTTTAAAAAGAGAAAAAAAGAGAGAGACGTGGACATGGACAACAGTGTGATGATTGCGGGGGGCAGGGGTAGGTAGAGGTGGAAGAGGGCATATAGGGCATAAATGGCGATGGGAAAAATAAAATAAAATAAAAGTCATGAGTTCAATACATCTTATTTGAAATTTTTAAGTGATGCTGATTAGGCAAGTGTTAGTCCAGAAAGGCCGCGCTTTAAAAATCTTGCTGGGTGCTGAGGAAAGATGTCCTCTCCATGGGTCAGTACCGGGGTTGTGCTAGTGAATCTATGATGTGCAGCAACCTCAGCCAATTTCCAAACATCCACGCCTGAAAGGCTGGCGCCCATGCTGTGGAGATAAGCCTGGGCACTCTGGCACTGCTTGGTTCCATGGGGTCTGTGGCCCTCCCGCCACAGCTGGGTCAGAGCCTCAGAACCAAGGCAACAGGCCGCGGCTTTGCCCTAGTTTCATTTTAGAATTAGACATTCATGTGCATATCATCATCTGTTGAGTTTAATAGCTTATTTCTTTCAAAAGTTATCATCAATGACCAATTTCTCTTCCTTCTTTGGTTTATATATAATTTATTAGGATCTCATATGAAAACATATGAAGGACTAAACCCTATTAATTATATTGTGGAGCACCTCTGTGGAAATATTTCCTTATTCTAAGATGTTACCATTTAGCAGTATTCAAAATATCATACCTTTCCACCATCACTTTCTTTGATAACCATGTAGGGTTCCGCACAGTCTCCAATCTCTCCCTGCTGAAGGACTTTTTCAATCTACCAACAAAAATAACAGGAAAACAATGCACATAAAACACATCCACATAACGGAATCTATGCAACCATCAAAATTAGATTTTGTGACAATATTTAATGATGTGGGAATATGTCTGGGATTATGCTTTTTTGATTTAAAAATGAGTGTAAAAAGTACTCTATAGTTTTTGTAAAAACATCATAAAGGCATATTAAAAAAATGATAGCAGATACACAGCAAATGTTAATAGTTATCTCTGTATGATGGGATTATGTGCTGTGTTGATTTTATTCCTATTGTTTATGTGTATATGCTACTTTTAAACAATAAACATGTATTATGCCTACAATAAAAAAATGCAATAAAAGTTATTTTATAAAACAAAACCCATGAGACATATGTAAGAAGTGAAAAGCTCATTTTCTTTATTATTGCTTACAATGTAAAAAAGAGATATGACCTCTGTAAAAGTCAGGTTGGGGACTCAAACCTTCCACAAAATGAATAAATGAACAGAATAAATTATCTGTAATTGTCTCCCTTGTATTTCCTATTAGGGCTGCTTCTCTGGCTTTAACGGACTTGGACAGGAACCAAAAGCAGTGAGATAGTGCAGCTTTTCACTTTGCTAACTGGCTGGTAATATGGGAATGCCACTGCTGGTAATATGGGAATGCCGCTACTGTCCAATATCTCCTTCGATTTTGCTTCAGGTAAAGGATCTGGCTGACCATAAATTTGAGCAGCATATTTAGGAGACGGAAAAGAAGAAAACTGTAACTCCCTAACCCTCTGTTCAAAGAAAATTTAATTTAACTCAGATGTTAAGGAGAAAAGCAAGTGATTTAGTCTGTATCATTAGGCGAGAGGGTTCTTGAAGATAGACGGGTTAACATATTCCAAAAGGCACACATTCTTAATAGGTATTATCAGTGAGGTGTAGAAATACCCTCGTTTAAACCAGAAAGACTCTAGTGATGGAGGGTGTTTGACGGAGTTTAAGGGAAGTGACATGGGACTGCTCAATGGACATCCATCTCAGGGACACTGCAAGCAAGAAGCCTGTCTTCTCACAAAAGAAGTCTCAATTCCCTCCCCATTGCCAGAGGATGAAGACAGGCTGATCCCCACGATACCCCAGGTTGAGAACACAGACACGTAACACTTGAGCTGGAGGCTGGCATTCCTGTTAGTCAGCCATCATTTGCTTATTCATCAACTCTAAAAGCATTTGTTGGGTACCTTCCCTGTGGTGGCTGCTGGGGAGGTAAGGGGGTGAATACAATACATCTGGTCGCCAGGCTCCTGAAGCTCATGGGAGCTTATAGAGAAAACTGGAAGGAAGCTAGTTTTTCCATGAAGTCAATGGATAAAAACAGACTTTGAACAGAAATAAAGAACTCTTTCATGAGGACTCTGAGGTGAGGAATGGGATCCATGGGTTCATGCATTAGCACCGCGTGGAACCCACGGGAGAGGGAGCTCCAGAATCTGGACGTGGGAACATTCAGATTCAACCAGACCAGCAGATACCATGCCCTTCACCGAGCTGGACAAGGGCAACTCCAGCTACTTGGTGAGAAGGAGCTGCAGGCTGCTATGCGAGCCCACTATATGGTCCTTCGTGATTTATGGGTGAAAGAAATGAGTGAGTCCTCATAACTATGGTAGGTAGGGGAAAGGCACATACCAGCATCACCTGGAACATTTTTGAAGGTAAAAGGCTACCCTCTGCTCTACTCAGGAGGGGCTGGTGCAATGCCTTCCATGTGTATTTTTAAACTTTTATTCACTCATCCTTATTCTCCAACCTCCAGTTGAGAAACAAAACCTTTAAGCCTGAAATAACCCCTTACAACAATATCCTATACAATACTAAACTAGGTAACTCTAAATACAGCTCATATCCTGTTAAAATACAGTTAATATCCTGATGCTCAGCCTGACAATAAAAGTAAGAAAAAAGGTTCTCTTTATTGAATGACAACTGGGTGGATAGATGTGATCAATGTTACAACACCATTCACTATATATGTAGAGAGGAGGAAGCGACAGGATGGCATTCAGAAAAGAAAAACAGGTCAGAAGCAAACCAGGGACTATATGAATAGATTTAAATTCTTTAACTAAATCCAGACATTTAAGAGAAAGTTTGTTATTGTCAAATGAATGCATTAATACATTTGAAGACTTTTGGATATATTCAGTAGTAGTAGTCCATAGGTAACTGCTGATATTTAGCACATGATTATGGATTAACCAAAATAAAGTCATCCTCTGAGAAGTGAAGTTTGAAGTAAAATTTGGCTTTTAGAACTAGTGTTCGTTTCCCAGGCTGGGAGAGAATTCTGAATTTAACTACAGGGCTTCTAGAGTGAGCTGTAAGCTAATTTTTCCTATGTGTCTAAGTATTACTGCAAGATAAAGGACACACACTAAAGTTTGACAACAAAAGATATGTCTTTGTAGTGGCAAAATTTTAATTATAGTTTCCATGAACTTAAATAAGTTCCCTTCAAGCTATAGAAGCCTTTCAGAGTCTGGTGAAATGGAGGAAAGGAAGCTAGAATGGAAAGACATATGCCACTTGTTAAGTGTCTTTCAAGCCACCTAAATTCTTTGAAATCTTTATCCTACTCCCATGGGATCATGGGGAACTCATGAGATTACAAACATCAAACTTGGACATCTGGGTGTACATGAAATCAAATCACCTAATTCTTTTATTTTTTAATACAATTTTTCAGTAAAGAATCAATTAAATGAGTTATTTTACTTAAGGTAGGTAAAATACTCAATGTTTGTTGCTAATTTCCAACCAGTCATTTAGGTGTGTAGAGAAAGTCTCTAGTTTTCTTATACCAGCAAAGAGTACAGCCTAGAATGAAAGGTTCTTTTACATATAATTGCCCCACCAGACATAGTACTTATGCTGTGAGATGGTGATAAAAAGAGAGAATTAAACTTGCAAAATATAGCCCATACCTCAAATTGTCAGAGCCTGCACTTGCGGTCATTTAATTATGGGCCTCTAGAAAAACATGAACATCACTAGGAAACTCTGTCTGAGATAGCAGCAGCCTCCCAGACAGAATAGCTGAGGGTGCTTTCCTTGGTTAGGAGGAAAGGTGTCTTTAATGTGCCAGACTTCATTTTGTAATCACAACTACCCATTGAAAGTGGTGTTATTAGCCCAGCCGTGGGCAAACTACGGCCCGCGGGCCGGATCCGGCCCATTTGAAATGAATAAAACTAAAAAAAAAAAAAAAAGACCGTACCCTTTTATGTAATGATGTTTACTTTGAATTTATATTAGTTCACACAAACACTCCATCCATGCTTTTGCTCCGACCCTCCGGTCCAGTTTAAGAAGCCATTGTGGCCCTCGAGTCAAAAAGTTTGCCCAACCCTGTATTAGCCCCATTTTACAGAGGAGCAAATTAAGTCTCAGAAAGGTTAGGCAATTGCCCCAAGAGTCATGTAATAACTAGGATGCAAAGCCAGGATTCAAAACGCGGACGGTATGACTCTCAAACCCATAGTTGTTCTAGTATCAACACAGAATTTGCTTGTCAAGGAAAAGGGATCAGTTGAGAAGGAAAAAAGGGAATCTCACAGAAGACACAGAGATACGTTCTGACACCTCTCTTACCTGACACATGCACTGAGTCTAATGCAAAAATGGGAACATCAGAATGAGCAAATCAGATTGTGTGTAACTACCTTGACTACTAGGTAGATGTCTGAGGATGGATAGGTGACGGAGAACACCGCAGATCTTGCCTGACTCGATGGGGCAACAGAGGGCGTGTGGGCACGGAGAAATCCTTTGAACTGGTCAGAGTTCAGGTCACAGTGAAAATTTTCTGAGATCTGTAAATGAGTAGAAAAATGGAAAATAAGTTAGACTTGTTGCTCTCATGGTCTAAGCATGTTAAAAAGGAATGAAAAACCACAAAGAAATTTCTCCAGAGGAGTAAATATAATTATAGACATAGTTCATAACTAGTGGCTGTTGGGAAATCTGCTACGTACAGGGTGTCCCCCAAAAATGTATACACACTTTAACAGCTGATAGCTCAATTTTTAAAATGAAATGTATTTTATTTGTTTATGTATTTATTTTTAATCCTCACCCAAGGATATTTTTCCGTTCATTTTTAGAGTGGAAGAGAGGGAAAGACAGAGAGAAATATCAATGTGAGAGAAACACATCGATTGGTTGCCTCTTGCACGAGCCCTGGTCAGGGGCCAGGTCGGGGAGGAGCCTGCAACTGAAGTACGTTCCCTTGACTAGAATCGAACCCAGGACCCTGCAGGCCAATGCTCTAGCCACTGAGCCAAACTGGATAAGGTGAAAATGAAGTGTATTTTAATAAACACTGCCTTCATATTATTCAAAGCGTGTGTATACATTTTTGGGGGAACACCCTATATTTTGTCACAATCTCTAGGTATTTTGGAGTCGTTTGAGAGATGTTCCAGGAGACATTTAAATTTTTCTTAAACCACCAAAAATTTCTGAATAGCAGTGATGTGATGTGCTCTGTACTGCCCTGAATAAGAGCAGGACACTGCCTCTACCCTCAATTAGCTTAAATTAAAAAATGAGGGATAAGTTAAATATGTAACTAATATAGGAAGAGCAAAATATTAAGTGCCCACATTCATACAAAGAGCACTGTTGGAGTTACAAGGGTGAGGGATCCCAGTCACTGGGGTGAACAGGATGCTTCCATTAGATGAGACAGATGGGCCTTGGAAGAAGATCCTGCCAGCAGAGCTGGAGGGTGACCGAGTGCCAGGGGGAGAGTACAGCACAGGAATCACTCAGAGGCCAGAAAACCTGGAGTGAATTCACTTCACAGAGAGTAGTCCAGCTTGACTGCATAGGCAGGCTAAGAGGGAAAGAATAAATGAGAGCCATATGAAGAAAGCCAGGCATGGAAGCTGAAGAGTTTTTATAAATTTTTAAAAATTGTTTATTTATTATTATTTTTTAATCCTCACCTGAAGACATGTTTAGAGAAAGGGAGAGAGTGAGAGAGAGAGAGAGAAACATTGATTGGCTGCCTTCCGTAAGCTCCCTGATCAGGGATCAAACCCACAACTTTTCTGTTCACAGGACAACGCTTTATCAACTATGCCACTCCAGCCAGCCTATAGAATTTGTTTTTCAAAGTTACAGGTAGTGAGGATCCATTAAAGATTTTGAGCAAGAGCATGACTCCTCGGTTCACAGTGTAGTGTTACTTAGAACCACTGTGTGGCTGGGTCTCCCCTTCGGCACTAATAGAGTGATAGCTGAGAACTGGCTGCCCAGGCAAAGCCTACATTTACCCTCTTCCATGGCAGTCAGGAGTGAACTGTGTGCACAAGTGATGCGTCAGACCTCCAGGCCGCTCACCCAGCTTTCCCCTTTTCCGGGAGGTGCAATGGCAGTGCCAAAGGTGACTCTGGGAGGACACATATTGAAGATGGAGGAGCCACGGACAGCTTGGGGTCCTGAATGGCTGAGGGGCTCAGACCACTGCTGACCCAGCACCCGCCACCGAACCAGGCCTCCAGCCATCCTCTGGCCAACCTCCAGCAGGCTTTCCCTTAAAAATTCTTCAAAGACTATAAATGACTAACATTCCCTGATCACCCCTTCACAAACTGCAGAGGCAACAGAACTGGGTGTATCAAAGGTCATTTGCTTTCAAATCTGATGTGTATTTGCTGAATAGAAGTGAGATTTAAACCTGTGAGCCCAAAGACTCATCAACAATATGTGTGCCCTCAGGGATGGGCTATTATTTTCAATTCCTTACCTTTTTCCTTTCTTTAACATCGTAGAGAGCAATGCTGGCAAACAGAGGCTCAATTTCTATCTCAAACCTGTGAGAGCGAGAGAGAAAATCTATATGGATTTAACTTAGATAATTACAAATTTTCTGAAAGTGCCTGAAGCTGAAAATCCAGATTTTTCTGCATAACTTTCTGACTTCTTAAGATTTTTCTCATTTCCTTTTTAAATGCCACACAATTCAAACAAAGCATGTCTGCAGTCTGGATTCATCATGTGGGCATCTATTTGCTGCATCTACTATAAAGCAACTGTCTCCAAGTTACTTCATTGTTTACTTTTATAGTAAAAAAATAAATCACATACCCTCTATATATGTGTATTAATTTTGTACTTGCATATTAAAATATCAAATACATTATAAAACATATATAATCAAGACATTTTAAAGGCTGAACTAAATAATTCAAAATAAATCACGGTATTGGAGCATTTGCTTTCCGCACTCCAGTGGATTGACTTGGGAGCCCCCTGGGGTGCTTGTGCACCTCTCTTTCCTCTTTGCAAGCTGCTACTTGAGAGAATTAGTTCATCAATTTCTTCAAATCACAGTCCCTTTTGAAAATTTTAAGTTGTAAATGCTCTACCTAGGCAAGAGTACATAAGCATATTCTATTATATCCTATTAGGAGGGTCATCCATCTCTTAAAATCAGTTCATGGATCCTTTAAGCAGCACCAAGTTTGCAACTAGGGCATCTGGATACTGGATGCAAGGCTTTGTTTCAGCCTTGAGAACTTCTCTGGGACTTTGAGTCTTTTCTTGAAAATGAAGTTGTTAGACCAGATAGTCTCAAAGTTCCCACCTGTCACAAACTCCTAACTCTAATGCTTAGCCTCCCAGTTCCCCTCCTTGAACCCAGTCCAGCATGACTGCTCACCCTGTTGGGCATGTCTCCTTGATGTTGTAGCCCTCTCCCCACCCTAGCCAATTCCACCAGGGAAGGGATTCAGAAAGGCACACTCTAGCCCTGGCAGGCAGACCAGAGTGGGGAGCCTCCTATCTTTCAGCGGGAGGACCGAGTGGAAGTGGCTGTTCCGTTCCCCTCTGCATCGTTCAGGAAGTCCACCCTATTGTCTGAGGCTCTCGCCCACCCCCACAGGATGCCAGGATGCACTTTAGATGCAGTGACTATGCCATTTAGGACGGAAGGAATTCTCTCCTATGATGCTTATCACCAAGCCGGCTAGAGCTTTCCAATAAATGACAGCTGTTCTCACAGGTGGGAAAACATGGCCACTAAGATAGACGTGCATTATTAACCAACCAAACAAACAAAAAACCAAATTGAGTCACTTGTATTTCTCTTGATGAAAACTGTGAAGTGTAGTTTCTAGTGACTTTTCCCCTCAACTGTCAAAACAGAGATTAAGTTGCATGGAGCTGTTTGTTCAGTGCACTGAAACTGGGTTTTAGTTGCATTTATCATTGTGTTTCAACAGTGGTATGCTGGCAAATGTTTAAAAAACATGTCCTTAAAAAAAAAGGTTTTAATTTGTAGCATTTCTGGTTTTGATGTAAATATTTCCACCAAGGCCAATATCAAGCCACAAATGTGACTTCACTGAGTAAAGAGTTGGGAAGAGGAGAGCATGATCCACTGTCATGAGTCAGAGCTGAGTCCAGCACACCAGTGGCTCTCACTGTTGTTTAACGTAGGCCATCTCACTCCATCTCCCTACGTGCCTAACCCTTGTGTGTGCCTTCCCTGTAGTAGAAGAAAGACTGGCAAAGGCTTGGTAGGAATAGAATTAAAATCCAGCTGACTCCAGACTCTGCTCTTTCCAGAGCTGCCCACTGTTATATATGTTGGAAGATGCTCTCTAATTCAAGCTCTGATGTTAAAGACACAGTTTGCATCTAAGAGGCAATATAAACCTCAGTTACCCATTGCTCATACTTACTTTAGGGTCAGCAACTTGACCCATATTCTGTTGCCCAGATGTTCCTTAGGACATTCTGGCACCGGACGTATTTCCACAGCATCCTCCTGTTATTAATCACATGGTAAAGAAATCATTAGTAAATTTCCACCAGAGGAGTTCCAGCTGGAGTTAACCCAGGGAAGGGAAGGCTGCCATTCACTGCTCAATTCAACTTGCATTTGCTTTATTTCCAATAGCAGAATAACACTGACATTTACAAGAGTTTGTTATCCAACCCCTAAGCTTCAGAGTCAGCATGTATAGCAAATATCTTCTCCTTGCAGAAAGCCAAGCACTGAAGACAAAGAGACTGAGGGAGGAAGGAAGGAAATGTGAACATGGATATGACTTAGTAACATCCACCAGATGGCATTGCAAATATCTTATGCCTATTGTTGGTTTTGTTTTGTTGGGTTTTGTTTTTTGGCTGCTCTAAGTACACATTCAGAATATTTCTCCTGCCAAGGACTTTCCTAGTAAATATGTGTGTTTCGGACTTGAGATCTGAGTCAGAACAGTTCACTGAAGGCTGTAAACCATCAATACTATAATACAGCATCTTTCTCAGTTCATAAACAGATGATAGAGATTTGGGGATGAATTTATAGGTTCTATAAAAATAGGTCCAGTTAAAAGTTGCTAAAGTTCTATGTACAAAAAGGCTTAGTGATGACAAATTAAGATATATAGCTATATTTTACCACATTGGGACTCAAGACTTAAAGAGAAATATCAAATCCCTACTGCAACTTTTAGCATTCAAATCTAAACTATTATAGTATCCTAATTATATTCATGTAGACAACCATAAAGAGTGCAGATCCCTGAAAACTTTAATTCCTGCTTTTGCACTAGGCTATCCAAACCCTGGTCAGTGCTCTGCAGCTCACACGGGTCTAAGAAGAGAGTATATCTAATTGTATTTTGCTGGGCTATAAAGGATTGGTGCTCCCCACCAAATACCCCACAGCAGCCATAGCATTCTTACAAATAGCAGAAAAGTCACCTTCTTGGCAAATCTGTGCCTAGTGGAGCTTCTGAGTTTCTTCCAGAGAAGGCACTGTTCTGATGTCTACACTGAGTGGAACTCCCTCAGAACAAGCTGGAACTTTCAGGGTGCTCAGAACAGACACATCTGAGAGGGATGGTCTCCTTATTGGAAAACAACCTCAACATGAGTTTCTAAGACTACATTTGGCCTGGATTCACTCTTTTTAAAAAAGCTTTTCATTTGGGAAATTATAAACATATACAAGTATAGAGAATAACATAAAGAACCACTTTTACCCATCATCTAGCTTCAACAATTTCAACTCATGGGCAACTTAGTTTCATCTATATAATTCCACTTACTACCTTCCCTTACTCAATATTGGATTACTTAGAAACAAAGCTCCAAACATCATATCATCCCATTTATAAATGTTTCAGTACAACTCTTAAAAGATAAGGGCTTATAAAAGCACATAACTGTAATACCATTATGACTCTTAAAAATTTAACAAAAATTTCTTGTTGTCACTAAATATGTAATCAGTTACAAATTTCCCCAACTGTCTTAATATTTTTATAGTTAGCTTTAAAAATTAGGATCCAAACAGGGTCTACATATTAATGTATTTCCTAAGTTTCTTCTAATCTGTATGAGTTTCTTAAGCCTTTACAGTTTTCTGAAATAGGAATGAATTCCCAAAGAAGCAGAAGAGGAAATATGAAATTTTAGTGGATATGAGAGAGAGAGAGAGAGAGAGAGAGAGAGAGAGAGAGAGAGAAGAGAGAATAGAGAATGAGAGAGATGACATGCTTCCATCAGTTGACCCAATGGATCTTGAGGCCAACTCTACAGCCGCCTACCTGTAATTTCATTATGTGAGCCAATAAATACCATCTTTTTCTTAATTATTTTTTGTTGGGTTCTGTCACTTGCAACCAAAATGCAAATTCTTCACAGATTTGGAGTACAGAGGCAATTTTCTCATGGATCAACACACAGGACACCTTTTATAGACTCAGTGAATCAGGGAAAGAACTCATCTTTGTCTATGTTGGTGGTTGAATTCTACTTTTACCTCTGCTATGGACTCAGTCATAATTTGAATGTAATGGTTCACCTCTCTTCTAACTTTCCTCACCAGGAAATTAATGATAGTATAAAATAATTTAATTAATTTATTATCAAAAAACCAGCATTTATAATCATTTCATGGTAGGCCAAAAATTTACCTTTCTTCCACAGGGATTTATTTAAAGCAACTACAAATTACAAATATAAATGCAATTTCTATGTGTCCACCTACAACACATTAAAGGGCTGGCGTAGGAGCACTCAAGCATTTTAGACATACCGATTTACAAATAACTGGTACCCTAATTACAAAGCATTCCCCTTCTCACTCAATAAAGTGGGTCCCATTAGGACCTCTGCTAGATTATAACTTTCAATCTCAACTGAGTTTCAGCATTGTTCAAAGACCATAAAACAAAGTTCCTTTAAAATAGTCTATGATTCACTCTTTTAATCAGTTCAGACGGGATATTCTCCATTGAGGGAAACTTTAATGAGTTGGTGTCTCACTGGAAGTATTCTCCTCATCCTTTAATTGTTTTGTATCTTCTGGTGCCCACTCTGGGTCTCCCTATTACATACTGGCACCTCCATCATGTAACTGGGAGGAAGAAGAATGCAAGTGAAGGTCAAGTCAGCCAAATTTAATGTTTCTTGGACAAATCTGGTACAAAATTTTAAAGTTGTAGATGGAAATTAAAAAGTTATGAGATAAAATATGGTGCATCATCTTTGAATTTCAACTATGTGTGCCAATTTACCTGGTAGTCATATGTAAATAAATAAACAAGCAAACATAAAATTTAGAATTAATGGTTTAGGATCTCCATCCTATAATTTAATTTACCTGTAGAACCTTGAACAAGTTATTTAACCTCTCTGATTCTTACTTTGCAATGTGAAAGATGGAGAAGATAACATTGTCCACATTATTCATATTTATTTTTAATCTGCCCCATTCAGAAAAGGATTTGAGTCCACTGACAAGTCTACAAATAGATGAGAAAACCAAGGTAGTTGAAGAATAAGAAAAAAAAGAAAGTTGAAGTAAATTCAGACCACCAATACATAAGCTGCTAGGCTTGGTAGAGGTGAACTAAGTAAAAAATGTAGAAGAGTAGATTACAAGATATGCACAGTCTCTAAGTATATAAGTTTTCTCAGTGGAAGCACAATTCTTCTTTGTCTGAGGGTTTGAGGGACAATTTCCCTTTGGATCCCTATTGAAGTGGGTGCTGGGTGAGATGTAGGTCAATGTCCTCTATCATATTTGCATAGAGGACACAATATCACATCTCATGACTGCTGTTTCCCTTATTGTCCTTTATTTGCTGGCCAGTGGTGAACTCATCGAAAGGCCAGTCAGCTAACACAATTCTCAGCGATGGGGGTGCCACAAGGTGCAAGAATCAGGCTCCTTCATGGTCTTTCTTGATCCAAAAATGAAATTGCAGATAGATATGTAGATGGAAGACATATCTTTGATGCAAAATTGCCCCAAATCATATTCCTTGCAACTGAACTTTTAATAAAATATGGACAGCAGAGATATTATGGTAATCTGACCTGACAAGACCCAGAGTGCAGGTATTCTAACATGCAGAAGGGTAGACTGGGAGCCTAATATGAAGAATAAGAAGCTGAAACAGTCTTGAACAATGGTCACCCCTCATCCCATCTGAAGTGCCCTGGGGAGTGACCAAAGCCTAAATTATCAAATTGTTCTTGGCCTGGTCCAATATAGAGAGACGTGAACAAACAAGATCCTAACATTCTATGCCTTGGGAGCATGGCTGTGACATTTCGGGCTTGAATGCTTTCAGAGATTTAAAAAGAAAAATCTGAACCAAGCACTAAGGAACATCAAGGTTTAAGTAATACATCTTGATGGATTAACTGCAAAACATACCCCCATGTAACTGAATGGTTTGACTGGCTGAGTGGCATTACTGCATGTGGATCCTCGAAATGTGTTTTTTTTATCAATATATTTTTATCCATTTTAGAGAGTGAAAGAGAGGGAGAGAGATAGAAACATCAATGATGAGAGAGAAACCGCCCCCCCCCCCATGGGGATTATGCCCACAACCTGGGCATGTGCTCTGACTGGGAATCAAACCATGACCTCCTGGTTCATAGGTGGACACTCAACCACTGAGCCATGCTGATCAGGCTCGAAATGTTTTGAAGATTAAATGAGATAATATCAGTGAAAATATTCTGTAGAGGGCTTATGAAAATCCTAGCTATTACTGGAATCTCATTTGTGTAATTGATCAATAATAGGTTCTGTTATTACATAGGCTTGCCTTAGTAAAACTAACAGCCCCAGCCAAGCTGGTGTGTATATATATTATTATACACACACACACACACACACACACACACACAGAGTGGCCAGATTATTATAACAACCTGACATTTGTAGGCAAATTAGCTATAATTTTGCACTGAAGTTGCTAGAGGGCCAGACCATTATAAACGTCTGAATAGCACAACATACCTAAGTATCGTTGCTGATCAAGTTCATTCTATCATGTTGATCGCGTATCCCAATGGAAATGGCTTCTTCCAACAAGACAATGCACCATGCCACGGTGCTCGTATTGTGCAGGAGTGGTTTCAAGAACATGAGGGAGACTTTACCTTGCTTAGGTGGCCCCCACAATCACCAGATCTCTATCCAATGGAGCATTTGTGGGACGAAGTTAAAAGCCATCAGGCAGCTGGTTCCACAACCATCAAATCTCACAGAACTGGACAGTGCTATTCATCAGGCATGATGTCAGATTCCTCGCATCACCTTTCAACATCTCGTAGAGTCAATGCCAAGAAGAATCGCCGCAGTATTGAAGGCAAAGGGTGGCCCAACAAAGTGCTGATAGGGTGGTCATAATAATCTGGCCACTCAGTATATATACATAAACATTAATTGTTATATGTAACAATTACATATATATATAATTTTTAAACTGGAAAATAAGATTATATCTATATAAAAAGCCCTAGGAATCATATGATTAAACATCCTGATGCTGCTACACAGGAAGAATGAACAATAATATTCTCCCGGAGCCTCTCTGTGTCTTCACTGAAATTCTCCCGCATGGGGATGGTCGCACCCACCTCGTCCACCGATGGGTAAAGGGCAAAGAGCTCGGCCTGCCGGTTGGTCCTCCGGGCCTCCTCGTTCTGCTTCTCAAAGTCCTCGGCACTCACGTGCTGCAGGAGGTTTTCCAGCCGCTGGTCAGGCTGCAGGCTGCGCAGGTTGAAGTCACAAGCAGTGAGGGGGCCTTTCCCAGACACATCACACAGCACCTTTAAGGGGCGGGGGCCTGCCTGTGAGAAAAGACACATCCTTGTGAGAGAGACTGTGGATCTCAAATGAGAAATGAACAATCTGGGAGGTCTCAACACTGTTCCCACGTGCGATGATAGCATTAGGGCTCAAGGAGTTTCTGAGCCAACTGGGCGTTTGACAAGAATCACATCTTCGCTTCCTACCCTGAGCATCCTAAAATGAAATCTCTCCTCCCCACCTGGAAACAGGTAATTACTCATTAGGTTGGTACACCTGAACTTGCGGAAAGGTTTGAAAACGGCACCGTGTTCCTATCGGTTTTTGGTGTCTTCTTTTCTGGAGATTGGAAGCCCACGCCTCTTATGAGCCATGCTCACGTCTCATGTTCAAGCAGAACAGACGGGAACAAGGTGTAACAGAAAGGAGATTGGCCTAGGGAACAGAGAGACCTCATCCTAATCTCAACTCCAGAACCTGGCTTTTGAAACTGGAAAATAAGATGACCTGTGAGGAGCCTTCAACATTAAACCTTATCTAAACTCCAAAGCTGAATCTATGTTTCTGGAGACAGAGCTGTGGGCATGGGAACAGATTTTAGTAACAGTTACAGGAAAAAGCACCAGAAAAAAAGAAAAAGTGTTTGCTATTCAAGTAGTATCCACGTTTAGCTGCAGTGTGTTTGAAAAAACTCTTAAATCAATCATGAAGTGAATGCTTTATTCCATTAGAAATGTCTTGGAAATTTGGAATGCATATCTAACCAAAGACTTGGCAAGGACTATATAACCATAATCAATAATATGTTGTAAGAATATAGATGGATCTGTTATAAACATCTATTAAAATGATGGTAAAATGTTATCCTAAAGTTCTACTAAATGGATTACACCCTTTACAATTTCTCTATAAGGCACACTTTTTGTGACATCTACCTCATAAAAAAATGCTACTTTGCCAGATCATAAATTTCACCTAAAATGAATGTGCTAGCAATAATCAATATTAACACTTTAATTATTAATATTTTTGTTTGTTTTAGAATTTATAAAAGCCTTGGGAAAATGAAGTGGATTTTCAATTTCTTCAAAAGGATATCAAGAGATATACATATATATCTCCAGAATGTATCCTAAGAGTACCACTGGACAAGTAAGCAAAGATACAAAGACAAGAGCATATCTTAAACATTGTTTTTAATAACAAAATGACAGAAATAATCTAAATGCCCCCTAAAAGAGGAAGCATTAAGAAATTTTAGAACTTTTATATAATGAAATGTTGTGCAGCCAATAAAAAAGAAAGGACATATATTCATTATATTGTATTGTTAATATGAAAAAGTTATATAATATTATAAATAATATGACCCAATTTTATGAAATATCTGAGTACCATGAAGTCATATCATATAGGTATTTAACTTACATAAATTCAGCATCTGGCCTCACCGTTCTACTTAATAAGGTAAATAAGAATGAGAATGAAAGGGAAGATGTTGCTGGTCATTTCATGGTGTGAGTATCACTCCATAATGAGTATTAGTCTAATACTTAAAAACATAGTTTTTTAATAACTTGCCTCTGAAACCCAGCCAATGACTTCATTGAACGTTCTGTTAGCCTGCTGGAGGAATGAGTGTGCTTTATGGGGGTGCTGGTCATTCACCTATTATCTCTCAGCTCCAAATTCACCATTTTATACAATCTGTGATGCTAGGTCTGCATTCAGTAAATCACATTTCTGCTTTACCTGCTGCTCCTTTTAAGTTATGCCAATAGGGGGCACTACAAGGGGCTGGGAGAAGAGACTGGCCCCTTCCTCTTTGCTTACAGTTCTTGCCATGGTAGTGGCAATTATTCTAGCCTTGGCTTCTTTGGGCGCTTCCAGAACCATCCTCATCTTACCTCCTTGGAGGTACCAGAACCATCTGAGCAATTCCTAGGAAATCTGAATCCAGACTTCTGGCCTCTATAAGGTCTTTCTTCTGAGATCCTGAGGTACCAGCACTGGCTAGACCACACCCCCTCCTCAGAAATTTGAGTCGTAGCTCTGCGGCCCCTCTTCTGAGCTCCTAGGTTCTGATCTCCAAGCTCTTCCCATTCGATCCATGGTTCCTGAGACCAGCAGCATCAGCATCTCCTGGGAAATGCTAATTAGGAATGGAAATTCTCAAGCCCCACTCCCTTCTAGAATGGGGCCCAGCAACCTGTCTTTGAACAGGCCCTTCAGGCCATTCTGAGGAAGCTAAAGTTTGGGAGGCACTGCCCTAGACCCCAGTCTCAGGGCGGTGTGCTGTGGTTTGCAGTAATGACTCCCACATTAATGTTCCCTTTTGGTCCTCTCAGTCACCCAAAATCTGTTTAACCAATTCCCTACGTTAAATTTCTTCTGTGGAAATACCTAGTGTGGCTGCCGTCTGACTGATACAAGGAACAATTTACTTTGTCATCGTGTATGGTAAAAACTGAATTTAGTCAAAATTACCAATGGAAAAGTCCCTTCAATCTCCCATAGAATACAGCACACAGATATTCTAGGCCTCAGGAAGCCCACCACATTCAGCACTAGAATTGATGGCTGATTCCTCTGTAGAGCTCAGAGTAGGTAGCGGGCAGGACTGGAGAGACTGTGTTGTTAGAAAAATGGGCACTATTTAAAAACCCTCCAGTACTATTCAGCAGGGTGAGATGCTTGGGCTAGGACAGCACCTGAAAGCTAAAAATTATACTGGTTTCAGAAGAAGTCCTATGCAAACTTGGACAAATCCCTTCCTATATGTTTTATTTTTCTTAATTATAAAATGAGCATGTTGGACTAGAGCACTGGTTCAAAATTTATTTTTAATTGTGGTAAAATATACATGACAAAATTTAGTGTTCAGCTCAGTAGTGCTAAGTATAGTCACACTGTTGTGCAACCAATCTCCAGAACTCTTTTCATCTTGCAAAACTGAAGCGCTTTACCCATGAAACAGTAACTGCCCATTACCCCCTCTCCCAGCCCCTGGCAACCATCATTCTACTTTTGTCTCTATGGGTTTGACTACTCCAGGTACCTCGAATAAGTGAAAGTATAGTGTCGGTAGTTTTGTGACTGGCTTATTTCACTTAGCACGATGGCTTCAAGGTTTATACATGTTGTGGTGTTTGTCAGAATTTCCCTCCTTTTTACGACTGAATAATTCAGTGTATGTGTATGCCACATTTGTTCATCCATTTATCTGACCATGGATACATGGCTGTTTCCACCTCTGGGCTAGTGTGAATACTGCTGTTATATAAACATAGATGTACAGAGCTGACTTTTAAACTGTAACTACTCTGTAATAATAATAATTGTAACAACAATAACAGTAGCCAATATTTATTGGGACTGTCAGAAGAGACATGGTTCTAAATGCTTTACACATACTAACTCATTTAAAACTCAAACAACTTCGTGAGTTAGTTACTGCTACCACTCTTGTTTTCCAGGGAAGGAAACGGAAGCCCAGAGAGTTCAGTTATCCTATCCGAGGTTGCAGAGTTAGACGTGGTAGAATCACAGAGGACCCAGGCAGTGAGCTTCAGTGTGGAGCTTTTAATCCAGTGGTTCTCAACCTTCTGGCCCTTTAAATACAGTTCTTCATGTTGTGACCCAACCATAAAATTATTTTCGTCGCTACTTCATAACTGTCATGTTGCTACTGTTATGAATCGTCATGTAAATATCTGATATGCAGGATGGTCTTAGGCAACCCCTGTGAAAAGGTCGTTCGACCGCCAAAGGGGTTGCGACCCACAGGTTGAGAACCGCCGTTTTAATCAGTCTGCAGCCTGCCTTAGGGGCACCTCTGGTCTCCACAGGAATGTTATAGGGACAGGGCCCAGTGGCCTCCCCCAGCAAGGAGAGCCCCCCCACTTTTATCTATTTTAATTACGGAGCGTCTGGTTTTTTCATTTGCACACTGATGTCTGTGGCTACAAACAAGTCTGGAAAAAAGTCACTGACTCAGATGGTAGAGTTCCTCCTATTCTAACACTCCATGAATTTAGCCTTTTTAGTCGTTACTAAAACCCCACAGCCTGCCGTGGGCAGAGCAGCCAGTAACCTGGTAACCGTGTTTGTTGATAGGCAATACCTGAACTCTGGGTACACTGCACTCCAAGATTTCTGACTCGAACGTCTGTTTCTGAAGCGTCTTGTGAAAATCTCTTCGGGATCCAGTCTTTTTAAAACGGCAAATCTCCGAATTTCCTTGATGTCTTTATTGTTGTTATTATGGGGTGCGAGAGGAGAGAGAGAGGCAAAATCATTAGATTAAAAATAAAAGTAATGGCTTAAGCATAGACTTGGTGCTGAAAGGTCTTGCAAAGAGAGGACCAATTGTAATTCCTCACGTCTAATTATGCGCCAGGCCTAACACAAGGCTCTCTTGTAATGAGACACAAACTCGCCTCCTGGCTGGCTCCTTATTAAAGGCAGGGATGGCCTGGGAAAATGCCACTTCGGAGGTGCGGTCATTTCAGCTGTGGGGCATTTGGCTCCAAGTTGAAGCTAAACTATGACTCTAGTGTAAGCAGCTGGAATAAATCTAGCAAAGTGCAGAAGCAGCAAATAAAGGTCATTTGAAGATAAAAATAGAGGAAAACATTTAATCTCCATATCAATGTTCTTAAGAATTAAAAAGGCAGGGCATGATTATGAAAAAAATAGAAATAAATTATTTATATACTGAAAATCTTTGCTAGCATTCTCAATCTCCATTAAAATGGTGTTTTGAAAATGTGTATCTGTGGGCAGGGTTTAAAATATAATGTCTAGGACTACCCCTGGGGAAAGAAATCAGACCATAATTTCATAACAAGAAAATCAACAGGTATAAATTGTCAAATAATAACCATAGAAACCAATGTGTATATTCCCCAGTTTTATGACTCAAAGACTTCCTGGAAAACATGCTGCCAAGTCAACAGCGCGAGCACGCACCCATGTTGTTTGATTTCCCACACTATTAGAAAAACCACCGAGCAAGAGGGCAGAGGAACACGAACTGAGTTAGTGGCAGATCAAATGGCAGGCAGATAAAGCAGGGGGTGTAGGAGGGCTACTAGCAATGACCCAAATGCAGAGCTTATAACTCTCTGGGAGGGCGAAGTGTTGGGTCGTGCGCAGTGGCATACACAGAACAAGTATTCCGTGCATTCTAGTTGAGTTAATTAAAGAAAAATGAGACGTCCCGGTGTCACCTGCAGGGAGAATGGAGAATATGACTCTCATTGGATTGTATTATGCTCTAAAGATGAGCTATTTGTTTTGAATAAAAGGACACAAGAAATAGGCTAAAAGAGAGCCATGATGAGCTTGGTGACTAGTTCAGGTCACGGTTTACTGTAAACGGCCACCCACTGTCAGTGTCTCCCAGCCACTTACATCGCCTTGGCCCAACCTGCACTGACTGGGCTGGGTGAACAGGCCAAAATGGGGAACCGAAGACAAACAAACAAGGAAATGAAAAAGGTGTACTCTGAAAAAGGAAATAAGGCTAAATATTTAGAAAGGATTTTAAGAGAAATAGCCAGCATAACTTCTGGTTTGAGATCCCTAAACACCAACACAATAAAGAAACTTTAAAATGTTAATCATATCGCTCATAATCATCAATTAACAAACAGCTTTTTGGAGATCCTGTGCAAACAAGTCCTCAGAAGTAGTAACTAATTGTAATATTTAAGAAAATGATTTTGATTCCAGTTGCTCTAGGTAGTAGAAGGTAGTAGTAAAAAAGGAGTAGATACAATTGGGAACAAGCTCTATTTTATGCTATAATATTGATCTTCTATTTTCTAACACAGATCCTTTGAAAAGAGAGAGAGTTTCCCAGGGGATTTCATAAACATGCTAGCTTCTCAAAAGTTATTCTCGCCAATATAAATTTCGGCAGCAATATGTACATGGGTGCTGGATGGCTGGGCTTTTCTAGTACAGAAAATGAATTTTTGGGACTTTCCCTAAGGGTGAAAAGAAATAGTGTCATATGATCTAATGTCTTGGGGGCAAAAGCCACCCAACTCAGAGAGTGACAAATACAGGCAAGTTTCAAGTTGTATCCTGCTTATACTAACTACCCCAAGTGACAACATGCTGAATCAGTGGAAAAGCCAATTTTAAGGGAAAACCTTCCCCAAGGAATTAACTAATATTAATTCATTCTAAGATGGAAGCAAACTGAATTAAATTCAAATTTCTCACTTTAGTATCTGCCGTCTGCCTTTCTCAGGACTTGTGCACTGCAAAGGGAACTGATGTCAGAGCTCAGTCACATGCCTCTTCGCAGGGAAACCTGTGTGGGCCACCAAAATGAAAGCCAGGGAGCAGCCTCGTTTAAGACCGTAGGTTAAGCCTTGGTAACCAGAACAATATTTGTTTTAGCTTTGTCTCTTGTCTCCAAGAGTGTTTACTTACATGTGTGCAACACACACACACACACACACACACACACACACACACACACACACACACACAGACACACTCAGATGCAGGCTCACACAATTACAGACTGTGCCTCCAGCCATCATCCTCAAGTCACCTCTCTGTTGCTTCATAAGGTGAGGCATGGGCATAACATGAATTCTAGGATATTTCTCCCAGCTTGAAGATTTTCTGATAGTTCATACACTATCACTAAAAAATTCAAATCAAATTTTCTTCTCAAAATATGCTCAAGCCTGGGGAAAATGAAATTGATTTGCCAATTGTTCTTTTGCTCTTTTATGCAAAGAGATGCTTTCTTTCTTTCTTTTTGTCCTTGGTTTTGTTGGAATGTTTTCTGGAGTTCTTTACATGGACCCCAAAGACACTGACAAACGAGCATTTAAGACAAGTTACAGAATAGTGCTAGACGTTCATTTCACAATATATACACTCTAATCCTATGTACATGCCAGCCCTCAGGATTTGGGTATGGAGAGCATTAAGGCTAGTGTGTTCTGTAGCTGTGTGTGTGGAACCAGAGCAACTTTTTCCCTTCCTCATTCTGGATTTAGCATTTATTTCCCCATTTAAAATTTCAGAAAGTTGCGAAGCTCCCTTGTGGCAATAAGGGTGAGGCCAGCTGGGGAGGAGAGGATTAGGGTTGGCAAGCATATAAAGATGACTCATTTCAGAAGTGCCCACCACAGAAGGCAGACACCACCACTGGGTAGGTAGTGAGACTTCTGGCCGAGCGCCACTGGCGACCAGAGTCCCAGGCTCATGGCTCCACCCAAACAACGAAGCCAAATAAAGCCATGTTCCTGTTGAGCCTAATTGTAGATGAGACAGGGAAGTAAGCCAAGTGGTGGCAAGATTGTCTTCATGCAATGAACACAACCTATTGCTTCTCAAGAGAACTTCATCCCTTTTCTTCAAACACCATGTTACACATTTGGGGACCATCCAAAGACCAACCACATTTTGAGAGCATTCTCTTTAGAGCCAGTGTGGTGGGATAGACAGAACCTGAAGACCTGGTTCAGATGCTGGCTCCTTACATACTACTGGCTCTGAGACCTTGGGAAAGTGGCTTCATCTATCAGAACTACAGTCCCCTCAAGTGTAAACTAGGGGGAAACATTGCTTTTTGGAAGGCTTACTGTGAGGACTGGAAAATAATTATGTGCCTCTTCATCTTTCTCTCTTCCCTTTCCCTTTCTCTTCCCTCCCTTCCTGTACAATGTGGCACTAAAAGCCATCAGAACAAGGTAGCTATCCATGCTGGGGGTGCTGAGGAGGCGCAGAGTGGGAAGCTGAAGACTAAACATTTAAAAGATTTAAAAGGGCTGCCTGGCATGGAGAATCAGAACCCATATGGTGTAGGGAGGGCATCCAAACCTGGGGCAGCCTGGCACAGGATAATAGAGCCTGAGTGGAATGAGGAGGGCATGGACCTGGAGGAGAGGCCTGCCACAGGTGTCAGGGCCAAGGCAAGGTGCCAAGGGTGTCCCTGTAGAGGAATGGCCTGGCGCTCAGTGTCAGGAAAGGCTGAAGAGGGAAAGCCTGGGGCAGGGGTGTCAGATTATGAGGAAGAGGGCAACTGTATGGGGATGGAGGGGTGTTGGCAATGGTTACAGATTGGGAAATTAATCAAGTAAGTAAACATATAAGGACAATAGGAGTCAGACTGTTCACTGTCTGAGAAGCAAGTTAAAACTATAGAGAAAAAGAAAACCAGCATGAATATTGTGATGTTGGACTGGGGTAGCACATATTGACATGAACTCATAGCTTTCAGCTCACACAGCTCTATCCGCTAAGAAGACATAGGAAGAGCAACGCCTTAATAGCAATGAGCACAGTCAACATCTACATCTTGGCTTCTAAGTACCCTTTCCCACTAAAAGGAATAAGAGCTTTTGGAGAAATGATCAGGGGTAAGGAAAAGGAAAGCGTGAGATCAGCCTGGAATATCTTGTGGCAGAAAGCAAGAATGTGATCAGCGACTGCGGGGACATGGAAAAAGGACCTAAGAACCAGCTGAAGAGATTCACACAGGTCACTTTGAGGACAATTTGAGCATGAAAGGAAATGATAGAAATTGATTAAAACGTAGGAAACTATAACTCCATTTTGATACAAATAAAATGAAAGCTTGTTGAGGAATGGGGCATTTATAATAAACCCCCAAATGGAAGGACTTTCTAAAAAGTAACTGGCATGTCATGTCAAGATCATGGAAAGTCAAGGAACTACTGAGAAACTATCTGTTCCTGAGTAAACAGGACTAAAGACGTGTAAAACCTAATGCAATTCATGACTTTAAACTGGATCCTTTCGCTCTAATGGGCCTTCGACTGTAATAACGAATCAATACTAATTTCTTGAATGTGATGGTTTTATAGTAATTATGAAGGAAAATGTCCTTGTTTGTAAGAATTACACACTGAAGTATTCAGGGGTAATGAATGGAGAATTAGGTCAGCAATTCACTCTCAAGTGTTTTGGGGGAAGAGAGGTGAAGGTCTTTGTACTGTACTTGCAAGTTTTCTGTAAATTTGAGATCATCTCAAAATAAAAGGAAAATAATATACGTTAGGTGTCAGGCATTGAAATGAAAACTGGTAGTCGGTCCTATTTACCAACCATGCATTGATTGTGCAGCTTCTATGAGTGTAGGAGAGACCTCTGAACAATCCATTCTACCTCCCAGTCCCCTAATCTCATCTTTGGCTTGGTTGGTGGCTACCAATGCCCAACTGGTTTAGGGTACAACAGCCCCACCCCTTGACTCAGAGTGGGACAGTTGGGCAACTCTGGTGTGTGATCCTGCCAGAGCAGCCTGTGGATCAGGCCAAGAATTTATTGTACTATCATCTTAGTTAGTACTTCTCTATCTTGCTTCCCCCACTCCCTTACAGGCTTCTTCTAAGGAGCATGCTCTTGAAAATCACACGTGCCCGAAACCCTGTCTCTGGCTTAGCTTCTCAGAAATCTCACCAGCTCAATAAATGAGATTATTTTTAAAATAAAAAACAATACAATCAATCACATGCAATACCAATGCATGTATTATAGGTCTAAAGACTCATATTTTATGGATACCCTGAATTTAAAGCCTTCTAACACCTTACTGCTGCTGGACTGTATTACTTTTATACTAGAGGCCCAGTACACGATATTCGTGCATTGGTAGAGTCCCTAGCGGCTGCCGGCCTTCCCCTGGGTGCTGCCGCTGCTGCTGCCACCAGGGGAAGGGTCCGTGGGCGGTTGGTCGGCCCCACCCCCCTGGTCGAACTCCCAGTCAAGGGGATAATTTGCATACTATGCTTCTATTATATAGGATGGGACTTTAATTTCTTATCAAAAAACAAGTGCTCACTTTAAGACTCCACTTGTAGACTTCTCCACACCCCCCCTCCCCAAACACCACCACCACCACCACCACCAGAATGAGACTATTGTCCTGCTTAAACCTATTCCATTCCACTCCTTCCAGGGAGTCTTTGTGGATTTCCTTTCCCAGATGTGCTACTAAAACCACAGATTCTGGGATTCCAATTATCTGACGTCTTAGTAGCAATGGTTCCCAATGAAGGTAAATAGTATTTCTTTCCCCTTTAGATTGTCGCAATGACTGGGTTGTGCTACTATATTTCATATTCTGCACCCATGGGGCATCATACGTAATGAAGGATTGCTCCAAATTCAGCATCCAACACATCTATCAAACGTCCTGTTGGACATTTATGGAGGTGGGAAGACCAGTCTGTAAATATCTGAGCCAAGGCCCTCTACCATCTTGCAAATAAATGTCAAGTATTTTTGTACTTTGTTTTCCAGGAAAACCACTACCATGTAAATGAAGGGGAGATTAAACTTCATGCTGATTCGATTTCTGCCACGAGGTTTCCCCCGTTTTAGAAAATCACATTTCTGACAGCAGCAATGCTGTTTGTGGTAGTTGAATCACCCATACAACACACTTGCTGCAGTCTGTTTTTGTAGGTGTTATTTTCACAATGATTCTTCCTGCAAGTGCCAACAGCTATGTTATTTGTGTTCTCTGGTGCCGTTGTGCCCAAGCATCTATGTATTTGCATGCATGCTATTTTAGATAATATGTTCCTTTTATCTGCCCTCTATATAACAGTTGGGACATTTTATTGACTTCTGAAAACAAGAAAGCTTGTGGGTTACAAAGGTAGTATTATAAAATACTTGTTACAGAAAGATGGTGTTAGGTCTGATGGATCTGAGAACACTTGCCTTAGAGCACCACAATACGGATACTTGCTTGTTAAAGTTTCATCCATTCTTCCATCTAACAAATGTTTATTGAAGAATCTCCTGAGAATAAGGCACCAAAGAGGATGCAGAGAGGAAGACACAAGAAGACCTGCTCTAACGGAGTCCCTGTGCTCAGTGAAGTGATAGTTTAGTGAGAAGGATCACATATTTAGCAGGGGAGATAAAAACTTTAGTCAAGTAACTAGAATGTAATGCTGAGTATGACAAAAGCTTCTAAGACAGTGGTTCTCAACCTGTGGGTCGCGACCCCTTTGGGGGTCGAATGACCCTTTCACAGGGGTCGCCTAAGACCATCGGAAAACACATATATAATTACATATTGTTTTTGTGATTAATCACTATGCTTTAATTATGTTCAATTTGTAACAATGAAAATACATCCTGCATATCAGATATTTACATTACCATTCATAACAGAAGCAAAATTACAGTTATGAAGTAGCAACAAAAATAATTTTATGGTTGGGGGTCACCACAATATGAGGAACTGTATTAAAGGGTCGCAGCATTAGGAAGGTTGAGAACCGCGTTCTAAGAGAAATACAAACAACATGCTTTGAAATTGCAGAGAAGGGAAGGCTTTGTGAAAGCCGTGGCCTTTGAAGTGGGCTTTAGTGGGTGTAGCTTTGGGGGGACAAGGAGTCTGCACATACTAGTAACAGGTCAAGAGAGTGGTTCAGTGACACCTGCAGCTGGGCTGCTCTTTGTAACTGCATGGGCTGACAAGCCTGGCTTGCTTTCCACACATTTAGAAAGCTAATAGCTAAACACCTTGACAGCCAGCACAACAAATGCATGTCATAATAAGCAACTGTTGATCGGGGAGACATTCTGATGGTGTTTGGGGAGTAACTGAATTATATGCACTGATGTGTTTGAATTTTAATTGTTTACCAGTTCACTGGGAGTAAAATATGGCATAATAAAACAGATGATACCCCATTCCTTGATATCCCAACTCTCCTTGAGTATGACCTTCCTCCCAAACAACCTTAATCACCTAAGATGAAAGGCAAAGTATAAGGACTTTTATGATGCTGCTCATAACACTCATGCAATGTTTCACTGTCGCGATGGATAATACACCAAGAATAGACAGCATGCAAATAAGTTTAATTACTTAAGAGTTTGACTCTCCTCCATCAAACACATTCTTCAGTTAATCACTTTAGCTCATTTAGAGAAAATGACAGAGGATATAATGCTTAAAGTGTTTAATGTCACCCAAAGGATGCCAGCAAACATTAATCCATACAAAATTATCAAAATATCTGAAAGTAAGATGGGATAAACAAGTAACCAGGGCACCGTGCTAATCATTCGATCACTGATCATTTTCAAAAATCCTAAAGAGAAAAACTTCTTTTTTTTGAGCAAGGACACCAAACTTGCTCTATCCATAAAAGATAGAGCGGAATTCATTCAAGGCATCTTCCAGTGTAAGAAACACAAACATTTCAAGTAGAAAAATATATTTACCCCACCCCCCAAGAGATTTTGTACTTGATGTTTCCGTATAGTTTAATCTTTCTCTATTAAGTAAAAAAGAAAATCTGAAATGTCCTCTACCCTTCATGGGCAGTGCTATTTGTCTGATTTAAGGGTCTCAATTATAGAACCTTAGTGGCAAACGCTCTACAGAATTATGAGAGTGGGAGGGAACAGAAGTGGCCATAACTCCACTCCTTTGCCCCCTAAGTGGGATTCAAAGCCATTATCACAGACAGCAAGAACATAAAAGACTAACCCCAGATATCACAGAGAAATGTAATATCAGCAAGGAGATAATTGGGGAATAAAGGAGCTAACTGAATCAGTGTTTGACTGCATGGTTATGGATGACAAAGATATATTGATAGAAGGCAAACAGGCTTCGTTAAGCATGGCCCTCTAGAAGAAGGGAGTTTCTCCCTCTGTGGTGCATTAAAATATATGGGATAGAGTTTTGGGTTCATTCCTTTGAAATGCTAATATAAGTGCTTTTTCTGAAGTCTTCAGAAAATCTTATTTCACTTGAGAGGAACATTTTAGATGAGTTGAATTGGAACTAGATAAGCTCTAAAGTAGAAATCTTATGATATTCCGAATCTTATCTTTATTCCACTTTATTACATCCTATATAATAAAAGGCTAATATGCAAATTGTCCCCTCGACCCAGAGTTTGTCCAGGACTTTGATCAGGGGGCATAGCTGGCCAACCGCCCAAGGCTCCTCCTCCCAGCCAGTTCTGCCCCCAATCACCCCCTCCCCCCGACCCTGATCAGGGGCAGGCTGGCTGGCCAACCTCCTGCATCCCCTCCCTGAGGCCAGCCCGGCTGGCCCTGATCGGGGCAGGCTGGCCAGACCCCACCTGTGCACGAATTCGTGCACCGGACCTCTAGTGAATATTTAAACTATAGTGCCTATGATGTGACATCTACCCTGGATCATTGAGTTAAGCTTTAACAACACAGAGTTGTCCTTTGTTTTTTTCCTTTGCATATACCATCTTACTAATTGGTTTAATATAAATAATTTGTCAATTGGGCAAGAACAAATGAATCTTATTCTGTAAGGCTATTTAGTAAGTATCATAAATAGCAGCTAATTTTTTGGAATAATTGCCATATGTCAAAAATCTTCTAAGTGTTTTACATGTTACTTTATTTTTTGCATACAACAAAAGTTTATGAGGCAGGTACTATTCTATTGTCTATTTCTTAACAAGAAGATTGAGGTACAAAGAAATAATTTGTCTTAGTCACTCAGCTAGCAAGAGGTGGAGCCATGACTTGAGTTCATTTACTCTTGCTCCAGAGAAGTCACCATTCTAACAAATAGTATTATAATTTGATTTAATTTTTATAGATTATCTGTCTATAGTGAAATTGAGTGATTTGTTTTCTCCTTTTATTTCCCTGTGCAGTAATCTCTAAAATTTCTACAATGAGCACTCTAAAGAGTCATTTTTTCTTTTAAGTCTGTACAAGATAGAGAAAATAAATATTCCAATGGGAATTGCCATGAAATTCAACTTCATGAATAAAATGAACAGGAATGAAAAAGTACAATGTCCTAAACAGCAAATAAAAACCAAATGAAGTGAAATGGACTTTTCCATTTATCATTTCTTAGACTTTTTTTCAGAACCTTAATATTGGAAAGTATCTCTAATTATCCTATCTAATAAAAGAGAAACATGGTAATTGGCGTACGACCGCTACCCTTCCCATTGGCTAATCAGCGAGATATGCAAATTAACTGCCAGCCAAGATGGTGGCCGGCAGCCAGGCAGCTTGAAACTAACATGAGGCTTGCTTGCTTCAGTGACGGAGGAAACCAACGTTCCCCGCCTGCCTTGCCTGCCTCTGAGCCTACAGTTTGAAACACTGTAATAAATATAGAAGCTAAACAAAACCCCAGAAACCTGCTTTCAGCAAGCCGGGATCTCAGAGCTGGAGTTATACATTGTTTCGATTATAGAACGCAAACAAACCAGATACCTGTTTTCAGCAGCAGAGGCCTCAGAGCTGGAGCCAGAGAAAAGCTGGCCCAGAATAAAGAAAAAAAGGAGCAGTTGGGAGCTTCAGTCACCCGCCAGTCTGAAAACAGCCCTCAGCCCCTCACCCAGGCTGGCCAGGCACCCCAGTGGGGACCCCCACCCTGGTCCAGGACACCCTACAGGGCAAACCAGCCAGCCCCACCCATGCACCAGGCCTCTATCCTATATAGTAAAAGGGTAATATGCCTCCCAGCACTGGGATCAGCGGATCCAGAGGCCTCCCGGCACCAGATCAGCGTGACAGGGGGCAGCGCCCAAACCCCCTGATCGCCCTGCAGCTCTGTGTGTGACAGGGGGCAGGGCCACAACCTCCCTATCCGCCCTGCTCTGTTCGTGACAGGGGAAGGCGCCCCAACCCCCTGATTGGCCCTGCTCTGTGGGTGATAGAGGGTGGCGCCCCAACCCCCCTCCCCCCACGGGCCCTGCTCTGTACATGACAGGGGGGAGCTCCCCAACCCCCTGATGGACCCTGCTCTGTGAGTGACAGGGGAGAGCTCCCCAACCCCCCTGATGAGCCCTGCTCTGTGTGTGACAGGGGGGAGCTCCCCAACCCCCCTGATGGGCCCTGCTCTGTGCGTGACAGGGGGCAGTGCCCCAACCCCCTGATGGGCCCTGCTCTGTGCATGACAGGGGGCAGTGCCCCAACCCCCCAGTCAGCCCTACCCTGAGCGTGACTGAGGGTGGCATTGCAACCTCCCAATCCACCCTGCTCTGTGAATGACAGGGGGCGGTGCCCCAACTCCCCAATCGGCCCTACTCTGAGCCCGACCAGGGGCTGCACCTAGGGATTGGGCCTGCCCTCTGCCACCCGGGAGCAGGCCTAAGCCAGCAGGGCGTTATCTCCCGAGGGGTCCCAGACTGCGAGAGGGCACAGGCCAGGCTGAGGGACCCCCCATTCCCCCCCCCAAGAGCACAAATTTTTGTGCACCAGGCCTCTAGTAACATATAAAAACTTGAGAACAACTTGTCCTGAAATCTTTTATTTATTACCAGCAAAGTATAATCTTATTTTATTGCCTGGCAATCTTGGTTTTCAATTCCCATTAGAACAGATGATGGATTAACATCTAACTTTCTCTTAATTACTTTATAGAAGTGAAGATTTCTCTTTTTCAGCTATTAAAAATACTATGCATACTGACATGACTTCAAAAAACACCAGCACAAATTCAATGGCACACTTCCAGGAACCAGATAAAACCCAGTCCCCAAAGTCTTTCATCATTTATCCCAGAGAGCAGTAATTCTTACTGAAGTATAGGCAATGGAGGGTATCAGAACTTGAAGTTAGTCATCCCCCCTTATCTGAGGGGCATACTTTCTAAGAATCCCTGTGGATGCCTGAAACCACAGATAGTACCAAACCCTATATATACTATGTATGTTCTTTCCTATACATACATACTTATGATACAGTTTAATTTATAAATTAAATTAAGAAATTAACAATAACGAATAATAAAATAGAACAATTATAACAATATACTACAGTAAAAGTTCTGTGAATGTGCTCCCTCTCTCTCCTAATATTGTACTATTCTCACCCTTCTTGTGATGATGTGAGATGACATAATGCCTGCGGGATGAGATGAAGGGGGGTGAATGATGTAGGCATTGTGACGGAGCATTAGGCTACTCTGAGGGTATCACAAGCATTTCCATGAGCTGATCTGATAACCAAGATGGTGGCTACTAACTGACTAACGTATGGGGAGCGTATACAGCGTGGAGACACTGGACAAAGGATGGTTCACATCCAGGCCTGGAGCAGGGCATTGCGAGATTTCATCATGCTGCGCAAAGTGGTGATCAATTTAAAACTTATGAATTATTTCTGCAATTTGCCACTTAATATTTGTGGACAAATGGTTCACTGCTGGTGACTGAAACTGCAGAAAACACAAGTGCAGAAGGCAAAACTGCAGGTGAAAAAGGACTGTTGCCACAGGTTCTCTGATATTTCTCGAGTAGGGCATGCCGCCCAATCTGCAGAATGCTGTCCAGGTAGGTGGCATGGAGACATAAAGCTCAGGACAATGTCACAAAATACTTGTTTAACCCAGGAGAGAGCGGCTTTTGACTAAAAGGCTAGCAACAGTTTATTTCTTGGTCACAAATTTAAATGTTATCTTTGAATCTCAGGCCCAAGTTTCAGTTCATTTATTCACCACCCTCCCCGCCCCAGGAATTCATCAGAATGGAAACAAAATAGAGAGACTCTATTCCTTGTGTTTGAAATGTAGCTTTCTCCTTCAGTAGGTAAATAGAAAAGCTGTTGTAAATCCATGTAGTGCAATATTAGTCAGCAAAAAAAGAAACTGGCTATCAAGCCACAAAAAAAGATGGAGAAACAAGGCCAGACTATGGAGACAATAAAAAGATAAGTGGTTGCTAGGGAGGGCTGACTAAGTGGAGCACAGGGGATTTTTAGACTATTCTGTATGACTCTATAATGGCAGATACATGTCATTATTCACTTGTCTACACCATAGAATATACAACACACACACAAAAATGAGCCCTTATGTAGACTATGGACTTTAGTTATTATTCATGTATCAATATTGGCTCATCACTTGCACGAAATGTACCACACTTAAGATCCATCCAAGAAAGGATAAATCAGTCAGAGATAGCTACAAAAAGTAAAAGAGATTTTATCTGACCTGTAGTCCTTAGGGAGGACCTAGTAGGCAGGTGAGGGGAGGGAGGGCATGCCCAGAGGGGAAACAAGAGCGAGGGGGTAGAGGTGGACTAGTGCGGAAGAGAGGCAGGCCCAGAGAAAGGAAATGACTCCAGGACTGAAGGAAAGTGAGTTTTAATAGACAGAATGGGACCAGGTTATTAAAGCCCCTGAAAGGCAAGCAGATGAAGTTTATATCTGACTTAGTAGGCAGTAGGGAGCCTTAGCAGGTGTTTGAGCAGGGGAGTAATACAAGATACAGTCAATCCTCATTACTCATGAATTTTGTATTTGCAAATTTGCAGAGTCATTAAAATTTACTGAAACCCCCAAATCAATATTCATGATCATTTTGGGACATGTGCAAAAAATTTTAAAAAATAAAATTTAAACCAAAGATGCTAATAATAGGAGAAACTATTGGGAGATCGGGGCTAGGGGATACATGAGAACTGTCAGTACTTTCTACCCAATTTTTCTGTAAACCTAAAAGTGCCCTTGAAAGAAATCTGAATTAAAAAAATACAATTAAAAAGCTAAAAATAGAAAACAAATAAATATGTAAAGAGAGAGAGAAAAAAAAGAACTTACTTCTGGTTTAAAATTAGCCACTCCCGAATATAGGTCTGAACACAGTCCTTGACATGAGGGTCCAGTTCAACCCTAATGAGATGGGTAATGAAATAAAAACATGTTGTTACTGTGCAAAAACAACAAAGCAAGGCCTTATCATAACTAAGGAGAGAGCAGCACGGTTTCAAATCCATGTCAAATGAGAATGCTTGGGGCAGTCCTTACCCAGTCATTCCAAGTGAATTCCTCAAGCAATAACATTTTTACTTTGATGAAAGATATGTTGGCATTTTATACTTTGTGGGTTTTCTTTGTTACAGAGAATTGTATGTTCAACCATACTTATCCCTAAAGGCATTCTGACACAAGACAGGTAGAACTAGCTGTAATCACATACAAAACAAGGAAAAATAAGTATAAGTACCATTTTTTCAGAGGGGTAACTTGGCCATAGTTTTTGTTCACGTGAAACCTTGTTAGAACATGCATGTCTTTCTTTTTGAAAGCCATGGAGAACAGCGTTCTTATACTTTGAGAAGCTGACAGGAAAAAGGAGACATATGTACTACGTACTATTTGGAATACTTTAAACAATAAAATAAAATTTAAAAAATAAAAAGTAAAAAAAGAAGTTGACAGACACTGGCTTTTGTTGGTGATCATTGATTGGGGTGGGTCTTGCACGTCACGAGAGATACTCTTCAAATGCTCCAGAGTCTTGAAGTCAGAAATAATTAATTTCCCACAGCAACAAAGTTGTTTTGCTATTTCCCCCAATGTTTTGGTATTAGAGATGAGTAAGTCCAAGTACTGCAAGTTTTAATTTTCTTGTTTGTAAAAAGGAGATAGGAACAGTACTTACTGTGTAGGCTTGCTGTTAGTATCAGATGAAGTATTCTAAACATTAGCCACGTGGTCCCTGGGCTCTGCGTGTCTATATCTAAGCCCCACCACTTATCAGCTATGTGACCTTGGGCCAGTCACTCAACCCTTCTGTGCCTCAGTTTCTTCACCTTAAATTGGTGATATTAATAGTGGAGCGTGTCCTTTAGAGAGCTGTGATGAAGTTTAAATAAGTTAGCATGTGAAGTGCTTAGAAGAGTGTCTAGCACATAAGACCTACAGATGATAGTTCATACTTAAGTAGCATTTACTATGCATTAGGCACTGATGTAATCACCTTAAAGGTAGTAATTCAGTTAATTTTCTATCAGCCCCCACAGGACAGGTGCTATCATTATTCTCATTTTGCAGAAAAATGAGGTGAGAAGGATCTGGCTTAAAGTCACCCAGGAGGTGGTAGAGCAGGGGCCAGAACCCAGGCAGCTCACCTTTGGAGTGCAGGCTTATAATGACCACCGATCACTGCTCAACACAAAGTTTCTGGGCTAGGCACAGGGGGCTCAACAGGATCCGCTGTTGACTCTGATGACGACCATGGTACCTTTTTGGGCTTTAATGACACAGAAGACTTTGGGGCAAGGATTTAAATGGTACCGGTTGTATTCAAGTCATCAGATAGTGTTAGCTATAAATTTCAGTAACAAGGTAGTATTACACTAAAAAATAAGGCTAAGAAAAATATTACCTCCTCTATCAAATCTCAAGAAATAAAAATCCTCCTACCTCTAAAGTATTTTAAACAGGCTCTTCCAAGATCCTAACTCACTTGAAGATAATTAACCATAAATTTTACACAAAGAAATCAAATTAAATGATTCTCCTAAGAGTAAAAATAATAGACACTACCTAAGTTAAAGACAAACCTGAATAGATGGACTGATCCTTAGGGAAAAATGTTTCCAAAGGATCGCGGAGTTTTTATTTTGTGGGAAGTGAGTATTTTCAAAACATTAAGAACTGAGCATGTGGTCAGCTCTGTGCGAATGAGAACTAGCTAAACAACAGAGAAAAGGGTAAAAAATACCATGTCACTGTTCACTGTCATCCAACTTCCTTAAACTGTAATAAAACGAAATCCAAACTAGAATCAGAATAGCCCAGAGTAATGAGGGCAGGGGCCATGTTTCATGATCTTCTTTCTGGGACTTTTTGGGGAAGAGGAGGAGGCTGAAAATGTCCAGGAGGATATGAATGTTAACTTTGTTTTGAAAATGAATGCAAATCAAAGTTCATCCAAAATCTCCAAAGAGACACTGCTTTTTACACTACAGAAGTAACGAGTTTCATTTAGATATAATTCCATTGTTCGATAACAAGATCTAACGCCCATACCTATAAACACGTAGACTAACCCACTGTGGAAACTCAAGCCCTAAACAGCTATTCACATATTCACTCAACAGAACTTTCTCCATTGCTTTTCCACTTGACAAAAGTTTCTTCAAGGGAAGGGAAATTTGCCTTATTCATCTTTTTATCCCACTGCCCAACACAGTAGATGCTCAACAAATGTGGGTCCAACTTATGTTTATAACTTGATCCAGTCATTAACCAATTGAGATGCTTCTGAATGGAGGTTTAAAAAAATTTATGAAAAATCTTGACATATTTACAAATGGAGAAACTGAGGCTTCCTGAGGTCACATGACCCGCCCAAGGTCACGGAGCTGACACCCAGGCAGTCTGACTCCAGATCCTGCACTCCTCACCTCTGATGGAGCATTCTGTTTTGTCCCACTGCACCCCTTTCACTGGCTTAGCTCCCACATGACTTCAAAGCCTCTGGTCAAACCAACTCAAAACCTGTCTACATGTAGGTCTTGGGGTTATCGTAGTCATCCTGCACATCTCAACAGAGCTGAGTAATTTAGTTTATTTTTAAAAGAAGTCCAAAATTAGAGCAACTTTCCCCTTACCAAGAACAGGCCAGACAGTCACAATCCCATGTACAGTTTAAGAAAACGATTTACCCTTCCTCCGGCAAAGAGGGCTGCAAAGTCCGACATTCCTTTGGCGTGAACACCACGTCCAAGTTGTCTTCCGTGAAGTCTCCCAACTCCTGGGCCAGCTCCACATCCAGGTTGTTCAGGTGTGTCATCAGAAGTCCTTCGAAGTCCACCGGCTCCACTGGGTCATAAAACTGAGGCTGCAGGGGCAGGGAAAAGGAAAAGGAGGTTCCCTCTCGGTTTTCAGAGAGAAGCACTAAGGCGACAGTAGGTGTTGGTCCCCCTACCCCTTTCCACTCAGTACAAGTGCTTTACTCTTAGCTCAGAGGAGCTGTCACACACAGAGGCAGCAATATGGAAAAGAAACGCAGCTCGGAAAGTCGAGTCAGAACACGGTGAGTAATTAAAATCATACCCCCAGGCAGAATTTTTCTCTGCTTAATTGCACCTTGATGAGAAATCCTGAGGAGATCCAAAATGAGATCATAAGGCTTTGCTGCATTTTTACAATTTCTCCTGCAAACACTCTCTGAGGCCATACAGTGAAGTAGAAAAGAGGCAATTTTCCAGAAATGCAGGCAAACTCAACGACATTCCTTTGACTATTTCAGCATGGTGTTTCCTTTGGCCTGGGTTATCCTCTACATGGGTTCTTGAAACCCTGCACTCGCAATCACAGCCCACAGGGAACCAGACTGGAGGCTGAAACATTCCCGAGGCAGTGACTTCCAGACGCTGCTGGGCTGACTGTGCTGGTCGGCAAGACATTTTCACTGCCTGCTGTTGAATGAGCAAAACTACGGGCAACGGGCTGAGGTTTCATATATCTACTGTACTTGCTTTAAAATGAGGGCGTTTTTGCTCTTCACTCATGTCTTTCCACAGGGGAGAGGATAAAAGAAGTGATAGAAGTGGTGGTAATAAAAAAATAATTTTCTTTAGTTGATAAAATAAAAAGTTGGCAATTCAACAAATATATATTCTTGTCTGTGAAGTCCAAAGACTTAGGAACCACTGCCTTAAGGGAGTAAAAGAATCACTTAGATCAGTAGATTTGTGTAATAATAATAATAATAATAATACAATAGCAGCTCTATGGTGTTCATTTATGGCAGACTATTTGGAGTCATCTGCCCAAGGAAGTACTATTCTCTACCTCTGACCCCCTCTCTGTAGACGAACAAAACAAACACCCCAGATTCTTGACTTGTACTACCTCGATATGAAACAGGGACAGATCAAAGGAAGTGCTAATAAAACCGGTTTTTCGTCGCCCTGAAACTGTCCATCAGACTAGATGTATGGGTTCCAAGCTGGAGAGGAGGAACAGCGTGTTACTGAAGAGGCGAAAAGAAACAAGGTAAGAGAATGTAAATGGGTCTTGCCCTGCCCCTCCCCACCCCTGTTGTCCCTGTTGGTGGGGGAGACATGAATAACATGTTGGGGAGTGAGGACAAAGCTGAGAATTGAGCAGCTTTTTGCCCTCCTTTTTGTCTGAGATGCTTCAAGGTGGAGGACTTACACAATGCCAGAAGGGGCAGAAGGGGCAGCAGAGAAGGCAACAGACATCCTTCAATAGAACAGCAGAGCGAAGACTCTCTCCCTAGCTCCCCCTGGCTCTCATGTGGTGTGAGAGAGGACAAGGAAGTTTCTCCTGCTTCTATTTGGAAGGGACTTTGGAGGTCAGCGAAGGAGACAACCATAGTCCTTATAGGCTGCCTCTCAAAATGAAGCAACAGGGACCAGCAGGGCGCAGGGAGCCAATCATCAGCCTATGCAGGAGCCAGGTGGGGACAGAGTTTGCAGAAAAACATTGTTGACCTCAGCCAGAGGGAACCACAGGCATCATCTATGCACGCAACAAAAAAGCCTACTGCAAACCTACGTAAGACCAACCTCAATAGGGAAAGTGAACTTTCCCACTCCTCACCACAACCAGCACACTTATATTTGAAGTGAAGAAATTAGACTTATATTTGAAGTGAAGAAAACTGCATTTATTGCACAGCCAACCTTATTAGTGTAAAGTTTATACCTATTCAACTAACAATTATTGAGCGCTAACTATGTGTCAAAAAATAGGGCTAGGTCATTATTTACATTATCCCATTTGATTCTCACTAGAACTCTATAAGGTACACACTTTTATTATTCCCATTTTACAGATGAGGACAGTAAAGGCTAGAGATGTAATAATTTGCACATGGTTACACATGGAAGTAGCCCATCTGCAATTCAAACCTAGGCAGGTTCATGTTCTTAACCACTACAATTTTATTTTCTCTTGCGGGCTTCTCAGGAAATGTGTATTTCCAGAAATAATTAAAACACAAGGCAATAGTGTGTTTGGGAATAAAAAATATACATTTACTACTACCCACAAGTCCATTCGGAGTTTCTCATGAGATTGGCTGCTTAAAATAAACAAGAGTAAGTTAATTAATTAAAGAAGTAATAAATGTAAATTTAATATAAAGAATATCAATTACTCAAGCAGAGGCACTGTAAATATATACTTAGAATTATAGTGAAGCACAATTGAAGCAATGTGATTCTAGCACTAATACCTAGTAAGCAGAAGCTTCCACCGAGAATGGCATTTGTGTGCAATCATCAAAGAGAAAAGAATTCAGTGTCATATCCCTGAAATTCAAAGCCACATCTGATGAAAACCTGGCTGAGAGCAGCTCCTATGATCTCTAAGAACCAAGGAGAAAGGGTGGCTGAGTCCCTTATTCAGCAATTATCTGCTGAGCATCTACTGAACACAAGCCACTGGGTTGGGCATCAGGGACACAGAAGAAGAGTACAGGGAGATCCTCTCATGCATGTTTCCGTCGCTCTTTAGTCAACAACCATAAGGTGGTACCGTTTGTCACATTTGCACGTATAAATCACTATCTTTGAAGGGAAAAGCTAATATCTACACTAATAAAAGAGAAAAATGGTAATTGGCGTACGACGATACCCTTTTCATTGGCTAATCAGGGCTATATGCAAATTAACCGCCAACTAAGATTGGCAGTTAACTGCCAACAAGATGGCGGTTAATTTGCATATGTAGGCACAATGCAGGGAGGCGAAAGGGAAAGCAGGAAGAAGCCCCCTGCCACTGACAGTGATCGGAAACCCAGGGGGGAGCTAAGAGCTGGGGGGCAGGGCAAAGGCGGAGAATCAGGTGCCTTTGCCGCCCTGGCCAGTGATAGCAGGAAGTAGGGGTGGAGCCAGAGGCATCCTGCAGAGGCAGGGGTGGAGCCTACGGGATTGCGGCCACCCCGCCCCGGCTGCCACTGCAGGTCCCCGCTTCCCGGGCCGGACGCCTAGGCCAGAGGCATTAGGCCTGGGCAAGGGGCCGATCCTGTGATTGGAGGGTGATGGGGGTCAACGCCTGAGGGCTCCCAGTATGTGAGAGGGGGCAGGCTGGGCTGAGGGACACCCCCCCTCACACACACACACACACACACACACACACACACACCCAGTGCATGAATTTCGTGCACCGGGCCCCTAGTAAAAAATAAAAGTATCACCATTGAGCACTACTTGTGTGGAAATGTGCCCAGTGCTATATGCACAACTGATCATAAAGTCATAACCTCCTGAGGTCTGAATAGGTTTCACGACTAAATAGACTGTAAACACAAACCATAATGATAGTACTATTGAGTATGGTTCCAGTACTGCACACAAGCTGGTATTTAAGTCTCCTCTACCCTTTCCATACTGAAACTAACAAGAGAGGAAGCTGCTCTTTCTAAATGTGATGTAAACTAGTCTTGCCATTGGCAAGTGGGTGGAGAGCCCGATTAAGGTTAACAAGGCCTCCACACAGTTGTTCCTCTTACAAATTCAAATAATAACTGGAAACCAAAATAGATTTTTCTTTCTAAACTATTTGAGGTCTTAATCTCAATAGTAGGATTTATTGTGAGGCAATCAACACATACATACAAATACATACAGTATGCCTATTTAGCGGTAAGCAAAGGGAGAAAATAAATATTGGAGAGTGTTACAATGGTACTGCATTTTATTGGGGGCTGAAGTTTGGGGATGGGGTGGAGAGTTGATCTAAGGTCAATCCCTAGGGCAGGACTTGGGCTCTTGGGGGCTTAAAAGCCAAACATGAAAATTACCGTATTTTTTCATGTATAAGACATGAAAAAGACAAGCTTCCATAGAGAATGGCATTTGCATGCAATCATCAAAGAGAAAAAAATTCAGTGTCATATCCCTGAAATTCAAAGCCACATCTGATGAAAACCTGGCTGAGAGCAGCTCCTATGATCTCTAAGAACCAAGGAGAAAGGGTGAGCACTACTGGTGTGGAAATGTGCCCAGTGCTATATGCACAACTGATCATAAAGTCATAACCTCCTGAGGTCTGAATAGGTTTCACGACTAAATAGACTGTAAACACAAACCATAATGATAGTACTATTGAGTATGGTTCCAGAACTGCACACAGCTGGTATTTAAGTCTCCTCTACCCTTTCCATACTGAAACTAACAAGGGAGGAAGCTGTTCATTCTAAATGTACAAGATGCGCTCCCCCCGCCCCTCACTTTTCCAACCCAAAATTAAGAAATCAATATTCTAAACATTTTGCTGGTTTTCCTCTGAAGGCCTTCTTCTTTTTTGGCATCTTAAGGAGTTGTTCTTCCTGTTTTCTCAACCATCTGATCATACACTCAGTGGGAGGAGGTCCAAACTGTCTCTCTGCAGCTCTATTTCCATGCTTTTTTTCATAGCTGATTACATTCAATTTGAACTTTGCAGAGTAAGACAATCACTTACCAGTATTTATATTTTTAGTTTTTGACATCTTTATGGGCTCAAAATGCCCTGGTCCCTCTCCACTTCTACCTCCAATTGTGGCATCAGCTGACATCAGTAACAACAAGGCTCATGATTAGAGGAAGCCTGATTGACAAGGTATGGGCAGCTACGCACCCATGCAGCTCCCTCCTTGGCTGACTTCTGTGTATAAGATGCCCCTCGATTTCCAGTCTAACGATGTTTGAAAAAAATAGCATCTTATACACGGAAAAATGTGATAACTATTTTGTTTTTTCTGCTTATTGAGCTATGTATGGCCTCCTAAGTCAGTGGACACCCAAGACTAGTTTAAGTGTTAGAATCCAAAGTAATTGCAAAGTCATCTTATACCATGCATGATCATATTGTGTCTATCATTTGTTAAAATGATATAAGAAAAAACCCTAAATAATCATAATAAAAACAAAACACCCTCTAAAAATGAAAATAATTAAGAATACAAATGATCCTAAATCAGGCTTTATCTATAGCGATGGCTTTCTGCTGTGTCAACTTGGCTAGGCTGAACTACATTCCCCGAATTCCCTTCCTAGTATGCTGCCAGACAGGGTGAGCTACAAGAGTTTCCTCTTGCCATGGATGGAGGACAGAAGGGAGGCTGCAGCTATTTGTAGCATACACACACCTTCTACTGATACAATCGACCTGTGCTGCCGTGAAAGAATATTACCAAAGTAATTACAGTCCCTAATCAGTTGACCCTAAGTTAATCAAAATGGAGATTATCCTGGGTGGTCTAAATACATTGGATACTTTTTCAAAGTGGGTGGGGGCCCTCTCAAAGTTCAGCTCATGCCCTGCAGCTTCAGCTTTCTGGTGATCTTGCCTTCCTGACAATCCTGGGAAATTAGCCACCAGTGTAACCAATTCCCCGTAATCAATTCTTTAATATACATACATATGTAGCTCCTACTGGGTCCGCTGCTCTGGCCGAACCTGGATTAATACACCTACTTCCATTCCTTCAACAAATACTCACTGGGATCCTACAGCAGTCCTGCACTAGCCTGAGAGGACAAAGTCACTGCCCTGAAGAAATTTTCAATACTTCTCTTGTGCCAACTTTCTTTCCAGCTATTTTTTTCAGAGGCCTGGTCATCAGAATACAAGATATACACAAAAAATTTTTAAATACCTTACAAGTTTAAATTCACAGCTATTTAAGGAAGTTTGAGCTTTTCCTTGCCCTCTAATGCACATCAAAGGCTAGCTGGCCTTCTTTATGTCCTCTTTTGAAAAGTATCTATTTAGATTCATTGCCCATTTTTTGATTGGGTTGTTTATCTTCCTTTTGTTAAGTTGTATGAGTTCCCTGTAAATGTTGGAGATTAAACCCTTATAGGTGATAACATTGGCAAATATGTTCTCCCATGCAGTGGGCTTTCTTGTTGTTTTGTTGATGGTTTCTTTTGCTGTGCAGAAGCTTTTTATTTTGCTGTAGTCCCATTTGTTTATTTTCTCTTTAATTTCCATTGGCAAACTGCAGCTCGCAAGCCACATGCGGCTCTTCGGCCCCTTGAGTGTGGCTCTTCCTAAGCCTTAGGAGTACCCTAATTAAGTTAATAACAATGTACCTACCTATATAGTTCAAGTTTAAAAAATTTGGCTCTCAAAAGAAATTTCAATCGTTGTACTGTTGATATTTGGCTCTGTTGACTAATGAGTTTGCCAACCACTGCCCTAGGAGCTGTATCAGTGAAGATATTGCTTTAGCATATGTCTGAGATTTTGCTGCCTGCGGATTCCTCTAATATTTTTATGGCTTCCCATCTTATGTTTAAGTCCTTTATCCAATTTGAGTTTATTTTTGTGTATGGTGTAAGTTGGTGCTCTAGTTTCATTGTTTTGCATGTATCTGTCCAATCTTCCCAACACCATTTATTGAAGAGACTGTCTTGACTCCATTGTATGTTCTTGCCTCCTCTGTCAAATATTATTTGAGCACAGTGGTTTGGGTTGATTTCTGGGTTCTCTATTCTATTCCATTGGTCTATATGTCTGTTCTTGTACCAGTACCAGGCAGTTTTGAGAACAGTGGCTTTGATATCTGGTATTGAGATCCCTCTTACTTTGTTCTTCTTTCTCAGGATTGCTGCAGCTATTCGGGGTCTTTTTATTTTTATTTTATCAAAATGACAATGTGGTACCATCTCACACCTATCAGAATGGCTATCATAAACAAATCAACAAATGACAAGTGCTGGCAAGGATGTGGAGAAAAAGGAACCCTCGTGCACTGCTGGTGGGAATGCAGACTGGTGCAGCCACTGTGGAGAACAGTATGGAGTTTCCTCAAAAAACTAAAAATGGAAATCCCATTTGACCCAGTGATCCCACTTCTAGGAATATATCCCAAGAAACTAGAAACATCAATCAGAAAGGATATATGCACCCCTGTGTTCACAGCAGCACAATTCACCATAGCTAAGATTTGGAAACAGCCTAAGTGCTCATCAGCAGATGAGTGGATTAAAAAACAGTGGTACATCTACACAATGGAATACTACACTTGGGTAAACAAGATGGAATTCTTATCATTTGCAACAGCATGGATGGAACTGGAGAGCATCATGCTAAGCAAAATAAGCCAGTCAGAGAAAGACAAATATCACATGATCTCACTCATTTGTGGAATATAATGAACAACATAAACTGATGAACAAAAACAAATCCAGAGACAGAGAAGCATCAATCAGACCGTCAAACCTCAGAGGGAAGGTAGGGGAGGGTGAGGGTAAGAGGGAGAGATGAACTAAAGGATTTGCATGCAAGTATATAAGCCTAACCAATGGACACAGACACCAGGGGGGGTGAGGGCATGAGTTGGGGGGTGGGGGACACTGGGGGGATAAGGACACATATGTAATACCTTAATCAATAAAGAGAGAAACAAAAAAAAAAGAAAAACAGAGGCTAAATGGCTTGACTCAAATCACAGGAGTAATCACAGAGGACTCGGGTCCCTTGTTTTAGCACTGGGGAGGCCTCTGGTGCTCTGTGTGGGCTGGAGGAGAAATGATGTCTTCAGGTACACTGGCTATTTATACCCTCATGAATGTTTATCTTCATGGAGGATGTTCTCAAATCAGGCAAGTTGTGTCAGTTACCTGAGCCCTGGCCGGTTTGACTAAGTGGATAAAGTTTTGGCTCATGTGCTGAAGGGTCACAGGTTTGATTCCGGTCAAGGGCATGTATCTTGGTTGCAGGCTTGATCCCCAACCTTCTCTCTTTCTGTCTCTCCCCATCCCTTCCACTCTCTCTAAAAATCAATGGAAAAATATCTTTGGGTGAGGATTAACAACAACAAAAAGTCACCAGAGACCTCGATATTGCCAAATTTAAAGGTCCTGGTTTCTCTACACTACTGGACACAGTTAATCAGTCCCTCTTTCTTGAAATACTTGTCCTAGTGTGTCTCAGCTTCTAAAAGTTCATGTACCAGGAAACCACTCAGTCCCAAGCAAATTGAGATGATTAGTCACTCTCCCTTTGAGACACTTTTTCTAGGTTCTCCTCCCCATACACAGTGCCCTAAGGTTCAGTTCTAAAAACATCTTCTCTTCTCAATCTGTATTCATGCCCAGATGATCTCATCTACTCCCATGGCTCTAAATACCTTTTTTGGTTTTTATATTACAAATTTATATCTGCAGCTTCAACCTTTGGCTTGAAATCCAGGTTGACTTTTCTGATTATATCTCAACATCACCACTTGGTGATCTAATAGACCTATCAAACATAACAAATTTAAAACAAACTTTTAATTTCCCTGCTAATCTGCTTTCCTATGTCTTCTAAGTCTTCTCATCTCAGCAAGTGGCAACTCCATTCCACGGGCTGTTGATGGCAAAAGCTTTGGAGTCAATGTTGATTTTTCTCTTTCTCTTACACCTTATGTATTATCCATCAGAAAACCCTGTCCACTTTACTTCTGATATATATATCTAAGATCCAACCACTTCTCACCTTCTCTACTCCCACCACCCTATTCCAAAGCACCACCATTACTTTCCTGAGTTACTGTAACAACTTCACCCAGCCCAGTCTATTCTCCCTGTGACAGCCAGAATGATCCTTATATAAAGAACCCTATTAGCAATCTTTATAAAAATTATGATTGTGCCTGGCTGATGCTCAATGCTTTCAGCGACTTCATTCTTTACTGTTGACAGTATTACAGATGTCCTCTTCCCCCCCCCCCCATTGACTCCCTCCACCCCCTCCCCAAGCTTTCCCTTCACTGTTATCTGTCCATGGGCTATGATATATGCATATAAGTTCATTGGTTAATCTCTTCCCACTTGCCCCTTCCCTCTGAAATACATCAGTCTGTTGCATGCTTCATTGTCTCTGGATCTAATTTGTTCATCAGTTTACTTTGTTCATTAGATTTCACATATAAGTGAGATCATGTGATACTTGTCTTTCTTTGATTGTCTTATTTTGCTTAGCTTAATACTCTCCAGGTCCCTCCACGCTGTCTCAAACAGTGACTTCATCTTAACCAAGGGAAGAACCCAAGTTCTTCCATGGTCTTTGAGGCCTATGACCCAGCCCTGCTTTCTTTATGATCTCATCTCCTACTGCCTACTCTGTTTATCTCGCTCTCTGCTTCCTTGCTGTTTCTGGAGTAGGCCACATACTCTTGCCTTGGGGACTTTGCTCCTTCTGACTAGGAGACTTTTCCTTCAGATATCTGTCAAGTTCATTCAGAATCCTTCCCAAGTGTCTCCTTTCTAGACAGAGGCCTTCACAGACCACCAAATAAGCTCTCTTCTGTGTCACTCTCTCTCCCTTTTCGTGTTTCATTCTTCAAATCATTAAAACCCCCTTGATTTGGTCTATATTCACTTTTTTTGTCTATGTCTCCTAGAGTGTAAGTTCCAAGAGGCTAGACCTTTTGCTATATTCACCACTGTATCCCCAGCTCCTAGACCAGCTCCTGCCATGAGCTGAATGAATGGATGAGTGAGTGAATGCTTAAGACAATCCTTTCAACTCTCTACCATATTTAAGTAAAAAGATCTGAAGACATGTTCTTCTGGCTTCAGTAATTTCAAAGTACAACGTCTTAGACTAACTACTTCCCTGCTTCCACCAATGACAATCTTCCCCTGATGCCACCAAGTGGAAGATGCTGACATGCCATCGTAGGCAACCATCTATTTTACCAAGGTGGATTTGATCCCCCTGCTTTAAACAGTGACAGTAATGAAACTCTTGCTCTGCATGCAGGGCCTCACTCTTTCATTCTATCTTCCATGTGAATTTGCATGAACACTATACACCATACTGAGATCTTCATTTTCTATCATGTTCCCTCCATGAAATCAATGAAAACTAAGAACAGCCCAACTGCTTGAAAAATGAAGCACACATGAGCAATGGCACAAGAAAAATAATAAAGGGCCATATTTATCAAGCGTTCAGCCTTAGTAGTAAAAGAAAAAGGTTGCTTTATTGTTCAGAAGTTTAAACACATAATAATAATGAATGCTTTTTCAGGTATGAGACTTTTTTTCCCTATATAAGTGTTATACAGGTGTTGGCAAAAGTAGGTTTATAGTTGTATTAGAAACAGAGTTAATAAAGCTACTGCAATGATAACCTGCATGTCTTTTTTTATTCGAACAACTTTAAGCCAACTTTTGCCCACCCCTGTGTACAAACATGTCATGTAACCATGGTGTTTGGAACATATCCAGGATGTGGCTTTTTACATACTTTTCTTAACCCAAGGACATTATGGTTCAGCTGGTTCATTCCATTTCACTTCAAAATTTTCTATTCTCATTTTTAAAAAATAGGATTTTCTCTCTATAAAAATGTAGGTGAAGATCATTAACACCATGATAATGTCTCTGATCCTTCTTTATACCTTAGGGCATAGGTCCAACCCTTTCCTCTCTTGCATATTTTACTCCCCTTTCTACTTTGAATAACTAAAAAATAATTTTAGTATTTTACAGTTTCATTTTAATAAATACATCAAATATAGAGTTGTTGACATCAGAGAGTGTCTGGCCAACTTGTTCACATGGCTGTGGCAATGCAGAATGCCACAGCCAATGAGCGATGCTACACTAAGGCCACTCCCTCTGGCCCTGGGCACAAAGGACTCTGACAGGAGTGTCAGATAGGCCCAGAACAACTCTATCATCATGTCTAAGAAACCAACTCCAAATGGTGGTTCCTCTTCATATTCAAATATAAATTTTAAAAAATATTTTATTGACTTTGAAATTCTTGTATTCAAAATTATCACAGCTAACATTGACAATTAGAGTTTAAAAACACAAACCTGACTAAACAGAAGAAGAAATCAAACACACCCTTCCTCTCACTTGACTTATCAGATTTATGACAGAAGCCACTATCCTTTTTTTCTTTTTAGATTTTTTTTTTCCATTGATCCTCAGAGAGAGAGCAAGTGAGAGGGAGAGAGAGAAACTTTGATGCTGGAGCAAAACATCGATCAGTTGACTCCTGCCTCCCAACTCCCACCTGGGATAAAGCCAGGCATGTGCTCTGACAGAGAATTGAACAGCAACCCTCGCTGCAAGGGACAACACTCAACCGACTATCTTTATATAAGGATATATCCTAGGAATAGTATGTGGTTCTTGCTGACCATACTCTCTGAAACTCAGAACAAGTAGGACAACAAAAGAAACTTCACTTTATGTTCTTCCTCCTGTTTGGGATACTCCTACTATATAATTTTTAAAACTAGACCACATGTTAAAGTCCCAGGCAACTTTAAAATACCTAGGCCAGTGGTCGGCAAACTGCGGCTCACGAGCCACATGCGGCTCTTCGGCCCCTTGAGTGTGGCTCTTCCTAAGCCTTAGGAGTACCCTAATTAAGTTAATAACAATGTACCTACCTATATAGTTTAAGTTTAAAAAATTTGGCCCTCAAAAGAAATTTCAATCGTTGTACTGTTGATATTTGGCTCTGTGGACTAATGAGTTTGCCAACCACTGACCTAGGCCCATCCCTTGAGATTTTTATTTACTCATTCCATGGAGGGCCTGGCCACAGGTGTTTCTAAAGGTCCCTGGGATTCTGATGGGCAGCCAGGGCTGAGAACCTTCCTCTAAGTCTCCTCACCTTCCCCATCAAGCCTTTACCTCCTATTATGTCATGGATTTTTCTCTCTTCTGAGCACCTACCACACTCAAAGCCAGTAGGGATTTCCTATATTATCTCAAATAGATCATAAAGCCCAGTTTAGAGGCAAAACAATCTCCTATTGATCTTCTTCTTTTAATCTCCTAGTGCCTCCACAGTGCCAAACACATTGGCAGTAATAGCCACTATTTACACAGCATCCATTATGTCATTTATGTTAACCCTAATGGGCAGTATTATTATGCCAATATTGCAAATGAGGAAACTGAAGCCTTCACAGAGGTTAACTTACCCCAAATTATATACCAATTACACGACAGTTATACTTCACCCCAGATCCATGCGACTCCAAGTTATTTCCTCTTGCAAAACAACAAACTTATAATTGATTGAGTTTTAAATAACCTTGTCCAGTTAAATACTTTAAAAAATTAAACAACCATTTGTTTTGGCACATGAAGTTGTTGAAATGTTGGTTTATATAAACAAAGGTAAGAGAAACAAAGGTCAAAATGCACTCATTCCTCCTTTTCAATTGTCTAAAATTATACAATGGACAGTCTATGGCTTCTCGCTTAGGAGCAGCTTGTTAAAGCTACTTCCGGTTGAGAGTCTTTAGATGACGCACTACTTCTCTGCCTCCCCAGATATGAATCTTGCTGAAATGTCCCAGTATCTTCCCATGAAATGAAATCATTCTTGAAGGGAAAGGGAAATCACCATGTATGCTGACTTCTGTTGGAGGAACCTTCATTTGGGAAGATGACTCAAGGGGAAGAACAGTCACTCATTCTGACATTACAACGGGACAAGCAGGTAAACATCAGGGTGATTTCCTAAGCAGGCCATGCTTTTTTTTTTTTTTTTAGTGGATATCAAATTGGGGCCGGTGGCTCCCTCATACCTCCTGCTTTGCTGTCAGTTAATAGGAGGCGCAGGGGTAACAGACTGTGCAGAAGCAGAAGCAGGAGCAGAGATCTGGGAAAAGATCATCAGAAAACTAAACTGGAGTAACCCGGAGTAGTGTATTTTAAAGGCTATTCATTTGCAAATGGAAAAAGGAATAAATTGAGGCACACATGATTCTTGTATAGTTAAAGATGTGTGCTACTTCTTCGGTATCTTCTCTTAGAAAATGGATCGTTAAGCCACGTGTTAACTCGGCTGCCCAGCTAATGAAGTTAATTCATCAACATTTACTTCCATAAAACCAAAAAGCACCTGCAGTCATGAAGCAACTGTTTCCTTTGAGACTTTATATTTATAAACGACTTCTCCTGAAGAAATGTGAGGCTGCAGCATTAGAGTCAAAGCTGGCCTGCAGAGAAGGGGTTAAAGCCTGCTGGCTGAACTTCCTCAAAGCCTCTTCTCAGTGATGTCCACACTTTCTCAAGACAGCCGGCTGCAGAGCGCTGAGGTCTTAATTTACAAAGAAGCAAAGCGCCCAACCCCACCTCCCACCTAGTTTAAGATAGAAAAGTGTATCCTGTCACTTTTTAACGAAATGTTTAATACTTTGGAGTAAGATTTTAAACAGAAATTGCATAATAATTTTCAGGGGTTTTCAATAAAATATATATTAGCACCAAATTAATTTGTCTTGGTTCACAGTTCACCTGATATATCTGAAAGCATGCACATTATGCACCGGATGTGCTTTTATTATAATCCGCGATTTTGAAACAGATAGGAAAAGTACAAATAAAAACAGCAGTCTAGCAAGCCACCCAAGTCCTAAGTAGTTTTTCGGAAGACATGTCCTCACAAATGACCTTTTGCAGTCTATTTTTCAGTAGGACTATTTCATCAGTGACACAACACACAAGTTACCCCTCTGAAATAACCACCAAGCACTCCAGTAAACATACCTTTAAGGACACACAGTGAGTCGCGTGTAAATTGTTACAGGAGACAAGATGGCAGCCACAGGAAACTGTGAGTGGAAGGTTACAAAATTTCTAAGAGCAGAAGTGGTTTTGAAGTAATAAGTGAGCAACAAAAAATAAACCTAACCTCCGCAGGCTAACCGCCAGAACAAGCAAAAAAGTGCACTGCGCTGCCCGCGCCTGAGGAAGTGAGGCCAGGGGAGGCTGCAGCTCTCACAGAGGAAGTGAGGCTCCTTCGGGTTTGACAAACCATCTCACTTAAGTCAGATGCATCCTACTTAGCGCACGTCTGGCATTTAGTCCTCAAATAATAGAACACACAAAGGCACGCTCAACCATTGGTGTGAAACATGCAGGCAACCTTCAACTTAGAAGGGGGAGTGTTTGGGGGTTTTTTTGTTTTGTTTTGTTTTGTTTTTTAAATATATTTTATTGACTTTTTACAGAGAGGAAGGGAGAGAGATAGAGAGTCAGAAACATCGATGAGAGAGAAACATCGATCAGCTGCCTCCTGCACTTCTCCCACTGGGGATGTGCCCACAACCCAGGTACATGCCCTTGACCGGAACCGAACCCGGGACCCTTCAGTCCGCAGGCCGACAGGCCGACTCTCTACCCACTGAGCCAAACCGGTTTCAGCTGGTTTTTAAAAAAATAAATTTTTTAGGTGTTTTGTTTTGTTTTCCAATTACAGTTAACTTTCAATATGATGTTGCATTGGTTTCAGGTGTATAGCATAGTGGTTAGACAATCATACACTTTTTCAAAGTGCCCCCCCTGAGATTTCCAGTACCAACCAGGCACCATATGTAGGGAGAGTGTGTGTGTTTAAAATGGGGGTTTGAATTGATTCCAATTATATGAAGTTCCAGATAAGGCAACATTATGAAGACGGAAGTGGATCAGTGATGGCCTAGGGCTAGAACTGAGGTCTGGGAGAGGAGACAGACCGAAAAGGGGCCATGATGGGGACTCTTGATTGAGTAGAGGTTAAATAACAATAAATTGGCCAAATTCATCAAACTGTACATTAAAAATGAGTGAATGCTATTGTATGTAAATTATACTTCCGAGAAAACTATTTTAAAAAACTAAGGTTTGCAACTTGGCTTTTCAGGTTTTGGAATACATTCTCCCCCAATAAAAGCATGTTATGAACGGTAGCAAGCTCCCAAGGCCAATCCTCTGCCTCCCTACAATATGAATTACAATGTGGGTGAAATCACAGCCTGGAAGTCCACTAAGTCCAGGGACGTCAGAACCACAACCCATTTTGCGCCCTAAGCCCTACTTGAGGGAGGAAGAGAGGGAAATTGTCAGATGTTAAAAACTAGGCACTGGTGGTTGGAAGTGGAAGGTAGCAGTGGGGAGACCTCAGGAGAGGCGAGGCAGAAAGCCTTCGCTGGGCGCTTCTGCGCGTGACCGTCCTCTAAGCAAAGCTGTAGCTCATACTTACTAGTTGAAGAGAGGGGAAGCCAGCGGAGGTGCTTATGCTTTGTCGATGGTACTGGCCAAGGTTTGGTGGGAGAGTAAACTGTTTCCTTATTTCCGCTGAAGAATACCTTGGGTTAAAATAGAAAAATCTAAATGAAGTGATTATTTTTTTAAAATCATCACAGTTATAGATACAATCTTTGATGGCATCCTATAAAATTTCTGCATTGGCTGGGCAACCGGCAGGACTGACTACAATGTCCACAGCGGCCCGTGGGTGGACTTCTGTGTGACAATATATACCAGTGATGGCGAACCTGTGACACTCACTTTTTTGGTTGATTTTTCTTCGTTAAATGGCATTTAAATATATAAAATAAATATCAAAAATACAAGTCTTTGTTTTACTATGGTTGCAAATATCAAAACATTTCTATGTGTGACACGGCACCAGAGTTAAGTTAGGGTTTTTCAAAATGCTGACACGCCGAGCTCAAAAGGTTCGCCATCACTGATATATACCCTTGAGAAGTTCACAGAGGCCAGGACGCCCACCATCGTGGCTTCTGCCCAGGACTGGAAGGATGACAGCAGGAGGAGGAAGATGAGCTTGAAGCCCGAGGAAAGGGTGCAGGGCACGCGGCTCCTTCCCAGGCCATTCAGAGGCGTCGGCTCCCTGTGAGGACATCTGTCTCTGACCAGAGTCCTTCAAACCCCCAGCTGTCGTTTTGATCCGGTCATTCTCCTTTACAGCAGTGAAACCCTTCTGGTCACCTTCTGCTGTAGCAGAAAACGCTAGAGAACTGTGATATGAACATTCCTACCTCCCGAGGCACCTGAGGTGGTGTCTGAAATCCAGAGGACTGCCTATTTTCCACACTGCTCCTAGTGCTAGATCCTTCCAGTCACCCATCCTGACATTGCCGAGCACTCAGTCAGCATCCCTGGTGGCCGGATGGAGCACATGAGAGTTGTTCTCTATTCTCCACGCAACCTGCTGGCATGAGCCTGCCGAGCAGTGAGATGCTGGCTTAGGGGCAGGTTGACATTTGGGCATTTGTTCGTCCTTTGTTTGGAGCTCAGAACACATGTTCTCAGGAAATCAGTTGGTGGTTGGATTCTGAGGCTCGCTCACAAGCATGTACTTAAACCACGAGGCCACCACAGACTATAACGAGAAACTAACAGACTATTGAGGATCGATGAGATCATGTATTTGAAAATGCTGTGTTTCAAATGGGAATATGTACATTTAAAATTGTATCATTTTGAAATATTATGAATAAAGCTTAATATGTGTTCTTCACTATAATATGTGGTAGGGCATAGCACAGGTTTCTGACATCATTAGTGAGGTTTCTGACAAGGTCTCTGTGGCTTCCAACCTTGGCGATGCAGTTCACCCAGAGAAGCAGGAAACGTGTTCTGGTCCCACCCGTGGCACCCAGTCTCCCACCTCAAAAGTACTTCAATTTCCTTTCAGGACTTGTACACTCCTGGTGTACATTGTCTAGTCCTACTCATAACTACAAACCCAAGGGGTGGGCACATTACCCAACACAGGACATTACCCAACAGAGGACAATGGTCTCTGCTTCCCCATGCTCTGAATGATCAACGGATACAAGAAGGAAGAAAATGGCTGGAGCACACTCATGGCAGTGGAGGTCCCTTCCATTCTGATGGGATGATGTGTGAAACCCAAGAGGAAGTTATAGCCGCTCATATTCCTTGCCCTTTTTAATTTCTTGAAACATATTTATTTTTATAAAAGTATAAGAAGAATACTAACATAAGGAGTAAGTATTCTATTAGCCATCAGGGACGTGCAAGTCAAAACCACAAGGAGATGTCACTTCACAACCACTAGGATGGCTATGACAAAAGAGATGGGCAAGAACAAATGTTGGTGAGGATATGGAGAAACTGAAGCCCTCGTACATTGTGGGTGAGGATGTAAAATGGGGAAGCTGCTTTGGAAACCAGTTGGGCAGTTGCTCAAAAAGTTAAACAGTTCTCCTACATCTCAGCACTCCTAGGCATATATCCAAGAAACCTGAAAACATTCTTCCACATGGAAACATATACATGTTTTATTAGTCATTCATAGTAGCCCAAAGTGGAAACAACCCATCATCTTAAATGACCAAACAAAATGTGGTCTATCAGACAATGAAGCATTATTCAGCAATAAAAAAGGGGGGGAAACCTAATATATACGACAACACGGATGAACCCTGAAAAAAATATGCAAAGTGAAAGAAGCTAAACCAAAAGATCACATATTATATGATTCTTTATATGAAATGTCCAGAATAAGCCCTAGTTGCCTAGGACTGGGAGGGTTGGAGGCAAATAGAGAGTGACTTCTAATGGAACTGAGGTTTCTTTGTGGGGGGGATACAGAATGTTCTAAAATTGACTGTGGTTATGGATGCCAACTCTGTGAATATAATAAAATCCACTGAATTATACATGTTAAATGGGTAAATTGTGTGGTGTGTGAATTATTTCCAAATAAAGCAGATAGATAGGTAGGCACAGATTGATAAAGATAGAGACATAAATGTGTCTGTGTGTGTAAGCATTCTATGGAAACAAGAGTGAAAGCAAGAAATGTCCAATTTAGCATGACAGCCGGGAATAAAGGAAAAGTACATATTTTGATCCCAAGTGCTCAAGAGGTTGATTTTCATTACAAGTTGGACAGTCACCAATTTCTAAAAAGATCAACAGATTAGACCACTGTCCAAAACAAAAGGCCTGTCTTACATAAATAACATTCTATCTTGTGTTTGGCACCACAGAAACCCACACCAGCATGGCAAGCATTTATTTGCTTACACAGAAGATGACCACAGTCACAGAATGCTGAGACAATGAGCAAAGGCACTATTTTATATCCGAGTCGACTTTCCACAGACGGGACTGACTGCTCCTGCGACTTGTCTCCAGGTCCTCCCCGCAAGACCTCTCAAATAGCCCAGGTGAGTGTCTTGGCCATTCTAAAGTCCTTCCTGTCGTAGACCAGGGGTCTCCTTGAAATGGGGATATCTGAAAATGTTCAGGAAAGGAAGTGGCATTGTGTGAGGATATCATGGAATAGCAGGAGGGACAGGTTTTTGCATTCATTTTGAGGTGAAATCTGTTATCCTAAGCCAAAGCCTCAGTGCTTTTCTTCATCGTGAAATTATAATGTTCCTGCTCTCCAATCTTCCTGAAACAGAGTGAGCTGGCACTTCTGCGGCAGCCCTTCACCTACGTTTTCTAATTCAGATCTATACAACTGCTCCTCCCTAACAGGTGGAGCCTGGCCAGTACCTAAGGGTCCTAGTTCTACAGAATCAATTCTACAAAAGGTTGTTATGCCGGTCCCTCCGAAACAGTCAATAGGAGGTGAATTGTTTGTCCTTAAAATGAAAACAGTTAATTATCCCACATGGAAAAGAATTGCCTTGCATCACTTAAAGAACTTCAAAATAAAATATTTCTGGAGAGGCCCTATGCTCACATTAAACTAGCAAAAATAGGCTGGAATGATGAAATTACATATTGGTCAGGCTGTGGGAAAAGCAGCATGGCCCACACCCCTGTGGGTTGTATATGGGTTCAGTGTCTCCAGAAAGCAATACTATAATATGCAATAAGAACTATAAAACTGTCATTACTCTTCCTTCTAATTCTTTCACTTTGGAGAATATGCACAATGGAATTCATACAACCAAAAACATAATTTGAGCAGAAATGAGCATAAGAACTCTGTATATGGTAGCAAATCTTTGAAAATAACTAAAACAGCCAACCCTGGCAGAACACTAAGTAAATAATAGAATAAAATAGATGAAATATGATTTTACCATTTAAAATAACAAAAAATATGAATTAGGTTGACCCGTGGACATGTGCATACAAAATAAATTACAAGTAAAAAGTAATATGTGGAACTGAATAGATATACTTTTTAATATATGTGTAAATATTCCACAAGGATGAGAAATCCTTTTGGATAGTTATATAAAGGCAGTTTAATAACTACCCATTCAGTTCTTTTTCCTGCAAAGTTGCTTAAGTTCATAATTTTAAAAAATGCATACATATAGTTAGGTGCAGGCACACATGTACCAGTTGAGATTTTTTAAAACATGTAAACATCAGCCATTAGGTTTACTAATATGGAGCTTCATTCTCAAAAGAGCACCTAGCACCTCAGTGTCTAAAGCAACTCTCTTCTCTAGGCCAGCCCCAGTGAAAGGGAAAGCCTGCCTACACAAACAAGAGAACTCAGCCAGGGCGAGAGCTCATGCAGGCTGTCCACACAGGCATTGCGTGTGCGTTTTATTTCCTTTGCATTTAAGTCTCAAACCGAATCCAACATATCTAATGTAATTCTCATGATGCTAGATTATATTATGATAATATTTCCCTGATGAACTAAGATACTCTTCTTCTAATTACTCAAAATGCTGTACACATATTATCTTTATTTTTACTAATTTAATTGGGAAGATGCTTGGAGTTTGTTTAAAATGTTGACACAGTAAAACCTCGATATAATGGACTAATTCAGGTGAGGGGGTGTCTGTTAAAGCCGAAAATCCGTTATATAATAAAGTAGGTTTTCCAAATGCATTTGTTAAAAATTGACAAATTAGTTTACCTGTTTTTACTTATGTAGACACATCTGTGTGATTAAAATTGAGTATGTATGAAAAGTTTAATTTCACAGAAAAGTCTTCTATATGTATTACTGTGACTTGAAATTCATACTGAATAGGACTGGTAAATGCGTGCATTCACCAGTCACTTAGAGTAAACAAATACACATGGCTGGGGCATGGCTGAGGTCACCTGGGAACATCCCAGGCAGGCATTACAATGGCTGCAGAAACCAATTACCACACAATGCGGTGTGATCAGCATTCCCCGAACACTGTTTTGTGACTCTTGGCTTTAAATATGTAGACTATATTTGTAGACATGTGATATTTATTTATATCAGTGAAATTACTACAGTGTTTTTTCCCCAACATATGGCCCATTCACTAAAATTTATTAAAAATAACAGTGAGTGCAAAACAAAACAACAAAAAAACCTGTTAATTTAATTATAAGCAAATCTTGGTTAAAAGCATTTTAAAATTAACAGAGTGTTATTGTTCACATATGAAATATGGACTGGAAATTTTGTCTGCTAAATCAGAAGTTCGTTCAATCGACGTCCGCAAAATTGAGGGTTTACTGTACCTCTATTCAGGAGTCAAAATGGTGGAAGGGGGTGGATAGTGAAGCTCTATGGGTTTATTTAGATGACAGATAATCGGGATATATAAGTACCAGCGGAACTAATGAGAGAGCAGAGCTTGTCAAGTGTGGCCTACGGACCATTTGCATCAAAGTCATCAGCTTCTTAATAAAAATGCAGATTCCTCAACATTACCCCAATCCTGAATCAGCATCTCTGTGGTGTGGTCTGGAAACTCCGGGTGACTTATATGTCCAATAAAGTATAACATTCACTGATAGTGCAAGACTATGAGAGTATAGTTGGTTCATTCATTCATTCATAAAACATGGAGGGCACACAAAACGCCCAGCTCTTTGCCAAGTGCTAGGGACTGAAGTTCAAGAAGATACTATTGCTGCTCCCGGAAGCTCAGTCCAGTGGGTGGGAAGGAGGAAGACAGATGGTGAATTGAACACAGTTATAACACAATATACTAAGTATTATAATGTAGGAATGTGCAGTGCCTTTTAAGTTATGAGGAGGAAGTTACTAATTCAGCCCAGGAATGATCAGGAGGCTTCTGGGATAAGAAGACTTTTGAACCATATTTTAAAGGAAAAAAAATGAGAAGGAGCCAACGTGATGGAAAAGAAGACAATGCATTTCAAGCATTAAAAAAACAAAAAACATTTCTTGACATCTAGACATTAGGTTTCCATACTCCTTCTTTAAGTATTTTAACCACCTGGCTGCCCCAATTCTTTACAACAGAGATAGGGAAAAGAGCAAAGAAAAAGAAGGAGAATTAGTCCAGAGCTCTGACAGTTGCCAGCTATTTGAGTTCAGTACATTCGTTAACCAGGCTGCATCTTAGGTTCATTACATGTAACTGGGCTACATGACCTCCTGGATGGGCAGCCTTCCAGCTCTAACTGGCAAAGATGCTCAAGAATCTCCCGGCGGAACAATCAGCAGCATGATCTACACCAGCAGCTGTGCTAGGAAACCAAGCACCGGAAGGCTTCGCTCTGGCTTTCATCTCTGAGAGAAAATTCTCTCACTATGCTGGTACGGTCAGCAGCCAATGTGGCTGGAAGGATTATAAAGCTGATTGAAGAGAAAACCTTTGTCTATAAGTATTTAAAGAAGTTAGGGTTTTCCTGAATCTGACATGTATTAAATAACAGTGAAAGGGGTAGAATAAAGAAAAGCAAACATATAATTTACTCTTAGTAACTAATACCTGACTGTAAAACACTCAACAAATACAAAGTATAAAGTACATAGCTAGTAATAAATAATAATTATGGACATTTGTGGGTGGCATATGTAGCCACAAACACATGGTATAATTGAACTTTACAAAATAGCCATTGTTCAAGACTAGAAATGATTCAGACCAAGTAAGCAGTGAAAGAATATTACCCCCAAACTTCCTGAATTATAGTTAGGGCAGTGTAGTATTAAAAAAAAAATAATGATTTTAAAATTTGTTGTATGTAGCTCTGAATGATGTCAATAGCACTGGGTTGGATCACAGTGTATGGCATGTATAAGGTCCAGAAACACAGGTGAGTAGTTCCTGGAGTTGACCACATAGAAATGATCTAAGGCTTTGTCTGAGGTGTATCCTCAGATACTTGTAGTAAAGTACACCTGTACATTTAAAAGGCTATGAAATGAATTTCTGAAGCAAATTTTATATATGTATTATATATCTATATAAAACTCTAATATGCAAATTGACTGAACAGTGGAATGACCGGAGGAATGACCAGTCGCTAGGATGCGCACTGACCACCAGGGGCAGACGCTCAATGCAGGAGCTGCCCCCAGCCCACAGGCCCCGAACAGCGGCGGGGGGGGGGGGGGTTGGCCAGCAGGTGGCACCAGGCCAGCCAAGGCGGGTGTGAGTGGGGGCCCCCGATCACCCCGCTGGTAGCCCTACAGATCAGCCCTGATCGCCCACCAGGCCTAGGGACCCTATCTGTGCACGAATTTCGTGCACCGGGCCCCTAGTATATAATATTATATGATGCATATTATATCTATTCACATATATATCTCTATCCTTGCATATAAATACATGCATACATGTTTTGAGCAATGAAGTCTCTTTTAAATCCTCACCTGAAGACATGCTGAGAGAGAGAGAGAGAGAGAGAGAGAGAGAGAGAGAGAGAGAGAGAGAAAAACATTGATGTGAGAGAAACATCAATCAATTGCCTTCAATGCCCCAACCGGGCACTGAACCTGAAATCCAGGTACATGCCCTGATCGGGAATCCAACCTGCAGCCTTTCCGTGCACGGGAAGACACTCCAACCAACTGAGCCACTCCAACAAGGGGAGCAATGAAGTTTTGAATGAATTCCTCAGAAGTTTACCAGCCTGAGGCTTTGTAATAGATATTTCAGCTTGAGATTGTCTTATATTTTCCATCCCTTCTCGTAAAGAGACATGCCATACATGTACAACTTCCATAAAGATGATTTGACAGGTGGAAACATGATTACAAAGAGACATGTGCTCCTGATAAACAAGCTGGAGAATTTACGTTTCTTCCTCACGTGGGAGGAATCCCAAATCTCTTTCACTTGGAAAATTCCTCTGAACACAGAAGTGTTTTTATTAGATGACTTAAGTGTTGGCAGGGTCCCACAGCAAGCCTAGAGGAGGATTACTCAATGTCTTCATGCCTCTGTAAGGCACCCACTCTTCCCGGTCCTTACTTATCATGATGTAAGTTAGTTTCTCTCCGGACATCATCACCATCCACTGATGTGGCAGCATAATCACCTGAAACAGTGGTTCTCAACCTTGGCTGCACATTAGAATCACCTGGGAATCTTTTTGAAGTCCTTATTTCTGGGTCTCATCCTCTGGAAATTCTGTTTCTTTGTTACTAATGTTGTGGCCTCACCCCATAACGAAGAAACAGAATTTCCGGAGGATGAGGCCCAGAAATCAGGATTTAAAAAAGATTCCCAGGTGATTCTAATGTGCAGCCAAGGTTGAGAACCACTGACCTAAAAGAGCACCTGTAAATGTCGAGTGCTTTTTGTTTTAACTGTTTAAAGAAAAAAGGGTTTCTTCAGAAAAATGTGTTGAGAATAAAGAAACGGCACTAACATATGTAAACTGAAGTCCAAAACGAGGAGAGACAAAACAGGAACAGAAGGAATACTTAAAGAAATATTGTTGACAAAAAAATACCAAAGATGCAGATTCATAAAGCTCTACAAATGCCCTTCAGAATCAATATAGAAAATCAACCTAGACACATCACAGTAAAACGGAAAGAGAAAATTTAAATGTTCTTAAAAAAATCTGTGGGAAAGACACATTACCTTCAAAGACATATTAGAGACATATTACTTCAAAGTGTAATAATAAGACTAATAAGTGATTTCACATTTAAAAAGGTGAAATCCAAAAACCAATACAATGACATCTTTAAACTGCTGAAAGAAAACTACCAATCTAGACTTTTCCACCCAGTGCAAATACCCTTCATTAGTAAAGGATAAACGCTTCATCAGATAAACAAAGGTGAGAGAATTTATTACAAGCAGAGCCATACTAAAAGAAGAGTAAAGAGACTTTTCAGGCAGGAGACAATGATCCTAGAAGGAAGCACAGAGTGCTGAAAACAATGAAATATGCCAACAGGGTAAGTACATAAGTAAATCTCAGTGACAGTGACTATACAAATAATAATAATAATAATAATGCAGAGTTTAAAATATACATCAACAACACAAAAGGTGAGAGGGGTAAACGGAGTTCAGATGTTCTAAAGTTCTTACACTGTTTTGGAAATGGTAAAAGTACCAATTAATATTACAACTCTAATAAGTTGATTATGTGTTGTTGTAATCTTTATAGAAACAATAGACAGATTGGAAAAAAAAACATGGTAAGATTATATGTTTAAATTGAAATTTAGCAGTGATCATATTAAAATGCACTAGGCCCCTAGTATTAAATGTAAACACATAAATTCTCCAATAAGGGAAAAATCACCAAATTACATTAAAAAACTTTGCTATTTACAGGAGACATACTTTACTTAATAACAGATTGTCCATGTTTTTGGCTATTACAAATAAAGCTGCTATAAAACAGTCCTGTGCAAGTCTTTATACGGACATATTCTCTCATTTCTCTTGGGTAAATGCCTAGATAAACTGTTTACAAAGTGGTGAAAAAAGTTATGCAAAAACGACCAAAAGAAAGATGGTGAGCTCTAGTAACACCAGGCAAAAAGGACTTTGTGAGAGATCTCTACCTCTCCAGCTGTGGTTTCTCACCCATCTCCCTAGCACCCCACCATGTAGATGGCTGCACGATGGTGCGGTTAGAACCTGTGGTCTTGGAGCAAAACCACACAACCTAGCTAAAGAGCAAATAAACCAACCTCTCAAAACAAATGATCATCCACACATTTTGGCTTTGACTCCTCTCTGACGAGTTCAATCTCTGAGGAAAACGCGGGTCATAAGAGCTCTCAACAAGCTGACCAATGATCTTGAAAGCAGCATCTTGAACCACAGAAGAATCTGTGGAATGAAATTTACCAAACTCATGAAATGAAAATAGGTGTGCTTCCGGATGTCGAGGAAAACCTTCCCAATGATTAGGATTGCGGAAGATTCGAATAGCGTTTCAGTGGGAACAGGAAACCATGCTAGTATTCACTGAGTGCTTACACTGCTCTGGCCCCGTGCTGAGCATCTGATGTGCACTATTTCACTGAATCCTCACAGCAACACTATGGACCAAGTTTATCTTCCCCATTCGACAAAGGCAAAACTCAGGGCTGGAAGTGTCCGGAGTCAGGATTTGAACCCAAGCTATCTGACTTCAAAGACCATGTTCTTAGTCACTATGATTATATAAACTTAAAAAATTGTATTTAAATCTAAGCACACTATTAAAAATCTATAGAAGGGAAACCACTAGAACAGTGGTTCTCAACATTCCTAATGCCGCGACCCTTTAATATAGTTCCTCATGTTGTGGTGACCCCCAATTTCATTGTTATAAATTGAACATAATTAAAGCATAGTAATTAATCACAAAAACAATATGGAATTATATATGTGTTTTCTGATGGTCTTAGGCGACCCCTGTGAAAGAGTCGTTCGACCCCCAAAGGGGTTGCAACTCACAGGTTGAGAACCGCTGCACTAGAAGAAAATACTATTCACAGTTCTGTTAGAGAGGCAGGGTAAGTGTGTGTGTGTGTGTGTGTGTATGTGTGTGTGTGGTTTTTTTTTCCCTATTCTCTTTTCTTTCTTCAAATGGTGCTGTGGTTGCCATAATTTTATGACAGAAATCATGTACACACACACACACACACACACACACACACACACACACATACACACATTTTAACCTACAATGCTGTCTGCTTTCTGAGTAATGTAAATTCTTCTGTTGAGACACAGGAATGAGCTTGAACATCCTAAGAGTCACTTGAGGGCTCCTTTCAACATTACTATTTTGTTTCCAGGTCTCTTCCTGGGATTTCTAAATAAAACTGTGTTCTCAGCATACTTTGAGCTCTTATACCCACTTCCTGATCTACCTGGGCTCAATTAAACTCAACAAACATTGCTGGGTGCTACTGATGAAGAGCACCTTGTTTCTCTACTCTGGTTTGTGATTTATCTAAGTTATTTGTCCTGGGCTGGCCAGCTCCTTGGCCACTTAGAGGCCACAAGCTGTATTTTCATTGAGGGCCATACAATGGGGCTATTTGTTTTCAGATGCGCTGACCATAGCAGCGAGTTAGCAGCATTTATGTGTCTTGGTGAGGTGGCTTCAGTAAGACTCCGACAGCCTTCTGCTACCCAAGGTGACTGCAGCTCTGGATTAAAAATGCCTTTTACTCTTAGGTAAAATGGGGAGACTATAACTCCCTCCCTTTTTGTGAGTGTCCTCTGTCAAATTGTGGAACTTATTGAGGCGACTGAGAAAGGTTTTTTGACCTTGAACATAGCATCAACCTGTGTCGGACAACTGAAACTATGTTGAGGACTGTAAAATGGGGAGTTATATTCTCCCCATTTTACCTAAGAGTAAAAGGCATTTTTAATCCAGAGCTGCAGTCACCTTGGGTAGCAGAAGGCTGTCGGAGTCTTACTGAAGCCACCTCACCAAGACACATAAATGCTGCTAACTCGCTGCTATGGTCAGCGCATCTGAAAACAAATAGCCCCATTGTATGGCCCTCGATGAAAATACAGCTTGTGGCCTCTAAGTGGCCAAGGACTGTAAGGTTGGCTGTATCTTTGTGAGCACCCTTTACAGCCATGGTTCTCAAAGTGTGGTCCCCAACCAACGTCAGCGTCCCTGTTAGAAATGCAATTTCTTGGGCCTCACCCCAGACCTATTGAATCTTACACTTTGGGGGTGGGGCCCAGCAATTTGTGTTTTAACAAGCCCTTCAGGGAGTTCTGACACATTCTCCTCTGAGAGCTACTGCTCTATTTTGACCAAACAAATTCCAGCTCTACTGGCCAGCCTTCCCTTTTTCTCATCCTTGCTCACAGACTTCGGACCCTTCCTCAGCCTAGCTAACACTGCCCAGCTCGTTAATTTGAAAAAGTAAGATTCTAACAGACATTCTTTCAATGACGCTTACATTTACTACTTAGTATGCCACTTTATACAAATAGTTATTTCACCTAGAAGTAACCACTTCCCCCATTCCCTTCTTCCCCAGTCCCAAACCATTTCCATCTTTTAACATTTATTTTAGATTAAAGAGTGAAAACAATGCTTCTTAAACCAGAGAAACGGCACTGTTCCTACATTATTAAGCGATAAATGGTTAACTATTATTTCCTTTCAAAAAAGCTCTAAAGTGAGGGGGAATAGAGACTAGAAGGGGGAATGTTTTGGGAAAAAGAGCAAGGTTAGGAATGCTGGAGAATGAAGAGAATCTCTTAGTTAAGGAGAATAGGAAGGAAAGATGAGACATAAACCTAGAAGTCTGACATTGATTTATTCTTTCAACAAATATGTATTGAGCATCACCCATTCGATTTACAGTGAGGAAAGCAAACAAAGTCCTGCCCTTAAGAAGCTTATAGTTGAACTAGAGGCCTGATGCACAAAATTCATGCAAGGGGCTTGGCCCTAGACAGCCCTGGCTTCGTCCAGAAGGTCATCCGGACAGTCATCCAGATGGTCATTCTGCTGTTCAGTCTAATTAGCATGTTAGCTCTTTATTATATAGGGCATGCTTTGATGCCTGAGCTTCTGCCATCATTATTTTGTATCAAGCATTGCCCTGTCCACTGATCTTCCAGTTCACGGCACTTCTGTGTTTCATGACAGTGGTTATCTGAGGCAAGAGAATCTTTTGGTGCATTTATGGGAGGGATGGAGATGGTTGAAATGAGGGAAAATTATTCAAAAAGGAAAAGTAACCAGATCCCATCTCAACAAACCAAAGTTAGCCACTCACAGAGCAAAGGAAATCTCCCCGAAGCTTCTAAAGTTTATATCTTTATAGGTTCCAAGTGTTATGCACATTCTATAGAGCCAAAACATTTTCATAACAGCGCTTCCATGATATGTCATATCTCCATTTTACAGAAAAGGAAACTGAAGCTGGGAAGAGTTGGGTGACCGAGTCGGGTTCTGAAGCAGAGCCTGTGTGTTCTGACCTAAGGAACCAAGTCTTCCTCTCCGAAGTGTCCCTGTCCCCTGACCCCCTTGCCCGGACAGGCATATTTACGCTCATTTAACTTTAACACTCATCCTTTTCCGGAAGTAAGGCCCAGCCTTCTGACAACATTTTCTGGGAAGCCACCATATCTTTGATCATTTCTGCAAATAACTTTTCCTGCTGACATCAGATAGAAAGAGGCTTATTTTGTGTTCTACCTACCACTTGCCATAAAAATTCTAATGCTGCGTCCTTAATAAAATTTCTATCTAGTTACAATAATAAGATCCTTTACTCATCATGTACTGTTGGTCATATTAGTATGATATACGCAGAAGTAAAAAAAAATATCTTAAATCACTTCCTAATATAAATGGGAGTACACTCCAGTTACTAAACAGTTAGTCAAGTTGACAGCTTTTAGCGTAGTATTTGCTTTGGTGAAATTGTGAGGCCTGAGTTATGAACCAAGGAGGTATTTTTTGTCAAGAATACTGGCTAAAAACATCAGCTCATCTAATTGGAGGGAAAGAGATTTTTTTATGCAGTACTTTTTTCATAACATTACAATGACAGAGTATTAGATAACACTATATTTATTGTATAAAAATATTATAACACTATACTTATTGCAAAATATATACTAGTGGGTATAAATTATTCTTTTTTAAAAAATAATTTTATTGACTTCAGAGAGGAAGGTAGAGGGAGGGAGAGAAAGCTAGAAACATCAATGATGAAAGAGAATCACTGAGCAGTTGCCTCCTGCACACCCCCCACTAGAGATCGGGCCACAACCTGGGCATGTGCCCTGACCAGGAATCAAACCATGACCTCCGTGTTCATAGGTCGATGCTCAACCACTGAGCCATGATGGCTGGGTGGTATAAATTATTCTTAATACTGAGAAATTATAAGAGACTAGAGGGCATGAATGGTAAAGTTATAGGAACTTTTTGAAAGATATATGGCAAGTGTGAAGATTGTATATAAAGAAATTAATTTTTCTCTATTAATTGATGATTTCTCCCTTATTATACATCTTAAAATCAAAACTGTCAAGAGCCTCAAAATAATTATAAGGATGACCTAAAGACATTGTCTTTAGCCTCCTAGAAAATCATGCAAAATACTTGTAATTGGGAACATATATGACAATCTTTCCTTTTATGTACTGAGGCTGTTTCTTTTTAAAAATATTTCTTTTAAAGAAAACTTTAATATGAAACGTCTAGATTTTCAAGTTAATACATAATAACAAGGCTAGCTAACTCAGCCAAACTTTGAACACCATCTTTGCCATCCTTGTCCTGGAATCCTTTTCCTTCTGGCCGTGAGCCTCAGACTTTAGCATCCATAAGATTAGCTAGGGAACTGGTCAGTGATGCAGATTCTGGGCCCCATCTCCAGAAATTCTGATTCATGAGACTTTAAATTCATAAAGCACAGCCAGCATCTGTATTTTTAACAACCCCAGGGGGTTCAGGTGTAGCCCACCTAAGCACATCTTGAGAACAGGCAACAACTGCCTCATGAACTCAAAGCCATTGAAAAATCTGACTAAGAAACCTAGGTCACTGCTAAACCAACCTGGAAATCTCAGGTAATAATACATACTTGGGGCTCACTCCGGTGGAACCTGGAAAAACTGTGTCTGTGTGGCTCTGTCTGTGATTTCCCACTTCCTCAGCGGAGGGATGACTTATTCATAAGGCAGTATGGTCAAGGTTCCCAGGATAACCTCAGTAAACATTTTCCTCCTCACCACCATGTAAACAAGATAAAGGCACTTTAGATTACAAAAGTTAAGAAAGAAGAAAGAGAAAGGAGGAGAGAAGGAAGAGAAGGAATTTTTTCAGGGAAAAAATAAAAGAAAGGTAGTATTTGCTCACGTAAGTAGGGTGAACTGCACAGTAAATTTGGAATAACTACCGGGTCTGCTTCAGAAGGCATGTCCTCAGCTAAGCCAGCAAACTGGCCAGTAACCAAATAGTAAGAGTTGGGAATTATTCCTTTTCTGGCCTCATATTTTCTGCAGAGTCCATGAAGGTTTAGTAGGATGGTCTCATTCACAAACCTTAATCTGTAACAAACTGTGGAATGGAATGGCAACCCTCAGTGAGATCTTGCCAACCAAATTCTTCTTTAGTAGCCACCCACACACCACAGAGGATACGCAAATTCTGCCATAAGTCTGGCTATTACATTAAGAATGTGTCTGGCCCTGACCGGTTTGGCTCAGTGGAGAGAGCGTCGGCCTGCGGACTGAAGGGTCCCAGGTTCGATTCCGGTCAACAGCATGTACCTTGGCTGCAGGCACATCCCCAGTATGCAGGAGGCAGCTGATCGATGTTTCTCACTCATCGATGTTTCTAACTCTCTATCCCTCTCCCTTCCTCTCTGTAAAAAATCAATAAAAATATATTAAAATAAATAAATAAATTCTAAAAAAAAAAAAAAAAAGAATGTGTCTGACTGTTGATATCATGGTTCCTATTGAAATGCTCTCCTATGCAGTTTCCAGTATTAAACTCAAAAGGAAAAACACTTTCCTAAAATATAGCTTTCTTTTGACCTTCAACAGGAGAGAATAACAACTTTAACTTCCTATAGTTCTAGAATACTTTGTGCTTTAAAAGCCTCTTGCATTTGAACACAATTCAAAATATTGGCCTCACCTTCTTCCCTCAATACATGAATGTATAGTTATAATCCTGAGGGTGATCAAGTGCCTGTGAATCAAATGATTGCACTAAACACTCTAAGGCAGCAGTTCTCAACCTGTGGGACGTGACCCCTCTGGGGGTTGAACGGACCCTTTCACAGGGGTGGACTAAGACCATCGGAAAACACATATATAGTTACATATTGTTTTTGTGATTAATCACTATGCTTTAATTATGTTCAATTTGTAACAATGAAATCGGGGGTGACCACAACATGAGGAACTGTATTAAAGGGTCGCAGCATTAGGAAGGTTGAGAACCACTGCTCTAAGGTGAAGTTAATACATGAGAATCAACATGAATGAGATTGTAGAAATGAAAGGCCTAAAACTGGTTTCTGAAATAAAATGGTGGAGAGGATATGTGGTGGGCACAATGCCAACATCCACACAGCTCTTCCGGTGGCATCCCTTTTGGTCAAGAACAAGGTGTGCCCCACAAGAAGGCAGCTGAACATAACTCCAGCTTTGCTAGTCTCTTATTTTAGCATAACTTCCAGAGCCTTACAAAGGCTCCCCTCCCCCACCCAGAGCCTCACTGCTATGAAGTAGGCAAGCCAACTATTACTTGCCATGCTTGTAATTCCCACCACTCTAAAGCTTATAGGAAGTGTTTCATTGGGTTGAATGACTAGTGACTTTAGAGAATCCTACGTAATAAAAGCCTAATATGCTAAGTGTCCAGTCGTCTGTTCATCTGTTCAACCAACCAAAGCATAATATGCTAATGATATGCTAAGGCTGCTCAACCAATCACTGTGATATTCACTGACCACAAGGGACAGATGCTCCGACTGGTAGGTTAGCTTGCTGCTGGGGTCCGGCCGAGATCTGGACCGAGCAAGAAAAGCCAGACACACCCTGGAGCCCTCCTGTGGTTCCTCTCCGGCTGACCAACCTCCTGCATCCCTCCCCAGCCCTGCTTGTGCACCGGTGGGGTCCCTTGGCCTGGCTTGCACCCTCTCACAATCCAGGACCCCTTGAGGGATGTCAGAGAGGTGGTTTCGGCCCACTCCCACAGGCCAGGCCAAGGGACCCCACTGGTGCACAAATTCATGCACTGGGCCTCTAATAATATATAAACTAAACCTACTATGGTGTCAGACCATTATATCAGCTTAATCTACTATTATTTCCACTAATCTTATGCAGGAACATTAAGGAAATGAAGTCCAGACCATCACATGGTGGTATAGGGGGCTGAAGAAGATAATGAGTCCCCAAAGCAATTGTGGGAATGGGGATCCAGTCTTTTTTCAGGAGGAATGGAGAGTAAATAAGGTAAAATCAGGCTTTCAAGGCTAATCTCTGACAAATGCATTTTGAATCAAACCCTTGTTCCAAGGACAGAACAATGCACTCTGTGCCTTAGGACATCCTAGGGCCAACTTTGCTCATTTCCCAGTTTTCCTTAGATTAGAAAATTAGTTTAAATGCATGTTGGCTATAAATAAAAGTTAACAATAAAAGCCTGCCCTAACAGATGCAAGGAAGTCTGCACAGGAAATTTTTTACAAGAAGCAAATCTATTAAGATATACAAATTCCAGTTATAAAACAGTCATAGGGATATAAAGTACAGCATAAGGAATATAGTCAGTAATCTATACTAATAAAAGGGTAATATGCAAATTGGTCAGGATACCCTCACAGTAACGACTGAACAGCAGGCTGCATGGGGTGACCAGGCCAGCAGGGGGGTTAGTGAGGGATGACCAAACGACTAAACAGCAGGCTGTGTGGGGCAACCAGGCCAGCAGGGGGTTAGTGAGGGGTGACCAGACCAGCAGGGGGGACAGTTGGGGGCGACCAGGCCAGTGGGGGGGGAGGCTTGTGAGGGGCAACCAGGCCAGCGGGGAGGGGGCAGTTGGGGGCAACCAGGCCAGCAAGGGGTAGGGGTAGTTAGGGGCGACCAGGATGGCAGGCAGAGGTGGTTAAGGGTGATCAGGCTGGCAGGGGCGGGTAGTTAGGGGCAATAAGGCAGGCAGGCAGGTGAGTAGTTAGGAGCCAGTGGTCCCGGATTGTGAGAGGGAAGTCCAACTGCCGGTTTAGGCCCGATCCCGAGGGTTCCGGATTGGAGAGGGTGCAGGCTGGGCTGAGGGGACCCCCCCCCCATGCACAAATTTCATGCACTAGGCCTCTAGTATTGCAATAATTATGCATGATGTCAAATGGGTACTAGATTTATCTGGGTGATCACTTTATAAGTTATATAAATGTCTAACCACTATGCTAATATAATATTGTATATCAACTGTAATTAAAAGTAAAATTTTTTTTAAAATAAACAAATCTAACAAGAAATTATCTTTAATATCCTCCTGCTAACTTATATAATCATTTTCCAAGAATGATAACCTTAGTTCAAATCCTGCTTCATCGCATACTAACTGTCTGATCTTAGGAAAATTAGTTGACCCTGTTAAACATGATGGGGTGGGCCCAAGCCTGGAGACACACAGAGAGGAGGCTATAAGCAGATGTTGTAAAGCAATAGAAGTCACGAGTGAGCAGGAGCCATAAGGGGAAGATGTCAACAGGACTAGCAGAGGAGGCAGAGGAGCAGGTAGAGAAAAGAGGGGAAAAGGGAGACCTGGAGTCTCAGGCCTGTCAGGCTATGTAAGAGTTGCCTTTGCCAGACTGTAGGAATTCAGCCCCCATTTGACCTCATAGCTAGGTGTCTTATGCAGTGAGCAACCTACACAGCCTTACATGGAAGGCTTGGGCCCATGCCTAGCAGCAGAGATTGGCACTAACATAGGCAAAGCTAAGATCACAGACCCATTTGAAAATGTGAGGGACTACTCAACTCCAGATCATCATGCCATGTAGGAGTACACGCCTCATGTTACTGGAAATCTGGATTTGCATGTGAAATCAGCAGTTTGCAAATGTTGGCAGGGGAGAAAGAAAAAAAGGAAGAAAGAATGACTCTTGGATCTGCAGACCCAATTCTGGCTAAGTAGCTTCTTGTTCTCCTTACTTTGTGTTGTCTCCTTAAAATAATTAACCATTAATTGAGTTAACCTAAGAGTATCTATAATCATTATAGCCTAGAAAAGCTTACTACCATGTATAGCTACTGTTACTACAATTAACAATGCTAGGTCACACAATGAATGCTTCCTCTCTGACAGGAACTGTCTTAATTAGCCCATTTAATCCTCGCAACAATCCTTTGAGGTAGGCATTATTATCTCCACTTTACAAATTAGGAAACGTAGGCCAGGAAAGGCCAAGTAACTTGCAAAAAAATGTTCCAATAGGAGTTAAACTTTTGACATGTTCCTTTTCCAGCAGCTTAGCAACGGAAAGCTTACTGTGTAAAAGCTTTCCCAAGAAGGCATATTAAACTTTACCCTGACTACTGAGAACAGGTTTTGGCTTGTTGCTGAGACTCTAAACCCAGCTCCAATATCATTAATCCTTCCATGGGTGAGTAGTCTTAGAATATGTTCCAAGTGAAATTCAAATACCCACATTAGCAGTGGGAAAAAGATTTAAGAACAATTATTGAAGGTTGCTTTTTCATCAACCACGACTCTCTTTTTCTGTGTGTATCACCAAAACCCAAATCTCAAGCTCAATAAAAGCAAAGTCCTTTGAAGTCCCAAATCTGTTAATGCACCAAGTATTTTTCCGGGATATGGGATGGAGAAGGCAGAGGAAATACCTGGAACAGTGCACGAGGGTTCCCTTTTCTCCACATCCTCGCCAACACTTGTTGTTTGTTGATTTACTGATGATAGCCATTTCTGACAGGTGTGAGGTGATATCTCATTGTGTTTTTAATTTGCATTTCTCTGATGATTAGTGACATTGAACACATTTTCATATGTCTATTGGCCATCTATCTGTATGTCCTCTTTGGAGAAGTGTCTATTCAGGTCCTTTGCCCATTTTTAAATTAGATTGTTTGTCTTCCTGGTGTTGAGTTGTATAAGTTCTTTATATATTTTGAAAATTAACCCCTTAGCAGATGTATCATTGACTAATATATTCTCCCATACAGTGAGCTCTCTTTTCATTTTGTTGATGGTTTCCTCTGCTGTGCAAAAGCTGTTTAGTGTGATGTAGTTCCGTTTGTTTTTTTTATCATTTGCTTCCCTCACCCTACGAGAGATATGGACAAGAATATTGCTTTGAGAGATGACTGAGATTTTACTGCCCATGTTTTCCATAAAAATCCTAGAATAAAAGGGGTAAAAGGAGGGAAAATGGGAGATATCTGTAATACTATCCTATCTAATAAAAGAGAAAAATGGTAATTGGCGTACGACGATACCCTTTTCATTGGCTAATCAGGGCTATATGCAAATTAACTGCCAACTATGATTGGCAGTTAACTGCCAACTAAGATTGGCAGTTAACTGCCAACAAGATGGCGGTTAATTTGCATATGTAGGCACAATGCAGGGAGGTGAAAGGGAAAGCAGGAAGAAGCCCCCTGCCACTGACAGTGATCGGAAACCCAGGGGGGAGCTAAGAGCTGGGGGGCAGCCATGATCGGAGAATCAGGCGCCTTTTCCGCCCTGGCCAGTGATAGCAGGAAGTAGGGGTGGAGCCGGTGATGGGAGCTGGGCACGGTCGAAGCTGGCAGTCCCAGGAGCTAGGGGTCCCTTGCCTGGGCCTAAAGCGGAACCCATGGTCGCGGGGCCGCTGCAGCTGCGGGTCCCCGCTGCCCGAGCCGGACGCCTCAGCCAGAGGCGTTAGGCCTGGGCAGGGGTGGAGCCTGCAACCGCGGGGAGCTGGGGGTCCCCTGCCCAGGCCTGACACCTCTGCCAGAGGCCTCAGGCCTGGTCAAGGGGCCGATCCGGTGATTGGTGATCGGAGGGTGATGAGGGTCAACTCCTCTGGCCGAGGCATCAGGCCTGGGTGGGGGGCGGAGCCGGGGATTGGGGGGATATGATGGTCCCCTTGCCCAGGCCTGAAGCCTGGGTCAGAGGCATCAGGCTTGGGCGGGGGGTGGAGCAAGCGATCAGAGGAGATGGGGGTCCCCTGCCCAGGCATGATTCCTGGGCCAGAGGCCTCAGGCCTGGGCGGGGGCCAGAGCCAGTGATCGGGGGGAGATGGGGGTCCCCTGTCCAAGCCTGACACCTCTGGTGGAGGCGTCAGGCCTGGGCAAGGGGCCGATCAGGCGATCGGAGGGTGATGGGGGTCTACGCCTCTGGCCGAGGCATCAGGCCTGGGCAAGGGGCAGATCCTGCGATTGGAGGGTGATGGGGGTCAACGCCTGAGGGTTCCCAGTATGTGAGAGGGGGCAGGCTGGGCTGAGGGACACTCCCCTCCCCACACACACCCAGTGCACGAATTTCGTGCACCGGGCCCCTAGTCAATAATAAAAATATATTAAAAACAGAAGCATTAAAATAAAACATAAGCAGTAAAACCATATACTATCTTGAATAGCTCTCTCCATCCCCAGACTCCTCGCTTCTTCCTAGAAACTGGGTCAACTCAGTTTCATCAGCAAAGAAAACCTTCACCCTCCAGCTTCCTATCTCTCCCCTTTCCCTGCCAGCCGGCCTCCACTTCCTCCACTCCCTCGCACTCCCTAATCCAGTGTTTTCGGCTTCCATCCTCCACAAAAACTGTCCTTCACACAGCCAAGGATGACCTCTTTCCAGTCCTGTTTTCAATGCACCTTTCTGTTGCATCAGACACTGATACAACTCCATCCTTCATACAACCCCACTCTGGGATTATACACATACTATCAACTCTACTAGTCAACTGTCCTTAGTTTCTTGAATTGTTCTTCCTCCCCATTATGCCCCTTAGATGTTGTTCATTGCTAAATGATAGCACTTGGATGCATTTGGGATTGCACCAGCAGCTGCACCAGATAAGTAAATTTTGTTCCTAAAACATGGGAAGCATTGAAGAAAAAAATGGGGGACTCTCAGCAATGAAAAACCCAGTATATTACATCAGTGTTTTTAGAAGTCTACTGTGAGCATTTTCTGTAGAGTAGATAGGTTATTATAAATAGCCTTTTCTCACAGGAAATCAGTTGCTTTAATGGTTTCCTTCCTTCAGGGGACAATGTCAAAGCTATTGAGCCCCAAACTGCCCATTTTGATCATTTAGCTCATATGGAAAAATTCTCCCTCAAGAATGCAGAAAGGAATTTCTACAAAGCAATTAATTTATCCTCTTTTGCCCAACTGAAAGCAGTAGTGCCTGAGCCTTGGCTGTTTCCTGTCAGTTTAATAACAAACAACCCAACCCTTCTTGCCCTCACATCTTGAACCCCATGTGCTCTGAGAGATCTGGTAAATGCTTGTGCCAGGACCTAATGACAACCTAAAGGATCCTTAGTTGGGGGGATACAGTTAACAAGTTCAGAGGGTCACAAGACATGTCTCCTCCTTACAAAGTCTGTCTTCTAAAATAAGAGAGAGGGCCTTTGGGCCAATAGCAACTTTATAGAGTTTTCTGGATGTTATGAATTTTCTTGATGCTATAATTAAAAGTAATAGGATAATCTTTGAAAGGCCAAAAGTGGCATGGCAGATGAGATACACTCTAACCAACCAGGAATAGAGAAAAAAGGTTTGATATATTCTATTTCAAAGGCAAATTTATGAGGCTGTCAGATTGGTACTGGGAGTAAATGGAATGTCACTGCCCTTTTTCATTTACCTTCGTGGAGGAACAGGCTGCAGTCTGAGCTGACTGAGCCTTGGATGGTGACTTGTCTTTCACTGTTTACAGAGTCTGCTCTCAGAGATGACTCTGGGGCGATGCGAATACTAGGGTGAAGGCAGTTCTCCCCCCAGAAGTCATGCCATAGGACCATCTCTGGTCTTGAAAGCTTGCCATTGGCCCAAGATCCGGAACAACTTCACAGCAGTCCTTTGCCTCTATCTTCACCCCATCCTGTGAAGCGCCAAGTAAGGGAAGGATTTACAGCAACGATGATGGTTACAAAGACAAGTGGGGTCAAGGAGACAAATGAGAAGGTGCATTGGGTTCAACTTGGGAGAGTGTGTTCTCCCTGCTCTAGTACAATCCTTCCATTCAATTTTGCACTCACCTCACTCAGTCTCCTAGAATGAAGTAACAATAGCAGGCCACAAGTGCCCATCCATGAGATTATTATGGTTCTGGGAAGTCCCCCTTTTCCAGAGTCAGGTTTGTTTCCTTACGCAGCAATCCTACATTTGGTAACAGCATTGTCTCAGTAAAAATGCAAGTAACTGTGTGAGCAATAATCCACTAAATGCTTAACAGCCACAAACCAATTCATGCCGAAAGGTGGATCAGCTGAAGGCTGGGTTTGAAGGTGGCTTGGGGAAAAAGAAGACAGACAGGTTCAGGTAGAGCCCTTGGAGACCATGTGTGGATGAGAACCTCGGAACATGCTGAAGTGGGTGGAGCTATGCAGGCAAGGGACTAGGAAGGTGGAGAGTCTACAGGTAACATCACTTATGTCCCAATTTTAATCAGGCTCTGATAGTGGAATTGGGGAGGGGGGAAGAAAAGAGCACTTGACATAGATAAATGGTGTTGTTGTTTTTTTTGAAAAGAAAAAAAAACATAAAATTGACCAAATAAATCTAGTCATGAATCAGGCCATATGATGATAGATAATTCAGAGCTGGAGGCTAAGAACAGGCCAGTGTTAATCTGTTTTATCAAAAAGGCACAGGCCAAGAAGAGTATAGTAGAAAATAGCCAAAGCAAGAGAACTGAGGGGGCCTTCTGGGGTTTGAGGGACACACCCAGGGTGAAGAGTGAGTGAGGCAGTATGTAATACCTCCGTGTTGCTGCTCCACAGAAAAGCCACCTCAAATGAGGCCCTCCACCCCACCAGCTTACTGGAATCTGTATTGTACAAAATATAAGATTCTTTTTCTTGAAGGTATTAAAGTGTCAACACAAAGTTTGCATAGCTTGTTCAGTCTTCTTTTTCTTCTTCTTTTCCTTTAATTTCCAGAGGATCATAAAAGAACTTTTAAACACAACTTACATGGAGACAATGGAATTTGAAATATTTTAGCTTATTTATAAATGATAATATTATCAACAGAACTTAAACTGGAAATATTCATTTTTCCAGAGGCTGTCAAGCTTTTGAAACAAAGATTTCTTTGCCATAAAACTAGCCCTTCCATCGTCTCCCTTGGAGGGAGGCACCTGTCCCCAAGAACTTGGTCAACAGCAACCAGCCTTTTTCAAAATGCACTGGCCCACCTGTCATGATCGACCAACAGGTGGATGAGGAAGAAAACATCAGTGGGGCTAAACTTCAGGGGCTATGATGGGGGAGCACCTCCAGTAATTTTGAGCTTCAAATCTCCACAGCTGCGGAGCACACATTAGACTTAAGAAGTGTGGCGGAATTCCAGGAAGGGACCATGCAGACCTGGGGAAGTCTGTCCACATTAATTAATTTATCAAGTATCTAATCAATATTTATTAAACATCTCCTATATGCGAGGTGTATGCTAGGCTCTAAAGATTTGAAGCTTCCGGTCTACGAGGGGTAGGTGGGGAGACATTAACTAAACAATCACATAAATTTAGTTTTTCAAAATGTGATAAGTGCAAATAAGGAGGAATAGAGAGTGCTCTGTGTGTATAAAAGGGGAGCGTAACTTATTAAAGTTTGATCTAAGACCAATTTAGTGGGTTGTGACCAGCATTTATAAAAATACAATGGAACAGAAAAGAATAAAAAACGTCAATGTGCATTGGAAACAGTACAAGTGGAATATCGTTTCTTGAAATTTTCATTTCTGTGTGTGCGCGCCCATATGCACTAGAAAGAGAGAGAGAGGGAGAGAGAGGGAGAACTAAATTACAACATAAAGTGTATTGCCTTCGTAGATTCTGGCAAAGAAACTTTGAAAGCTAATATTGAAGACCCAGTTAAGATTGTGAGTAGCAGGTACCACAGACTGTCTTTAAGGATGTCTTTAAGGATGGATGACAGAGCTGCGGAGAGAAAGGGCGATTGTGGGCCTAAGGGTCCCTTTCATTGACATATTCTTCTCGAGGGTGGGGTGGGAAACACATTTGATGTCAGAGTCATCAGGATTTGGGCAATGAGATATACAGAACAACCCCACCCCACCCCCACCCACTCCATTCATCTGGAGCCACCTGAGGCCTCAGGGGAAAGTGTAGGGAAGAAGGACACAGCGCTTGTCCAAATTGGGGAACCCTGGGAATCTTAACATTAAAAAAAAGTGCCAACCAATAAATATTAAACTGTCAGGGGGCCAATCAGATCTTTCTTGTTTGTTTCTGAAACTCTAATTTCATTGGTAGTAGAGACTAGAACCCAAGTCTAATCACCAGGCGGAGCCTCTTTCTTTACACTGTGATGTCTTCCCTCAGTGACTTTCCATCGTGGGTTTGCAGTGTGGTTCATAACGTCAGTAGCACTCAGGGGTGGAAAGGTACAGTGGTTTGAAGGGGCCAGATGTGAATGGAAATGTATGTTACACTGAAGCATAGAGAGATCACCTCTCAACATCCCAAACATTCTCTCCTCCATCGGAAAATCAAGTTTCATGCATTATACCATCGAGTTACTTAAGCCCCTGAAAGCTGGACAGTGTTTTTAGTGGATTGTTTCTAGTTTTGACAGTGTGGTGGGGGAATAAAAGTTACAATTGTTAGTTTGAAAATGCATCTTTGTTCCTAGCTAATTTCAGAGAAAAATTAAGTCCGTTTTGGCCCACTCCCATGAAAAGATAGAAAAAAACACACCCATAAAATCATATTTGAGCTGTGAAGAGATACTACCATAGGATTTTTAGGTGCTGTAAGGCTACCTCTGGTTGTGTTTAAAATGGACACGGGCCATCTCTCTTGAAAATGAATCCTCTGACTTGTCTGAGGCAAAACTAAACATATTACGGCATATGGAAAAAACAAGCTCAACAAATTCCATGGCAAGGCCATGATAAAAACTTATTTCAGCAAGAGAGTTGGCATACAGGCAGCTATAGTTGGCAATAACAGGTGGTTAAGAGCTTGAGCTGGTCTCAGCTAGACCTGGTTTCCACCACAGCTCTACCATTCACACATCTTTGGGTAAACTGCATAGCCTTGGTCAGTGTCGGTTTCCAAATCCACACCCTTGGGATAATAAGACCACCCTCAATCTTTTAGGCTGTTATGAGACTTATACAAAATAATGCATCTGAAGGACATAGTAAGTGCTCAATAAATGCAAGAATTAATTATTGAAAATAATTATTAGTGATCACATTGTGGTCACTTTTCTCCTGCCATGACAAGAAATATACCACTGGTTTTTCAGTTTCTCCTTATTTGTATTAGTCTTCCCCTGTCAATGAAGACAAATTATACAGTTGATCTTTCCACTTCTTCTCAATAAAACAGAATTTTGAAAAAGGTCACAGTCAACTTGCTGTCATTTTGATAGGCTGAGGTCCCAAATTGCTTGTCAAGGATAGTCTGGCGCCTGGCAGTCATCCCTTTGAGTGGCTCTAGTAGGCGAAGGATTTAGAAAAGGACAGACCAAGTGATGTTAGCAAATAAGCCTGTCTCAAAGAAACTGAGACCCAGAGAGATGAAATGTATGATTCTTCTAAGGTTCTTCAGGTTGTATGGCAACCCAAGATAGCTGTGTTTGAGAAGAGGTGAAGGAAAACCTGAATCATCACAACTACTTGATGGGAAGGCTCAAGCTGTGCTTCTCTGAGAGCAGCAGCTGCTATTCAACAAAATAAAACACTTTTTAAAAAAATTTACCTACACCTTCCCTTACTGCAGAATAAAAATTTACTAATTTCTTAATCTCAAATGTAAATTAAATGAGTTGCCGTAACCGGTTTGGCTCAGTGGATAGAGCGTTGGCCTGCGGACTGAAAGGTCCCGGGTTCGATTCCGGTCAAGGACATGTACCTTGGTTGCAGGCACATCTCCAGTAGGGAGTGTGCAGGAGGCAGCTGATCGATGTTTCTCTCTCATCGATGTTTCTAACTCTCTATCTCTCTCCCTTCCTCTCTGTAAAAAATCAATAAAATATATTTTAAAAAAAAAAAGAAAAAGAAAATTAAGTGAGTTATCAGCTGTTAAAGTGTGTGTACTTTTGGGGGGAACATCCTGATTAACTTTAGGTCAAAGAACCAAAAATAATTTTTATTTAAAAATTTTTTGCTATGTGCACTTCTGACTTTCTGTAATTCCCTATATAGCTTTTGTAATAAGAAGTCATTTTTCATTTTAGGAAAAGATAGGAAACACGTCTGTAGGTCTTCAATCTATAACTCTAGTTGCTATTCTTTAGGATGAATTGCTTATTTTCCTCAACGGCTCCACTTCTTCAACATTTCATTTCTTTCCCATCTCTCATATAAACATTCCTGAGATCACCTGGCATGCATTACCTAAGTGGCTTTACCAAGTTTCCTCTGTAGTCTTTCAGAACTGCCAGAAGTTTCCATAAAAGTTATTTTTTGGAAAAGGTAATGGTGTGTCTGTCATCTCTTTCAGTAACAGAAAATGTGAGGTCATGGGGAAATTTAAAGTCCAAATATCCCTTTTGCCTTTACATCTCCTTCCTTACAAGTTTACCATTAAGTGTGTGCAGTGTGCATGTGTGTGTGTGTGGGTGCATGTATGTGTGTGCTGTATGGAGACTGGCTTTGCAAATGAGTTACAACCTTATTTTATGTTGTTGTGGTGGCTGTTTTTTTTTTTAATTGTTAAAATATTTTTATTGATTTCGGAGAGGAAGGGAGAGGGAGAGAGAGACACTGAAACATCAATGATGAGAGAATATTATTGATTGGCTGCCCCCTGCACAACCCTTACTGGATCGAGTCTGCGGCCTGTGCATGTGCCCTTGACCAGAACCAAACCCAGGACCCTTCAGTCTGCAGGCAGATGCTCTGTCCACTGAGCCAAACCGGCTAGGGCTGTTTGTTGTTATTGTTTTAACATTTCTTCATCTCTAATTTCAGGTGGATTCATCTTGCCCTTTTTTAGTTTTACTTTTCTGAGCATCTACCAAGAGTGAGACCATGTGCCAGGTGTATGACATGTCACCGCATTGACTAATCGCACATTAAATATGGCACTTATTTCCATTTCATAGTCGTTTCCTTAATATGTGTGTGATGCTCTTTGGTTTATGTAGCATTTTCAGAGATAATATTTCATTTGACCCTGTGATGTTGGTATTGTTATTATTTCTGGTTTACAGATGAGAAAGGAAATTAAATAATTTGCATAAGATGTTCCCATTGAGAATCAGTGAGCGGAGTTGGGACAGGAGTCCGACTTGTTTGCCTCCTCAAACTCCAACTTGAATGTCTACACGGTTTTCTCTCTGCAGTGAGGGCTTTGTGAGTTGTTACTATCACAACTGTTAACATGAATAAGGCTGACTGATTTCACAGATTATTAAAATGATTAAAAGGCAAATTAAACAGGAGGATTCAACAGACCCAAAGTGAAGCAGTCACAAAAGGGAAGTGACTCAACTGCTCAGCAAAACTGTCCTGACATGGAGAGGAGGGCTGTACACCATTACTCCGCAAGTGGGAGTTTTAGAATGCTTCTTTCTCTTACACCAGAAATACCTTGTTTCCTGCCAAATAAAATATTAATTCTAAGTTAATCATTCAAACTCAGTTTAAGATATCTTAATCTTGTGGTTTTTCCTGAAATATTTTAAAGCTGATTGATCTAAAAAAAAAAATAAAAAAATAAATAGCTAAGCACTCTGGCTCGTATCCATCTGTGGGATTTCTAGAAAGTGTTCAGTTGCACACGACACTTCTGGTGTCCTTGACTATGATTTTAAATTGTTTTTCTACTATATTATTCTCACTGTCTCCTCAAATCTCAGGTGCTTCAGCCATATGATTTGGGTTTTGCTTCCTTTGTAGCCTCCACACCCATCTCCCTGTGACTTAGACCACATGGTTGCTATCTGTCTGCCAACAGCACAGCAGACCAGGCCGACACATATGTTGATTGGCTCTTCCTTTGGGACTGGGATCCTGTGGCACTGATGGCTAGCTGACTCCCAAAGGTTCATGCTCCCCTTTCACAGTGAGGAGTTGTCAATGTAAAGTGACTGCCAGACTAGAACTATATTCCCCAGCCCTCCTTGTGTGTTAGACCTTGTAAGTGATCCTCGTCGATGGAATGTGACTGGAAGTGATGTGTACCAATTTTGAGTTGAATCGGTTACTGCACCCAACAGAGAAAGGTGATCCTTCTAAGACAGCCCAGAGTACATATCTTCCTGATGGGTTGGTGTTTCTGCCTCTCGCCTCCTCTCTCTTCTACTCACTCTACTGCCAGAATAACCTGAAACTCACAAGATGACACAGCCATAAGGTGGAAGCAACCTGGGTCCCTTAGTCACTGCTTGAGGGAGAGCTACCTGACATGCATCAGACTGTAACATGACTATGAAATAAGTTTTATTGGGGGGGGGGGGGTTGTTAATCCACTGAGATTTGAGTATTGCTTGTTACAGTAGATAGTTTACTTGATGAATATTGGACCTATAAGCCCAGATATCCATCCTCATTAGGCCAGGGTCCTGGAATTAGATGAGCTTGAATCTGCTATAATTATTAATGGGGTGGAGGTACCATGATGCCACAATGGAAGTTCTGTCACTAATTCACATCCACAGTAATTGTTGGGAATCACAGCAGTTATAATTAGTTGCCTATCAATAACCATTATCTCCTTCCTTCTAACTTAACCCTTGTTTTGTTGGGGATGGCAATGTGCTGGTCTAATAAAACTGCACTTGCCAACCTCCCTTGTAAGTAGCATTAACACAGATATGACCAATGAGATCTCTCTATCAAATGCCATGTGTGAGTTTCTAGAAAATTTCCTAAAGGGGAGCCAAGTTGGTTGCCATACCTCTTTTGCCTTCCCTCTTCCTCCTGTCTTCAATGTTCTTGCAATGCATAGGGTTTCAGTAGCCCTCCTGTGACTATGAGGATGAGAGCCACATGCTAAGGATAGCAGAATACAAAGACACAAGGTATCTGGGTCTCCAGTGGTAACTTGGGCTATCATACCAAGCCTGGATGGCCAACCACTAGAATTCTTGTTATCTAAGAAAATAAATAAGCCCCTACTTTGTTTACGCCACTGTTTACAAAGAGGTCTGTTCCTCGCAGCAGCTAAAAGCCATCCTGACAGATCCAAAGGTGATCCTTCTAAGACAGCCCAGAGTACATATCTTCCTGATGGGTTGGTGTTTCTGCCTCTCGCCTCCTCTCTCTTCTACTCGCTCTAATTCTTCCCAGCCCAAACTTACACTGGACCACAGCAGTCACTGAATTTCTAAGCCTGTTTGGTAACTCTTGAGGATAAAAAGCTCACTGGCTTTTTTCCTAGTCATTGAATTTAGCCTCAAATCCTGCTCCTGTGAGTGACAGGCACAGCAATTTTCAAGCACTTTCTCTCCTTGATCTTCTCAAACTGCTGCTTCGCCTCTGGACTAGACGGCTCTGCAATCTGGGCTCCATCAATGTAATTATGGGATTTAAGAGAAACCCAAGGAGTTATTAAGATCATTCCTGCCTCCAGGCAGGACTGTGTTTAGCTCTTCCAGACAGATAGCTGTCTTCCATGGGCCAAAAAAAGAGTCTCTCACAGAGTATGACTCACAGGTAACTTTGAAGATGTCAATTTAATCTGTTCTCAGTTTCTCTGCCAGTAAAATGGGTATTTTGACTTTAGCTAGGAATGACAAGACCATTTGCTTAAATATGTGAAGTTTGAAATGGGATATGATTACTTTCTCTGTTGGGTGCAGTAACCGACTCAAATGGCCCAATGTTTTTAGCTCCTCCCATTAACAGTCTGAGACTATCTCCCTACCCTGTGAAGATAGGCTGCCTTGTGACTTGCTTTGACTAATGAATGTGGCAGCAGTTATGTTGTATGAGTTCTAGACTAGGCCTCATGCAGCCTTGCAGCATCCACCTTCATTCTCTTAGAATGTTGCCTCCATCATGTAAGGAATACCAAGCTACACTACTGAGGGACAAGAGACCACATGAAGAGGGACAGCCATACCAAGGCTGGGACATGTGAGTGAGGCCATCTGAGCCTCTCCAGCTTTAGTCAAGCCACCAGGTAATTGCAGCTACATGAATGACCACACACAGCAAGGCCAGCAGAACTACCTCAGTGAGCCCAACCCTAATTGCCACAGAATCAGGAGGAATAATGTTACTGTTGTTTTAAGTCACTAAACTGTGGCAGCAGGGCCTTGCTTCCTCTGAAGGCCCCATCAAAGAATCCTTCCTTGCCTCTTCCACCTTCTGGTGGTTCTTGGTAGGGTGTGCTACTCCCTGGCTTGTGGTGGTACATCAACCATGGCCTCCGTCTTCACGGGCCTCTTCTCTGAGTGTCTCTGTGCCTCTTCTTATATGGATATCAGAGATTGCCTTAAGGGCCCACCCTCATCCAGTATGATCTCATTTTACTGTAATTACATCAGCAAAACCCTATCTCCAAGATAAGATGACATTCACAGGTACCAGGGCTTAGGAGCCTTTTGGAGGGACACAAATCAACCCACAATAGGTAGCTTAAGAGCAAAATGTTGGTACCCTTTCCTATAATTTTTTGTACTTCAAACTTAAGGCGATAGATGTACAGATACTAAAATAGAAAGGGTTATCATGTTCTTAAAGATAATGCAAGAGAGAGTCCAAATATCCTAGGAAGAAAAGTTCTAAATAGGATATTTTACTTATTGTTAGGAGTCTTAATGCTAATGCAAAGTAAAAGGTGTTATACATTAAACAGTATCAGTCATTCTGATGATCCACATGTAAGACATTTTATGAGAATAATAAACAGAGCATACTGTGTCCAGCATCGCATATTCTATCTGTGTAAAACGTCAAAGTCTGGCAGAACCTCCTTGTTACCGCTGTCCCACTTCTTTTCTGCCTCATCCAAACTTTTTAAAGGAGTGGCCTCTACCAGCTTCCTCCATTTCCTCCAAATTGACTCCCTCTGTAACCCTGTGAAATCTGACTTCCTTCCCCACAACTTCACAAAACTGCTGTTTCAGAGGTTCACACTGACCACCGTCAAGGCAAATCCAATGGCTCTTTATTTGTCCTCATAATTTGGCATCTGACCTTTTTAACTGCCTTGTTAGCTTCCTTTTCTAATACTACCTCAGTCAGCCATCTCTTGGCCAAATTCTCCTTGTTTTTGTAGCTCTTTCTTCTTGTACCCACTGGCGATGACTCTTCACCTACGCTCATTTCTTTTCTCTTCCACTATACTTTCCCACTTAGGAAATGTGTCCATTCTTCATTCCCACTCCCAACTTCCTGATGCCTCCCTAATTAATATATATTTTCCATTTTGATTTATCATTCAACCCCTAAACCTATAGCTCAAGCTGCCCAATGAAAATGTTGCATATTTTATGCTCATCTATATTAGTTAGGGTAGACTAGACTCAGTGACGCTGTGTTAACAAATAGTCCCAAAGTCTTAGTGGCTTGTGAAAACGAGCCGCTCCAGAAGGCAGGCTGACAGGTTAGCCTCTGTCTGGAGTACTGCTGGTTGTGTAGAATAGGGAAAAGGTGACATGACAAAGGTCAGGCTAGATCTTAAAGCAGTGATGGTGAACCTATGACACGCGTGTCAGAGGTGACACGCGAACTCATTTTTTTGGTTGATTTTTCTTTGTTAAATGGCATTTAAATATATAAAATAAATATCAAGTCTTTGTTTTACTATGGTTGCAAATATCAAAAAATTTCTATATGTGACATGGCACCAGAGTTAAGTTAGGGTTTTTCAAAATGCTGACACGCCGAGCTCAAAAGGTTCTCCATCACTGTCTTAAAGCTTCACCTTGAAGTGACCACATCACTTTCAACAAGGTGAAAGAAATATCCACTCTCAAAGAGGGACAACAAATATACGTAAATGTGCAGTCTACTATATTCTCTTAAAATAAAAACTCTATAAGAGAAATACAAAATTATCCTCCCAAAACTAACTCTAATTCCTAATTTTTCACAATTTCTCGTTGGCACCATTTTTATCCAATTTCCTCACAATGGCAATTTTGGTGTTATCTCTTTTATAAATATTAGTTTGTTACAAAAACAGTCTTTGAAGAAAATTTGGAAAACTACACACATACTAGTACATATACTTCACATATACCTAGAAACAGAAATCTAAATCAATACTATTATCCAGGTATAACGCTTATAAACATGTGGGCATATGTCCTTATGGTTCCCTCCCTATTATATGTATTATCTCTATAGTGAGATGTGCACATATTCATTTTTTAATTAAAATATCATACTATACATATAGCTGTGGCTGTTTAAAAAATCAAGATGTTTTTCAATATTTTCTTTACCTTCCTTATTTAAAAGCATCAGATGATAATGACTTGCAAATTTAAATAGTCAGCTATGACCTCTCCCCTGAGTCTCAAATTCCTAAACAAAACTACATAGTAGATAATCCCATTTGAATTTCTAACATGCATCTTAGACTTAACCCCTAGAGTGCTGGGGAGCGCGATCACGCTCCTCCTGTCTTTCGCCAAAAGTGCCGGGAGCACTATCAAAGCTTCGAAATGGCGTCCAGTTCTAAGTCTGCTTTTATTAGTGATGATGATATTGCTAAATATGTCAATGTAGCAAAGGTTTCCTTAAGTTTTTGAATATGTAACTTCATTTACTTGCAATTCATAATTTTTTTCCTAAACTGCTGTAAAATCAGCAAAAATGCCTTGGCAATTTTAGCATAGCTCCTAGAATATTGGTTGGCACTCAAAGGGTTAATATGCCCCCAGTTATATTCTTGGTTCACCCAAAAAGCCTGCTCATCCTCCAGTCTTTCCCATCTCTGTTAGAAGCATCAGATCCACCCATCACTCGATCATTGAAGACATCTTGATTTCTCTTTTTCTCTCACTGTCCCTTACCCCATACCCAATCCATCAGTCCAATCTCTAAAATACACTTAGAGTTGACTGCTTCTCTGTTCTCAGCTGGTGTCCTGCCACCATAACCTTTCCCCAGGACACTGCGCCACCTCCCAACTTTACTTCTACTCTTTATTTCTCTACATAGTAACCAGAGAGATCTTTTCAGCACAAAAGTCAATTACAACATGCCTCTGCTCCAAAACCTTCCCAGGGCACTTAGGCGAACATTTCAACTTTCCCCATGATTTACACAGCCTTTCCATGGTTTGGTTTCTGCCTATTTTTCTCTTCATCTCTACCGCTCTCTCCCTCATTCACTATACTTCAGACATATTCATTGGCTCTTTCTTTTCTCCCAACACACCAGACTTTTCCCAGCAGCCCCAGCACTTACTAATTTCCCTGCCTGTCTTGGCCAGAGTTCTCTCCTCAGGAATGCGTTCCTTGGCCATTCTCTCTAAGGTATCCACACAGCCCCTTGAGGCCCTTTTACATTCTCTGCATAGCACTTATTGTATCTGATATTTCCTTGTTTATTTCTTTATTGTGTTCCCACTGGAAAATTACTTCCTTTAGAAAAATAACCTGGTCTGTCTTACAGCTCTATCCTCTGCACTTAGAACACTGCCCTCAATATTCACGAAATGAGCACATGAATAAATATTTAGTTGCTTTTCCGGTCCAGTAGATTCCCTTGGAAGCACTTGTAGACGCAGTCTCCTTTCTTTCCATTCTCCTTACCCCAGCCTAATCTCAGACCTCATCATCTCATATTGGAATGACTGAAGCTCCCTCCTTATCCTTCTTATTCAACCCCCTCCAATCCATCTGCATACTAATAGTTATTCTCCCCATTAGTTCAGTTTATGTCACTCACCTCCTTGCCCTTCAGGACCTGGCTGAAGTCTCACCTCCTCACCCTCCAGGGCTGCTGCAATGTCTTCCCCTCTGAGTTCTGTCAACATTCCTGTTATTAACCCTTACCCAGCCAGAAAACACCATCTCCTGTGTTCTACATCTTTTGCATTTATGTTAACTTGCTTACTCCAGGGCATATACTGGTTTGTTTATGGTTTTGTTTGCCTCTCATAATGCCTAGAGAAAGCCATAGGCAATCAAAAAAGCTACTGCTGAGTTGAATGAAATTATTGAATAGGCAACAAAATACAATAGGTAAACTGGCTACTCCTTCTAAAGGGATACCATCAAAATAGATGGTGAGTCGGAATGAAAGAGTAAAATACTAGGGAGGTGAAGCAAACCAGCCAGACTGTCCTCAGGGAGGTGAAATCTTTTTTGGGAGGTGGGGGGGGGGGAGTTAATCCTCCCTAGAGGATATTTGTTCCCACTGATTTTAGTGGAGGGGAGGAGGGAAGAGGAGAGAGGAGACAGGAAGAGAAACATCAATGTGAGAAAACCACCTCAACTGGTTGATTCCTCCACGTGCCCCAACTGGCGTGGGGAACATGCAACCTAGGTATATGCCCTTGACAGGAATGGAACCCGCTACATGCCGTCCAGGATGGGAGGTGACAATCTTGTTCCCATAGAGAAAAGGTGTTCACTGTTGCCTTGAAACAACATTTAGTTTAAATAGTAGAATAAAGTGCATTTTAGTGGACTTTGAACCTGACTTTTTCTACTAACATAAAGGAGAGTGGACTGTCATTGTAGTGTAAATTACTGCATGAGGACTAGCACCCCTTAAGCAACTCTAGTTTGCCTCCCTAATGAACTCTGAGCCCCAGGTATGCCCTGCCCCCCAGCCATGATCGGAGAATCAGGTGCCTTTGCCGCCCTGGCCAGTGATAGCAGGAAGTAGGGGAGGAGCCAGCGATGGGAGCTGGGCACGGTCGAAGCTGGCAGTCCCAGGAGCTAGGGGTCCCTTGCCTGGGCCTAAAGTGAAGCCCACGATCGCGGCCCGCTGCAGCTGCGGGTCCCCGCTGCCCGGGCTGGACGCCTAGGCCAGAGGCGTTAGGCCTGGGCAGGGGTGGAGCCTGCAACCGCGGGGATCTGGGGGTCCCCTGCCCAGGCCTGACACCTCTGCCGGAGGCCTCAGGCCTGGTCAAGGGGCTGGTCCGGTGATTGGTGATCGGAGGGTGATGAGGGTCAACTCCTCTGGCCGAGGCATCAGGCCTGGGTGGGGGGCGGAGCCAGGGATTGGGGGGATATGATGGTCCCCTTGCCCAGGCCTGAAGCCTGGGTCAGAGGCGTCAGGCTTGGGCGGGGGGTGGAGCAAGTGATCAGAGGGAGATGGGGGTCCCCTGCCCAGGCATGATTCCTGGGCCAGAGGCCTCAGGCCTGGGCGGGGGCCAGAGCCAGTGATGGGGGGAAATGGGGGTCCCCTGTCCAAGCCTGACACCTCTGGTGGAGGCGTCAGGCCTGGGCAAGGGGCCGATCCTGCGATTGGAGGGTGATGGGGGTCAACGCCTGAGGGCTCCCAGTATGTGACAGGGGGCAGGCTGGGCTGAGGGACACTCCCCCCCCCCCCACACACACACACCCAGTGCACGAATTTCGTGCACCGGGCCCCTAGTATGACTATAATGCAAAGAGTGATTGAAAAACATTCCCAGAATGTACACATCTAAATAACTGTTGTTCTCTAGAATTCCACACAAGAAGTGCCAGTTTATTCTGAAAGAGCTGCCTTCCTGAAGTCACTTTTGGAACTCTTCTTTCCAATTGATTTCAGAGCTACTTAAAGAGACATGTAAAATACAGCTTCATTATTTTATAGTCCCATCTTATCTTTAACTCAAACTGATATTACCTAACTTAACTGGCTTGCTTGAATACTAGTCACTATGGCTTATTCCAGAAATCATACAATATTATTTATAGATAGGTACACACACACACACACACACACACACTAAAAGTGCAACTTGGAGATAGCGCTGGCCTCTGAAGATGAGAAGAGAGAATAGGAGTAGTGGGAAGAACAAAGGGTGAATTCAAATTTATCTGTGTTAAAACAAACAAAAACAAACAAACAAAAACAGCCAAAATGGAGTCACTTTTGCTAAGCCATATCACCAAACCAAAAGTTAATGACTAACCTAACTGCAGTTTTAGCCTCTTCCAGGACTGAAATTTTAAACCAATCAGCCTGAAATCTGCTGAGCAATAATAGTGAGGTATTTCGCTGATAAGACTCTGTGCCTTCCCCTAAGAAAAAATGTCCTTGCCTGAAATAATACACTCTTTTAACATCTTAGTCCCACCCTTTCTCTGCCTATAAAAACCTTCCATTTTGTTTATTTTTTAAAATATATATTTATTGATTTCAGAGAGGAAGGGAGAGGGAGAAAGAGATAGAAACATCAATGATGAGACAGAATCATCAATCAGCTGCCTCCTGCACGCCCAGGGACCCAGCCTGCAACCCAGGCATGTGCCCTTGACCAGAATCGAACTGGGACCCTACAGTCCACAGGCTGACGTTCTATCCACTGAACCAAACCAGCCAGGACAAACCTTCCATTTTGTACAGCCCCCCAGAGTGCCCTTCTGTTGCTAGATGGAATGCTGCCTGACTCATAAATCACATAAGAAAGCCAATTATGTCTTCAAATTCACTCGCTTGAATTTTGGTTTTGAACATCCGTAGTGTTCTCTTTTTAAATAAGAATATCTAAATCAAAAGTGACCAAATGTTAACATTTGTTAACTCTGGTCACTGGGCCATCAGCTACTTGCCACATAATTCTCTATATTTTTTACACTTTTCAAGACAAAAAAATTCTCCCCCAAATATTTTATACCATAAAATTTATTTTTAAAGTAACTGTACTCTAGTGGAAGGAGACTTGACCTGAGGTGGTGAATACATAATACAATATACAGATGATGCATTATAGAACTGTACACCTGAAACCTATATAATTTTATTAACCAATGTCACCCTAATAAACTCAATAAAAAGGAATAAAATACAATAATTATACTCCAGTCTCTGAGAGAAATTCTAAATAGGTTTCCAAAAATGTAGTTTTTTTTGGATAATGCCTTAGAATAAGTGGTAGGACCCCTCAAGATGAGCATTTTGAAGGTACAACATCCAGTATGGAGGGCTAGGAGGCAAGGGAAGGCTCCCTCCTTTTTCAGTTGGGTTTGCAGACAAGGCTATGACTTTTTAAAATTTATTTCCTGGGCCTACCACAGTACTTAGAATATAGTAACCCTCACTAGCTGGAGTGAATGAATGAATGAATGAATGAACGAACGAACTATCAAACTAACCAGCCTAGGATTTACAAGCCTACTAACTCATCCATGTGCCAGAAAGTCAAGAGATGGGAGAAAGTAGAAGGGTCAGTTATTTTACAGTTCTGCATTTCTTAATCTATTTCAGTTTAGCCTGAATATCATTAGATAATCTGTCTGCTATTTTCATGTTGGACTTTCAAAGGGAAGAACAATGAATTTTATCCATTGTATGATGGAAATGATAGGAAAACTTCATGAAGTCTTTGAGATTTCTGAGCAGAGTGATACTAATATGTTGTATTAACCCCAAAGCCAATCCCAGAGGAAGATGAATCCAAAGAAATGTGAAAAAAGTCCATCTCTCTATACTCTGATTCAAGGGAAAACACAACAGTGAGTATGCCATCTGGAACCTTATTTTGTAATAGATAGGTATTCTGATTTTCTATTTGCCATTTCATTTAAAAGAGCTAAAGTGTATGCAAAGAAGGGTAGACTGGGCTATACTGTAAAGTAAAATGCAAGAGAAAGTGTGACAACTAGAGTCTAAGACAGAATTTAAAAAGAACTAAGTTGCTAGAACAATCTACCATTATCATTAACCCACCTATTCTATGAACAGACAGAAAGTGAGAGGCAGGGGTTACCACCATCTTTAGCTGTATATAAGGCAAAGGAAAAGGGAGGAATGCATGACTATTTTAATCCCCAAAGAATGACTTCAGAAGTCATACAGGGACCTAGAAGAGAAGTTCAACAGGAAGAGGTCAGACACATTTAAGAGAGGGGGGTCAGAATAAAGATTTAAAAGAATGATAAAACCCAGCAGGGTGTGAATGTAAGGAAATTATCACACTGAAGGCTACTGATGGGCACGTAAATAGAGATAATTTCTGGGAGACACTTTGGCCATGTGTAGCGAAAGCTTGAAAAATGTTTCTCTCTTTTGATCAAGCAATTCCACCCCTAAACTTTTTAAGGAAGTATTTTCACTAACACATAAAGATGTATGCATAAGACTGTTCCATTAAGCGCCATACATTATTATGAAAAATTGGAAACTATCTTAAGGCCCAATAATAGAGAGTTAATTCAATAAGTCATTGCATATCCAATAAAGGCCATTTTATACAACCTCGGTAAATTATAATGTAGATCTACATGGATTGGCACGGCGAGTTATTCATATTTTAAAATAAAAAACAAATCCTAGGGCAACATAAACAATACAATCTTGTAAAAATGGAAGGAGACACATCCAAATGTCAACAGCTGTGGTGGAAATGTTTGCTTACTGTACTCTTCTATTTCTAATGATGAACATGAATGAAAAGAATAAAGGACAGGAGAAGCTCTGGTTCTGCCACAACCATTTCTGTTTTTCTGATCCTGCATTTGGGCTGAACGCAGTGGGACACAATGTAACGGTCTTATACCATATGCTAACTTTACCATTTGTTTGATTTCACCAACCCCCTGCATACAGATGCCTTCATATATACTTGCAGAGATTTCAACCTGTTTTTATTCTGTGTGCCCGCAAACTGTCAATACAGAAAACTGTACCACTACTGTGCAAACTCCAGAAGCACAGGGACCACACTTACCCACACTATAAAAACTCTGTTGTGTTTTCCTGGAGCCTAGAGAACCTTAATGGCTGCTGACTGGTAATAAATTAGATGGAAATTTTGGGGATAGAGATAGCACATTCCTCTTGCTTTAGCCCTTTATTATTGACCAAGATGTGAAGAAGCCGCCAGTTGTTCGCCACCACAATGAACTAAGAGCTCCTGTCTCTTAGCCTTCTCCAGCAAGAAGTCTGAGTATTGTCACATGCCTGCCTTCTCAAGGCCCCTAATAAAAACGATGGAAACATCACCCCATTCCATCACTAGCTCTGTGTGGGGATTGACACAGGAGACCTAGTCCCCTGAGCACTATCACATTATGTCATTTTATCTTCTTTTCCATGTAGAAGTAAACATTAGCGTCACACATACATGTGAATTGTCAGAGCTCAAAATTTCACCCTGGGAAGTTTTGGTTTTTTTTCAATTGCACAAGATGCCTAGAGTTCGAGTGGCTTTCCCAAGAATCTGAGAGAAAATGACTCTGAATGTGTAAGGCCAAATTCTGAGTTCAGTTGCCTGAAGCCTCTACTATTGGTCTTTGGTCTAGAGTAGATCAGACAAATGAAGTAATTCCTGAAAGCACCAACACCCCCCTCTGCCACCACTACTAAAGAACAGCACTGTGCCCAGCCAGCGTGGCTCAGTGGTTGAGCATCGACCTATGAACCAGGAGGTCACGGTTCAATTCCTGGTCAGTCAGGGCACATGCCCAAGTTGTGGGCTCGATCCCCAGTGTGGGGAATGCAGGAGGCAGCTAATCAATAATTCTCTCACATCATTGATGCTTCTATCTCTCTCTCTCCCTTTTCTTTTCTCTCTGAAATCAATAAAATATTTTTTTAAAAAAAGAATAGCACTGTTACACTGCAGACATACATTTATACATATAAGTACATATATATTGCTATGCTTGCATCATCTTTGCAGACAAAAGTAGCAAATACTTCTCGGGAAGATCTCTAGACCTTCAACTTGTTCTGGTTCTTATGTTCAAAATTACTGAGGCTATTTTTTAATGCAATCTGTCTTCTTAGCTCCTTGTATTGATCTTCCATAAATCACTCACTAATATTATGCTTAATATTTTGTTCCTTTTTCACACTGATGAAATAAAGATATATAAAGTTCTTGGCACATAGTAAATACTCAATAAGTGTCAATTTTTTTAATTTTTTTAGATAAAATGAGATGGCAGCATGGTATAGTGGTTAAGGGGGAGGATTCTGGAGCAAGGCTGCCTGCAGTTGAATCGCAGCTCTGCTTGTAATTAGCTATTTGTGACTTTGGGAAAACTTTCATAACTTCTCTGTGCTCAGTTTCTTCACCTGTAAGGTGGAAATAGTACTGTTCCTACTTTATAAGGGGCAAATGAGTTATAATATGTTAAGACTTAGACCAGTACCTGCCATAAAGTAACCATTATATAAGCATAAGCCATTATCATTTATTCTTTCAATCCTGAATGTCCAAAGGGTCATTAATGTTTTTTCTGCATTTTGCACTTTTGTCCTCTTTATCCAAGTTCCTTATTTTATTTTTAATATTTGATCAAGTTCTACATCTATTCTGTGCTTGAAAGAAACAAAAGACTTTGTTTAATGAATTTTCAGAATATTAGTAATATTTTTTATAATCTATGAAACTACTAAATGCCAGTAATAAATAAAGGTATTGATAAGTCTTGGTGCTCACACAAAAACTGTATTATGACATCTAATGCAGCAGTGCCTGAAATCCCAAATGCAAACATTATTATGAATGGCCTACTTCAGATCTAGTTATTGGGCACAGGAAGTCAGTATCAATTAAACTGAAATAAGGACAAGTATATACCATTTATAAGAAATTAAATGTTGTTCTTCCAGCTCAGAAAAAAGTCAATGGTGGGTTTTTTTCTCTCTTATATCTCCCTAAGCTGTGGGTTCTAGAGAAATGGTTAAATGTAACAAGTCATACAATTACTTAGTGCTTAAAACAAAACAAAAGTCTTATATGATGATTTTCAACACATGAAAATTTAGGCTTCATAAGAGCATGAGAGAGCCAGGGCAATCGTGGGGGAATGGGCACTGATGGGCATTCCCAGGTTCCTCCTTCACTTTGGCCCTGCCCCTATACTGGGCAATGCTGCTTGCAAGAAGCCACAGAATTTGAGAACTGTGGGGACATTCTTTTCCTACTGTGAGGTAAGTCTGCTCACTCTTTCTTGAGGTTCTTTACAAATAAAAATTTTAATACATGAGATTTCAACATTTCCTCAATAGGAAGCATATTAATTTTACTCCATAAACATTTTTAGGGGATAGTTTGTATTATTCTGAGTAGAAAGGTGAGAAAACATGAACCCATGTTGAGTGTACTGATGGCCATATTTCAACACTGTCTTACTTTTGTAAGTTGATCTGTTTAAAAAATAATATGTGGGCATGCAAGGGAAAACATTTTCTTTTTCAGCTGTAAAATTGCAAAATATCAGTTAGTTTGTTTAGATATTAAACACTGACCAGAATACAGAACAATTTGCCAATGCTGCTACTGAAATGATTTTTTTTTTAAATTAACTCCCTCTTGCTTTTAAAGGAAATTCTTAAGATACATGGATCAAAATAGCTCATGGCCAATTAAGAGCACAGTTTTGGGAGCAGTTTGTAATCCTAGCTCTACCACTTCTGCTTGTGTGGCCTTGCAAAAACTGCATGGCCTTATGCAACTACATCTCCAAGGTTCATTTTCCTATTCTACCTGAGGCTTCATGTGAATCTTGTAAGATTTTTGTAAGGGTTTAGTGATATAACCCATTAAAAATGTAATGCAGTGTCTGGGGCATGGTGAGTGATCAATAAATAGTGAATTTTAATATTATTTAAATACTAGGTATATCCTTATTAATCCACTCCTTTAAACAATAAGTTATGCCAACCTCCTTAGCACAGCTCTTCGACCCCATACACAAAATGTTTCAAAAGGGAAAAAGAACCCCCAAAATTGGATCACTCAGTCTTTATTGTTGCCTGAGAATTAGGGAAACTTTTATATTTTATTTAACTTGAGCGGGGCTCTTCTTGGTCAGATGGCATCACTCATTCTGTGCCACTGGGTGTGTTTGATATTCTCAGCACAGAGATAGACAGTATATGAGGGAGAACATCCACCCCAAGGCAGATCCAACCAGACACTGGCATCACCATACCCAACCCAAACTGGTCTCTGTATGGAAAGTTCTCCAAGGTCAGCTTTTCTTCCTACCTTTCTTTCTTAGGATCTCAAAAAAGTGATAATAGAGATGATGGTGGCAATGATGAAGTTGATGTAATGCTGATGAGGCTAACTAACATTTATTCTGAACCAGGCACTACAAACACATACTATTTCACTTAATCTTCCGGACAGTAATAAAAGATAGGTACTATGATCATTTGAAATTTAAAGAAACCCAAGTTCAGAGAGGTTAAATAACATATCCATTGTCACGTAGTTAGCTTGTAAGAGAGAGCTCATCTGCAGGTTTGATTCCAGCCAGGCCACACCAATCTCACTGCTATTTCCAAGAATGCCTACAGGATTAGTTCAGGTCCTGCTGCTCTCTCTAGATTAACTTCATCCAGCCCACAGTCTTTTTCTGCCTGAGTCACACTTCCTGACCTCAAATTGACAAGGATGGAGGAACAGCAGCTATGACAAGTGGTACATACATCAGTAACTTCATTTGACCCCCATAATCGCCAAATGAATCGCCCCTCCTGTGAAACATAATGCAGAAAAAAATCCCCATAGGGAGATCGCTGATGTACCTTATACCTTTTGACCTCCAACATCAATATACAGTACGCATTAATAATTAAAATCATTTTAAAGATGAAGAAATAGGTAAGAGAAATGGTTTGCTCACAGCTACACTGCAGGTAGAAATAAAATTGCCTATAAAGCTCAATATGCCCTCTGGAAGTCCTTACTGCCTCTTTTATTCTGGACTTCTAGTTCCTTCTTTCAAACCTCTTCACACACTAGCAGACCATGAATTTCCTATGAAACCAGCCTTTCAAAGGCTCAGCTAAAAGACTAACAAATCCTAGCGCAGTGAGGGCAGTAGAATAATAAGTTGATCCTTCAGGACGAGTTTTATATTATCTTTTAACCAGACAGTCTAGATTTCTCAAGACAAGACAAAAATGTCTCCAAACACTTGTCAGCAGTTTTCAGTGGTGGAAAAACTGCAGTTAAAGCACCTCTGGTGAGAACTTGGAGCCGCAAATGTGCTCGAATTTAGTTGGTACAACAGTGACTATGAATGGGATGGCGAGTATTGGATCCATGTGCTTCGCTGGAGCGCTATAAATGTAAAAATGCCAACCACAGGCCATTCCTTTTGTTTATTTAAATGGAGAATTTTAAAAATTACTTTTTCCACTTCATAGCTCCTTGGGGCCAGGGAATAAAAATAGCCATGTCAGCAGGAGCCAAACTTTTTCTGGAAATATAAAACGAGAGGGGCAAGAGTCCTACTCAGGACAAGTGAAGTCTTGAAACCACTGCCTCAGAGCAAACCTCTCATTTCAGCTACTTCTTCACTCGCCCCTTCACAGAGCAGCGCCTATGTAAGGCGCATTTGGTGAGAAAAGCCGGGACCTGCTACCCCTGCGCCCTTCACACTCCCAGGCCCGCCACCTGTCAGAACCCTGTGAGGGCGGCGCAGGCGGGCGGGGTGGGAGGCGGCCCTGGGCTGCTCTGAGCAGGGACACAGGTGGCCGAGGACCAGCGCGAGGGGTGGGATTCTCGGAGAGGAGCTGGCTGAGCCCGCCGCGCGGGCCAGTGCGCGCTCAGGTGCCCACCACTGCGGCCAAGGGGACCGGCGCTCCGCCGTCTCCGGCGCGCCCCGCCGCGGACGCCCAGGGACTCGGGGGCTGCGGCCCCGGCGCCACCGCGCTCCGCCGGCGGGGCGGGTGCGGCCGCGAGTCGCAGGGCGCATCTTACCTGTTGATCTTGAGCACGAACGCGCGGCGCTCTGCGCTTGGCAGCGTGGCCATGGCGCGCCCGCGGGTCGGCCTCTAGGGTCGAGGGGTGCAGACGGCGGGGACGCGGGGCGCCGCACAGCCCTCGCCGCGCATGCCGAGCGAGTCGCCAGCCTCATCTGTCAGTGGAGGCTGGAAACTTCCGCATTTCCACCTTCGGCGCTGAAATAACCCGTGGGAGGGCCCAACTCCGAGCGGCGGCGGCGGCGGCGGCGAGCCCAGCCACCGGTGCGCAGCCAGGCGGGCGGCGGGCGCGGAGGGTGTGGACACGCCGCGGACGGCCCTCCGGATGCGGCGACCGACGGCGCGCTCTTCCCGATCCCTGACCTCAGGCCGGAGGGAGCGCGGGCGGATGACCCGGCGACCACGGAGCGAGGCCGGAAACTCCATGCGCCCGAACCTGCGAAGCTGCCCGGGCGCGTGGGCACGAGCGGGAACCCGCACCTTCCGCCCGCCCCCCGGAGTTGGCGAATTCGGGAATTCTTTAAGCGAGGCTTTAATAATGGGTCACCCTGTGCCCGGGAGAAGGCAGATTATAAATAAACAAAAAACAACAACACAATGAGTCAGTGGACACTTCCGAACACAAAACAGCTTTTGTAATGATATGCCCATCATGCTTCCTGGGGCTCTTTAAATAAATATGAATAACCCATCCAAGGAATATACATTATAGATTACACACACCGTGGGTGGGTTTCCATGCTTTTCTCGGGGAAACACTGCACGCAGTTTTCCTGTGATTCAAGAAGATGCTGCAGCCCAGTTTACTTAAGTTTCCGACTGAGAAGTCTAGGAGGAAGCCCAGCCCCAAACTCAAGCAAAGTCAGAAAGTCCCAATGCTTAGTGGAGAGGAAAGTCCGTGTTTATTTCAAGTTGCTGGGTGGTGTAAGGTTTGCTGAACTAGAGCTCTCTCTAAGTAATGCCTCTTGTCAACTTGCCCTTAAATAAAACACTCTAGGCAGTGGTTCTCAACCTTCCTAATGCCGCGACCCTTTAATACAGTTCCTCATGTTGTGGTGACCCCCAATTTCATTGTTACACATTGAACATAATTAAAGCATAGTGATTAATCACAAAAACAATATGTAATTATATATGTGTTTTCCGATGGTCTTAAGCGACCCCTGTGAAAGGGTCGTTCAACCCCCAAAGGGGTCGCGACCCACAGGTTGAGAACCGCTGCACTAGAGCAAGCTATTTTGAGTTTGAAGCTGCACTACTGTTCAGCCGTAGGAGCTACTAGCCACATGTGGTTATTGACGGAAGTGGTGGTTAGTCTGAATTGAGATGTGTTGAATGTGAAAATATACACCGAGTTTTGAAGACAGTATTGAAAAATTAATGCAAAATATCCTTGTTAATGATTTTCATGTTGGTCACATGTTAAAATGGCACTTTTCATATATTAGGTAAATAAAATATATTACTAAAATTAATTTCACCTGTTTGTTTTCCCCTCTTTAAAATGTGGCTTGCATTAAAGAAAATTTAAAATTACATCTGTAGCTCACATATGGGGTCACATTATATTCCTATTGGACAGGGCTGGTTTGCAGTTTACAACCTAATGCTAAAATGCCTGAGCACTGAATTCCCTCTGTCATCACCCCTCCTCCCCCCATTCCTGTCTCTGGTTTTGGCTGCCTCAGGTAGTTTAGCCACACTACAGAGCTGGTTAGGTAACTTTTGCTCCCGAATATCAATGCCTTTAAGAATATAAGACAAAGTTTAGTCTAACATTACATGGACATGAAAAGAGGTCCAAAGAAAAGAAAGCCTTTTTTCTTTCAGTTCACCGTGCAGTAAGTCAGCCTTTCAGATGGGCTTCTTTGAATTTCTGAGTGTTTGTGATATACACTTCGATACACAGTGAAAATATACAGATTTCCATACAAACACACAAAGATTTAGAGCTTTCTAAATTCCCCTAAGTATTTTTTACTGCACTGAGATTTATAGGTGTAGGGGAGGAAAAATAATTTTCCTTCTCCCCTTTTACGTTCTTCTGGCTGGACCAATAATCAAATCAATGTGAGACAGATTAATAGGAGAAAAAAATAACCAAATTTATTATATATGCACATATGGGGTTTCCACAAGAATATGGGGCTGGAGGAGAGATGGGGCAGTTGAGGCTCATATGACATATTCCATCTTGAGCTAAGGAGAAAGGGGTTGTGGTTTGGAATTTCAAAGGTCAGAAAGGCAATTTATATGGAGCTGGAAAAGCAAATGTTTGGTAAATAAATGTTTGCTGGGCCATCTTTAACAATGGGACCCAGAGAGGACTTTGGTCAAGGACTTGCTAGGTTCCTCCCTGTCTGTCACATGAGTTCATATTAAACTGTAGTTACCTATGATGATATCTCCCTTTGGGGGGCAGTTCTCCATCTAAATTCTTTTAAGCAGTTGGGGGAAGGTCAAAGGTTTTTCCTGAGTCTTTTCTTTCCAAAAAAATAACCAGCTTAAAATAATCAATATCCCAAAAAGGCATATTTTGGGGTGGCAAATTCTGCCCCCTTCCCCATAAGCAAACATTTAGGTAGAAAAACACTAATACGTCAATTCTATGAGTACTTCTTCAAACTGGGAACAAATAGATGATTCAGAGAAAAAAATTTAAACCAGAGTTTTTAGTTCACTGTATAGTAAGTCAGCCTTTCAGATGGGCTTCTCTGAGTTTCTGAGTGTTTGTGATATACACTTCCATACACAGTGAAAATATACAGGTTTCCATACAAACACACAAAAATATAACGAAAGTACCACAAATTTTGAGAATTTTCAATCAAGAAAATGAGAGAGAGAGAGAGAGAGAGAGAGAGAGAGAGAGAGAGGAGAGAAGGGAGGAATCATAAAATCTCCCATTTTATATCAGTTCATGCTTTATTCTACTTAGTATTTGGTATTCAACTATGAAGTTTAGGCCAGGATTACTATCCTCCATGCCATCATTTCTCTGGTGGTTAAAAATGACTCCACTCTCTCCTCATTGCCCCTCTGTCCAAAGCATATTTCAAAGGCCTCCTTCTTTCCACTTGTGACCTCTCTTGGCCTCCTCTTTGTGTATCTTTGTGTCATTTGATTTTGTCTTCACCTTCACAAGATTCCTCCCTCGATGTCTATGACAGACATTCTATCAATCATCTCAAATTTTCCTCTAGTTTCCCCCGCATCTTCTTTTTCTTACCTCTCTGGAAAGCCAACCTTCTTTACATTGTATCTTACCTATTTTGTTTAACAAATAATTAAATAACACTTACCTTGCCCAAGAGTCAAGGGTTTGATTCTGGTCAAGGGCACATATCTGGGTTGGAGGTTCCATCCCTGGTGTCTCTCTCACCATGGATGTTTCTCTCTTCTCTCTCTCTCTCTCTCTCTCTCTCTCTCTCCCCCCCCCCTCTCCTCTTTCTCCTCCCTTCCACTCTCTCTAAAAATCAATGGAAAGAAGAATATCCTTGAGTGAGGATTAGCAAAAACAAACAAACAAACAAACAAATACAAACACCTTGTACCAGAGCCTGTTCCAAGCTCTTTACCAGCATTAATTAATTAATTAATTAATTAATTACAGCCATTAAGTAACGACATTATCCCTACTTTGCAACTGGGAAAACTGAGGCTCAGAGAGGTTGGCTTGCCCAAGGTCACAACCTGGTAAGAGATAGATTCATTTCCAATCCTGAAGTTTTGCCTATCTCCCAGGTATTTCCACTTGAATATATTTAAATTCCACAGATACAAAACTAAAACTCTCCACCTCTTCTACCCAATTGTAAGCTTGCTATCCCTTCATACTCACCCATTTCTGTTGGCAGGACTATTTCCCTGTTTGTCAGGTTTAAGACTTTGGAGTCATCTCGTGGGGGGAAAGCAGGAAATCTGGTTCTGGCTTCAGCTTTTCACTCCTGGGTGATCCTAGCGAGTCACACCCTGTTTGGATCACAGAGTGCTTGGTCTTAAAATGACACCATCCGTTCACCTCTCTGAACTTTATGATTGTGTCAGCTCTAGCTTCTTCCTCTTCTTTACCCTTCAAATCTAATCACCTACCAAGGCCAGTCATGTATTCTTTATTTTTACAAACATCACTCCTTTATAAATATCACTGTTCTTACCCCTTCCATTCTAGTCAGGCCCTTGTAAATTAATATCTAAATAACAGAAATAAGATTGAAAATGGCCTCCTCGCCTGTACTTTCTCCTTATTTCAATTGAACCTGACTCTACCACTGTATTAATTTTACTAAAATATTTGTTTTATCATGTTTCTTCTCTACTCAGCTAACTTTAGTGGCTTTCCATAGTCTCTACGACCAAGTGTGACCTTCTCCCACTGGCTTATAGTGGCTTCTCCACTGCACGGAACTAGCTCTATCCTGTACCTCCCAGAGGGAAGATCTCCCACTTGTCCCTGGAGGAGGAGTGTTTTTCTTTACTTGGGGCCTCCTCTGCTTATGTCATTCTTTCTGTCATCTTTACCCGACATCCTTCAAGGAATATTTGTCCCCATCCTTCAGAGTTTGACTCAAGTTGGTAAATTCCACCTCTACCTAAAAGGGTATCTCTTTCAGTCTGACAGCACCCTTTAATTATGAAAAAGTGTAGGTGGTCACCAATAAACACAACCTAATGGAATGCAAGGTCTATGGGACTATAGATAAAACTATATCCATGTGTACATCTTGCTTATTCCCCAAACCATTCAAGATCTCCATCAGATTTTATTTAAATTTCACCTTCTGTGACCATCAATTAATATTGCAATGCCCCCTTCCCAAGTCCAGATACTTCCAAACTCCCTTTTCAACTTTGTTTTTTTAAGCAATTATCACTCTCTGACATACTGTATGTTGTTGTTTTTTTAATATATTTTATTGATTTTTTACAGAGAGGAAGGAAGAGGGATAAAGAGTTAGAAACATTGATGAGAGAGAAACATCGATCAGCTGCCTCCTGCACACCTCCCACTGGGGATGTGCCCGCAACCAAGGTACATGCCTTGACTGGAATCGAACCTGGGACCTTTCAGTCCGCAGGCCGACGCTCTATCCACTGGGCAAACCGGTTAGGGCTGTATGTTTTATTTGTTTGTGTGTTTGGTGTCTTTCATGTTTCTAGAATGTAAGTTCCATGGGTGCAGGGATTTTTTTTTTTTTGTATTACTTATTCATTGCTCTATCTCTATTGCCTCAAAAAATACCCATCCCATAGTAGGTTGAGTAAATGAATAACTGCCCCAGTATTGGACACAACAGAAACTCAATAAATTCTTATTAAAGTGAACTTGAATGAGTGGCCAAGTTTCATGTGTCTTTCAGGAGGAAGTAAGAATCTGTTTTATCTTCTCGAGTATTTCAATTGTGCTTTTCTATGAATGCCTTCCAGCTTTTTGTTTGTATTTATCTCTTGCATTGAGAAATGAAACCAGCTCTAGCAAACAGATATCTTTATTGTTGTCTTATAACTGAGGAAAGATACAGAAAGTTCCGTGTGCTGGTATTTAAAGCCAGTCATAGCTCAGACATTAGAATTTGGAGTTCTTCATTTTCTCCACTTCATTTTTTTGTATTATCAGAAGAAGTCTATAAATATGAAAAGAATAAAGATTAAGAAACTTTCCCTTATCAGGTTCAAACAAGGAACTGCAGCATATATAAACCGGAGACAAAGGGACACAGGCAGTACTTTTTTGTTTTATTTTTCCCATTAGTGAGGGAGAGAGCAAACTTTTCCCATTTGGGGACCCCTCCCCAGGGGGTCCCCTTTGGGGACACCTCTGCCCAGATGGAGTTTGTATCTGCTGCCAATAAACTTCTACATTTTTATGAAAGAAAAAAAAAGAAACTTTCCCTTAAAATTATCACGGTGATATATACATATACATGCACATATTATATGGTTTTATATGTACACTTTACTATATATATTAGTATTTTAAATTTAGAATTTAGATTGTATTCTAATGTACAACATTATTTCATATTCAATAGGAATATTTATACCATAGAATTTTATAACTAGAAAGACCTTAAAGTAAGTCACAAATAAATTAATTCTCTCATCATGTTTGTGCCTTTTATTTATTCCCCAAACATTTACTAGGGGTTTACCTTATGTCAAGCTTCTGAACTAAATGACACTAGTGGCAAACAATTAACAATATTTCCTCCGACTTCCTAGAACTCATGGTTTAGGAATGAGCCACACATTATGAAGGATGAAAGAGGCTTGAGTTCTGTGTGTCCATGCAGGAGGTCATTGCCACACAAATTCTGTGAGTGTGAGGAAGCACAGAGAGGAAATGATTTATTCTTGTGGAAGAGGGTGTTGGCAGAAAGACTGACGCTGAGGAAAGAATGACTTGCCAACGAAGTGACATGGGAACTGGGTGTTAAGTAGGCATTGGAGTGTGTTCAAGATGTTTCAGGCAGAAGGAACACTAGATGCAAAGGCAGAGAGCCTGGAGACACCACTGCCTATCGCAGGAATTAAAAGGGAGATGGGAGCTCAGGGGCACAGAGTGAAGTGGCAAGAAATGAAGCTTTGAAAGTGGGCAGGCCTGAGTGTAAGGGTCCTATCAAAGAATTTGGACTTTATCCCACAGGCTATGAAAACGACCGAACGGTGATAGCTGATTCTGTATCTTGGTCATTGTCTCTTGAAATCTACTTCTCGCCACCGGGCAGTCCACAGTAAGGACTGTCCAGTAGGGTACGGGCACAGGGTGGAAAGAGTTATGCCTCCCAAATCTGGCACTACCATCCTTCTCTTCCTCAGCCAACACACTGGATACAAATGAAGAAATAAAAAGTTCTTTACAGGAGGATTTAGGCAATTTCCCCAAAGTCATGTCTCATAGAGAGAGGGGAGGTTTATGAAGGAGACAGTCAGGTGCTGGCCGTCTAGTCTGGTTCCCTCTGCCCTGGCTGAGATGCCCCACGTGGACATGGTCATTGCCTCATTCCTGCCTCCCAACTCCCTTCCTAACTTACCTCAGGCCTGTCTATTTGCCCACTTCCCCATCAGTCTACTTCCCTCTTCATAAAGAAAGAATCAGTTCCCCATGTCTCAGTTTGTTCTTATGTCTGGGCAATTTTCCAGGCATCTGCTAAATGTTGTACTTTCTCCTCTCCCCAGCTTCTGCTGTCTCTGCAGAGGGAAAAGTTGGGCTCTGATCCATGCTTGCTGGGATTTGGTGGTGGGCTTCTATTCCGGGCTACAGTTGACATTCATCATATAGAAAGTGTGGTTAATAGTGGTACCTCTTTCCAGGATTGTTGTAAAGATTAAGTAATGTAACACTCTTATAGTGACATGTAATTTATTCCTGTTGTTATCATTATCTGTGATATCTATTGCAGCGCATTTCTAAAACTCCAAATAAAAATGGCTTTATCTATTAGTTTATTAGCCAAGAAAACCAGAGGAAGGCAGTCCAGGACTAGGTTAGCAACTCAACAATGCTGTCAAGCATCCCGGTTCTTTCCATCTCTCCACTCTGCCATCCTTAGCACGTAGGCCTTTGGTTTTCACTCTTATAACTTCATGGCTATAAGATGGTCCCCATGATCCCAAGCAGGCACAGCACACACCAATACCCCAAGTAGGAAAAAAGAAGTACGTCTAGGCTTTCTCCAGGTGAGGACTGCCTTGCCCAGCAGTCTTCCAGGAAAACATGCCTTTAGAACTCACTGACCAGAAAGAGTGCCATGCCTCCCCTCAGCTGCAAGGGAGGCTGGGAAAGAGCATCTGGAGACAGGAGTGGGTAATCATGTTTGGCTTAGAACTACTGATTCATTCTCTGGAGCTGCCAAAACACAAGAGGGAGAAAGGGGAGAATAGCTGTTGGGTGAGCAGTGAACAGAGGTTGCCATACCACTTTCATTGAGAAGATTCAGTAAGATAGTGTACATAAAGGACAGAGCACACTATTGGATATCAAGTATGATCTTAGAACATGTAGGCTTTGATTATATTATTACTCGACACTGTGTTGCTTTAAAGCTGTATAAATTGATAGAAAGGAGGAGAGACGCAGAGAAACATCCAACTATCTCACACCGATAGTATCCCACGTGCACCGAGATGCAACCGCAGAAAAATATGGCTCAGGAGACTAACCAGACCCCAGGGCCCATGCTGTGTAGTACAGGATGTGGCTTTTATGGGAATCCTAGGACAAACGGAATGTGTTCTGTTTGCTACAAAGAGCATCTCCAGAGGCAGCAGAATAGTGGCAGAATGAGCCCAATGGGGACAGCTAGTGGTTCCAACAGTCCTACCTCAGATTCTGCATCTGTGCAAAGAGCAGACACTAGTTTAAACTACTGTGAGGGTGCTGCTGGCAGCACATCTGAAAAATCAAGAAATGTGCCTGTGGCTGCCTTGCCTGTAACTCAGCAAATGACAGCAACGAGCATTTCAAGAGAGGACAAAATAACTACCCCGAAAACAGAGGTGTCAGAGCCAGCTGTTACTCAGCCCAGTTCATCAGTTTCTCAACCCAGTGCTTCTCAAAGTGAAGAAAAAGCTCCTGAGTTACCCAAACCAAAGAAGAATAGATGTTTCATGTGCAGAAAGAAAGTTGGCCTTACAGGGTTTGACTGCCGATGTGGAAATTTGTTTTGTGGACTTCACCGTTATTCTGACAAGCACAACTGTCCGTATGATTACAAAGCAGAAGCTGCAGCAAAAATCAGAAAAGAGAATCCAGTTGTTGTGGCTGAAAAAATCCAGAAAATATAAATTACTACTTGTGAAGAGACTGAAACTTTGTTTTTATTTTAATATATCGTAGGAAAACATTAAAGAGCAGATGCATGGCCATTTTCCTTTAAAAAAAATAAAGCTGTATAAATTGCTGTGTGTTTTTTACATGTTTACTATTATTGCCTTATAATGGATTCCCCAAAATGGAATTTATTAGGTCAAAAGTTATAAACTCCTGCCAAAAAAAATAAGCCTGATTCTAATCATAAGGAAATAACAGACTAATTTAAATTGAGGAACATTCTACTTAACAACTGTTAATCTTTAAAAACTGTCATTACCCAAAAAGAAAAAGAAAGGCTGAAGAACTGGTATAGATTAAAAGAGAGTAAAAGAGACAGGGCAAGTAAAAGCAATGAAGGATGCTGGAGTGGATTTTGATCAGGAAAAAAATATATTTCAAAGAATATTATTGAGGCAACTGGGAAAAATCTGCATCTTGACTGTGTATTTAATAACAGTATTACATCAAAGTTACACCTCCCAATTTTAATATTTACATCATGGTTACATAAGAGAATATCCTTATTATTAGGAAACACACACTGAAGAATTTAAGCAAAAGAACAGAATGATATAATGTCTGAAACTTACTCTCAGAGAATCACCAATGGTGCTGATAATTATAATAATGATAATATTAATAACATCAAAATAAAATTGTAAATAATAATACATTAATAAAATAATTGGTAAATCTAGATGAACAGTTGCAGAAATTCCTGCTCTGTAACTAAAAAATATTTAAAAGTTAAAGATAAAAAAATTAAAATTACACACATAATTGTAGCTTTTGTTAGTTCATGCAAATTTATAAACCAGGTAGAAGACACTTTTTTGTTGCATCCCTTGTTAGCAAGGAGCATTTTTTTCATTTTTGCAAGTTTGCTAGGCTAAAATTAAAATTTTTAAGTTTATTCGTTAGATGAGTTGAATATTTTCCCATGACAACTCACTATATAGTTGCATTTTTCTTTTGTGTCTATTTATATCTCGTGCTACTGTCTGTTAAAGCCTTGGAGTTTTTCTTATTGATTTGTATTCACCCTTCAAGTAATTTGTTGCCAGTTTGGGGTATCTCTCTTTAAATAAGGAATATACCTAAATACCTTGAGCCATTTGGAGAAGGACAGAAGCTAAACAGGTTTGTAGAGTCTTTTGAAATTTTGTGCACAATCCATGGGGATAATTCTTGCCAGTCCTGTATGGAACCATGCACAGGTGCCACTGCTTTTCTCTTAGTCTTCGATAACACCCCTTAGTTGCAGACATAGTTTTAAGTCTGTGACCAGAATGTCTAACCCAAAAATATTAATTACCTTATCTTTATTGTTTTATTTATTAAATTTATTGGGTGACATTTGTCAACGTGAACATATAGGTTTCAGGTGTGGGTTTCTATGTCACCAGATCTGTATATTGCACCGTGTGCCCACCACCCAAAGTCAAATCTTCTCCTGTCGCCATATATTAGGACCCCCTTCTCCCCTATCCCCTTCCATCTGGCAGTCACCACATTGCTACTTGTGTTCACAAGTTTCAGTTTTATATCCCACATATGAGTGAAATCATTTGTTCTTAGCTTTTTCTGAACACCTTCCTTATCTTTAAAGGCAGATCTTCCCATAGCTGGGGTGTGCTTCAGACTGGTAGCCTGCAATGGCCAAAAAAAGAAAGGAGGCATGGTTGTTTCCCCCTCTCCACTGTGTGCCACTTCTCTTTTCTTTTCCCACCCAGCTGGTTAGCCAGTTTCTGCCTCTTGGGTTGGAGGAATGGTAAGAGATGAGGAAGTTCTCACAGAACTGGCACTGCTGTAAGCTGGCTTTGTACTTTCTGGGTCCTTTGGAAGGTTGTTTCCTGGAGACTTCCTATCGGTCATTTCACCTGGTTCATACATCTCTATTCCTATTGTTCACTTGTGTTCGTTTGCAGCCCCTCTCCAGTGTCCCGCTGTGAGGGTTCTCCACCCTCTAAGGGACCCGACTGGACAGGATTTCTCCCATGTGGTGCACATATGATCCATTAAAAATATCCAGAAATGCCTTGGCCTGACAACCCTGGCGGATCCCAACACAACCTCTGCCTTGGTGCCCTAGGCTGCTTTAACATCCTTGGTCAAGAGTCATCCTTGTGTTTTCCAGCTGCAGGAAAATTGTCTGTGAAGGTGTCTTAGGAGCCTTGGAAGGAAGTGGCAGCCCTCCCTCATTTACTCCCACCGCCGCCACAACCACAGGCAGAAATGGGAACTCTCTTTGGCAAAATCCTTTCCAACAACATCTCTTAAAAAATTGTGTGGGATCCAAGAATTATGGAAGTGGTTCTCCGTGTTTCCTTGGTAAATTTTGCATATGGTGATCTGGTTTTAGAATATATTTGTTGCATTTGGTGATCCCAGTGAAACATATTTCAATATACTGTTTCCCTAGTTTTCATACCTGCCATTTTAGCCACATTTTGGGAGGCCATAGTTCAGGGCATTCGTTTCCCTAGATTAGAAGCTCTGGAGACAGGAGTAAATTACTGGATGCTTATTTTATTAGTAATTTTTCCAATGTATAACATACATAGAGATAAGTACACAATGGTAAATGTAGCTTGATGAACTTACCAAAGTAAATACACCAAAGTACAAATGCCCAGATGAAGAAAGAGAACATTACCAGCTTCCAGAAGCCCCCATCACATTCTTTCCCAGTTGAGTTCTTTCCAGGGCAACTAATATCCTGACTATTAACACCATAGATCAGTTTTATCTGCCTTTAAAGTCTATATAAGTAGAATCATTTCTGTCTGGCCAACATGATGTTTGTGAAATTCATCCATATTGTTGCCTTAAATTGGAGACCATTCATTCTCACTACAGTGTGGCCATGGTGTCAACATATCTGGACAGTTAATGTTTGACCAATGAATCGCTTTCCTCAAAGGTAGTTCAAAGTTTGACTGTGGCTTCCCCAGACCTTGTTTGATTCCAACTTGAATTCCAAGAGGAGGACTCTTAAGTCCCTCTGATGACCTGCATTGGGTATCAGGACAAAGCAGTTGAATTATTTGTGATTTAAAAACCCACAACTATGTAGAAAGTTAGGCTCTTTCAGGGAAAGTTTGTTATACCTCCCCATTCTTTACATTTTATCCCATCAATTTGCTCTTTTAATTTGGCTGACTTATAGTCATAAAATGTAAACACACACACACACACACACACACACGCATCTTCTGAGAAACATTTTGCATAAATTCTGGCAACAGATTGCATCTCGACCATCGACATACCATCCAGACTGAAGAAGATCTGAAAACTTCGGAACCACGTGAGCCATGGCCACGGCTGCGTCAGTAAGCACTTAAAGCACCTGGGGCTGAGGTAATGCTGGTGGCCTGCATCATCACAGGATCAACTTTGACAAACATCACCCAGGTTATTTTGGGAAAGTTGGTGTGAGGCATCGCCTCTTAAAGAGAAACCAGAGCTTCTGCCCAACTGTCAACCTTGATAAACAGTGTATGTACCTTGGTCAGTGAGCAGACGTAAATGCTGCCAAAAACAAGACTGGAGCTGCTCCTTCCATTGATGTGATGTAATCGAACTACTACAAAGTTCTGGGGAAGGGAAAGCAGCCTGCCATTGTGAAAGCCAAGTTCTTCAGCAGAAGAGTTGAGGAGAAGATTAAGGGTGTTGTCGGGACCTGTATCCTAGTAGCTTGAAGCTACATGGAGGGAAGTTCATTAAAATGTCCACAAGTAAAAAATTCTGGTAACAGTTGTACGATTTTCTATCTCCTCAGAAATTATAATAAATTTTATCACATAAGCCGCAAGAAAAATTGCAACAGACCCATTTACAGTAACAACTGAAGATCAAAAATACTTTTCAGAATACATCTTGCATTGTAGTTTATAATTATACTAGAGGCCCGGTGCACAAAAATTTGTGCACTCGGGAGGGAGGGGGGTCCCTCAGCCTGGCCTGTGCCCTCTCGCCTGGGACCCTTCGGGAGATAATGCCCTGCTGGCTTAGGCCTGCTCCTGGGTGGCAGAGGGCAGGCCCAATCCCTAGGTGCAGCCCCTGGTCGGGCTCAGAGCAGGGCCGATTGGGGAGTTGGGGGGCCGCCCCCTGTCATGCACAGGGCAGGGCCGATTGGGGGGTTGGGGCACCGCCCCTTGTCACACTCAAGGCAGGGTCAATGGGGAGGTTGTGGCGCCACCCCCTGTCATACACAGAGCAGGGCCAATCCAGGGGTTGAGGAGCTCCCCCCTGTCACTCAGAGAGTAGGGCCTATAGGGGAGTTGGGGCATCGCCCCCTGTCACACACAGAGCAGGGCGGATCAGGGGGTTGGGACGCCACCACTCTCACACTCAGGGCAGGGCCGATGGGGAGGTTATGGTTCTACCCCATCACACACAGAGCAGGGCCCATGGTGGGGGGGGCGGGGGAGGGTTGGGGCACCACACCCTGTCACACACAGAGCCGCAGGGCGATCAGAGGTTGGGGAGCTCCCCCGTATCAGGCACAGAGCAGGGCGGATAGGGAGGTTGTGGCCCCACCCTCTGTCACACACAGAGCCGCAGGGCGATCAGGGGGTTGGGGCGCTGCCCCCTGTCACGCTGATCCCGGTGCCGGGAGGCCTCTCGGCTCCGCTGATCCCGGTGTTGGGAGGCATATTACCCTTTTACTATATAGGATAGAGGCCTGGTGCATGGGTGGGGCTGGCTGGTTTGCCCTGAAGGGTGTCCTGGATCAGGGTGGGGGTCCCCACTGGGGTGCCTGGCCAGTCTGGGTGAGGGGCTGAGGGCTGTTTTCAGGCTGGCGGGTGACGGAAGCTCCCAACCCCTCCTTTTTTTCTTTTCTTTTTTTTTAATTCTGGGCCAGCTTTACCTCTGAGGCTCCAGCTCTTAGGCCTCCGCTGCTGAAAGTAGGTAATCGAAACAATGTATAACTCCAGCTCTGACTCCAGCTCTGAGATCCCAGCTCGCTGAAAGCTGGTTTCTGGGGTTTTTTTTTTAGCTTCTATATTTGTTAAAATGTTTCAAACTGCCAGCTCAGAGGCCTGCAAGGCAGGTGGGGAACGTTGGTGTCATCCGTCACTGAAGCAAGCAAGCCTCATGTTAGTTTCAAGCTGCCTGGCTGCTGGCCGCCATCTTGGCTGACAGTTAATTTGCATATCTCCCTGATTAGCCAATGGGAAGGGTAGCAGTCGTACGCCAATTACCATGTTTCTCTTTTATTAGATTAGATTAGATTAGATAATTAAAATGAAAGACTTCTGAGCATGAAAGATTTTTATCTGAGGCTTTAGATGACCTTTTAACTTATATTTACATAAAAATTCACATTTTAAAATTCCACAGTGAAATTAATAAGTATTTTGAAAACTTGTCAGAGTTTACTTCATAGATTGAAATCCACGCTACAGTTTAAAGTGTTGGAGTTAAAATATTATCTATGTTCCTAATAATAAATGAAAAGCACCAAAGACTTGTCTTTTATGAAATCCTGCTTGAAAATACATTAAAATATCAATAGAACATTATTTTAAATGATAAAATCTTTTCATTCAGATTGAGGTATATGTATAATTTTATTCACTTATTCATTCATTCAAAAAATATTTATTGAGCCCCTGCTATGTGCCAGGCTATAGATATGTCACATGAATAAGTTGAACATTGCTGCTGCCTCAGGAGCTTACAGTTTACTGTAGTTGAGAGATGGATGAATAAAAAGATAATTTCTAGAAGGCTAATCCCTGCCTCTGCATGTGCTATAGGATTCTGTATCTGCTATAGAATTCTCTATGTGCTCTAAGAGCACATAAAAGGCACCAAATCAACTTTTGGGAGGTTGTGAAATCCTTTCCCCAAGGAAGTTATGCCTAAGGTGGATGAGAAGGTAGCCAGGTAGAGGGCAGAAGGGAGGGTGGTTTAGACATTTGCAAAGGCTAAAGCAACTGGATGCCATTCACTGACATAGGGCATATAGTACTGGAATTGGATTGGAAGGGAACTAGTTACTAGTACCTGAGCTGGACACATGAAAATGAACACTCAAGAAGCCCAGAGAGAAATAGTCATTAAGACAGCATAGTGGAGTGGAAAGGGCTTGAGAGTCAGGTCTACTTGAATGCAAACCCTAGCTTCACCATTTAATTGATATGCAAAGTTGAACAAATTCTTTAACTTTTCAGAGCCTCAGTTTCCCATTTTACAAAATAAGGATAATAACATGAACATTATAGGGTGTAGGGAGGGCTAAATGGGATAATGCATGTAATGGTGCCTAGTCCAATGCCTAGCACATACTGAGCACTCAAAAATAGGGACTTTGTTATTTCAGAAGGAAATAAAAGATGGGGAAGGATTAGTGTTCAAAGACGAATGCCAGTTACAAGATCCCTACGGCTGTAGTTAAAGCTACCAGCAATAGAGTTTCCTTTTCAATTGACAAGTGAACCATAAAAGTGAATGAACTTGTAGTTGTTCAGATAAAAGAAGAGTCAGAGTTGTAATTTCTGTTCCATGGATAGAACTGTTGAGCAGATACACTGAGTGGGGGAATGGCCAGTAGGAAAATTGTAAAGCAGGCCTGTTTGTCTTCAAACACTCCTGAACCAGCTTTTATTTACCTTGTAAAAATGCAAAATTGACTTCTGAGGAGGGGTAATCAACTGAACATACAGGGTAGGGCAAAAGCAGATCTATAGTCATGAGTACTCGAAACAGTTTATTCTTGTATTATTAATTATTACTCATTGTATTACTCTCCATAGACACAACTGTAAATATACCTTTGCCCTACTCTGTATGCATTTACTTTGGCTTTCTCCTGAGACCTAATAAAATGACAGTAAATGAATTGTTCTTTAAGGTAGAAGTACACAATAAAAATGAGATTAGGAGGAAAGACAAGAACATGTTGGAATTTAGAAGCCATATAGACAAGAGGTATCTTACTTAGCAAACCTGAGAAAGGTGATCCCTGATGCATCACAGGCCTCCCAAAAGCTTGGATTAAAAATGAGAGGACTGATTTGTAAGTCTGTTTAAGGAGTGGTTAGGATCCTAGCTCCCTATCCAACCCTGTATGGCCAGATAGCTGTCCTTCTCCCAGCTTGGCAGAGGGTAGATTAGGAAAAATATAGAAAAATCACTTTGGGGGGAACACTTGACATATTTGGGGATGGGATTCAGTAACAGAAAGGGGTGGTTTCAGTGAACATTTATGGAACCACTTATACCCCAATAAAACCCAAGTCTTTTACCTCCATTATAATTCCATTGCCCTGAAGATTAGAATGTTCTGACCTCCTGGGGAGGAAAGACATAAAAGCTACTGACATCAAGAGAGTCCCAGCTAAATTACCCAGCTAGGTGTCTGACCCAAGACCACAGCCAGCAGTCAACAAGGCTCACCGTGGGATCAGAACTTCCAATAGGCTTTTTCTGTACCTCACTCCTAAACGTGAGTAGATGACCAAAGATGAACAGACGTCCATGGAAAACCACCAATATGAAAGGAAGAGACCAAAACAAACCAACAAAGCAACTTGGAAGAAACCAAGACTACGGTAGAATCAGAAGACTATTGATATCCACAGAGGGATAAGAAATGATGTTTCACCCATGAAACTAGAGTGGGGGAGGGAAACAAAGCACTGGACAGGAGGGTAAAAATGAGACACAGCGACCTTAGCGGTGGCTGCCTGCAGGGTCTTCCGTCATGTTATGCAGAGAAGAATGCCTTTGCCAGGCTCTGTTCCAGGCTGCGCACCCAGGCCAATCCGATGGGGCAGGAGAGGCCAGTTCAGGGGCTGCTCCTGCCAGTGGTGGGATTGTAGGGTGAGAGGTCTCCATTGCAGGCACACCAGGAGCGCCCGAGGGCCTGACCCTGCTTTGTCTGGAATGCTGTGGTAGGTCATCTGAAGCCATATCGCCTTTTAAAATGTGTTTTACCACCCTATGGACTTCAGTTTTTTAAAAAAATTGTATCTTTATTGTTGAAAGTATTACATATGTCCCCTCCCCCGCCCCCCCCCCCCCATTGACTCCCTCCAGCCTCCCCCTGTCCACTGTCCCAGGCCTTCACCACCCCATTGTCTGTGTCCATGAGTTATGCATATATGCATACAAGTTCTTTGGCTGATCTCTTCCCACCCACCCACCCACCTACCCACCCCTGCCTTCTCTCTGATTCGACAATCTGTTCCATGCTTCTATGTCTCTGGATCTATTTTGTTCATCAGTTTATTTTGTTCATTTGGTTCCACATATGAGTGAGGTCATATGATACTTGTCTTTTTCTAAATGGCTTATTCCACTTAGCATAATGCTCTCCAGGTCCCTCCATGCACCCTGTGGATTTTAGATATCTTCCCTGATAAGTGTATTATCTCCTGTCCTGATAACCCTGATGTCATCTGAATGTTAGCATGGCAGCCCCAGGCCTGGAGAGCCAGTTGCACAATGCACCGAAGAACCAGTTGTTCCTGCAGCAAGAGCTGCCAGCACGCTCAAAGGCCTACCCCTGTGCTCAGGTGACTGCAGCAATACTGGACAGATATAAGCTGACACTCAACAGCTCGGAACAGACAGGAGACGGATCTTCTACAGGCAGGAGAACCTTTTTACTGCTAAGGGCCATTTGGGTATTTATAACATCATTCTCGGGCCATACAAAATTATCAACTTAAAAATTAGCCTGCTGTATTTGATCAAACAAATGGGCCAGACCAACTTATACGCCGCCCCCATCCCCCCCCTCCCCCGAAGCAGCAAACTAAAAAGTTGTAAAGAACTGGAAGCTCAACGGAAAGTCCAGGAGAAGGAAAACAATGATCTGTTGAAAGAGCTGGAGCAGAAGAACACGTTGGTTGTGGTGCTGGAGAACACCAGCAAGAGTGAGAGAAGTACCTGGAGGTGAAGAGCAGTGAGCTGAGCATTCTTTCCAGTGAGCTTGAGCAGCACCCTGGCACCATCGCCTACCTGACCCCCCAGCTGCATGCCACCAACAGGAAGCTCATCGGAAGTGTGCAGAGATAGAAATAGTGGTGTGTGTTGGGTGAGAGGTGACAAACTGTTAAGTTTTCCTATGTTCAAATCTATGGTTATGTAAAAAAAAAAAAAATCAATCTGTACACATAAGATTAGTGAGCTTGTTTCTGTTTGCTATGGCTCAATTAAAAAAACACACAAACCAACAGTTGTTGATCAAGTTTCAACTTAAATAAGCAAACTCAAATGCCTAGGGAGCCAGGCAAGGAGCTTAAATGAGTGAGTGGCAAACTGAACAACATATACTCTGTTCTTCAACTGGGCTGCCACGACTTAGCTCCAACTATGGAAACATGGGCCCTGTATCACTAGATTTAAGGTTTTTAAGAAAAGCCAGATATATACATTTTTACAGATTAAAATGTCTTGATTTTTAAGATAGTGACAAAACTATACCTGTGGGCTGCCTTTGACCTATATGCTGCCAGTTGCAGCTCTAAAATGATGACGCTTTTTCATGCTCACTTGAAGGATAGAGGATAGACATAATATACTCAAAATTATATTGCCTTGGGTGAGTAGAATTGGCTCTGAATGAAAATAATTTTAAACAACAAATCTAGGAGTGCAGATCTATAAAACTAACATGCCAAAGCAATGCAAGACAAAGAAACAAAACCTCTGGACCTTAACACTTTTCCAAGGCAGGTTGACATGACAAATCAGAATTACTTGGTGCATAAAAGACATCAAAGATTATGCCTTTGACTTTACATATCCAGAGAGAGAATTTAATAGGGATGACTGTTACAAATTTATTGAAGATCTAAAGCACATGCATTGTGCAGGCCCTGCTAATATTTAGAATATCGAAAGTTTATTTTTAATTGATATCTATGAATTACTTACCATTTCTGCTGAGTTCCAGGATGGTCAGTGTCCTGTGTCAAATACCAAGCAATGTTCTATATTTAAGTCTTCTCATTACTAAACTATCTATGCCTGCTCATGTACAGATGAGCAAGGGTAAAAAGTCAATCAAATAAGTAATGAGAGAAAAAAAAATCAGTGTACTGTATAAACAAAGACACAGACTCGTTCAGTGATTGCCCGGGCTGGAGGTAGAGAGGAAAATGACTGTACACAGACACAAAGGACCTTTTGGGATGATGGCAGTGCTCCAAAACTAGATTGTGGCGACTGTTTCATGACCGTACAGATATATTACAACTCTTCAATTGTTCACTTAGCAGCGGTGAACTTTATGCTAGGTAAATAATACCTTAATAAAGCCAGATTTTTAAAAGGAATAACAGACGATCATTTTAGTGGGCTAAGTATGATGAGGAACAAAATATTTACGCAGTCTCAAAGTATCTCCCCTCTAGCTACTTGTTAACTACAATGGGAAAATAGTAACGTTATGGTGGGGAAAACTGGCAGACACCACTTTAACCAAGGGATCAAAATTAACATCACCAGTAAAGGGACTTGTGGGTATCATGTACTCTCTGAAATGATGCAGAGAGAAGGGTAATAACATCAATTTGTGGTATTCCTGCCTAAAACGTCTAATCTGAAAATAATCCCGAGGAAGCATAAGACAAACCCAAGTTGAGGGACATTCTACAAAGTAATTGACCAGTAGTACCCTTCAAAAGTGTCCAAGCCATGACGGACAGATGGGGCAATGGCCCTGATTAAAGTAGATTAAAGAGATGTGACAACTAAGTGCAGTGAGAGGCCCTATACTGGGTCCTGGTCCAGAAAACGACACTAATGGGGCAAGTAGCAAAATTTGAATAAGGTCTATTAACTATACATTAGTTAATAGTATTGTATCCATGTTAATTTCCTGCTTTTGATAATTGTGCTGTGATTGTGTGAGATATTAAAATTAGGGGAAACAGGATGAAGGGTATGTGGGAATTTCTGTACTATTTTTGTAACTTTTGTAAGTTATTTTGAAATAGTTTCAAAATGAAAAGCTAAAAGGAAGTTTTATCTTTCAGTTGGGAAAATGGCAATGGATTGATAAGAAATTAATGGTGAAGTGATGACCAAAATTCTATCCATTGTTCAGAAAGCAATAGGTAAGAAAGTTGATAAACATTTTAAATGAAGAACTAACAATAAATATTATTATATTAACCATTCTCTTTTCCTTTTTTCCCCTCCCAAATGGAATCACACTACATATATCATTCTGCACTTTTCTTTTTCTGTCTAACATTGTCTTTTTAGTGACTCTTGCTTTAGTGAAATAAAACCTAAAATTTTTGATTCTGCTTTGCTTAATATTAAGAGAGACTTATGGGTCACAACATTTGATGCAAACCTTATAAAGATAATCTCATTGACCCAAGAGCTTTCAGAATTCAAAGTACTGTTCTTGTTATTTTTCTGCTCAGTAAAGATAATAAAGTGAATGTTTATATTCTGGTACTACAGAATATTAACCCAAATGGAAATCCAGGTAGGGCAAAAGTCTATGTATGCTCTGTCTTTGTATAATATATTAAATTTTCTCTTCAATGTTTACTGAAAAAGAGCAAGTAGCCATTGTAGCCATTGAGGGGGATCAATGGTTAGCTTTGAAGTTACCCAATCTCCTGGAATGTAACCTTTAACTTATAGCAATGATCAGAAAGCTTATAAACATAAGCTTAAATGTATATGCACACTTTGAATAATTACAAAGGCAATGTTTATTAAAATACATCTCATTTTCAAAATTGAGCTATCAGCTGTTGAAGTGTGTATACATTTTTTGGGACACCCTGTATATAGGATATATTTCTATCAGTAGAATTTCTAGGTTAAAACACATATGCAATTATTATTTTGATAGATATTTTAAAATTTGCCTCCCATAAAAGGTTGCTGATATGTATCAATCTTATTCACTCAAAAGTGTTTATTTCTCATGATTAAAAAATTTTGATGCTTTTGTAACCAATAATATATGAAGATTTTTGAAATTAATATATATTGATTTCAGAGAGGAAAGGAGAGGGAGAGAGAGAAATAGAAATATCATTGTTGAAAGAGAATCATTCATTGGCTGCCTCCTGCACGCCTCCTACTGGGGATCAAGACTGAAACCCAGGTCTCTGCTCTGACTAGGAACTGTGGCCTCCTGGTTCATGGGTCGATGCTCTATCATTGAGCCACACCGGCCAGGCAATACAAAGATTTAAAAAAAAAATAAAAGACAACTATTTCTCCTCTTCCCCCATTGTCCTTCTCATCTATCCTACCTCCCTGCTGTAGCCCATGCTATTACAATGAGGTGTGTCCTTCCAAACATATTGCTCCCACATACATATACTACCATTATACACATACACATATATACATAGTCATACATACGTATATATAATTAGGCAATCTTTTTGTTTAAATTTTTACTGAAATGGAATAATACTACATGTATTACACACAAATTATGTTTTCACCTCATATTTATGTTAAATAAGTACTCATATACATTACTGTTTCTATTATAATTTTCTGCACACATATATATGCATATATATATATTCCAATAGATACAATTTTATTGAAACAAGATTATATCATAAACACATTTTTTGCTATTTCATACATGCTATTTTTAAAGGCTTTTTTTTGTGTGGGAAGGCTTGTTTCTCCCACCTCTTTCCATCTGCCACCCATGTCACCTGTTCTATTTCCTCTCCCTAAAAGGCAAACCTTGTTAACAACTGATTATGCTCTTAAAATTATACATATTTATATAAATACCATTGCTACACATACTTTGTATTTATTAGTGCATAAAAAAGTGTGCTTAACTTTCTGTTGCCATCATCATAACTAGCTTCTGTGATTCACAGCATTTCAGAAACAAAAATGTATGAAGTAAAAAGAACAGTTATGATGTAAAAGTATATAGATAAATATTCTGTCTACTAATAGTTTCTAATAGTGTTACTCAGCGCTTGGAAGTGCTAAGCTATAACTTAAAACTATGATCAAAATGTAATATGTAAGCTCATTTTTCTTCAAGCAGCAACTCAGAAATGAATTTTAATCTGTGCATTGTACACTGCTGTTAAAAACTTGTTAACTGCAATTGAATTGTAAAAGTCCATATGTAAATTTATGCATAGTCAACCCACAATCAAAAACACAACCTTGTAATACAATATAGTACATGCATAGAATTACATTTATTATAAGTAACTCAGAATTGTTGACAACAAATTAATATGACAATTAACTAAATTTTAAACTTAATATTTCACAACGTAGCTAAGCTAATATAGGAGAAGCTAACAACTCTAAAATACCAAGCTGAAATAGGAATAAATTTTATTATCAAAGACTCAAGCTTTAACTTATCATCAGACTATTTTCTTAGGTTTCTTGAGAACCTGTTGAATTTACCCTTTGAACATGTTCAATCTACATGTCTTTTACACAGATATGATGAAACAGCTGTAATATATCTCTATCAAGGAATACCAGGAAGTGATGAAAAGTGGATGATTAGTTCTAAATCTGGTGAGAAGCAAATATGAGCAGCACATGATGGAAGGGAAGAAAGCAAGTTCCAGAACAAAGTGTGCTCCTCCAGAACAAAAGCTACATATGTACACAAATGCATAGAAAAATGTCTGACTCCCATGATGGTGGCAGAGGTTGGTTGGGCAAAAAAACCTTCCGATTAATGTCAATAAATTATTCACAGTCATTATATAATATCAGTGAAGGGGAGTAGATTGAGGGGAATGAAAAAGATCTTTACTTTTTACCCTAGATAGTTTTGTACTGTTCGAATTTTTTCTGATTAGAATACATTCAGGTGTTAGTTATATTATTTTAAAGATGATTAAAGAAATAAAACTATTGATTAGGTTTAGTTTTAGTGGCATAAATAGAAACTTAAGCAATGTAAACTTTTCTTTTCCTCTCCTACAGCTCTACTCCACCTAGCCCCCAGCATGCAGGCTGCTCCAAGGTTCCTTACTCCCCCACCTCTGCATGTGTTTCCCATTCTCAGTAACCAAGAAGCGCCCCAGCCATCACCTCTCCATCTCAGGCAGCAAGATGAAGGAAGAAACAAAGGAAGCAACGTTCCAGGAACTGCCACACAACACTTCTGCATGCATTCCACTAGCCATATCATCCTATATAATAAAAGAGAAACATGCAAATTAACTGTCTCTCTGCTACGCTCAAGCCACGCCCACCAGCCACACCCACCAGACAATCAGGAGCGAGTATGCAAATTAACCCAACTAAGATGGCGGCAGCCACAGAGTTGGAGCGAGCAGGAGGCTTGGGTTCCCCCTGGTGATGGAGGAAGCCTGCCCTGGCTGGCCCTCAGCTCTGCTCAAGGCTACAAAATTTCAATTATAGAAGATAAATAAATCCCAGGAAAAAAAAAAGAAAGAAAGAAAAGAGAGGCTGGGACCTTGGGTTGCCGGGGGGTGTGGCCAGCCTGAAAACGGCCATCAGCCCCTCACCCAGGCTGACCTGGCACCCCAGTGGGGACCCCTACCCTGAAGGCGGTGTGGGCAGCCTGAAAACAGCCCTCAGCCCCTCACCCAGGCTGGCCACACCCCCATGGGGTAAGGGACTCCACTGGGGGGCTTGGCCAGCCTGCAAACAGCCATCAGCCCCTCACCCAGGCTGGCCAGGCACCCCAGTGGAGACCCCCACCCTGAAGGTGGTATGGGCAACCTGAAAACGGCCATCAGCCCCTCACCCAGGCTGGACAGGCACCCCAGCGGGACCCCCACCTGATCTGGGACACCCTTCGGGGCAAACCAGCCAGCCCCCACCCGTGCACCAGGCCTCTATCCTATATAATAAAAGGGTAATATGCAAATTGACCCTAACAGCAGAATGACTGGGAATGACTGGTCACTATAACACACACTGACCACCAGGGGGCAGACGCTCAATGCAGGAGCTGCCCTCTGGTGGTCAGTGCACTCCCACAGAGGGAGCTCTGCTCAGCCACAAGCCAGGCTGATGGCTGCCAGCACAGTGGTGGTGGTGGGAGCCTCTCCCGCCTCCTCAGCAGCGCTAAGGATGTCCAACTGCAGCTTTAGCCTGCTCCCTGCTGGCAAGTGGACATCCCCCGAGGGTTCCTGGGCTCCTGGGCTGCCAGAGGGATGTCTGACTGCCAGCTTAGGACAGATCCCCCGGGGAGCGGGCCTAAGCCAGCAGGTGGACATCCCCCAAGGGGTCCCAGACTGTGAGAGGGCACAGGCCAGGCTGAGGGACCCCCTCCCTGCCCCGAGTTTATATATATACTAGTTTATATATATACTATAGGGCCTCTAGTTTATATATATACTAATATATATATATATATATATATATATATATATATATATATATATACACACTAGAGGCTCAGTGCATGAAATTCATGCAGGGGGGGAGGTCCCTCCTGTGCATGAATTTCATGCATCGGGCTTCTAGTCTACACTAATAAAAGAGAAAAATGGTAATTGGCGTACGACGATACCCTTTTCATTGGCTAATCAGGGCTATATGCAAATTAACTGCCAACTATGATTGGCAGTTAACTGCCAACTAAGATTGGCAGTTAACTGCCAACAAGATGGCGGTTAATTTGCATATGTAGGCACAATGCAGGGAGGCGAAAGGGAAAGCAGGAAGAAGCCCCCTGCCACTGACAGTGATCGGAAACCCAGGGGGGAGCTAAGAGCTGGGGGGCAGGGCAAAGGCGGCCCCAGGGCCGCCTTTGCCCTGCCCCCCAGCCATGATCGGAGAATTAGGCGCCTTTTCCGCCCTGGCCAGTGATAGCAGGAAGTAGGGGTGGAGCCGCGATGGGAGCTTGGCACGGTCGAAGCTGGCAGTCCCAGGAGCTAGGGGTCCCTTGCCTGGGCCTAAAGCGAAGCCCAGGATCGCGGGGCCGCTGCAGCTGCGGGTCCCCACTGCCCGGGCCGACGCCTCAGCCAGAGGCATCCTGCAGAGGCAGGGGCGGAGCCCACGCGATCGCGGCGCCCCCGCTGCCACTGCAGGTCCCCGCTGCCCGGGCCGGACGCCTAGGCCAGAGGCGTCAGGCCTGGGCAAGGGGCCAATCCTGCGATTGGAGGGTGATGGGGGTCAATGCCTGAGGGCTCCCAGTATGTGAGAGGGGGCAGGCTGGGCTGAGGGACACTCCCCGCCACACACACACCCAGTGCACGAATTTCGTGCACCGGGCCCCTAGTTGTTATATAAAAAGGGGGGAAGATAGGTAACATAGTACCTGATTCAGGAAATTTCAAGTTACTATACACAGAAGTTGGAAAGGATTGTTAAAATAAAGTAAAGGTAGTTTGTAGAAGGAGTGGGTGTGCTGAAGGATATTGATGTGAAGGAAGTTCCCTAAGAAAAGATTGTGTCATTGAGGTGGAGATCCGGAAGAGGCTGGGTGGCTTCCACGTATCTGCTGGAACAGCCTACACTGAGATGCCAGGGCAGAAAGGACACTTTAAAATAATGAGAGGAAAGAAAGCAAATCAATCTAAAGAAAGTTCATGAATCTTTCTCCATAAGTGAAACTGTGGTGTCTAATTGAGAGACAGAGCTACGGGCCTCAAAGACACGAGTCTTGAAACCAGGAAGACCTGGCTTTGTTGATAGCACATTTCAGTTAAATGCAACTAAACACTCTTTGAGGGGATGTGGAGGAATAGTAAGAGGAAGGAAAAATGAAAATATTTCATTTTTGTTTCTGTGTCTTTTATTTATACTGAAGAAATCATCAGCAGATGCCTGTGGACTTGAGTTTACACTTCTCAAAAACTATAAAAATTAGAAAGTGAAACTTAAATAAAGCCACAAATGTCACTTTTAAATTTCTATTGACAATAGAAGAGGATATTATTTAAATTGTCTCCTAAACTATTACAACATAAATCATTACACAACTGTTTTTTTAGTTTTGCTCAATGCCCACTCCTTTAGAGTGAATAGTACGCTACTCATTTTGTTTGTTCATTCATTGTGAGATGGACAATTTGGGTGCCTTTAATTTTTGACCATTGGGTAACACTTTTTAAAAAATTATTTATAAGCGACTGGACTGTGAGCTAAGCCTTATTAATAGCTTAAAGTGATGAACTGAAATAATATTACTGGCAACCTTTGAAATGAAAAGCACTGAAATGTATGTATCACACCTGTCAACCTCCTTCACTATTCTGGGGAAAAATATTATTTCATGTCTTTACACTGGCTTTATGTCTTAGCAGAGGACTCTATGATACTTGAATATTGATATATTAGCATAAGTAAAGCAGTCACAAAAAGCCATTGGCTTCTGGCCTTTCATAGATGTTCCCACTAAGTTCGTGTAATGAAAAACAGCAAATTGATCTATTAGTGTTAAGCGTTTGATAAATATTTTATTTGTTTATTTATTTATCACGTATAGCTACAGAAGAGGAACTGAGTTAATTTTGAAACCCTCAGTTTCCTTTTCTCTAAAGCAATAGCTGTTGCTGGCCACTAGTGCGTTCTTTCGTTTGCAGAAAGTTGCAAAATTGAGAGAGAAAAAACAAAACCAAGTTGGCATTATTTTTAGCTCTCCTCTGATTTACATATAGCGACAGTCCTCACTTTTTCTCATGGCAACTGTCATAACTAATCAAAGGAAGAAAACGAGGCAAAGGGGAGGAACGGGGAATTGTGCCAAAGGCAATGGCAGTGTTACTGGCAGGAAGCTGAGCTGAAGGAATCCAGATAGCTTGAGCGTTTCTTGGCCCTGCTCTGCTCCAGTGCAGGAGGGGCTCCTACCGCAGCACAAAAACTCCAGTGCTGCCTAAATCAGGTCTCTCCAAGGCCAGGCATCAGTGCCCTGGGAGAAATAGTATACTAGTAAGCTTTCAGCTTCAAACCTTCCTCCAAATTACTAATATGATGGTGACTCTGGTACCTAACCCTTTAAGGGCAGGGGGTTGCTGCAATGGTGAATGATTTAACCAGTTAAGTTTAAAATAGCAAGGATGACTTATTTTGCAAAATTTCATTTTACTCAGCTTCACGAGGCAGTGTCTATTAGCTTAGATCAGTAGTTGGCATACTACTGCCTCTTTTCGCACACTCTGCAAGCTAACAATGATTTTTACCTTTTTTATTTTTACGTTTTTAATAGGTTGGAAGAAAATTAAAAGAATGATCTTTCATTACAAATGAAAATTATAGTCAATTCAAATTTCAAAGTCTGTGGAAATTTCTTCTCTCTCTTATTGTATAAGTGCCTACATAATACCCTCGAATTTATCTATTGATGTGTAAAGCCTAAAATATTTACTACTTGACCCTTTACAGAAAAAGTTTGCAGATCCCTGGTTTAGAAGAGCATGGAATTTAGTGTCTGGAAGGCCTGGCTTGATTTCCAAAGCTGCCATTTACTGATTATATGACCTTGAGCAAAGTCGTTGTTGCAGTGGTAAGGATTTAGGCCTCAGTTTCCTTGTCTTTAAAATGGGCATACAAACAATGTTCAAGTTGCAGAGTTAAATAAGATAATGCATTTCATTTGCTTAATACAATGCCTATCAGATGGTAAGCGATCCACACCTTATTATTATTGTTGTTGTTTTATCATAAAGCAACTGAGAGTAAGCAAAACTAAGGGAATTTTAAAGTTATATCAGAAACTGTAATAGATTCTACACTATTATACTTAGAAAATTTTAAAACTTATTTTAAAAGGCATTTTGGATTAAATAACAACAACAAAGGCTCACGCAAAATAAAATGGATAAAACTAGTAAGTCCCGTGTTAACAAAGAAGTCAAAACAGTCATACCCAGGGTGAAGAGAAAGCTGAGATTGCAAGCCATGTATCTGAATAAATCCTAACCCTCGCTTCCTCAGTCACATGCTTGCTAAATTCTGTCCAATTACTAGAGTCAGCAAAGAAAATGACAGAATTCCACAAAATTCATAAATAACTTGATGAGGAGTATTATGGAACAGATGAAAGGAAAGATTGTATTAAGCTGTAATCTTTATACTCGTACTTAGGTATGGTTCAACTGGGCAATCATTGTTCAACTGGGCAGTCACCACAAATAGATTCTAAATCAACTCTGCTCAGAAGGCCAGGACTTACAACTTCTGAGGGCAGGACCTGAGGCAGTGCTTCTCTGCAAATTTACACAGGCACCACCACAATTTGATGCACAGACAGACCTTTAACTTTTTTTTAAATAGCAGATTTATTCGGATAAAATTCATAGACCATCTTATACACCTACTTAAGGTAGACAATCCACTGGTTTTTAGTATATTCAGAGTTGTGTTACCATCATCACAATCAATTTTAGAGCATATTCAGTACCCCCAAAATGTACCCATTAGCAGTCACCTTCCTCAGTCCCCCAGTCCCTAGTAATAATGAATCTATTTTTTATTTCTATAGATTTGCCTATTCTGGACATTTCATATAAATGGAATCATACAATAGGTGGTGTGTAAATGCTTTCTTTCACTCAACATAATGCTTTTGAGTTTTACTCACCTTGTAGCAGATATTAGTACTTTATGAATGTTTATTGTGAGATGATTTTCCATTGTATGTATGTATCACATTTTGTTTATCCATTCATTGTGGGTTGGACAATTGGGGTGCCTTTAATGTGTGACCACTGGGTAAAACTTTTTGCTCTGCCTGAGGCTATATACTGTTACAGCAATATTTGCCTGTCACCTTGACTGAGCCAGCCTTTTGGGGCACGGGTTCCTCTTGTTGAGAGAGAAGAGATGTTAATAGGACATTCAGCTGGAGCCATGAAAGGGAATCTGCAAGAATGTGCGTGAGAAATATCTAAGAGAAGGTGGTCAGGGCTGTAACAGCTTCTGTTCATGGAGTCACACAGTGCTGCAGGATCACTAAATGCTGTTCATGGAGCAAAACCTGGAAACAGTTGACAGGAAATGGATAAATTGTTCACTCTGCACAAGAGGTCACAGGGAAAGCTTGGGGTCCACTTCAACCAGCTGTGTCTTGACAGCAGTACTCTTAGAGCCAACCCCACGTCCCTCTGCCATGCCTGGAATGACTTTAATAACCGAGACTTTTTCTTTTGAATTTGTAGCTGCTTATCACTTTCCTTTCCACCCACCCATTTAACAGACCTTACAAAGTTAACAAAAAATAAAAATAAATTGCTGTATAGTTACATAATATTATAGAATATAATATGATGTTGAAGTTGAAAAATATAGCTAACCCCAGGAGTTTATATTTTGTATGACACTCGTTTTACAAAGTGCAAAGACAGAATTAAACAACATATATATATATATATATATATATATATATATATATATACTTAGAAAATATGTTAATTTTGTCTTAACACAAAATACATGTTTTAAATATATATTATAAAATGAAATACATATGATAAATACATGTGATAAAACTAAATATATTTGACATACATGATAAAACTAAAAAGAAAAGAGGGAATAATGAATCACCCATAATCAATTCATGATTGTGTTTACTACCTTAAGGGAGAGGCCAAGGGTTGGAATAGGAGAGGGGCATATAGGTCAGTGTAACTTATTGGTAATGTTCTTGGGTTAGGGGTGAGGGCAAAGGAGTTCATTATAAATATAGGTTGTCCCCAAAAATGTACACACACACTTTAAATAATTATACAGGCCGTGTTTATTAAAATACATTTCATTCTCAAAATTGAGCTATCAGCTGTTAAAATGTGAATACATTTTTGGGAGACATGCTGTATATATCAATGCAAAGGAGGGCTATCCATGGATTAATGATGAGTGTCATGAACCAAAGAATATAGAGAATGAACTCAGGTTACCTAAGATTCAAACAAATAGTGACAAAGAACAACAAATGAAAGTAATTTGTGTACGTTGTAAAAATTTGGATATACATAGAATATATGTAATTATAATAAAGGAAAAGGTTTCACTGGTATTTCGTCAGATATAAATATTATAATTAACATTGTATTGTTATAACCTTCCATTCTTTTCCTTATGAATCAAAAAATTTTTTTAATTGTACTAAGAAAATCATTTAACGTCAAGTTGGTAAAGTCCCTGTGGGAGCTGTTTAGGTCAGGCTACCCACTCCCGGTTCCGACCAGCCTGGCCTCAGCCCCCGTCAGCCATTAGCTATTGAAGCGCAGGCGAACCTGACAGCCCTGCCCGCCGCGCTCAGCTTCCGGGAACACCCTGGGGGCGTGTCTAAGGCGCTGGGCGGTCCTCAGCTCGAGCCCAGGTAAAAGGGGCGGGACTCGGAGGAGCCTGGCGTCGCGGTGCGATGACGTCAACACCGCGCCTGGCGTGGCGTGCCCGGCGTGAGCAGTCGCCGTTCGCCGGGTTGCTCCCGGCTCCCAGAGCTGAGGGAGAGGGGTGCGTGCTGTCGGCCGGCCGAGATGTCACAGGCCTTCGGCGCTGTGGACGAGGACGAGGAGCTGGCGGAGGAGGACTGTCCGGAATTGGTCCCCATTGAGGCGAAGCAAAGCGAGCAGGAGGAAAAGTCTGGCCCCGGCGCTAAGATCCCAGTCACAATTATCACCGGGTATTTAGGTAACTAACCATCCCAGTCAGAGAACCCGTGTATCTTGGGACTCGGGGGGCTCACAGATTTTAGGCATTCCGGCCACCGGCCAGCAGCAGATGCCTCTGGAGGTACGGGCTGGGCCTCTGGCTCCCCGATTCACACTTACCGCGTGAGAGTCAACAGTAACCTCGCATTTTGAAACTAGTTCTGGTTTTGCAGTCTGAAGCCCGGACCCGCCCCCAAACCACGCCCGTGACCTTTAACAGTTACCTTTCTGAAGCTTATCTACCTCATTTGAAAATGCAAACCATACCGGTCACCTGTCGAGTTTCTCTGCAAACTGGGGGCGGAAAGACGTACCTTGTAAGTCTATTGCCATGAAAGGATGTCCTGCCGGTAAAATGCTCCACACTAGGGGCGGGCCTAGTCAGTTCCCCTTCCCCTCAGCCATTCCCGCCATTCCTGGACAGACCACCTCTCTCAAACATTTATTTTTTCCTTTGTGTGAGATCTGTTTTCAATGCACTGTAGGAGAAAGAGTAAGAATAAAAGCTCTGCCCTCCAAGACTTTTTTTTTTGCGCTTTTTAATCGTTTATTTTTATTTTTCAATTAACAGCTGACACACAGTATTATGTTTCAGGTGTGCACCCCAGTGATTAGACATTGGAGACCTTACTAAGTGGTCCTCCCAGCTGACACCATACCCGGTTATCAGGATATGGCTGACTGTAGCCCCTGTTACATCCCCATGACTGTTCTGTAACCACCGATCTCTACTTCTAACTCCCTTCACCCTTTCCACCCATCCTCCCAGCACCCATCTCTATCTATGAGGCTGTTTTTGTCCTGTTTGTTCGTTAGTTTTGTTTGTTTTTTAGGTTCAGTTGTTGATAGGTATTATGTATGTATTGCCATTTTATTGTTCAGATTGTTTGTTTTTTTCCTTCTTCTTAAAAAAGACCCTTTAACATTTCATGTAACATTGGGTTGGCAGTGATGTACTTCTTTGGCTTTTTTCTTGATCGGGAAGCTCATTGTATGTCCCTTGATTCTGAACGATAGCTTTGCTCGGTAGAGTAATCTTTGTTAGAGGTTCTTGCTTTTCGGCACTTTAAATATTTCTTGTCGATCCCTTCTGGCCTGCAGAGTTTCTGATGAGAAATCAGCAGTCGTGTGGGGCCTCCTTTGTAGGTAACCGCTTGTTTCTTGTTGCTCTTAAGAGCCTCTCTTTGTCTTTAACGTTTTGCCTTTTAATTGTGATGTGCCTTGGTGTGGGCCTTGCCTCTTGTTTGGGACTCTCTGGGCTTCCTGAACTTGTGTGTCTGTTTCCTTCACCATATTGGGGAAGTTTTAGGACTTCCATTCAGCGCCGTTTCAGGAGGCGCTGACTGCTGGTTGTTGTGTAGTGTAGTGGTAACTTCCATGTGGCTGTGGGAGGATGTGAGTGCCACATTTACCGACGCTGTTATCTTGACCGGAAGCAGACTGTATTTCTTTAAACCAGCGGTTCTCAGCCTGTGGGTCGCGACCCCTTTGGGGGTCGAACGACCCTTTCACAGGGGTCGCCTAAGACCATCGGAAAACACATATATAATTACATATTGTTTTTGTGATTAATCACTATGCTTTAATTATGTTCCATTTGTAACAATGAAAATACACCCTGCATATCAGATATTTGCATTACGATTCATAACAGTAGCAACATTACAGTTATGAAGTAGCAACGAAAATACATTTATGGTTGGGGGTCACCACAACATGAGGAACTGTATTAAAGGGTCGCGGCATTAGGAAGGTTGAGCACCACTGCTTTAAACTGAGGTCGTTCAAGAATGCACTGGGACACTTGAATTCATAGGTTTGTAAACATGCTACAGTTCCCTGAAGGACAGTTTATTACACTAGAGGTACTTAATTGGAAAAGTTTGAGAAGTATTATTTGAAAGCCTTACAGTTAAATAGAAGGGCTAGAATAAATACATGACCCTATGAAAAGTGTGGGGAAATGTAAAAAAAAGTGAAATGATTTGGGGAAATAATACCATTACCAGATGCTACTAGAGACAAGCACAAACTTGGTGCACCTGAGGACCTTTTATATAAAAATAAGAATTAAATCACTGGTGTTTCTTTTTTTGGTTTTGACTATAAGTTTAGTTCTGTTTTTATTCAGGACTAATTTTATAATGGAGTTTATTTTTGGTATTTTTCCACTGTTATTCAGAGATTGCTCTTCTGTGAAATGGAACAAATTCCTTGTCCGAAACAATACAGTTCGACTTGCCCCTCTGGCCTTCATTTTGCATACTGCTAGGTCAGCAGAGCACTGGAGATGATGGTCTGAAACTTAGGAGTGAGGCTCATGCCAGCAACCTGTTGTTGAATCTAGGGCATAGTTTTCCAATATTTCCACCTACTTCTCTGGTTTCTCCTTTAAAAATTTCCCCTCCTCTGTCCATTCTTTGAGCTTCACACCCAGATCCAAGACTTCATGTTATCATCCACCTCAAATCCTCCTGCTCCTGTGATCCCAAATGCCTAAAAGCTTCCTAACTAGTCTTGAGTCCTGATGCCCTTTTAATATATTCCATGTATTTTAGCCTTAATGGTCTTTATTAACGTCAATCTGATTGTGTCACACCCTTCTGTGGTTTCCATTTGGGTTACAGTTCAAATTCCTTAACGTGAATTACAAGGTCCTGTATGGTCTGGCTCTTGACAAGCTCTCCAGCCTGCAAAACTGTGACCCAACATTGACCTACATCTAAATGGTACCAGGAACTTCAACCCTTGTATATTCTTCTTTTTTTCTTTTTAATATATTTTTATTGATTTCAGAGAGGAAGGGAGAGGGGGAGAAAGAGAGAAACAGCAATGATGAGAGAGAATCATTGATCAGCTGCCTCCTGCCTGCTCCACACTGGGAATCGAGCCTGCAACTGGGCATGTGCCCTGACCAGGAATCGAACGGTGACCTCCAGGTTCATAGGTCAATGCTCAACCACTGAGCCACACCAGTTAGGCCCTTGTATATTCTTCTTACTCTTATTCTTCTGGCTAGATGTCCTCTTGGGTCAGTGATGGCGAACCTTTTGAGCTCCGTGTGTCAGCATTTTGAAAAACCCTAACTTAACTCTGGTGCCGTGTCACATATAGAAATTTTTTGATATTTGCAACCATAGTAAAACAAAGACATATTTTTGATATTTATTTTATATATTTAAATGCCGTTTAACAAAGAAAAATCAACCAAAAAAATGAGTTCACGTGTCACCTCTGACACACGCGTCATAGGTTCGCCGTCACTGTCTTAGGTGCTCCATAACATCTTATACATCTATTAAATGTAGCATCCTGTGACATACTTGCCTCTTTATTGATCTAAATTGCCCTTCTTATCCCAGTCAATGCCTTTAAGTGGCATGAAGGTAGAGGCAGTTTATCTCTGTCTTGTGCTTTTTTTCACCAGGGTCCAGCATAAAATCTGGTCCATAGTAGCTTTTGAATGAACTACATGTTATAGTCTTTTGCTTCATAATATAGTTAATTATTAAGCCGTAGTAATTTTATAAGATCTCTTACAACCTCCCCTTCCTTTCCATTTTCACTGCCACTACCTAGTGCAGCACTCATGTCCAGGGCCTCTTTCTTACACTTGGACTGGCTTTAAGAATTTCCTCATGTCCCTGCCTCCTCAAGGTACCTTCTAAATGGTACCAGGAACTTCAACCCTTGTATATTCTTCTTTTTAATATATTTTTATTGATTTCAGAGAGGAAGGGAGAGGAGGAGAGAGAGAGAAACAGCAGTGATGAGAGAGAATCATTGATCCATTCTATACTTCACACTTCAGTGACACTGAGCTTCCTACATAGAGCACTCTAAACACAAGCCTTCCATCCCTCAACAGTTCTTAAAGGAATACGACCTAGAAATGTTGAAGATATTAATACCCTAATACTCAGTAAATTCCTAGAACTCTTGTAAATCCACTTCAGAAGATATGTACAAGTGCTTGTAATAACAAAACACTGGAAACAACTGAATGCCCACCAACAGAAAAATAGATAAATAAATGATATATTTATACAATTAAAATACAGTACTGTGCAGTTGGGATTTTTTTTTTCCTCTCTATGAACTTTGCTGTCTATGGCTCACGAGACAAATGTTTTTCTTCTACTTCAGCTGAATATATTAGGTTTAATATGCCACCTACTGGATAAAGTTAGTGTAGCTTTATGAGTTTATCTTTCTAAAGACTGAATATTCTGTCTTTTGTTATTTTCTACATCCAGTCTTTATTTTGTGTGTGTGATGCATATATATAAAATCACTTTTATAGGTTGCTTTAAGCATACTAAAATTAGACATATAGTCAGTTTGAATTGGTGTCTGGTTAATGATGGATGTTGAAATAAAAGGTGTATATATGTAAGTTTTAGGGAATAAAATCATATATTCTTGGCTAAGAAACATTATCATCATGCAAAAGGATTTAAGTAATGTATAAACTACATGAGTACTTTATTCTTTGGAAGCCATTACTTCAATATTTTTTTATTTAATAGAAAATTTTAAAGCTCTTGTATTAATTGTATTATAAATTATGTAGAAGGCATTATTTTTGTCATAATGAGATTGAAGAAAGCTGTGTGATCCAACTTACAGCAGTATTTATAAAATGTTATGTCAACAAAACATTTTAATACTTTTCACAGGGTACTTTAATCTTCCTCTGGAATAAATTTGATTAAATAATATTTTTAAAACCATTGTGACTCTATCTTTTTGTATCTTTAAATTTTGTTATTTTATAAGATCTATAAAATGTATTTTATAGGTGCTGGGAAGACAACACTTCTGAACTATATTTTGACAGAGCAACACAGTAAAAGAGTTGCAGTTATTTTAAACGAATTTGGGGAAGGTAAGTCAAGTTCAACAAATGCTATGCTGCAAGAATTTATAAGATAGTTCATTCCACTTGTGACTTGATATTCCATATTTAAAAATGAAAATGCAACGCATTATAATGTGAATACATTGAAGTGGATAGTTTTGGAGGAATGAGATTAATTTCTGTCAGGTTTTATTTTGGACAGATTTTGAATACTGAAATTAGATAGTTTCTATAAAATTTTATTTTGTATAACTTTTACATTCATATCAATGGAATTAAATTTTTACATGAAATAAATTACTCCAGAAGTAAAAATCTATGATATATGATATGAAAGTTCTTTCAGGAACTAGAAAGGTACTTTTGTATTGATTATATTGTTTACTATCAACTTTTGAAAAATTTAGAAATGCTTCATTTATTATAAGGTTTCCTAGTTGAATGTTTATCTGCAAAGCAATTAAAACTGAAGATTTAAAAAATATGTTGAACATATGGTCTTCATCTTCAAAAAACTTCAATTATCAGTGAAAATACATGCGTTAAACATTCTATTTTTTGTCTTTAATGTTGAACTGTAGTTTTAAAAATATCTATACAGCAGTATAAAACACAGTTCTTTATTTTATATGTTTTTCTTCTTAAGTGTGAATTTTAATAAAGGCTCAGTTTAAGCCAAAAAATGTAACTTCTGTGGGATATTTCATAAGGCATACTATTTTTTTTTTTTCTGTTGTAAATTAGTAAAAGAGCTAGTTTTTATGAACAGGATGGGAGGCCTGTCGGTTATCTGTGGCTTCTGGTTCCAGTAAACTAAAGAGAAAAGTCCTGTCAGACAAAATTAAAATTCCAAGATTTTTAATCACTGTCTTATATTCTGGCTTCTTATTAACTGATCTTTTGAATATTGATAACATTATTTCTTACTACTTCATTCTTTCTGGGTCATTTTCACAATTTGTTCTTTACAGCATTCATAATACTTTCCTTCACATTTTATTGATGTTCTCTACACCCTGAATTCTGTGGCAACCCCTTTCAAAGCTCTTTATCAGCTCCTAACTGAAATATAAACAAAAAATATATGAATGAAAAAAATTTTTTTGGCTGTTTGTGTTACTGGATATTTATAACTCTTTCCTGGCTTTGGTATATTTCTTTATTGGGGAAAAATAAGACTTTTAAAAAGCATTCTTATATGACTCTTATGTGTATAAAAATCTCAAATATATTTTTTCTCAAGTAAGCATTGCTAGGAAACTAAATTTAATATTTAAGTGAGCACATTGATTCCCTGGTTAAGCAAACTTCCTCAAATGAACCAAGGTTTTTACTCACATTGGGAATACTGAGTAGACTGTCTAATAGAAACAAAAACAATTTAGAGGAAGAATGAATAGAAAAATATAGATAAAGACCTTAAGAGGTTGAAGGGCATATGAAAACTAATATTTAAAACACACTATCTAGAAAGTTGACCACAAACAAGAAAGAGTGCCATGGTATGATTCATTAATTTTGGACTTGTCTCCTTAGGGACTTAAATCCTTTGTAAGAAATGAAAGCTAAAATAAGCTGGAGTTAGTATAGATTAAGATAAGGAGACTGAAGGGGAGAAAAAAAAAGGAGACATATATAATACTCTTTGTAATACTTTAAGCAATAAAACAAAACAAAAAAAAAGATGAGGCTGCATGAATAGAATAGAATAAAAGTTACAAAATGTATTTTTTGCTTTGAATTCTTCATTATTGAGTATCAACTATATATACATACACACATACTAGTGGCCTGGTGCACAGATTTGTGCATATTTAAAGGAAATTAATTAGAAGAAATATTTTAATATCACTATTCACCCTTTCTCTATAATAGAAGTGTCAGAGATGAAAGAAAATTAGTAAAATGTATATGAAAATAATGTATAAATTGTTTAATAAATAGCAACATGATATAATAACAAAGATATATAAAAACAACAAAAACATGATATAAAAACAATATTGATAAAAGCAGTGACTAATAAATTGATTAAACTTATTCTAATATCTTCCTGTATACCACATTAAGGGTAAAAACACTTTCAGAGTACCTGACTAATTTCCCTTGTGATGAAGTATTTACAACTTTAACTTTAACATCACATGCTCTTCAAACTCACGCGAAAGTAACATATAACTGACCATGTCCCAAAATGGGTTCAGGTAGGAATATTCCTATTCTGTCTAGATTGCTGCCAGCGAGAGCTTTTTATTTATCGCACTGCACGAGTCGACTAGAGGCCCAGTGCACGAAAATTCGTGCACTCAGGGAGTCCTTCAGCCCAGCTTGTACCCTCTCGCAGTCCGGAAACCCTCAGGGAATGTCTGACTGATGGCTTAGGCCCGCTCCCCAGGGGGAGCGGGCCTAAGCCAACAGGCGGACATCCTTAGCGCCGCTGTGGAGGCAGGAGAAGCTCCCGCCAATGCCGCTGTGCTCGCCAACTGTGAGCCCGGCTTCTGGCTGAGCATAGCTCCCCCTGTGGGAGCACACTGACCACCAGGGGGCAGCTCCTGCATTGAGTGTCTGCCCCCCTGGTGGTCAGTGCACATCATAGCGACCAGTCATTCTGCCATTCAGTCAGTTTGCATATTAGCTTCTTATTATATAGGACTAGGGGCCTGGTGCACGAAATTCGTGCACTGGGTGTATGTGTGGGGGAGTGTCCCTCAGCCCAGCCTGCCCCCTCTCACATACTGGGAGCCCTCAGGCGTTGACCCCCATCACCCTCCAATCGCAGGATCGGCCCCTTGCCCAGGCCTGACGCCTCTGGCCTAGGCGTCCGGCCCGGGCAGCGGGGACCTGCAGTGGCAGCGGGGCGGGGGGGGGGGGTGCCACGATCGCGCGGGCTCCGCCCCTGCCCCTGCAGGATGCCTCTGGCCTAGGCGTCCGGCCCGGGCAGCGGGGACCTGCAGCTGCAGCGGCCCCACGATCGTGGGCTTCGCTTTAGGCCCAGGCAAGGGGCCCCTAGCTCCTGGGACTGCCAGCTTCGACCATGCCCAGCTCCCATCGCTGGCTCCACCCCTACTTCCTGCTATCACTGGCCAGGGCGGAAAAGGCACCTGATTCTCCGATCGTGGCTGGGGGCCAGGGCAAAGGTGGCCCCAGGGCCGCCTTTGCCCTGCCCCCCAGCTCTTAGCTCCCCCCTGGGTTTCCGATCACTGTCAGTGGCAGGGGGCTTCTTCCTGCTTTCCCTTTCGCCTCCCTGCATTGTGCCTACATATGCAAATTAACTGCCATCTTGTTGGCAGTTAACTGCCAATCTTAGTTGGCAGTTAATTTGCATATAGCCCTGATTAGCCAATGAAAAGGGTAGCTCGTACGCCAATTACCATTTTTCTCTTTTATTAGTGTTGATTGCCAGTGTGCATCATATGTACCAGCTAGTCAGTCGGACAGTCGGTCACTTAGCCTTTTATATATATAGGTATTTTTTTGGGTTTGCTAGTGAACATAATCTAAAGAGTACTTTTTATTAATTATTTCAGGAAGTGCAGTGGAGAAATCCTTAGCTGTAAGCCAAGGTGGAGAGCTCTACGAAGAATGGCTGGAACTTAGAAATGGTTGCCTGTGCTGTTCAGTAAAGTGAGGAATGTGTTTACAGTGTGCTTGTTGGTTTACTATAAATGTTAACTGATTATATTTCCAGCTTTGATTTTCTTGTGTAATTGTACTGAATTTACACAGTCTGCTTCATTGTATTTTCAAATAGAAAATAGACTTAAATAGTTTCTTGCTATCTTATTTCTTTTTCTACATGCTCTAATACTTTGGTCCTTTTATTGAGGTTTTTTTGATGTCAGGGTTTATTTAATCTCTGTGGTGCATGAAAGTCTCATTTTATCTGTGAAAAATGGCCTGAGTTTAATAAGTCATTGGTCTTTGTTCCAAGACTGCATCCTCTAAAAACAAAAATGACTATTCAAAAAAGAGAAAATCCTCACATTATTTTCCACCAGTTATAGTTTTTTCCAAGAGCTATCTATTTTATTCACTAATATACCAACAGATCTTAGAAAAGGACACATAGCAGTAACTCAAGTATTTGTTGAGTGAATTAGGAAAATTAACAACTGCACTGTGAGTTTTGTATATTCTAGTGAATTAAATTTCTTCTACATCATTTACTATCTTAAGTGTTTGACTTTGTGTCAAATGTATTAACAAGGCTAAAGTCATAATAGGTTTTCTTAAACAACCAAAATGCATCTATTATTTTCTTGTACTTTTTATGTTATAAGGAAAAAAACCTGGTACTTTAAAACAGAGATAAATGGTATTTTTAGCTGTTATATTAAACTACTGTAATTCATATATTTTATTATTTTGGATGTTGACTTTTTTCAAAAGATATAATAATAATAGATTCTGACTTATTTTATAGTCAGGTATAGCAAACATTTCCTCTGCTTTTAATTTTAGTAAAATTAAGTATTAACTTATCATGTATTTGATTTTTTTTTTTATTTATCAGTGTATATGCATCTCTTTTTTCCCTTCACTGGTAAATATTGGATGGACATTTTGTTAGAAGTTTGGGAGTGCTTAAATTTTCACATGCCTAAATATATTTTTGTCTCAGATTGCTGAATATATTTTTAATTTTTGTAACGATTGCTTTAAAATATTTAGGCCAATACCTAATAGTATATTTTGGTATTCTCCAGGGACAATGGTCTTAGAGCTATTGAGAATTTGATGCAGAAGAAGGGGAAATTTGATTACATACTGTTAGAGACCACGGGATTAGCAGATCCTGGTAAGAAACAGTATTATTAATAACTATAATATAGTTCTTAAATATTTTAAAATAAATATACTAGAGAAATCTCTAAAATGAGTTTTAAAGCTTTATTCTAGATTTAAAAACATTTCTTTGGTTAAGAGAGGAAAAATATGTGTTGTCATGTTCTTTAGAAGAAGAATCACAATCAAAGTACTTAGTATTTTTAATCTGAAAATAGAATTTGAAGTTTTATTGATTGTTTCAGGGTTTTTAGTAGAAACAAAAATTGTTAAAAATATGGAAATTTAGGAAAAATTGAATCATTTTACTTTTAAGTTTATATTTGATTAGTTATACCCTCCCAAGATCTTACTAGTACTTCTGATTATTTCCAATCCAGTGTTCTTAGAGGGTCATTTATAGCTACTCAAGAGCTTTTGGATTCTAATTTTTACAATACTTATTCCTGTAAATTATTGTTAGCATTTTGTTTTTCTGCTACTAAACTTAAAATAATTTTGGGGGTAAATCCATAATAATAAAAGTATGCTAGTTAGACTGAACATCATTCCAGACGTCCTTCCAGACGAAGCCAGGGCCAGAGGGAAGCTTGGGTCTTGGGTGCCGGCAGGCAGCCAGAGGGAAGCCAGCCTGTGTCCTGGTTGCCAGAGGGAAGCCAGTGCTGGCAGCGGGGGAAGGAAGGCCTACTCTTACACGAATTTCATGCATCGGGCCTCTAATACTATTATAAGGTGTAGAGTTAAACCAAGCCTTTCTCCTGGTATAGATTGGTTATTCATGAAAGTTTTACCTTTGAATGGAATTATATATAAACTTCCCTATTGAAAGCTACACAAAGTCTACCTGTTTCTGTCAATGGGTTTATTTCCTTCTTACCCAAATACCTTTTTAAAAATATATGTTTTATTTTTTTAGAGAGAGAGAAATATCAGTGTGAGAGAAAAATATTGATTTGTTGCCTCCCATACGCACCTGACCTAGGATCGAACCAGCAACCTAGGTATGTGCCCTGCCTGGGAATCTAACCGGCAATCTTTCAGTGTATAAGATGATGCTCCAATCAACTGAGCCACGCCGGCCAGAGTTTCCAAATAACTTTTAGGTAACATTTTTATTCCTAGTTTGCAGAACCTTTTCCAAGTCCAACTCATACCATTTTGTTTTGAAAGTCTGATCTATACCATTATTTCTTTTTGATCTGGATCTATGGCATTGGACCATAAAACTATATTAAAGTAAGGTTTTGGGATAATTTATTAAAAGGGCCATAATTATTTAAAAGAAATATTGTAGTATACTGAAGGTTCAAATGTAATAAATGGTATTATATTTAGAAGTATTACATAATAACATTGCCCTCATGTTTTCAAACTAGTATTGAATGGGCTGTTTTGGTCCTTATGGAAGGCCTGGCTTATTTATACATTTCATACATTTCCAATAGGTTTGACCAATTATACAACTTGAATTATTACATTAGTGTTAAATATTAAATTTACTTAAATCTAGAAAGATAGAAAAATATATGCCTCTTTTTAAAATAGCAAATATCAGTATCTTTCATTGTAACACTGGAAAAACTTGTAACTTTTTTTTTTTGAAAACGAGGTCTATATGACATTCTTTTATTTTTAAAATATACTTTTAAAAACATGTTTTTAAAAAAAATATTTTTATTGATTTCAGAGAGGAAGAGGAAGGGAGCCAGAGACAGAAACATCAATGATGAGAGAGAATCATTGATTGGCTGCCTCCTGCATGCCCCCTACTGGGGATTGAACCCGTAACATGGGCATGTGCCCTTGACTGGAATTGAACCCAGGACCTTCAGTCCATAGGCTGATGCTCTATCCACTGAACCAAACCAGCTAGGGCCTCTTGTAACTTTCCTTTGAGAGTAGGTGAGTTTAATAAAACATCGTTCGGCTTTTCAGAGGAAGAAAGAAAAGTTAAAGATCTCAGATAAAACTTTTGTACAAATTATAGATATAAATGGGTTAATGTTTCTTCTAACTTTTTTTTAGAATAATGATTTTTATTGTTTGGGTAAAAATTAAACATTCATTATTTTTAAAAATTAAAGAATACCTAAGAAAATATGAAGTTTAAAATAAAATCATCCTATGTTTCAGTACATTGAAATTCAAGTAGCTACATTTCATTCCTAGGATTTCTCTGCCAAGCTACTCACTATGGTTGAATGATAGTATTGGCCTCAGTTAGGAGTTTGTGAAAGGAGCAGATTCTTTTTTTATTTAATACTAGGGGCCCAGTGCACGAATTCATACACCTTGAAAGGAACTGTGGGCCGCGAGGCTGCAGTGGGCACAGGGGTAGGTTTCAGCCTATCCTCCGCGCCCCTGCCCGGCCCCTCCCGCTGCAGCCCCTGGTCCCCTGTCTGCTGGCAGCCCCGCTCCCACTGTTGCCCCTCCCACGTACTGATGGTGCCAGCTCTGCTTGCACCTGCTGCCAGCGCTGAGTGATTGGGGTTGGCACCAGCAGCGGGTGTGAGCGGAGCCGTCAGCAGCAGCTGGTGCGAGAGGTGCCTGCCGGCCCCAATCGCCCCTCAGGAGCAGTGGGAGGTGGAGAATCCTTGAGGGGCTCCCACCTGCTGATAGTGCCGATTGGGGCCAGTGTGGGGTGCTGGCAACGAGTGTGAGCAATGGCTCCAGTGCTGACAACAGGTGCAAGCGGGGCAGGCGCTGGCAGCAGGTGCGAGCGCTGGGCAGGACTGCAGCGCGTGGGAGCAAAGAATTTTCAGTAACCACCAGAGGCTCGCCCTGATGACAGTGACTGGTGCTCCATTTTGGTCTGGCGCCCCGGTCTACCTGCTTCACCATCCCACTAAGGCCAATGCCCGCCATGTTCCATGCTCTGCTGCCTGCTGCCAATGCCTGCCATGTTCTACACGCGCCCCCTGGTGGTGAGCACACGTCATAGTGACTGGTTGTTCTGCCATTCGGTCTATTTGCATATTAGAGTTTTCTGTATATATAGATATTTTTATTGATTTCAGAGAGGAAGGAGGAGGGAGAGAGAGATAGAAACATCAGTGATGAGAGAGAATCATTGATTGGCTGCCTCCTGCACACCCCCTACTGGGGATCAAGCCTGCAACCAGGGCATGTGCCCTGGACTAGAATCGAACCTGGGACCCTTCAGTCTGCAGGTTGATGCTCTATCCACTGAGCCAAACCAGTTAGGGCCAAAAAGAGCAGATTCTTGAACCCCATCACAGATCTACTGATTCCGAATCTCTAAGGGCGGGCCTAGCAGCCTCCAGGTGATTCTCATCTATATTTATAAAAGCCAAGCGACCAGAAAAATTGGAATGACCAGAATGCACTGTGGCAGCCAACTGTCCCAATCAGGGCCCCGATTGAACCCCCAAACCTCCCTGGGCCCCTACCCCCAGCTGGACACACCCCTGATTGCCCCCCCCCCCCCAGATCGGGGTGGGGCTTGCCGGCCAACCTCCTGGTTTCTCCCCCTGCCAGCAGGCCCTGATTGCCCAATCGGGGCCAAGGAACCGGGGGTGGGTGGCGACGGATGTGGGTGGTGAGGGAAGGAGGCCCGGGGAAGTGGGGAATTGCACGGTGGCAGCGCATGGGTGGCGAAGGAAGGAGGGGGCGGGGAGGTGGGAAATCTGATCAGCCCTGATTGGCAGCCAGGCCTAGGGACCCCACCCATGCACAATTTCGTGCACTGTGCCTCTAGTAAATTCATAAGTCTGGGAAGCCCTGTTCTATGCACTTCTGAAAACTGTTTAAATATGCAGAAATATTTTATAAAATAGGATCTCATTCCTTGTGCTATTCTGAAATAACTAGAGGCTCAGTGCATGAATTTGTGCACGGATGGAGTCCAGCCGGCTCCGTCCCCGATTGGGGTGAGTGGGGCCATTTGCAGGGGGGGGGGTGGTCTGCAGGTAATTGGAGGGCTACCCCCACCCCCTGGACGAACTCCCGGTCAAACTCCCGGTCGAGGGGACAATTTGCATATTAGCCTTTTATTATGTAGGATTATTTAGTTTTACTTGAATTTAAAAGAAGTGAAGGAATTGCTGAATGTCAGGTAAATGCTTCTTGATTACAAGACATGTGAATTAAGTAAAAAGGAAAAGATTTTAAAGAACACAAACAAATTGGACAAGTTGTTTTTTAAACTACACATTTCAATTTTGAGAGCATTATTTATTGGCTCTCTGGAATAAAAGATGAGGGAATTATACCCTTCAACTTTTTCCCACCTCCTGGTTTAGGTTTACTGTATTCTGTGCTATGTTGTCAAGGTTTCTCATATTTACATTCTGTTCTACTTTGTTTAGTTTTCTGTTTAAGCAGTTTTAGTCCTCATTACCAGTATTGTGGCTTCTCATTCCTTAGTTGATCATTCTCTTGGTTGACTGAATTTCATGGTCAGGTTATGTTTTCAGGCTATAGGTGCTGCATTCCCTGAGTTTTTGCATACTTAATTGCTTGAGAATACTTGTGTTTTGTTTTTCTACTTGAAGGATTACTTGGCTAGGTTCAAGATTTTTAGATCACAATTATTTTTCCTCAGAACTTCTTAGCAAATGTAGTTCCAAAATTTCAGTATTTTTTGATTGGTTGAATCTCCTTGTTCAGAATTTTCTTTTTATTTCATGAGGAAGGATTTGTGAATGCTCTATTTTTTGAGTTTCAATGCTTGTTGTTTCCTTTAATGTTTGAGAATGTCTGCCTGTTTTATTCTCAAAAGACTACTTGGCTAAAGGCAATATTTTTAGGGAAAATTTTCATTAGAACTTTCTGGTCATTATTTTATTATATTGGGGCAATGAATGTTGCTGTAGAAAAGTCTGAGTTTTTTTTTCTGCCTCCTTGAAAGTGACTTGCTTTTTCATCCAAAATGCCTGAAAAATGTAATTTTTGAAGTTCAGTAATATACTCTACCCATTTTAATTACATTTGTATTTTTTTTCTCCTGAGCTCCAGTTTGAAAACTGGGTATTGTTCGGAGTAGGGGGAAAGGGGAGACTGAGAGTGCCAGATAGACAATGTGACTTTTAGGCTCAGCTCTGGAAATCCAAATGCTTTTAAAAAAATTTTTTATTCCTTGCATGGCTGAATTCCAATATATTAGTGAATAATATACCACAATTTGTTTATCCACTCAATTTTTTATTAAATTTATTTGGGTGATTCTGGTTAATAAAATTTTACAGGTTTCAGATGGACAATTCTATAACACTTCATCTGTACACGGTATTCCCAAGTCAAGTCTCTGTCCATCACCATTTATCCATGTGCACCCCCCTCCTGGGTTTGCTCTAATTACTCATGAGTATATATCGCATACCTTGTGTGGGGACAGCCTTGAGCTTAAGACCTTTCACTTCATTTTACTCTGAGCCCTAGAAAGTGACTCCCTCCCCCACAAATGTGCAGATGACAGGAAACTTTTACCTTTGAAATTATTTTTGTTGACTTTTTCCATATTGCTTATTCCTCATTCAGTTTTTCTTGTCATTTTGAAAGCTATTTCTGTTAAGTGTTAGGACTTTGTAAACTAGTTCCCTATAACCTCTTATGGATGTGGGAGTAGAATTAAGAACTATCATAACTCACATAGAACTTTCTGTTTCTTATTTTAACCACCACTCTTCAAAACTTACGGCAGGAGGTTGCGTATTTGGTTGCTGCTGCCAAAATCTGGCTTTTAAATTTTTATCTTATTTTTCATTTTGTTAGGTTTTGAAAAGGGAGATTCTATAATCTAAATCAGGATTTCTTGACCTATGCACAAATGACATTTTGGGCTAGATAATTCTTTGTTGTAGGAGACTGTCTTGTGCATTTTAGGATGTTTAACAGCATTCCTGGTTTCTACCCACTACATGCCAGTAGCAGTACCCTAGATAAGACAACTAAAAATATCTCCAGACATTGCCAAATGTTCCCTGGGGGAGAAAAATCACCCTGGTTTGAGAACCACTGACTAACTTCATTCTCTCACCTCTTCTCCTTCTAAACTCCTGCATCTAAATTTGATATAGTTCTTTCTTGTGGTAAGTATTATACCACAAGTACCCATCCGATTTTGATTAAAATCTCTAATACATTCTTGTAGTTCAATTAACACTAGGGAGATGCTAACTATCGAGGACTTATAAGCTATCTGAATAGAAATTAGTGAATTTTTTAAAAATGAAGATGATTTATGTATAATGTTAGGAATTATACTAAGTTGAAAAATTAATACTTTTTATGATTTATTGTTTGGAGTAGTGATACTCACAATAGACTTACTTTTTTCCCCCTCATTAATTAAAATCATGTTGTTAGCCAAGTAAGTGAAGAAAATTTGTATTGGCAATTCAGTTGTTTCCCATTTAGGAGACTGACATTCTCCAGTTCTAAGCTAAATAATTGTCATGGTAAAGTAATTTCCCTGAAAGGGACAGACATTGATTCAGCCCCTGTTACTCACAAATCCTATTTCAGTCAAATTGGAAAACTATTAAGTTTTGGGGGAAAAAATCAATAGGTATCAGGAAACCATTAGATCTTGGGGCCCTTGCTATATCTTGCATGAGTAATCATTGTAAACAGCTGACAGGTATTTCATTGTTGACACAGAGTGATGCTTGGGGGACCACATCTCGTCAGGGTAGGTGGACAGTTTTAGACATTGGAACAAGTTCGGTTATCCTTGTTTTCCTCCAGTACTCATTCTTTTAGACAGCCCTGTCACTAACTGGACCTGTGATGCTTTGAAAGATCAAATACTTTCTTTGCTGTCAGTTTTCTTTTTCTTGTGTTGTGGCAAACTAATCAGGGTGTGTGGATTGGTACTGAACCAGTTTCTGATAAAAACAAGTTTTAATTTCTTATGTAGAAATTATTTTTCCTCAAACCCAAATTTTATATCAGTATTAAATAAATAGTGTAAGGATTTCTTGTTGTTCTTTTTCTTCTATAGCACTTACAAATATCTTTTTTTTTGACAAGTGATTTAGGAATTATCTATGTTTTCTTTTGCTTTCCTTTAGAGATAATAATTTAGTATTTTTGAACTGTATGATTATTCTTTTCAGGAGAGACAAAATACAAATACGTTCCTTATGCACACAGCCATATTGCTCAAATTATTTGATAATATCTGTTGGTAAATTATTATATCATTGGTAGAAGCTTGGTGTTGGGTTTATTATTTGATAAAAGTTGGCCTATTGTTTTTTAAGATACTATTAAAGGGAGAGGGGAAGAAATGGATATAAATAGTAAAAGGTTCTATCACTGTAATTCCCATAAGAAGATTGGAAACCCATATTTAATTCATGTACGTGTTTGCCTGCTTATTCTCTTGGGGGAAATTAAAACATTACAGATAGAACTGTCTTTCTCAGTGTGGAGAAATATTTTTATTTGATGACTATTTATATTTTCAGGTGCTGTAGCTTCTATGTTTTGGATTGATGATGAATTAGGGGTTGATATTTATCTTGATGGTAAGTTTAAATAAGAATTTTGTTTTGTTTTCAAGTAAAATATATTATGGTTAAGATGATTTTTGTTCTTTCGTGTTGTGATTTTAATTCCTTACATTCTTACTCTTTTTAAACTTGTTTAGTTTGATGATGAAGAAAGTCTTTGTTCATACAAATCCTAATGCCCTAGGCAATGGTAGAATTAGATGTCAGATATTTTGTTTATTTTTTATTTTATTTTATTTTTTTTTTGGATTTCAGATCTTAATCTCAACTCCCAATTTAGTACTTCGACTAAGAGTTTTCTTTCAAAATACTAGGTTGATTTCCTGTATCCTCTGTTGTTTGATTTATGTCTTATTATGTGTTGTCTGCCTCTCCTCTGTTGTGTCCTATCCCTTTCCCCACATCTCTTCACCTTTTTTTAAACCAGGTCTTTCATAGACTATGCGGTGAAATCATTTAAGAATCACTGAAGCTGGACCCTGTTATTTGGCTCTAATATTTGTGGTATACAGCTGGTTGAATTATTTAGGCATCAACAAATTCATTCTACTTTAATTCTATGAAAAAGTTATCTAGCATATAAATTCAGAGATTGTCAAACTAACTGATCATTTGGAGATTTAGGCTCATATTATGTATAACATTTGTGTGAGTTAGATTTAGTGAGAGATTATAGGGGTAAGATATCCTAAGATATCTCGGGTTTATTAAACTATAATTTAAATGTTAAGATTCTCAAATTTGATTATGTGAAAATAAACTAGAAATAACCTGTCTTGGGTAATTTGTCACATTTTACTTTATATGATTAAATTAAAATTTGTCTCATAATATTTTGGATTATAAGCTAAAAAGCTTAAAATTTATTTTATATTCTGTCTAATACCTTAAAATAGTGCTGGAGACTCAGTACACATTTGAAAATGCATGCACTTATTAATGGAATTGAATTAAATTGCAGCCTTGGCAAGAGAAAAATATACTTTATTGAGTCACATTTATATGCTGAAATAGATTAGTTTTAATTTTTATTCTCAAGTATAAAGGTGATTAAATGATTTATTTCTTTGTAGGTATCATAACTGTTGTGGACTCAAAATATGGATTAAAAGTAAGTTGAAAGGTTGCTAGGAGTTGCTAATTATTTGTTAAGAGCTGGGTATATGGGCATTGATTATATTATTTTCTCTGCATTTGTGTCTGTTTGAAAATTTCCTTGACAAAATCTTTTTTTTTTAAGTATCCCGAACAATAGATAAAATTTGTGTGTTTTTAAATTATTGTTTTGTGCTTTTGAATTAAATATTTTCTATTACTTTGGCTTGATGTGATAAAAGTTGGAGGTATAATATTTTGTAAAAAGGATATTACAGGATAAAGTTTGGGTGTGTATAACTCCTCAGTAGGGTTCAACCCCATTGTTGATAAGTTTTTCTGATTGATAGAGGAAATGAGCTTGATAAAGCATATGAGAGCTTATTTTTCTTATTAAACTTCAATGCTGTAGGTAATTGATCTTTAAAAAACAATACTGCTTCACCCTATTTTCAAGAAGCCAGGATTTATACATAGGTTTAGTGAAGAGCAGCTGGCTCTTCATTAAAAGGCATCCTCCTCTGAGTGTTTTTGATACTACCGAGGTCCTCAGATGCACGTTAATGGGCCTCAATTTATAAAACACACTTAGCAAGATTTTAAAAAGTAGGTTGTTACATAAAGTAAAATCGTGTTTCTCAACCTTCCAAGTAAAAGAAGAGAATAAAGTTATTCTCCATCGCACAGTTCCAATCTGGGGCTATGGATAGTGCCCAGGATAATCATTTTTTAAAAGTTTAAATTTAACGTTTAACAATTTATGTCTGTTTTGTATTCTGTCCTACAATATATCTAAACATGTTAATTTGAAAAAATTTGTTTTTCTTCCAAACCTTTATTAAAATGATGCTCTAGAAATCTATGGCATTCTTATCAAATGGTTATCAATACCCTTTCTGTGGCTCTTCAATTCCCTCACGGGTAGAGCACCCTAATTTGAGAAGTTTGGGAGATAATTCCTTTTTAGATTTTTAAGTCCAAATTTATTAATAATAGTCCTACGAATCAAAGTAAGATCCCAGATATTACAGTTTTACTCAGAAAAATTCCGACTGTTCTGAAATCTAACATTTCTCGCAAAACGTTGACGAAGAAAGAAAAAAAAAAAGCCAACCCTCAAATTCTTCATTCTGAATGATTATTTCTGGCATGTTTAAATTCATTTCCTATATAAACTTTTAGCCAAATTTGGGATTTTATGGGATAGATAGCAGTTAAGATTTATTTGTTTTATTGATAGACTTAAAGTGCCATACCTAAAGTCAAACTCTTTATGTATTTATGATTATAAGAATAATTTTATGTGTATATTTGGATATGGAGAGGAGTTAAGTGGAATCTATTATCGGTGTGATAGAGGCCAGAAAATCAAAGCAGCATTCTGAATAATGCAAACACAGTAAACGTTTAACCCCCTGCCACCTTGATAAAACCTCTTAAATTATTAAATCAATATACCTACATAAAACTGACATACTGTCAGGATAATGGAAACTTTAGATTTTCTAAGTCAGATGCCAGATAAATAACTTTTCCTTTATATAAAGAATTTGCCAACTTGTCCAATTCCTCGGGTTGCAAAGCTTGACCTCAGTAGCTGCTTGTGATTCAGAGAATTCTGAAGCAGTACAAGTAATGACACTTGGATAATGGGCAGCAATTTAAGGGTGTCATGCTTCACAGAGCAAGCCCATCACAAGTAAAGCTGAAAAATGGTACCCTGTGGCCAGCCAGCCAAATTGAAACTGAAGTGGTAATTGATATCATGGGCTATCACCCTAATGGGATTGTCACCCATTGATCTGAAATATTCATTTTTTAATCATGGGCAAAGAATTGGACAACTTCAATGACAGCTCTCTATTCTTAGGACTTGACACCGAGGCTACTGACATTGTTCTTTTCAGTTCTACAAATGTGACAGCATTTAATGCAATAAAATCAATGAATGAAGTTACAGAGAAAAGGTCAAGGAAGAGGTTTCTTCTTGGTTCTTTTGTCATATTGCACAAGCTGTTGAAACAATTCAGTCAGAAAACAGTTTGGCTTGGAAAAGACCAGCAAAATAAGTAGACTGACATTATGTAATATCGTTTTTTTAAAGCTAAAATAGTGGTAGATTTATAACCGATCCATTGGAAAGAAATGCCTGCTTTTTTTTTTTTAAATGTCATCTGACATCTTTGACACTAGATTTATTTCCACTTCGGTCAACAACAGTGTTTTCTTTCCTTTTTTTTTTTTTTAATTTAAAAAATGCAGCTTGTTTCTATTTCTGCAGAAAAGGACACCTAAAGCCCTTACTGAAGTTGTGCCTACAATGGTGTTATTTAAAAGGGTTCCTTTCTTATGGTATATTAAGTTATAGGGTTGAACCTTAATCTTTTGGATATGTTGGACTAATTAGCACCAAAATTATTTTTTGTCTTTTTTGAAATATAAACAAAAGCCACAGTCTTTAAGCAGAGATGAGGATTCCTTTGGGGAGGTATATATGTGTATACATATGTATATGTATATGTGTGTGTGTGTATTTGCTAAAAAATTTTTTCTTCCTTGCCTGTACAGGTAGAATAGAATGTCAGAATGTCCATTTTTTTAAACCTTATAAATGGAAGTCATCTGACTTAATGGTGTATAAGCAGATATTAGAGAATGTCCTTTTGAATAGCAGACATTGGTTTTAGTCATTTTGTAGAGTTGTCTTGGGGAGGTGGGAGGTTGCATAAGGGAAATGTTAGGCTGATATACAGAGAAAATAAATGTAATAAATGTTAGTATGCATTTATTATTTCTTTATGTTTGTATAGCCTTCATATGTGCATAGAACAGGGTATTTATCTTTTCGGCTATAATATGATTATTACATGTCATATTCTTAACAGAGTTGTATGTGTTGGCAGATATTTATTTTGGAGAGATGTGGGTTTTTTAATGTTTTTATTGATTTCAAAGAGAGGCAGGGAGAGGGAGGGAGAGAGGTAGAAATATTGATTGGCTGCCTCCTGCATGCCCTCTCACTGGGGAATAAGCCTGCAACCCTGGGCATGTGCCCTGACCAGGAATCCAATGGGTGATCCCTTGATGCATAGGACAACCCACAGTACACGGAGCCCACTGGCTGGGCTGTTTTGGAGAGTTGTAGCATTTTTATATGTGATACTTCTGGACTGCCTAGAGGTAGTAAAATATAGCTTTGAGTGAAGGTTTCTAATTTTCTTGAGAAGTAAATGCATTAAAAACAAAAGTTACTTTGTGAAACTACTGTTAATTCTGTTTAGATCTGAAATTCAAAACTGGTTTCTAATTTTCTTGTCAAATCTTTTTTATACTGCACCAGCTCACAGCCAATAGCCCCATATTTATATGTAAACAAAGCCTCCAAAAGGTCAACAATATGATGTTTGAAAAATAATTTAAAAGAACTTAAGTATTACAGGACCATTCAGGAACAGATGACTTGCTAAAAATACATCTTTACTCAATAGATTTACTACTGAATAGAAAGGGATTTGTTGCTTCATGTTATATAAAATTTTTCAAATAACATTCATGTACCTGTCAACAAATAGAGGGTGTTAATTAGAATTCATTTAACAGATATTTGTTAAGCCTGGATGTGAGGTTCTCTTTCCAGGATGGTAACAGCCTTATTCTCTAGAGGACACAATGGTAGGATTTATTAGAGCCTCAGGGCAAGAATAATTGTCAAAAATAGTAAACTTGGTCTTTTGGCAAGGAACAATTTTTGCTACAATATTCTACAAGTTCTATGACTTCCATGATTTGAATGGGCCAGCACTTAAATTTATAGCATTGTACCTAAAGTGGAAATCAGTACATCATTACTGTAGTTTTAGTTTAGCCTTATTTCCTCCAAAATAGAATTTGGCAAACTTTTAGAAGAAAAACACTTTTCTCTATAGACTTAACCAATACTGTTAAATAAAATTATTAATAGTTTGCTCTTAGGTTTCAAACTATTCAAATATCTTAATGATCTGCCTCTCCATGAATTGTGAAACTGGTTTGATGAAATAATTTTTTTAGAAAATGTGCTGCCAGAGCAAAGATGGTGAAGTAATTTTGAATGTGATTTTTAGGTCATCTTTATATATATATTCTTATGTTATTATTAACATACTAGACGCCTGATGCACAAAATTTGTGCAAGGGGCTCGGCCCTCGTAGCCACAGCAGCTTGCCTTGGCCCTCACATCCCGGGCTTTATCCGGAAGGTCGTCAGGAAGGTCATTCGGCTGTCCAGTATAATTAGCATATTACGCTTTTATTATTATTATAGATAGATGTGTAACACTGTATGCAAGACTGATTTAATAAGACAAAAAGCTTTCACAAAGATTTAAAAATAATGTTCATTTTACTTCTATTATAAATTTTAGTAATGTTTACTTCATTTCCAATTTTAGTAAAATAGACCTATAATAATGTGTTCTGTGATGGTTATGGCATTAGATTTAGTTTCTTCTTTTATAAAATGAGGAGAATAGCCTTTTCCCATAATTGTTATGAAGACTAAATGAGATAATATGTGTAAAAGGATTTAATAATTGTGAAGTTTGATTCAAATATGTAGAATATTAATCTAATTGCCTCTAATCTCAGTAGGCAGCTTTTGAGAGTTAAGATAATGAAGGTGAAACATTTTTTCAGAGGAACCTTATGGCATTGATAACATTGGGGATAGAAATAGGATTATGGAAAAATGATAACTGCCTCCAGAGAGATGAGCACTACCTTGTGGACCTCTAAGTCAATGTCAAAATATTGGAGCTAGTGTGACTCTGGAAAACTCAGCAAAATAAACAGTTGCATGGAGAGGCCAGATCACTCAAGTGTTTCTAAATGATAAACTGTTTTTATGCTAGAATTAGGGCTGGGCCCTTCTCTCAGCACATTTGTTTCTAGGGTATATGAAGGGCCCAGTACTGAGTTAATATAATGTACCATTCTGGGGTGGGGAGTGGGGCTATTTTGTTATTAGTATTCTGTCAACTGGGTTTTTTAACTTGAATTTATATATATCTGTTTTACAGAGAACACATCTAATCTAATAAAATAGAAACATGCAAATTGACTGTACCTTTGCTATGCCCCAAGCCATGCCCACCAGCCAATCAGAGCAACTATATGCAAATTAACCCAACCAAGATGGCGGCTGGCAGCCATGGAGCTGGAGCAAGCATTAGGCTTGGTTGCCCTGGTGATGGAGGAAGCCAAGCTTCCCTCCTGCCCTGGCCGGCTGTGGCCTCTGCTAAAGGCAACAAAGTTTCAATTATAGAAGCTAAATCCCAGATACCTGCTTCCAGCCTCCACTGGGAGCTTGAGTGGCTGGGGGCAGTGGCCAGCCTGCAAACAGCCATCAGCCCCTCACCCAGGCTGGCCATACCCTCAAGGGGTGAGTGTCCCTGCTAGGGGACTTGACCAGACTGCAAACAGCCCTCAGCCCCTCACCCAGGCTGGCCAGGCACTCCAGCAGGGACCCCCACCCTGAAGGGGGTGTGGCCAGTCTGAAAACGGCCCTCAGCCCCTCACCCAGGCTGGCCAGGCACCCCAGGGGGACCCCCCACCCTGATCCGGGACACCCTTCAGAGCAAACCAGCCAGCTCCCACCCATTCACCAGGAATATAATAAAAGGGTAATATGCAAATTGACCCTAACAGCAGAACAACTGGGAATGACTGGTCACTATGACACACACTGACCACCAGGGGGCAGACGCTCAATGCAGGAGCTGTCCTCTGGTGGTCAGAGCGCTCCCACAGAGGGAGCTCTGCTCAGCCACAAGCCAGGCTGACGGTGCCAGCACAGCAGTGATGGTGGGAGCCTTTCCCGCCTCCTCAGCAGCGTTAAGGATGTTTGACTGCAGCTTAGGCCTAGTCCCTGCTGGCAAGTGGACATCCCCTGAGGGCTCCTGGGCTGCCAGAGGGATGTCTGACTGCCAGGTTAGGCCCGCTCCCCTGGGGAGCGGGTCTAAGCCAGCAGGTGGACATCCCCTGAGGGGTCCCAGACTGTGAGAGGGCACAGGCTGGGCTGAGGCCCCCCCCCCCAGTGCACAAATTTTTGTGCACCGGGCCTCTAGTATATTCATAATGATGAAGATATTTGCTAAAGATCCTGATAAATCTTCTGAAGTGTAGTTTTTTAAGGGAAGTATATTAGGCTTTAACAAATTCTATTATTATGTCCTCTAGAGTGGACAGGAATGGAGGGGAAGTATATTAGATGTGCTTAAAGTACAATTTCAATGATTATCTTTTAAAATAAGTAGTAATGAATATTTAGAACAAGAGCAATTTTATAAAAAGGAAAATGCCTAAAACCTGAACTACAATGTTCTATGTTTTTATGACTTTATTTAAATATGGAGTGTTTTCCTTTTAAGAAGAGATGTCAGGGTATACAATTTAATCTCCCCCCCCCCCAAAAAAAACACAAAAACAAAACACCCTACTGATTCACAGTAGGAACAAAAATTACCAATGGAGAAGAACTAATTCGTATATTCAGAGCTTATTAAAGTCTTTGTCAGAGGTGAAAAAGGGGTCTCCAAAGTAAAATCCTTTGTGTTAACATTAGATTTTGTTACACTACCGTAACTTCTTTCAAACTTTGTTTTTGTTCAGCATTTAACAGAAGAAAAACCTGATGGCCTTATCAATGAAGCTTCTAGGTATTCGTATTTAAAGTATATATTGATTACTGGCTAATTGGAAAGAGAAAATTATGAATGTGAAAACCAAAAACAAATATAAAAACATAAGTCAAGGAATTGATTATCTTTTTTTTCCTGTGGTTGAGTTATTGCTATTTATGATAGTCTGATAACTAAACTTTTGTTTAAATCTTTTAATTATAGCATAAAGTTAGTGCTGGGCATAGGAGTTCTTAATGAGGAGTTTGGGAACCGTTAACATTTAGAAAATATTTTCTTTCAAAAATATTTTCTTATTATACCATATCTTTGGGATTGAAAGTGATTATAAAAAAGTTGGCTCACTTCAGAACAACAGAGGAACCAATATGGATATGGTTTAATTTGGCAGTTAGAACATATTTTGTTTAAATATCTTTATGCTTCTAATTGGTTTGTCTTTAGACTTAAAATATTTAAATTAGTTTGCCTACTCTAAGCATATTCTCACTAATAGGAAAAAGGTTTTTGGATAAGTGACAGTCACTAAATATGCTGCTGGGTTTAAGAATGAGCTCCCTTGAGATTTGCTATGGATGATCCAGACATAAAAAAGGAAGACTGCAAGCAACCGATTGATTCCCTTTCGTTTTGGAGTGTGGTACTCTGTTGTTTTGTAATCCTGCCTAAGCATTCATTTGGTATATACTTATAATTCAAATTAGACTGAACTGAAATGTTTTTGTAACTTTTTCCTTTATTAAATTATCTTTATTATAGAAAATGTAAATAAACCATCTAGAAAATAGCAAAATATTATAAAAGCCAAAATAAAATTAAACATAAAAGACCTCCAATTTAAAGATTGCACCTGCTTATATTTTGAAGTGTGCACATTCATGTAAAATTTACTTAGACAGAAAAGTAGGGATTGTGATATGCATGCTATTGAAACCTGCTGTTTTCATGAATTAAAATTAATTTATTTTTGAGAATTTGATTGTGTTATTTATTAGCTATACTTCCAGGTAGCACAACACTAGGATAGGAACAGATAGTCTCATGATTAAAATTTCCTGAGGAGTTGAGGAAAATTTAAAGACTCCTCAGCTTTACTATTCCTATTAGTAGAATATATAACTTCTGTTACAGTAAGCTATTTTCTTACTCGGCTTTCTGTTAACTGGATTCTTTAACTTGAATTTATGTATATCTGTTTTACAAAAAAATATATGTTCATAGTGATGAAATAGATATTTGTTAGAGATCCTGATAAACCTTCTGAAGTGTAGTTTTTTAAAATACTGTTTAATGTTAAAAAAAACTTAATTCACTGTATTTCTTTGGAAATTATGTTAACTATTACATGGAATATTTTAGTAAGTAAACTGTCTTTATTTTTGCCATATTGGAAATCTGAATTTTATGCATTTCTTTACAAAGGAAATCATGAGTTGATAATCAGCCTAATTGTAAATCATCCTTGATTGTAGACTTTTGAGGCTTGTTCTAGAGTAGCAAGTGAAAGTACTTAGTAAATATTTTTAATGAATAATGTGAAATCTGAATTTATATAGTAATGAATGCAATTTATTCTTACTATCTGAAGAATAGGTTAGGAGTAAATTGAATTACTATAGAGAGTACTATATAGTTTTTTAACTGATAATTGATCTGAAGGAGATGTTTCTATTTATTTTTTTAATTTCTTAACATTTTTGTTTTGACATCTGTTCTTATTTGCTAATTTAGGCAAGTTGCCCTGGCAGATATCATCCTCATCAATAAAACAGACTTGGTCTCAGAAGAGGATTTAAACAAATTAAGAACAACTATTAGGTACAAAATTATAAGTGTTAAGTACCTACAAATTCTAAGTGTACTACACAAAATATTTTTACCATGTACCCTTAGAGAATCACATGTATAGTTATTGACTGACTGTTACATAAGTAGTACTATATGAAATTATTCCCCATTGCTTACAGAGCATGGCTCAAAGTTCATAGACTGATATTCAGGGTCTTCTGACGTCATCCTCCTTTTCCTGTCTTTTTGACTTTTTCCTTACATGAAGTTCTCTGTATCCAGGATGATTATTTACTTATTTTCTCATGTGTCTTGTGAAATCCTTTTATTAGTCATATTGTGTTCTCACTCTGCCAGTCCTTGAATTCCTTTATCTTCTCTGTTTTTCTTCTTCATTTCCCCCCCAGCAATTTTATCCATTCTCTAAAACCCCTCCCTTCCCCATCTTTTTCTTCCTTTCTCCTATGTGAAGTTTTCCCTGACTTGCGTGGTCTTACTTTTACCTGTACCTTTATTGACTTTGTCGTCCTTAACTGTCAACTGACCATACCTGTTTTCCAGCTTGTTTTAATGTCTGCAGTATCCATGGCCTACGCCAATCAATATAGGATAATATGAATGATACTCAAATATGTGTTAAATGATCTAACAGTAACTTGGACTTTTCAAGTGAGGTTAGAGTTTAGGGACTTTGAATTGTTTTATAAGAGCTAAACTAATACATCCCACCTATAAAGAGACATTGAATAGCTTTTATTATTAGTCATCTTTAGTTGACACAGTCTGCTGACATCAGATTTTGAATCTGTCAGTGCCAGTTCATGTAGCATATGTTATGAATGGAATCAATGAAGCTAAGACTCATTAGGAGCTGCCTACAATGAAATGATTACAGAAGGAAAAATTCATGTTTTCCTCCATATTTGGTCTTATTTTAATAGTAATAGCTTCTCAGATTTACTATTAAAAACTGTTATAATGTCTTCAAGTGGAGGGCAGATAATATTACATAGTATTTAAGGTTATGGGTTTTGGAATCTGCTTGGGTTTTAATCCTTGGTCTGTTTCTCACTATATTATTTTTAAGTCTCATCTGTAAAACAAGAGTAATACGTACCTCATAAGTTGGTTTGATTGGTATATGCGATAATGTTAGTGAACTTTGCACAGTGCCCAGCACATAAGTGAGTTTGTTGACTCTTACCATTATCAGAGTGTAATTTTTTTCTTCATTTATATAGTAATTTCAAAGTACAGTGAGTAAAAAAATGAAATAGAAAGATGGTTGACAATTTTGAAAAGTCTAGAAAGATGAACCAGTAAATGAAGATTACTTCTTTTACCCCTTTTGACACTCATTTCCTAAATTTTGTTCTCTTCCCAAAATCCCATGCATCATTGTGATTACTAGAAAAAAAGAACACAATCTATGTAGCAAACATTTTTGGATTTGAGATTATTACTGCTGGGTTTTTCTATTTCCCTAATGACTAAGCTGGATCTGCAGGACTGGCTGTTAGCCAGATAGTGCTGGACTGTACAGCTATACCAGAAAGAATTTGGACAAAGCACATTAAGAAGTTAAAGACCCTTTTGGCTGTTTACCCTCCATGGTATATCAGACTTGCAACTGACTCGGAATTAGATTTGGGGAGGTGGAAAGTAATCATTTGAGAGGAAAGAGCCATCATTTTACAGAGTACATTCAAAAGAGAAGATTAAAAACTTGGTGAAATAGTGGAGAGACTTGCCTCAGGATCATTGTATGCGGGAGGCCGTACCCATGAGAACAAGCTTGAACAAATAGCAAATATCATCAGCAAGTAACACTAAAGGCAATAGAATTGATGATATAAAGATAACTAGATCAGGTGTACAGTATGTTGAAAAAGATTTAAGTATTTTTGGTGCCATGTAATGGGAGCTGTATTGTATTATCTTAGTATCAGAAAGGGAAGGGCGGGTAGAGTTTCTACTCTGGGAATTGGAGATGTTATTCACTAAAACAGCGGTTCTCAACCTATGGGTCACGACCCTTTGGTGGTCGAACGACCCTTTCACAGGGGTCGCCTAAGGCCATCCTGTATATCAGATATTTACATTACGATTCATAGCAGTAGCAACATTATAGTTATGAAGTAGCAACGAAAATAATTTTATGCTTGGGTCACAACATGAGGAACTGTATTTAAAGGGCCAGAAGGTTGAGAACCACTGCTCTGAAAGAACCTGGATGTATGACTTAGTGTTACTGTGAGTATTGAGGACAGGCTGGGGTCAAAGCCACTCAGAGCTAGGCTTTAATTCTAGCATGTGTATAGTCATTTCCACAAACTGTGCTTGGGGAATGTTGGGTATCAATAAAATGTTTTACTTATATACTTATTTTAAGAACATTAGAATTACTGGTTATTTATGAATCGCATTTTCTAAAGTGAAGGACTTTTTTTTTTTTAATATATTTTATTGATTTTTTTTTTACAGAGAGGAAGGGAGAGGGATAGAGAGTTAGAAACATTGATGAGCGAGAAACATCGATCAGCTGCCTCCCGCACACCCCCTCCTGGGGATGTGCCGCAACCAAGGTACATGCCCTTGACCAGAATCGAGCCTGGTACCCTTCAGTCCGCAGGCCGACGCTTCATCTACTGAGCCAAACCAGCTAGGGCTTAAAGTGAAGGACTTTTTTATAAATCGCAAAGTAGCCCCTCGTTCTGTGAGTTGTGCAGTAAATTTTTGCATATCATGTTTTAATGTCTCAGTAGAATATACCTGACTTATTATGAGAAGGAAAATAATAATTAAACTATAAAATATGTAAGTTTTGTTTTTCTATATTTTGTTTTTTTCTAGTTCCAGAAAAATTTGTATATGCTTACTTCATATTTTAGAAATAATGTGCCTTGTATGTTTTTTAAAAAACAACATTTTTTACCTTTTCTACCTCATTTTTAAATTTATTTCAGATCAATAAATGGACTGGGGAAAATTTTGGAAACACAAAGATCAAGGTACCTGTAAAAAACTATTAGTGATATTAACAATAAATTTAGTTAATAATAAATATTAAGTAATTGATAAATATACTTGAATCTAATATAAGAAAAAAAATGTACATTTTTAAATTGATTTTTAGAGGGGGATAGAGAAAGAGAATCATTGATCGTTTGCCTCCTGTACACTGCTGACTGGGGATTGAACCCACAATCCGGTTATGTGCCCTGACTGGGAATTGAAGCCTGGACCCTTTGGTACATGGGATGGCAGCAACCAGCTGAGCCACACTGGCCATTTTTAAAACTAGGGTCCAGAAATGTTGATTTGAAAGCTCTTTATAAATTAGTTTGGCATATCTATTTATTTGCTTCTCCTTCTTGTAATTTAAACTGTAGAGCCATGATAACACTGTGCAACTGTGCTTTTGCTAATGAAGAGGAAAACGTAGGATATTCAGCTATTTATAAAAGTAACGTGTAGAAATCTGAAAAAATATATATTATTAAGAATCTTATTTTATTTTGAGAGATCTAAATAGCTTTTTTATTGTTAATCCTCACCTGAGGATATTTTTCCATTGACTTTTAGAGAGAGTGGAAGGGATGGAGAGGTAGGGAGGTAGAGAGAGAAAGAAAGGGAGAGAGGGAGATATCCATTTGAGAGAGACACATCGATTGGTTGCCTCCCACATGCGCCCCTGCCTGGGGTGGGGATCAAATCTGCAACCCACATACCTGCCCTTGACTGGGAATCGAACCCGAGACCCTTTGGTGGGCAGACCAATGCTCTAACCACAGAACAACACCAGCCAGGGCACAATATTTTGAAACCTTCCTAGTGTTTCATGGTTGCAGAAATCATCTGTCATGTAAAAATACATGGAACCTTTAAGTTCCTGATATATTCCTTTTTTAAAAACATTTTAATTTTCATTTCCTATAGGTTCTTCTCTCTTTCCATTGTGTTTATACAGATGTGCATTACTGTATAAAATTATGTGTTCTTAATATATTCCTAAAATGGATTTCTATAGATTGAACTCTTATTTTCCATTGCATGCTTACAGGGGTATTTCGTTAAGCTCATTTTTTTCAGCAAGAATGGCTCAGCAGCTGATAGACCCAGCAACATGCAGCCATAGCTCTGAGACTCACAGTTTGCAGTCTGTGCCACCTAGTTTTTAATTCAAAGATCTGTCCCTGAAAATGCAGCAGACGCCTAAGTTGAGTGGCTCATCTGCTAGGGCAGAGATTAGAGGTGCTGACAGACTACCATAAATGTTAGGCAGTAACAGCAGCAGCTGCTTATATGCGTGTCAGCAGCTGGTGAATTAATTTTGTATGCATTCTCAGGAGCCACTGGTCTGCTGGCAGAGGTGGCAGAAGAATGCCCTGAGTGTAAGTTTTCTACAAGCATACACCAAATGTGCTCCCTGCATTTCAAATTCCAGTGTAGAAAATGTCTGATAGCCTACCTAACTCATATCATGAGCATTCTTCAGTATGTCTTCTTCCTATTGCATTTTACTGTTTCTTTTCTCCTTAATGTTTCTTTCTTTATAAAATGACAGACAACTATATAATGCTTAAGTAAGGTTTTAAAAGTCATGTCCATATAAATAGCTATAGTTCTGTTGTAATAGCATTTATTTGGTTCATATTTACAAACATCTTAAATCAGTTTTTTAAAGGCCTGTGGATTTATCTTGCTTAATTTTTTTAATGTTGGTTTTTATTTAGGATCTTTATTTTCCTGTATAAAGGTTTCATCTTGAATAGTTTATTATATGATTTTGGTGTTTATGTACTTTTCTATCATTGTTCTATATTATAGAATAGCAAACATGTAGTGATTAAATTTTGTTACTTCAAATGGATGAATGAACAGGGAATAAAGTCTCCTTTTTTTCTGTTTCTTCAGTGTCGGGTGTTTGCCAGTATATCTGAGAATCTAGGGACTTTCTGAAGTATCACTTCTTGTGTTGAGCATGATGTTGGGTTAGGATCCTTTTCAGTGAAGATCAGAACTCCATGGAAGAATTCTTACTAGTAGGTCAGGAATCTTATATCAAACTAGAGGCCCAGTGCACGAGATGCATGCACGCAGTGAGGAGGGGGTGTCCCTCAGCCTGGCCTGCGCCCTCTCACAGTCCAGGAGCCCTTGGGGTATGTCCAACTGATGGCTTAGGCCCACTTTCTGGTAGGCCTAAGCCGGCAGGCAGTCAGACATCCTTAGCACTGCTGTGGAGGCAGGAGAGGCTCCCACCACTGCCACTGCACTCGCCAGCTGTAAGCCTGGCTTTTTTGGTTGAGCAGTGCTCCCCCTATGGGAGCGTACTGACCACCAAGAGGCAGCTCCTGCATTGAGTGTCTGCCCCCTGATGACCAGTGTGCGTCATAGCGACCAGTCTTCTGCCATTGAAGCGATTTGCATATTAGCCTTTTATTATATAGGATATTTCCCAAAATTCCTGAGGAATTGCAACTTGAGTTTCCCAGTTTAGAAACTAGAGATTTGGTTTTTAACAAAACAGTTGAAACCACTCTGATGGAAGTTTTGTGTTACTGTGTGTGTATTTTTTTTAATCCCTTAAGCATTTTGTGATAGACAAATGCTGACAGTAGTAAAACTGACCATAGTAAAGCTGCTATAAGCATGTGTAAGAAAAAGCTTACCTAGAGAGTGTATAAGTTAAAGAATGACAATGATGTGTAGCATTGTTTTATTGGTATGTCTTAAGTTGATTTTGAGGCAAATGGGATTCTAATGGACCACACCCGAACTTTAGAAGCTGGAGGGAAAGATTAGGAGTTCCATTCTTAACTTTTTTGACTTTTTTTAAATCTTAGAGATATAAATGGACTGAACAGAGGAAAACCTAAATCCAATTTCTTAATAATAACTTATTCTATTCAACAGACTGTATATTGAGCATGCTACCGGTTGCTAGGCATTTTGCGGCATGTTAAGGGTTTAAGCAATGGGTAAGGCAAAAACTTGGTTTTGAGGGTAATCAGTCATTTGAGGACGACAAAAGCAAACAAAAACCAATATATCATATTATTAATGTAACAGGAATATTAGATGCACAGGTTCCTGTAAGAACAGGAAGATAAAGAACAATTACTCAACTGTTCTTGATGAAGAGTCAGAAAATTTTGACTGAGAAGGTGATCATTGACCTGAGTCTTGAAAAATGAATAGGAATTTTCTAGATGGACAAGAGTAGCAATGGCATTCTAGGCCTAAGGGAGTTTTTATATTTGAGACACCAGTGAATATTTCAAAATGACTAGAACATATGGTATTATGTTGTAAAGAGAAAAAGGGATAAGACTGAGGAGATAGAGAACTTACCACAAAGGTGGTGATACCACTTTTGCCATGATACATAGTTTGGATTTTCTCCTGTAGGCAGCAAGGAGCTAGTGAAGGAGTAAAAGCAGTATGACTCTTGGGAAATGGATTGAATATTGCACAGTTCTTCCAAGTCAGGAAATACAGGAAGGAAGGAGCAATTTTGGGGTAGGGTGATGTTAGCAGTGGGTTTAGTAAGGTGATTTAGTTCTGCAGGCTTTTGAGGTGCCACTGAGGAAAGCATTTGGAAATTTAATTCTAGAGTTCAGGGTATAGCTATCGGATGGTATTGACAATTCACAGATCTGGAATTGGCTGGTGGCCCCTGTTCATGAGACTCACTGAACTTTGAAAAGATGACTATAGGCAATATCCCTGGAGTAGCTTCTGAACTTCCCTTTCCACCTTGGACAGCCAGAGCTCTCTTCCTTGTCATTCTCCTTTCCCTGGTCTTAGGCTACTTAAAGTACTCTAGACATAGGGAAAATTGGAAGTTCTTCATTGATTAGGTACTCCTGGCATAGGTAGTTCACGAATTAGGAGAAAAGATGAGCTTTCAAAGTTCTTTACTTTGCCCTTTGTGTTTGCTTTATTCTCTCATTTAGTTTTTACATGATGGGACTAGTCTTTATTTGTATTTTTTTTACTATTAATATCCTGAAAAATATCTGATGTTTTTATCTTCAAAGGAGGAAATTAAATGCATTTGATGCCAGGGCAGTTTGCTTTCTAGTGAGTGAAATCATTTATTTTTCATGGCGATAATAGATTTGAAAAAAGTCTATGGTCACTTTTATCTGGAAGCTTAGACTTTTTCCTCTTTTCCTCTCCATTGAGAATCTGGTGAGAATACAGTGAGACACTTTGATATTTTATCATTCTCTATAGAATTTAACCTGTACAGATCTAGTGTTGATCCTATCTGTTTTAGAAATGTCAAAAGAATCTGAGTACAAAGCAGAGTTATCTCTAAATCTATGACACGTATTCTCAAGGACACAGACTTAGTGAAACTAGTTTATTTAGAAGCTTGTGTTACAAAATTGACTTTTGGTATTCACACAATTGGCTTGAATTTTGATATTCACACAAATGGCATGTGTAAACTTTTTAAAACTTTAAAGTTATTTCCTAAGGTAAAGATAATAAACTTGGGGGAAACTTCATTCATCACCTGTCAGTATAAATATTTGCTCAGTTGTGATAGTGAAAAAGGGAATATGTTTAATGTTGAGACTTTGATCTCTTATATAAATTGATATTAAAAAATTTCTTTGCCCGGCCAGTGGGGGTTAGTGGTTGAGTGTCAACCTATGAACCAGGAGGTCACGGTTTGATTCCTGGTCAGGGCACATGCCCAGGTTGCAGGCTTGATCCCTTGTGGGGGGCATGCAGAAGGTTGCTGATCAATGAGTCTCTGTCATCATTGATGTTTCTATCTCTCCCTCTCCCTTCCTCTCTAAAATCAATATTTAAAAAATTTCTTCGTGGAACATTTTTTTTGCGCTGGATCATTTTCCTAATTTTGCTCATCTAGAATATCTGGAATTTGAAATATTGTTTGTCTATTAACAGAGAACTTTGGTGTATTCTTCTAATAAAATGGGAATTTGTCTGCCTTGTGCCAGGATAAGCATCCATAATCTAACAGAGAGTATTGTTGGCACAAGTATGACTATATGGCAGACTGTTGAGAATGAGCAAAGCAAACACAGCTGGTCAGTCAGTCCTACTAGTAAGTTAAAAGAGAAGGTTTAGTTTACATGTTTACGCATTTTTTAAAATCTTGACTTGGTTTGGTTTTCCTTGTGAAAAATATAATAGATGTTTGGCAAGTTCCTGGAATCTAATTTTGAAATTTAATTATATGGTTGTCATTTTTTTTACATTGTAGCTTTGATTATAGAGAAATCACCATCCTTAACTGTTTAATAGACTCATGTAAAAATTGGAACTCAATCACCAGTCTTCATAAATTTATGAATTTAAAACAAAGCTAATGCTAATTTTGAAATGATTGTCTCTTCTGATTTGAATACTTGCTTTCATAATAAGGCTTACTTAATTACTACTAAATAATTCTAACATAATGTTTATGCAGATAGAACACTAACTAGGAAGTTTCAGTTTATATGCAACACCATTCTGAAGGAAATGAAATCAAATCACATTATTTGCATATAGATACGGGTCCTAAAGTGAATATTTCTAATACAGTGGTTGTTTGACTCCTCACATTCTTACAATATTACCTGTTATATATCATGGAAGGAGGGAGGTGGAGTAAAAGAAATATGAAAATTCTATTTGTTCCACTACTCTCATTTCATATTTTAAGTAATAAACTGCTGCTTTGAAAAGTTTCAGTTCTTTAACTGAAATTTATATATATGAATGGATTTTTAGGATTAAAAAGGTAACTGAAAATAAATTTAAAAAACTAACTAATGCCTGGGGCTGGTGGTGGGACGGGCTAGAATGGGTTAATGGGGGGGGGGGGCATATGCAATACTTTAAACAATAAAAATCTAAAAAATATTAAATAAATAAACAACAAACTAAAGAAACTATAGTTTATTGAAGCAATAACCAAGTAACCTGGGTCTTAGACCATTCAACCAATTTTTTTAATTTTATGTATTAAATTTATAAAAAGGTTATTTTTAGAAGCTTTTTGTTTCTTGCCTGTCATTTTTGTTTTCCCAAAATACTATGATATACTGATAAATTTTTGGCAAAAGAGTCTCTGAGATTTTTTTTTTCCGGATTAGTTGAATATATTTTATAGAATTTTACACTGTTACATTGGTTTTGTTTCTTTTAGAGTTGACCTCTCTAATGTGTTAGATCTTCATGCCTTTGACAGTCTCTCTGGAATAAGGTATGTTTCCTGTATTTTGGTCATTTTTATTATAATGTACCTGTTATTCCACAGTTATAGTTGTTACAGGAATGATTTACAGAGTTACACACTTGATTTAAGCTTCCTGTCATTCTTTGACATAAAAGACCGCTCTGAATGATTATGTTCTTGAAAATTTTGTTAATTGGATATTTGGAAATCACAGTACATTTTCCTATAGAAGTTATAGTGTAAATGGTAGTTAACTTTAAGACTAATCATTAATATTTTTATACCAAATATATATAACATTTTCTATGACAAAATGCATGAAATACATAGACAATTTTAGCTTAGGATATTACCACAGATACTTTTCTTTCCCCTCAGTGATGGATCAGTTTCCTGTGTCTTTCCCCAAAGGGAATCTTTTTTATAAGAAAGAGCATAATGTAAATTTCTTTTCTGTACATTAGTATCTTTTTTTAAAAGGCATCTTAACCATTTTTAAGTGTACAGTTCAATCAAGTATATTCACATTGTTGTGGATTGGCTCTACAGAACTGCTTTATCTTGCAAAACTAAAACTACACCTATTCAGTGACAACTCTCCATTTTTCCCTCCCCACTGCCCTTGGCAGCCATCATTCTATTATCTGTTTCTATGAATTTGACTACTTTGATACTCATATAAGTAGAATCAAGCAGTATTTGTCTTATCGTGACTGGTTTATTTTACTTTTTCATTTAGTCCTCAAGGTTCATCCATATTTAACAAAGAAGGATTTCCTTCTCTTTTAAAAAAATTCCCACTCAAGGATATTATTTCCCTTGATTTTTTTTAGAATGGAGGGGAGGGAGGAGGAAGAGAGAGATAGAGATAGAAACACGTCAATTGGTTGCCTTTCGCACACGGCTGGGATCGAGCCTGCAACTGAAGTACATGCACTTGACCAGGAATTGAACCCCTCCATCCTTTGGTCCATGGGCTGACATTAACCACAGAGCAAACTGGCCAGGGCAGGATTCCCTTCTTTTAAAAGGCTAAATAAGATTTCCCTGTATGTGTATAATGTTGCTATGAATATGGGTGTGCTGATATCTCTTTAAGATGCTGCTTTCATTTCTTTTGGATATGTACCCAAAAGTGAGATTGTTGTATCCTATGGTATTTCTATTTTTAAGCTTTTGAGGAACCACCACACTGTTGTCCATAGCAGCTGCACCATCTTACATTCCCACCAACAGTGCACAAGGGTTTTAGTTTCTCTACATCTTGTCAGTACTTTCTGTTGTTTTTGGTGGTAGCTGTCCTAATGGGTATGAGGTGATAGCTCATTGTAGCTTTGATTTGCATTTATCTAATGTTAGAGATGTTGAGCACATTTTCATATGTTGGCCATTTGTATATCATCTTTGGAGAAATGTCTGATTAAGTACTTAGCCCATTTTAAATCTGGTTATTTGATTTTGTTGTTGTGGCTGAGTTGTAGGAGTTATTGTATATTTTAGGTGTTAACTCCCATTGTTATATCGCAAATCAGCAAGCTGGACAAGACACCTAATGAGCCAATTAGTTAGGAGTCATCTTTATTGCACACAGGTTCAGAGCAGATTACCTCTGTCAAATTCTGAACACCACATACAGGAAATTTCCGGTATTTATACTTTTCAAGCCTCTTTGTTTGCAGATATTACAAAGGGCTCTGTGTATGTTATTGTTACAGACATTTGTAACCTTGAATACATAATGAGTTTGGCATAAGAATATGGGAATTGTTATCAGTATTAGTCTACAGTGGTCGACAAACTCATTAGTCAACAGAGCCAAATATCAACAGTACAACGATTGAAATTTATTTTGAGAGCCAAATTTTTTAAACTTAAACTATATAGGTAGGTACATTGTTATTAACTTAATTAGGGTACTCCTAAGGCTTAGGAAGAGCCACACTCAAGGGGCCAAAGAGCCGCGAGCTGCAGTTTGCTGACCACGGGTCTAATGCATTGAATGGCTAGCTTACAAGGTTAGACAGTTAAGTTTATCTTTTTCTATTATTTGAACTAAAAACAAAGTCATTTTACAGAGTAACAGGCTATCTTAAAGTGACAGAGTTTATAATGACAGAGTTTACAGAACAAGGGATTATCTAACAATAGCAGAGAATTTTAAACAGTTTTCTATACAAGATGGAAGTTACTATGCTTCAGTATCAGACATGATTTGCAGATGTTTTCTTCCATTTCCTCTGAAGTAGATGAACCCTTCTGTGAGCAGTTTCCTCCCTCCCTATACCTGAGGAAAGGAGCATGCTTATCTCTGAGGACAAATGGACACTCGGAGGAATCTGAAGGAGCAGGCCTTACTGAGTTTCCCCCAACTTAACTACATTTGGCTGACACTCTGTCCTGTCCTGTTTTTCCATGACTTTGCACTCTTTACCACACCTAACATAAACCCACTCAGGCTTAACCATTTATTTGGGTCTTCATTTTCTTATGAAGGCTCCTCTGTCTTGTAAAACTTAAGTAATTGTGTGCTTTCCTCCTGCTACTCTGTCTTTATCAGTCTAATTTTCAGACCCAGCCAGGGACCTTAAGAGGGTAGAAGAAAACTTTTTCCTTCCCTACGGAAGTTTTAGGCCGTCATTGTCTAAAAACATTAAATATTGAAATAGCAGATGACTTACTTAAGAACAGTTATAATGCATTAGTGGCACTTAAAAAAGTAGCTGTTTAATGTGATGCCCCCGCTATAGGTAAGGCCTTTGCGTATTTCTCGTTGTGCTTAGTTAAACAGGAGAATCCATTCCTGAGCAAGCACCTGGGAAGGTTTAATTTGACACTTTCCCTACTAAGACTTCCCCCTCACCCTCAGGGAGACTCATTCCCTCCAACAGTTCCTACAAGCCTTTTCTCTTTCCTAAACTTGCTATTACTAATTTACCCCTTGCTGTTCTTCAAGGCAAAACATCTGCAAGGTTTTAAGTCCTTCCCTCCTCCCAACCTACCCCCATCAGTGTCTAACAATTGTCATGGTTATAATTTGTTATGCTTTTCTTTCAGAATTATGGTTATAATTCTGTTCTGCTTTTTTCATAGCAGAATAATGCATTGTTAAGATTCTGGCTTTTTGTTGTTACCACTAACTGAATATACAGAAGGCTTATATTTATGGATACTGTTTATTTTTTACTAAGTAGTCATGTTCAAAGGAAAATGTTTATAAAAGAAAATTTATTCTTCTAACTTTCTTTAGGTACCAGAAATTTCAAATTAGGAAGCAAGACTTGATGAAGTTTTGAGCAGTAGTAAAAATGCTTATTTATATTTTTCTAGGCTTATTTAGATTTTTGTATCTGGGTTTCGGGCTAATTAGAACTTTTGAAATTAAAAGGAAATCTACTGACATATTTAACCACACAAAATAGTGTTGCTAAAGATGAGTTTTTCTTTATATTGTGTTTATGTATGTGAATGTTTGTACATTTTTAAGAAAAGTTTTAAAATAATCTGCCAGCTTTTCTCTATTAGAATATGTGAGCAACATGTAAACTATATAATAGATTAAACTGTGAATATCTCTTCCTTATGTAACTTTATATCGTTAAGAAATGTACAAGGTTAAATAAAAAATATATTGATCTCTGAATTTATAATTAGTTGTTCTTAGTTTGCAGAAAAAACTTCAACATTTGCCAACAATACAACCTCACCTTGATCAGGTAAAAAAAAAAAAATCTTGAAAATATTTTTACAGTATCTCTTTAACTAAATAGGTTCTGTTTAGGACTATTTTATTAGAACTCTTTCTAAAAATGTATTTTTTAATTGTGTTGATAGTTTTCAGAATGTAAATGCTTTTGAGGCCATCCAATCTCTCTTCTTAAAGCATAATAGGAATTCATTAAACTGGAGTGGCTTAGAATATTTAGAAAATCATGCTTTCTAATTTCTCCATCCTGTAGGTCACTCAGCATATTTTATCAGTTCTTCTGAGGGAGTAACTTAAAAGCAGCATAGTGGTTCTATATGCAGCCTATTTTTAACTATATTGAACTGATTAAGGAAGTTTGGTATAAGCATGTATGGCTTATTTAAATAAAAATTGGCTTTGAGTTTCAATTGAGCACTATAAATTTAAACTTGTTAAGATGTTTTTCATTCTCTAAAACTCCAATTCCTGAGGTAAATACTGAAAATGCTAGGAACAAACAAACAAACAAAAATCTAGGAACAAAAAAAAAGCATAGAACATATTCACTGTACTCATCTCTCTTTTAAGCAAGTCGTAGATAGTAGAGCTTTAGGGTAACTTCTTTGTTTCATGTAAGCACAGTGAAAGGAAGGGAGGTGTGGTGAGCATTGCACCTAGTCTTCCTTCTCTGTCTTGAAGCTCTTACTCATTTTTTGAGTCCTTACTAATTGTAATAGGGCCAAAGTAACAGCAGCCACTTGTTCTTTTGTCTCCATTTTGGCTCATATTTATGGGAAGCTATACTACCATGTTTGTAACACTTTTCTCAGAAACTTAATAGAATATTTATCTTATCTTTAAAACGAGTGAATTGGAAAAATATAAAAGCCAGGTCGAATTTTTTGGAAAACTGTTTATAATCTCAGTATTAGTTATAAAATGGACTTGAATCACATTTTTAATGACTTTCTGGGTAAAGGACATCATAGTAGGAGTCATAAGGTTTAAAAGATATAGTATTCACTTTCAAGAACCTTTAAAATGGCCAGCGTCTGTATCCATAGTGTCTTGAGTATATCATGCCATTTCTCATGCTTTGTAGTTGGGGTTGAAATGCTTTTCCCTTGCAGTAGTCTCTAAATTCCTTAAATGTAAATTTCTCATTGCTAGAAATTTATGGTGGGTGCTTAGTGAATATTAAAAGAATGCAAAGCTGTGATTCTCAAATGGGGGTGTACATCAGAATCAATTGTGGAGCTTTTAAAAATAACTTGGATGCTCAGTTGTTGCCACCTCTCATATCTCCAGGAATGGGTCTTGAGAATGTACATATTAATGTATATGTATATTTTTAACATTTTATCTTGGAAAATGTCAAAGATATATAAAAGTAGAAAGAGTAGTAAAATGAACCCTTCCTATATATGACCCAGTTGAAATGGCCATCAACATTTTGCTGATTTTATTTCATCTATCTTCCCAGCATTTCTTTTGCTGTGGTATTATTTAAACTTTTTTCTTTAAATAGAAAAGTTCAAGCATACATAAAACTAAACAAGTGTAATGAACCTACATGTATCCATCACCCTTGCTGGAGTGTATTAAAGCAAATCCCAGACGTCGTGTCATTTCATCAGTAACTAGGATGTGCCTATTCTTTGTGTAAAGCTCTCCAGGAGACTTTTCTGCTTTAGATGTCTGAACATAGAACAGAATATAATATTGCAGACAAAGGGCTATGGAATCGAGAGCTCCAACTGTCTCATTTGGTTTAGTAGTTTGTAAAAGACTACGTTTCATCTGTAAAGTAAATAAAGTATACAAATTTTTAGTATACAATATCTTCACATGTACTTTTACCTATATATCTGCTCATATGTGTACATGAACACACATCCCTACAATTCCCACTCAGATCAAGATATAGAAAATGTTCAGTCAGCAACTCTCCTCCCAAAGAACTAACTGCTTTTCTGACTTTACACCAAAAAGTAACCCCAAAATGGTAGATTTATTTTTTACCAGAAGAGTAAGGGAAAGTGGGAAAGTGGGAAAGTGAGAATGTTCTAGGAGAGCAGAACTCCAGTACAGAAGTCTTCATGAATGCTTAGTATTGGGATCCTAGGATTGGCTTTGATTTGCTAGGCAAAGAAAACTCATGGCCTGGCCTACGTGGCTCGGTGGTTGAGCGTCTACCTATGAACCCAGGAGGTTACTGTTCAGTTCCCAGTCAGGGCACATGCCAGGGTTGTGGGCTTGATCCCCAATAGGGGGTGTGCAGAAGGCAGCCGATCAGTGATTCTCTCTTATCATTGATCTCTCTCTCTCTCTCTCTCTCTCTCTCTCTCTCTCTCTCTCTCTCTCCCTTCCTCTCTGAAATCAATAAAAATATATTTTAAAAGAAAGAGAGAGAGAGAGAACTCATGCTGTGCTGTCAGGCAGTATTAGGTCAGCCGGATTGGCGTGTGGAGTCAGGAACCAACCAGGAAGATACCACAGAACTTCACATGCCCTTGATGAGGGCCTTCTTACATTGCGAATAGAAATGGGATAGATCGAGCACTATTTCTCAGGTAGACTTGTCTGGATAACTTGACTAACTAGTGATGAAGCAATAAGAAGAGAGAAGTGATGGAAACAAGCCTAGATTACCTAGAGGAACCTAGAAATAGAAAACTCGGGAAGGCAAACTGAATATTCAGCTCTTTACTTGGTGGCAGGATATCGCAGTAGAGATTACACAGGCAAAGAGGAGGAGAGGACTGGAGTGTGGAGATGCCGATTTTGGGTTTAATCCTACCAGACCTGAGGCCCTGAACCTAACTGTCCCCTATACCTGGGCTCCTGAGCATTAAAGAGAAAAAACCAACATGATATAGAAAAATGTTAATTACATGCAAACAAGCAGTTAGAATAAGATGGAACCTGGAGACACTGTAGAAAATAGGCCTACCTTTCATCTGCCTTTCATCTAGCGCCAATATTCCACCTTTGTGTGGAAATTACCGAAAAATCAGTACAGCGGACTAGTAGGGTTAAGCAAGTTAGTGGGCTTAGTTTTCTAGATGAATAAGACATAGAAGTGGTTGCATATTAGGTATTGTTTGCAAAAGAATGGAAAACCGAGGGAAATAACCTGGTAGGTTAAAGAAAAAAACTGAGGCAACTCCTAGAATTTAGGTTATTCCTGGATTTTATTTTAAGTACAGTACCTTATTTTGCTTTCGTTTTCTGAATTATTGATTCAGTTTTCTGATTCTTTCTGTTTGGGAAAGAAGAGTTATTTTTAGATTGAAAACAATAATAAACTAGGGGAAAAGTCTGAAATGGGTAATACCTAGGACATACTGTGTGTTATTAAAGTTTTATCCTTGAATGATGTTTAATGCAATTCTCTATATTTCATGGATTTCTCATTTACTCCCTATAAGGAGGACTTGGGGTTGGAGGGTGGAAAGTAGATGAGAAAACCCAAGGGACAATCTATACATACTTAGTCAGTAGAGCCAATTATGAATTATGAGTTGTGACCCTCATTTTTGCCCTGGGAATTTATGGGTTTCATCTTTAGGGTCTAATGTGAGTAGAGTTTATTGATACAGAAAAACATCTTGTTTTAAAATGTTTATTTCCCCCCGTAAGTCCCATGATGCATTGTCTTAATTTTTAAAACCGTTTTCCTCTCATGCTGGAGTTAATTGTACCTCTTAGACAATTGTCATATCTCTAACCTGCAAAAAGCAAAAATCATTTCTTTTTTTTTTTTTCTTTGCTTTTTCAATTTTTTTTTTATTTTATTTTTTATTTTTTTATTGCTTAAAGTATTACAAAGGGTATTACATATGTGTCCATTTAAAAATCATTTCTGATATAAAATTTTTAGGCTAAGAATAAAGCAATAGAATAGAGCAATATTGAGTGCTACATTAAGACATTCCCAGTATTAAATGCCAAGTTATCTAACTTGAATAAAATACATTGTTAGCATTTTTGAAGATTAAATTACTACTGTCTTTTAAAATTGACAAATTATGTTTCACTTGGCACCCTTTTGCTGTGTATTTTAATAAGATTTTCTGTACGTTTTGATATAGATTTTTAGTGATGGCTTTGAGGAGGAAAGAAGGCTGTCATTTGTTTGAATATATACTATTATTATCATAACTTATAAAAACAGTTTAAAAACAGTGTTTAAGATTTAAAAATAAACACTTTTTTAAAAAATTGTGGTAAAAGACACATAACATGAGAGCCACCCCCTTAAGAAATGTTTAAGTGTATAGTGCAGTATCGTTAAGTATATGCATATTGTTCTGGGTAGTTTGTTTTTTACTAAGCCTCATTTCCCCCCGCTTGTAAAATGGAAATAACTCTCTTTATTCCACAGGATTATTGTCACATGTAAATGAAAGATAAAATGAAGTGACCCAGGCAAAAATATCTGGCTCAGTATACTTATGTTGATAAACTATATATGTGTATTATCTTTCCTCTTAGCACTGAGAATCCTGGAAAGGATGAATTAAATGATGAGTACCCTTTTATGGCAGTTTCTCTGTGTAAATGCTAAACCATTGATCAACTGTTCAGAATTTAAAAAATGGAATTGCTGATACCAAAAATCAAGTAATAGTGGGAAAGTTACACGTAATATAACTTTCTATGAATATGTTCCTTACTTTTCATTCTTAAAACTTAGGATTTTTTTAAAAAACGACTTTTTACTATTAAAAAAATCATTATTGATTCTCTTTCTTGATTTACAGAGTATTATTACAGTCACATTTGAAGTACCAGGAAATGCAAAGGAAGAAAGTCTAAATGAATTTATTCAGGTGAATGCAATAGTTAACTGATTAATGTTTTATCAACTGTATTGTTACATAGTTGTTGCTATTAGCAATGGTTGGTCTTACTGACATAATGTTACTTGATACAGAATCTTCTGTGGGAAAAGAATGTGAGAAACAAGGATGATGACTGCATGGAGGTCATACGACTAAAGGTGCAGTAGACATTTTACAGTTTTGGACAGAGTCCCTTTCTTGACTGTTATATAAAAGCATATTTGGATTTAAATGGAAGTACTGGTTTTATACACATAACCTTTATCTATTTTCATTTTTTCTTATTTCCATTGCTGAAACTCTTTGAAAATCACTGCATAAAGCATGATTTATTCAAACAACTTTACTTAGTGTTACAGCTAAAACAGCCTGTGTGCTTTGAAATGTTACACTATGCTCTCTACTCCCAGGAGTTCTGCGCAGTTATCTGGCTCAATTCATATTGAGGTTGACTGATCATTCTTCTCTGAGCAGGGGCTGGTGTCGATCAAAGACAAACCACAGCAAGTGATTGTCCAAGGTGTCTATGAGCTATATGATCTGGAGGAGACTCCAGTGTGCTGGAGAGATGACACTGAGAGAACAAATCGACTGGTTCTTATTGGTAAGTTACAAGCAGTTAAATCTCTAAAGCAAAGTGGAAAATATATTTGAAAAGATTATAATGCGCTACTTAAGCAGTATTAACCAATCAGAAGCCCTTTTGTAAACCTAAATAAACTTGTGGTTAATATGTTTGTCTTAGTCATGTTATAACATTCATAAGAACTGCTAGACCTTTTACTCTTCAAAGAACTTTAGAAAAGTGATTAATCCAAGTGTTAGTTGGGTACTGAAGTATTTAACTAGAAAGTTAAGGAAGGAATCACTCAATTACTATTTTTAATTTTCTGAAGATCATCAGCATTTAATGGTCAGAAATTGATAGCTAAACTGTGTCATTTTAGTAAGCATAGCATAATCACACCATATTTTGTTCTTTTTGCAGGCAGAAATTTAGATAAGGATATCCTTAAACAACTATTTATAGCTACTGTAACAGAAACAGAAAAACAGTGGACAACATATTTTCAAGAAGATAAAGTTTATCTGTAATATTGGAAGCATTTCTTAGCCAAAGGATTGGATGATAATATTAGGAATAAGTTTCCTACTGGTTATATTTCAAACATCTGTTCTTTGTATTCTGTTATGAATTCCAGTGTATGTTAAAATTATATTTATTTTATAGGATACATAAGATATTGTAAAGCAGAACTGTAAAACATTTGACATTTATACAATAAAATATAATATCCTCTGAAGTGTTGTTTTTTTTTTTTTTTAATAAACAGATGTTTCACGAAATATCTTTAGAAATGGCTTGGGAGTTTACTTATGCCGAGCTTCTCATCTATGGGAGTTATTTATAACTAGAGGCCCAGTGCACGAATTTGTGCATGGATGGGGTCCCTCAGCCTGGCCAGCTATTGGGGCAGTCAGGGCCAGCCAGCCAGTGGGAGGGACTGCGGGAGGTTGGCCGGTGGTGGGGAATTTGGCTGTGGGAGTGCACTGACCACCAGCAGGCAGCTCCTGCGTTGAGCATCTGCCCCCTGGTGGTTAGTGTGCATCATAGTGACTGGTCGTTCTGCTGTTCAGTCAATTTGCATATTAGCCTTTTATTATATAGGATAAATTTTGAAAGGAAATAATGTCATTTTTATTAAATGAAATAAAAAGTTTATTGTGGCTGGAGACTTATAGTTGGAAGAAATCTGAATAAGATAAATTAATTGGGACCATCTCTTATTTTTAGTCAGTTCTAAGCCTTCTTGATAATCAGTGTAATGAAACTTAATCCATTCACTTTGTGATATATTTAGAATATTCTTATTGTAGAGTTTTTAACTTTAAGTACATTTTACTCCTGGTATTAAGTTCATCTTGGGTGTTATTTTTTAACTTCTTTAATTTTTAGTATACGCATTTGAATGCCATAGCATCTATAGACATAAGCAGTGGATCTTTTTAAATTAAATTCAAAATATCATGGCAGTTAACTGGATACACTAAAAAGTGACAAGTACAGCCCTAACTGGTTTGACTCAGTGGATGGAGCATCGGCCTGAAGGGTCCCAAGTTCGATTCTGGTCAAGAGCATGTACCCATGCATATAAGCATAACCAATGGACATAAGACACTGGGGGATAAGGGAGGCTAGGGGACTGTCAAGGGCGGGGGGGCGGGGGGGGGAAAGGACACATATGTAATACCCTTTGTAATACTTTAAGCAATAAAAAAAAAAAAAGAGCATGTACCTTGGTTGCAGGCACATCCCCATTGGGAGGTGTGCAGGAGGCAGCTGATCAATGTTTCTCTCTCATCGATGTTTCTAGCTCTCTATCTCTCTTCCTTCCTCTCTGTAGAAAATTAATAAAATATATATATATTTTTAAAGTGGCAAGTACAAACCTTCAGATATAACTGCAGAAAACTTAATAATTCAATAATCATTACTTTTTTTCCTATTCCTACTAAATGCCAGGTCAGCATTGACAGTATTCAACTTCAGATTGAGTTATGGAAAGGCTCTCTGAGAAGAAGTAGCTTTTAAGTTGAGAATAGACTTAAAAAGAATTGTTCATGCAAAGTGAGGGAGAAGGTTCTACACAGAGGGAGGGAGTTTGCAGAGGCCCTTGAGGTGGCAACCAGCACAACATGTTGGAAGACCAGGAAGAAGACAAGAGTGGAAGGTGCCGAAACCGGTTTGGCTCTATAGAGCGTCGGCCTGCGGACTGAAAGGTCCCAGGTTTGATTCCGGTCAAGGGCATGTAGCTGGGTTACGGGCACATCCCCAGTGGGGGATGTGCAGGAGGCGGCTGATCAATGTTTCTCTCTCATCGATGTTTCTGACTCTCTCTCTCCCTTCCTCTCTGTAAAAAATCAATAAAAATATGGTTTTTTTTAAAAAAAAGAGTGGAAGGTTTCAAAGCCAGGCTTGAAGATGGAATTGGATCATGAGCTGGGGCCAGAGGTTTTGGACTGAGTGACACATTTGGATTATTCTGGAAGCCCTAGGAAGTGCGGTGATGTGGTTGTGATGGATGAACTAGTTGTTTCTGTTTTTTTAATTGCAAATAGTGCTGCAGTGAACATCACTGTGCATGCGTCTTTGTTCTTATGAGATAATGTTTCTCTAGAATAGGTATGGAAGGGTGGAATCATGAGCTTCCAGGATATGCACACTTAAAGTTTTTAATAGATACTGATATAAATTGCTCTTCCAGTGGCTGTACCTCTTTACAGTAGTATAGGAAAGCACCCATTTCTCCAAACCTAGCTAACACAATTTAACATTTGCCAACCTGCATGGGATGACATGTCAGTTTTAATTTAGATTTTATTCTGTATTTTTGTGTTGTTTATATATTATTTTAAATGTCCTGTTCCTCATTCTTATTTTCCCCAAAATGAAGTATTTTTCAGTGACCAGAGCAATAGTATAACCAGCACCTTCAGAGAACTTTGGAACTTGTCATGAATATCCTCCAGAGAAGATTTTATTTTTATAATACAAATTGCTAACTAAAGTAAATAGTGTGGACCATTATTCTGCTAACTATAGAAGATTTTCAGGGTATTGATGATGATAATTAAGGCTTAGGGATAGTTCATCTAAAACTATAGCTTACTGAATGATATAGGATAAATGACAAAACCTCTCTGAGCCTTTGCCTCCTTATTCATAAAATGGATATATCGATGCAGATCTCTCTGGATTGTTCCAGGGATTAAGTTGAAAGCACCCTGGATACCAAATCTCAGTAAAAGTGAATTCCCTATTTCCAGCAAGATCTGATTTAAAAAATATAAATAAAGCTTTTGTGCACTTTGTTCAAACAAATGGTTCTTTCCTAGGCTTCCCCCAGCTTTCAGTGAAAGGGGCAAGAACATTGGTACTGAGATTTAAGATAGCTATAGGAAGGTTCAGCACAGGGCATGAGGGAAGATCGGGCGATTGAAAAGGTCTATAATTTCTAGATCCTGAAGTCTGAGGGGAATTATCAACAAAATAAAGTTAACAGGCTTTTAAACATTTATGGGCTTGGTTGCTTGTACAAATTGAATAAATGTTTCCTTTGGATTACTAGAATAGGTAGGAAAACTATTTTAGATTGCTTTGAAATTACTTTCATAGTTCTAGAAATGCCATAAATTGTGGTAGTATTGTTGAAAGAAATGAATTCTACCTTTGACTGTCTAGTCTGTACGTCCTGGAGGGAAGTCACAATGTGCTTTGTACAATGAAGGAGTGGGGAGTCACACATCCTCAAGAGCTGAGTACCTAAGTTATTTGGAATTCTGCCTCTCCCTCCGTTAATTAACTCAATCCTTTATCAGTATGGATACATAGATATCTATTTTATACTTTAGGTTATAATCCACTCATTTTGTTCAAATTGTCCCAGCTTTGGCCATTGCGAGCTTTTTCAGTTGTCTCCAGTGTACCCTTTGACATACCCACTTCCACCTTTCACCCTCCCCTTCAATGTGGCGGTTTTTGTTTTTTTCTGAGTGTGTTCCTCCTTTTCTCCTTTCATTTTTAAATGACCCTAATCCTAATAGAAGTTGGCTCTAGGAAAACTACCAATACTCCCTTTCTCAGGTAATCCTGATTTCTATGCTGATGGCAGAACTAAACTTTACCTGCAGGGGGTAGAGGGTGAGGCCTCTGGGAGTCTAAGGTTGAATAAGACACCTGTCCTGCCCTCCAGAGTTAATTTAGTAGATCACAAAAGTGATAATTGGTAAATCTGGGATTCAAACACAAATCTATTCAGCTTAAAACCTGTCATTTGCCCTACTTCAAACTATAAATAACTGGGAAGCCTTACAGGATAAATATCTTAGGAGTAAGAAATCTGATTTCAAAATTTTATCCTGAAGGCACCAGCTATTTTTTAATTATATTTTGACCTTTCAGCTGGCTTCTGACTGAAAAGTCATTATTTTACAAACATTAATGAAAGATTTACTATGTGACTATCAATTGCCTGATACAATATTCTTTTATGCTGCATTTTAATTAGATGCCACCCCAAATTCTGTTTATAAGTAGGTGAGTTTTAAATTATGAAAATATACTGTGGCATGTATACATATACCATAATTATGAATATATACCATAAAGTCCCTACTTATATAACACACTACATTATATTCTACTGGACTGCTACTTTACTCTCTGAGTTAATATAAACGTGGCCATCCAATAATCTTGTTACCTTCAAAGATGCTAAGTGAGTTAACGAAGCTTCTTTCTCATATTGATCCTCTCCCATGTGAGTAATGAATGACAACCTTGTGACTGAAACTGCGGCCTCTCCTTGCCTCACTAAGTTTTGTTATTTATTATAATAAAGGTGCTTAATGTGGGTTGTTTTTTCTCTGAAAGGAAGAGGGAGAGGGAGAGAGGAGCCCCTCATATCCTGGGTGCATCCCTTGGCGTTGTGGGGCCAGGTTGTGAAAACAGGGTATTTCAATATAGGTCTGTACTGGTTAGTATGTGGCAAAATCAATTGAATTGGTTGTGGCCATTAAAAAAGAAAAATACCACTGATCACTCTAGTCTGAGCGTATTGCTCTTTGAAACCCATTCTAGTTATGCAAGTCTGTATATGCATGACTGGGTGGTAAAATGCATTTCCCACTGTGGTTAAATGTTCAAGGGAGTCAGTGAATCACTGCTGACGGGGACTTCTCTCTAGCCTTCCCGCTTTCTCTCCACCCTGAACTTCCACAATTTAATGCTAGGATATTTCTTCCTTTTCTGAAAATTTGAGTCTGGAAGAACATTTTGGGGAACTGGAGGTGGGGAGAGTAGGAAAACGCAACAGCTCTTCACAACCCACTGAGCTCAGGGATATAGTTAGAATATCTAAAATATTTCAGCTCATCATTCTGAATAAGGACAGAATCCACCAATGAAAATGGGTGATGAATATGCTATGCAGCATGAAAACAATTTTAATTACACATTTCAATGCCTCTTCTCCTTTTCTCCAGGAGAGAGAGATGCCTGGATATTCGTGGTAGATTGTTGGGTATCATATTTCCTTACCCCTTTTTATTTGCGCAGTTTTATTTTATATTCATATACAATCCTCATCCGAGGATATGTTTTTATTTTTTGAGAGAGAAAGAAAGGAAGGGAGAAAGAGAAACATTGATGTGAGAAACTTTGATGAGAGAGAAATATTGATCCGTTATCTCCCTAACGCGCCCTGAACAACCTAGGTTCTGTGCCCTGACCCAGAATGGAACCCGCAACGTTTGGCGTACAGGCCGGACTACACCAACTAACTGAGCCCCGGGCAAGGGCTATTTGCGCAGTTTTAAAGTGCATGAAGGGAGGAGGTGGGGGGAGGTGGAGGTGGAGAAAATCGCGCGTTAACAGCCTAGGCAACTCCCAGTAGGACTGGCTGGCTAACCCTAACCCGAGGAGCACAGCATCCTCCTCGGTGGTGGGTGGGTGGAGGGAGGAGGAGGCTGGAGGCTCTTCCTGGTCGGCTAATGCGCAGAGGACCCTCCTCATTGGTGTGTGCGGCAGGGAGGAAGTGGGAATGCTGAGGTAGGACAAGAAGTGGTAGAAAGGGCAGGAGACTTCACAACATAGGGACTCGAAGAAGCTTTAATAAAAGGCAAAGCGCACCTTTGCTGGACTCGCGTATTGTATAGGAGGAGAAACCAGAAGTCAAGAACACCTAAAGCGTTCCTACTTTCTTAGAACACCCTTAAACCTGGCACCCGGCCCAGCCCACTGCAAGACAGGTGAACTGGCGTCCGTCCCGGGGGCTGCGGGACCTGCTCCTCCATGAACCTGCCGGGAGCTGAGCGCCTTCGCCCCACGCCGCCGCGCAGCCTCCGGGGCTCCGAAGGGGAAGACGGCGAAATCGATATTATGGGAGAGGAAGAAGATGAAGACGACGACGAGGAGGAAGAGGACCACGTGGAGATCAAAGTGAGCCCAAAGTTCCTAGAGCCGCTGCACCTGCCGGAGCCCCCGGGGGCGCGGCAGGGCGCGGGCGCGAAGCCGGGAGAGGGCACCGAGAGCAGCAGTTGCCCAAGCGACTCCCCGGAGTTTGGCACCAAGTTCAGGGCCTCGACCGGGTCTGCGGCGGCCTCTGGAGACGCCCCTCAGCCCGCGAAGCCCCCCTACTCCTACATCGCGCTCATCACCATGGCCATCCTGCAGAGCCCACACAAGCGCCTCACGCTGAGCGGCATTTGCGCCTTCATCAGCGGCCGCTTCCCCTACTACCGCCGCAAGTTCCCCGCCTGGCAGAACAGCATCCGCCACAACCTCTCGCTCAACGACTGCTTCGTCAAGATCCCCCGGGAGCCCGGCCACCCGGGCAAGGGCAACTACTGGAGCCTGGACCCCGCCTCCCAGGACATGTTCGACAACGGCAGCTTCCTTCGGCGCAGGAAGCGCTTCAAGCGCCACCACCAGCCCCCGGGAGCCCACCTGCATCACCCCTTCCCCCTCCCCGTAGTGCCCGCTACCCTGCACGGTCCCTACCCCGGCCTGCTGCCTGGGTCCCCGGCCCCACCGCAGCCCGTCCCCGGGGCCTGCCTTGCCGCCACCCCCCGGAGCCGCCCGTGTGCTCTGCTGCACCCCCATCCCCTTCGCTACCTGCTGCTGTCCGCCCCTGTCTACTCTGAGGCGCCAAGGAAAGTGCAAGGCGGGGACCTGGTGACCCCCGGCGCCGCCCTTCCAGCACTGCAGCCCCCACTGGGCTTCCAGCCTTGGGAGGGGGGCAAGGGGCTGGCATCGAGGCAGGTCGGCGGATGTCCCTCCTTCAGCATCGAGAGTATCATGCAAGGGGGCCGAGGAGGGGGTACAGCGACCGCGCAGAATCTGTCCCGGACCCCGTGGGGCTACTGTCACCTGCTGCAGCGCCCGCCCTGCCTGTTGCACACCCACGCTGCCGCCCCCTGGCTCCCCGTGTCCGCCGCCGCCGCATCCACTGCCCGGAGGATGTTGCAGCCGCAGCAGCAGCAGCAGCAGCAGCACCAGGACTGTGCCAGCAAAGGCGCCCTGCTGGGCCTGGGCCGGCACCTGTCCGCCGCCATGGCGCTGCTGGGGCGTCAGCCAGGAGCGGAGGGCTCCAGGCACATGTCCTGCGGAGTGGGGACCTCGCCCGCATTTTGAGTAGCACCCGCCTCCTGCCCTGGCGCCAACTCCGAGGGGCGAACCGGGAGCCAAACTAGAGGGTAGAGAGACCCAGGTCTCGCTCTCCCCGCTGCCTGTCCTCGCGCACTCCACTTGCAAAGCCAGGACCAGGTGTATGCATTAGCATCCCGCAGCAAAGGGGCCACCAATTTCCGTTCCCAACAGTTTCCGTTTCGCTGTGAAATACTCACGAAGGAAAGGTCGCCTACTGTTCCCTTAGACAACCTGAACGCAAACTTCCTACGGCGTGGATTTTCGCCTGTTCTTTCCCAGCCTCCCCTGGTGGCTTCCAGGACTTTTCTGGTTTGCACATTTCCAGAGGAACTGTGAATGTGAGTGGGGTATTTTGTTCTGATATGAAAAGAAAAACAAAGATACAATGTCCAATGCACCCATGTTTTCCCCTTCTTCACCCCCTAGGAACTGCAAGTGTTATTCCCAAGCCCAGTACAATGTGCTCATGTCCTTTATGTCTTTCTGAAACCCATGTGTAATATAAGTAGAATTTTAATTTCAGAGCATTTATTTCTGATCTGTGTGTCGGATGTGCCAACTTCCATGGAGAGGTGTTAAAAGTAAACCTAGCTGTGTAGACTAAATAAAGTGCTAAATCATTATACAACATCGTCTATTTTATGGAACTTCTTTTAAAAAACTAGTTCCTTCCTCCGAACAAACAATTTAGTTTTACAATTCTTATTCATTATAGGCATCAGAAACAACCCATTTTAAAAATGGCTTTTAAAACTTAAGAATATTTGAAGTTGAAAAAGTCCTGTCTTTTGAACTATGGGATTTAATATGTATAAAACCTATAGAATAAAAGAATTGGAGGAAATCTAAATATAGTCTACATATTTTTTTTATCTTCCTAAAGATGTTGATTTTTCTCCAGAATAAGTTGGAGGACTATTTGAAATCAATGTGGAAGGTAATGGCTAACATTTATTTGTGGGGGGGGGGGGGGTAGGGGGGGCAGTTTGGGGAGTGAAGCCATTTTTTTAAAAAAAAGCATTAGAACTTTCAAAACAAGGGCCCAAAGAAAAAGTATATAATGTATCAAATAAGCATTCATGTCCTGGACATTTACAATTAAAAAAAAAATTCTCTCTCTAGGCAAGTGCCTTCTAAGGTCTCCTATTTTCTTTCTTTAGAACAGAAAGTAACTTCTTTTTGTTTCAAAAAGAGTTAATTTCTTAAAGGATTTTGCAACCAGAAAGATTTCACTGTATTGGGCTTCAGGTGACTGGGTGGAGGGAAAGAAGACCCAAATGTCCATCATGAAATACTCCTGCCAGAGAGACCAAATTTCTCCTGCAGCTCTCCTGTCACTAAGCAGACTCTCTCTTTTTCCCCTCACAAGAATTGCTTTCCAGGCAGCTTAGGAAAAAGTCACTCTGAGTGTGAAGAAGGTCATTGGCCCTCAGCTACTCCCCAGGTGCAGCTATGAATTTCTCATTACAGGAGGGAGGGGCTCCAAAGAGACATGTTTTTACAGCCTTTTAATTGGTGATTTTTACTCCAGCTCCTCATTTCCACCCCATCCCTCAGAACTTCTTTGGCATGTTCTGCCAGCAATCCCTACCTTCTCCGCGCTTGGTAGATAGGTTTCAGGGACGTTCTGAAAAGATCCCAAGCCAAACCCTTGGCAGCCATTGGGACACAGAACTTCAGATTGTACTCTCCAGCTCTGCACCTGCAACCTTTGCTTGTATGGCAAGCACCACCCCTGCCCTACATAGGCCCCTATCCTGGGGCTGCAGGCAGTCCCTCCCCTAACCTCCTCCTCTTTCATCCACTTCTCCCTCCTTGGGTTTTTAAAAATAAAAATTTAGAGACTTTATATCATGTCTATGAACCCCACCACATCCTGTGGGATATAGATAGCTAATTACACCCAACATAATTCAAAGAATGAAAATAGTCCTTTACATAAAACAAAATCATAATATAAAGACTTTTGGAAATAATATCATTTCAAATTTATGCATTAAAGTAGCTAGATAGTATAATTGTTTTTTTATACTTTTTATTGTTGATAGCATTACAGGTATCTCCCACTTCCCTCCCCCTTCACCCCCTCCTTCCCACTTCTATTCAACCCCCCCCCCACACACACACACACAAGCACACATGTCTTCACTACTCTATTGCCCTAATCCATGGAGGCTTTGAACTCAGTCTGTCTGACCCTCAGCACTTCAGCTTTAAGATCGTTTTAGCAAATTCTGCAGACTGGGCCAACCGAAGAGTTTGGAAACAAGTGAGGAGTAAAGGGAACCCATTTTCCTGTCAGCTCTCTGCTGGTTCACATTCCAACCCTCCCTGGCCTTTGGGGGAAACATCTCCAGGCCTGCACCCATTCATTCATTCGAATAGGCCACCAAATGTCCCCCGAGCGCCAGGTAGAGCCTCTCCCAGCGCTACCCACTCCGAGGAGACTCCGAGGAGTTCTCTTCCCCGCCTTTGCCCCAAGCCAGCCACCAACACGGGTGACTGCGGTTAAGAATTGGGCCCAAGCCGGCCCCCAAGCTCCTAATTGTTACCTAATGAAACTATATCGAACGATGAATTTTCAGGAAAAACGTCGACTCAGTGGGAGAGTAGTTACACATAGTTCTCCATCGGAACATGGCGCCCCGGACCCACCTGCCGGGAGCGCGGCGACCGCGTGGAGAGGTCAGCCTGAAGCTGGGCCCGCGCGAAATCCCGCAAACGCGCAGAACTTGCCAAGCCCCCCGCTGCTCGCAGGGCTGGCGCGTCCCAGGAGTGGAGGTGGCGCCGCAGCCCCCAAGGCAGGGAGAGTCGGGGTCGGAATGGGGACATGGTGCCCGGTGCTCCGCGCGGGGATCAGGCCCGGCCGCGTCCGGGGCCACGCAGAACAAGAGGCAGATGCTCTGGATGCCGGTGGTTCTGCGCAGGGGCGTCCGGCACCTTCTGTGTCCTGGGCCTCTGTCCACCCCGTGCTGGCCTCTGGCCGCGATCTTGGACAAGAGCGCAGGGTACGTTTAAAATGCTGGCGAGCAGGCTGCGCCGCTCCCGAGTTGCGCAATTGGGTCCATGATCAGGGGTCGTTCTTGACCCTTGGACTCACCTTCTTGAGGCCAGAAAGCTGGATGTGTCCAGAACTGCCCAAGGGCGGGGGCGCAGAGGGGTTGGGGCGAGAGCCAGAGGGAAACCTGAAGGAGAGACTATCTCTCTGGTCCTGCCCCCCATGAAGAGTAACCTCAGCGGGCAAGCTTCATCTCCTCCTCTCTCTGCCAGACGCTGGATTCCACCTTTAACCCTGCCCGCACCCAAATGACTCTATGGAATCCCCATTATACAGCTACGACATATGTGACCTGGAGAAATTAAACGACTCTCCCGAGGTCCCTTCTTAGGCAGCGGTGCCCGGCCCTGTCTGGTGTTTTAACCACAACCCCATGGGTGCTCGCGACTTGCTCCTGCCCGGGTCTTCCTTGGGCGCAGGGTCCACAAGCCAGAGGCGCCGGGACGCGCAGCGCCAGTTCCGTCTTTCGCCCGGGGCTCTGCTGCGCGCTTCCCAGTGAAGGTCACTGGGAGGGCAGGACCGGGCCACCACCCGGCCCAGGTGGCACTCGAGGACTCCACCTAAGGCAACGTCGCCAGGGAGGAGTTAGTCCCGAGAGTGTTCTTCCTCCCCGGCAGGACTGTCGTTCTCTTTCCCCGCGCGGGTGAAGGGTTGTGATGCGCCCTAGTTACGGGGCGGTGGTGGCCTGGGAGAGGGAGGGAGGGGTGAGGACGCCAAGCCTCTGGAGCCGCAGCCTGCAGGTCACCCTTGGGTCAGAAGGTGCGGTGGGAGGGGAGGGGCCCCGGGGAATGGGAGGCGAGGTGGCGGCCCCTATTGAGAAGGAGAGAGGGCATCTGGGGGTCGGGCGGCCTGGAGCCTACGTGGCTGTAGGTGCCAGTGTGCCCCGTGCAGGTGCAGTCTGGCAGGGCGGTGACATCCTAAGCGCCCAGATCCTGTATGCACAACCTTTCGTACTTGCTTATCCGTGGGAGTGTAGCTAGGGATTCAGGAGCCATTCTCCGCTCCCATCGGCCTAACCCAGACACTCCTTCCTTTGACTGGAATGCAGTAACAGACAGTAGAAAATCCAGAGAAGCAGCAGAACTATGAGGAAAAGACTAGAATCGAAACTGCCATGAAAACTATCCAGGCTGGGAGTGAGATAAAGCAAATCCCATCTTCTAAGATTTTGCACCAGAATTTCACCACATTTTATTGGAAGTGTGAGCAACTCATAGCTCTCATTGCCCTCAGTATTTAGGAAAAATGTTCAAAAATGTCTCCCACATTAACATCTGATTCCTATCTAAGTTGCAATCTCACCCTAATTGCGAATGTCACCTTCTTGTAATCTCTACAAAAATAGTTTAGTTTTAATGGCTGCTTTTTCATATCAGCACTAAAATTATTTAAATGTATTTTAAGTGTTTATTGATTCCACATACATCACTAGGTTAAACAACTTAAATAGATGATAGATAATACTACCAAAATTTGCCTCTCTTTCCCCCAAAAAAACAACACCCAGAAAATTAGATGGAGAAAAAAAAAGGATTTGAGAATCCAGTCTGAAATTCAGTTCAACACCAGTTCCCTGTTGCTTAACTACCTTAATATAATCAAGGTATATATGTTAAAACGAATGCATACAAAATAAATATGAATATAAACTTTATTTTCTTATTTGTTCTTAGAATGCAGGAATGTTTATTGAAGTCAGTCATTAAGAATATTGGGGGATAGTTATGATTTATTCAGCTAGTGAAGCAGTTTCTGTTCCCAAGTTCAAGCAGAGAACAATGAGATTAAATTAAGCACAAGAGATTTTATTTTCTTCACATACTGTAATTTTGCTACCTATGGCTATGTCTATATTTAAAGTTATATTTATGACCAATAGTTCTTCAGATTAAGGTGACTACTATTGTGTTATCCAAGGTAACTCTTGTATGAAAGATATTGTGCTACATTTTAAGCAGTATTTATTTTTTCCCTGAATATTAAGCCCTTTTTAAAAAAATAAATAATGGAAACTTCCAAACATACAAAGCTAGAGAGATTAGTATAATTAACCTCTATGTACCTGTCAGCTAGGCCAACCTGGTTTCATCTTTACTCTGACAGTCCTCTCCCCACTGGATTATTTTGAATCAAATCCCAGATATTCTATCATTTTATGCACAGATATTTTTGAACATTTCTCCAAAAGACAAGAATTCCATCAATGTAACCACAACACTATCATCACACCTAAATAATTCATTAACAGCATTGATTTATCCATGCAATGTTTAAATATCCTCAATTGTCTCAAAACTTTTTTTTTTTAATAGTAAAGGTGGAAATTTATTGAAGAACAAGTACAGACTCCCATGTTGGGAGGAGGAAAGAGTCCCCTCAAAACTTTTTTTTTGTTTAGTTGATTGGTTTGAATTAGAATCCAAATAAGGTCCACACATTACATTTGGTCGATATGTTCTCTTATGTCTAGCTTAGGTTTCTCTCCAATACTCTCTCTCTCTCTTTTTAAATAAAAAAACAGACATTTTTGTTGTTGTTGAAAAAACTGGAAGAATTTGGCATTTTGGATTTTGTGGTTACAGGCATTATTTTTATGGTAAGATATTTCCAGGGATAAGGTTATTTTAAACTTTTGAATATTAGCAAATATCCCTGTTCAAAGAGTAAGCTGTTGAGAAAATAAATTTTTATTAAGGTAAGCATGGTTCTGGGAAAGCTTATGTGAAATTTTCCTAAATGTAAATATAATATTTTCTTACAACTTTTAAGACTAGGTTGCTATTTCCATGTAGTTATAGAAATATAGAATTACCAAACAAATATTTCATCTAAAGATTTAAATCTAGTCTTATTTTGGCAGAAATGAAGCTCTTTATACTTTAACATTTTTAGTTGAAGTTCCAAAGACATTTAGTGTTTCAGAATTTTAGGTTTATATTGTTTTTAATGAAACAATATAATATTGTTTATATATTATATTTAATTTTAAATGAAAAAGTAAAATGTAAAAACATTCAGTTAGGGTCAGAGGTAGGGTAATTACAAATTCTGCGCTCATGAGAAGAAAAATCATTTTAGGATAACCCGAAATTAAAGGGACTCAGGATATGAAAGAACTTAAACTGGACAGAGCCCTAGCTGGTTTGGTTTAGTGGGTAGAGCGTAGGCCTGTGGACTGGAGGGTCTCCGGTTGATTCTGGTCAAGGGCACATACCTGGGTTGTGGGCTAGATCTCCAGTAGGGGGTGTGCAGGAGACAGCAGATCAATGATTCTCTCTCATTGATGTTTCTATCTCTCTCCCTCTCCTTTCCTCTCTGAAATCAATAAAAATATATTTAAATAAAAAGAGGTGGTGAGAATCTGAGCTAATGCAGCAGCAGCAGGAATGGAAAGGAGTGGGTATATTCCCCAAACCCTCATCGATAGAGTCTTTTGACCTTGTTAACCACAGTGAAGGGAGCAGGAGGAGTCCAGGAAGGTGCCAAGCGGCCGACTTGTTCCCTTGTGTGGACACGTGGGCTATAGAAGGAGAAGCATGTATATTTGAGACAGGGGTTCTAGACCATGACTTCTATCTTAGCCATGTAGCACCAGCACCAGCACCAGCTGGACATGTCCAGGAGGCAGTAGGAACTTCAAAACTAGAACTCAGGAAAGAAGTTTGGGCTGGGGGACTGGGAGAGTAATTATCATGTAGATGGCAGGAGAGCTGGTGTTTGGAGATCACAGCAGGATATGAATAGAGTGAGAAGAGAGGTAGGGATGATCCCAGGGACTCTGCTATTCAACAGGTGGCTGCAGGAGTAGGAGGCAGTGAAAGCGCTGAGAAAGGAGCGGGGAGGAGAACCAAGGGCCAGTGATGTTTTAGATGCAGAAGGAGAAGAGGAACAACAGGGATAAATGATTACGAAGGTCAAATACAACAAAGGCTGGATTTGGATTTGACTCTAGCAGGTCATATATGGAAACATTTTGGAGCCAAAAGGAAAATTGTGGTGACTTAAGGAGTGTTTGTTTCCTGCGAGTGCCGCAACCAACTATCTCAACTTGGCAGCTTAAAACAACAGAAATTTATTCTCTTCCTGTTCTGGAGGCCAAATGTCTGAAGTTGAGGTGTTGGAAGGGCCATGTTCTCTCTGAAGGCTCTGGGGACGGATCCGTTCCACGCCTTTCTCTTAGCTTCTGGTGCTGCCGGCAATCTTTGGCATACCTGGACTTATAGACACATCACCCCAACCTGGGCCTCTATTGTCATGTCCAGTTTCCCCTGCAAACTGTGTTTTTTCTCTTCCCTAAAGACACCAGACTAATTGCATAGTCTACACTGTATTTCCAAAGAAGATCACATACTAAGGTTCCCAGAAGGACATGCATTTTTGGGGGTACACTGATCAACCCAGTACAAAGGTAAATAAGGAGCAAGGAAGATTGTAGACTTCACTTTAAGAAGCTGGAGACAGCCACTGAGTCACCAGCATGACTCAGTGGTTGAACATCAACCTATGAACCAGGAGGTCACTGGTCAGGGCACATGCCCAAGGTTGTGGGCGTGATCCCCAGTAGGGGGTGTGCAGGAGGCAGCCGATCAATGATTCTCTCATCATTGATGTTTCTCTCTCTCTCTACCTCTCCCTCCCTCTCTGAAATCAATAAAAATATATTTAAAAAAATTAAGAAGCTGCAGACAGGGATAAAGGGAGGAATATTTTTTTCCCAAGATGGGAAAGGCTTAAACAAGTTTCTCTGTTGAATAAATGAAGGACTTCCAGAGATGGAGAGGTTAAAGATTTGGACTGAAAGCATATAATTAATGGTGCAAAATCCCGAGAGGCTGGGGCACAGGTAGATGGATCAGTAGTGGGCCGAACTAGGGATGGGAGGGGGAACAGATGTGTGCAGATGCAGAAGTGTTTGGGAGGCGGGGGCAGCTCACTGAGTGGGATGAAGCGTGACAATGCTCCATGCATGTTGGAGGTGTTCAGTAAGCAAATCCAGAGCAGATGTTGGAGTGAGCAGCTGAGACAGCAGCTTGTGAAACCAGCCCTTCTTTGTGGGTAGAGGATTAGTTAAGGATCCTGGTCCTGGGAACCAAGAAGGGGAGGGTAATCTGTTCATGCCTATTACAGAGCTTAGGGGGAGAAGTTTCAGAGTCAATCTGGAGAATGTCCATGAGGGCCAGAGTGAGAGGCCTTGTAGTCAAGGGCACCAGCCCCAGACTTGGAGATGAAGTCTTCACCCAGCACTGTCATTGCCCTCTATGTAATGGTCCTAACCTGGGGCAACCTGGAGGGGTCATTATGGAAAGGGACTGACGGGTAAGAATATAGTCCCTATGTAGAGATATGAAGAGGATTCTCTGAGATAACTAATGCAGGGTGGCGGTGGAGGTGAATGTAAGAAGCCCCCTCCTGCTTCAATGTCAATGTGGAATTCAGTTCATGGAGAGCAGAGCCCTTCACCATTTGGACCCCCGTGTTGGCCTAAATTTATTTCTCAGGCTTGCGGAGTACTTCCCAAGAGGAGAAACCATGACCACTTGTCGAATGACAGCCTCACAAACCTGCTGTGTAGTCCCTCAAGCCACTCCATTATTTTTCTTCCATTTGGCTTCACCCTTTAACCTTAGGATCTGTGTGAGGAACCAGGTTTTAGGAATAATTATTTCCAGTGGAATTCCTGTTTATTAAATGAGGGGGAAAGCTTTATATAGTACTAGAGGCTCGATGCATGAAGATTCATGCAAGAATGGGCCTTCCTTCCCCTGGCTGCCAACGCTGCCTTTGCTCCAACCCAGAGCCGCCTTTCCACCTTCCTATGCTGCCCAGAGGCCCAGAGCACTGGGGCAATTTGCAAAGCCTGTGTTGTCGCCATGGCAATGACACAAGCATCCTGCCCTGCCCCGGCCGCTCGGTGCCTACGTATGCAAATTAATCCGCCAGCTTTGTTGGGTTACTTTGTATACTCACTCCTGATTGGCTGGTGGGCATCATGAAGGTATGGTCAATTTGCATCTTTTTTATTAGTGTAGATAAGAATTTTCACAGGCGTATTCCTATCAAATCAGTTTTGGGTCCATAGTGAGGAATCTTTTCTGGATTAAATTGTTTAATTTTTTTGAAGATGCTGACCTGAAATCAGAGTAGACAAAAACAATTTTAGAAGAGTTGAAATTCTAACCCTTAGTAGTAGAAAACAGAGCTGAGCCCGGGCCCCGCATTTTTATATATACATTTCAATGAGTGGCTGCTATAGCCTAAACAGTGATTGCTCCCCTATCCCCCTGCCCCAGGGGAAATTTGGGAAATGTCTGGAGACTTTTTTCCCCTCTATTTTTAAAAATTGTGGCAAATACACATAACATAAAATTTATCATTTTGACCATTTTTAAGTACACAGTTCAGTGGCATTAAGTGCATTCACACTGTTGTGCTCCCATTACCACCACCTACTCACAGAACTCTTTCCATCTTGTAAAACGGAAACTGTGCCCATTAAACAATAACTTCCCATTCCTTCCTCCCCCCAGACCCTGACAACCTCCATTCTACTTTCTGTATCTATGAATTTGATCACTCTAGGCACCTCACATATATGGAATTATAGTGTCCGGAGGCATTTCTGATTGTCACAACTGGGGACGGGGTGCTACTGGTGTTCTGTGGGTAGAGGCCAGGGATGCTGCTCAAAATCCTGCAATACACAGAATACCCCACGACACAGTGGAATCGAAGCCCAAATGTCAATTGCACTGAGGTTGAGAAACCCTGAACTAGAAGAGCTTCATTTAAATTTCAAGCTAAGCATATTAATCAATAGGTACTAGTTACGCTGCAGTAATAAACAACCTCCAAATCTTCAATTTAACACAAAAATATTTTATTTTGAGCCAGCCACTCAGCCATGGTGAAGTGTACAATAGCTTCTAAAACTTCCATGGAAGTGTGCACATTACATTACTTCCATTTACATTGTATTGGCAAGATCAAATCACATGCCCATGTTAGAAAGGCAACCACCACACATAGCAATGAAAAATAAACCTCACGGGGTATCATCAACTTGCTATGCTAGTATCCAGGACAAGCCTTTCAGGAGGAAAACTCAGACTGCATGTCAAGGGTAGCTGTGGCTGCACGTGCTGTCCCCAGAGTCATTCACTAACTTCCTTATTCTGCGACTTCATGTCTGGCTGCCACACTGGCCTCTGCTTCGTCTAGGTTTTATGTTTGCTTTTGTTTCATCTCCTTTTTGGAGCTTTAGCTTACCTACGTCTTTAACCACAGTCCCACCTCTTCCTTTGGCCTCAGCATGAATATGCTGTAATCTGAGGCAGCTGTGCCCAGTGCATCCTGCTGCTTCCTGGAATCTCTGTCTTCATAACTTTGGCCTAAAGCCTTTTGCATTATATTGCTGATTCCCTTTTTTAAAAAAATATACTTTTATGGTCATGGCAAAATTGAGCAGAAAGTACAGAGATTTCCCATAGACCTTCTACCCCTACTCATGCATAACCCACCAGAATGGCATATTTTTACAGTTGATGAACCTACCCTGACACATCATCACCCAAAGTCCATGGTTTACATTATGGTTCGCTCTTGGTGTTGTACATTCTATGGCTTTTATGAATGTATAATGACGTGTATAGCATTAAAGTATCATCCAGCGTGGTTTCACTGCCCTAAAAATCCTCTGCGCTTTGCCTGTTCATTGCTCTCTCCCCAAAGCCTCTGGCAACCACTAACCGTTTTTCTGTCTCCATAGTTTTGCCTTTTCCGGAATGCCATAGAGTTAGTCATATGGTATGTGGCCTCTTTAGATTGGCGTCTTTCACTTAGTAATATGCTCTTAAGGTTCCTCCATGTCTCTCATGGCTTCATAGCTCATTTCATTTTAGTCCCGAGTAATGTTCTATTATCTTGATGTACCACAGTTTGTTTTTCCATTCACCTACTGAAGGACATCTTGGTTGCTTTCAGATGATTAGCTACTTTCCAGAAAGTGATTTAGCTGAGAAACTATACTGAGACCCCAATGATTTGAAAGAAATTTGAAATATTTAAATGAGTAAGTTGTTATACTCCATCCGATAGGTAATTTAAAATAAAGCCTGGGGGGTTTTCATCTTCACTGCACACTTTCTTCACGTCTCTGTCAAATATGAGAGAGGCCTCACCTGGTACAGAGTAACACATCTTCCTGCCCACTTATCCTGCTTCACCCTTCACAGCATTCATCACCATCTGCTGTATTACACATTCATTTGTTTATCTTCCTTTCTAGATTGTAAGATCCATGAGAGCAAAAATCTGCTCATTAACATGCTTCCAGAGCCTAGATAAATGTCTGGTCCATAGTAGGTCTTCACAACATCTGGGATTCCATTCTGTCCCAAGATGCAAGGAACACTAAGGAAGACATCTTTTATTCCATAAAGACCCTCAATTATGGTAGAAATTGGATGCACCCGCCTAAGATTCTTCATACTTTCTGCGAAATCTGCCACAGATAGGCCAGTGGCCCAGGATGTGTAGCCTTTCAGTTTGATCACCTCATAAGCACTGTCACCCACCTGTGTTGTGGAACTTGTTTTCACTGTTTCTGATCTGCATCGGTGCCTAAATCAGGGTGCAGATTCTTTAGGGAGACACCAGCACCATTCACTCCACTCCACACAGGCACACTAGAGTCTCCATGCTCCCAAGGACCCACCCATGACAGCTCAATGGTTGAACTCCCAGCCTTTCCCCCATTAGGTAAGGGAAGCCCGCTGAATCCAGATGGCAACCACTTCCAATAACATGGTTTTTTTTTTTTTTTGAAAGCCGCTTAACTTCCAAGCCACGTAGGTCAAGACAGCCACTGGATTGGAAACAACAAGACATTTGCAGTTGGGACTGTATTACACAACTTTAGGAATGATGCATTTAAAGACGTTCACGTTACCCTGGACCACATAAAGGCGGCTTTCTCCTTCCTGTTGATGTGCCCAGCTGGGGTATCAACCAGCTTGGCGTTCGCAGTCACACTATAGTCTTTGCCAGAGACAATTTTTGGTGTTCTAAGGAAAAGGCTGCCGTGTTGGACATCCATCAGCTCTCCCTTTACTTTGTCTTCTATGACACCAACAAGAGCAAGTTCATCTGCCAAGTCCTTCCTTAAGATACCGACGGCACAAGCCATGCCAACAGCACCCACCCCAACGACTGTCATCGTAGTCTGGGGGCTCTGTTCTTCCTTAAGAAGAGTCACCATCAGCTGGTCCTTGAGGTTGCCACATTGGCCTCGGAACCGCAAGGGCCTGGGAGTGCATGGTGGGCGGGCGTCGGTGGCGCACGGCGTTGGATGCAGACTCCGCGGCAGCTGCTCCAGTAACAAGTCAGAAGTTTTAAGTTGGCACCGTTTTGAGTAGCAGGATGAAATCTCGGGGATGAAGTCTCGCGATGTTCGCTCGGCGCCGCCTGGCCGAGAACCTCCTGGGTCCCACGCAGTCACGCTCCCACGCTCTCGCGGGTCCTTTGGCAGCCGCCGTGTTGGTTGCTGGCGCACCGCCCGCCTGTGTTCACAGAGAGAAGCCATAAAGTGCTTGTTCCTAGAGTCGGAAGGTTAATGGCAGCCCAATGCTACCTCACAACGCCTACGTCATTCACCTCCCTTCACGTCATCACGCGGGCACTGGGTGAGTGCAGGGCGGTGAGGTGAGAGGGAGGGGGCTCACGCACAGTATGTGTTAGTATTGGTGGTGGTGGCTCATATCTCACGGTGCCTCATTTAGAAAGTTACCTTCATCACAGGCACGTATGTGCAGGGAGAACAGCACACCCAGGGTTGGGACCCCCTGGTTTGGGGCTCCCGCTGGGGCCTAGGGTCGCGCCCCCCGCAGGTACAGGGGGGACCGCCGCCTACCAAGCGCCACGCGGGCGGGTAAACAGGGTGTAAGTTCGCGGGGCCGCAGAAAACAGGAGCTTCCACTTTCAGAGGAACGTAGGTTTATTTAGGTAGGGACATGCTGGATACAAAGGGCTGGAATAAATGAGCCCTCGTCCACATAAAATAATAGAACATTTTAATAAAAATCAATATTTTTTTCCTGAACAGTAACTTACCAGACACTGAATAACTGCACAAAATTAATAAGCGTAACTCAAATAAACCTATTTTTCTTGTTCTCCGAAAGCGAAATATTTCCTGTTGCGCACACCAAACAAGTCAGAACAACAAGGCTAATGGCGTGGCCATCGGCTCTAGAATATTCGCTGCTGGTATTAGTGGGGAGAAATGGTGCGCCTGCGCATAACGCACGTAAGGGAGGTGAATGCAACACGATTACAGTAATCAGTCATCAGCAATCGGTGTAGTTCCTGATTAATAATTATGTGTAACAGGATATTATAAAAATTAAGTTACATTTTTATTAAACGTTTCTTGCATACCGTTATATTGGCTGGGCCGCAAAAATATTCCTTGTGGGTCACATGCGGCCACGAGTTTGACATGCTTGATCTACACACACAATCCAAACCTAGGCTGTCTGGCCGCAGGTCTGGAGACTACTCTGCCGTCAGCGTTCCCCAGGTGGGTGCCGGGCACGTGCACACTCGGCGCCCCTGCCACCACGCAGGCCGCAGGCTGTCCCACGTGCTAGGATGGAGCCCTGGGGGCAGTGGGAGGGGAGTGGTTTTAACAGACAGGTGCGTGGGGGATTGAAGATTTCGGGATGGGACGCAGGACTTTGGAAGGCAGATGCTGGAGATGAGGGAGGGGCATCCCTGGCACAGAAGCACCTCCAGGACTGTTTCGGGGAAAGGCCGAGGGGACTAGAGTATTTCGTGGGGTGAGGAGGCAGAGAGGGAAGCTTGAGGGCATCGGGTGGAGGTGCTGAGGCCAGGTGGAAGAGTTTTGAGTTCTGTTTGTGGAGAGGAACTAACAATGCAAGAATGGCAGACTGGAAAGGATGTAGAGATAATGGAATTCCGGCTCTTTGTTTTACACAGGGGGAAACTGAGGCCCAGCTTCACACAGCAATCAATGGGCAACATTGGGAAATCAATCACGCAGCAGGCAGAGTCTGCAGCATAGTCAGGCACCTGTGATAACCCCTGGTGGCAGGAGCTGAGGGTCCACGGGTGGAAGGGAACACAGTCCGCCCGGGTCTGGGGCAGACGGGGCTCATGGGCACCAGCTGGAACTGAGGAAAGAGTCTGAGGCAGGAGCTGTGCTGTGCCTGGATGTGTCAGGGCAGCAAAGGAAGAGGAACTGGCAGGGATACACGAAAAGAGACCAAAGAGATTGGAAGCATCTGGTGCCAGAGAAATCAAGGCCGGAGAGGATTTAAAGCAGGAGGAGTGGCAGCCAAGGGTTCAAGGCTATTCAGAGTTTGATTTGGTTATGGACCAAGGACGTGGCTGTGTGCGTCACTGCTGTGAGAGGCACCCAGACTGTAAGGAGTTGAGGGGAGAAGGGAGGAGAGCAGATGGAGGAGGTCAGCACAGGCAGGGAATTCCAGATGTTGACTGAAGTCAGGAGGATGGGCTCTTGAGGGAGAAACAAGTTAAAGAGTGTCTTTAGGAGAAGGGAGATAGGAGAGTATTTTTTGGCCTAGGGGAATGAGCTAATCTTGCATGATGGGATTAAATTTTCCCTTTTATTTCATCTCTGGGTCTTAGATCTTTCATCTTTAAAACAGGGATAAGGAATGTGTTATAGGCTTGTGAGGATTAAATGGAAAAACACATGACTAGTGCTTAGTATAATGCCTGGCACATTATAACACGTAATGGACAGTGGTTATTTTTAACATTGTATTACTACACATTTTTGAAGGGCCTATCCCAGAATCTTGCATCCTAGAAAGGATTACATTTTAAATCTTGTTATCTTGTGTCACTTTATGGGGTACATTTGATTAAAATATATGGTTTCACATATTTTGAAAGATTGGGCTGGAAACAGGCCCAAAGAAGAATTCTTTTTATTGCTCATGTACATGTGGAAATTATACATTTTAATTGTGTTATTATATGAGCCAATTTCCTCCTCACGGGTGATGGTGGGAGTTCACCCGCTCTGGAGAGGGAATTTGGTTTTGGATTTATTACTTACATCTGCAAAAGGAGTAAGAAAGACTAAAATAGGACACTTTCTGATAAGCAATTTGACTTTTTCTTTTTTCATTTTGATCTGAAATCTGTAGTCCAAGATTGAGGTAATTTTTCTTATTTTGAAAAAAGTAATTTTCCATACGTGGGAATAATCTTGTTTAAGCAAGGATAAGTCATAGATGAATCCATCTATGCCTTTTCTCTTGGAGGAATACATCTGTGCCTTTTGGTGTGAACTTCATGAAAAAGAAACAAAAAAGCCCACAAGGCACACTACACACACACACACACGCACACACAGTATGTGTGTGTGGAATTTCCGGGAAACCAAAGGGCAAAATCTTTTTCTTTTTAAAGAAGACACCTATGATACCAGCTAGCCAGCACAGCCACATGGCACAGGAAGGAATTAATTATAGTCCTAAAAGAGGGAAAAATGCATCTGGTGTCAGATTAACCCCAGCAAACAGTTTTGCTTAGTTTGAAATACTCTGACTCAAAAGCATGCTGATTTCAGCGTGAGAAATAGATGTGTATGACGACGTCTCAATAATCAGAATGTAGTGGTTGCATCTTAGGTGGACGAAATACAACATGGATAGGTCTTAAAAACATAATGTTGAGTGCAACAATGAGAAAAATAAGGATTTATGATGCCATTATGTAATCTGAAGCCACATACACACACCAAACATCCCAGCCTATTCTTGTAGAGATATGTGTATATTTACTAGAGAAGTTGCCTAAGAGGTAGGGGGGCATCAGTGTTAGGATCAGAGATAAGAGAGAAAAAAATCTATAATAATAAAAGCGTAATATGCTAATTAGACTGGATGTCCTTCCTTCCAGACAAAGGTGTACCTCGGCAGAGGTGGCAGAGACCCCCGGCCGTGGCGGTGGCGGGTGGGGGGCTGGGGCCAAGGCCCTTGCATGAACCTCTAGTAAAAATATAAGAGAGGGGCTATGCACAGGCTGATAATGATAATGTGCTATGAGTTGAATATGATTTTTAAAAGGAGAAATCTTTTAGTTTGTGTTTTCTTTGTTGCCATATAATCAATCTGATGCAAAGGCAAAGAACTTGCAGGCAAACATGTACTCCTCATGGTAACATGGGTTTCAGGGAATTCCTCAGAGCAGTTTTGGGTGGTGGCTTCCTGAGGGGAAAACAAAGAAGCTGTGGTTTCAGCCACATGTCAGAATCAGGGCACCACCTGCTTTATAACTTCAGGGGACCCCCTTCACACGCTGATGACTGCCTCCTGCCCACCTGGGTGGGACCTGAGCCTGACTCCCTCAGGGCTCTTCCAGGGCTGTATCCCAGGATATTTTTACAACTTACGTTTAGACCTCGTTCTGGTGGAAAAGTTATTTTATGAGAACAAAAACAAGCAATTTGGGAACATTTTTACAGTGAGAGAAATATGATTATATGAGAGCACAGATGAAACACTTTACTTTTTTTTTTTTTGGTTCATGATGGTGAGAAGGCTAAAAAGGGCTAATTCTAAAATCAAGTAACCCTGATATTTTGGGGGCTAGCAATTGGAATCCATGCCAGCAAGTAACCTATAATAAAGTCATTGCCTCCTTCCCAGAAACTGGTCTTGCAGAACCTGTTACAGAGGCCATAAAACTGTGAACAGTGCACTGCTCTGGAGGAGGGTTATTAACGCTGGCACGAGGCCAAACCATCAGATATGGCCTGGAGACCCCCCAACTTCTGATGGCCTTCTTGCAAGGCCCGTGAAAAGGACTGGAAACATAATCCATATTTTCGGGACAAAAGAAGCCCCCTGCATGTTTCTATACTCAGATTTGGAAGCTATTCCCTGAGTCCACTGGTGTAATTAAACAGTGTCCCTCCATTTCTTTAAAGCGTCACTTGGTTTTTCTTGGGTCTTCTGCAACAATGGTGGGATAGGAAGAACCTTAACTCGCCTCCTCCAATGGACTTAACAAATATACAACTATATATGGGACAGTTCCCTCTGAAAGGGACCTGAAAATCAGGTGATCAGAGCCTCCAGAACAAAGGATAAAAGATTGCATGGAGATGGAAGGAGAGGCAGAGATATCCTCTTGCGCAGGGGATGTAGGGGTGTAGGGGCCGGGGGTGACCCACATCCCAGTAGCTACGATCCACAAACAGGAGGGATTTCAAAAATACGGAGGCTTTTCCTGAGGAGAGAGGGAGTCTAGTTCCATACCCCTTAGATTCTACACACGAGAGACAACTCCTCCCCCCCCCCCAAAAAAAAAACACATCAAAAAACAACAAAACAAAACGAAACAAAACAAAGCACCTGGGCTTTGTCTACCTTAACATTTTATAGTTAAACCTTTTTTACCCTTAAGATGCTTGCTTCAACTACAGCTTGTATGTGGGGCTAGAAAAGTTCTTGGAAAGAGTTGAGCGTTGATCTTGTATGGTCCATCTAGCTAGCAGGGATTCTCTAAATGTGGTCCTGGCAACAGCAGCATTAGCATGGAACTTGTTAGAAATGCAAAATCTCAGGCTCCATGGGGATCTCCTGAACCAGAATCTCTGGGAGTGGGGACAGACTATCTGGTTTAACAAGCCCTCCAGGTGGTTCTGTGGCAAAGTTCTAGGATCACTGATCTAGAACTGATCCCTGTGTTTTAATGTGGCTGTACAGCCTTTCCTCACTTGTAACCTGCCATCTTTTTATTAGGACTAAATTACCTAAGCCAAACCCCAGACACTTACATTGGAATCCCTTGGAGGCAGAGCCTAGGCATCAGTATTTCTTATGTCTCCACAGATGGTTCTCATGTACTGAGAACAAATGACTTACCCTCCTCTGGGCTTCAATTCCCTTACCCATCAAATTACAGGACTGTGCAGGCTCTCTTTAGAGAACCACTGATCTAGACCAGGGCTTCTCAAACTTTAATGTGCACCTGAATCAACTGGAATCTTGTTAAAATGCAGAATCTGAATGAGTAGGCATGGGGTGGGGCCTGAGCTTCTGCATTTTTGAAAGCCTCCAGGGCACACTGATACTTCTAGATTGCCAACCATACTTGGAGAAACAAGGATCTGGGAGCAGGGGAAAGAGCATTAGCTGAGGGGTCATGGTTGTCTTTCTGTGGATAAATATTTAAAAAATTTAATAGCTGTGAATTTATTGTTAGGAATACTTTACTTAGAGCAAGTGTTGTGGCCTTTGATAGATAGCAGTGATAAAGCTGGCTTTTAGGAGTAAGCCCATTTAAATAAATAATAATAGAAGTATATGACAGAGCAAAATTATGAAGATAGGATGACTCAAGTTTTGGAAATGCTGAGAAGGCAGATGCAAAAAGAGCTATGATGTTGATTGGCTGAGTGAGACTATATGTTGAATCATTTATGGGGTAAGCATTCTGCAATACTTATGGACTGGGTTGCAGAAGTCATTATTCAAAAAATATTTATTGAGTGCCTGCTTTGCACCAGTTACTTTTTTGGTCACTGGGGGGAGAGACAGAAACTCATTATGTCCACAAGAAAATTATAAGAGGATAAGAGGTCATGAAATAAATGTCTGCACTTTTCATTTAATATTTCACTATAAAAATGAAAAAAATGTCTTGTTCACTAACAGCCAGGAAAGCTGTCTTAACATAGTAATTCATTCATACACAAATCAAAATCAGGGTGAAGGAAAGTTCTGGCAACTTCTCCTGGATAGAGCATGTTTACTGGACATGGGGAAAGGAGTTGGTTTGCTTCTTTCCACATGGGCTAATTTCTTGAACTAGCTAAATGGTCTTTATGTCCTATGCTACCAGGATGCCTTGTGACAGCCCATGTGGACAGAGCTCAATGAGTGTAAAAAAGAAGTCACTGACTCTGATTCAAAATAAAATTTCTAAATAATGAGGCAGGAGCACAGCACAATTCAGTGATACCTGTGATCCTGGACCTCTGTCCTTGAACATGAATGGGAACTGCCAACTGGTCATTTTCCCTCTTATTTCTATACGACATTGGGAACAAATGACTTACCCTCCTCTGGGCTTAAATGCCCTCCCCCGTCAAATAACAGAATTGGGCAGTCGCTAAGTTCTCTTTAGGCATAGCATTTTGATACATATGATTTTAAAGTTGAGAAGGTCATCTAATGGAGAGTATATGGGGAAGACTGGGGGGAGGGCCCTTATTAAAGGTGTAGGCAGACACTGAATTGTAAGAATTGCATTTTACAAGAATATCTTTGCCGAACCAAGGTTTACAGAGAAATAGGCACGTTAAAAATAAAATAAAACAAGACTTTGTTTGAACTTAATAATAATCTGATTCTTTTCTTTGATTTGAGGAGGTTAAGGCTGTTGAGAATATGACCTGAATTAGGTCGACCCAGCCAGAGTGAAGGTATAGTCAGTGTTTGATGGATTTAAATAATGTAGCCAATGAAAAGTATAATTCAACTCTTTGTCACCAACACACATATAGGAATGGACACACACGCACTTCCCAGTCTTAACTGTGAGGCTTGTGGAACTGGAATGCAGCCATAATTGCTTGTGCCTGTCCACTCTGGCTTGCTTGAATGCAGAGGGATGGAGAGGACCTTCCTAGCCACGTCTCCCTTGCTTCTAACCTGCCATCTGGAGACAGAGGTCTGAGATTGATCTTACTTAACCAAGAAGGAGCCAAAGGGAGGATGGAGGTCTGATCGATGGCTTTGTTGCTTGATGTGGAAAAGAAACAGACTGGCAGAATGTGTGTATAATCCCTAAGGAGGAAGTGTCTTTGTGCTGTATTTCTTTTTGACCTGAACCCCCAAAAGCAAGTTAGTTAGAAATTGGAAGAGGCAGTTCCAGAGTCTGGATTTATTTGAGTTGGGGGAGGGGGAGGGAAAGCCTTGATTACAAAGGAGTAAATGCTTTAGGTATATGCACCAGATATAATGCAGGATTTCCTGGTCTGTCTAGGCACCAGGAGCCTCTGATGAAATCAGTTATCTCAATTGGGAGTTACTCCTTATCGTGTAGCAGAGCCTGATATTAAAATTTCCTGCCCAGGAGTTGCTGGAATCCGTGTGTTCCCTTCATGTGATGACAAAATGATTGCACTAGCTTCCTGTCACCAGCATAATCTTTCTGCAGAGACTGAGGGAGGTCAGTCTTTCTGATGAGCCAGGTCCCCAGCTTGCTTTTCCTTGCTGACACAAACCAGCTTGGTTGCACTTAACAGCTCTTACTGTAAGTGGTGCTGTTGGACCATTTCCTCGTGTGCACTTCCTTTTGGTACCATAAGTGCATTCAGAGGATGATTTGATATCAAAAGAATGGTTCCTTGTGACTAGTAGAATAAACTTTCTTCATATGATACTTTCTTCTTACTGTCCCCTTCTAGTTTGCATGCCTGAGATTTCTCTTACGTGCAATAAAAAATTAATAAAGCAGTACAGATGATGTGGTGGTGCCCACTGGAAATGTCTGTGTTCAAGTGTAAGAGGAAAGTGGAGGGCTTGAGGATGCCTAGCAGCTGTGGTAGCCAACGGTGTAAATAGATAGTGTAGGGGAAATTGGGGGAGTAGACTACAAATTACAGAAAGCGAGTTGATCATTTATACATAAAGGAAGTAATAAAAGGAAGCCCGGAAAGGTGCAGGAAAAGGAGGAAAGATTTGCCTTGATGATTAGCCAGGAGAGGCCATTATGGGCTAATTCCACATGGGAAAGCACTGTAGTACGTATGCATGTTTGTGTGTATCTGCATGTAAGAGTATTATTTGTATAATCAAAAAATGGGATTACTTACTTTTCTCTCGTGGCTCCTTTCGTAAGTCACTGTCCCCTGGCAGGCCTGGTTACTTTTTCCCTAACACAGAACGACAGCTGAGCCTTATAACCCTGGCTCTAGGAAGGTTATGCTATGTAAACATTGCATCCGTAAGTAGCTCACTCCTTAGAGAAAGTGTCATATTTAAAAACTGTGACTCCTTTTTAACTTGCATTCTTTATTTCAGAACAATAAGGGACATTAGGCTTTTATTTTATTGGAGGAGTGAGCTTAGTGGCTGATGTAATTGATAAACTTGTTTTTCCTCCATTGTCATCAGCCAAGTTTTTGTGGCACTAATAAAAGGAGAACACTGGGCCTAACTGGTTTGGTTCAGTGGATGGATTGTCGGCCTGTGGACTGAAGGGTCCCAGGTTTGATTCCGGTCAAGGGCACATGCCAGCTTGATCCCCTGGTAGGGGGCGTGCAGGAGGCAGCCTACCAATGATTCTCTCATCGTTGATGTTTCTCTCTCATTCTCCCTCTCCTTTCCTATCTGAAATCAATAAAAATATTTAAAAAAAGGAGAACACTGGATTGGTACCCCCTGCATAGCATACTGGGACCAGTTTTTACAGATTGCAAATGCAGGCGCTTTGGTCTCGGGAAATCTGGCAGGAGAGGGTGGTATACCTCTTTCCTTCTGCCACACTTTTGGTGAAAGGAATTAGACTTTTAAGTCAGGAAATTCAGCAAGATGAGTTAGAACTTTGCACAAAAGCAGTGCAGGAATTGCAGCTGGTTGGACATATGATATGGAAATGTCTTGCTAAATCAAGGTCGGTGGAATGTTGCTCTCCTGGCGGGCTCCATTTCTCCTCTTGCTATCTGTGCATTTCATGTAGAATGGAGCAAGCAGGAAGCATCAGCATCACTTGCTTATGGAAAGACCTGATGATTCAGATGTTTTTCATTAGGAACTGGGTGTGGGCTTTTTTCAAGTTAAACTAAAGCTGCAGTTCTAGCAGGAAGAGCCTCCCCTATCTGTGTTTTCTGTTTCTGGATACTCTTCCTTGGAGAGCCAGATTTCAGCAGGAAGGGTTGTTAATGGTGGGTTTTGTGCAATGGAAACCCTATGGGAAGAATAGGAAAACGGTAGAAACAGGAGGTTATGTCATGGACTTCAGCACTTTATTTAGAAGCAACACATTTTAGCAACACATTTTCCTAATGGATGACTGATTTTTCTGGTTGTGCAAACAGTATCCAAATTATCAGGCAAATATTTGGCTCAGGAACAAATATTTTTACCATATTGAGCCAATCACCTGTGCTTCCCAAGGTAAGGTGACTTTTCCTTTCCCTCCATCTTGTGATTTGTGCCTGTTGGGAGTAAGCTTCCTGTGGGTCCTGCGGATTGGCTTCACTGTTACCCGTAGGAAGCTCTAAACATCCTTTTCAGACAGAAACACACTTTGGCTAATTGTTCCTGAGTTCACATTTGGTTGGTTGGTTTGTTTTTGCCCCAGGATGCATGGGGCTTTCCTGGGGGAGAGCTAGCTTTGCTATATCAAGAACTTGAGGCTGGGGGAGGGGGAGTGCTGCTCAGGACTAAGCATACAAACTGGCAGGTGTTTAGGTGGGCGATCTTGGTTAACTCAGAATCTTCAGATTCTCATGGGGGAGAATTAGCCACCCACACTATGCTTGGCAATGTGTGCCCTTGGTTGAAACAAGACCCAGACTGAATGTTGGATGAAGAGACCAAATCAATATTCATCATCATTTAAAAGATTTTTTTTTATTGATTTCAGAGAGGAAGGGAGGGAGATAGAGATAGAAACATCAGTGATGAGAGAGAATCATTGATGGGCTGCCTCCTGCACACCCCCTACTGGGGATCGAGCTGGTAACCGGGCATATGCCCTGACCGGGAAATGAACCAAGAGGTCATGGTTCATAAGATGACACTCAACCACTGAGCCATGCTGGCTGGGCTTCATTATCACTAAAAACAACTTAGATTGGTTGAAAAAAATCTATCATAGATCTGATCACAAATTAGTGACTGAACCTGAGAGAACAGAGTTAGGGCAGGTTCAAGGGGAAGCCATTAGGTAGGTTTTCTTTCTCATATGCTATCGTGCCTTTCAGTTTCTTATTCCCATTCCTTAAGGATGCCCCCTGGCCACGCTCTCAGACCCTTTCTTCAGTGCCTGGCCTGTGGAAGAGGAACCCACGGTTTCACAGTGTTAGGATATATTTAGCCTCCCAAGATTTCTATTTTAGTTAGGGAACTCTAGGATAAGAGCAGGTCACTCTAAGCTCTTAGTAAAAATCTGAAATGGTAGAATTTCTTATGAAAAGGGGAGATATTTTTGGATGAAAGAACTTTCCAAATGAGCCTGTTTCTTTGATGCTTAAAATATGCCTTCAATTAAATTAATTCTTATTCTTCTTTAATTCAGATAATACATGCCATAGTTAAGAGATTTGAATCCAAAATCTGCCATTAACTAGCTATGTGACCTTGGGCAAGTCACTTAATCTCTCCAGGCCTCAATTTTATCACGTGAAATGGAAGAAATAATAAGCTTTTCAAAGAGTCTTTATAAGCTGCAAATGAGGACACACACACACACACACACACACAATCTCCTTGTTCTGATAAGCATTAGGATATTCTGTAACATTTAGTTTCCTCCAGGGAAATCAATAGAGACTGGGATGGAATACTTTTTGTTTTGTATTTTTTGAATTTTTAGCCATATAAATGTATCACCTACATAAAAAATTAAAATTAAAATATCTATAAATTACTTACCAGGAATTTGTTAATATAAAGAAATGTCACCTTACTGGTGTCTCGTTTATGCAGTACAAGTCACTGATGAGCGAGTGCTTCACAGAGCTGATCTCATTTCATCCTTACACGTGTTGTGTGAAGAAGGTGCTCTAGACTCAGTCTAGATCAGTGGTTCTCAACCTTCCTACTGCTGCGACCCTTTAATACAGTTCCTCATGTTGTGGTGACCCCTAATTTCATTGTTACAAATTGAACATAATTAAAGCATAGTGATTAATCACAAAAACAATATATAATTATATATGTGTTTTCCGATGGTCTTAAGCGACCCCTGTGAAAGGGTCGTTCGAACCCCAAAGGTGCCGTGACCCACAGGTTGAGAACCGCTGGTCTATAGGGTTCATGGTTGGGATATCAAAGTAAGGGGCTTTGGCAGCTGTAGTCTGTATACATAATAACTTTAAAATATTTTTACTATAAAATATTTCAAACATACAGGAAAATATAGAGTAATATTTTTCTGTAATTACTTGGAATGTTCTTAAAGGGTGGCCATAGAACTTATTATCCATATTGGGATACTTTTAAGAGAGAAGGGGTTGCTGTTGATAGTTATCCTGGGATTACAGATGTAAATTCAACAGCTCTGGGCAAACTGGGTGGTGTGGTCACCTGGGAACCAAGCATTGCCAAGTTGAAGTACCCCCTGCGCCTCTTCCTGGCCCATGTCCCACCCCCTTTCCCTGCCCCAGACAACCATGATGTTGATATGGATGTGCATACTGTTCACAGTTTATGCTCAGACTACATATATGTGTTATAAACTATACAGAGTGCTCCTATTTGTGTTTCTAAATGTCCCATAAATGGAATCATATGTTCTCACTTTTTTAAACCGTAAGGCATTTTTCCTTCTTTTCCTGGACAATTAAACAAACTAGGGCCAGGGAATAATGATGTATTAGCTAAGGTTCTTTTGATTGAAAGCAACAGAAACTAATTGTGACTAGCTTAAACCATGAGGGATTTAATGAGGAATATTGGGGCACCTTAAGCATCCATAATTGAGAAAGAGGAGTTTCAGAGTAGCTCCTGGGATATGAGTGACATGTAGCTTTTGAATCGCTCATGCACCCATCATCGATATGGTCAAACCACAGTGGCCCTAGTCTCTGTATGTCTGAGCTCCAGTAGTCAAATTCCAGAGACAGTGAGGGAGAATCCAATTGGGCCAGGCATTCTTTGCTGGGTCAACCCTTTGTATATCATCAGGAATGGAAGATTATGTAATAAGGTCATAACAACTGAGAACTCACCTCACAGGACTGGGACCCCCAGAGATAGGGAAATTGTTAGCTGGGCAACTAAAGAAGTGACAATCACAAGTGAGCAGAGAAAATTTGGAGAGGAGAAGGAAAGCTCTATGGTTATGGTTTCTTCTGAAAAGGAGCAGAGGCAAAGTGTTTCCATTTGGGAATTGCTTCCGTGAATTTCTTGGGAATTTTACATGGACTCCCAAATTCTTGAGAACAGTTGAAATCAAGAAAATTGGATAAAGTATTGTAATTCTCCTGTGAGAATTAAGGCTTATATAATCTGTGTAGAGACCTGACTGGTATGAAGAAATCCACTGATTTGAGATTGAGAGCAAGAGCAGGAACAGTTGATGCACGGATCTGAAGGTCAAGGTCGACATTTCTGGGAACGGGGACAGGAGCAGTAGGAGAGAAGAACTAGTCAGTCTTTCTGTATCTGTTTCTCTCAGTGTGCTTTCATGTCTCTGTCCTCTGCTGATAGCGAGTAAATGTTAATAAGTTTACAGGCATAGTATACTTTTCACAAATCCTGTGAGTGCTGTTGTAAGAAATACCAAGTTTTGGAAGCAAAATATGTCATTAAATTGGCAATTCTGACATCTGCTTCTCTGTGGTGCTCTTACATTTGCCAGGAGACCCAAATATTACATTATTTGAATTCTGTTGGAGAGAACAATTGATGTTTTGTGGGGTTAAGAATTTCATTTAAAGAGTGATAGTCTTTAAATATTTGTGGTATTATCTTCCAATTTTTAATTGATCTTAGCATTTATCTTGTTAGTGTTCATTTGTTTTTCAAAATGTTTTCTATTACACTGTATCTTTATCAGGTAGATACAATTTTTATATGTTATTGGATTTTATAATCTTGTCACAATATGTTGATTCATAGTATTAGCAAACTGTCCACTTGTTATTATATCTTTTCTTAACAGAAGACCATGAAAACTTTTCATATAGAAAAGTTTTACAGAATAATTCTGTGTTTATTATTTTTTTAATTTTCACCCAAGGATATTTTCCTTGATTTTAGAGAGGAAGAGAATGAGAATGAGATAGACAGAGATAGAGAGAAACATTGATGTGTAACATTGATCATTTGCCTCCCATATGTGCCCCAACCAGGAATTGAACCTGCAATCCAGGTATGTGCCCTGACCAGGAACTGAACCCAAAACCTTTTTTTTTTTTTTTAAACAACTATATTGTATTGATTTTTTACACAGAGGAAGGGAGAGGGATAGAGAGTCAGAAACATCGATGAGAGAGAAACATTGATTCAGCTGCCTCCTGCACATTCTCTACTGGGGATGTGCCCGCAACCAAGGTACATACCCTTGGCCGGAATTGAACCTGGGACCCTTCAGTCCACAGGCCGACGCTCTATCCACTGAGCCAAACCGGTTAGGGCTGAACCCGAAACCTTTTGTTGCACAAGATGATGCTCAACCTGTTGAGCCACCTGACTGGGCTGTGCTTATTCTTATGCTTTCCTGTTATTTTTCAAAAGCATGTAAGTAAAGTGTTATGAAATTTCAGAATAACATAAATTCAGGAGGAATTTTCAGATATTTCATTTACTTATCCCATAATCCCAATGATTAATATCTGTCAGAAGTTTGGACAGTGAAAGGGAATACCATCCTCTATTGGATACTTGGTAGAGTTAAATGATAAAATGTTATTGTGAAGCCATTCTCACTAATGATGCCCCTAAGTCAGACATGTTGGAGGATCTCAGATACATAAAGAGAACTGCTATCAGATAAAAACCTGGTTGATTTCAGTTCCTTCTGAAAATGGGGAAAATCAGTTCCATGAGAATTGAAAAGTGATCACTTCCTAGGTTCTGAGGAAACATTAGAAATGGGGAAGAAAAATGCCAAAACAATGAAGGTGCTTTTGGCTTCCCTTTGAAGTTGATAACCATGTTTTAGACCAGGTGTTGGGCAAACTTTTTGACTCGAGGGCCACAATGGGTTCTTAAACTGGACCGGAGGGCCGGAACAAAAGTATGGATGGAGTGTTTGTGTGAACTAATATAAATTCAAAGTAAACATCATTACATAAAAGGGTACGGTCTTTTTTTTATTTTTTTAGTTTTATTCATTTCAAACGGGTGTAGTTTGCCCATGGCTGTTTTAGACCATAAAAGCCCAATCATTGGCACTACTTTTGGGTTAAATTAGTGTGTCCTGAAAACACTATGTTAAAATGCAGTTGTGTTCACTATTTACTTGAGTTGATTTTCAGATTAATGTGTCCTCTGTATATGTGCTCTGTGGAAATGAACCTTTCCTGGAAGAGTCTCATGGAGAAAATTGTTCAGGCAGGGTACATAGAATTGTTGGGACCAGTGTTCCTGACAAATAGGTAAGTAACATCTGAGCTAGGCCTGGGCTGGGCTAGGGACTTGAGGATGGCATGTGCTCACAACTCCAAAACTGACTGGCTTTGATACCGTAGTATTTCACTGTCAGTCATGCAAATTCACCCAGACTTCATAGTTAAAAAAATCCATTCATAAGGTAGGAATACTTATGCTCTGGTTTCTCTTCAGATCGCATAAGGTAGGAATACTGGACTGTACAGCATACTTGTTATTTAGCTCCATGATATATAAAATAGTTTTTAAGAAATTACTTTATAGCCCTGGCCAGTGTTGCTCAGTTGGTTGGAGCATCATCCCATACACCAAAAGGTGGTGGGGTGGATTCCTGGTCAGTGCATATACTCAGATTTCAGATTTGATCCCCAGTTGGGGCACATGTGGGAGGCAAACAATCTTCCTCCCTCCCTCCCTCCCTCCCTCCCTCCCTCCCTCCCTCCCTCCCTCCCTCCTTCTCTAGAGAAAAAAGAAAGGAAAAAAAAGAAAAAAAATGACTTTAGCTAGTAATGCTAAAATATTTATTCAGATATTAGTCATATATTGGGGATCCCTTTCTAAAATCTACCATACCAAAAAAAAAAAAAAACCCAAAGAAAAATTTCACGTAGGTTATGATTGAAAATGACTAATGAAATATAATTTATAGAAAATATATTTCTTTTTAATGAATACCTAAATTGTATTACTTTAACAAAATTCACCTATTAAAAGAGTATAGAGTTTCCTTTAGAAAAGTAAATATTTTTGCCTTTTATAACAGGAGGAACTTTGATAAGGCTTCCTAAAGTTTTTAATAATCTGTTACTATATATCATTGATGGTTCTAGATACTTTGGGGGACACCTGGAAATTAAATCTTCATCTCTAGTTGATCAGTCTTATTATTTTTAGGTAAAACCGAATTAAAAGGAAACTATTGGCTTTCCAAAAACAATATTTACAAGTTAGTCAATTAACATCAAGTGCTTTTCAAAGTTGGGGCCAGTGCATGAAGGCCAGGAAACTACACCCACATTATTTTGCCCATTGGCTTCTTGTGCTGGCATTGGGAGGCTGATAAGCAGTCCTTCAGGATTCCTAGGCATCCTGTGGCACCTCCAAAAACAAACCACACAGGAATGGGAATTCCCATGTGTTAGGCTGACAACTCCTTTTGCACTGTTACAAAGTATTTAAGGGTCAATGCAAATAAATTTTTTAATCCTTAACGCTAGTTCCCTATTTTGCCTATGATGTTATGCTAGAAAATGTGCTGAAAAGGTAGTCAGACATAGTTCATTCTTGCTCTCAAAGACAATACTACCGATACAAAGATTAAGAATCATTATATTATATTATACTATTATATTATTTGTAATTATTATGGTAATAATAAATTTAGTAAATATAACACCAATAAAAATTATTTTTAATAATAATAATGGTAATAACAAAATAATCATTGTAGCAATCACTTATTAAGCCCCTATTATGTTCCAGGCACTGTGCTGAGCAATTTCCACATATTAGCTCTTTGAATATGATCATCAACCCTAGGAGGTAGGTAGCATTATGTCCATTTTTCAGGTGCAGAAACCTAGCTTTAGGGAGAGAAAGCAAGTTGTCCAAGGCCACATATGTAGTCACTGATGAAGGTGGGAAAAAAATATTTGAAGTCCAAGATGTGGGAACACAGGAACAAGTGCACTAGACACACATGAGACAAGGACCTTTACATCACTTGAACATTCCCTTAGTGGCCTTACAATGAAGGCAGTAGAGAAGCAGCAAATTCTGTTGGGATTGCTGTGTGTTATTTCATTTGGACATAGTGAAAGGGAACAGAAGGCTTAGTGGAAAATGGTATTTTAGGAGAAATCTAATGGGCTTTCTCCACCACCCAAAGGTGTTTGGGCAGATTAAAAAGGGAACTGGTGCTTCCTTAGAGGAATGACTGCCTCATGACATTTTCCACCTGCTTTTCTGGCGCTTGTCCTGTACTTTTGGCATTTCTTCGGCTCTTAGAGTCAATGAGTCAACAGCATGTTTTTAGCATTCCCTGTGTGCACTGAAGTAGACTCCAACTCAATAGGAATACTTAACTACCATGACCAAATGTGTGTGCCAGCCTTCTCTGTCAGCCAGGGCATCCGAGGTGGGGGTGGGAGGGTGGAAGAACAGAACATATAAAATTATATATAAACTAGAGGCCCGGTGCACAAAAATTTGTGCACTCAGGGGGGTCCCTCAGCCCAGCTGTGCCCTCTCACAGTCTGGGACCCCTCGGGAGATAACAACCTGCTGGCTTAGGCCCGCTCCCGGGTGGCAGAGGGCAGGCCCAATCCCTAGGTGCAGCCCCTGGTCAGGCTCAGAGCAGGGCTGATTGGGGAGTTGGGGCGCCGCCCCCTGTCATGCACAGAGCAGGGCAGATTGGGAGGTTGCGATGCCACCCTCAGTCACGCTCAGGGTAGGGCCGATTGGGGGGGTTGGGGCACCGCCCCCTGTCACACTCAAGGCAGGGTCGATGGGGAGGTTGCAGCGCCACCCCCTGTCACGCACAGAGCAGGGCCAATCAGGGGGTTGGGGCTCCTTACCCTGTCACGCACAGAGCAGGGTCGATCAGGGGGTTGGGGAGCTCCCCCCTGTCACTCATAGAGTAGGGCCTATAGGGGAGTTGGGGCACCGCCCCCTGTCACACACAGAGCAGGGTGGATCAGGGAGTTGGGCGCCGCTACTGTCACACTCAGGGCAGGGCTGATGGGGAGGTTATGGTTCTACCCTGTCACACACAGAGCAGGGCCTGAGCAGGGCCCGTGGGGGCGGGGGATTGGGGCGCCGCACCCTGTCACACACAGAGCAGGGCCAATCAGGGGGTTGGGGCGCCGCAGCCTGTCATACACAGAGCCGCAGGGCGATCAGGGGGTTGGGGAGCTCCCCCCTATCAGGCACAGAGCAGGGCTGATCAGGTGGTTGGGGTGCCTTCCCCTGTCACGAACAGAGCAGGGCGGATAGGGAGGTTGTGGCCCCGCCCCCTGTCACACACAGAGCTGCAGGGCGATCAGGGGGTTTGGGCGCTGCCACCTGTCACGTTGATCCCGGTGCTGGGAGGCATATTACCCTTTTACTATATAGGATAGAGGCCTGGTGCATGGGTGGGGCTGGCTGGTTTGCCCTGAAGAGTGTCCTGGATCAGGGTGGGGGTCCCCACTGGGGTGCCTGGCCAGCCTGGGTGAGGGGATGATGGCTGTTTTCAGCTGGTCACACACCCTTCAGGGTGGGGGTTTCCACTGGGGTGCCTGGCCAGTCTGGGTGAGGGGCTGAGGGCTGTTTTCAGGCTGGCGGGTGACGGAAGCTCCGAACCGCTCCTTTTTTTCTTTTTTATTCTGGGCCAGGTTTAGCTCTGAGGCTCCAGCTCTTAGGCCTCCGCTGCTGAAAGAAGGTATCTGGTTTGTGTGCGTTCTATAATCGAAACTCTGTATCAATTCCAGCTCTGAGATCTCGGCTCGCTGAAAGCATGTTTCTGGGGTTTTGTTTAGCTTCTATATTTGTTACAATGTTTGAAACTGCAGGCTCAGAGGCCGGCAAGGCAGGCGGGGAACGTTGGTTTCCTCCATCACTGAAGCAAGCAAACCTCATGTTAGTTTCAAGCTGCCTGGCTGCCGGATGCCATCTTGGCTGGCAGTTAATTTGCATATCTCCCTGATTAGCCAATGGGAAGGGTAGCGGTCGTATGCCAATTACCATGTTTCTCTTTTATTAGATAGGAGGATATATATATGTAAGTCATTCTAAGTCTCGAAATCACTCAAGGGTTTATATTTCTTTAATATGTTTTTATTGATTTCCGAGAGAGGAAGAAAGAGGGAGAGAGATAGAAACATCAATGATGAGAGAGAATCATTGATTGGCTGCCTCTTGCACGCCCCCTACTGGGAATCGAGCCCACAATCTGGGCATGTGCCCTGACCAGGGAATTGGACAGCGAACTCCTGGTTCTTGGGTTGACACTTAACCACCACGGAACCACACCAGCCAGGCTCAAGGGTATATTTTTTTAATTGGGTGATTTTACCTGCTCCCTTTTGCAAATTCTAGTAACTTTCTTAATAGAAACCTGACAGAAATTAATCTTTTAACAGTGCTTCATGAGTAAAAAAGAGAATCATTGAATGATTTATCTGGAAGGGACCTGAAAGATCTAAAGTGTTTCATAGAATATTAATGTCCTTGATATGTTTTGGAAAAGGGCCCCAGAGATAAAATTTGGAAAATCTGGGTTAAAGTTGAGTATTCTTTCCTATGGAACTTCAGTCTTTAATATGCTAATATGCTTTGTGAATCTATAGGATAGGGGATAAAGTATGTAGTGTTTTAACACTTATTTTACCCTAAATTCTCTTTTTGGGAAATGCTGATCTTGCTGAACCAGCTAGTGTTTTCTCTACATGAAGGTGCTGGCTGACACCTTTTTTTTTTTGAGAGCAAGGAAGTCCCAAGGGAAAGGGAGGACATATCAGATGCTCCTGTTTCATGCCAAGAATTCTCAGTGAGATGCCTTTCTCTAGACTAGAGGCTCAGAGAAGGCTGAAAGGGATCTCTAGGCAAACAGAGCTGCCCTTCATTGTGACCCATGCTGCCAAGAGCTCTGAGTCAGTTCAAAGGGGTGACCAATCCCTAGAATCAGGAAAATGTATTTATCCCTGACCTAGCCCACCGAGGACACACAAATGGAAAGGGCGATGTCACCACTGTAGTCACAAAGGTAGTCTGAGTCTCTTTCCTTAAGCAAACTGGTCTTGTGAATTTAGGTTGGGAAGCATGAATTTTAAAAAAAGTTAAACTAATGTCTTTTCTGTGGGACCTCTCAGAGCTTTGAATATGAAAATGTGCATTGTGAAGCTCCAAGAATGGGGTAGAATGTGCAGGATTCTAAGAAGTTACTTAGCCACGAAATTCTTGTTTTGTGCAGTATTTGGTAGGCACTCATGTTCTGAGGAAAACCCTTTGAGAAACACTGATCTAATCTGACCTTCTCATGTTACCAGTGAGCAACTATGGGCAAGACATTTCTTATCTATGGGGCCCTCTCAGGTTCCATTCTCTATCACTGTGACAAATTTATTCAAATTAACTGGACCAAATTTGGAGGTAGCTTTGAAGATATTTCTTTAGTTATAAAACTTTCTTTTGTTTCAAGGGCAAATTACTCTATATATCTTTAGTTCCCATTGTCAAAGCCTACAGATTAATTCCACCAATCTTTTAAAATATCACCTATGCCCAAAACCCTTTAAGTACAGTGGTGGTCTACAAATATATAGACCGTAATTCTTGCTACTCATTAATAATGATAAATGCAACATTTATGGCAATAATATAAATACCTAATATTTGTCCAGCACTGTACTAAGTATTTTAATCCTACTAACAATTTATGAGGTAGGGATTATAATAATGCCCATTTTACAGTGAGGACACAAGGTGAGGAGAGGTTAGGGGATTATTCCAAGGTCACATACAGCTAGAGGTGAGAAGATATACGCAGAAAGGTATAGCAACATGGGAAACATTCCTTATTAGTGATACAAAGTGCTATGTGAATTCAGAGAAAAAAATAATTTTCAAAAGACTTGATCAGTGAAAGTGTGAAGGATGTGGTGAACAATTGTGATTTGGTCATCCATTTCTCTTCCCTCTGGAGCAGTGGTCGCCAACCAGTGGTCCATGGTCGTTGGACCACTGGTGGTCCGTGAGGTCCAAAAGGTTGGTGACCGCTGCTCTGGAGCATAGCACCTCCTTCCTTTGGAGGAATCGTTTTCCCTTTCACTGTGGGGTTCTTTTCTGGTAATATAGTTGGGCACATTCCCTTGTGCTGGGCTAATCAGAGTCTTTGGGAATTTGGGGGTTTGAACTAAGCAAAGTGACTTTCCTCTTGACTGGTAAAACTGAAAAGTCTTGTATGAGATGTGCCTGACTTGTCTTTAGATGTGACTGCGCTTTGTTGGGACAGGATGATGGAGATATCAAGACTGAGGCAGGTGCTGAAAGTGGAGAGATGAAGTCCTGGAGGTTTTTTGGGCAACTGTAGGCTTGGGGGCTATGTCTTTACTGGGGTAAAGGCCTTACCACCTTTTCTTCCCTGGGAATAATACTGTCCTTTTTTGCAAAATGAAATGTTATTAGAAAGTGATTTAAAAACCCCACATTATAGAGATATGCACAGATCCTTAGAAGGGCTGAGGTCTGTCTGGTGCTAAGCCAAGGCTCTCTCAACCACAAATTCAGGGGAATGGACTCTAGGGTTTTATTTTTTTTAGTCTGTTCTTTATTTACTCCTATTTTCTATGGGATATTTCTTGGTTTTGGATTTCAGGTGAGCTTTAAGGAGACGGGGCAGACCATCTCTAGCCCCTGCAGAATGAGAGGATCCCTGGAAAGGACCTAACCGTTCCTAGTACCCAGTCCTTATTTAATTTGAGTTTGTTCATTTCTGGTAGGATATTAAAAAGAGCTCAGCAATATGGGCAAATACAGTGTAGGACAAGCCTGTTTCTAAGCATAAGCTGGGCTAGTGAGGGTGGGAAGGGCAAGAAGAAGAAAATGTGTGTCTGTGTTGCTGTTGTTGCAACCACCACAGGAAGAAATGTTTTCACACTGCAATGTGGGCTATCTGGAGATAGCCAGGGGAAAAGTGTTGATGGCTGGGCGGGCCCTACTGGATGGAAGGGCCTGACAGTATGTGATTCCCTGCAACAAATGGTAGTGGTGGAGGGTGTGTACACACAAGCACACACACACAGCACCCAGCCTCCAATTTCATCGCTGGCAGAAGATAACAATTCTCAGCTTGCCTTTCCAGGGTTATTTTTGGCTAGGGCTGTTGCTGATGGCAAAAGTTTCAGTCCCCTCACCCCACCCCCACCCCGGCTCCCTCCCTAGTCCTTGTTACAGCGAGAAACTTGTGCGAGTAAACTGCTCACTCCCAGAGGACGAGGAGACAGGGTTGTTGGTGAAAGGGGAGAGGATCCCAAATCCTCCCCCAGGTCTCACCACCCCCGGGTTATTTTCTAGCGGCGGTGGGCCCCGGAGACAGTCCATTGCTGGGGAAGGCTTGGGTCAGACACAAGAATAGGAGCCGCCAGGGGACGGGGTAGCTGGCACTGGGAACAGGTTTTGGGGACAACACCCCGAAAGTGAGTCCAGCTGGGGGGGAAAAACTGCGGGCCCCTAGGGCCATCCAGCTGGAGAGGAAGTTTGTTGGAAGGTAGAGGCCAAACTTTGCTGGGGCAGCGAGGGGCCGCTTGGAGAGGATCCACTGGTCGGTGCCGCGGGAGGGCGCAGACTGCAGGCGGCTCGGGGAGGGGGCCGGGGCTCGAGGCGGAGTTCGGCGCGCCGCCAGGTTGGTGGCCCCCCCTATCCCCCGGGCAGCAGATTCCCTCCGGCTCCCGGGAGCCGCGGCAGGACCGGACAGGAGCCGCCATGGAGGGAAGCCCCATCCCGGTGCTGACCGTGCCAACGGCACCCTATGAGGACCAGCGGCCCACTGGGGGAGGGGGGCTGCGGCGGCCCACCGGGCTTTTCGAGGGCCAGCGCAACTACCTGCCCAACTTCATCCAGAGCGTGCTGTCGTCCATCGACCTGCGCGATCGCCAGGGCTGCACCATGGTGGTGGGCAGCGACGGCAGGTACTTCAGCAGGACGGCCACGGAGATCGTGGTGCAGATGGCTGCGGCCAACGGGGTGAGTTACCTGGTCGTCCCTCGCTTCCCACTGCTGTCCCAAGTTTTCGCCCGCGTCCCCTTCTGCCTGCCGGCTCGGCACTCTCCTAGCCCAGGTCCTTCCCCGCAGTGTCCCACTGCCGGAAGCCGGTCCATCACCGCCACTCTCAGCCTCCCGGGTGCACCCAGGACATTGCCCTATTTGCAGTCATCTTCTTCCACCCTAAAGTTTGGGTCTGCCAAATTTAACAGTAGTGTTGTCTCAGAGCACACAGCAGTGTTGATCCCTGACGTATTTGGCAAGTTCAAACGGTGAAAGTTTTTAACATCGTTGGTTCATGAATCCAGTGAAATTATTTTATGATTAATTTGATTCGGATGGAAATGGTGTAGGGATCAATTTGATGCTGTGCAGCCTGGGCTCAGTTTCCTGGGTACATTTTTAAATGGTCAGAAATAGATTTGCAATGCCTTTCTTAAAGCATTTCCCAACTTCTCTCCAAGATGCCCTTTGGCATTTGACCACATTTCATGCCTTTTCTCCCTTAGCGTTTCATCCTCATTTCCTCTCCATTCTCTCACGACCTCTGCAGCCTTCTTTTGCAATTGGAATTCTCAGACCCCTCTGCCCCCCTTCCCTTCTCCCTCCTTCCTTGATATCCTACTACTAGAAGCACCGGTTGCTATATCCTCATATCCCTATTTTCTTCCCAATCCAGCGGCCTCTCAAGGACTTTCACAAGAGAGATAACCAATTTCAGAGATTTCTGAATTCTATATGGGAAACATTGTCTTAAATAGTAATTTCAGCCTTGTTAATGTGGTCAGACCCACACACATAGAACTTTCCTTTAAGTGAAATCTCTGCAGATGTATGAGTGCGAACATTTAAAAAAGTGAAACTAAACAATTGTCTGGCATTTGGATTCCTTCCTTCCTTCCCCTCTCCCCACCCCATTGTGTGTGTGTGTGTGTGTGTGTGTGTGTGTGTGTGTGTGTGTATGTGTGTGTCAGAGAGAGAGAGAGATCGCCAGTTGTAGTTGTCCATGCTTCATGTTTGTCTACTATAATTTCCCCTTCCCAATGCTTCAGGGATGAGGAAATAGTTTTTTTTTTTTTTTAAATAACCAAAACCAATTGGGAGAAACATGGCCAAAGGGTGAGTTGGGTTGTGGAATTGTGATTTCCAACCCTTAGCAGACAATGATGCTGGAGATAAAAGACTTGAATTTCTCTCTGGCTCTCACTTGGGATTGGTGAAAATTGGCTAGAATCAGGGATTTGCAAAGAGGTTGACAAATGGTCTTTTACTCTTGCCTGACAAAGCTGTTCCTGTGGAATAATGGAGAGTAATGAGCCTTGGGAGAGCTATGGCAGCTCTCATACTCCTTCCAGTTTTTTCCACGGATGAGAGAAACATAGCCTGTCCAATATTTATTGTGGGTCAGAATATTTTTGAAGCTTATAGTTGTTGATTTGCATGGGCAAATTATTATGCTTTATTATTTCTTGGCACACTTTACTATAAGGATGCTTCAACCTCTTAATACAGTGGTTTCTCTGGTAAACACATTTTATTAACTTTGAACAAAGTTTATTTTAGGGGATAGTTAGCATAAGCTAATATATGCTTAAAATAGAGTTAAATGTAACCTCACAGTGGTTATGAAGAATCCATATAGAAGTCCATCTCTTAAATATTCTGAAAGGACTACTTCTAAGGCAGGTGGGCATGGGTGAAGAGAATGGTGGATATTTATCAAAATTTCAAACAGCTCATTTTAACAGATCTTATCCTTATTTTGTTCAGTTCTTGGGGACTTTTGCTAAAGCGAAGTGAATAATCAGAAGGCTGGCTTCTGGGAAAGGCAGTTTTGATAACTGTAAGCAAAATTGGTCTTGAGTAATTGCAAATTGGTGGGAATGGACTTGTCTCCTAATTTGGACTGTTGAGTTATATTCGGGAACGATGAACTTTGATTCCAAATGCTTTGACCTTTTTTGATTTCTTATGAAATATTCAATAAAAGGCTAGAAAATAATAGAAAAATAGAGTTTCTTCTTTTTAATCTGACTGGAATCTGACGGGGGGCTGCATTCTCTCTATCTGAAAAATCTTGGTTTTTACTAAAAATGTTAATTTTACAAAACAATTTTTTATAAAAAAACAAAAACTTTAGTTCTTTGATTCTATAATTGATGGAGGAGAACAGAAGTTTGGAGTTTATAAAATGATAAACTATATTACCAATGTTTTAATATCTCATAAACTTTGAAATAGATTATCAGATATATCCCTGTACAATTTGGGATTTCCCATTTTTATTATAAAATTGTGAAATTTTTAAACTTTTGGAAAAGTAGAGAGACTAAATAATGACATTCATATGCCCATACCCTAAATTGTTAACATTTTTTCTATACTTATTTCATCTCTTTAGGGAGTAAAGTATTTTAAAGTATACTAAAGAAAATTACATTTTACTTCTAAATATTTTAATATGGATCTCTAAAAAAAAGGAGAACATTTTCTTTGACAATTACACTTTCATTCCAAACAAAATAAAAAGTGATTTCTTTGTATCATTTATTACCAAGCCCAGATTCAGATTTCCTCACTTATTTTAAAATGCTTTTATAGACGGTTTGATCAAACTGGTTTATTCTAATCAATAAACTCACATTGCATTTGGTTATTTGTCTTAAGTCTCTCTTAACCTAGAAAATATTTCCCTCTTTATTTTTATTTTGTTAATGAAAATTACTTGTTGGAGAGACTAGGCCAGTCAATTGTCCTATAAAATCTCCCCTCTCAGCCCTCCCCCCCCCCCCCCACTTTTTTGGAATTTTTTATTTCTTTCTTGATGGTGTCATTTGACTTTTTACTATATTAATTTATTACTATACAAATTTACTATATTAATTTGTACTATACTATTTTATTTGTTGAACTAAAAATTAGTTACAAAGACTTAATTAGATTCGGGGTCAACAATTTTTTTACAAGAATATTTTATAGATGATGATATATGTTCATGTTGTATCACATTAGGAAACATAATCTCGGGTTGTTCCATTATTCGTGATGCTGAGATGATTACAGGGTTATTGTGGTGATTGCCTGTAGCTTCTGTTATTTCCCGTCTTGGGACTAGCAAGTAGCCTGTAGAGTGAACTAAGTACCATGTAAATATTTGTTTCCTTATCAACTTTAATCCATTTGTTTTAACATCCATGAGTGATCCTGGCTTGAGTAAATTGTTTCATTAGGGGTTTCAAAATGTTGATTTGCTAATTCTCCTATTCCTCCTGCATGTTTTAGTTGGCATTTTACTATAGATTGGGACAGTTTCCTCACAACCGGGCCATTTCGTTATCCTGTAATAGAGTTCCCTCTGGAAAGCAGAATATATATTTATTTCTCTCTTTACATCACCAGTTTTCATAGTAAGATGTGGTGAAACAGCAACTTCCATTGTTGTACATGACTTTTGTTTTGTTTTACTTTCACATTTTTAACTATTGCTATGGACACCAGGATTTTTATAGAATCAATTTGAATGGATTTGTGAGTGAAAAGATACTTCTTTACCTGTTTTTGTAGTCTTTATGTGGCTATGTGAATATACCTAAAAATCTCTCTAGAAGTATTTTAATTCCCCTTTAAAAATACAAACAATGTCATACTAAAAAAGAAAAATAATTACTGAGTACAAAGAGTAAATTGTATCATTTAAATGAATTATGACTAAACTTAGTTTGTAACTAGTTGATTTTTTATTCTCTTTCTATTCCCATCTGCTTCAGATCCTCTTTAGGGGTTTAGATTCTCTATATACAAATTTATTCTAATCTCTTATGAGTTCAAGAGCTAAATACAACATAATGGCTACAAGAATGCCTTTGCCCTTCTCTGGGTAGATCCATCTAGCTAAGAGCATTCTCTCTCTCTCTTTCTCCTCTGTGTTATAATCTTTTTTTTTTAGTCCCAAACTACCTTTATTATTGGACAATAATAAAGCCCTGTATCTGCCTCAAGATCTTTCTGACTTTTTCTAAAGTTTTCTCTCTCTGGAAATGACATTGTATATCAGCACTGTCCAGTAGAACTTTCTGTGATGATGGAAATATTCTGTAATCTGCACTGTCCTGGCCACTAGCCACATGTGGCTGTTGAACACTTGAAATGTACCCACTGAAGAACTGAATTTTACATTTAATTTAATTAATTGAATTTTAACTTTAAATAGTCACAAGTGGTTAGTAGCTACCATACCAGACAGTGCAGCTCTATAACTTAACATTTAAAGTACGTGTGTGTGTGTGTGTGTGTGTGTGTGTGTGTTTGTTTAATGGAGCCAGAGTATTACAGTCAAAGCAATAATAGGTTAAGTAAAGGTAAGTCATCAAATACGACAAATACGTATTTGGCAAACCCAAACCAGACGATAGCCTAGGAGATAATGAGGTTTGGTAGAGAAAGCACTGAATCAGCATCTGGAACTCTCCCCTTGATTTCCTACCTCTGCCTTGCAGGTTATAGGACAAATGCTTTAGCTTCTCAAAATACCTAGAAACCCCTTGTTTCTTCCTCTATAAATTGGGTATGACAGCATCACTGAATTATCCTGGGAGTCAGATAGTGCACTGCATAGGAAAGCATTTAGAAACATCCATAGCACTAAGATAATTAGTGGAGTATTATTAAGGTCAACCAAATACATCTCAGGTAATAATAATCTGAATGCGTGTACTGAATAAACCATGCAATGGGCCCCTTTGCAAACAATTTATATCTCTTGTTTCATGTTTTAGTCAAGAGAAAATCCACTTGTTGACTAGCCATATACAGTATTGGGCATATGATGATGAGCAGCAACAACAACATTATTATCGAGTTACAGCATTCAAGAGCTGCTTAATGCCTTTTGAAACCCTTTTGAGGTGCAAGCTGAAGTGCAAGGGCATGAGGAAAGCTGGGTCAGAAAGAGACTTGGGTGTGCCTTCTAGCTAAGATGCTTGCACAGGTTATATTTGATTCTAACAGAACATGAAAAGGTAGTTCCAAAGAATGAGAATACATTTGCCTTGGCATTTATTAGACTACTAGAGGCCCGGTGCACAAAATTCGTGCACAAGTACAGTTCCTAGGCCTGGCCTGCGATCAGGGCCATCTTTCCCAGCTGCCTGCAGCGGGCCCTGCCGCCTGCTGCCACCCACCCCTGGTTCTCCGTTCGCCATCAGGTGATCGGTGCCTGACGGCTGGGCGAAGGGACTGAGAGGTCGGTTGTTCCCGCCTGCTTGCTGGCTCTGCCCCCACCACAGGTGGCCATCAGGCAATCAGAGCCTGCTGGCCAGTGAAAGAGACCAAGAGGTGATCAGTGTGCCTCATAGTGACTGGTCCAGCGATCGTTCTGGTCGTTCTGCTGATAGGGCCAATTTGCATATTACCCTTTTATTAGATAGGATAGTACACGGGTGGGGGCTGGCTGGCCTGCCCTGAAGGGGGCCTGGATTGGGGTGGGGGTACCCGCTGGGGGGTGGGGCCGGCTGGGGCGGGGGTGTGGGCAGTTTGCAGGCCAGCCACACCCCTGGCTTTGTCAGGAATGACGTCTGGAATGATGTCCAGAAGACATCTGGTTTATCCAGTCTAATTAGCATATTATCCTTTTTTTTGTATAGATATGGGAGACACACTTTGGAGTAGAACCAAAGACAAGGAAAATAGGCTTGGAAGGGGAGCAGAGTGGGATATGGTGTTGGGTGGAAAGTAGAGAGGGAAGAAAAAGGAAGCAAGAGAAGGAAACCAGTGCTTCAATACATAAGGCTTCTTTCCTGGAATGGATGTGGAAATCTGGGGTTGGCTGGCTCCAGGTTTTTTTTTTAATTTTTTTTTTATTTTTATTGCTTAAAGTATTACAAAGGGTATTACATATGTGTCCTTTTTTTTCCCCCCGCCCTTGACAATCCCCTGGCCTCCCCTACCCCCCAGTGTCTTATGTCCATTGGTTATGTTTATATGCATGCATACAAGTCCTTCGGTTGATCTCTTACCCCCCTCCCTCCTGCCCCCCAACCCTCCCAGCCTTCCCTCTGCAGTTTGACAATCTGTTTGAGGCAGCTCTGCCTCTGTATCTATTATTGTTCAAAAGTTTATAATGGTCTCTATTATCCATGAATGAGTGAGATCATGTGGTATTTTTCCTTCATTGACTGGCTTATTTCACTTCACTCCAGGTCTTATCTCTTGAAGTGAAAAAGAACTGAGTGGTGATTGCTATGTATTTTCTATTGGTTTTTGCTACAGAATAGGTACAGGTGGCTGGAATGAGCTACTTTGGCCCAGATGTTAGGAAGGTTTATAATCTCTCTATATAAAAGTCTAAGCAACTGGCTAACCGACTGACTGTCCAGTAGCTATGATGTGCACTGACCACCAGGGGGCAGACACTCAACGCAGGAACAGAAACCACAGGCATGGAAACATGGAACAGACTCATGAGTCTCAGAGGGAAGGGGGGAGGGGGAAAGGTGGGAAGAAATTAACCAAAGATCTTATATGCATACTAGAGGCCCGGTGCATGGATTCGTGTCCCTGAGCCTGGCCTGCGGGGATCGGACCGAAACTGGCTCTTCAACATCCTCTGAGGAGTCCATAGGCCAGGCTGAGGGACCCCACCACTGCATGAATCCATGCACTGCGCCTGTAGTACATTAGAACTCTAAAGAGCCTTCCATCACTCTATCTTGCTTCCCTTCCCAAATCCCCATTAGTGGAATTGGGAAATCTATTATATGAGCAGCAGCAACTTTTAGGGAGCCTATGGTTCCATCCATCTATGTTTGGGCCAGTTCATTCTTAAATCTTTAGCCTCAAGTCCTCATTTACTTTTTGTGTGTGTGTGTGTGTGTGTGTGTGTGTGTGTGTAAGTAAAGGGAATGGGAGAGGTTTTGAGAACAGCTGGGCCCTCCCAGTTGCTGGGGTGGGTTATTTTAAGCTTTGTTTAATGTGTCCAGAGACCCAGATGGCATTTTTAACTAAGCTGCTTTAGTAAATCTTCTAATAAAGCATATGATGTTTATTGAAAAGACAGACACACATCAGCAGCATTATGTGTGAAACTTGCCCTGAGAATTTTCTATGAAACATCTGTTTTCTTGGAGCCATTTGTGAACTCTGAAGTTTGCTAGTTTCTGTACAGACATAAAGAGTAGAAGTTGGAACCGATTTTTGAGGAATCTCAGCACAGGTATTGGCTTCACTAATCTTAACGCACATCTCTTGGTCCTTGGCCACTCTTCTTTTAGACAACAGTAACATGAACAAATGCTGTAATAGAATTTGAATAGGATTATTGGGGAATGATAGGCAGGGGAAAGAAGGTCTAAATTTCCCAGGGGTTTTTATATAGAAGATAGAAAGCTAGGGCTACAATGTTCTTTGTTAGCCTACAGCCTTGACAATTAATTGCAAACACTCAAGATTTGGCCAATATGCCTTAACTGTTTATACTTGCATAGCCAAAGGGAAAGTTTTAGGTTCTTTCATCTGACTTGATTCTCATTAGTTATGAATAAAAGGATATTTAGAATATACACAAGACTTGCTAAAATCCACATTTTCTGAGTTCTTGGATATCTTTCATCTCTTACATCTTTAGTGACATCAAATTTTGGACTAAAGTCTGTATTTGTATGAAAAGTTTCAGGAATATTCAATCCACAAAGAAATTCTTTTTATTGGCAAAAAGTCACAGAAGTTTTTCTTTCCTTTCCAAGTCTCTAATAGGTGCTTTGTACAAATATAATATTAAATTATTGCCAGTATATTTTTCTCCTCTGATAAGAGTCCTGTTTTGCAGCTGGCAGAGTTGGGGGAGGGTATCTAGTTTTGCATTTAGGAATTTCTAGTGGAAAGAGAAAAGAATTTGAAATCATAAAGACCAAAGTTTATCCCATTTGACAAAAGACCCCACAAAATATTGGGAGGAGAGTTTTACTACAAATGATTAATGTCTACAATACATGAAAAGAGTTTTCCAATAAGAAAATTCAAACAATTAAAAGAAATATTGTCAACAACACAAACACATGAAAAGGGGATCAACCTCATTAATAAACAAAGAAATATAAATAAGAGCAACCCATCAGTTTGGAAAAAAATAAAAATACTCAGAGTTTGGTGTGGGTGTGGAAAATGGTCATGTATGTACACTGTTGGTGGAAGTTAAATTAATACAACTTTTTGCTTAGGCAGTTTTGCAGTATATATCTAAATTAATAGAGTTCTTGTTTAAAAATTCAGGAGTCCCTTAGTCTACAACTTTATCCTGGAGATATTCCTAATACAAATGTGCAAACGTCTCTGTATAGGAATGCTCACTGCAACATTTTGCTAAAGAAAAACTTGGAAACAGTCTATATGTTCAACAGTAGAAAACAAGTATATAATTTATGACACAACCTCACCATAGATACATTAATATTCATAAGCATAGGAGGTGGATCTATATGTGGCATGAGGAAGATGTGAGTGATAGTTTGTTAAGTGAATCAAAGTAATTAGTAGAGTATCTTGTGTAGCATGATCCCACTTTTGTGTATATAATTTAGGCACAGAAAATAAGGTTGGAAGAAGCACACTCCAAACAGTTAACAGTGAATATATCTGGGGTCTGTGGGTGTGTATGGAGAATTCTTTTCATTTCGACTGCATATACTTCTCTCTGTTAACTAATCATATATCTATATGAATTGCTTTCATAATTAAACATGTCAATAAAGAATAACGAATGCTGGGGTCCAGTTCTGTGTCCATGTTCTCTTGCTAGGTTCTCCAGGTTCTTCAGCCAGGTTCTGTGGCCATGTTCCCTCGCTAGGTTCTCCAGCCAGGTTCTGTCCAGGTTCTCCAGCCAGGTTCAGTCACCAGGTTCTAGTCAGGTTCTCTTGCCAATTTCTGTAGTCAGGTTCAGTCCAGGATCTTTTGCCATGTTCTCTCGCTAGGTTCTGTCTCTAGGTTCTGAGGCCAGTTTCTGTCCAGGATCTTTTGCCATGTTCTCTCCAGCGAAGTTCTTCTGTCTCTAGAGAACGTTCTGTGTAGGTTCTGTGCCTAGGTTCTGTCTCCTAAGTTCTGTCTCTTGCTGTCTTGTTACATCTATATTTATACCAGTTGATTCAATCCTATCAACCTCTATTACAAAGGTTAGGGCGTTTCTTATCTCCATTCCAGGGAGTAAAGATTATGTAGCTTAAGCATGATTGTTCATAGTTAAAGTGATTAATTACCCGCCTGGCACTTACTTAAGGGGTTTTATTCCCTCCCTAACTTCAGGGCAAAATCCCTACCTGGGGAAACAACCTTTCTCGGAGACCTTGGTTAAGACACATAGTGCCAAGAAGGTGAGCAAACATATTAAGAACAGTATGCCATATATGCCAGGTCCTTTGAAACAGCAAGCATGGACTGGCTCCCGGCAAACGAAGAAAAAAGAAGAAACTCTGGATTTGAGTCATGGTACTACCATTGGCAACTTGTATGCCCGTGAAGTCACCTAGCCTTCTTGGGTTTGTTTTCTCATCTGTAAAAATAGGGAAAGTAATAATACTTGCTCCCATATCTTCCAGGATTGTGGGAGGATTGAATGTGGTAATGAATTATTATCAATTATTTTATTCACTCATATTACCAAACTATTTTCCTCTGATTAATGTAAAAGGACATGTGCATATGGGCTTTTTAATCTCCAGAGCTTTACTGATCAGAGGTGCCTGTGCATGTGGTGATCACATTTGCTTTGGTGAGGCTTCCTCTTGACTTTTGGTATTCCTTCCCAGTGCAGGTGTGCACGCACACACAGACACTCCTGCACCCACTCTCTGCCATGGTACTTGAGGGGACAGCTGCTCTGGCATAGACTGTTAACTCAACTTAAGGGACTTATTTTCTTTTTTAGCATGGTCTGTGCATTATATCCTGTTACGAATTAGTAGTGTCAGTGCCAAACTCTTCTACCTTAAACCTTTCTGAGGCTCAGGCTGTGTTAAGAGCATCCCCCCAACCCGCCCAGCCACCCCACTGTCCCCTCCTGAGGCCAGATCTTAGTCTGCTCATTACAGGATTTTTAAGCCTAATGGACTGGGCCATGTGAGAGATTACTGAGAGGAACAGACCAAGCAGGGGCTAAGAGACTCCAGGCTAATCTGCTGAGTAGTCTGAAAATGCACAGCTGCAGGAGTTGGTGATGCTTTAAAATACTTTGTCAGGCTATTTGTTAGGGCGCCTGCTTCTGTGGCCCTGCCGAATGCTTGCTTAGGAGGCATAATCTTTTTTGGACAGGAGCTCCCAAATGTAAAGTGACAGATGCTAATGTGGAATATAATACAGAAGACCCAGCTTTGCTGTCATAAATAACGGTAAATTGTTTAATCTTGCTGAGTTGTAAATCTATGATAGCCAGATGTCTTTAGTTCATTGGAACATACTATAGGAGGTGGGGGCACTTAGCAAATGGGCAGTAATGATTAACCAGCCAGACAGAAAGCGGTCTGATGGAATTTATTTGAAGAGCCATATAAATGTATTTTAATTGATGTGACAACTACTCATGGAAGAACACATAGCTATAAAAAGAGACTTTTGTTTTTGTTTTGGAATATATATATTCTATGTACAGAGGTACCAAAGATACTGAGTTTTTGTTTTGGAATATGTGTGTGTGTGTGTGTGTGTGTTTGTAAAAATCATTACACAGTAAGTTCTCACTTAACATTGTCAATAGGTTCTGTAACTTTAAGTGAAATGACATATAAGGAAACCAATTTACCATAGGCTAATTGATATAAATAAGAGTTAAGTTCTGTGGCGTCTCATTGATGTTATAATGAAATGATATCGAACAAAATGGATGTTATTCTAGGACCTGCTGTATTATAAAATTTTTATATACCTATAAAGGTGCCAGATGTAAAGTATTCTTAAAAATTTAGGTAGTTTTTCAAGTAGCATATGAGTGTGCATCTGTGCATAGGACACCCCTCCACTCCTGCAAAGAGATATATATTCTTCCCTGGATATATTCAGGAGGAAGATAGAAGAGAGTTCCAGATGTCAGAAGTTTTTGAAGGCTTTATAGAATTGAAGGAGGTGACTACATGTTCCCAAATGATCTATGTTTCTATGATAATAAGTAGACTGATGCTAGAGTTGGATGGACCAAGACTAAGAAATATAAGCAATTTAAGTCCTACTGTTCTAGGCAGGAAGCTATGTTGCAAGGAAATCTTTCTGCAGTGAGCTCAACAACATGGGTAAGTTAGCAGGCCAGCCTAGTATACCCCAGTGGACAATGCAAGTCAGAGGCATGGCTGGGGGAAATGTCAGAAGATCCATGTCAAACAAGGATGCAGACATGGTCCTGTCACTCCTTACCATGCACTTCAGTAGTCTCTTAGTGATTAGTTTTGGTGGTTAAAGAAGAAAGAAGCCATTATTGTCATGTAGGCATGTTTCAACTAGTTTTTTTAATTTAATTATTGGCACACTATATTCAGTTTATTCCACAGTATGAGTTCAGTCCTCAAACATTTTTTTAGTTGCACATATAAAAACTTTAAGTGAAAGAACACCTTTTTATTGGTCAATAAATGATAGTACATTTAAATAATGGAAGACTATATAGCCACTAAAACCATGTTATGGAAGAATATTTAGTGATAAACAGATTTTAGGGAAGGGCTAGTTATATTAAGTGCAAGATGTAGGCCACACAAATTTTTTTTGTAAAAAATCATAAACATAAAATGAAAGGGAAGGAGGGAGAGAGAGAGAGAAAGAGAGAGAGAAAAAAACAAAAACAGATAGACAAAAGACAAAGGATACACACAGAGATGTTAACAGTAGTCATTTATAAGTTTACAGATGATTTTTATTTTTCCTCTTATGTACTTCCTAAAGGTTCAAAAAAAGGAACATGCAAATATATATTTTTGTAATTAGAAAAATATTACAAGTTATTAAAACAATAACAAATTCATTCAATTGCTATGAATTAAGAAATTCATAATTAAGAATTAAGAAATGACACCAACAAGGAATGTAAGTGAAATGTATTGAGAGTTTATTGGGTGGCAGGTATTGAACTGGAGCTCAGCTGTATTGGCTTTCATCTTCCATCCTGTGATCATTTAGATCTTATACATAATAAAACTGAGATACAGAGGGATTCAGAGTCTTGTCCAAAGTCACATACCTAATAGGTGGCAAAGTCAGTTTTTACATCCTTTCCCATTGGATACCAAAATCTCAACTTATCTCAGGGCACTGAACTCTGCCTCTTGACCTAGGTAGATTCAATGGTTCTCATCCTGATCCCAGTGGGGTTGGTCAACTCATGAAATGGCAGCAAAGAGGGCCCCTTCTTGTTTTAGTGAACCAAACCCTATACCTTAAGGTAAATATTTCAGCATTTTCCAAGCATTGAATTGCCTTATCACCAGAAGGAACCTGAGCTCCAATTCCACCCCCTCATTTGGCACCCGAGGAAAGCCAGATTGCCTGATCCTTTCAATGATGTTTTGAGAACTGGTGGGCTGATTGAGGAACAGAACTTGGGCCAAGCATCTAGGTACCTGTAAATTGTCTGAACTTGTTCAGATGTTAGGAATCGAGTGTGAAATCCATCTTGGGTTGGGTCAAATGGACTCTTGTCTCTTGCTTCCAGCCCCTGAGTGTGCGTGTAAAGACATCCAGGGGGACGGGAAGCTGAGGATGAGTTTGGGTGCTCCCATCTGGTCTCCATGTAACAAAGCATTTTACAGCACAATTATCCATGAGCAGCTGGAGAAGTCCCTTGGTGTTTGGATAACCACATCCACATCTTGAATTTGTTATGTCTTGAAATTCCACTTAGCCATCACCTGCTTACTCATGTGCAGCACTGCGTAAGGGCTGGCTCTCCTCTTTGACAGCTGGGACAGAAAGGCTGAAGCCTTGCCATCCATGGCAGTTTAGCTTTGGACTTGCCTGTGTGTTTTTTGTTGTTTTTTTTTAACCGAGAAGACAGGAAACAGGCATCTCTGTGTGTATGGCTTTCCATGCACTTTGTAGATGGATGTGGTGGTGGCTGTGTGGTCCTGTACAACACTCTATCTCTGGACCATCAAGGAAGTTTCTGTTTATTGCTCTCTTCACTCTCTCTGTTCTTGTTGGGAATATGACACAATGAATGGAAGACATTGAGGAATCTCATGTTTACTTTTTCTTCTCTGTCTTTGGGACTCTTTTTTAAAAAATGACTTACTTAAAGTGAAAAGGTAATCATCAAGGGGACGTCTTATTTAAGGGAGTTCACACATGAAAAGAGTCCTGCTTTTTTTTTTTTAATATATTTCTCTATTGATTTCAGAGAGGAAGGGAGAAGGAGAGAGAGATAGAAACATCAATGATGAGAGATAATCATTGATTGGCCACCTCCTGCATACCCCCCACTGGGGATGGAGCCCGAAACACAGGCATGTGCCCTTAGCCGGAATCGAACCCGGGACCCCTCAGTCCTCAGGCTGAGGCTCTATCCACTGAGCCAAGCCAGCCAGGGCAAGAGTCCCGCTTTCATTAGTTACTGGGGAAAACTTATCTGGAGTCAGAATTCTGCATATACTCTGAGATTCTAACCTGTGGGTTTAAATTGTACACTGCTGCTCGCTAGGATTTTAATTTGAGCTAATTAAAAACTGAAAACATACTAAATCTAATTTAGAAGAGTAGTTGGTAGCATTCTGAAAAGAAGGATCCATCAGGAATAAAATCATTAACAAAATTAGTTGTATATGTACCTGGTATAAAGAAATGAAAGTGCTGAGAGAAAGCTTTGTGTAATAATTTTTTTCTTTCTCAGGACACTAGTCTGTGGCATGTGGAAGGGCATGTTAATTCTCTCTGCACCTCCTATGCCCACTCATGGGTGGAACAAATAATGGTACAATCTAGGTGAGGTGAAAGGGTTGATGAAAGGCATTGGTATCGCATTAGAAGGATAGACCCAAAGAGATCATAGGGAACTGCACCATAGGAATAATGGTGATTGCATGAACTTGTTCCTACCTAGTCATGACTTCTAAATGCTTAGGGAAGGGGAGACATAGCAGGGAGATTTGCCTTATGTCAGGAGTGGAGCTAAGACTCATATCTAGATCTTCTAACTGCAGCAGCCACAGGAAACCAATATAGATTTTGCATTCCTTTATATATATACTGTTTTAGTTTCCTAGGGCTGCTTTGACAAATTACCATAAACTTGGTGGCTTAAAATAACAGAAACTTATTCTCTTACAGTTCTGGAGGCTGATAGTTGAAATTCAGGTGTCAGCAGAGCCATATGCCCTGCAGAAGTTCCAGGGCAGCATCACTTCATGCTTCTTCCAGCTTCTGATGACTGATACATTCCCTAGCTTTGGCTGTACCACTCCAATCTCTGGGTCTGTCCTCACACTATCTCCTCCGCTGTGTGCTTCTCTTTTGTGTCTGTTTAAATAAAGAACAATGTACTATGACTTTCATAATAGAAAAGGTCCTAGATAATCAACCTGCCATCAGGTCACTGACTGATGACCCTGGGAATGGTGCCATATTAGGGACTCGGTGTTGGTCCCTGCTGCTAGCAGATTGGGCCCTCAGCAGTGGCTGCAGTCAGGTTGGCCTTGGTAATTCTAGAAGTCTATGCTGCTGAGCCCATGTATAACATTCTTCTGCCACAAGGGCCGCTGTATTCCTGAGCTCCTTAGGCAATGACAAGAGTGGCTGGGAAAAGAGGATGACTAGTATTCACAAAACAGATCATTCTATTCGCTTGATTCTTAAAACCCTCCTCTGCTGAGGTTACCTTTTGGTAAGCATTCACATGCGACACAAATACATTCAGAACTTTCCATATCTTTCCTTTGCAGCTCAATCACTCATTCTCCCCTATCTTCTCCAGCACTATTGTGCCTCAGTACCTCTTAACTAGATTTATATATTTTGTCCAGTACTCTTTTCCCCCCTGCTATTTATAGGTTAATGAACAGGTTTGCATAAGTGAAATTTCCAAATAACTAAAATTTAATCTGTTAAACCTTCAATTATAACTAAGTTGTTTCAGGTTAAAATTTTATTCAAGTGTATTTTTCCACTTTAACCTTTCAAAAAAAGAAATAATTAAAATTTAATAAGATAAAAATTTACCTATGGTCTCTTTTACTTAACAAATAAATCATATATACGTATTTCTGTATTTTTCTAAGTTCTGTCCCCAAAGTGTACATAATTTTACCTTCCTGTAATAGCATAAAAGTGACTTTGTATTCTGCATTTTTGATTTAGCATGAAAACGTTGTCTGTGTTTCTTCGCTAACTGAAAGAAAATATAAGCTATTATAGCAAATAAAACTGAAAGGTACCCCATTTTTATTGCCTTAAAAATAATACAAAGTTATTTCTTATTCACATCATAGTCCACTATGGATGTTCCTGGTGGGCAAAGACTCTTGTCTATCCAGTAAGGCAGGTTCCTTCTACCATGTGGCTCCGGCATCTCCTAGAGCCACGTGGTCACCTATATTGAGTCTGTGGAAGGAGAAATAAGCGGTGTAGAAAAGGCATGTATCCTTCACATCCTTAGTTCAGGAACTCATATTACTTCTATTCTCATTCTCACACTAGTTTAACACTCAGTGTGAAAACTAGTCATGTGGCCACACCTAGATGCAAGGGTACATCTACATAATAGAGCCCCTGTCTGGGCAGCTGCTCCTCAGCAACTCTATACTATGGAAGGGATCATAACTTTTTGTGGATTACAAACCAAGTCTGCCACAGCTGCACAAGTTTTATAATTACCCTTTTAAATGGCTGAAGAATATTCCATAAGTCAATACATTATGCTTTATTTAGTAGGTTCTTAATTATTAGACATATATAAAGATTGCTTTTAATTTTTCACTTCTAATGAATACCACTATAGGAAATATTTACACACATATACCTCTTTCTGTTTAAAGATTATATCTTTAAGAATGATTCCTTAATCCATTTTGAGTTTATTCTTTGTATGGTGTAAGAAGGAGATCTAGTTTCATTTTTTTGCACATATATGTCCAATTTTCCCAACAACATTTATTGAATAGACTGTCCTTATTATATGCTTTTGCCTCCTTTGTTAAATATTGATTATAAAAGCATGCATTTATTTTTGGGCTTTCTATTCTGTTCCATTGATCTATATGTCTGTTTTTATGTCAGTGCCATGCTGTTTTGATTACTGTGGCCTTGTAGTATAGTTTGATATCAGGAGCATGATTCCTCCAACTTTCTGCTTCTTTCTCAAGATTACTGTGGCTATTCAAGTTCTTTTTGGAATACTTGTTCTACTTCTATGAAATACACTATTGGTATCTTGATAGGGATTGCATTGAGTCTGTAGGTTGCTTTGGGTAGTACAGAAATTTTAATGATGTTAATCCTTCCTATTCATGAACACAGTATATACTTCCACTTATTTGTATCTTTTTCAATTTCTTTCTTCAATATCTTATAATTTTCCAAGTATAGGTCTTTATATCCTTAGTTAAATTTACCCTTAGGTATTTTATTTATTTTGATGCAATTGTAAATGATACCATTTTCTTAGTTTCTCTTACTGATAGTTATTGGTGTATACAAATGCAACTGATTTTTGGATATTTGTTTTGTATCCTGCTTTACTAAATTCATTTATCAGGTCTAGTAGTTTTTTTGTGGAATCTTTAGGTTTTCTATATGCAGTATCATGTTTTCACATATGCATGTCTGCCTATTGAAATCATACATATGTGGCCTTACAGGAGGAATCCTGGATGCAGAAGATTTCCCTACATCTCATGTGAGAGAATCCCTGAAGTCTTTATGTGTAAGCACATAGAGACCCTTTCACTGACTAGCAGCTGCTCAGCTTCCTTCATCCATGTGGATCGGGATTGGTGGATCCCATCCCTTCTCCATGGACATTAGTGGTCTCTCCAATTCCAGACTATTTCATCAGTGCTCTGCTAGGTAGTCTCAAAAATTCATCTTTGAACAATTGTGCAAGGATTTCTGTGGGGTAACCTCCTAGGAGGAGCACTGCCAGGTGCAGGTGTGCACCTGTGGGACTTTGGCAGGCCCTGCTCACTGTTCTCCCAGAGGGTAGCCTTTCCCCCTTCTCCCCAGGGGACCTGCTGGGGCCTCTGCTGCCTCATTTTTTCCCCAGGGTTGATTGCCACCAGACCAGAAACCTGTCGGTCTGATGGTGACAGTGTTCTCTCCCCAGTGTTGACAGTGGGTGTGTCCCCATCGTGGAGGTCAGGTATCTCTGACAGGTAGAGGTGGGTGCATTGCCTCTCATTGGAAGTGTGTTTGCCCTTTGTCCCTTTAGAAAGCATCCACTTTTAAGAGTTATCTGCACCACAGGAATTTTAAACCTTTCTCTGGCCTTGGGTTGTGAGGAATGCTTTCCAGGTTGTGGTTTGTCTTCCCAGATTTCTTCATTTTTCTCCTTTTAGTTTTGGGCACAGGAAGAACCAGCAGTTACCTGATTGGCTTTTGGCTCTGGGATCACACTTAGCACAGTGGTCTCTACCACGGTATTATACACATACTTAGGAAAAGGGGCTTCTTTCCCCCAACCTCCTACATCTGACCTCAGATCCACATGGGATTTCCCTTTCAAATAACAAAAATGATATTTCAGATAAAAACCAACAAAAATATGTGAGCAGACACCTATTGTAATATTCTATGTATAGGGAACATACAGCACATGTAACAGAACAGAGACAGAAAGCAGACCAGGGGTTTCCAGGGGCAGGAAGAGAGGAGAGTGATTACTGTTGGTGCAGTGTTTCCTTTTAGGAGATGGAACATCCTGCAACTAGATGGTGGTGATGCTTGCACATCATCGTGAATGTCCTTCATGCTCAAGAATGACACCATTTAAAATGCAAACAATTTATTTATTTATTTATTTATTTATTTATTTATTTATTTATTTATTTATTTATTAAATTGAATCACCCCATGGAGAAACAAAGCATAAAAGAAAAATAGAGAAAAAGAAAAAGACCCCCAAATACCCTGAATAATAAAAATTAAAAAATAAAGCTGAATTACCCTATGAGAATAAATAAACAGAAAAAGGAAAGAAGAAGAAAAGGTCAGCGAGGGCGGGTAGCACACGTTTTTCTGAGGGGAGATAGCGAGCAGTCTCAGCCAGCAGCTCTGGAGCTGGCCCTGCTAGGTTTTCAGGAGGCAGCTCCTCCCCTGAAGCAGGACCCAGGGCAGGTTCCACGGAGGGTTCCTCATCCAGGGGTGGTGGGGTCAGTCATGTCTGTAGGTTCTTCCCAGGCCGGCTCTGGCTCCACAGCTATAGCTGGAATAGCTGCTGGAGGTGTAGAGGACCTCTGTAGCTTCCATCAAGCTCCTCTGTCTGGACTTCAGGTGTTACTGTAGGAGCCTCCTCTGCCTCCTGGGCCGGTGCTGGGACTATGAGAGGAGAAAATATCACCCCTGTGCCTGCTTTTCCATATGCCCTTTCCTCCCCCCAAGGACATAACAGAAGCCAGAGCCTTCCAGAGAAGCCACAGCCCAGGACCCACCACAGGACATGCTCCCCACCTGCACTCCAGCAGGTGGGTGGTCTGGAGCCAGGCTTTGCCCCTGGCCAGTCTCTGGGGGTGCTCCCTGTGTGTCTGGCACTGAGCCCTCCCCATAAGCTCGCATGCACCTCCACCTCCTAGCCCACCCAGACCTCCTCACCCTTGGGCTCTGCCCCCTGGGGCTGCAGGTCCTCTGGCCCAGTGTGATTCACATGGGCCTGGTGTTCCAGGTAGGCATCACACATTGGGAACCTCTTACGGAGCCTGGGGGGCTCCAGGAAGGAGTTGCAAAGTGCGATCCGCCTTTGCTGATTGAGCAGCTTCCAGGACGGAGGTCTGCGGAACCTGATGGCCTTCTGATGAGGACTCCATCTCTGGGCACTCAAAGTCCCTGGCTCCCCAGACCCCCAGCTGGCCACATGCACTGCGGGCCTGCTCTGGCCCTCAGTAGTATGGTCCACCTGCCCCTCAATGGTGAAGGAAGGGCTGTGGTCTTCATGGACCAGCTGCTGCTCCTCTGTGACTTCAGTTGAGCTCTGCAGTGACAGTGACCAGCAGCCAATCCAGAGTTCTGAAGGCCTGCCCTGCCCTAGTCGCTGATCCTCCTGCCCACTGGACCTTCTGCTCCTGGATCAGGCCCAGCCCTGTGTCTGCACAGACCTCCACTCAGGGGAAATGAGAGTCACCTCCAGGGCTTGGGATAGACCTCGGGCAGAGGGCGCCACCACACTCCACACCCACCCAGTGAGCCTTGACCTGGGGTGTGAACATGACTTGTCCACCAGGCTTCTGACCTCCCCTACCCCCACCTGTTCCTGCTCCTGGCAGGCCCTTTCTGTGTGACCTCCCCTTCTGTACACACACACACACACACACACACACACACACACACACACACACGGAGGGGACATCGGGCTGCTCATTAGGATCAGAGTGGTGCCCTGGCCCACACAATACCGCCCAGGACCTCCCTGTGTTACCTCTGGCTTCAACCGTGTCAAGGGCAATAAGTGTCTGGGCTAAGCCCTGAACCAGCAGTGACTGCTGTGGAACATACTCTCATCATTGCCTCTCTCGAGGCCCCGGCCTCGGAACATGGGGGGAGACAACATGAAAACATGGTGTCCTTTCCAATGTCTCTATCCAAATGAGATGGGAAGTGGCAGTTATAGAATGTGGCTGCCTGTTACTAGGGGTCCAGGTTCTGTTGGGCATTGTGAAGAAGTGAGGTCACCCCTGGGTCCCCTACCCCAGGCATCTCCTCAGGAAGAGCAGTGACCTCACTTTCTGACAAGATCAGTGACCTCACTACACTGAGCAGTAACCACACTGCACCAAGAAGTACCATGGCCTCCAGAGTCCTTGGGGATCATTTGTGGGAGAAAGCCAGACCCAAGCCTCATGTTGGGCTGAAATAAATTGAAATACATAGTGCACACACTTAGCTAGCCAGGGACACTAAAACTAACTTTCTTTTTTTAAAGAGAGGCTGAGTAGGGGGAAACACATGGAGATTTTTTTAAAAATATATTTTATTGATTTTTTTTTACAGAGAGGAAGGGAGAGGGATAGAGAGTTAGAAACATCTATGAGAGAGAAACATCGATCAGCTGCCTCCTGCACACTCCCTACTGGGGATGTGCCCGCAACCAAGGTACATGCCCTTGACCAGAATTGAACCTGGGACCCTTCAGTCCGCAGGCCGACGCTCTATCCACTGAGCCAAACCGGTTAGGGCCTAAAACTAACTTTTAAATTGAATTTGTTTATTTATTGCAGTGACACTAGTTAATAAAATTGTATATGTTTCTTTAGTACAGTGATGGCGAACCTTTTGAGCTCTGCGTGTCAGCATTTTGAAAAACCCTAACTTAACTCTGGTGCTGTGTCACATATGGAAATTTTTTGATATTTGCAACCATAGTAAAACAAAGACTTATATTTTTGATATTTATTTTATATATTTAAATGCCATTTAACAAAGGAAAATCAACCAAAAAAAATGAGTTTGTGTGTCACCTCTGACACGCATGTCATAGGTTTGCCATCACTGCTTTAGTACAATTCTATAATACATAATCTGTATATTGTATTGTGTGTTCACCACCCCAAGTCAAGTCTCCTTCCATCACCAGTTATCTTCCCTTTCCCCTCTTCTACCTCCCCCAGCATCCTTTCCCTCTGATAATCACCATAATGGAATATTACTTGTTTGTAAAAAAGAGGAAATCTTACCCTTTTACATAGCATGGATGGACCTGGAGAGTGTTATGCTAAGTGAAAGAAGCCAGTCAGAGAAAGACAAGTACCATGTGATTTCACTTATATCTGGAATCTAATGAACAAAATGAACTAACAAACAAAATAGAAACAGACTCATAGATGTCAAGAACAGACTGACAGCTGTCAGAGGGGAGGGGGCTTGGGGGCTTGGTGAAAAAAATGAAGGAATTAAGCGAGAAAAACCTGAGACACAGACATCAGTGCCAGAGAGAAAGTGGAGTTGGGGGAGGTAGAAGAGAGTAAAGGGGGAATAGATGGTGATGGAAGGAGACTTGACTTTGGGTGTTGAAAACACAATACAATATACAGATGATGTGTTGTAAAAAAATATTAATTCTAAAAGATAGGATATATAGAAATCAATGAATAAAAGTTAAAATACTTTTTCAGGTTCTTGAAACCACACACTTGAGGGAAGTTACTAACTTGTATTCATTATTGTATCTGTACGGTCTTCTACATTGTGTGTAATAATAAAATGAGTTGAGTGACCAAATAAATTTTAACAAGAGCATGTAGAACATAATTTATTATGGCTCTGGATAATAATATGAATGTAATTATCGTCCTATGTCTTTCCTGTCTTAATACACGGCACCAGCATTCATCCAAATCTAAAGGTAGAAAGCTGTGCAAGAAATTACCATAAAATTTAGTGGCTTAAAACAATAAATATTATTTTTTACAGTGTTTGAGAGACAGAAGGTGGGTTGTTCTGACTTGGGGACTCTAATGAGGTCACAGTCATATATTGGTGGGGGCTTTGTCATGTGAAGGCTTGACTGGGGGCTGGAGGATACACTGCAAGATGGCTCACCTCCACGCTGGCAAGTTGGTGCTGGCAATTGGTAGGAGGTCTACACAGAGCTTCTTGTGTGGTGTCTTCATGACATGCTGACTGGTATCTTCCAGAGGGAACAATCCAAGAGAGCAAGGCAGAAGAGGCATTTACAGCCTCCTCTAGGAAGTCACACACTCTCCCTCTTCAATGTTCTAATCACCCAGATCTGCCTCATTCATTGTGGAAGGGGACTGCCCAGAGGCATGAATTCCAGAAGAAGGGATCATTGGGAGCTATCTTGGAAGTTGGCTACCAGAGCTCCTCTCTTTCATATTTCATTCCACACACGTCTTCTATTTATTCTCCTTCCAAAAATATATCTCATATATAATCACTTATCTTCATCTCTATTGTCTCTAGCCTAATCCAAGACATTATTCACAATCAGCTCTGCTATAATAGCCTTTCATCTGATCTTTCTCCTTCTGCTCTTGTTACTCTCCAATGCATTTTCCATATAGCAGCCATTCATTCATCATTCACTCATTTTTTTCAATTCATTCAACATATTTATCTTGTACTTACATGCTAAGTTTGTTTTAGAATTTTAAAATATATAGCAGTGACTAAACAAAGTCCTTAGAACTTATATATAGTGGGAAAATACATAAATTGGAAGATATTAGATGATAATATGTGTAATACAGAAGAATAAAGCAGGGTAAAGTAAACAGAGACCTGTATGGGAATTAAGGACTAATGGGTGCTGTATTATATACAGCTGTCAATAGTGCTATCTCTGATTATATTGGACAGAAGTGAGGAGGCATGTGAATACTTGGGTAAGAGTGCTCTAAGTGGAGGAAAAGAAGGCAAAGCCCATGCTTGGTGTGTTTGAGGAACAGCAAAGCAGCCACTGTGGCTGAAGCAGGGAGTGGGAGGGAAATGGCAGGCCATGGGGACCAGATCATGTAGGGCCTTGGAATCTATGATGAAGACTTTGGCTTTACCTTGGGTTGGTGGGGAACAAGAAAAGTCATGGGAATGTTTTGCTGACAAGGTAGAACTTGCTTTTTAACAAGATCATCTGAATTGCTCAGTCCATGATCTTTTAAAATGTAAATGGTATCAGATCACTTCCATTGCTTAATACCGTTTGATGGATTCCCATTGTACTTAGAATAAAATCCAAGCTCCCTTAGCTATTATTATTATTGTTGTTATTAAAATTGACACTCCATTATTTTCTGTCATAGAATTCTGCTGTCTCCCTTCCTATTAAGTATCCAATAATTGTTATTATTATTATATTTATCCTATATAATAAAGAGATAATATGCAAATTGACCATCACACCCTTGCACAAGATGGCCGCCTTCATGTGGTCACAAGATGGCCGTCAGGGGAGGGCAGTTAGGGGCGACCAGGTGAACAGGAGAGGGCAGTTGGGGCGACTGAGCCAGCAAGGGAGGACAGTTGGGGGTGACCGGGCTGGCAGGAGAGGGCAGTTGGGGGCGATTGGGCTGGCAGGGGAGTGGTTAGGGGGCAATCAGGCTGGCAGGCAGGAGTGGTTAGGGGCAATCAGCAGGCAGGCAGGTGAGCGGTTGGGAGCCAGCAGTCGGACATCCCCTGAGGGGTCCCAGATTGAAGAGGGTGCAGGCTGGGCTGAGGGACAACCCCCCCCCCCAATGCATGAATTTCGTGCACTGAGCCTCTAGTTTGTTTATAAGCTGCTGCATCCACTCAAAAATATACTATGGAGATGTTGTGGTATGTGGGTCTTTTCCATACTAAGTCATCCCAAGAGTGCTTTGTTTTTGGAGTTCTTGTGTTTGCTCGCTATAGGGTATATTTTTTCTGTATCTTCCCTCACTGTCATATTTGGCCAATGACCTACCTCTAGCCATGTTATTTTGGATGCCAGGCTAACTGCTGTTGAGCTGGATGCTAAAGCTTGCCTTGGTTTGTGGGCTACATCAATACTTCTCAAACTTTAATGAATGAATGAATTATCTGGAAGGAGGAAAGGGGATCCTGTTAAGATACTGATACTTATTCAGTAGGTCTTGAGTGGGCCTTGAAATTCTGCATTTCTACCAAGCTCATAGGTGATGCTCATGCTGCTGGTGCTATGAGTGATGAGGTGGTTTGATCACATAGCTTGTTTGAGCATTGGAATCACCCCAAAAACTACAAACTCCTGGATACCTCCCTTCTTCCCGAAGGTTCCAATATAATTAGACTGGGATGCAGTATGGTGAATTAGAGTAAGGTGAATTTTCTAGGCTTCATTAGTGATTCTAATTTGTAGCAAAATTTGAGAGCTGCTGGATTGGATGACATTGGGTCCTATTTTAAAACAAAGCATACCAAGTAATACTCTGCAGAGCTGTATTCTTTTTTAAAAGTTAGTTTTATAGCTATAGAAAAAGTCTGGCCACACTAATGGATGACTTAAAGATCTCTGCCTCGCACACGATTGGGTAGTGTCCCCAACATCCTCAGCACAGCTGTCACAAGGTCTAGACTTCCTGCCTTCAGAAGAGGGTTGTTCCAAGTCCAGTTAAAATATGCCCACTGACAACAAGACTATATAAATCAGGTCCCCTCCTGTATGAACTTATGCTGAGGCAGAGAATGGGATGAAGCATAGAAATGCTCCATTTCTTTTTTTCTTGTAATTTCTAGCATGTTAATGTACATTTTTGGAGCCAGCAACTAAGAACTTCTTGTGTGGTTCAAACTAACCCTTTGGTCATCAAAAGCAGATGTTTCAAACTACTGAAGATCAATGAGACAGTTCCAATTTACAGATTAATTATATGACTGCTAGATATGGGTGTCTCAAATGGTCTTGGAGACATTGGGCAGAAGAGAAAATGCCCAAGCTCTGTCTTCTTTCCCTCTCCCCTCACACCTGCCCACTCAGTTCCTTTGGCCAGGTGATTTACTGTGTGTTAGTAGAGCCTGGGGCACTTTCCTGTTGAAATGTACTTCAATCCCATGTATTAGGATTGTTTTTTTTTTTTCCTGGCTGGTCTAGATTGGACGACTGATTATTGGACAGAATGGCATCTTGTCGACACCTGCTGTTTCCTGCATTATCAGAAAGATCAAGGCAGCTGGTGGAATTATCCTGACAGCCAGCCACTGCCCTGGAGGACCCGGGGGAGAGTTTGGAGTGAAGTTTAATGTTGCCAATGGAGGTATGTGGTTCAGAATATGCCTTAATCATCATGATCTCTTTCCTCCTTTATGTTACCACAGTCTTACAATGACCTCCTGATGGTTGACAAACAGGGCAGAGAGGAAGTAGCTCAGAAAAATCTAGTGAGGTGCTTGTATTAGTCAGGGACCTCCAGAGAAACAGAACCAATGGAATATCAAGGATTGGCTCAAGTGATTATGGGGAAAGAAGCAACTTTGAGGGGTGCGAATGGAAGTTTTGGGAATAGTTGCCTATGTCTGTTCGAAAAGAAGTAAGAAGAAAGGTTGCCTGCTAAATTCACGAGGCAAGAATAGAGACGGGTTTTGGGATAAATCAGTGATTCTCAACCTTCCTAATGCCGCGACCCTTTAATACAGTTCCTCAAGTTGTGGTGACCCCCAACCATAAAATTATTTTCGTTGCTACTTCATAACTATAATTTTGCTTCTGTTATGAATCGTAATGTAAATATCTGATATGCAGGATGTATTTTCATTGTTACAAATTGAACATAAAGCATAGTGATTAATCACAAAAACAATATGTAATTATATATGTGTTTTCCGATGGTCTTAGGCGACCCCTGTGAAAGGGTCATTCGACCCCTAAAGGGGTCGTGACCCACAGATTGAGAACTGCTGGGATAAATGGAGATGTTTTCTAAAAGGTACTCTGGGAAATTTGTTGAAGATTCTTGAGAAGTGAGGACCAGGGTGAAGTTAAACCCGCATTCTTAGGATAAGGCAGTCTGTATAACTCCATGACTACCTTCAGCAATGTATGGGAGTGTCAGCAGTGGGAGCAGGTAGGTGTTTGGGGAATGATCAGGTGGGTGGGCACGGCAGAGCATCAAGAGGGCTGGTGGTGGTTAATAGTGTCTGAGCTGACATCAGACAACTAAGATTCAAATCCAGCCTCTGTCAATTAATAGGTATGTGACCTTGGTTAAGGTCACCTCTTCCAATTTCTGTTTCCCCATTTGGAAACTGAGGGTAATAATAACACTTCATCTGCTTTTTGTGAGTGCCAAATTCCATATAAAGTGTGAGATGTGGTATATGTAAATTTCAATAAATGTTGGCTTGTGTTACTGGGCTAACAAAGGCATAGCTCAAATGGTGGATCGTAGGATCCTGCCTGGAATAAGACACCAATGAAACTAGAATGGACTGATGGCCTGGGATTAATTAAGTGATGAAGAAAGAGCAGGCTCAGCAGAGGTACAGAGTAAGATAGAAGGAAGATAAGGAATTTGTGGGGTAAGGATACTCATGTTTGATATTTTTGAAGGAAGGATTTCAAGAGACATTATTACTTAAGTTATGACTGTACCAGGCATCAACTAAAATGAAGAAAAAAATCATTGGAGTAGAAGATGTCAAGGAACTTGGAAGTTGTTAAGGAACACAGGTGGCTGATGAGCTCTGAGGTTATCTGTGTGGGTGACTGGTTGAAAATTACCATCTCATGCGGTAGAACTTGTTTTACTTAAAAAAAAATCAGTGTACTTTGGCACTAAAACTCAAATACAGACTTAAAAACTGACAGAGACAGCACTATAACATGTTGTGGTGTCCCGAAGATGGGGATATTTATGCATTCTTTAATCTGGTGAGCATTAGTTTTGCATAAAAAAATGCAAAAACCAAATAAGATTATTTACTTTTTATGTTTTGTAAAAGGGTAAAGTTGATAAGGAATATGTTTATTACTTTGTGGTCCTTATTTTTTCTATATGACAAAAAGAATGTCAGTACAGTTTACTAGGCTCTATTCTTTCCCACCTACTGGAATGGCGCTATTGCTATTCCTTCCCCACCCCCAGTTTTATTGAGGTGTAATTAATATACACAAAACTTGCACATATTTAATGCATACAATTTAATGAGTTTAGGGACTATTCCTTTTCATATGTTCAATGAGCATTTATTGGGAGGCAGTAACAGTGTTATGCCCTAAAGTAGTACTGTCAAATAAAAACAGGTTGTGAGTTACATATGTATTTTAAATTTTTCTGATAGCCACATAAACAAAGTAAAAAAACAACAGGTGAAATGAGTAATATATTTTATTTAACCTAATATATCCAAAATATTATTATTTCAACATGTTACTATAAAATTATTAATACAATGTATTATAGTTTTCTACTAACTCTTCAAAATTTTGTGTGTATTTTATAATCATAGAACATTTCAAATTAACTATCATATTTCAAGTGCTCAGTAGCCACATGTGGCTAGTGGCTATTGTATCAGACAGTGCAGCTCTAGGATTGGGATATAAAATAAGTCAATAAGTAATTTGTGTTCAGTAGAAAGTTAAAATATAGTTGGTGAATGAAATGAATACCCAAAGCTATCTTAATATCTCTCTCTCCCTATCTGCCATCTATTTCTCTATAATTTATATTTTAGATCTTTCAATCTACTTATTTGATTCTCAGACTTGTTGCAAAAAATGTAAAGTGGCTTGTGTTAAGTCATAAAAGTTAAAAAGACAAGAAAAACTAAAGGAGGACAACTATTATTTTTATGTTCAGTTAATTTAAAGTGGTATTACAACTAATGTATGGGGTATTTTGAGTTAAATTCATTTTAAAAACGTAGGAGTCACTAGAGAGTATGAGTTGGGGAAAATAATTTACCCTGGTAAATTCACACATCCACGAGGCAACAGACCTGGGAGTAGAAATCATATGTTTTCCCCTCTAAGTGCACTTGGGAAGCTGCAGTTTAATTCTGGAATCCCTCACTTCTGTCAAATGCATATCCTGTTTGTGTCTCATATCCTGAATAAAGCTGATTACATAACCGGGCCTCCCTGGCAGGTGTGAAACTATTTTTAGGGAAGATGTATCCTAGCTTAGAAGTAGATTCAAACAAACAAACATGTAGGTTATGCACCTCCATTGAATAGGTGAGGCTGACTGAATTTCTTCCTCAGTGGATGTATACAACACAAGAAATAATTGAACTGTGGACTGTTGTCTGTTTAGAGAACAAATGAATCTTTCTCCTTGTTGGTAGAGGAGGAGGTAATATTTCTCTAATGAAAAATTTAAATAAATTTATGTTTGGTGATGCATGATTTTCAAATTTTAGGTCCTGCACCAGATGTTGTTTCAGACAAAATCTATCAGATCAGCAAAACAATTGAGGAATATGCTATATGTCCTGATCTTCGAATCGACCTGTCTCGACTAGGAAGACAAGAATTTGACCTGGAGAACAAATTCAAACCATTTAGAGGTAATAGACTATGTTCTGAAGAAGTCAGAATAACTCTGTGGGTGGGTTGACTGGTTTCTGCAGGGCAGTGTACATGGGAAAGTGATTGAAGTATCAATCTTTGGAGTGACGCTTGATAAATAGATATAATCTGAATGTAGTGTAGAGGAAAATGAGAACAGCCAAGATATTCAGAACTGGCAACTTTCTAAAACCACTTTCCAAATTCTCCATCATTTTCCACATAGGGAAAGTTTCAGGGCTGACACTTTTTCATTGTTCCAAGAATAGGATGTGAATTGTGGAAAGTTGTCTTTGTTTTTCTAGCACTTAAGGTGGAGATGCCCAAATACCTTAGATAATTAATGGGAGACCCAACATGGTAGTGAGGCTGTAATTTCCCATGAAGATAAAACCATGCAGTTCATCTTGATTCAATGAACAATTACTGGTTATCTGCTCTCTACCAACTCTGTGTTAGTAAATTTTACAAATTCAGTAAGTACCTACTGGATTTAGGCAAGTGGTTCAAAAATTAGAGAACCAGAATGGTATTGTCAAAAATAGTATCCTGTGTCGTTACATGAATAAAACCTCTGACATACTCAGATTACAACCTTTTATTTTATATTGCACTATATAACAGAATTACTGCCATTTATGTGCATATCATTTCCCCCCTCTTATTTTTATCTTGATATTTTTCTTTTTTCCTCAAAGTCATACAAGTAGCAATAAAGCTAATATTTCTTTTTTTACTCATTTGGTATCCCTGTAAGCTTAAATACAGTTAAGATGGTACCCATGTTTTACAAGTAATTTGACTTAGCTAAAAAGATGAAATACCTGGTTCATAGCAGCATGGTATTGTAGGGTCAGAAGAGCTTGAAATGAACTGTTCAAGGGTCACATTTTTGGGCCAACTCTTACATTTTTCTTGAAAGATTTTGAGTTAATTGTTTACTTATCAGAAATCAATGCAAAGCCATATGATACTTACTGGAAGCAACAGAAGCCTGCTTTTATTAATCTAGTTGGGAGCATGTCAAATCAGTGTGTGTGTGTGTGGGGGGGTGCACACACATGTGCATGCACATGTACACCCCCACCCCCCACTAGGCTTGGAAGAACTGGGCAATAAGATGACTGAGAAAAATCAGGCAGTTCCATCAAGAAAAAGTTTTATTGATTGATTGATTGTAACTTCACAATTTTATTTAGTTGTTCAAGAGACCAGGTCTTTGATGAACTCAGATTCATGTCCATTGCCACAGCCACATTGCTAATTTGATGAGTTTTTTTAAAAAATGCTATGGATACCAGGAAGTGGTAGAGAGATCCCCTGGCTTCCCAAAAGCATGTGCACATAATTGTTTGGGATAATTGTTGTGGTATGTTCTTGCTGTTTTAAATGTTGAGCAGGGCTTAGGTTAATTGGAAACAAATAAATCCTTGGCATTTCACCTTAAAGGATCAAGAGCATGAACTTTGTGGAGTGAACTTTTAAATTTCACTGAATTCTATTTGTTTTCTTGTTTTTTACATTTCTGTTTGGTACTGTGTGTTATCTGCTCTAAATACAAATGTATTTAGGCAAGTGGTTCAAGAATTAAAGTACCAGATTGAAATTGCCAAAAACATTATTCTATATTTTACAATGAGTAAAATTTTTACTATATTCAAGACATGACTTTTTATTTTATAGATTAATATTTTATTGTGGTTATACTAGAGGCCTGATGCATGAAATTCGTGCAAGGGGCTCGGCCCTTGCAGCCCTGGCCAGCCCTTGCAGCCCCTCACAGCCTGGCTTCGTCCGGAAGGTTGTCCAGATGCTCATTCTGCTGTTTGGTCTAATTAGCATATTAGTTCTTTACTATATAGGATATATATAACAAAGTTTATCATTTTAACCATTTTTAGGTGTTAAGTTCATATAGATTAATTTTTAATTAATTTATTTTAAGGATTAGTATCTTCTCCCTGTCAAAATGTGATTAAAAACTGTGTTCTTTAAAAGTAATGACATTATATTTGAATGGACCTACATAGTACATTGATCTAAGTGCAAGGAAAAATAATTTTGCATATTTGACCAGAGGAAGAGAGTTTCATGTTACATATTAAAATCTCTTCCATTAAAAATGGCATGTGGGTTTACTGAAAATTATTAAAGGTGGATTGCTAATATTCTTAGTGCATGTTTAGGTATTTCAGGATTCCAAAGAAGCATGTGTTTGAAAACTTTGAAAAACAACACATGTAAGTTTCAGAATTAACGAATTTAAAGAGTTAGGCTCATGAACAAAATCTTAGTGTATAAAAGTCAAGTAGGAGCTTTTCTAGGATAAGTACTTTCTGAGTATTATTATGTAACTAGAGGCCCGGTGCACAAAAATTTGTGCTCGGGGGGGGGGGGGATCCCTCGGGAGATAACGCCCTGCTGACTTAGGCCTGCTCCTGGGTGGCAGAGGGCAGGCCCAATCCCTGGGTGCAGCCCCTGGTCGGGCTCAGAGCAGGGCCGATTGGGGAGTTGGGGTGTCGCCCCCTGTCATGCACAGAGCAGGGTGGATCGGGAGGTTGCGATGCCACCCTCAGTCACGCTCAGGGTAGGGCCGATTGGGGGGGTTGGGGCACCGCCCCCTGTCACACTCAAGGCAGGGTCGATGGGGAGGTTGTGGCGCCACTCCCTGTCACGCACAGAGCAGGGCCAATCAGGGGGTTGGGGCGCTGCCCCCTGTCACTCACAGAGCAGGGCCCATCAGGGTGGTTGGGGCTCCTTACCCTGTCACACACAGAGCAGGGCTGATCAGGGGGTTGGGGCGCTGCACCCTGTCACACACTGAGCCGCAGGGCAATCAGGGGGTTGGGGAGCTCCCTCTTATCAGGCACAGAGCAGGGCTGATCAGGGGGTTGGGGTGCTTTCCCCTGTCACGAACAGAGCAGGGCGGATGGGGAGGTTGTGGCCCTGCCCCCTGTCACACACAGAGCAGCAGGGCGATCAGGGGGTTTGGGCGCTGCCCCCTGTCACTCTGATCCCAGTGCTGGGAGGCCTCTCGGCTCCGCTGATCCCGGTGCTGGGAGGCATATTACCCTTTTACTATATAGAATAGAGGCCTGCTGCACGGGTGGGGGCCAGCTGGTTTTCCCTGAAGGGTGTCCTGGATCAGGGTGGGAGTCCCCACTGGGGTGCCTGGCCAGTCTGGGTGAGGGGCTGAGGGCTGTTTTCAGGCTGGCGGGTGACGGAAGCTCCCAACCGCTCCTTTTTTTCTTTTTGTTTTATTCTGGGCCAGCTTTAGCTCTGAGGCTTGGCTCCAGCTATTAGGCCTCGGCTGCTGAAAGCAGGTATCTGGTTTGTTTGGGTTCTATAATCGAAACACTGTTTCAACTCCAGCTCTGAGATCCCGGCTGGCTGAAAGCAGGTTTCTGGGGTTTTGTTTAGCTTCTATATTTGTAACAATGTTTCAAACTGCAAGCTCAGAGGCTGGCAGCGGCAGATGGGGAACGTTGGAGTCCTCCGTCACTGAAGCAAGCAAGCCTCATGTTTGCTTCAAGCTGCCTGGCTGCTGGCCGCCATCTTGGCTGGCAGTTAATTTGCATATTGGCCTGATTAGCCAATGGGAAGGGTAGCAGATGTATGGCTAATTACCATGTTTCTCTTTTATTAGATAGGATGATCACTAAGTTTGAAAAATGTAATGTATTCTGGTTTTATTTATTTGTCAAATAAATGGAAAAGACGTGTTTTGGATTCCTGGTCATTGGGTGGTGTTGGACACTGGAGTACATTTGTGTTTGATGAGGATTTCTCATATCTGGCATTCACTCTTGAATTGGTACTAGATTGGGCACACAAGAGACTTCACACAAACTCAGGAATATATCCCTCATCCTTAATTTCGAACCTGAGTCTGTTTGGCACAATGGCATTTGGAAAATAGGAGTCACTGCTGAGGTCACTCCTTGATTTGTTTCATGCCAGCTGAGTCATTCTTTGGCCAACCCCATAGGAGAGCCCACTGAGTATGCCAAGATGCCTTTCAGCACTGAGGTGGGTGCAGTTTTTTGGGGGAGGTGGTAGAAACAGGACACAGTTTTAACTACTTTATTCTTGTGGTTGATTTTTTACTTGCAAAGGAGAATTTAAAACTTGATACTATTTATATCCATGTAACCTGAAAAGTTTATAGCATCTTAATGTGTCTTAGTTTGTGATTTTGTCTGTAAATGGACACTTGGCTTCCCACATAATGTGTGGGGTTATGATGGGATTATGATTAGAGATCCATATATTAAGGTAGTAATTCATTTTTATACTTCCAAGTCTTCTTCATGGTCACAGTTTTCCTTTGCTTTTTTATCCTTAGTGGAGATAGTGGACCCAGTGGATATCTATCTCAATCTCCTTCGGAACATCTTTGACTTTAATGCCATCAAAAGTTTGCTAGCTGGGCCTGGCCAACTGAAGATCCGAGTTGATGCTATGCATGGAGGTAAGCTTGGGGGCTTTTACCATTTGGTGGGCAAGAAATGTTAAGGAGACCTTGACCCATGTGGGGTTTCTGGTATTATGAGGAATGGTGCGTTTGTAGGTATTCATATAACATATGTATTTTCAGTTATTTGGAATGCTCTGGTAGACTTCAGGGCTCTAATTCCTTTGTTTGATGCAAATGAAAACAAAGCTTTGAACAAATAAGTCCGCTGTCACACTGTGTTTGCTCCTAATAAGGTAGATCTGCTATACCTGGTTTTAGGAGGGTGCCTTATGTACTAGGTGACCTGTGGGGACCAGTGGCACACAGTCTCCCTGATCATTGAACCCAGTGTTCCATGAGTGTCCGTTGTGTGGGTTGTGTGTGCCCTCCTGTTGTAGATGAGCCTTGATTGCTATTGGCACATCAGTGGGTGAGGTTAACCCTCAGGCTGACTGGCTGTGAAGACTGGCCATGACCACAGGGTATGTATGAGCTGCTGTGCTCAGGCTGACCCTATAGAGTGGGATTTGCCCCAGTGGGCTCTGGTGCCTGCCGAGACCACCGTTTGGGGGTGCTGCTTGTGGAGTTAATTGGATAGTGCTTTGTTGTGGTCTGAAGCCAGCCACGAGGTGTGTTGGTTCTGGGGCCTCTTGGGAACTGCTCCAGTACAGGCCAAAATCAGCTGCTGCCTGTAACTGGCCTGGTGCTACTGGTAGGAGCTACAAAGTGATTCAAGGTTGGTAGCTAGCTACGTGTGCTAGGCCTGGAAGTGCGTGGGAGAAGCCACACTGCTAACCGTGGCTGGCTGCCACCAGCACCATGCCTGGGCCCACTCAGCAGAAGGCACAGGGCACCCTAAGCCCTGCCCATTGCCCATAAGGCTCAGCCACTGAAAGAGTCAGGCAGTATGAGGTGGATCCTGTTAATCTGGAAAATTATGCCCTTTTATTCTGGGAAATTATTTTGAATTACTTCTTGGATGATTTCCTTCCTTCCTTTCCTTCCTCCTTCCCCTCCCCTCCCCTCTCCTCCCTTCTCCTCCCCTCCCCTTCCCTCCCCTCCCCCCCTTCCTTTCCAGAATGGCTGTTGTTTAGATATTGGACCTATAGAACTGATATTCTCATTATCCTGTTCTCCACCGCCCCCCCCCCCCCCCACATCACCACCATCCATTTATCTTCTCTTTATTTTGTGATACTTTCTGGGAAATTTAATCAACTTATCTCCAATTTCTTCCATTAAGTTTTTCAATCCCACTATCACATTTTTAATCTCTCCCAATTGTTTTTGTTTTCCAAATAATTTCTTTTTAAAATAGCTTCTTATTCATGTTTCATGAATGCCATATTTTTTAAATAAGTCAGGTTTGCTGAGGTATAATTTATATATATGCAGCAAAATTTATACCTTGTAGGTATACAGTTAGATGAAGTTTGACAAATATAAATAGTTATGTAACCAATATGACAATCAAAATATAGAATATTTCCCTTCAAAAAATACCTCTGTGGCCCTTTGAAATCAAACCCAGCCTCTAACACTTAGCCCCTGGCAATCACTCATCTGCTCTCTGCCTACATAATTTTGCCTTTTTCAGAAGGCCCCATGTAATATGTCACTTTTTTCTTCAGGCTTCTTTCAGTCAGCATAATGTTTCAGAGATGCTTTCATGGTGTTGTGTGTATTAGCAGTTATTCCTTATTTTGACTGAGTAGTTGTGCATTGTAGGGTAGTACTATTTGTTTATCTATCACCAGTTCATGTAATTAGGGTTATTTCTAGGTTTTGGCCATTATAAACAAAGCTGCTACAAACATTTGTGAACAAGTCTTTGTAGGGAGATAGGATTTCATTGTCTTGGATAAATACCTAGAAACTGCCCAACTATTTTCCAGAGTGGCTGTATCATTTATATTACCAGGAATATATGAGGGCTCCAGTTTTTCTGTGTCCTTATCAATGCTTAGTATTGTTAGTCTTTTCAGTGTTAGCCATTCTAACATAACTTGTTGATCTCTATTAGGATGCTAGAGGCCCGGTGCACGAAAATTTGTGCATTGGAGGCAGGGGCAGCCTGGCCTGCCCCCTCTCACAGTCTGGGAGCCCTCAGGGGATGTCCTACTGACAGCTTAAGTCAGCCCTAAGCCGCAATCTGGCCTCCCTCTGCGGTAGGCTACCATGCTGATCAGGGGAAGGCGCCGCCTCCATCACCCTGCTGCTACTGCCACTGCCGGCCATGGTGGCTGCAAGGCCTAAGCCCTGGGCCTCGCAGGCGGTGGAGCTCATGGCTGCCTGAGCCCCAGGCCTCGCAGCCGCTGTGGCTTTGTCTGGATGGACGTCCTCCCTAATTAGCATATTACCCTTTTATTAGTATAGATTACTGACACATATTTTAGAAGTTTTCTTCTCTGTATAGTTTCTGTTTCCTTCAGATTGCTCTTTACTCTGTTTTAGTCTCATGTTAAATGCATTCCTCAAAAGTTTGGTGATCCTTGGCTCTCTGACATGTTTAGAAGTGAGGTACTAAAAATCTGTTGGGCTCTCTGAGCCCATGTGTGGAGCTTATCCTCCGTGGACTTTAAGGCCTTCTGTCTGGGCTGTTTTGTTCTTTCCAATTAGGCTGGTCATATCCACAGGAAAGGATCTTTCAGGTTCTTTCCTTAGTGTTATCTGGCCAGAGGAAAGAAAGCTTCTCTTTCTAAATAGTTTGAGTAATATTTCTGGGTTTGAGCCTCACTGCCTAGCTATGTGCCCATCTCTGAATCATCATTCTGGCAGAGGAATGAAGGACACTGATTGGGCAGATCTCAGTCACCTCCCCAGCTTTTGGAGAAGTAGGACTTAGCCATACCCAGATCACATGAACTGAGATGGGAAAGGGGTAAACTCTTCCAAGGAAACCCAAAATGTTGCTACTAGAGGAAGGGGAAATGAGTGCTGGGCAAGAAAAATCAAGAGCTGCCTCACTATTTGAGATTTGTATTATATTAATGAAGAATAAATGGAAAGCAATCCTTTTCATAAATTTCAGCTAACAGAATTACCTGCTGGTCTCCAAACATGCTGTGTATTCTGTCTTAGGCTCTATTTCCTTACTGATAATGTTCTTTTCATTTGGATGGCATCTCCTTCCTCACCCCTATCAAATTTATGTTCTTCCTTCAAGTCCATGCAGAAATGCTGTCTCCTTCTGGAAGCCTTACCTGTGGCCATTGTTTTTCTTAAGCCATTCAATCTGATGATTTTATAAATACACATGAATTGTGCTTGTCTTACCATTGTAGTTGCTCACCTGTAGATTTGACTCATACCACTACTAGATTAAGAACCCAGCAATGCAGGAACCATGTGCTTTGAGTCCCTTAAATATGATCCCCTCCATTTCTATGGGAATTTCATGTTAGGCAATCCATAAATAATGTGTTTAACTGGAAAACTCTATTCATCAGCATTTATTTTATAAAATGTGCTTAGTTTTATATGCTTCAGTGGTCTACAGTGTTTAATTATACACTTGGCAGAGTTACAACAATTGCAGAGATAAAGAACATTGCTAGAGCCTTTTAGTGCTTTTGCATATATTTAGCTAAAGCTTTTAATACATAAAAAGCAAAAGACAGTGAATCATTATTAAATAGTTGATTTCTTTCTAACAAAAGTTTGGAAAAGTTTTGGAGAAAAGTTTCATGTAACTGGATTATTGAATAGATCTTCTCTGTGCCTAACAAGCTAACTGGCACGTAGTAGATGCTCAGTGAATAGTAATTGATGTAAATATTATTCTTGTTGTGTCTTGAGAAAGCTGGTAGAATTTATATATATTTGTTGTTACTAAATAGTCATCCTTGTTCTAATAAAACACTCTTGGTGGTGGTGGTTATGGTGGGGGTTCTGCAAAGATTTTACATTGCTGTGTATCTTTTTTTAGTTATGGGACCCTATGTGAGAAAAGTCCTGTGTGATGAGCTAGGAGCCCCAGCCAATTCTGCAATAAACTGTGTTCCCCTGGAAGATTTTGGTGGGCAGCATCCTGATCCAAACTTGACATATGCAACGACCCTTCTGGAAGCTATGAAAGGAGGGGAATATGGATTTGGAGCTGCATTTGATGCTGATGGGGTAAGCAGAAATGTTTTTTGCCTGCTGACCCTTTTGCCATGTTAATGAACCAAGCATTGGAAACCAGAGAATTAATGAACCCATCTGGGGCCGACATGTATGGGGCATATGAACTCTAACTAGCACTGTGTCTGCTCTTCTGTTTAATAAGTATTGCAACTTAGCCATTACTGTTCTTAGTTCCTGGTAAACATTATGTTATGAGAAGGTTGTTTCTTTTAAAAAAATATTCATGCAATAAATCTTTATTTATGGCTGGTTTTGTTGAAAGTACCATGTTAAGAAACCAGCTGGTTTAGCTGTCACCCCTGTTTTCTATTATGTTTGGGGGACTATGTGAATTAGGATATGGAGGCTACTGAAACCTGAGGTAGCCATCCACATTTCAATAGTTGTGACACATTCTTAGTTGCGTCAAGATCTTGGGGCCTACAATATTCAGGGATTTAAAAGAAGGTTTCCCATGCCCTCTTTGGCCTCATTCAAGTTGTTTTAAATATATGATGGCAGTAAAGTGGTGATTATGGGAGTGGGCTGCTAGTAGCAGTTGCATCTGTCTGATCATTTTCATACATTCTTTCCCACAGGATCGTTATATGATCCTAGGCCAAAATGGCTTCTTTGTGAGCCCTTCTGACTCCCTGGCCATCATTGCTGCCAACCTCTCTTGCATTCCGTATTTCCGTCAGATGGGAGTCCGAGGGTTTGGGAGGAGTATGCCCACCAGCACGGCCCTGGACAGGTAAGCAAGGATATCATTGTGAAAAACTTCATGGTAGGCCCTGATATCAATGTTTGCTTTCCCGCTAGCGATGACTCATTCTTCCATACTCTGTTGGGAACTTGTGGAACTTAGAGACAAGTTCCTGGGTAGGAAAATGTAGAACCAGGTGGGCTGAATTTGATTCTTGGTCCTGTCACTTCTTAGTTGTGGGATATGAGGATAATAATAGTATCATCCTTACATAGATTGTTATGAGGTAGGAGAGAGGTGTTTCATGTAAAACATTTAACAGAGTGCCTGGTACATAATAAATACTTCATAAATAAAACAATTAGTAATTAATTATTTAGTATTAAAACAATATGTAAGTGAGGTGTGAAAAGAACATGGGTTTTCAGGTCAGATAATATGTTAACCTGCTGGCTTGTATTCTTATTAGGTTTGTAAAAGTAGGGATGATCAATTATAGGTTTGTTGTGTCTTGTAAAACAAGGAATTTCAGAGTCTAATATTTTCAAGCAGCATATATTAATATGGAAGCAGTACTTGTTGGAAAGTTAGAAGACACAACAAATAAGTAAATGCAAACATCATATCCCTTTCCCTGAGTTACCTATGTTAATAGAAAATGTGTATTTGCTATAGGGTCTCCTTCTATACATATATAATATACATAAGTAATTATAATCATATATAAATGCATAATATATAATATGTGTAATACATCATATAATTGCTTTTTGGTAATACCAAAAAGTGATTTGAAATGCCTGATAACTTGTTTTTCCTTTTCCATCAACAATCTTCAGCTTTGTATTAATATATTTTATGTCACCTAAAACCAAGATTATATTCACATTTCCCCTAGGTGTCCCCAAAATGTCTTTAATGGATTTGTTGCTCAAAGCAAGATCATACAAGACCATACATTGCATCTGGTTGCTATGTCCCTTAAGTCTTTTATAATTTAGCACAATCCTTTTCTCTTGTACTTAATGACAGTGATTTTTGAGGAGACCTGACCAGTTGTCCTGCAGAATCCAACCTTCTGGATTGGTGTGGTTATTTCCTTATGGTGTTATTCATTTATTCATGAGGTAAAATTTACATACAGTGAAATGAGTCATCTTAAGAGTACTATTCAGTGAGTTTTGGAAAATGTATTTTCCAAAGTCATTGCATGAGTTAGTAGTTCATTCCTTTTTGTTGCTGTGTAGTATACCAAGGGATGAATAGATCACAATGTATTTTTCCAGTCTCCTGTTGCTGGACATTTGGGTTGTTTTCAGTCACTAGCTATTGTGAATCCTGCTGTGATGAGCATTTTTATACAAGTTTTTTTGTGGACACATCTTCGTTTTTCCTGGATAAATATCTAGGATTAGAATACTGATTGTAGGTTGACATATGTTTAATTTTTCAAGAAACTGCCAAACAATTTTCCATTTTTACACTCTTAATTGCAGTCTATGAGAGTTCTAGATGCTTTATATCATTATTATCATTTGGTGTTGTCTTTTTTATTTTAACCATCTGGTGAGTATAAGATGCATTTATTTCGGTTTAGATTTGTATCATCTTCATCTCTAGTGATGATGTGCTTATTTTCATATGCTTATTGTTCATTTTAGTAACTCAATGTATTTACTCAATTAAAAAATTGGGTTGTTTGTCTTTTTGTTATTAACTTATAGAAATTCTTTATATATTATGGATAATAAGGCTTTTGTGAGATATATGTATTACAAATATTTTCTCCATGCCTGGTGCTTGCCTTTTCATATTCTTAATGGTATCTTTTGATGTGTATAACTTTTAAATTTTAATGAACTTCAATTTATCATGTTTTTCTTGTTTGGTTAGTATATATTTTTTTGTCCTCTATAAGAAATCTTTTCTTCATATACACAATGGAATACTATGCTGCTATAAAAATGAAGGGACTTTTACCTTTTGCAACAGCGTGGATGGAACTGGAGAGCATTATGCTAAGTGAAATAAGCCAGTCAGAGAAAGATAAATACCACATGATCTCTCTCATTTGTGGATTATAGAGAACAACATAGACTGATGAAAAGGGACAGACCCAAAGACTGAGAAACAGCAATCAGGCTATCAATCCCCACAAGGAAAGTAGGGGAGGGCGGGGGTAAGGGGAAGAGATCAACAGAAGGACTTGTATACATGTATATAAGCCAAACCAATGGACATGGACAACGGGGGGATGGGAGCATGAGTTTGCGTGGGGGGGGGGGAGGTTGGGGGTTAATGGGGGGGATGAGGACACATTTGTAATACCTTAACTAATAAAAAATAAATAAATAAATAAATAAATAAATAAATCATCTCTTAAAACTGACAAAAAAAAAAAAAAAAAAAAGAAATCTTTTCTTACCCCAAGGTCAGAAGATTATTTCCTTTGTTTTCTTCTAGAATCATTGCAGTTTTAATTTTGATATTTTTAAGTCTTGATGATTTTGAATCAATTTTTGTGTGTGGTGTAAGGCAGGAGACAAAAAGTTTACTTTTCCCCCATATCCATTTATTATAACCCTAAATTGAAAGGCATTTTCTTTTCCTTTGGTACCTTTGTTAAAAATCAGTTGATCATATATATGTGGGTTTATTAGAGGATTCTCTATTCTGTTCCATTGATTTATTTGTCTATCCTTATGTCAATATTACATTGCCTTGATTACTGAAGTTTTATTTATTTTTTTATTACTGAAGTTTTAAAGTAAATACTGCAATCAAGTGACTCCTCCAACACTTTTTCTTCTTTGTCCTTAACAAAAAAAAAAAAAGTGTGTGCTCTAGGTCCTTTGCATTTCTGTATACATTTTAGTATCAACTTGTCAATTTTTACAAAAGCCTGTTTGAGATTTTGATTGGGATTGTGTTAAATCTATGGAGCAATTTGGGAAAAATTGCATTTTAATAATACTGAAATTTCCAGTCCAGGAATGTGGCATGTCTTTTAATTTATTTAGTTTTAATTAATTTCTCGTGCATACATTTGAGTTTACTTTTTCATACAGATGTGTTATAGTTTAGTGTAGAGATCTTACCTAATTTTTCTTTAAATTTATTCCTGAGTATTTTTATATATTTTAATGTTATTGTAAATGGAATAGTTTAATGGATTTAATTGTCCAGTGTTTTGCTGCTAGTAATTTAGATATACAACAAATTTTTGTAAACTGATCTTGTATTCTTCCAAAAGATGGGAAAATAATCACACACCTTTTGGATGTCCCCTACTTTATTTCTTTTCCTCAGGTGATAGTGATATCAAGTCCATGATGATCCACCTCAGTTTAAAATTCTTGCCTAGCAGCACCAAAGAGAAGGGTATATGATTCTATGTTGTTGTTGTTTTGTGTTGTGTTTTATTTATTTATTTTTTTTATTTTTTTTTTATTGCTTAAAGTATTACAAAGGGTATTACATATGTATCCATTTTATCCCCCCGCCCTAGACAGTCCCCTAGCCTCCCCTATCACCCCGTGTCTTATGTCCATTGGTTATGCTTATATGCATGCATACAAGTCCTTTAGTTGATCTCTTACCCCCCTACCTCCTGCCCCCCAACCCTCCCCGGCCTTCCCGCTGCAGTTTGACAATCTGTTTGAGGCAGCTCTGCCTCTGTATCTATTATTGTTCAAAAGTTTATAATGGTCTCTATTGTCCATGAATGAGTGAGATCATGTGGTATTTTTCCTTTATTGACTGGCTTATTTCACTTAGCATAATGCTCTCCAGTTCCATCCATGACGTTGCAAATGGTAAGAGTTCCTTTCTTTTTACAGCAGCATAGTATTCCATCGTATAGATGTACCACAGTTTTCTAATCCATTCATCTACTGATGGGCACTTAGGCTGTTTCCAGATCTTAGCTATGGTGAATTGTGCTGCTATGAACATAGGGGTGCATATATCCTTTCTGATTGGTGTTTCTGGTTTCTTGGGATATATTCCTAGAAGTGGGATCACAGGGTCAAATGGGAGTTCCATTTTCAGTTTTTTAAGGAAACTCCATACTGTCTTCCATAGTGGCTGCACCAGTCTGCATTCCCACCAGCAGTGCACAAGTGTTCCTTTTTCTCCACATCCTCTCCAGCACTTGTCGTTTGTTGATTTGTTGATGATAGCCAGTCTGACAGGTGTGAGATGGTACCTCATTGCTGTTTTGATTTGCATCTCTCGGATGATTAGTGATTTTGAGCATGTTTTCATATGTCTCTTGGCTTTCTGGATGTCCTCTTTTGAAAGGTGTCTATTTAGGTCCTTTGCCCATTTTTTGATTGGATTGTTTATCTTTCTTTTGTTAAGTTGTATGAGTTCCCTATAAATTTTGGAGATTAGGCCCTTATCAGATATGTCATTGGCAAATATGTTTTCCCACACAGTGGGTTTTCTCGTTGTTTTGTTGATGGTTTCTTTTGCTGTGCAGAAGCTTTTTATTTTGATGTAGTCCCATTTGTTCATTTTTTCTTTAGTTTCAAGTGCCCTAGGAGCTGTATCAGTGAAGAAATTGCTTCGGCATATGTCTGAGATTTTGTTGCCTTTGGATTCTTCTAGAATTTTTATGGTTTCCCGTCGTACATTTAAGTCCTGTATCCATTTTGAGTTTATTTTTGTGTATGGTGTAAGTTGGTGGTCTAGTTTCATTTTCTTGCATATATCTGTCCAATTTTCCCAGCACCATTTATTGAAGAGACTATCTTGGCTCCATTGTATGTTCTTGACTCCTTTGTCAAATATTAATTGAGCATATTGGTTCGGGCTGATTTCTGGGGTCTCTATTCTATTCCATTGATCTATATGCCTATTCTTGTGCCAGTACCAGGCAGTTTTGAGAACAGTGGCTTTGTAATACAACTTGATATCTGGTATTGAGATCCCACCTACTTTGTTCTTTTTCAGGATCGCTGCAGCTATTCGGGGTCTTCTTTTATTCCAGATGAATTTTTGGAGAGTTCGTTCTAGATCTCTGAAGTATGCCGTTGGTATTTTAATGGGAAGTGCGTTGAATTTATAGATTGCTTTGGGTAGTATGGACATTTTAATGATGTTGATTCTACCAATCCATGAACACGGTATGTTCTTCCATCTGTTTATGTCTTCCTCTATATCTTTTTTCAACGTCCTGTAGTTTTCTGAGTAGAGGTCTTTTACCTCTTTAGTTAAGTTTATTCCTAGGTAGCTTAATTTTTTTGGTGCAATGGTAAACGGGATTGTTTTTATAATCTCTCTGTCTGAAAGTTCACTATTGGTGTATAGAAATGCCTCAGATTTCTTGGGGTTAATTTTGTAACCTGCTACATTGCCAAATTCATGTATTAAGTCTAGTAGCTTTTTGATGGAATCTCTAGGGTTTTGTATGTATAATATCATGTCGTCTGCAAATAAGGACAGTTTTACTTCCTCTTTTCCAATTTGGATGCCTTTTATTTCTTCTTCTTGCCGAATTGCAATGGCTAACACTTCCAGTACTATGTTGAACAGGAGTGGTGAGAGGGGGCATCCCTGTCTTGTTCCTGTTCTTAGGGGAAATGGTGTTAGTTTTTGTCCATTGAGTATGATGTTGGCTGTGGGCCTGTCATATATGGCTTTTATTATGTTGAGGTATGATCCTTCTACTCCCACCTTGCTGAGAGTTTTTATCAAAAATGGGTGTTGAATTTTGTCAAATGCTTTTTCTGCATCAATTGATATGACCATGTGGTTTTTTTCTTTCAATTTGTTTATGTGATGTATCACGTTTATTGATTTGCGGATATTGTACCATCCTTGCATCCCTGGGATAAATCCTACTTGGTCATGGTGTATGATCTTTCTGATGTACTGCTGGATCCGATTTGCTAAGATTTTGTTGAGGATTTTGGCATCTATGTTCATGAGGGATATTGGCCTGTAATTCTCTTTCATTGTGTTGTCTTTACCTGGTTTTGGTATTAGGGTGATGCTGGCTTCATAGAATGAGCTTGGAAGTGTTCCTTCCTCTTGAATTTTTTGTAGTAGTCTGAGGAGGATAGGTTTTAGTTCTTCCTTGAATGTTTGGTAAAACTCCCCTGTGAAGCCGTCTGGTCCTGGGCTTTTGTTTGATGGAAGCTTTTTGATGACTGCTTCAATTTCTTCCATGGTTATTGGCCTGTTGAGATTTTTAGATTCTTCCTGATTGAGTTTTGGAATGTTGTATTTTTCTAGGAATTTGTCCATTTCCTCCAGGTTGTCTAGTTTGTTGGAGTAGAGCTGTCCATAGTATTTTTTAACAATCATTTGTATTTCTGTGGGGTCTGTTGTTATTTCGCCTCTATCGTTTCTGATTTTATTTATTTGGGTCCTCTCTCTCTGCTTCTTGGTGAGTCTGGCTAGAGGTTTGTCAATCTTGTTTATCCTTTCAAAGAACCAGCTCTTGGTTTCATTGATTTTCTGTATTGTTTTTTTGGTCTCTATGTCATTTATTTCTGCTCTAATCTTTATTATCTCCTTCCTTCTGCTCACTCTGGGGTTTTCTTGTTGCTCTCTTTCTAATTCTTTGAGTTGTAGAGTTAGATGATTTACTACCATTTTTTCTTGTTTGTTGAGATAGGCCTGTAGAGCTATAAACTTCCCTCTCAGGACTGCTTTCATTGTGTCCCATAGGTTTTGGATTGTTGTGTTTTCATTGTCATTCGTTTCCAGGATGTTTTTAATTTCTTCTTTGATCTCATTGGTAACCCAATCAATATTTAATAACATGCTATTCAGCTTCCAGGTGTTTGAGTATTTTGGGTTGTTTTTATTGTAGTTTATTTCTAGTATTATGCCATCGTGGTCTGCGAAGATGCTTTTTATGATTTCAATCTTCTTGAATTTGGGGATACTTTGCTTGTGACCCAATATGTGGTCTATTTTTGAAGATGTACCATGAGCACCTGAGAAGAACGTATATTCCCTGGCTTTGGGGTGAAGTGTTCTGAAGATGTCTATTAAGTCCATCTGATCTAGTGAGTCATTTAGGATTGCTGTATCTTTGCTGATTGTTTGTCTATAGGACTTATCCAGTGCTGTCAATGGTGTATTAAAGTCCCCTACTATGATTGTATTGTTGTCGATCTCTCCTTTGATATCTTCCAGGAGTTTTTTTATGAATTTGGGTGCTCCTACATTGGGTGCATATATGTTTACCAGGGTTATATCTTCTTGTTGTATTGATCCCTTTAGTATTATGAAGTGGCCTTCCTTATCTCTTGTTAAGGCCTTCACTTTGAGGTCTATTTTGTCCGATATAAGTATTGCTACCCCAGCTTTCTTTTCCTTTCCATTTGCCTGAAAGATATTTTTCCATCCTTTCACTTTCAGTCTGTGTGAGTCCCTTCTAATGAGGTGGGTTTCTTGTAGACAGCAGATGTATGGGTCATGTTTTTTTATCCATTTAGCCACTCGATGTCTTTTGGTTGGAGCATTTAGTCCGTTTACGTTTAAAGTTATTATTGAAAGGTACTTGTTTGTAGCCATTTCTTTTTGTATGTGTGTGTGGCTGTTTTCTTTCTGAGCTTTTTATTTCTTCTTTTTATACCAGTCCCTTTAGCATTCCTTGCATTGCTGGCTTGGTGGTGACAAACTCCCTTAGCCTTTTTTTGTCTGTGAAGCTTCTTATTTCCCCTTCAAGTTTGAATGATAGCCTTGCTGGATAGAGTATTCTTGGATTCAGTCCTTTGCTTTGCATCACTTTGTAAATTTCAGTCCATTCTTTTCTGGCCTGATGTGTTTCTGTTGAGAAATCATTTGACAGTCTAATGGGAGATCCCTTGTATGTAACTTTCTGTCTCTCTCTTGCAGCCTGTAAGATTCTCTCTTTGTCCTGAACATTTGCCATGGTGATTATGATGTGTCTTGGTGTGGGTCTTTTCGGGTTCACCTTGTTTGGGACTCTCTGGGCTTGTGTGACTTTTTTCTTCCCCACCTCAGGAAAGTTTTCTGATATTATTTCTTCAAGTAGGTTTTCTAATCCTTGTTCATCCTTCTGTTGTTCTGGTACTCCTATTATTCGTATGTTGTTTCGTTTCATGTTGTCCCAAAGCTCCCTTAGGCTCTCCTCCTGTCTTTTAATTTTTTTCTCCAATTGCAGTACATTTTGGGTGTGTTTTGCTTCCTTGTCTTCTAATTCACTAATTCGGTCCTCCGCTTCTCCTAGTCTACTGTTGATACTTTCAATGGAGTTTTTCATTGCAGCTATATCACTCTTCATTTCTTCTTGGGTCTTACTTAAGTTGTTGATTTTTTCATCTGTTTCTTCTAGCTTCTTCCATATGTTATCGAGTTTTTCATCTGTTTCTTCTAGCTTCTTCCATATGTTATCGATTTTTTCATCTGTTTCTTCTTGCTTCTTGAAGAGGTCGATTTTTTCATCCATCCGGTTTATGCACTCTAGGACCCTTATTCTGAATTCTTTATCTGTCATGTTGCATGCCTCTGTATTACTTAGCTGCTTTTCTGGAGAGTCCTCCTTCTCTTTCCTTTGGGGGTTTCTTTGTCTACCCATGTTTGATCTCACTGACATATCTAGATGTTGAGTCGTTCAGTGGTTGCTCCCTGGGTGGCAGTGACTCCTTGGTCTGTGGTTGCTCTTCGGGCGGTTGCGGTAGCTGCTGCTCTTCAGTTGTCAGCAGCTCCTCTGGTGGGTGCTGTTCACAGCTGTGGTGGGTCTTCTGGCTGGTGGGGCGAGGTTTCACGTACAGCTGCTGTTCCTCAGCAGAGGATGTGGTGCTCAGGAGGTTGCTGTTGCTTGGATCTGCTGCATTGATTTAAAGGCACAAAATACAACACAACAAGGCACCACGTACCAGGCACTCTACACAAATATATTCACGATATTAATAACCCCAAATAAAGGTGACCACCTGAATTAAGAGAATTAGGGGATAAGGAAGAAGGAAGAGAAAAAGATAAAAGAAAAAAAAGAAAAGAAAACTAGGGACCAAAAAAAGGAGTGCAAAAATGAAATCGGGAAAAAGGAGGGGGGAAAATAAAAGCAAGAAAAGAAAAAAAAAAAAAAAGAGCGAAAAGAGAGAATGAAGTGGAAGAGGGGAAGAGACTTTTTATATGAGGAGAATACTCCTATAGAACAGCCATTAATCCCAACAAATTCCAGCAACAGCTCCCTGGATATGAATGCAAACTAGAAACAACCAATAATATAACAATGAAAATAGAATGGAGAACACTAATCCCAAAATAAAATAAAGAGAAAATAAAATGGCACTTTAAAAAATGGTAAAATGGTAGCAGTAATAAGACTGGTTAAAAAATAAGAAGGTAGTAATTAAAAGGGTAAAATCAGGTGATGGAAAAAGAAAAAAAAAAAAAGAAGAACAGAAAAAAAAATTGATTTCTTAGTTAAAAAGTGAAAAAAGAAAAAAAAAATGCAGTAGTGAAGGTCCTTCGGTTCTTCTATTCTTCAGTGTGGCTCGCCTTAGACCTTCCAGGTATTCAGGAGAGTGTTGAGTTTCCCTGCGATATACTGTTCCTCTGTGTTGTGAACCACAGTCCTTATTTTAAAGCAGGTCGCATTTATTTCCCAGACTGCCTTATTTTGTGTTTAGCAAAGAGTCAGTTTGTGGGTCAGCCTCTGGGTGGCAGTGTTCTGGGGTTGGCCTCTGGGGCTATAGGGCCTCTCTTTCCAGTGGAAGTTCACTGCCCAGAGCTGACTGCGTAATAGTTAGTTACCGGCGCTATGTTGTTGCTGGGATTGAAAATCCCCCTATAGGCCAGACCCTGTTAACTCCCAGGGACTGATCAGGTTATCTTAATCCTTGATCTCATACAGGGTGGAATCTGGGTGTGGCTGTGCTCCTTGCCTGGGGGCCGGGGGGAGGAGCCTCACTCTCTGGAGAGAGTGGCTGCCCCAGTCTTGGGCTCAGGGGTGTCTCAGCACTCAATTCGCTGCCACCTCTCCCGGCTCCCCCTCTCTCCCCAGTCTCTCCCCAGATTCCACTCCTCCGCACACTTTCCCTCTCTTCAGCACAGGTGAGTGTCTGTATCCGAAATGTCCCATGAACAGGATTCAGTGAAAACAGACAAACAAACGCCGGCCGCGGAAACGGGGAAGGCTTGGTTTCTGTAAGCTTCTTCTCTTACCGGGACTGTATGGTCAGGTCAGCTCTTCAGGCTGCCCCCTTTAGGCTCAGTCCTCCGCGGTCACAGAACCCAGCTCTCAATTTCCCTGGCGGCGCCAGGAATCCCGCGGTTCTCCTTTCCCCCGTCAGGGGCTGTGCCTGTCCCAGGGGATGCGGCTGTCTGCCACGCGGTCTCCCTCCGACTCTCTGGGCTCAGAGGTCTGGCAAACTTTCCTGCCCAAATCCCTGGTTTTTTTTTTTTACCTTTCCAGGGGAGTTCTGCTCTTCCCGGCTGCAAACCCTCTCACCAGCTGAGCAATTTCGCCAATTCGGTGTGGGTGTTACTAGTTTCAGCTGTTCATTCCATTTGCTCTGGGACACGACCTGGGACGCGTCTGCCTATATCGCCGCCCTTGTGTTGTGTTTTATTTTCTATTTGCCTTTGCTTATGCCCTTTCTTTAAAAAAAAAAAAAAAAGATTCAGTAAAACTGTAGAGAACAGGCAAAAGTAGAACCATCTTTAGAAACTAAGAACCCAGGATTATATACATCCTGAGTGTTATGTAAGTTAATTTAACATCATGTAGAAGTGTAGTTAATAATAACCTTCCACTTATACAGAATCTTATAATTTAGAATGACTTTGATACATTTGATCTCACTTGATCTTTGCAATAATAGTGTGGTAATTGGCTAGGCATTACTCTCAACATGTTAAAGATGTCGAATCAAGTATCAGAGAGATTAAGTGACTTGCATAAGGTTGCACAGCTAATAAGAAAGGACCCAGAATTTGTAACTAGGTCTTCTGATTAAAAATATATATATTTTATTGATTTTTTTTTTATACAGAGAGGAATAGAGAGTTAGAAACATCGATGAGATGATCAGCTGCCTCCTGCATACCCCCTACTGAGGATGTGCCCGCAACCAAGGTACATGCCCTTGACCGGAATTGAACCTGGGACCCTTCAGTCCTCAGGCCGACGCTCTGTCCACTGAGCCAAACTGGTTAGGGCAGGTCTTCTGATTTAATTTGCTATTGCATCTGCCCAGTAACTACAACTTGATTAGGATGATCCCTGAAAAACCAACTGAGAATACTACCCAACTTTCCTGTGGGGTAGCCAGCAACTTTTCAAACCCTGGCCCCAGGAGAGGCTGGTTTCATTCTGACAACAAAAACCATTTGTCCTCTTTTCTTGTGGAAATTTCCCAGTAGTTCTTGATTTCACTTTATCCCCCTTCCCAATAAATCTGTTTCAGTCAGAAACCAGAGGCCTTGCTTTGAGATTTCACAAAGGACTTGTTCTGATATGTAAGTGACCATCTAAAAGGATTATTCATGCTTGCTGGTTGAGATTCAGAATTCTGTGGGGCTCTGATGTGGTGATTTGTTTTGGGTATTTGATCTGTTGTGTAGCTCCCAGGTGGATGCTCATGATGGACACTTTCTAAGCTTCTTTCTTCCTATGTAAAATAAATGCAGTTTCAAAATTTTAACAGTGGTTTCCTATGTAGGTTATTTTTAAAACATTAATAAAGTCAGGAATGTGCCCAGAATTGCCAGGCACTGGAAGAACGACAACTGAGTAGTTGGGAAACATTAAATGGTGCATTTGCCTAACCTCCTGGAATTCCAGAATAAGGGGGGCCCACACCCTTGAAACTGATGAATTATTCAGACAAACTTTTATTGTTAACAGATAATCATTGTTCCCTGAGGAAAGACTTTCAGTGTATTTCACTTCTACCTTTACAGTGTCTTTCATTTCTACCCTGTGTCACAAAAACAAGGATTCCATTCACACAGGATAATACAGTTTCAGCCTTGAAAATGACATTCTTTTGGGGCTTTGTCATTCTGAATATATCTGATTTTTGGTTGCAGATGAGTCTATATTGCTGAAATCATTTTGGTTCAAATGATTTGAGAAGTAAAGCACATTCAGAATACATTTGTGGCCTGAGGCCTATCTCCACCCCCCGGGGAGGTATTAAATAATCCTGTGTGTTATCTTACAATAATATTTATGAAGCGCCCATCTGTGCTTGGGGTTCTGCCAAATGCTGTGTAAAACAAGGCAAACACATGCAGACTAGAGCCCTCATTAGAGATATTTACAGCCTCAAAGAAGCTAGCATCCTTGGATATACTGCAAGGGAGCCAGATCTAAAATGTTGTTTTGACTATAAAGGAGGAATTAATGCTCTTCTACCTTGTCTTTGCTTTTTGTGCTACCCCTGTTGTTCACCACTTATACAAGAATTATTTATGAAGGGATTTTTGTGTCCTAGACATAGTCCCTTGATCTGGTGGAACTTAGAGTCATGGAGAAGACAGACAGTAACAAGTAAAGAAAATATATATATAGATATTTTTATAATTGTAAATTGTAACACATGCTCATGGGAAATGAACTTGATGCAGTAATAACTGGTGGTATGGAACATCCTGCTTAAATGGAGTAGCCAGGGAAGGATTCTCTGTGGAGGTTATGGGTAGGAACCAAGTGTCAGAATGATGCAGCTGGGCCTGGCTATGTTGCTGAGTTCAGAAATGGCCAGTAACACATGTGAAAATACTTATTTTTCAGAATGTAGTCTACAGCTATTTGTTACAAACCCTCAGTCTGAAATATGTACTATAGCATTATCTTGAACATATTTAGCTGGTCTTTGGAATCCAGACAGTGTTAATCCTGCAAGCATGTAAGTATTGAGTGGTCTGTGATGACCTCCGTCCTTACTGCATCCTTTAGATCTGTGCTGTTTTGTCTCTAAGATCAGTCATGCCAGACTAAGGTAGTGGGAGAAAGATAAGCTAATATTTAATTAGCCTCTCCATACATTGCTTTTGCTACAGGATGTGAATTATTTTGCCATAGCAGAAAAATATGTTCAAGTGTATCCTGTATTAAAAATTTTTCAAAGGGGAAAAAACAAATACATTTATCACAGGAGTTACTGCCCTGAAATTCTCTGTAGCCAATTTAGTCAAGGTCAAGGCAGAAAAGAGATGGCACCATCAAAAGGGGTTTACTAAAAATAATTCAATAATAGTAACTTAATAATCTGGTCCACAGAAGTATGGGCAAAATTTAAAAAACTTATGCTATACTTTAGGACTCATAATCGCAGAAAGCGGTTAATTCTCCTAGGACTCATTCTCTCTTGCCTGCTATGTTGGCAAGGACTCTGCCACTGTAATGTCTCTAGGAAGGCATGGTTGTTGTCAGGGTGTCCAGCACCCTATTCTCAGCCCTCCCACTGATGCAGCCTCCTGGGCCTGTGCCAAGGCACTGTGGCCATGGGGGGAACCAGCTAGTGCTTAACACCACCCTGGGGGAGTGGGGATGAAAGACCTTTTAAGCAGGGATTTCAGTGACATGCAGTCTAGAGCACAGAACTAAGTGACATGCAGTTGCTCTCCAATGGGAACATTGACTTCATGGCCCACCTTTATTCATATTCTCAGTTTCAGTTTGTCCATTTGGTTAAATAACCTTCGTTTGTTCCTGTGACTTAAGATATTTATACAATTTAAAAATCAATCCCATTCATTAGAAATAAGGCGAGCCCCCAAAACCAGGGGTCCTGGCAGAACACACCAAGGATACTCGGGAGCCAGACAGCAATGCAGAGATCTTTACTCATGCAAAAAGTTGCGCACGCACAGGGCCTGGCAGCACACACCCTGAGCAGCTGTCTGCTCAGTCTTTTATGTCTGATGCCCGTCATCTGTCCCTCACTCTTAATTGGTCAGAGTTTAGGCTCACAGTCTTGTGGGATTGGCTAATTTAAAGGAAAAAGGGAGGGGTAGATCTTTGCCATTTCAAAATGGCGGCCCCCAGGGGAGCTGCAAGTCAAAATCGCGAGCCAAAATGGCAGTTGCCTAAACTCCCTTCTTTGACAGAAAAGATTACTTGTTTATTATCACACATTTATTGTTGCAAAGAGCCATGAGGTAACTCTTTGGTTTGGGCTGATAAAAATATCCTATATCTTAATTATGGCAGTAGCTACACAACATAGTTATACAACTATATACATATATTAGAGGCCCAGTACATCGATTTGTGCACCAGTGGGGTCCCTTGGCCTGGCCTGCGGGAATCAGGCTGAAACTGGCTCTCTGACATCCCCCAAGGGGTCCCGGGTTGCAAGAGGGCACAGGTCAGGACAAGGGACCCCACCTGTGCACAATCTAAGCTGGGGAGGGACGCGGGAGGTTGGCCAGCCGGGGAGGGACACGGGAGGGCTCCAGGGCATGTGCAGCCCATTTCGCTCAGTCCTGACTGGCCAGACCCCAGCAGCAAGCTAACTTACCAGTTGGAGCATCTGCCTCCTGGTGGTCAGTGCGTGTCATAGCGACTGGTCGAATGGTCAAACGGTCCGAGTAACAATCAGCACATTAGGCTTTTATATGTATATACTAGAGGCTCGATGCACAAAATTTGTGCATGGGAGGGGGGGGTCCCTCAGCCTGGCCTGCACCCTTTCCAATCCGGGACCCCTTGGGGGATGTCCGACTGCCTCTTGCAATCCGGGACTGCTGGCTCCTAACCACTTGCCTGCCTGCCTGCCTGCCTGCCTGCCTGATCGCCCCTAACTGTTCCCCTGCTGGTCTGATCGCCCCTAACCGTTTCTGCCTTGCCTCGCACCCGGGACCCAGGATTCCCTCCTCTGGCTGGTCACAGGCAGCCGGGACCCAGGCTTCCCTCCCTCTGGCCGGCCACAGGCACCCAGGACCCGGGCCAGCTTTGCCCGGGCCAGTCACAGCCACAGGGGACCGTGGGCGAGTGGCTTTGCCAGGGCTGCAGCCTCAGGTGCCCAGAACTGTGGGGTGGGCAGCTTGTCCCTCTCCTGGGCTGTAGCCTGGCTGGTCCCCATTACTCTCTCCCCAGTATTGTCTAAGCTGTTATGACGTGATGGCCATTTGCATATTAGCTCTTTATTATATAGGATTATATAGGATACTAGAGGCCTGGTGCACAAAAATTCGTGCACTTGAGGGGTGGGGGTGGAGGGGTCCCTCAACCCAGCCAGCGCCCTCTCACAGTCCAGGAGTCCTCAGGGGATATCCTACTGATGTCTTAAGCTGCAGTCTGGCTTCCCTCAGTAGGAGGCGATTGGGCCAGCCGATCAGGGCATGTAACTGCCCCATCACCCCACTGTTGCTGCCTGGGATCCCTCTGCGGGAGGCGATGGGACAGGCTGATCGGGACGGTGCCAGCCCCCCCCCCCCCATCACCCCTCCGCCGCCGCTGGTCACCACCCCCCTCATCACTGTTCCCTCCCTCTGCCCGCTGGCACGTGCTTTGGTTGGCCTGCCCCTGCCCCCCACTGACTGGTCACCCCCTGCCGACTGGTCGTTCAGTCGTTTGATCAATTTGCATACGCTTTTATTATGAAGGACTAGAGACCTGATGCACGAAATTCGTGCAGGAGTAGGCCTTCCTTCCCCCAGCTGCCGACACCAGCTTCCCTCTGGCACCCAAGTCCTGGGCTTCCCTCGCAGCCCCAGCTTCATCTGGAAGGTTGTCCAGAGGAAATCTGGTCTAATTAGCATATTACACTTTTGTTATTATAGATGTATATAGACACACACACACACACACATATATATATACATAGTCTTGACATACAAATTGATGAATTTTATTTTATATAAATTATTCCTTGGTAAAAGTGATAAAAATAATCAAAACCTATTTAAGCACAAAACAAAGCATCTCCCTTTATGACTGAGTTCAGGAATCCTCCTCCTCCCTGAATAACTAGTTCCCAGCCTGGAGGCTTGCGTTGACTAGATCATCAGTAAACGTGGTCCAGGTTCAGTGGAGCTGGGTGGCTTTGGAGCTGCTGCCCACTTTCTTCCTCTCTGCAGTGACCCAGAGCATTAAGTTACTCCCTGCAGTCTTGTCCTCTTTGAAAAATATTTACATGTAGAGTCAGAGGCTCCAAGATTTCAAGGTCATTAGCCAACTTATTGGTGGCATAAAAGATACAAGGAAGATATGATAGCCCAGCATACCTCTGAAACATAATGCTTGGCCAGGCTGCCAGGTAAGCTTGGCACTCAACAGTGCTTTTAATTGAAGGAGGATAATGATAAATCATCCTAGGCCTGAGGATCTTTCTGGAGTAAAAGAGCATGCACTTTGAGTCTATGCTTCATATTTTAAAGTCAATCTGGTAACTCTAACAACAAAAAGAAAATTTTTAAATGAGTTTTAAACCCCAGCCTTACAGGGTGGTGTTCAGCTAGGCCTGTGGGAACACTACTTAAATGATTGCTAAATATCCTCGGTTTCACTTCACCCATCAGGCTGGAAGAATAGTATCTAAGAAAGATGCACAGGGTGAATCAAGAAGCTGCCCCAAAGTTTTGCCTGCTCAGAAAAGAGTAAGAGGATACATGTATTTTTGTTTACAGTGAACTCTATTCTAATATCTTGTTCGATTTTCACACAAACCCTCAAGTATTTGAATTGGTTACTATTACTGTATTGACATTCTATTTATAGAGAAATTATGATATTGAGAGGTTAAGTAACTTGCCCAAGGTCACACAGTAAGAAAGAAGCAGTCAAAACTGGTACAGTGATCTGATTCCAAGCCTTATAATTTCTTTGCTGTTCCTTATTGTTGAGAGCAGGAAAATGTTCTGATTGTACCTTGAGTGAAAGTCACTAGTGTGGGTTGGTGTGTGTGGGGTGGAGTGGTGGGGAGAACTTACATTGCCTAAAAGGTGGTGTATGACATCAGACAAGCATAATTAACTTTAACCCCAAGGTGTTCTGTAATTTTGACTTTGAAAATCACTGCTTTAGCAAAGCTCTGGAAGAAGGAAGTGGTTTGCTGGCTTTGACATAAAATTTCCAGGAAAATGTTGACTTGGAGTTCAAGGTAAGATGTGCATTTTATAGCCTTGCCCCAGGATCTGCTTGAGGTAGTTAAGATCACTAGCAGCGGCTAGCAGCAGCTGGGCAAAAAGCATTTATCAGGTTTCAGCAGCTCTTCTCTGTGACATTCTGTGTAAACTGGGTTAAGCAGATACGATTCCTTCACTCTAAGAGTTTTTAATCTCAGAGTACAGTGATGACCAGAAACATGAAAGGTACCGATTAAGTACAATGATTTCCTTTAGTAAATAATGCGTTAGCAGTTGGATTTAAATAAGATGTCCATGCTTAGGGACAAAAAAAAAAAAAGAAAATAAATCTTGTTAGGCCTTGTCTAAGGTGAGGGTGGAATCAGACTGAGGGATCCATTTGTCTCATCTCTGATCAGGTTTCAGCCTGAGGTTTAAATTTGTCATCTGAAATTCCCAGTCCTTTATAGAGTCCCTGATTGCATCAGTGGTTTGTTTTCTAGTAACTCACTCTTTGGTGAGTTGGTGCCTATATTTAAGAATGTGTGATCTCTATCCAGGACTCACAGAGATATTGTATCAGTCAGGATCTTTGTGCTGCAAATGGGAGAAAACCAGCTGAAATGGGCCTAAATAATAAAAGGAATGTGTTGGCTCCCATAACTGAAGAAGAGTTGGCTGCAGGTGAACCTTGCTCCAGCTGCTCACATGATACTACCATTTGACCTGGATATTCGCACTCTGCTCTGCCTTAGAAGATGTTACTCTAATCCTCGGCCTCCCTGCCCCTGGCTCTTTTGCTAGAGGACTATAACAGCAATCCTCTCGTTGAGGATTAAATGAGGTAATATACAGACAGTACTAAGAACAGCACCAGTCCACAGCAAGATCTCAATGAGGTTAGCTATTATCAGCAAATCAAAGGGTAGACAGTGGACTCTAATGACTGGTCTCCAGTTTTTTCACACTAAGGAGCTGAGACTAAACCTTAACCAGTAGCTACACTTAGATCCTTTATCCCCTATGTAGATAATAGCAAGTGGGTGGTGCTTTTTGCTGTGGGTTCCTCATATTTCACAGTACAACAAAGCTTTTGGGAGAATATCTGTATTTGCTAGTTTTTCAGATTACTTTGTAAATCAGCAGTTCTCAACCTGTGGGTCGCGACCCCTTTGGGCGTCGAACGACCCTTTCACAGGGGTCGCCTAAGACCATCGGAAAACACATATATAATTACATGTTGTTTTTGTGATTAATCACTATGCTTTAATTATGTTCAATTTGTAACAATGAAAATACATCCTGCATATCAGATATTTACATTATGATTCATAACAGTAGCAAAATTATAGTTATGAAGTAGCAACAAAAATAATTTTATGGTTGGGGGTCACCACAACATGAGGAACTGTATTAAAGGGTCACGGCGTTAGGAAGGGTGAGAACCACTGTTGTAAATAATGATTGTTAATTTTCTTTAGCTCTTTTGTATGTGAATAATGAATCTTTCAATTAGGGACCCAGGATTAGGCCCATTGCCATTTGATTTTTTGCCTTTTTATTTAAAATTGTTACAAATTAGAAGGTTTCTTAATTAACTTTATCAAGTGCTTCCCTAGAAAACATATTGATACCATTGTAATTAGCTAGTTATTAATAAAAAAGCAAAGGGAAGTCCAGACATCATAGGTATGTCATTTGGGCAGCTTCACATTCCCCAGGGATCCAACAAAGGGAAGATAGACCCATGCCCAGTAAAGCTGGATGACACCTGGGAACAGAGGTCATTGGCCAGAATGGGCGTGGCCACTGCAAGCGTGTGAAAATTTGGTATATTTAATCCTCTGAACAAAGAAATTCACTCTCTTGATTCCTCTTGGCATGCTTGGCTCATGGCTCATGCTTGGCTTCCTGGCATTCTCCCACGTGGCCCACGGCCATGCGGACCCACACACGCAAGAGACTAATAGACTGCAACTAGCCTGAGGGTATACTTGACCCTGCTCTAGCATGGAAGGGAAAATTTGGACACTGGCTTTGATTTTAGCTCTAATGAAACCCCAGTTACACTTCTTCTATGACTGGATTAGGGAAAATGGGACTTTGGAAACCCGGGGTACGATTCCATAGAAATAAAGCTTTCTACCATGTCGCATCTTCCCATGGGGGCCTCCAGAAGTGCTTATTCCAGCAATTCCCCAAGAAGCCCACTCCCACTAGCAATGAGGGAAGATGAGGCATGTTCCTCTCTGGTATCAATATTGTGCCCTCGAAGCTCCATTTCTTTAGAAAAATTATCTTTCTGAGAAAACAGAGGGTTTTCCTTTTTTTCTTTTAAAACACATTGTGCTTTTCTGTATGCTGGCCAACCCCCATACAGAGCTCAAGGATTTTTTCCCTACCACTAATTCTGATGATAGAAATTTGACTTTGCATTATATACACATCCCATTAAAAGATGTAATGTGATTTGTGTGCATAATTTAAGCATTTTCCCATTTCAAAATCTGTTTAGTAGTTCAGCCAAAAACTAAAGTAAGTAAAACGTACTCTGTGCTATATCTGTGTGTGGGAATGAAAAGACAGAGGAGAGATTCCAGAGGAGAGAAAAGTGGCTTTCCTTGTTACTCTGTTACTAATGTAACACTAGCTACTTCCTTTCTTAACATTAACATCTCAATCCCAATTTATTGTTGTAATGATTGTTTCCTGCTTTGATAATCACTTTTAAAAATTTATAAGCTCCTCTGGAGTCCCTTTATCTGCAAACGCATTAGCCAATTCCTCTGGTGCACTAAGGAGAGACTTGGGAGATGGAAGGGTGGATATTCCTTTGCAAATGGGGTTTATTTATAAGAATCTTATCAAAACAGGTGGGTGCCAGGAGCATGAGGAATTTGAGAATGAGAGCTGACTTATACAAGGCTGTTTGGATTTGTGGACCAACTTTTGGAGTAGGTTATAGACCAGAGGTTGGCTTGTGGCTCTGGGTGGGCCTGACATTGAGCCAGGTTGAGGCTGTGATTTGAGTGTGTGATCGTGTTGGTACATCTGACTTTACCACTGATCATCATTCCTTTTCAAAGCCTGTATCTCCCCATCTAGAAGGGGAGTGGTCAGGGCTGGTATAGTGGTTCTTTTATACAGAGCTCCAGGGACCACATTCCTTCTTCCTTGCTGGGGTTCTTGATCCAGCATCTAGAAGGGTTCAGAAATCTGGAGAAGGCACTGTGTGTAAATTAAATAAGAGTCCAGAAACTAAACATAATTTTGAAAGGCATTTGGGGGGCCAGAAGAGCTTGGCTAAAGAAACCAAGTACTCTTTGTCTCAGTACCCCTTGCTCTTTATTAACACAATTTGTCCTAAGGCAAGGTAGATATACACATCAAAGGGTAAGATTTTAGTATACAGAATCCATTGTCAGATTGGGGAAAATGCCTATGGCTGCTCAGGTGTTTTGGCCAGTAGGAGGCAATAACATGTAGATTGAAATGCCCTTAGCTGCCTGGCAGTAAGCAATCATTTTATGCATCCTTTTCAGGTTTGGGGAAATGCCCTCAGCCATTTCCAGATGATTCAGCCCTGCTGACATGCTGGAACTGGCTTCCAGCACTTCCTCATTGCTCTGCCTCCCTTGGGTGTAGCCCTTGTCTTCATTTTTCAAAATAGCAGGAACTCCAACCATCATGTCTACATTTTAGGCAGCTTCTGGAGCAAAGGATAAAGAAGGGTGAAGGGAATAGATATACTATCTATTTACCTTTCAAAGGTGTTCACTGGAAAATTGATATTTTTGCTTATATTCACTGGCCAGAACCTGCTGATAATGGCTACCCCTAGCTGCAAGAGAAGCTGGGAAATGGAGTCTTCATTTTGAATGGCTGTGTGCACCACTCAACATTAGGGGTTTTCCTATCAAGAAAGAAGAGGAGAATGGTTATGAACGATAGCTGTCTGTCTGTGCCATAGGTTAGATGATGTTCTAAACATTTGTGTAGAATATTGTAGGCTATGTAGCTATAAAATAGGTTTCTTTTTAATTTTTGACATGCTGAAATCTTTTGTTTGTTTCTTTGGACTAAAGAACTTAGGTTGATGACATAAACTCTGATGATGATGATATTAATGATAATGAGGAACAAGAGGATTTTTTATTTCTAAAATGAACTCTCAACCTAATCAGAAAAGTATTATTTTACATATAAGTAAACTGATGCCCAGAGTAGGAGAAACACATGGACGTAACACTAGTCCTTACCTTTGGAGTCATGGCAACAAAAATTGGGAAGCAAGCTATTTGGGAAGGTATAAGGTGATTTTTTAGTAGCAAGTAACAGAAAACTGAACTCCAAAGGATATAAACAGTAAGGGAAAGGTGTCTCTCACATATTAAAACATCTAGAAAGAGCTAGCTCCAGTGCGATTGGGGTGGGGAGCTATGTCATTGCATCTGCATTGTCATTAGGAGCCAGAATCTGTCATCCTCAGGGTGTGGTCTTTGTCCTTGGTGAGCATTCCTCATGGGAAGGTCCAGCAATTCTAGCTATTTGCTCCATAACTGAAATGCTGTAATGGAAGAAAATGGACTGTCTTTTATTTATGTGTCTTCTCAAAGGTAAGGAAACCATCCAGGGCATATTTGTCCTGATCTATAATACATTCACGTTTGCCAAGGATAATTAATAAAGTCATGGTTTCGTTCAAGAGGAAATGAGCATGAATGGGTGAGCAACTGCTAGCACCTGCTAATGTATGTAAACTATTTCCCCACTATTCTAGATTTATGGGTGTTTCCCTGAAAATGCATTTGACATCCCTTGCTGATTACAGTTTGCTCACTTACTCATCAAGAAACATTTATTGAGTGCCTTCTTTGGGTTAGATAGTGTTATAAGTGAATACAATTCACCCTCTCCCTCAAAAAGTTTATGATTTAATGAGAGAGACAGGTATTCTGAGCAATGCTTACAATGCAATGTGAGGAATGCCATAGTAGGCCATGAGCATGCAGAGAAGAACCACTTACCTTGACTTGGATCAGGATCAGGACTTGTGGCTGTAATGGAACTTCCTTCTCTCAGGTTCTGAATGAGTTTCTTGAGAACAGGTACCACATTTTATTTTTTATCTTTGTTTTTAATATAAATACAATGCTTTGACCATAGTAGTTGCTCAGTGTGATAAGCAGGGATGAGTCAGGTTAGGAAAAGAAAACATTCTGGAGCACACCATCTACTAGTATTGTGAGTAAAAATGTGATACAGTGTGATGACAGTATGTGCTTAGAATTCACAAACACCTGAGTCCAAGAGAGAGCTCTACCCTGCTGTTTAAAAGTAGGGAAGTCACTTAACCTCTCTGTGCCTGTTTACTCATCTGCCAAATGAAAATTAGAGTATTTAACCTCATCAGGTTATCATGCAACTTTAATAGGATAATACATGTAAAGTGACCAGCACAGAATAAGAACTCAGTGAATATTAGCTGTTATTATTACTTAATAACATAGAATACCTTATCTTTTATCTAAATCTTCAATTTTACTGAATTGTTTGTTGAGTAAAGTACTTTCTTTAAATCAGAATGTTTCTGGCAATTGGAAGGGAACCTTATACATGTTATGCTTCCCAATGTCTAAGTTGAGAGCCATAGAATTAACAGGCATTTATAGTCTGATTCTGACAAATAGCACATGCTAATATTTCCAACAGTCTGTTGACTCGGTGCTCTCCACTTCCTAAAATAGGAAAGGGTGCATTGTTGAAGAGCTGCCAATTTTTTTTTTTTCCACAAGAGGCTGGGTTTTCCTTAATTGATGAAATCACCCTTTGTTGATGAGTCCCATTTCCACAGGAATTTCTAGGGCTCATACTCTGGGTACCGCCCCAAAGGTGTTAGGTATTTTTAAGCCAAGAGTGTCAACTGGTCATAGCTGCCACACACCAGAGACTCTTATCTCCTCTAATTGGCTTCAGAGGCCATTTTCTTAATAGTTTCTTCCTCTTATAAAACTGTGTGCCACATTCCATTTCTGAGAAGTACAGTTTGTCAGAGCATGTTAAGGTTTTTGGGGATAACTGACCTAACCACTGGAGGAGTGAGGTTAGGAGAAATCCAGTTGCATGGAACCCCTGGTCTTGTGTGTGGGGTGAAGAGATTGAGGATGCTGATGTGTTCTTTGGAGGGAGAGTCACAGTTTGACAGGAAACATCTGTTTTAATCTGCTCCAGTATCAACACAATGGCTGTGGTAGGAAACCTGTTGTTACTGTGTGGGTTTCATTTCTCAAGCCAGGGTTTGGCCTGAGATCGGCGCTGTTTGGACAGGCATCAATGTGGTCCCATTTGTCAAAATACGGACATAGCAAGCAGCTTATTGGATAGTGTTCTGGGGCTATTTTTCTATTTAAAGGAAACCATTTTTCTTCTAAACCTTTGTGACTGTCTCTTCATTTCTCTCTTTTCCTTTGTGTTTTCTCTTTTCCTTTGTGTTTTCTCTTTTCCTTTGTGTTTTTTCTTTCTCAGCACATTTCCACCTGGGTGTCTGTTATGACTGAACACTTCTTAACCTTAATTCTGCATCCTCTCTCATGAGTAGGAATGGCTCCCCATGTGAAGTATGATTCTCCTCATGGGTATCCAAATATCTGGGAAACAATTGTTCAAACGCTCAGACTCACATATACTCACACTCACAACATTTTTGAGATTGTCATCTACCCCTTAAAGTATATCTGCCTCCTCTCCCCATCTTCAGCATCACTGCCTAGAATTAATTAAAGATGATGTTTCTTTAGCTTTATGGAACTGATTTGCAGGGAAACCCGCCTCATTTTTCATTATTCAAAAGCGTATAGTTGTTATCTGACACTTAAAATTTGCTCTGGAGAATTAAAGGAATTCAAAGAAATCTTATTATATCTGTGCATCTGTGTTACTAATCACTTAAAACTATGACACTGCTAATGAAATGTGCAGTGTGGATTCATAGTACTGAGCTCACATTACCTCCACAATCATTTTTAAATTCTAATATCTAGAATGCCCTAGCCATTATGAACAGCTATTAAAGGAACATGGGAGCTGATGTTCATAACAAAAACCACAGTGACATTCAGATAAAATCAAGGTCCTTTTTTAATTTAAGAGAAGAATACAGTAGATTGATTAATCAAGAGATATTGGCAAGGCCGTGTATTGTATCATGGGAGTTCACTCACACCACCAGTTGAAATGAATGAATCAAGAAGCTTCCAAGTTATTTTTTATTGTCCTTGGCAATGGGTCCAAATGAAAGACAATGGAAAGATCTCCAACTGATTATTTTATTCTCTTTTCCTCCTGCTTCCTATCTAATGACTTGAATGCATATGTGTTCCAGATGTTGGCCTCATCCCATGTGGACAAATTCATTTCCTTTCTTTTAACCAACATCCTCTGCCCTGGTCAGGCTGGTGTCTGTACTGCTCTGAGCCAGGTATTACGCACAATATGGAGGGCAGGTCCACAAGGAAAAGATAAGACACACTCTCTACCTTAGAGAATCTCCAAGCCCAGGAGGAGTAAGTAAACAGACAAGTAAACCAATGATCACAGAAATAATAGTTATAAGGTAGGTGGCACAAAAAAATGAGAAATCAACTTTGCTTAAGATTGGAGGATGCTGGGCAGAGATGACTTCGGAGAGGAGGGGCTATTTGAAAGTGTGTTGAAGGTCACATAGATTTGGAGAATAAGAATTTGTTGGCTAGACAGGAAGGAGAATTGAAAGGACACACCAGGGAGTAGATAAAAATCAATAAAAGGGTGTGAGGCACAATTTATCAAGGCACATAAAGAGACTGCCAAGCATGACTTTTCTGGAGCATTGTTTCAGGACTTATGGAGGCACACATAATAAAACAGTGGAAACAGTGATGCTGGAAGAGTTACTGAGGGAAGGTCCCCATGGTATGTGCTGGGACCCGATCCTTCATGTAATGGGAAGCCAATTCTTTTCTGGACTTTCCCACATTCCCTGCAAAGTCTGTCTGGATGTATATTCACTTATTTGCTGGGCATTCAAGACCTAAACTGTCTGGTATCTAGTTGACTCTCACATGCAGATGGAAAACCTGGGCCAGATTGAAGTCTGAAGACCTAGAGACCTGGTTGAGCTCTGGGAAGTATGGGATGTACCTACAACCCGGAAGGAGAGGAACTGGGGTGCATGTTCTGAGAGGCAGTGTTCAGTGAGATGCTGAAGGTAAAGGCTGGCAGGTGGGTATACAAAAGGGCAAAGACCTGCAAGGGAATTCAGGGAAGAGCTTTAGACCACAGTTGGGAAGATTTAGAGCACAGTCTGCAACCTGGAGGAATCCTCTGAGCCACAGAATGTGGACAGCTGAAGCCAGCTGTGGGCTTGACCATGAGGAGAGAGGTTGCTGTTAGGGATAGAACCAACTTGGCTTACAACTAACTCAGAATCATTTCTCTAAAATGTTCCCTTCATTTTCATCTGGTTGGAATTTATTTATCCCTCCTTGGTAATGAAGAGCACTCTGTTTATGCTTTTAGTAATGATATTATGCCATATTTTATGGTATATTTTTACATTTCTGCCTTAACTCTTGATCATAAATTTGTTAAGGCAGGGAATGTGTTTTTCTTTCAAATATCTATCTATCTGTCTGTCTGTCTATCATGCCCTAAACCAGAGGCCACCGACCGGTGGTCCATGAGGTTCGAAAGGCTGGTGATCGCTGCCCTAAACAGTATTTTAAACAGAGCATATATAAATACATAGATGCAATTTTAAGTTAAACTTAACTGATCAAATTTCATCCTCTTTTAAGAATAGAAATTGTGTGTTTTCCATATCTAGCAACTATTCCAAAATAAGTTAGTATTGTTGAGATTTAAAAATGACTGGCTGAAAAAAATAAATAAATAAAAATAAAAATGACTGGCTGGCTTAGTCTGTTCTGGCTGCTGTAACACAATACCACAGATTGGGTAGCTTGCAAACAACAGAAACTTATTTCTCACAGATTTGGAGGCTGGAAGTCTGAGATCAGGATACCAGCATGGGCAGGTGACAGCTCTCTTTCAGGCCTCAGACTTCTCATCATATCCTCACATAGTAGTAAGGACTAGGGAGCTCCTTGGAGTTCCTTTTATATATAAAAAAGCACTAATCCCATTCATGAGGGCTCTAAAGACCCCATTTCCTAATACCTTTACTGAACTGGGCATTGAGATTTCAATATATGAATTTGGTGGTGGGGGAGACAGAAACATTCAGACTGTGATATGCATGCTTATTGGGAGATGTAGAATCTGTATTGTTTCTTTCACAAATGCTCTGTTATTGGTTAGTCATTGACCTCCTGCCATCCACACATACAAAAAGGAAAAAAAAAAGGAAAGACCCTGCTGGGCCAGTGTTGCTCAGTGGTTGAGTGTTGACCCATTAACCAGGAGGTCATGGTTCGATTCCTGGTCAGGGCACAGCTGGATTGCGGGTTTGATCCCCAGTGGGAGGCATGCAGGAGGCAGCTGATCGATGATTCTCTCTTATTGTTGATGTTTCTATCTCTCTCTCCTCCCTTCCTCTCTCTGAAATCAATAATAATAATGATAATAATAATAAAAACAAAAACAAAAAACCCCACCTGACTAGTAAGAGAAAATTCAGTATTCGGTACAGTGCTCTGAGCCTGATGGAGTCCACACAAGGAGTGATAGTTTGCTCCTTTGGGATTCCTACAGTGTGTGATGAGAGTTGGTGTGAAACCCCTAGCTCAGGGGTGGGCAAACTTTTTGACTCGAGGGCCACAATGGGTTCTTAAACTGGACCGGAGGGCCGGAACAAAAGCATGGATGGAGTGCTTGTGTGAACTAATATAAATTCAAAGTAAACATCATTACATAAAAGGGTACAGTCTATTTTTTTTTTTAGTTTTATTCATTTCAAACGGGCCGGATCCGGCCCGTGGGCCGTAGTTTGCCCACGGCTGCCCTAGCTCCTTTTCCCCTCGGGGATTCTGAGGCATGTGTTTTCATGGGTGTCTGTGCAGGAGTAGGTTTCAGTCATCTGTTGTCGTAACTGCCTTGAGAGCCCACCTTTATTAGTTTTCTTCTCTTTCTCCTTTCACTTCCCTTTCCCTACCAGAGCTCTCTCCACTCTCCTCATCTCCCCACTGACCACCTATGTGCACTAGAATCCTTGTTTCCCAATTCAAGTCTGCTCCTGGGGAACCCAAACTAAGACATCAAGTGTATTTATTCTCTTCTTATTTGGTGTTGATATATTTTAAAGCCCCAACCATTTTTCCTAACTATTCAGATCCAATTATTTGTGCCTGGATTAGGAAACATCGGTAATGAGAAAATTAAGGCACGCAGAGAAATTTTACACAATTACAATGGGAGAGCTCAGAAACATGCCCAGTTCCAGGGCATTATCTCAGGCCCCACTCAGCAGGAAATCTCAAAGGGAGTGTTTTTAGCTTTTGTGATTTTGTTATTTTATGAAATCCATTGCTCTGCAACTCTGTTGAGGAAAGACACTTGATAAAGCTAAGTATACATCCACCACAAAGAAAATTTTATCTCAAAACTGCTATTTCCTCCTCAGCTCAGAATGTTGATAGTTTTTCTTTCCTCATGGTGTTCAACAGGTTAGCTTGAAAGCCAGGATCAAATACCAGTGGGAGGTGTGAAGACTGGGCAAACTCAGGTTTAATAGTACACCTTCCTTTTGCTAAGTTCTCCATCCTGATAAGATAACCACCCTCTTGAGGGGTGTAGGCCTGCTTGGTATAGGTATACTGTCTGCAGCAAAGCTGTAGGAAGTCGCTACAGCTTTTAAATAGGCCCCATTCAGTGGGTTTTCCTTGGCAAGATAGATAGATAGATAGATAGATAGATAGATAGATAGATAGATAGATAGATAGATAAATAACTTTTAAAATGGAGTGACATAGTGACAGAACTGTATTTGGAGGTCCCTCCATTGACAGTAGGATAGTTATGCTTTTAGCTTTCAGGCTAATCCATCCCCCTGAGAAGCACATGTGGTAAGATTCATGAAGCTCTTCACGCACCCTTAGGCCCCTGCCAAACCTGGGACCCTCAAGAAGAAGCTGTGAGAGTCAGAGAACCAGGGAGTGAGCTCTCCTGGGCTCTGAGGGAGTGTGAAATGTCTGTGCTGTGTCTCCATTTGTGGAAAATTTTGACCAAGTGCCTAGAGCAGTGATGGCGAACCTATGACATGCGTGTCAGAGGTGACATGCGAACTCATTTTTTTTGGTTCATTTTTCTTTGTTAAATGGCATTTAAATATATAAAATAAATATCAAAAATATACGTCTTTGTTTTACTATGGTTGCAAATATCAAAAAATTTCTATATGTGACATGGCACCAGAGTTAAGTTAGGGTTTTTCAAAATGCTGACATGCCGAGATCAAAAGGTTCGCCATCACTGGCCTAGAGGATCCATTTCCTGGAAAAGTGAGTTACACATCCTCTTATTGCCATCACTCACGGGATATTCAAATATACTATAAGCATTTTTGTACTCAAAGTTGTATTAAGAAGTGACATTTCCCTGGCCAGGTGGCTTTGTTGGTTGGAGTGTCGCCCTGTACACCAGAAAGGTTGCAGGTTCGATTCCCAGTCAGGGCCCATACCTAGGTTACAGGTTCAGTCCTTGGTTGGATACATGCAGGAGGCAACTGATAGATGTTTTTCTCTCACATCAATGTTTATGAGGGCCTTCTCTCCACTTTGTCCTCTCAAATCAATAAACATATCTTTGGGTGAGGATAAAAAAAAAGTGACATTAATGCTAGAAAGGATACGTGATACATCTAACCCAGCAGGAAGGGGTAAAGAGCATATAAAAGCTGCTAAATTCTAGGTCAACACCTGTCTTCAAAACCGATTTCCTTCAACCTGTTTACTTGAAACTTTCCTCCTTTTCCTGGCTGTCATGAAGATTTCTCTCCTGTGTTGTTTCCAGGATTTGATGGCATGTGCTCGACCTTGGAGAAGGCCAGGAAAAGCCTCTTAGCTCTGCCTCAGTTGGACCATGTCTTTCCCCTGCTGTTGGCTTCTTGGGTTACTTGAATTTCACTTTCTGTGTTACAGAAACCTCCGAAGTAACTGTCCCTGCCTGGCTTCCACTTCTCTTGAGACCCACAGTTGCCCTCTGATACGAGGGAGCAGGGAGGTTAATTCTCCTGCCTTCCATCTCTCCCTTTTGTCCTGATGAGACTCAGAGCTGTTCTTCTAGGATCACTGAGGGCCTTCTCTCCACTTTGTCCTTCCCTCTATCACATCCCTGGATTACAATCTGACACCCACCCGCTTGCAGGAGCCCATGTTTTGTTTGCTGAGTTTGACCCAAGCCACCTCAAGCTTATTTAAACTACAGAGGTCATACCCCATTTCACTGGGCACATCAGCTGGACTGCTTTCTTATCTCTGAGACTCAGAGAAAGGAGTCCCCAGCGGATTTGTCCCTGGGGTTTTTGTCACCTCCCACTCTGCTTTGGCTAAGACGAAGGCTCTGAATAGGACTCTGCCTCTGTGCTCAGCTTCACAGACAAGTGGTATTATTTTTAGCTCGCAGACCTTTCAGTTGACATCCTGTAGTGTTGAGGGTGTGAGAGAAAAGTGCTTTGGAAATCAGACCCTGTCACTGATAGCTTGTCCCAAACTAAAGGGCGATAGGAGAAAGGATGCTTTGTGTTCAAGAAAGAAGAAAACTCGGTCCAGCAGTTGCCACTGTTTTTCTCACCTTGCTCTGCTCTTTGTCAAAAGGATTCACTGCTCTGGGAGGTGCTGTGCTTTCCCACTTAATCCTGTCTGAGCCCAGGGAGCCAGTTTTATCAGCCGGCTGCAGCGGGAGTGGGCATGACCGCACCCTTGTCAGGCTCCTCTCCCCTTTTCCTTCAGGACCCCTCCTGCCAGGGTGTCTGCCTGAACCCCCTCCTGTCATCCCACGACCTGTTGGTTTGAATGTCAGAGTTGGAGGGAGGAGGGAGGTGTTGGGAGATAAGTTCAGAGGAAAAATGATATTGTGTGAGGAACCAGGCTTATGTGAGCTTTAGTGCCGATGTTGGCATCAATTGAAAAGAGAGAATGTGGTGAGGATCAGGTCCCCTGTTTTACAATAATTGTAACTGTTACTTACTGCTTTACCAGGTACTCCCCCAACTCCCCATGTGTATGTAGAACTAAACTTCTGTTTTGGGATTTTGACAGAAAAATCCCGTTAAAGAAATCTCATGAAATCCATTTGATTTAATATAACACAGTTGCTCTCAATCCCATAGCTCATTATTATTTTTTAATTAGGAGGGAGATATAGGCACTATGATATGTCTGAGAGATAAGATGAACAGAAGATAATATATCTTGAGGTACTTTTTCAATTTTAAAACTCTGTAACTGCTGGTAATATTCAGCAAATATATGGAGTATCCATCAGTTGGACATTTTATGGGTAAAGCAGCAAAACACAAATAGATTTAATGATTAGCTCCCAAACCTGACCTCCATTTCCACCAGTAGCCAGGCTCTGGAAGAAGGCATCCTTGTTGGGAGGAGTTGGTTGTGGGTTGACATACTCCTGGGGGAATTTGGCCTCAGCCAGAGGAGGTATTGCTTCCGATGCAGCTGGGCATTTTGAAGCTGATGTAGAAAAAGCCATATTGAAAGGTACAGGGGGAGGAATCAGGACAGGCAGGGTGGGGTGGGATCTCCCAGAGCTCTTCTGCAAATCACCTCCTCCTTCCTACACTTCGCTTTGTTTAGAAGAATTTCCTGGGAATCAGATCCATTTCTCTTTTGACTTAGCATTTAAATGCTCCGAGTCTGGAAATGTCAGTTGCCCTATGAAAGCTCACCTTCTAAATATTCTCAGAACCCAAACAGAACATTTTCATGGTAGAAGTGAGAGAATTCTCAGTGTTACACCTGGGACAGATGTTAAGTTTGTTTTGAGACAGACGATTCCCCTCCCATGAGAATCCGCTCAGGGTCTAACATTGTTGAGAAATCCTCTCTGTTATGCTGAGTGCTGGTGCTGCATGGGATGTTACAATCAGATTCCAGTCTCACTGTGATGCTCCACACTGAACAGTGTGGCTGCCTTTGATCTGTAGTCCCGCCTAAGGACAGTTGCCAGAGGCATGGAGAGTATCTTGACCCAAGCCTTTGAGGTGTCATTGTTTGCAGACTGAATCAAGTTACCATCAAACCCTTTATGCAAATGTACACCAAGAGGAATCCCAGCTATTGAATGTGATCAGCCAATTTGCTGCACTGGTGGCCGGCACCTCCCAACCCTCACCTGGGGACTCTGAGGATCCTGGAATTGTGTTACTCCCAGAGACAAACCTCTGAAGGGTGCTGTGTTGCAAAAAGAGTCAGAGCTGCTTTGTTGTCTGTGGTTTTTGTGGGTTAGGAAAACAGTCGGAAATAGATCACATCTGAAGAAAGCCTGCTAATTGTGATCTTGAGTAAAGTGAAGGAAACATATCCCTTTGAATTCATGCAGTAGACCATAAGATATATTTTATCGATGAGGAGTAAAAACATGCCCCCCCTGACCTTGAGCTTTTTAACCCACAATGCATGTAGGTTGGATAAGAGGTAGTTACCATGATGTATTTCAGGAACTGTATTAGATCAAATGGGGAGATAGGGAGGCACTTTGGAAATTGTCATGCACTATGCCAATGTTTGCTGTGATGCATTTTTCTTAAAACGGGTAACTAGAAGCATAAAGTTGATTAAGAGAGGTTGACTATTGCCTGTGATTAATTTAGTTCAGCCTCCTTTATTAGCCTGTGGCCAGATGTGGGGACTTAGAGCCCAGAAATCTTACTCTGCACACCACGACCTTCAGGCATTTATCAGTAGGCAGAACATTAAAGGGTCTGGCCTTGGTGCCTGAAGAATCTAGGACTTCGACCTGATTCTGTGATGCATTAGTTGGACACCTTAGTCTCTTAGAATGTTTTTGTTTGTCAAATGAGGGTGTTAATTCATGGTAGTTGGGAAAACTAAAATAAAAATCCATGTTATTTATATCTCAATTAATAAAAGGCACGGGTGATTTTGAGTGTGCTTTGAAACAGTGAAGTGTTACAGAAGTATAAGATATTTTAATGATCATAGGGATTTTGAAAGAAGTAATATTAACTTAGGTTCATACTTTGTTTCTTGTCTGGAAGGCAAGGCTGAGAAAAGATAGATGAATGAGTAATGTGGTGTGTGTGCGCGCCGCGCGTGTGTGTATGTACGTACATGTGCATGTGCACATATGGGGCCTGTGCCATGTTGGGGTACATAGTGTAAGGTTAGATGTGTTCGAGTCATTTTCACTTTTGCATTCAGATCCATCCCCTGCCCTTCCCCCGCTCTGCCCTGTATCTCAGGGAGCTACATTTCCCTGGGTGCCTCCTACTGCCAGCTGCCTCTTTCACCTCAGCGTTAAGGAACTAGTTCCTGTCAGATGGTTTCAGCATCTCGGCTCCTCTTGTCCCTGCAGCCATAGAGTTTGTGGCCCATTCCTGATGCTGCTAATCTCTGGGTGGTCTCACTGTCTTCTGTTTGGCTGCGTATTCCTCCATCTCCTGGGTAACTGATTCTCCACATTAAATTATTTCTGTTTGAAATGCTTAGAGTTGATTCTGCTTTCCTGACTGGACTCTCACCAATACAAGATGTTTACTTCATAGATGGATATTAGATTAAAACAGGGGCATCAGCAATTTGTAGAGAAGAAAGAATTGTAATCAATGTTTAGCAAACTTACTAGTCTATAAATTTGATTACCCTATTTTAAAAAATGTGACCATGTTTTGAGTATACCCTGAACCTACTTGAAGACTTAATTAAAATAGCAGTTTAGCAAAGTTTGGGGTCTAATATTCTGGAGTAGATTTGTTTAAGTTAACAAAAGTTGTTCTTCCTGAAGCCCTTTCACTACTTAGAGTAACCAGCGATGTTTTATAGTGCCCAAATTTGTCAGGCCCCAGCTTGGATCTATAAAATGGAGTAAGATCATTATCGTCATGCAATATGCATGAATGAAGTAAAAACGCAAGCTAACTTTTACAGAAACCATACTGGAAGATTAATCTAAATGTGGGTCTTTTAATATTGTTTTACATAGGATTAATTCTGAGTTCTACTTATGAGTTATCTTACTTGAGTCATTGTTTTGTCATTATAAAATTAAGAATAGGAAGGAATTTCCCAAGTTCTTAATCATGAAGGGATCAGGGATGCTTTTAAATGACTATACTGGACTAGGTGACTAATGGGGTTTCCAATTCCAAAAGGCAGTTGAAATAGCATGTTGAGAATTCTTTGGCTCTTAGAAAGTTAGACAGTTATACATTTGCTTTTTTGTCTCTTAGATCTTAACATTTCAGTTACATCTGTGGGAAGGCTTAAAAACATCTGTGGTGAGGTTCAGAACAAATATAAGATCAAGTGATGAGTTATAACTTAGTTTACATTATCTATATTAAGAGTGGAAATGAGCAATAAAAGACTGTTGATGAAATGATTAAAATGCCAAGCTTTTAAAGCATTGCTGTGCAACTAAAATTACTGTTAACCTTCTTTTAAAGCATTACACTCTGATTATAAATTTTTGAAGTGTAAAGCAGATTGTTCAGTGCCTGCATATTGTAAGTACTCAGCAAATATATGTTGAGTAAACCACAAATAGAATTAAGACTGGGAAGTATTCCTGCCAAAGCATGAAAGAAAAAAGCAATAAAGTTGAGTCCCTATGGCAGTAATAGATAGAATTAGCGAAGGAGTATATGATATGAAGAAAGTACAGAGGGAGATGACAGAAGAAAGTCCCTGGTTTGTGTCCATATTTATATGTAAATGAGTTAAACTGTTTTGGAAAAGACAGAGTTTCTCAGAATGGAGTTTAACGGTTAAAATTAACAAGTTGGTAAAGATATATAAAAGTTATAAACAAAAAGAAAAGAAAAAACCAAGGATAGAAAATGTTAAAGCAATGAGGAAATTTTTATTGATTTTTTTAATAACTCATACATATGTATCAAATAACAGCATCAACATATATAAGTAAGTGATTCTTATATGTGAAATAAATTTTTTATAAACTTTATAGTAGTTAAGGAACTTGCTGCAATTCTCCTAACTTTCGACAGAACAAGTATGAGGAAAAATCCCCAACAACAAAATAATGATTTGATGACTTGACAAGGTAGTTAATAACATTAATTGGCTCCAAAATGTCTGTACAGGGGGTTTTAAGTATCATAATCTTTTCAGAAGGAATCTAGAGGGATTGTTTTAAAACTCAATTTGGATACCAAGAACTCATTTGTTGTTCATGTTTAAATTATTGGGAGTGATTGGAGGAGGTTACGGGGTGGGGCTAAAGCTACTACTTCCTCTCTCTTGTTACCACAACTGATCCTCAAGATTCTTACCGTGCTCTGATGCTCCCTATTCACCATTTAGGAAGTAAAAATGGTATGCATAAATGAGATAATAAAATAGAATAGAATAAAATTAGCACATAATAGGAATACAAGTAATAGGAGAAAAGCATGCTGCAAAGGCAAAAATATGAAAGAACACAAAAGTAATCTGAATTAAAAAGGGTAAAATGTCCTCTGGTGGCAAAGTTCCTTTGAATTCTTAGAGAATTCTCTAAAACGTTTTGCAATCACGATTTGGGGAGTAATAAAATTTCAGCCAGTCTCCTCCCCTTCTATTCCCTTCCCTCCCATCCCCTCCCCCTCTCTCCCCTCCCCTTCCCTTCTTCCCTCTCTGAAGGCTGAGATCCTTGAGGACCCTCTAGCACTCTGAATAGTAAGATAGAGCTCAAATACTATACTACATTTTGAGTGGAAAAAGTGTGGTGTGTGTACATATACATAATTCTATCTCCTTTTTCTCTTGCTTCTCTCCTTGCCATGGGAGGAGTAGGGAGTGGATAGGGAAATAGGACAGCATTAGAGAAACGGAATTAACTTAGATGGGGAAGACTGGGCTGAATTTGAGAAAATTGAATTTTATTTTCAAACCCATCTAGATGTTACTGCCACCATGTCCCTTGACAAAATGAGTAGACACAATCTATGGCCATTTCTCTTCTAACTTCATTTCAGAATTCTTCTCACTCCTTTCTTCTCACATCTTCTTCTCAGGCATCATGACCTCACCATGAACGAGGATACTGATGTGTCTGAGAATGTTTTTTATGAGGAGCTGTGACAAAACCTGAGATGTTTAGCATAGAAAAGATTCAGCTTTGCATTTCCTGCATAGTGTTTCTTAGAACAAACATTTCTCATGAGAAATGTTCATGGTGTTCCAAAATAGGGCAGAAGGGTTCCATAGGCTATACAAGTTTGAAAAAGGATGAAATAAAGGTAGAATATTAAAAATGCACCTTTATACAGCCTTTAACAGGTTGTGCTTTTCCAATAGAGGGCTTTAGAATACGATGTTCCCCAAGCTTATTTGAGCAAAGAACCTCCAACCCTGTTGCGTCTATTACATCTCTTAGAGCACTAGGGTTCCTTGGGAACCACTTGGGAGAAATCTTAACCTAAATCATCAAGTGGAAAAGCAGTGGTTTTATTCTGTACTTAATCAGAGGGTAGATGCTGGTAGAAGTGTTAGGGAAAGACAACATTGACTCAGGATAAGGGAAACGGTCACTATTAATGCTGCTCTACAAAGGACTTAAATGGACATCCCCCAAAAGGAAGCTCTGAAACCTGCAGAAGTTGGTTGGCTCCATTGTCATGGATTTTACAGGAGGGATTTTATATCAGGAGGAGGTTGAAGTGTTGTATTTTAAAGCTCCCTTCCAAAATGTGACTCTATGATTTCAAGTTGCCCTCCGTACACAGGCCTATATTCTGATATCTCAAATCAACCTTCTTCCTTCTTTATCTGAAATTAATATATTAATGAGATTAAACATATTTCTAGAAAGACAAATTTGATGTAAGTCTCTATCCATTAAAAAAATGAATTTTCTTATTCCAAATAAAAGAGTAATTCAAGAATTATAATGGGAGATCTTTATTGAGGATTTTTCCATATTCTGTAAGTCTAGGTCACCTCATCCTTATTTTCTTCCTGTTGGCAGGCAAAAGGACATGTTCATGAACAGGCCAGGGTTATCAAAACTTCCATAGCAGTGAGAAAAAAACAGAGCAAGAGGAAGGCAAGAGACGCTACTCCTAGATGGCATGGTAGAAACATCCAAATAGTTGAATTGTTTTCAAAAGATGGTAGGCAAGGCTCAATGTAAAAGTGTCCCATCTGGTCAATGATGTTAATAACAGTCCATTCATATGAAAGGGAGAGAAAGAGGTGAGGGATAGAGTAAAGATGCTAAGGTACTATTGCTGTTAATGGGAAGTTGTAGAGACATTCAATTGTTTATGTATTTTGAAGGAAGTGGACTTGTAATTTTGCAAAGGTATATTATATTCCTTACTATACATAGCCAAGAGAAAAAAATCAAAAGAGTACTCTCAGTGGATGTTGAAGTTGGATCAGATCCTATCCTAAGCACATCTTATTTTAGAGTTAAGATACCTAAATTCCAGAAATATCTTTAATTCAGAATAGCTGGGGCTAGACATTTGGATTAAATGATTTTCTACTTGGCATGTGGGAGGGGAGCCATCTTGAAGCAATTATTTTCATTGGTCAAAGTATGATAACACCTTATCAATTTTTAGTGATTGATGCATTAAAGCAAAGTAACTTTTATTGTCAGTACACCCTAGACATAAAAAGTGACAAGGGATGCACATACTGGCTTTCTACAGTTGGGATCAAAATGAATTTATATAGAAAGCAGAATGGGATTCACACTGTCCTTAGTTTCAGTTTTAGATGAAAAAGAAACACTTTCTGGTTCTCAGCAAACTTTATTTTTGTTTTTATTTAGTGTGTGAAACCCTCTCTTCTACTCTAGCTATATTTTAAAAATTATTGCTGAAAGCATTTTAAATCATGGAAAGCAAAAGTTTTATCTATGCTAGCCCAGCAACTATTTTGATTCTCTAGAAGCAGAGTAGTATAAAAGAAAGGATTTGAGATTAGATGTCTTTCTTGTGTTTAAGTTTTCTGCTCTGACCTTGAACAAGTCATATATTCTCCTGAATCTCCATTCCTCGTGTGCAAAAAAAAAAAAAAAAAAAAAAAAAAAAAGTAATTCATTATCACATTACTTATTTCCCAGGGTTGTTCTAAATATTCAGTAAGAGAATATGCAAAAACCTCTTAACCTTCAGGTTCCTACAATTATTTTTACCTCCTTTCAGATCTTTGTTTATGTAGATACTAGAGGCCTGGTGCATGAAAATTTGTGCACTGGGGGGAGGTGGGTCCCTCAGCCTGGCCTGTGCCCTCTTGCAGTCTGGGACCCCTCAGGGGATGTCTGACTGATGGCTTAGGCCTGCTCCCTGGGGGAACGGGCCTAAACTGGCAGTCAAACATCCCTCTGGCAGCCCGGGAGCCCTCAGGGGATGTTTGACTAATGGCTTAGGCCGCTAAACCATTAGTCGGATATCCTTAGCACTGGTGGAGGCAGGAGAGGCCCCCGCCACCACTGCCACACTGGCCAGCCATGAGCCAGCTTCTGGCTGAGAGGCGCTCCCCCTGTGGAAGCGCACTGACCAGTGTAGTTGAGCACCTGCGCCTTGGTGATCACTGTGCATCATAGCGACCGGTCGTTCCTGGTTGTTCTGCCTTTAGGGTCAATTTGCATATTACTCTTTTATTATATAGGATGGTTCCAATCACAGTGCCTTATACAAATTTGAGTTCCACTTTTCACCATCTAACATTATGGTTGTGCTGTAATGACTAGCTTCCCCCCATTGATGGACATTTAAATGGTTTACAGTTGTTTCCTATTATAATAATACAGTGAAAAACATCTTTGTACATTTAGAATTTGTTTTTAGACCAGTTTCTCTGGGACTAGTTCCAGAGAAATGATTATGGAGTCAAAGTGAACGAACATTTTTTTTTTATCTATCCTGTCTTTTGAGGTTTTTCCTTCATCCAAACCCCTCTCCCTTGGTAACTTTCCTAGAATGTAATAGAATGCTTCAAGTCCTCTTGAAAGCATCCACAAGATTCAGAATGTACATTTGGCGACCATATTTCCAGCTTTAGGCTCTATCAAAACCACTTGCCTATGAGGCTTCCCCTGAGACTTCAGGGTCCTCCAGGGCAGGACTGCGCCTGAATCATCTTTGCAACCTAGCATGGCCGGGCCTGTCACAGGTCTCTATGAGTGATTGTTTAATGGAAATAAACTGAGCAGGTGGCTAACACAGAATAGGCTCCTTACAGTCACCTGACTTGCCAAAACGTTCATTTATCAAAGAGTTACTAAAAATGTCAGGCAAGAAACAGTACTAGAAACCGGATCTAGAGAGAGACACATACAGCACAGGTGGCTTCATCTCCCTAATAGCAGAGTCCCCAATGGTAGTGGGAGACTTGGATCTTCAGTCTGTGAATTCCTAGAAATGGGGTTAAAAGGTGGAGCTGGCCTGACCCATGTAATATGATTTCAGGGAAGGCCCTTGCTCTGGTCAAATATTTTAATCTTCTACTCTCTAATATCTGTCATTCTGTAACCAAGATCTTGTTACAGAGTTTGAGATGACAGAAGGGGCCTCTGTCTGTTGTTTGATAAAGATATCCTGTGTCAAAGGACTCCAGACTGTATTGCAAGAGCCAGGATGTGAAACAGAGTTCCTTGACACAGCAGGGGTAGGGAGGGTTTCCAAATCCCCTCTGGAGCAGAAAATCCCTGTTTATCCTATGTGAGCATCACAAGGCCACCTGCTGTGGGCATGGACACTGGGGGCCTCTGGCCAATTCAGAAAACATCAGACTTCTGAGCTTTTGGCTTGTGTATGAATAAGTCAATTTCTAAACACTATATGTATCCCACTTGCCAATTGCCAAGTATACTTTGAGTACACTTAAGGGGAGCAGAAATTGAGCAAATCACCCTAAATAGTTTTTTTTTTGGCCTTAGACTCAGGGTTGCTTTGCAACCTATTCCTCAGGATTCTATGTAATTTTTGGAAGGCTAGCTGAAAACCAATATTGGGTCTTACTCTGAAGCCTGTTGTAGGGTTGGCTTATCTCAGACTCTGAGGGCTCAGAGAGTCAAAGAGGGCAACTCTGCTCCAGACTTCTAATTACTGTTGTTTTCTGTGGAAACTCTCAGAGAACTCTGACAGCTTCTTCAGATCTCAGATTGTTTTATGTTGGACATTGCACTATTGAGCAATGACTTGGAATTCTCTCTATGAGTTAGAATGTTATGGTTTTCCTTTTACAACATTCTGTTAAAGAGTTCCCCAAATTTGGCTAAAAAATTATACACTTTTTTGGGTATGTATCATCTGTATAGTTTATAAAACTGAATGCACTTGAACTTACAAATAGGTGAAACTCAATTTAGTAATATTTAATAGTTCTAATTTGACCAGAAAGATATTATCTGCCCAAGATTGCCTTTTAATGAATAGTCATCTCTGGGATAAAGAAGTTTTCCTGTGTTTCAGAGTATTAAACATCTGCAAGTTTGAAATGTCAGTTAGGAGATGGATCTCGCACAGTTGTATTGCATGGGATATTGGTTGCAATTTCCTATGTGCGCATATAGAGGTTGGATAGGTGCTTGATTTATGTCTGGCTACCCACAGATGGTTTTATTACCCCAAATTTATATTGATGAGCAAATTCTTTTGAACTTTTTAATTTCAGCTCCTATTTCAAAAGTGTATTTTTTTCTTTGTCTCTCTTGACTGGCTTTCAGGCAGGCTTGCTAATTCCTGCTTCCCCTGAGCCAAGATCATGTCTGGTGTTTCAGCTGCAAGCTAATAACCTGTCAGGAGTATGGAAATCCATATCTGGAGGTTGTGCTTCTGCTAGGAATCAGGAGTGCCTGTGAGAGGAAACCCTGCGCTGTGCTTCTCAGTTCTTAATGTTGGCGCTCAATGTTAATTCAAAGCAGCTGCAGGAGACGCAGTTTCCCCTGGAAGCTGTTATCTCTATCTTTCACATTCTGCAATCTCACATGTGCACCCATCCAATGAAACTTAATTTCTATGAGTATTTGTGTGGTGTTTTTTTTTTTTTTGAGAATGCTCCCCATAACTCAGATTTCCTGTGTAAAATCCTTGCCACATTACTGGGGAGGTGGTATCAATGGTGAAGTGCTGGGTTCAAGTCCAACTAGTTACTTACTCATTGAATGGTCTTGGACAAATCTTCTAACCTTTCTGTCTTTTGCTTTTCTCATCTGCAAAATGAAGGTGAAAATTATCTTGGTTTAGATTCTTCTAGTGGTCCAAGATATATAGATAGAATACTTTAGTGTCTGCTCTAGTAATTGTACTGTTATAAGGGTTATATCAGTCTTGTTATAAGTATTGTAGGAAGTAATGCTCTAAAGCATTTATGACAGTTCCTAGAACATAGTAAGCTTTTAGCATGCATTAGTTATCATTATTACCTTAAGAATCTCAAAAAATATTAATTCTCTGCCTCTGATATAGGACAAAGTCTAATTAAACTAAATGCATGCATACTGTTGGAAGTTTACTTTTGTCCTCATTTCTAGATTTGATAATGTTAAAAATAATCAGCCAACCAACCAAGAAACAGCCAATATCCAATAAGCCAACAAAAAAATCAATCCAGACACTAAGCAGTAGAGTGACACTTAATTGTACTTCCCACTAACATGAAGTTCATAAAGCACAAACATATCAAAGAGTTAATCCAAACTTCCAATTAATTCTGTCCCTTCAAGAGTGTTTGTGGCTTTTATATCCCACAAAAGACAAACCTCAGCCTGACAATGGCTTTTGTCAGGGTTTTTGGAAGTTAAATGAAACAAGTATATTTTGGAATGAAATAGTATACTATGCAGTGAAAAATTTCCTCATGTATAAATTTTTATTGGGTGAAAGAGCATTCATTTTATTTGTCCTGACATCTGAAGAATAGTCCTTATTTTTTCTCAGGCCTTTATCCCAGAATTTAACAGCTGTCACTGTTCAGAAATCATTTTTCAGAGATAATCTATTTTGTTGCAATTTAAGACAGTTTATTTTTTCCTATCTTCTACATTCATCCTTTAAGCAACAGCCAGGAATGGACTTGAACCTCACAATCCTGTTACATGGAATTGAATAGCAGTGATCTAGAATACCACTCAGTGTTTGTGTTGCTCGGAGGAAGAACAATAACTGGGTATCTGAGGTTGGTTATTATTTGATTTATCTCCTTGTCACCTTTGGGCTCTACTTGAAAGGCATGAGCTCAAGTGAAAAACTGCTGTTATCTTGGATGTATTATTTGGAATATTGAAACACTGGAAAATAGGCATACATTATTGAAATAGCTCTAAAAATTACCATCTTTGGAAATACAGTCTCCTTTTGTCTTCTCTACAGTTTTGAAATTTAACAATGAGACATTTGTCAGCATTCTGGCCTTTATGACCAAGTCTTGGGGCAGTGTGACATTCAAAGAAACAACCAAAAGCATATGAAAGTGGTTCTAAATTTTGCTTGCAGTTTTTTTTTTTTATTGTCTAAAGTTTTACATATATGCTTGCAGTTCTTAAAGTACACTTAAGGGAATCTAAGTACAGATCCTAGCCCTCTTGTCTAAGATTGTCGTTATTCTGTTCTCATTTCTTCATTGCTGGAGCCTGCCTAGAGCCCTTCTCCTCCACTTTCTTGTTCCCACCACTTCTCAATACTCTCTACTCGTTTTTCGTCTCTTGGATTCTGTCTTTCTGTTCCAACCTCTTTCTTCCCATTCTCCCAGTTCTGTATCACAGAAACCCAGCAATTAAGTTGGAAGATAAAATATTTCTTTAGAGGGTGGGCAAAGAGGAGACACTAAGCAGGCATAGACGAAATTATCTTTATTGGAGTGCAGACGCCAGGTTTCAGTGTGTGGCTAGGAAAACTCAAATAATAAATTTGTCTGTCTCAGAAGCATTTTATAAAAAAGAACACAAGGATTTAATGTAGCTATTAAAGTTCTTGCTTTACTTAGTTTAGGTCAAGCTTTCCAAAAGAGGCAACCTGTCCATGGTTCTCAGGCCCAGGCAATGGAATGTGTGCTTGGAGAAACCTCAGATAATATTTACAATGTTCTTTTAGAATTATAACACAGATAGAAGCAAAATGCACTATTCAGATTCTGAGTCTATTCCATTCCATAAAGAGGGTATATTTTCCAGCACTCTGTGCTGTCTGTGCTTTTTCAGAATTTCCTTCTAGGAATAGCTGAAGTAGGCAGCTGGGTGGAAGAGGAGTGCTGGAGACAATGAAACTTGGGTTTAAATAGCACTTTTTGTTAGGTGAAGAGAACATCCTTTTCCACATTCTGTGGCTGCTGGAGAACAATGCAGAGCCAAAGTCTCCCCTGTCCAAGCCACCCCTGGGCGCCCCTACTGCTCATGCAAGAGCTGTTTGCAGCCCATGAGAGTTTCTTGCATGTGGTATGCCTGATGTTATTGGCATATGCATAGGCTATTTCATTATTCTTGTGGAGGTCTTTTTGTCGTATTTCTTTTTGTTTTTAAAAACCCCACTTCTTTGCATCACACACACACACACACACACACACACACACACAGTTTTAATTTGTTTTTTTTAGCAAACAAAAAAAAATGAGGTCATACTTGTTTTTTGACCTGAAATTGCCTTTTTTCACTTTACAGTTTGTCATGAATATCCATGTTAGGACATTTGACATTTAGATGTACAGTATTCGTTTTGACAGCTCTTTTATTCCATTGCACAATGATGAGCTCAATATTCCCCTATTGTTGGACATGAAGGTTACTTCCAGTTTTTCACTCTACAGATAAATGGTGCAGTGAATATCCTAGTATATATTATTTTTGCACACGTGTACTAGTATTTCTGTACTATTAATTCCTAAAAGTATAATTTCTAGGACAAAAAGAGTGTGCTTTCAAAATTGTAAATGCTGCTGCAGAATTAACACCTCTCTCCAAAGAAAACTATTTTGCCCCCAAAGGCATGAGTTCTAATCTGAATTCTTCTGCTTCCTAGTTGTGTACTTTGAGTAAATTGCTTCTTCCCTTCTCTGTGTCAGCTTCATCTCTGTGAAATGAGGGAAATGGCTCATGACTTTTTACATAACAAATTGATATTGCCTAAATTCAGAAAATTATCTAGGACTGTTCCAAACCCATATGGATATCTATTCTTTAAAAGACTGGCGAGAGCCGAGCTTATTTAAGTTCATTCTGATTTAGCTTTGATTAATAAACAAATCCATTAACCTCTGGAAGGTTCTTTTGAGACATTCAAGCTGTGAATTTTTCTTGTAGGGCTTTGTGAAAGCAGAGAGACACTGCTGTATAAACTCCGATGTAGGCCATATTTTGTTTATTTTGTTCAGTTCAAACCAGTCTGGTGACTGTGTGTTTATGTGTGCTCTTAAACGCTCTTCAGTGCTTGAACAGGTCACATTTGACCTGTTGGTCATTGAACAAGTTTGGTTTTAATCAAATCCCAAGTCAGATACAGCATTCATGTGATAATGATCTTTCATTTAAAAGCCATGTTTTGATCACTGTGCCTTGTAAAAGTCAAATACATAAACAAAATGAAGAGGTTGGGAAAGATTTTGGTTTGGTTTCTTTCAACCTTTTGCTTATTGAGGGCTCAGAGCCAAAAGAAGGGGAAAGGTAGAGTGATGGGGATTTTACGCTTTACGTACTTAACTGAGCAAGTCTGCAGATGTCTGGAACCATCCTCTGTAAAATATAATATTCACCGGTTCCTTGGAGTCCCTCAGGAAACAAGCCAGGTTTGACACAGCAAATATCAAAGTGCAGATTTGAAATCTATTCAAATCAATATGTGTATGGTTTAGAATTTGCAGTGGTGGGATGCTTTTAGGCCTACTATACAAAAGATTATTTGTGAATAATTTGTGTGCTAGTTAGACAAAGGTATGAAACCTGGTGTCAGAAGTTAGATCCCTCTGTGATGTTGCATTCTAACCAGGGCGAGTGCACATCTCAAATAAGTTATTACTATTCATATGCCAAAGGGTGGTATTAATTTGATTTTTTAAATAAATCTGAGTCATAATAGATTAGGCCAAGTATTGGCCACCTGCTGAATTGTGACCTATTCACAGACAGTATCCTTTGAAATAGAGCACAAAGCTCTTCACAAACAGAGAATTACTAACACTACCAGGTTCTTTTTAATAATTCTTGAACTTAGTAATTTGAATATGCAAGAGCCCAATAAGAATCTTTAAGCAGGAGCAGAAGCTTGTGGATAGAAGGATTCTGGTGGGGGTCATGATGGTCATGAGTGATGGAAATTATAGATAGATAAGTCAGAGTAATGAGAATAGAGAATCTAGCAGATAAAGTAAAAAATATCCATATACAGTGCAAGGTGAGGAAGGCAGGGAAAAGGAATAGCTGGGTCTGGGTGATGACAAGCCACATGATAAGCCATATACCCTCCCTGGATTCTGAACAAGGGATTCTGAGGGGCCAGGTGGAGGGGTGAGTCAATTGCCTGAGTGACAGAAGAAGCTTCTAGTTAGGATGTTTCCCCTATAAGTACTGCCTGGCAATTCCACGCCTCGCCCGGACTGAGGGAGCCATCTTGTCCGTCAGTCTCCATTTTGTATCTCTGTCTCTATCTGTGTCAATGTGTCTGTGTTATCATTGTCTGGCACGTTTCTTTTTGTGTGTGTTTGTTTGTTTGTCTTTTTGTCTATACCTTCCAGGGCCTTAGATTCCTGGATTTCTCTTTTTAAATATATTTTTATTGATTTCAGAGAAGAAGGGAGAGGGAGATAGAGATAGAAACATCAATGATGAAAGAGAATCATTGATCAACTGCCTCCTGCACGGCCCACACTGGGGATTGAGCCTGCAACCTGGGCATATGCCCTGACTGAGAATCAGACTGTGACTTCCTGGTTCATAGATTGACGCTGAACAACTGAGCCATGCTGGCAGGCCTTGGATTTCTTTTACGTCTCTATGGTCAGAATTTCTATGTTCCCAATTTCAAGTGTATTCTTACATACTACTTCATCTCACAAAATCCTACCCTATTATTTTGGGGGAGATTGACTTGAGACTTTGTTCCTTGCAAACCAGAAAAGCTGAGTTAGAAACTTTTATTATTAATTGCATTTTACAGATGAAGAAACCAAAGCTCAAGGTCAAATTCTAGTAAGTTAAAGAGCTGGAATTCACATCCAGGTCTATGTGACTCCAAGTCTTTCCCTCTGTGCTGGGCATGCAGATATATTTCCTGACACATTCAGATGTTTAACATTTTTGTGTTTTAATAGTAATACGCTTTTGCAACATAAAATAATTATAATATTTGAGATTTTTCTCTCTTTTACTGATTTCTTCCCCTTGTTTTATTTCCTCTGGGTTCTTGTTCAAAGAGGAAGTTTTGTTAAAGGATATTGTTAGTGGGGAAAAGGTAGCTTGGAAGTGTCATGAAAAGATGTGCCTTAAAGAGAAGGGAATTCTGAGTGGCACTTCAGGGAGTTCAGTTCATAGACAACCATCTATAAGTTAGTGACTATCTTTTCCCAAAGGGTGTTAAATTTTATACATGTTGCTGCACCACAAAGTGTTGCTACATGTAGGGCATTTCCAGGTGTCTCAAAGACAGAGAATAATTTTTCAAAGGGACACACATGCGTGCGCCTGCGCTCACACAGACACACACTCACGCTCAATCATATGCTGTACATATACAACCGAATTATTTGATAGAAATGCTACCAGTTTCTCTTTGGACCAAAATAGCAAACTGATGCCCTGAAGTTTTATTTTTGAATTATTTTGCCAACATTTAAACATTAGGAGATTTTATATAAAAACCCAGAATGTTGTTGTTTTATTGAAAAACTGCAGTTCTGACACTACTGGGCCTGCATCTCCCCATAGAAATAGTTGTTTGGAGCTTAGTAGACATTGCCCCAAACAGACTCGGATTCTAGTTCACCACTGTATTCATCAGTCCCTAAGTCCAACGGGTTGCTTAACCTCTATATTGCTTATATGACCTGTGGAGGCATTTGAGTTTGCAGTTTCTGATTAAGGATCCAGATTTCTTTTCTTCTTCTTTTTTTAATCCTCACCTGAGGATATTTTTGCATTTATTTTTAGAGAGAGTGGAAGAGAGAAATATCAATGTGAGAGAAACACAGATTGGTTGCCTCCTGCACGTGCCCCAACCAGGGCCCAGGCTGGGGAGGAGCCTGCAACCTAAGTATGTGCCCTTGACTGGAATCAAACCTCGGAGCCTTCGATCCACAGGCTGATGCTCTATCCACTGAGCCAAACCAGCTAGGGTGAGAATCCAGATTTCTTGTCTGCTAATCCTTATCAGCATGATCTGGTGCAGAATCTGAGCAGTTGCAGGTAATCTCTAGCTGTTTGGCCATATTCTAAGAAATGGCTTTCAACTGCAGATGTACATCAACATCTGCTGTGGTGCTCTCCAAAAATCTCTATTTTGTCCCCCACTTTCCAACTCATCTAAGATCTAGAAGGTGTGGTGTGGAGCCAGGGAATCTGAATGTTTAAAAAATTTCCCTCTTGGTTTCCATTTTGGAGTATGCATACTTTATCTACCCTATTTTTCATGAGTGCAGCTATAAAATCTGGACAAGATGTATGGAACAGCTATTTGGGGACTCTGAAAAGTAGCAGACAGCATGAGAAGAAAATCCACAATGTAAAGGACCACCAAAGAGGTGATGTGTTCAGCATCCTCCAGTGTGAACGCAATACAGCCTGAAACCTGGAACTAGATATCAGCACAGATAGGACTCCAGAGAAGTCCTTTGTTTTCTTAACAATCAGAGAGAAATGTGTAAGGAAATTTTCCATTTTTCTTTTTTCCTTTCTTTTCTCTGTTCTCTTAATCTCTGGCACCCAAGCAGTCCTGGGGTAGCAGTGACAGTAGAAGTAAAGTAGACAGTGGGAGCCAAAATTTGGAGGAGAAGAAATATTCCTCTCCTTTGGAGAAGTGCTTCCAAGAGAGTAGGGAAAACACTGTTGCTCTTTTTTTCTTCCCTATCTTCCCACTGCTTTTCCTCCCACCAGAAACATGGACAGACATGGGAAATATGTGGCAGAACAGAATAAACAAAGCGCTAAGCTTCTGGTGAGAGTATTAAAAAAGAGTCTTGGGGAAGCCAGAAAGTGTCAAGGATTTCAAAGAAAGGGTAAAGTCAGGGAAAATGACCCTCAGAGTTACGTATGAACTACTGGGCTTATCCTTGAGCTGAGCATGCATGGATCTTCCCCTAAGCAATACACAAAGACTTTGAGAACTCAGCTATACTGCAGAGTTTTTGAAAACTGAAAATATGTTTGGTCAGTTTACTAAAAAGACATAACAATGATAAATGTATATGCTTCTAAAAACAGAGCTTTAAAGTACATAAAACAAATATGGACAGAATAGAAAGGGGAAATAAAGAAATCCAGAATGATAGTTGGAGACATCAATAATATTCTCTCAGAAACTAATAGAATGAAGACTCAACAAAGCATAGGTGTCATTTATCTTCAAATTGATCTATAGATTTAATGAAATTCCAAAATATTCCCATAGAACTGAGTTAGGTTTAGACAGATTTATTCTAAAATCCATATTGAAAGGCAAAAGAACTAGAATACGTAAAAACAGTTTTGAAAAAGAAGAATAAAGCTGAAGTACAACTTAATTGGAACCATCAATCCAATTAAAAATGCTCAGAAGACTTGATTCAAAGAGCATGAATGGATGCCAGATAAGCACATGAAAAGATAGTCAACATAATTAACCTTTTGGAAATGCAAATTAAAAGCAGGGTGAGAGCCAAAACCGGTTTGGCTCAGTGGATAGAGCGTCGGCCTGCGGACTGAAAGGTCCCAGGTTCGATTCCGGTCAAGGGCATGTACCTGGGTTGCGGGCACATCCCCAGTGGGGGTGTGCAGGAGGCGGCTGATCGATGTTTCTCTCTCATCGATGTTTCTGACTCTCTATCTCTCTCCCTTTCTCTCTGTAAAAAAATCAATAGAATATGTTAAAAAAAAAAAAAAGTAGGGTGAGATACCACTACTTAACAGTTAGAATGGCTAAAGTAAAAAACATGGGTAATACCAAGTGCTGCTGCTGATGTACATCACCTGGAGCTCTCATACATCACTAACGGGAATGCAAAATGGGACATACAGCCATTCTGAAAAATAGTTTATGAATTGCTTAGAAAAAAACAGATGATTACCATATGACTCTATTCCCCATCCTATGTATTTACTAGAGAACCAAAATCATATGTTCACACAAAAACCTAGATACAAATATTGATAGCAGATCAGTTCATATTATCCCACAAATTGGAAACAACCCAAAGTCCTTCATCAGGCAAGTGGATAAACACTGTGATATAGTCATACAGTGGAATAGTATTTGGCAATAAAATGGAACTACTGATACACACATTTGATGAGTCTCAAGTGATTATGCTGAGAGAGAAAAGAGCCTGATTTAAAATGTGAAATAACGTGTGATTGCACTTATGTGGTGCTCAAAAAGACAAAACTCTAGAGATGAAAACAGGGCTTACCAGGGCTAGGAGTAGGGGACAGGTGTCGTTGTATGAGGGTATTTTTTGAGGGTGAAGGAAATGTTTTGTCTCCTGATTATGGTGCAAGTTACGTGAATCTATACATATATCGAAATTCATAGAACAGAAAACAGCAAAAAGTCCATTTTATTGTAGGTTAATTTTTAAAATTAAAATACATTCTGAAGTTTCCCTCTTATTGCGGAGGTGCTCTCTGGGTTCTATACCTCTTCTCTGCAGCAACAACCCAGCGGTGGGCCCCTTAAACAGAGTTTTTGAATTCCCCTAAAAAAAGTTAGAACTTGTTTTGGAGAATCATAGTAAATAGGAAATAACTAGCAGGAGACAGGCAGTCATTTCAAAGCAAGAGCAGTAGAGAGTCTGAAAGATTGCCTTGTTGCCAAATCAAACAGAAAACACAAATATTTGTATAGCTTTGTAACAAAAGAGCCATATGGGTTTTGGCAGAAAGATCTCTTAATGGCACTTGTAGCTTTAAAATGACTGAGCTTTGCTCCTATTACTCAGAAATTGCATGCAGATGTACAGCATGTCAGGGACCATGTGATGCCCTGGGGAGAGGACATTAAAGATAAAACTCAGACTGACAAGAAGGAGAGTGTGTCTACTTGTGCAGATGTGGTAAGCCCACTAACTTCTTGGCACTGGATATTGAGATTGCATGCACTGCTTAGAAGAGTCATATGGATTACTTTGCAGTTGTGGATCCATGGCTAGTTCTACTTTCATCTGCACAAATAGAATCTTAAGCCTTTTAGTTTGGGGTTGAGGTATTTGGGGATCAAAGACAAAGACTGAGCTTTTTGGATTGAGTGGAGTGGTGGCTATTGATGCAGACTGGGGCTGCCAGTTCTGCACCCCCCACCCATTCCAACTGCAAAATCTCACAATCGCTCTTTCCAGAAAGGAGATACTTAATCCCAACTCTTGTTCCCATAGGGTTGAATCAGATGCTTGCACATTTATGGTTTTGGGTTAAGGAAGTAGGTGTTCTTGGCATATAAATAACAAGGCCAATTTTAGGGTACTTAAAAGGAATGCAATGGAAGGAATAAGAGATAATGCTGAGGATTAAGGGAAAAGCATGTCTCAAAAAATACTAGGAATCTGGGTGGCAGGAATTATATATGGGCAGCCTCTTCAGAGAATTGCCTTCCAGATCAAGGAAGAAACTGAATATATTTTTCCAATTTTAACTTAAGATATAGCATGTGCTTTCAGTGTAGGTTGAATAATATGCTTGCTCTTTAGCCAGGGAAGACATGACATGCAGTGGGGAAGGGACTAGTTCTATAAAAGTAAACCAAAGTTCTGATTCCTTGAGAAGGGTTTGGATATTGGGCAGGAAGAAACAACAGTTTCTAGATCATCATGGTGGGTTATTCTGCATTTCAAATGAAATAGCCCTGGGGACTGTGTGGATAGGTGTGGGTGCAGTGCAGGGTTGGGTGGGGAAAGCGCTGCGTATTATGGCAGAACAAGCAATAGTCTAGGAACTGGACTTGGCCCAGAACTCCCAAAGGACTCTGCCACAAGCTGGCAAGTAAGTTACTCTGCTTGGAGCTCTGCTCTCCTTATTTAAAGGATGAAAGCATTGGATTAGCTATTCCTTCAGATCCTGTTTGGTAATAGCCTAAGAGAAGATACTTCAGGCCATGATTATATTGCTTAGCTAGGTATAAAACTGTGTTAAAGTCAACAGGAGTTTTTGAGTGCTTATAGTAATGTTTCTGGGGTATTAGAGTGCTTAAGAATTTTATGGGGGTTGGGGTGTGGAGATGTCCTTGTCAAAATGCATATTCCAAGGCCCCATCTTCTGCTATTTGTATTCAGTCATGCTAAGGGGAACCCAAGAACCTGGATTGAATCAAATGCTTAAACAAAATGGCCAGGTAATTCCGATGCAGACAGTCTAGCCTACAGACTTGCATATCTGCTTTTCAGTTCTCAATTCCCTAGAAGGAAACCTTCTCAGTTGGAGCTGCAGGTATTTAAAACTATTTTAAGTTAGGCAACTGGCATGCCCCTAAAAGCTCCTCCTAGGCCCCTGAGATAGTGAAGGTGCTGTGAAGACAGTACACACCATGGCAGCCAAGGTCACCCAGCAACCAGGTGCCGGGGTCCAACCCCAGCGGGTCCAGGGGTCCCCAAAGGTGTGGACGGAGTCGGCGAAGAAGGAATGACACGGAGACAGCGTTCAGTTGATCAGCAGCCTAGCCAGGATCTCCAGCCAAGTTCTGGTCTCGATCTCCAGAGAGGTTCTGCTCAGGTTCTCCAGTCAGGTTCAGTCACCAGGTTCTAGTCAGGCTCTCCTGCCAATCTCCACAGTCAGGTTCAGTCCAGGATCCCCTGCCATGCTCTCTCGCCAGGCTCCGCCTCCAGGCTCCGAGGCCAGTCCCTGTCCAGGATCCTCCGGCATGCTCTCGCCAGCGAAGTTCTTCTGTCTCTAGAGAATGTTCTGTGTAGGTTTTGTGCCTAGGCTCTGAGTGTAGGTTCTGTGTTCTGAGTTCTGTCTTCTGAATTCTGTCTTGTTACATCTGTATTTATACCAGTTGATTCAATCCTATCAATCTCTATTACAAAGGTTAGGGCGTTTCTTATCTCCATTCCAGGGAGTAAAGATTATGTAGCTTAAGCATGATTGTTTGTAGTGATTAACTACCCTCCTGGCACTTAGTTAAGGAGTTTCATCCCCTCCCTGACTTCAGGGAAAAATTCCTACCTGGGGAAACAACATTTCTCGGATAGGTGACCTTGGTTAAAACACACAGCACTAAGGGGAGCAAACATATTAAGAACAGTATGCTATATACGCCAGGTCCCTTGAAACAGCAAGCATGGACAGGCTCCCGGCAACCAGGGTTCCTGCATTCTCTCTTCACATCTGCTCACTCTTTCTGCTTTGGATGTAGCCATGTGATAAAGCTGTGGGATGGAGAGAGTTTGCATGAGTACCCTTTGAGAGAGAATTGTATGAGGATCTTAAATGACACCATTTTAGGCGAAGGCATCTATTTGGGATCACCAAGGTCTGATTTCTAAATTTCTAGTGTCAAGAAGTTGAATATCCATGCTACACTTTCACATTAAATATATCTCATTTTGGTAGTGATACTGAAGGAAGTGTGTCCTTTGTTTTCTTGAGTATTGCTATTTGTGCTGCACCTTTATTTGGGGATTTCTTAAGTGCTTTTTAAAGTATTCAGTTTCATATCAAGCTGTTCCTTGCATACATGTCACTTGTAAATGGTAAAGGAATACATTTGGTGTGTATAAAATGCCCGAATCTTTGTTTACTATCTTGTACAATGTGCCATTAAAACCTAGAGTGGATGCCCAAGGGTGTCCACTTACTTTCTGAGGCAGGATAGCAGAATTTGGTCATTCTAACCAGCATGTACTCCAAATAGATTCAGAATCCTGACCAAATGAAAGTGAACGATAGCAAGAGTGAAAATAGTTTAAATAATGAAAAGAAACTTACTGTGTATTAAATGAAAATGAATATTAATTTAACAAATAATTCTAGGAGAACATTACTACACTGAATTAAATTTGAATATCATATGATTTATGATGTACAGTGCACTTTCCCATACACTCCCATTTGATACACCCTCTTGTCTTTATTGGTTCCAATCATAGGACAGAGACTGGATGAGAATACTTGGTCTGTAACCTCTAACAACATGGCTAAGGCCCTTTATAGATAAGAACTGTTTGTAGTTGACTGGTCCCTGTCCTATTATGTGTTATGTTTCAGATGAAATTGGCCTTTTTTCCAGATGCTTGGCTGGTTGTGTATATGGGGTGTGTGTGTGTGTGTGTGTGTGTGTATTGGAGAAACAAAGGCTAGGGCGAGAGGGGTAAATATATGAAGGATAAATACAAGTTTTTATTCTTTATTTGTTTTTCTCTTCCTCTGATACTTAGGGGGAGCTCTGCATATTCTTTGGCTTTAAAAAATGTTGATATTTAAAGAACAAAAGTGTTTATTCTTCAGAATTAAAAAAAACTCAGCAAGTATGGATTCTGTTCCATTTGATCTTGTAAATCCTTATATCTTCGCTTTGGTGAAACATCCCCACATCTCCTGATGGACATTCCTCCACTCCTGTGTTTCATAAATTAGCAGGGAGGCTGCCATTGTAACACTTGACCATATAAGGGGAAGAGAGGCCCTGCTGTTATTTGGTTCTGCCCTCATGTCAGAACTGTATATAAACTTGAGGCCATTTAAGGGAATGTGGTGCGTGCAGGGAAAACATCCCTGGGCAGTCCATCCATTTTCTTCACTACTGCAGCCTTGGTGCCTGCGAGCTCTGTGTCATTTGGAAACATAAATCACGAGGGGGTTGCTGGTGCCAAGCTCCAGGGAGGAAAACCTCAGAGGGCCACACTCACTGCCTAGCGCTGTCAGCATCTTAGTTTTCATTAGAAGCCTATTGCACAACTTGGCCTTGTAACTTTTAGGGAGAACTTCACAACTTACACATCCTGACATTCACTTGGTCACCCCCTCCTTGTTATGAGTAATTATGGCTGCAGTGAGGTGACCACAACCTCCTGAAGATTTCAGATTAGTCTTGTGTAGGCTTTAGTGTTTGTCTCTGTACAGGTCTGGAGTTTAGAGAGAGCTGGCTTGGGACCACAGAGCTTTCTCTTCCTAGCTCTGAAACCTTGGACAAGTTAATATAACCTCTCTGAGGCCCTAGATGGTCATCTGAAAATGGGGAAGATAGATGTGACAAAATTTGTTTGAAGTGTTTAGCACAGTAATTAGCACATAGCAAATGCTTAATAAATGCTAGCTGTTTTATTACTATTGCTGCAAGAAGACAGCTATAGTCCTGTTTTGTTTTGTTTTTGCACCAAGTATTCCCTATAGCTCCCACTACTAGATCTAGCACACTTTTTACAGATTTTCTTTATAGGCGGAACACATTCAGAAATATTCTTAGAGGCCCTGAAGAATGTCTTGGCACAATTCAGCATACAGAGCATGGGTTCTGGAACTAGTTAGGTCAGGGCCCAAATCTCCACCCAGCCACCTATAGTCTACAGCCTTGGACACACTACTCAATCTCTTGGTACCTCAGTTTTGTAGTTGGTAGTCTGGTGATAATGATTGTTAAATCCAGGCATTTTGGTTGTCATGGGCAGAAACAAATCAAATCAGAGCAAGGACAAAGAAAGTGTTGATTGCAAACCTATAGAGATTTCACAGAAATATTGTGCTTAGGAGGTCTCCTCATTGCCACTAGAAAGTGAGATGGTGACCCTCCGGCTCTCTCCGGGACTGCATGGCTCAGACTACCTGGGGGACATCCCATCCAGCCTTGGGTCCATCAGTCCAGACCACTCGTACAATAGGACCTCTGGGCTGGGGCACTGACTCTGCATGGGAAGCAAACAGTAGAGTAGGAAGGGTGGTGGGGGGACTCAGTGTGTGAATGTGTGGAAGCACCCAGCACAGTGCCTGGAACCAGTTGGATGCTCACTAAATGTCAGCCCCACCCACCGCATCCCTATTCCGTCCTTTAAGAGTAGACACTCGACTCAGAGCTAGCACACCCAAGAGCAGGAGGGGAAAGAGAGCATGGATGCCAATTCTGGGTTAAAATTCAAAGTTGGAGAAGAGGGGAAAGGGAAGTAGGTTTCAAGGAGAGGAGGAGTTTCTACTTGTAGGTACATAGATCACCTCCTCCCATTGCAGCTAATCCTACACTCATTTTCTTCTTTGAATCCACCCTCTTAATCCACATTTGATCTGCAAGATAGGCCAAACTAACAGAAATGTGGCATGTGTGTCCTTTGAGTGCCTGCTCTTCTTTTCTAGAACAGGTCCAACAGCAACCACACTGTCCCCAAGGCAGCCAGGCAGCCAAGTCATCCAGGCCAAGTGAGTGTTGGGGGAGACACTTAAGAAAGCCTTCATGTTACCTCCCTCCAGGCCCCTGTACCTTTATTGCAGAGCCCTGGTTCCACCCAGAGGCTTTCAGCCAGCACCTCGGTGCCCTGGGCAAAATAAAAAAATCAATTATTAACATTTTGAATACACACACAAACACATATTAGGTTAACTGTTGCCTAGGTTAACTGATTACTGACATTTGCATGTAGTTTATCTTACCTCAATGTTTTTTATAAATCCTCCTAGAAATAAGAATCTCCTAGAAATAAGAAACACTATCTATATATATAAAAGCCTAAGCAGCCATCTCACTGTTCAACCGTTTGACCGGTAGCTATGATGTGTACTGACCATTGGGGGCAGACGCTCTACGCACAGGCATGGAAACATGGAACAGACTGATGAATCTCAGAGGGAAGGAGGGAGGGTGGAGGGTGGAAGAGATTAACCAAAGATCTTATATGCATACTAGTTAGGCAAACAAAAGAAGAAGGAAACCTTGTCTAAGCTCATGTGCTAGGTTAGACCTTAAAGGACACTATCTGGGAATTCCATAGATATTGCCCTTTTGTGAGTTTATAAAAGTCACATCATATGAAGTCAATTTAGCTACTTTTATTTGGATTGAATATATACATTTGGTTTCATGAGGAAAAATAACCCAATTGTGATATTTTATCCAGCTAGAAAATCTGTTATAAGTGGATGATCATTTCTTTTTGTGAACCTTAGAATATTGATTTGGGATTTTCGGAGAAATGTAGCCAATAGCCTAGTGCCTGGTTAGTGTGCTAGGATTGCATGTATCTGTGTCTGGTTTTCCAGATGGGCATAATTAACTGCATTGGCTGTTGGCAGAGAAAATGTGAGCTAGCTGAGAGAATTTTGGAATGGAATGTCCAGAAATAAAGTTGTAGGATCTTCTGAAAATAAGTATAGTATATGCAGAATGTTGTGGGGATAGAGTAAAGGAAAAGTTGAAGCAGTCTCCCTGAAACCTTATTGTGCAAGAAACTACCTAAGTTTCTGACATGTGTTACAACCACCATCCCTTGCCCCCAGCACTCCCCACACACACATGTCCACATGCAACAGGGTCATTTTGTCCCTCACTGGCACTCTTAGCCACTTGCTTAGGGCCTTTGATATTTAAGGATTTAAAAATAGAGACCAGAAGGCAATTATTAACCGCAAAATGAAGAAAAATGCAAGATCAATATGACTAACTGCCTAGTTTAATGTGTGTAAAATTCAACATATTGTTACTTTATTATAATTAGTATCCAAGAAGCCATCATAACACTTTAAAATAATGTGTAGAATACATTTTTTTTTTTCATTTTGAAAGGATTCTTGAGCATGCATGATCAGTGAGAAACCATTGCCCATTGTTAATTAAACAAGGGCCTTGTGGGCTTATTTCAGAAACAAAATTATAAAAATCCTTTCAAGATTCTTTGGGAGCAAAAATTAGATTTTGTGTGAGATTTGGATGTATTTTAATGTGTTTGGTATGATGATAGGCGGTGGGGCCTCACACACACAGGCACATGCACAGTCACCACCGAATGCTTTTGGGCAGGGCATGTGGTTGGAGTAAAAGAAAATGTGCTCTTCAAAGACTGTGAAAAGCTTTGGGTCCACCCTCAGTCATGTGACCACTGGAAGGGTGTGGCTACCCCCTGCTACATCAGGAATATGCATAAGGAGGTGGCAGCTTCTGCTCTGCCTGAATTCAGGTGAGGCAGGTAGAGTCAGTGCATCTTTACACAGGATGCACACTATGTAAGGGAGGGCACCACGTTTCAAGGGGGCAATGTTCACATTGAAGACATCTACCCTGAAATATTTATTATGATAGTGTTTCAGTAGATGGCATTAAAGTACTCTTTTCTAAGGAAAGTCATGTGCTTCCACACCGTTTGGTAGCTGCATCGGGTCCTGAAGAGGGCGGGTGTACCTTTTGCACAAAGCATTGCCTGGACTGCTGCCTTGGGCTGACAAGGAGTGGTGCACTTAGGCTCCTTGGTGTCATCCTTTCACTGTAGAACATGGGATCTTCATCTAAAGAGAATTATTCCTCTCCAGGCTGTGCCCCTGGGCCCTGAGTGGTTCTCAGGGCCCAGAAGCCATCATGTCCTCTCCGCAACGAGGGTTTTGCTAAGCTCCCACTTAGGCCCAGGAGTGGCCTCTGCATGGAATGGATCCACACAGGTACTGTTCCCTCACTTTGCAATCTCTGAGAAGGGGAACAGGGCAGTCAAGTGGACTTATTTCCCTGGAGAGTCTGCTTCTCCAATTAATTTCAGAAACTGTGTGTTCTCACCAACCTATTTTGGTTCCCGTCCCCCAGAGAAGGCTAGGCCCCCTGAGAGAGTCTGTCTCAGCTGGGGCTGGGCTGCACGGGTCACCCTGAATGCAAACAGCTGCTTTTCCCACTTCCTTCCTCTGCCCTTAACTGCCTCCCTGGGGCCTGAACCCCAGGACCAGACTCCTCAGGGGAAAAGAGCCTGATTCAGATACCCAAGAGCCCTGCTGTTAACCACAGCCACTGGTCATGCCCCTGGGTGTCCCTGGGAGGCCAATCTAGGAGCGGGCCCTGAGGCTGAGCTCCCCTCTGCTGCACTCAGAACTTTTTGCCATACAGGACTTGGAGGAGGTATTTTTGCTTCCCTGGGATGCCCTTCTAGCTTCTCTTAAGCCTCTCTGGGAAAGGCATCTTGCTGAGAATCCTGATGTGATTTAAGAGTATTTGACCCATTCCTTCTCCCTTGCTCTTCAAAGATGTCCAAAGGGAGTAAATTCCTTTGAAGTCCACCCCTGCCATAATCATATGCAGAATATATTTCTCAGTTAATCTTAACCAGTGTTTCCCATGTGCTAAATGACACCTCAGCCCTGTGAGGTGCACCTTATAAATATGAGCAGTATTTCTCTACCCTCTCCTCTAAGTTTTACAGTGAAATGAGCATTTAGTTCTGAGAAATTCCACAAAGATAAAGAGGTCAGTTTTAATATAATGTGCAACTTTTTCACAATAAACTTAAAGCCTTGCACTTGGTAAACTGACGTACCCTTAATTAGAAGTAAGGTTATCAATCTTTTCAGCCAATCCTTGGTATAATTCCATTTGGAAATTCATCCACCATAGCTTAACTTTATCCTAAGCTTTTAATGGTCTCATGTACTTGCTCCCACATGTACTTGAAGGACCTCATTCTGGAATCTAAATTACCCATGTAGGAGGAGTCTGTGATGCTTGCATAGAATTAACCAATATCTCTAAGCACTTAACTCTGTGCCAGGCAGAGCCCTTGCCTTCCAGAGGCACAAAGATTACTAGTAGAGAGAGTCAGGTGTCCCAGCGTCTAATGCAGTATCCTGCACTGAGTGTGTGACAGGCAGGGTTTGTAGTGGCAGCACAAAGAAGGGAGGGGCATATTAACATGACAAGTCAGGAACCAGTCTGATGAAGAGTGCGCTGTGTATCTTCCATTTGCTCCCAAGACCCTCTTTCCCTCCACTTCCTGCTCTCTGTCCTGCAGGCTGACCTCTATGGACTATATCAACTGGCTCACCTTCCTTCAGATTTCAATTTGGTTTGGACAACTGGTGTGGCTTGGCAGTTGAGCGTCGACCCTCGACCCATGCACCAAGAGGTCCCTGATTCGATTCCTGGTCAGGGCATGTGCCCAGGTTTTGAGCTTGATTCCCAGTAGGGCCGTGTAGGAGGCAATTGATGTTTCTTTCTCATCAATGTTTCTATTTCTCTCCCTCTCTCCTTTCCTCTCTCTCTAAAATTTAATAAAAACATATTTAAAAAAAGAATCTTAGGCATTGCCCAGGCTAATTAATTACAGCTAGTGTGCATGGACTTGCCTTCTGCCTTCAGAGGCATAGCTATGGGACAGGGTAAAGCTTCCAAGCTCCACTGTGGCTCTGGTGGCATCAGCAGCTTCTGGCTGGTTCTCTGAACCAAATGCTGTTGCATCTCGTCATTTTGGTCATTTAGTCCTATTAATTCTTCAGAGTTGCAAATGTCTGAAACCTGTTATTACAGAGGAGGAATCATATCCCACTGGGTTTTCAAGTTGAACTAGTGAGGGAGAAACTGTGATTGGAATAGCTGGGGTCTACGATAATCTTGCAAGACAGAAGTACAAACTTAATTTCTTCTTTGTGGCTCTTTTGCCTTCTATACTTTGGAGCCCTTGAACCATGGTTGTTTATTTGCCACTGTATAAATAAACCACAGCTTGTCTATTCCCCTACTGAAAAACAGGTTACTTTTGGTTTTACTCTTTTTCTCTTTCGAAAATAGTCCTGTAATAGACATCCTTGAATCACAACTCCTTGTGCACATGTACCAGTTTCTCTGGGACAGATACCCGAGAGAGGGCCTTGCTGGGTCATTGGGCCTGGTCAGCTCTACTAGGAATTTTCAAATTTCCCTATAAAGTGAGTGTACTCATTTACAAACTGCCATCAATCTTTGGGTTTCTGATTTCCCACCACTATGTGGAATTATTAGAGTTTTTATTTTTCATGTGACAGGTGTGACGTTATCTATTCCCTGATTACTATATATTTCTATATTGGCCAGTTAATCTTTCTCTTCTGTGAATTGTGTGGGTTATTTGAGTTTTTTATCCTTGCTTACAGGACTTTATTTAGGATGGCGACTAATTCTTCAGTTTTCTGCATTGCAAATATCTTATTTCAATCTATGGCTTACCTCCATTTTGGGGGGTTTTGACAAATAGACATTTTTACAAATTTTAATGTGGTTAAATTCATCAGTCTTTTCCTTAACTGTATTTAGACCTAAAATGTGGAATACTCTGCTCATTCTTCTTAATCCTCCCCCCCCCAAAAGTCTTACTTTAGTTTACCCATGGGGGTAGACTGCCAATACTCTACTGTCAAATTTTAGACTGAAAAGGTTTAAATTTAACATTTTTGCCTGGCCAGTGTAGCTCAGTGGTTGAGCATCCTGCACGTCTCCTACTGGGGATCAAGCTCGAAACCCAGACATGTGCCCTGATCTGGAATAAAATCTGTGACCTCGTGGTTCATGGGTTGATGCTCAACCACTTAGCTATACTGGTTGAGCTATTGTAGTTCTTTTTAAAATTTTTTTGGGAAACTCCATACTGTTTTCCATAATGGCTGTACTAATTTATGTTCTCACCAATAGTGCACAGGGGTTCCCTTTTTCCACATTCTCACCAGCTCTTATCTGTTGTCTTTTTGATGATAGCCATTCAACAGGTGTAAGGTGATTTCTCATTGTAGTTTTGATATGCATTTCCCTGATGATAAGTGATGTTGAGCAAGTTTCATATACCTGTTGGTCATTTTAATGTTTTTTTTTTTCTTTTTGGAAAAATGTCTATGCAGATTCTTTGCCCATTTTTTTATTTGATTGTTCTCTTGTTATTGAATTGTAAGAATTCCTTATATATGTTTTGGATTTTAATCACTTATCTGTATATATAAAAACCCAGGGACTAGAATTGCAGAACAACCAGAATGACCAGAACGACCGGTGGCTACGACGCACACTGTGGCAGCCAACCAGCCTGATCAAGGCCCTGATCAGCCCCCTTTTCCCCCCATGCCAGCCCGGCTCCTGATCGGCCCCCAACACCCCGATCGGGGGCCAACCGTCCAACTGCCGCGGCCCCTCCCCTGGCTGGCCCCACCCCTGATCGGCCCCAACACCCTGATTGGGGGCGGGGCGCCAGCCTGGCTGGATGGGCCCCCATTGGGGTGGGCTGGCCAGACCCCACCCACACACCCAGCTGGACCCCACCTGAATTCATGGATCGAACCTCTAGTTGGCTATAGTGTTTGCAAATATAATCTCCCATTGTATAGGCTGACTCTTCATTTTGTTGGTTGTATCTTTTGCTGTGCAGTAATTTTTAGTTTATATAGTTCCATTTGTTTAATTTTGATTTTGTTGCCTGTGCTTTTGGTGTCAGATCTAAAAAAAATACCTAAACCAATATCTATGGTTAATTTTGTCTATTTTTGAAGTATAAATGGAAATATACAAATATTCCTCTATGTCTAACTTCTTTCACTCAATGTTATGTTTGTGAGATTCATGAATATTTTTCTATATAGTAGCAGTTTGTTAATTTTCTCTGTTCTGTGCTATTTATTTTTGTAAATACATCACATAATACCATAATCGGTATTAATTGGCATTCCTTTAGCAATACATGAGAGTTCCAATTTTCACCAGAACTTGGCAATACCACTCTTTTCAACTAGTCTTGTGGGTGATATCTCATTGAGGTTTTAATTTGCAGTTTCCCAGTCTCTAATGAGGGTGAGCATCTTTTCATATGCAAATTGCTCCCTGGAATATTCTCTTTTTTAAGATGCCTGTTCAAGACTTTTGCCCCATTTAAAGGTTATCTGCCCTTTTATTGAATTATAGGAGTATTCTTAATATATGTTTTTATTTCAAAGAGGAAAGGAGAGGGAGAGAGAGATAGAAACATCAATGATGAGAGAGAATCATTGATTGGCTGCCTCCTGTGACCTCCTGGTTCATAGGTTGATGCTTAATCCCTGAGCCACGCAAGCTGGCCTAGGAGCATTTTTAATTTAAGTTGCATGTGAAGTCTTGTGTTGAATATATGTGATACAAATATCTTCTCCTTGTCTGTGTAATTGGGGCTTTTCAAAAAGGGGCTGAGAGTTCAGTGTGTAGGCAATAAAACCGTGAACCCTGCTTGGCTCTCAAGAAAGTGGACATTTGAAGATAAATCAAAGGAAGAGGGACCTGGATCTTGTCCTCTTTAAATCTATTACAATAAGCTTGAAGTAGGATTCCAAGAGCAGCTGGGTATGCTCCTGCACTTGATATAATCAGTCATTATTTATTTGCTATTCTTTCACAAGCTAAAGAAACCTTTATCCTCAATCCTCTGATTCTCATTTGGTCACACCTTAATTCTTAAAGCTCCTGTTTCAAAGAATGCCTTTGTCATCTTGATAGCCCCACTACCTGGAGAAATTCTCTTTTCTTACAATGACTAATTTAAGTAAAACATGCAGAAATGAATTATATATTTAGGAAACTACAAGTATAAAATAGAGATACATACCCTCCTGATATCCAACAGCACAACTTAAATAATAGATATTAGTCAAATGAAATCATACAGAATTTTTTGAGGGCAGGTTTGACTGGTGCTATATTATCCTAGATATTTAATAACTATAAAGGTATATAAGATGCAGTAGTCCCTGCCTCAAAGAATTTCTGACCCATACCAAGTTAGAGGAAGCTCACTGGCAGGAAGGGTTAGTTTTTGTGTGTTGTGATTTGTTTTGTTTTGTTTTTTGCTAATTTATGCTTTTTAATATCAGTGAAATCACCTGTTGCTGTCCATTGGTGGTCCCCAAGCCTCTGAGGGAGAGAATGTGGCCAAGCCTAAAAAGAGCCTCTTCTGGGAAAAGCTGTGTCCCATGGGGACACCAGCCATGTGGCAGGTACCATGCCGAGGGCTATGCAGGTGTCCTCTCAAAGATAGTCCTTCATGGGCTTACCCACCTTCCAGGGGGAATTCCTCCTGCTACCTAGCCTAAATGCACAGGCTGCCCTGGGCTGACCAGGAAGGGTTACTTTGGATTGATTGTGGCAATAAGACAAGGGTTGTATTAGTTAAGATAATGGAGTTTCTTTTACAAAACTTATCCCCGTATATATAATGGATCAAACATAGCAAAAGTTAAAAAGTCAGTCATCAAAAGTTAAAAACAGATGTTTTTGATTGGTAATTCTTTCTGCTCAAAATATTAATTTAGAGATTCAGATTCTTCCATCTTGTGGGTCCACCATCCTCAACATATAGTTTCTGGGATTGCTGGGCTTGTCCACATTAAGCTGGTAGAAGGAGAAAGAGCATGGAGGATAGACAAGGGTGTATGTCATTTCCACTTGGGTTCCATTGGCTAGAACTCCATCCACTATGTGGCCACTGCTAACTGTAAGGGAGGTCAGGAAGTATAGTCCAGCTGTGTGTCTAGGAAAAGGATTTGCTACAGGCTTCGTGATGGCAGGGCATTTAAGATAGGTCTTGATGCCATGTGAAATCTTTTGACAGAGATTGGAAAGGAGGATTAACCTAGGTAAAATGAAAAGCATGAAGGTCTCAAACCTAAACAGAAAAAATGCAAGAGCATATTTGAAAAACAAAAGATAATCCAGTTTTTCAGAAGCATGTAGGGAGTATCATGGGAGAAACTGCTAGAAAGATAGGCTTAAGGCTATTTCCAACCTGAAGCCATATTTTTTGAAGTTTTTAAATCCATACTGAGGAGCTTATATCTACTTTTTTTTTCCTACTAGGGCTCACTCCCACTTGCAGGAGAACTGTGGCCCAAATTCATTTTCTTTCTTTTCCTTCATACTCTGGCCATTCCTAGAAAGTGAGTTCTTATGTTTGCCTCCGTAACTTGGTGGAAGGAGTCAAGGAGCGGGGTGCGGACCCTCAGCATGAGCAGCTTTATTTTGAGCTTTTGCACCACAGGGTTTCAGAGACTCTCTAGGGGCTTCCTGCCAAAAACCAGTCTAGGGAATGGCACCTACTGAATGCTGTTTGGGATGAATCCCAAGTTCAGCAGAAGGAGGAGGGAGAGGAATTCCTTTCTAACTCTAGGACACAATCAGCTCACGCTCAAGATTCTGAAATTTAACTGCCCACGTTGTTATCTTAGCTTGCATAGCTCCAACTGTGGCTCATAGTTATAAACATATCCGGTCCTTTAAATTCCAACCTCATCTTTCAGCCTGATGACCTCCCGACAGTGATTTATTGGAAAGGGTGGGAGCTGGGGAAATCCTTTTCCCTCCCTTTAGATCTGCCAACTTGGCTTTGAAACTCCACGAATGTTTTGGCCAAATAATACACATCCCCACACCCTCTACTCTCACCTCTGCTCCATTCTCTATTTAGTAATCATATGCATTCAGATGTGCTAAATTAATTTTGTCCCAGGCTTTAACTAGGTGCTGCCCCTGGAAAGCTTCTGTGTGAATTATTCTTTCTTCCTTGAGCTTCAGAGCATGATACTAATGGCTTTGAAAATTTACCTTCGATCTACAATTTGGGGAGGATTTGTTTCATTGTTCCTACCAATTTATAAGCATACTTGTCTATCTTTTTTAGACCACTGAATAAAGTGAAAACTGACTCTGAGGTAACATCAAAAAGGTGCTTCTTTTTAAAGCAAACTTTAAAGAGACTTAGCCCATATTTTTTCAAGATCCTGAACACATTAATTATATTTGGATTTTACAGAAAGGGAGGTGTTTATTAACCTGTGTCAAGAGTTTCTAGATATGCCCTGGCCAGTTTGGCTCACTGGATAGAGCGTCGGCCTGCGGACTGAAGGGTCTCGGGTTCGATTCTGGTCGGGGGCATGTACCTTGGTTGCGGGCATATCCCCAGTGGGGGGTGTTCAGGAGGCAGCTGATGGATGCTTTTCACTCATCGATGTTTCTAACTTTCTGTCCCTCTCCCTTCCTCTCTGTAAAAAAATCAATAAAATATATTTTTAAAAAAAGAGTTTCTAGATATTTTTTTTTCTTCTAGGTGGCCAGAACCACACTTAAAGAAATCATCATTACATTGTGTTCTTTGTCCTATGTGCATCTTCCTTCCTCTTTCACTAAGATACCTTTGCTGGTCCCTCTGCATGGCCATCTTCTACACTTATGGCCTTCAAATAACTACACCTTGCTAGTGACAGGCATTTGGTGTCTTTTTCTTTAGGGTGCTTGCATATGAAAAAGGTAAAGTTCCTCAGGCCAATGTCTGGGTACCAGTTCATTCCCCAGCATACTTTGAGATCTATGTACCTCTTGAAGCACTAAAACATTTGGGGAGACAGCATGGTGTAGGGAAATAGAACATGAGCAGAAACTAAGCAGACTTGGGTCCAAATTCTAGCTTTGCTTTTTTACCTCTGTGAGACCTGAATAAAACCTTTAACCTCTTTGATCTTCTGAGCCTGAATTTTTATAGCAGTGATTAGTTTTAGCTGTTTTTGAATTTTATCTAAATGAGACAATGCAATATATATTTGTTTGTTATTGGTTTCTTTTTTAAAATGTATTTTTATTGATTTCAGAGAGGAAGGGAGAAGGAGAGAGAGATAGAAACATCAATGATGAGAGAGAATCATTGATTGGCTGCTTCCTGCACGCCCCTACTAAGAATTGAGCTCAAAACCTGGGCATGTGCCCTGACTGGGAATCGAACCATACCTCCTGGTTCATAGGCCGACACCCAACCACTGAGCCACACTAGCTGGGCTGTTATTGGTTTCTTTTACTCAGTATTATGTTTGTTAGATTTATTTAAGTTGTTGCATATATGAATAGTTCATTCAGTGGAATTTATGGTATTGTGTTATAATTGTAAATTATTTATCCATTCTACTTTGATGGACATTTGGATTGTTTCAGTTATTATGAATTGAGATTCTATGATAATTTTTGTAAAATCTTGTGTACACAAGATTCTGTTGAGTAATGTCACATCCTGTGTAAGCAGCTCTGAGATTTGCTTATAGGAAGTTTATTTCTTTCTGCCATCAAGATCAAAGTTGCCCTTGAGATCACCACCAATGGGGGAGTAAGAAAGGAGGACTGGACACAGAGAGAGAAGTTGGACTGAGATGCACTTGCAACAAAGGCCTCAGTCAACCTATAGGGAACTCTGGAGCTGAAATGGCCCTATAGAGTTGTGCCCATTAAAGGCAAGGAGGCTGGACCTTTACATATCCCTCATTCACCAGTTATTGGATGTGGACTGATCCAAGGGGAGTGAGCATGGTTTTGAGTGAGATATCTTTCTTTCCCAGAGAGTGCGGCCACATTTGTGAGCTGTCATCCATCAATATTCTTAGCAGTTGGTAGAATGAGTGTTCTAATCCTAAAAATGTTAAAATATGGGCATGTGTGTATGTTTAGGGTGAAGCTGAGCAGTGCACCACAGTGTCCATTACATTGTCATTAGTAATTTCTAGGAGATGAATTTCTGGTCAATAGGATATGTGTATATATTCATTTTTAGTAGATACTATCAAATAATATTTAAAAGTGTCTATACCCAAATACCATCTTAATTTAGATTCTGAGATTCCCCAAATCAGATCTCATCACAAAGATAAAGGAACATTCATAGAAGGGAAACATAAATGTGAGACTATTCTCTATATTAATATGTTCTATATTATTGGGAAAGAAAACTTGAGAGCCACTGGAGTAGGCTATTTATCATTCTCTACCTTATGGCTTGACATCCTAAAAACTGTCAATATTGTTCAGGATGTTTTGAAACCTAAGTGTGGGATTAATAGAGCCTAAAGACATACTTTTGTGCTGAGAGAAGAAAAGAAAGGGGATATATGAATTGACTGTTGCCCTGGATTTCGTTTTTCAGAGTGGCCAAGTCAATGAAGGTCCCTGTATATGAGACCCCAGCTGGATGGAGATTCTTCTCAAACCTGATGGACTCAGGACGGTGCTCTCTGTGTGGAGAAGAGAGCTTTGGCACTGGTAGGCTTTGTTGGGTTGGTGTTTCTAGAAGGGGTGGCTGTAGCACTCTGTGACCCCATTTTGGAAACCTGTGAGCCCACCATGAATCAAAGGCTAGAGGCAGAGTTAGAGGCAAATAGGTAAATAAATAAGGAAGGAAGGAAGGAAGGAAGGAAGGAAGGAAGGAAGGAAGGAAGGAAGGAAGGAAGGAAGGGAGGAAGGAAGGAAGGAAACACCTAGTGGAATGTGTGTTATGATACACTTACCTCATCTACCTATTTCTTCTTTTTCTAAAAAAATAAACTTCCATTTCTTTAAAAAATTTACTGAATTTTAAAAAATTCATGAGTAGAGAGAATATCATATTGAATTTCCATATGTTCATTAGTTTCAACCATTGTCAACTCATGGTCAATCTTTTTTTTTTTTAATATATATTTTATTGATTTTTTACAGAGAGGAAGGGAGAGAGATAGAGAGTTAGAAACATCGATGAGAGAGAAACATCGATTAGCTGCCTCCTGCACATCTCCCACTGGGGATGTGCCCGCAACCCAGGTACATGCCCTTGCCCGGAATCGAACCTGGGACCTTTCAGTCCGCAGGCCGACGCTCTATCCACTGAGCCAAACCGGTTTCGGCAACTCATGGTCAATCTTGCTTTATCTCTTCCCTTATCCACCTAGGGAGCCCTCCTTCCTGATTATTGTGAAGCAATCCCTAGTGATTCTTTAAATATAATGGCTATCGAGAAAAAAAAAGTATATAAACACAGTATCATTATCACCCCTAAAAAAGGTTAAAAAATAATTTTTTGCCCTAGCTGGCTTGGCTCAGTGGTTAGAGTATTGGCCTGTGGACTGAAGGGTCACAGGTTTGATTCCAGTCAAGGGCACGGACCTTGGTTGCAGGCTCAATCCCTGGCCATGGTCCTGGTGCATGTGGGAGGCAACCAATCGATGTGTCTCTTCTACCGATGTTTCTCTCTCATTGTCTCTCCCCTTTCCTTCCACTCTCTCTAAAAATCATTGGACAAAATATCCTCGGGTGAGGATTAACAAAAAAATAATAATTTCTTCTTTCAGTATTTTAAAGATATTACTTCATTGTCTTTTGGCTTGTTTAGTTTCCAAGAAGTGAGCTCTAATTCTCATTTCTGTTTCTCTCTATTGAAATTCCCCCCATCTCTGGGTCTTCAGTATTTTATTTTTATCTTTTAATATGTATTTTGTTGTTGTTGTTTTTTGTTGATTTCAGAGAGAGGAAGGGAAAGGGACAAAGATAGAAACATCAATGATGGGAGAGAACCATTGATTGGTTGCTTTTTGCGTGCCCCCCTACTGGGGATTGAGCTCACAGCCCAGGCATGTGCCCTGACCATGAATGGAACCATGACCTCCTGATTCATACATAGATCAATGCTCAACCACTGAGCCTTACCAGCCAGGTTCTTTTTATCTTTTCTTTTCAACAGTATAATTATAATATTTCTAGGTATGTGTATTTTTTTAAAACCTTGCTTGGGGAATCTCTGGGATTCTTGTTTGTTGTCTTGCATTAATTTCAGAAAATTCTCAGCCATTTTCTTTTCACATATTTTCCCCCAATTCTCTTCCTCTTTTCCTCCTGGGACTTTAATTGCACTTATGTTAGATGAATTGTGACCATATGTTGTTTCAGAGCTCTTATATCCACTGTTTGGTTTTGTTTACTTTTTTTCCGTTTGTGTTTTAATTTAGATAATCTCTATTGGCATATCTTTAAGTTACTGATTCTTTCCTTAGCTGTGGCCAATCTACTGATATCAGAATTCTTCATTTCTGATATTGTGTCTTTATTAATAGCATTTCTTTTTGACTTTTTAAAAATAATTTTAATCTCTCTGAAAAAATTCTTTTTATATATGTTGTTTATATATGTTTGTATGTGATATTTATCTTTTTCATTAGATCATTTAACATATTAAACGTAGTTATTTTAAACTCCCTGTCTGATAGTTCTAATATCTAGTTCATCTTAGTTTCTGGTTTTCTTGATTGCTTTAACTCCTAATAAAGAGGTGGTTTACTCTTTCTTGCTTTTTATTCAATTTTTAATTGAATGCTGGACAGTATATCTATATCTATATCTATATCTATATCTATATCTATATCTATATCTATATCTATGTCTATATCTCAACAGTAGGACTCAGGCAAATAATATTTATACACATTAATGGGCATACCAATTCTTCTGTTAGGTCATTATTATTTAAAGTTAAGTTAATCTAGTCAGGAGTTGAGCTGGATTTTGGGTTTATTATTTGTTATAATTTTTATTGTACCATAGGCTTTAATTTCTTCCAGAAGTGGGATAATTTTTGCTATGTGCTCAAAGGAAAGAGAGTGCCAGAGGAGATTTTTTCAGTGTTTCTATTTCATTTCAAGCTTCCAGCAGTTACTGTGATTTAAAAAAAGACTTCTGTCACTAGATGCTTGACCATTCTTCAGTGGCAGCAGAGCTCTGCTTAGTATTAATGTGGAATTTGAGGCTCAAGAAGGTTTCCTACCCTTTCTCCAGGAGCAGAGGGTTTTACTTCAATCCTATTCCAGTAGCAATGGATCTTTGCCTGGGCCCTTTATAAGAAGGTTTACAGCTTGTACATTCAGGAGTTTAAGTTTTTTTTTCTTGTGAAAGAAGGGTGGGGAACTGGAAGGGCTCCATGCTTGTCCTCAGCAGCAGCTGATCATCTCCTGCATACCAGTACCAGCAAGTCTACCTCTTTGTTTCCCGTCCTTCTTGTGAGCAGCCAGGGACTCCTGATTATTCACTTATATGGAAGTGTCCTCTTTCTCCTGTGCTCTGCCAAAAGTGAGACTGTTTTCTGTCTTGTCTCTCCTCAGAGGGGCTTGTCACTCTGCAGTTCACTTTACTTTATTGCCTTTTGATTTAGGATCTCTAATGAGTGCAAGAAAAGTTATGATTTTGTAGGTTTCCTGGCCTTTAGTATTGCTGGGAGTAGCATTCTCTTGCAGATTTTCATATTCTAAACAGAAACGCAGAAGTGGAACTACAAAATTAATTTATTAATAATTTCTTCTATTCTCCACACCCCACAACTTATTTTTCCCCCCAGTTAGAATCCAAAAGATCTTAACATTATAACTTGTTGATACTTTTTAACTCTTCTTTTATCTGCATTTTTTTCCTCCACGTTTTTTCTTTCTGGTATTTATTCGTTGAAGAAACTGGGTCATATGTCCTATAGAGCTTTCAATGTTGATGTCCTCATTTTCCTTTTTAAATTGTTTAATGCTTATATACAGAGAAGCTTTTGAATAATATGCCTTTTCTCTGGTTTTCGACCCCCTCAGTACATTCCATTAATTATAGCATTTTATTTTCTAGAAACTCTACATTTTCTTAGGATTTTTTTTAAGGAATATAATTATACTAGAGGCCCAGTGCACAACAATCGTGCACTCAGCGGTGGGGAGGGGGTCCCTCAGCCTGGCCTGTGCCCTTTTTTGCAGCCTGGGAGCCATCAGTCAGACATCCTTAGTGCTGCCACGGAGGCGGGAGAGGCTCCCACCACCGCTGCTGCGCTTGCCAGCAGTGAGCCTGGCTTCTGGCTGAGCGCTGCCCCGCTGTGGGATTGCACTGACCATCATGGGGCAGCTCCTTGCGTTGAGCATCTGCCCCCTGGTGGTCAGTGCACGTCATAGCAACTGGTCGTTTCCCAGTTTGGTTGATTTGCATATTACCCTTTTATTATATAGGATAATCTATTACTAAAAGATTTTTTGCTTTCTTTTCTAATATTTATACCCTTTATTTTCATATTCTAGTGTATTGTATTAGCTATAATCTTCAAAATAATATTAAATAATTGTAATACTTCCTTATTTTAATGGAAATTGATTCAATATTTTACTCTTTAGTTTGATGATGGCCTTTTAATATTGGTAAAATGTTTATCATGTATACATAGCTATTTTTTCCTCTTCTCATTTTACTTAGAGTCTTATTAGAAATGGCTATTGGATTTATTAGGTACCCTTTCAGAATTGGGTGATATATATATATATATATATATATATATATATATATATATATATATATTCTTTCTCTTTTATTCTGTGAATGTAATAAAATACTATGATTGCTTTGCTGATATCAAACCAACCTTGAATTCTTATTTAGAATAAGTAAATTTTGGCCATGTTTAAATAGATTGAAGTAAAACCACTCTAACTGGTCGTAATGACATTTCAGGCTATGTTGGGTTCCTGAAGACATTTCCTCCTAAGGAATTTTATCCTGTTATCAAAATCAGTTAGACCCTAGTTACTGCTAATGGTATAGGAGGGGTGGTATGCATCAAGCTCTATCAAGTACTAGTGTTTGAACTGAGAGTGTATGGATGACAGCTCTGCTTAGAATAGTCAGGACTGTTATACCTTATCCCTGCTAAGACCTAACAAATTAAACAGCTTCCTTCCTTGTTGGGGTTTTTTGGGTCTAAACCAGTGACTGACTCAAAAAAAATCACAGATTATAATAATTATGCCTCCTAGTTATTAAAATAACACAAATATAACAACTGGAATAGAAACTGGTAAGTCCAGGTTATCCTTTCCTCTTCATCTTTGTCTTTATAAGCATTTATTGAGTGCTTACCATTTACCATATAATTATAGTCTCTAAAATTAAAGGATAAAATATTATATGTATAAACAATTTTATATCTTAGTAATAAATATTTGCATACTTCAATAAACATTTACTAAGTACTTACATTGTATAAGGCACTGTATTATATGGTGTATATAATACAAAATGCTTAAGATCATGCCCTTAAGGAACTCAAGATCTCTAGGGTACATAACAAGAAAAATGTACAGATGACTGTTATACAAAGCAGAAACTTTAAAATTCTACAATAGAGTAATAGACAAAATACTATCGGAGATAAGAAAATGAGAAAATGCTTCAGCCAATTTTATAGAAGAGATGGAGGTTGGGCTAGTTCTTAAAGAATGGGAAGGATTTATGCACATAGAGGTGAAATGACAGGGACTTGTCAGATGGAGGGAACAATGACAAGAAAGGAATAGTGGTGGGAGAGCAGGGGATGTGTTGTGAGTAGCCAGTTGTTCACTTTGTCTAAGCAGTGCTTTCCTAATATAAATCAAGATTCATTTGGGGTCATGAGAGTAGTATCATGTCATGAACAGCTTAAAAATTTTGTTAATTAACTAGAAACTATCAGAATACATTGCATTCACCCTAGCTGGTTTGGCTCAGTGGATAGAGCGTCAGCCTGCGCACTGAAGAGTCCCGGGTTCGATTCTGGTCAAGGGCGATTCATGCCCAGGTTGTGGGCTTGATCCCCAGTAGGGGGCATGCAGGAGGCTGATCAGTGATTCTCTCTCATCATTGATGTTTCTACCTCTCTCTCCCTCTCCCTTTCTCTTTGAAATCAATAAATATATATATATGAAAGAATACATTGCATTCAGTAAAAGTAAATGTTACTTAGAGAAATATGTACATATAAACATGCACACAGGTATTTATGTATATAGTAAGTTTCATTGTAAAGTGTATATATATATATGAGGTAATGTTCTGAAATGTCTGAAAAAGACTGATCTCTAGCAGGTGTCAGTCCACAAACTTTTTCTATAAAGTGGCATGCCGGGGTCCAACCCCAGCAGGTCCAGGGGTTCCCAAAGGCGTAGACGGAGTCGGCGAAGAAGGAAGGACACGGAGACAGTGTTCGGTTGATCAGCAGCCTAGCCAGGATCTCCAGCCAGGATCTCCAGCCAAGTTCTGGTCTGGATCTCCAGAGAGGTTCTGCTTAGGATCTCCAGCCAGGTTCTGTGTCCATGTTCTCTTGCTAGGTTCTCCAGGTTCTCCAGCCAGGTTCTGTCCAGGTTCTCCAGCCAGGTTCAGTCACCAGGTTCTAGTCAGGTTCTCTTGCCAATTTCTGTAGTCAGGTTCAGTCCAGGATCTTTTGCCATGTTCTCTCGCTAGGTTCTGTCTCTAGGTTCTGAGTAGGTTCTGTCTTCTAAGTCCTGTCTTCTTAGTTCTGTCTCTTTCTGTCTTGTTACATCTGTATTTATACCAGTTGATTCAATCCTATCAATCTCTATTACAAAGGTTAGGGCGTTTCTTATCTCCATTCCAGGGAGTAAAGATTATGTAGCTTAAGCATGATTGTTCGTAGTTAAAGTGATTAATTACCCGCCTGGCACTTAGTTAAGAGGTTTTATTCCTTCCCTAACTTCAGGGGAAAATCCCTACCTGGGGACACAACCTTTCTCAGAGACCTTGGTTAAAACACATAGTGCCAAGAAGGTGAGCAAACATATTAAGAACAGTATGCCATATATGCCAGGTCCCTTGAAACAGCAAGCATGGACCGGCTCTCGGCAAATCCGGCTCCCGGCAGTGGCAGATAGTGAATAATTTAGGCTTTGCAGACTAAGAGGTTATGAATGGTCTTTTTCAAAATTAACTCAACTCTGCCACTGTAGCACAAAAGCAGCCACAGATAATACATAAACAAATGAGTATGCTGTGTTCCAGTAAAAATGTACTTACACAAATAAGCCTAAGTCCAAATTTGGCCCGTGGGCTGAAGTTCACTAACCTCTACCTGAGGTAGAGGATAGGGTAAAGAAGGGAGTATCAAGCAACAGGACTGGACATATGAGTGCCGTGGAGACAGTTTTTGAAGCCCTTTGCCTGCCCAGCTTAGATGTTGGGACTTGACTCAACTGGAAATAGGAAACCATGGTCTGTGCAGGGGGCAGTCTGCTTGCACTTTTCAGCAAGATTTGCTTTCAGACAATTAAGCTGATTGCAACATGTAGAATGGACTAAAAGGGAGTTTTTAAAGTTTCTCATTGTTATATTTGCTTATCATTTTCCTTTCAAGGAACACAAGAGATTTTTCTATATATATAAGAGCCCTAAAAGTATTGCTTCCTCCACCATTCTTCAGGTTCAGATGACACTAGCATGATGGGACAGATGAAGCCCTGAGCCCAAGAAGTGGTTAAGTGGTTCAACCAGGGTCCCATAGCCTGGGAAAGAACTCCACTTGAATTGAGTTACAGCTGAATTAAAAGACAGGTCTCCTGCATACAGTATATGCGGCTTTCCACTGTGCTGATCAATCTTTCTTTCTTTCTTTTTTTTTTTTTTTAAATATTTTATTGATTTTTTACAGAGAGGAAGGGAGAGGGATAGAGAGAAACATCATCGATCAGCTGCCTTCTGCACACTCCCTACTGGGCATGTGCCCGCAACCAAGGTACATGCCCTTGACTGGAATCGAACCCAGGACCCTTGAGTCCGCAGACCAACACTCTATCCACTGAGCCAAACCCGTTAGGGCTGATCAATCTTTCTGATGAAAGCAATGACTAAAAATTCCATCTCTCAAGCACTCAGCAGTAAATGACTGTTAGAAGGCCTGAGGAACTGGACCACTCAGTTTTGGAAGGAGAGAGTGGCTTCATTCTGCTCTCAGGCTGGGTCTTATTAATGCCAGTTCCTGCACAGGCATCAAGCTGGCTGCATCAGAATTGCCTGGAAAGTGTGCTAAAAGTACAGATTTTCTATCCTACCCTTACTTGAAATTCCTGGCAGGGTGGAGCCAGAGAATGTGCATTTTCTATACTAATAAAAGGGTAATATGCTAATTAGACTGGGAGACCTTCCAGACGTCCTTCCAGACAAAGTGAGGCCGAGGCAAAGGCGTTTAGGGGCCATCAGGCTGGCAGGAGGGGCAGTTGGGAGTGAGCAGGCCAGCAGAGGGGGGCTGCTGGGGGTGAGCAGGCCAGCAGGCGGGGCAGTTGGAGGCGAGCAGATTGGCAGGGGGGAGCAGTTGGGGTTGAGCATGCTGGCAGGGGGGGCAGTTGGGAGCGATCAGGCCAGCAGAAAGGGGCAGTTGGGGGCGATCATGCCAGCAAGGGGGGGGAGGCAGTTGGGGGTGATTAGGCTGGCAGGGGGTGCAGTTGGGGTGGAGCAGGTCGGCAGGTGGGGGCAGTTGGAGGTGATCAGGCCACAGGCAGAGTGGTTAGGGGCAATCAGGCAGGCAGGCAGGTGAGCGGTTAGGAGCCAGTGGTCCCAGATTGTGAGAGGGATGTCCGACTGCCGGTTTAGGCCCGATCCTCCAGGGATAGGGCCTAAACTGGCAGTCGGCTATCCCCTGAGGGGTCCCAGATTGGAGAGGGTGCAGGCTGGGCTGTGGGATACACCCCCCCCCCCCGTGCACGAATTTTGTGCACTGGGCCACTAGTCTAATCTAATAATAGACAAACATGGTAATTGACCATACCTCTGCTATGCTTCCCATTGGCTAATCAGCAGGATATGCAAATTAACCCAGCCAAGATGGCGGCCTGCAGCCACGCAGCTGAAGCGAGCAGGAGGCTTGCTTGCTCCAGTGATGGAGGAAGCCAAGATTCCCTGCCTGCCGCAGCCCGGCTCTAAGCTCCGAAAGCAACAAAGTTTCAATTATAGAAGCTAAACAAACCTGATACCTGCTTTCAGCAGGCCCTGGCCTCGGAGCTGGAGTGGCAACAAAGTTTCAATTATAGAAGGTAAATAAATCCCAGAATTAAAAAAAAAGAAAAAAAGGAGAGGTTGGGAGCTTCCGTTGCCAGCTTGGCCAGCCTGAAAACAGCCCTCAGCCCCTCATCCAGACTGGCCAGGCACCCCAGTGGGGACCCCCACCCTGAAGAGGGTGTGACCAGCTGCAAACAGCCATCAGCCCCTCATCCAGGCTGGCCAGGCACCCAAGTGGGACCCCCACCCTGATCTGGGACACCCTTCAGGGCAAACCAGCCGGCCCCCACCCGTGCACCAGGCCTCTATCCTATATAGTAAAAGGGTAATATGAAAACTGACCCTAACAGCAGAAAGACTGGGAATGACTGGTCACTATAACACACACTGACCACCAGGGCGCAGATGCTCAATGCAGGAGCTGCTCCCTGGTGGTCAGTGTGCTCCCACATGGAGGAGCTCTGCTCAGCCAGAAGCCAGGCTGATGGCTGCCAGTACAGCGGTGGTGGTGGGAGCCTCTCCTGCCTCCTCAGCAGCACTTAAGGATGTTTGACTGCAGCTTAGGTCTGCTCCCTGCTGGCAAGTGGACATCCCCCGAGGGCTGCCGGGCTCCCAGAGGGATGTCTGATTGCCAGCTTAGGCCCAATCCCCTGAGGAGCAGGCCTAAGCCAGCAGGTGGTCATCCCCCGAGGGGTCCCAGACTGTGAGAGGGCACAGGCTGGGCTGAGGTACACCCCCCCCCGAGTGCACAAACTTTTGTGCACCGGGCCTCTAGTATAATAATAAAAGCATAATATGCTAATTAGACCTGACGTCCTTTCAGACAAAGCTGGGCCTGCAAGAGAAGCCTGGGTCCCTGGTGCCTGCCGGCGGCCACAGCAAAGCCCAGGTCCCAGGTGCCAGAGGGAGGCCCAGGTCCTGCGTGCCAGAGGGAAGCTGGTGCCAACAGCTGAGGGAAAGGAATGCCTACTCTTGCATGAATTTCATGCATCGGGCTTCTAGTTTTAAGTGTCCTTCTATAATTCTGATGTGCAGCCAGGAGGGGAAAATCAGCATTTTTGTTTTCCATTAGGCATGATAGAAAGAGTGTGCCGGAGATGCTCTATTAGCTGTGGTCCAGGAGGTCTAGAGGCCTAGGAATGTGAGGCTGAGGATCATATTCACGACCTATACCTGCCACTTATGGACAAGCCATGTGGCCTCTCTGACCCTCACTTCCATCCTGTGAAAGTCAGCTGATCACAGGATCTTCCTTTTTACCCTGGGATATGGTTTTAAGAATCAAGTAATTTATATAATTAAGGCAGAGAAGGTGGAGAGATGGAAAAGTTTTAGACCTGGGACTAGGGAGGCACTTCTAAAATTTAACTAGACTTTCTTGAGTGACGCCTTTTTTAGTGTCCCTGAGGCATGGAGCGGTGTACCAGCTAGGAATGCACACTTTAGTGCCAGGAAGGCTTGACATTATGGATCTGCCTCATGCTCAAGAATGCCAAGCTTTTGTCCAAGATGAGCAGGATATATCTTGGATAAAAATTTCCCTTGCTGGCTTGTTGAGCACCCACAGCTTTCCAATGTAATGAGCTGGTGATAGTATCATAGTTCTGGTTTATCTCCCATGGAAAGGTCCAGGTCCTAGACAATAGGAAACCTGTGTTTATTGCTCTGTCAAAGAACCAAGGTTATTTAAGAAGTCAGTCATCCTTTGTGCTAGGGCCATCTATTCACCCACTTCCTGGGAAGGGCCCTGGACAACTGCTTTACAGAGAGAAAGGAGAATCCAGTATACTAAAAGGCTAATATGCAAATTGTCCCTTCGACCGGGAGTTCTACCAGGAGGCGGAGCTGGCTGGCCAGCCTCCCACATCCCCTACCCCTGGTCAGCCCGCCCCGATCAGCCCCGATCAGAACTGGCCGTTCGGACCCCACCTGTGCACAAATTTGTGCACTGGGCCTCTAGTATTTTATAAATCCTCAGATTTCAATGTAAGGACACTGTTAATCTCAATGACGTTCTGGCTACTTTTCTAAAGTTTTGAATTTGAAGAAATCTGGGCTTGTTCTATATAGAAAAGGGGATGTACTTAAATACTTAAACTTAAGATGAAAACCAAAATCTTTAAAGTTTTTTGGCATTTGTTGATGATGTGCTACTGGTTCCCATCATTATCCGTTTTCTAAGAAGTCATACAGTTTGGGGAGTGTATGAATTGTTATAGGCCAGAGGTTGTCCCTTTACAGGTAACACTGAATAATTACTGTTTTGTGAATACCTGGTAAAGCTCCAACCTTGCCCACCATCTTGAGTATTACTATTACTTTTATAATTTACTAAAGGCCCAATGCACGAAATTCATGTGTGTGGGTGGGGGGCCCTCAGCCCGGCCTGCACCCTCTCGCAGTCTGGGACCCCTTGCTATTAACCACCCACCTGCTTGCTCCTTACTGCCCACCTGCCTGCTCCTAACCACCCGCCTGCTTGCTCCTTACCACTTGGCTTGCCACTCCTTAGTGCTGCCGCTGAGGCAGGAGAGGCTCCCAGCACCGCCACTGCGCTCACCAGCTGTGAGCCCGGCTTCTGGCTGAGTGGCACTCCCCCTGTGGGAGTGCACTGACCACCAGGAGGCAGCTCCTGCATTGGGCATCTGCCCCCTGGTGGTCAGTGCACATCATAGCAACCGGTCATTTTGGTCATTCCACCGTAACAGTCACTGGGTTTTTATATATATAGATTTTTAAAAAGCTAATATCAATTGACACACAAATTTGCTAAGTAAAATCAGGTAAGACAATTTTTATTATTTGAAAGAGACTTTCCTCTGCTGAGTTTTTCACAATGATAATAATCTTTTTAGATGAGCACTATATGTGCTGAGGTATTGCTAAGCCTTTTGTAAACATCCATCCTTTTTTCTGGAAATTTGGAATTTAATCTATGTCTACTGGTACCAATATGACTTGTCCATCATTGTCACACCGAGTTTTCCACTCTGAACTCTGGAGTACAGCCTGGTGCTCTTGAAGTTGGCTATTTTCCCAGTCTCTAGCACAAAAGCAAGAGGCATTGGGTATGTGTGTATTCCATGTCATAGGAAATCTCAAGCATCTTTCTAGTCTTTTAAGATTTGCTGGGATCCCTCTGCTTGCCATGCAGAAATTGTAAGTGCTCTGAGGATGAGGGCCATGTTTCTCTCCTTCACCTCTTTTCCTTGCTATATGGCAGGCTTTGAGTGTTTGCAAGTTGGATGGAAAGGTGGAAGGAAGGAAGGAAGGAAAGGAAGAATGAAAGAAAGGCTGGAACAATGAATGGAAGGTGGATGAATGAAAAGAAAGAAGGAAGGAAGAAACAGAAACTTTTCATTTTGGTATTTCTTCTTTGCATTATTAGTAGTTATATTTTTATCATTCTTGAGTGAATGTATTTTTGGAGATCTGGGCATTAGCATATCTCAAATTTTGGAGGACTCATAAAAACAAAGCCACACAAATGAATACCAGTTGGGAGAGGATGAGGATGTTATGAATTACAGTAAAATCTGAATTATATAAAATTTTAAAATGAAGTTTTGATATTTTTAATCATCATATAATTATCAGCACAAATTAATAGCTAACAAAACACTTCTAGGAAGACTTCTTCAAGAAAACTGCATTAATGAGCAGATTTTAAATTTCAAATACTGTTAAGTATTTGTAATTTGTTTTATTACCTTGATTATTTCCTATGTGGTGGTTGCTGACAATTACCTGTAAATAGCCATATTTAGAGGTGGGCTAGGTTTCAGCTCTAGTGATCTTTTGTATGTACTAAATTCTTGTGGCCTTTAGCATAGACATTCTCAGCTCTGTTGTATTATGTTTTATATTATTGACTTATTTTCTGGTTGTTTTGTGAATGGATTTTTATTTCCCCTAATAATTATACAGTTTATAACACTTTCAGGGTCACACCTCTTTCTTTATATTTCACACATGGACTATATACAGCCTAGCAAAACATTAGATTCAGAGTAGTGCTGTTGAACAAATATTGAATACATTTAGCTGTCTCTTATTTTATACAATTATTTTATTAAATACTGTATGTTTTAAAAAGGTAAAATAAAGGAAAATTTTTAGTCCATTCCCTATCTCAATGATCATGAACTCTACATGTGGCTGTTTCAATATCTGTCCAAGTCTCTAGAGAAAGAGGCCCATGTGTTTGTGAATTCCAGGTTATTGAGGTTCTACAGCATTTCTTTTATTCCCGGTCAGTTGGTGTAAATTTGGCTGGGTAGCAGATGTGACCTGGGGAAGCAACATCAGTGCTAAGGGAAGCAGAGTCTCTGCAGGGCTGGTTGAAACAGGCTGTGCACATGTGCAATTTATCTAGGCTGGGCCAGTGCACAGAGGTGCGGTGATTGACATCCCCAAGTGCATCCTGTAAAGTTCGGAAACTGAAACTCCCTTCTGGGCCTTCTACAAACTATTAACCCTGGGAAACAGACCTCCCTCCTAGAGTGGGAAGAATGTCTTTAGCACTTAAGATCCTTTCCATGGGGTCTTCATGGTTCCAGTTCCATTGGCCCTTCAATTCATTCTCCAAGCTGATGAAAAGTGGCAAGGGAGGCTGTTGTTTGACACGTAAGTGTGGAGCAGAAACAAAAGAACGGGGCCTCTGAGGCTGTGTCCACACTTAGCAGTGCCTTCTGGGACTGGGAATCCTGGGAAAGCGTGGCCCTTTGCTACAGATTGAAGAGTTCCAAACAGACTGATTCTTCTCACCATGTCTAACAAGGGACTTGTAACAATGGGGCGCTCCCCTTGGGATTTAAGATGCAGTCCCTGAAATCATGCTTTGAGGCTCCTCCACCTGCTCTCTGATGGTTTCTAGGTGGTCCCACTATAGAAAGACTATGGAGTGACAGGTCCTCAACCTTGTGGTGCAGACCTTAAACCTACTGGAGAGATTTCTTACACTGTATGTCCTGTCTTAGAGTTGTGTTGTCCCCATCAGCAGTGGTGACAAAGAAACTAGATGGGATGTATGAGTTAGGAGGTCCCACTGTCCCTTAACCTTCCTGTACTGGTAATGCTCAGGTGAGAAAAGTGTGTCGGCTAGCCAGCCACAGTATTTTAATGTCTTCCCCTCCTCTGGGTGGATGGCTTGACTGCCTCAGGACAGGTGTTAATGAAGTAGTGTTGATACTTGTTATTTATTGAGTACTTTCTAGTTACAGATACAATGGTTAGGGCCTCCTGCACATTATTTCACTGAGACTTCTCAACAGTGGACCATACTCACCCTCATTTTACAGATGAGATCATTGTGGCTTAGGGAAGAAGGTCAAGCCATTGGCAAGATCATATTGGCAGAGCCAGGATTCAAACTTAATATTCCTGGCTCCACAGTACTCTTTTGCCCCTGTTCAAGAAAATGCCCAGGGGACTTGGTAGACTGGTGTCATGTAAACAGCACAGCACCAGGAATAGACAGACCTTGCCCCAATCTTGATTCCTCCTCTTCATGGCTGAGCTACCTTACAAAGACTGCTTAACTTCTCTGGGCCTGTTTCCTCATTAGTGGGATGATCTGTGAAGATTTTTCTAATGGAATATTCCATGTTGCTTCCAGCTAGCCTCTTTTAGTGAGGAGTGAATCTGATGCATTATATCAAACTTCATATTAGAGTTTCACTCACTCACTCATTTATTCATTCAGCGAACCTTTACTGCACACCTCCTATGAGCCAGGGCCAGGATAGGGTGGTGCATAATTTCACACATAGGCTCTGTCTTTTTTAGACCACTGAAATGAAGTGAAAACAGACTCTTTGGGATAACATCAAAAAGGTGCTTCTTTTTAAAGCAAACTTAAAAGAGACTTAGCTCTTCCCTCAGGGAGCTTACAGGGTGTTGCTGTAGTCAGGATATTAGCCAAAAATCCTGTAGCATATTTGTGTCAAGCATTATTATTATTATTGTCATCATCATCAACATCCTTATGGGTACCATCAGATTTATTGTTACACAGTCTTATTATTGGGAGCTATATTGCTCACAGCACAGGACTAGCTGCATCTGTCAGTTACTGCCTTTTTTAGCAAGCAGTACAACCTTTCTGAGCTGACAACTGGCTCTGACCTGCTTTTAAGCAGCATCACTTTGTTCTCCAATGGGTGAAAATATTAGTGCACTTATTTAAAAAAATTATTTTTATGTATGGAAAAATGACTTTTCCCTGAGTCTTGCTTTTTGGCCAGATTTTAAAACCTGAACTTAAGAGGTTTGAGACATGGGGGGGGGGGGGGGAACCTGTTACAATTCTTTAGCATGTTCTCCAATCTCAGATTCACTTGCAAGATGTGTCTCCCAACTTTCCCCTTATAACTGCTCTTTTTAAAAAAACATCCTTGTCTTGAGTAGATAAAAAGAGGATGGGATGAATTTCACTTCAAATTAATGAAACCTTGATTTGCACATGAGAAGGGTAAATTGATATGAGAGAAGTAAAGGGAAATTTGGCAACTTTCCAGCTTGTTTAGTGTGAGATGGAAGAAATGCACATTTACTGCCTGAATCTTCAGAAGGGCTTTCTGCTTTATTGCATCTCAGGCCCGTGGTCCTTACCCGGCTATTCTAGTAGTGGGAAAGTCATAGATGTCTGAGCCAAACTGCCCAGGCTTCAGTCTTCTTTCCACCATTTAGTCACCATGTAACCTCACACAAGTGCCCCAACCTCAATCTTTTATCTGTAAAGAAGAGCTATCATTGTGAAAATTAGATAATAGATGTTTAACATATTAAGTTCAGTGCCTGGTGCTTTACTATTACTCTTCTAAGAATGGAATTTATCTCACTTTGCAATTCTGCTTCAGGAGCAAGTTTTGTATATGTATTTCCTGTCATATCTGGCTCCAGGAAATGTGTGTGCTAAGGTTTGTGCTGAATGTGCACATGTCCTAAACACCACCAGGAACCTCTTTGAGGGAGGGAGGGAGTGAGTGAGTAGCCAACGATCCTGGCTTGCTTGGGACTGAGAGGTTTCCTGGGATGTGGGATGTTTAGTGCTAAAACTAGAAAAGTTACAGGCAGACCAGGATGAGTTGGCCACCCCCAAATTGACAAAACCCTCACAAGTTTTCTAGATGAAAAGGACAGGCACGATACTGAACCTGACTCCATCAAGAGCTACCCACCTGGGCAAGGCCAGTGGCATCTATTGAACTAGAGACCAGTGGCTACTTTTCCTCAACACTAAATTTAAACAAAAAGAGGAAGAGGTCTAATTCACTACCCCTAAGCTATCTGCACTGAATTGGGAACATTGTGAATTTTCTTCATGTAAAGCAGTGGCTTTCAACCCTGACTGCCCGTGAGACTCACTCAAGGAAATTAAACAAATACAGCTGCCTGGGGTTCATTGCCAAAAATTCTGAGAATTGGTATCTTTTAATAAGGTCTTTAGGTGATTCTAATGCAGCCTAGTTGAGAACCACTAACCTATGTTCCAGCTTGGAGTCGACAGCAAGTGCAAAATGATTTGTATTTTCCTAACTGGCAGATCCAAACTGTCCTGACCTGAGTGTCTGCTGAGATGACTTAATGGGTTAGTAACATGTGTGATGTTTATTTGAGTTGATTGGCCCATGCTGGGATTTCCAGTTGAAGAAAATGCAAACGGATGATTGAGTACTGTTTTTATTTCCCCCCTTTTCTTTTGTGAGGTCACCGTACTTACTGGTATACTACCTCGCTCAAAGTAATAATGGCTATAAAGCTTGAGAAAATTCAAAGCTTAATTTGGGTGGAGAGGGAACAGGGGTTGTGTCTGATGAGAAAAAAATAGACCCTCTCTTTTGTACCAATTTGCTGGAGTCAGGAAAGAGCTGAGCACCCTCCTTCTGGTATCTGGGTGGGGACTGCTTCTCTGGGCTGTTCAGAGTAAGTCTGAGTGAGCTTCAGGCTGGGCTGGCCTCTGTCCAGGTGAGTGTGAGTGGTACTTAGAGGCTTTGGGAGTCTAGGTAAAAGCTCCTTTCAGTGTCCTCAACCAAGGGGCAAGCTCTGGCTGCACTACCAGCCAGGTATCCAGAGGAAGCAAGCTTCAAAAATTGTACAGATGTTATTCAGTGCTAAAAAGAAATGAGCCCTGGCCAGTGTGACTCAGTAGTTAGAGGGTTGACCTGCGAACTGAAGGGTCACAGGTTCTATTCCCAGTCAAGGGCATGAACCTGGGTTGCAAGTTTGATCCTGGCCCCACTTGGGGCACATGCCGAGGGGAGGCAACTAATGGATCTGTCTCTCTCACATTGATGTTTCTCTCTTTCTTTTCCTATCTCTCCATCCTTCCCTTCCACTCTCTCTAAAAATCAATGGAAAAAATATCCTCAGGTGAGAATTAACAAAAAAACCCACAAAAATAAAATAAATAAAATAGGGAGTTACCATTTAAAAAGTAATAATAAAAAAATGAGCTATGAAACCTTGAAATTCATGGAGGAACTTTAATGCATATGACTAAGTGAAAGCTGTCAAACTGAAAGGCTCCATACTTTGAGTCCAACTACATGAATATCTGGAAAAAGCCAAACGAGGAAGAATGATAGAAAGATTAGTGGTTGCCAGGGGCTAGCAAGGAGGGAAGGATGAATAAGCCAGACACAGAAGATTTTTAGGGCAGTAAAACTATTCTGTATACCCTAATGATGGATACATGTTATTATACATTTGTTAAAACCCAGAGGATGTCCAACACCAAGAGTGAACTGTAATGTAAATTGTGGACTTTGGTGATAATGATGTGTCAGGGTAGGTTCATCAGCTATAACAGATGTCCCACTCAATTGGGGGATGTTGATAGTAGGGGTGGTAGTGTTTGTGTGGGGATAGGAAGTATATGCTAACTCCCTGTACTTTTTGTTCAGTTTTGCTGTGGAGCTAAAACTGCTCAAAAAATAGTCTATTAAAAATTGTACTGGCAATAATGTGTATAAATGCTACGGTAGAATAATTTTTTCTGGGATCTCATGTTTTAAAAACAAAGCAGATATGAACATATGAAGTGAGGAAGTAAAGAAATACCTTATTTCCCCCCAAATAGCTCTTTTTTATTTATTGAAGGATTTTAGAGAGAGAGAAAGACATAACAGAGAAACATCAATTTCATTATTTATGCATTATTTCTGTTGTTCCATTATTTAAGCGTTCATTGGTTACTTCTTGTATGTGCCATGACTGGAGATCGAACCCACAACCTTGGCATACTGGGATGACACTCTCACCAATTGAGCTACCTAGCCAGGGCCTCAAAGAACTCTTTAACTGTTCACAGAATGTTAGAATTTTGCCTGGTAAAAAAGGAGTGAAATTCAGGCTGGGTGAATCCCCTTTCCACATGGCTGTGGGGGCTTTTGATGTGAATCTGAAGCTTTGTTCTTACTACTAGGGTTTTTCTGTGAGATAAACAGGGCCCGTCCTCCAAGCCCATCTTTCCCCAAAGTCAACATTGACAGCTTAGCTGTGGACTTCCTTCCTTCCAGTCCTCACATCCCATGTGATACTGAAGCCTTACAGGATATCCTTGATCCTAATCCTAAGACCTGTGAGACCCACAAGGAGGGGGAGGGGGTCATATTCAGCCTCTGTGCTCTACAAAGGTATATTAGTTAAACTAAGAAATGGGATCAGTAGGTTCAGAGTTCATCACCTGTTCATAAGTAGTATTGATCCCTTTAATAACCCACTAACTCTGTAAGATACCATAAATGGAAGTAATGTTTTAAAATGTGAATATGGTATTAGCAAAAGAAGGAGAAGGAAAACATCTACCACTTCAGAGATAACTCTTATTAATGGTTTGTTGTATATCCCCTCCAAAGCACACTGAGAGAATCCAGTGGAAACATCTGTGTAATTGCACCATCATCAGTGTCTCTATCCCCACATCAAAAAGCTGTAAAGAGCACAGTTAATTTTACCTGATCACTGGCCCCTTAGGAATCTTGGCAAATGTATAACTTGTAGGCAAGTATATCCCATCCAACTCACAATCCACTTTTCAGTGGGAAACAAATGGTTGAGGTGTAGAGATTTTGTAAATCCTGCTAAAAGAACTTTATGTCTCTTCACCACTAAATTATGACACTTTATCTCACAGTTAATAGCATCTAATGGCTGTATCTCCAGGTAATGTAATCCCTCTGGACATGCAAAGTATGCAAAGCCCATGTTTTAGAACAAAAGGGTATTTTTCTCTTGCCAGTAAATAAAAGGATTTTTTAGCTATAAAAGGACAAAAGGTTTTAAAATTATTCCACTGGGCAAGGTTTTCTAGACTTTTTTTGGGGGGGGGGCAGGGGGGGGGCACTTGGCCTTGGAGCTAGCCCAGCACCTTCAGTCTCCTTCCATTTTTGTAGCAGCGTAAAGAATTTGCTGAATGAGACTATAGTTACTCCATGGTGTGATGATTAAATCCCAGGGTCGTCTCAGTATACAGGCAGCTGCCACCAGCCGTGTAGAAGTGTTGTCAGCAGACCACTGATCAGTGTGTAGAACTAAAGACATTCCTTTTCCTTTAAATATCTTCACTGCCCTCTCAAGGTTATATGTTTTTCTTTTTGAGGAAAAACATTTACTTTTTAACACTAATTGTAGCAGGAAGGGCAAAGCTTCACTAAGAAATTGTCAAAGATGTTTAACTTAACTAAGGCATTGTTGCAGCATTTTCCAGGTTTAAATGGCTCTGTAACACCAGGCCTCCCTTTTTTATTTTCTCTATATGCTTCATAGCCCTTAAACCCAAGAGTGCTGTTGTCTGCTGTAGTTGCTCTATTGCAAGAAGAAATGGTCCACTCCCTGGTCCCGTTCCCTTCTTACGATATTGCCATTGCCAGAGACAGAGGAAAAAGTTATATGAATAATTGAGAACAGTTTGCCTCGAAGTGTGTATTGAGGAGTCAGCACAATGTCAGTGCTTTAAGTCAATTGTCAGCAACAAAATCAACAGCAACCACTTGTGACATCCCAGTCACTCTTCTAAGTACCTAGGCACATTTAGTCGCTTCATTCTGACAGTAACCCCAGGGGGTGGGGGTCATTACTATGTTGCAGATGATGACAGAATGGCACACAAAGGTAAATAGCTGAGCCAGAATTTGAATATGAACAATTTGACTTGAGAGCCTGCCCTCTGAACCTAATTAAATTGATAAGACGACCCTGAAAGATTGGTGTCTCCATTTTACAGATGAGAAGTTGGGGCTCAGAAAGATGAACATCTTTGCAAGAACTTCTCACACCTGGGAAGTAGCAGAGTTTGGTTTAAAATCCTTATTCCAAAGTCTTCCCACGTTTCTCATACTGTAACGTCTTCCTTTGTATTCAGGGCTTTATTCACATCAGAGAGAGCTTATAATTGGCCTATGACATATTTTTCTGGATTCTTTCTGTACAGGAAGCTACCTGTTCAGATTGTACTCTTCATTCATGTAAATACCACAATATGAACTGCATCTCTTTCTATATAAATAGCTGTAGGATTAAGCTTCCCAGTTTATTCCTGCCTCAAGGACTATGGTTGCTGTGCCTCCGCCTGGAATGCTTTGAACTGAGATCTTGACTTGGCTGACTCATTCATCTCAGGTGTTAAGCTCAGAGGTCATCACCTCAGGGGGCTGACCCTGACTACCTGTACTGGTTTCCTAAGGCTCCAATAACAATGACCACAAACTGGGTGGCTTAAAACAATAGAAATGTATTATTCTCTCATAGTTCTGGAGGCCAGAAGTCCAACATTGAGGTTTTGGTAGGGCCATGCTGCCTCTGAAGGCTCTAGGGGGGAAACCTTTCCCTGCCTCTTTTAATTTCTGGTAGCTTCATGCATTCTTTAGCTTGTGGCAGCATAACTCCCATTTTTGCCTCTCTCTGTGACTCCTCTTCTAAGAATACTTGTTATTGGATTTAGGGCCCACCTGGATAATTCAGGATGATCTCATCTCAAGATGCTTAATATATATGCCAGACTATTTCTCCAAATAAGGTCACATCTAAAGGTTCTGGGTGGACATATCTTTGGGGGGGGGGGGGGGCGGGGTGCCATTATACCCTACTCTAGGTAAACTACATTATAGTTAAAGCAGTCTTTGCTGCAGTCACACTCTGACATCATCACCCAGTTCATTTTTTTCTGAGCCCTTGCCCTTATTTGATGCATCTTGTTATCTTGTTATATTTGATCTTAGTGAGATCAAATCTTTAATCTGCCTACTCTCCTTTGTTACCTGTCTCCAGCTTCATGAGTGTCACTTCTGTGTCCTTAGTGCCTGCACCAATGCTTAGTATAGTGTAAAAATCACCAAATAATTACTGAATGAATAATACCATTGGACAAGTGTGCTGTCAACTTGGCTCCTTTCAACAATCCATAGGATTTTTAAAATATTAGTGTATGTTATTTGAATTTCAGTTACATGTTTTTTGAAATGTAGTATATTATGGAGCATGTATTTAACACAATGAATAAATATATCCGGCCATTTGAATGTAACAATTGCTAACTGGTCTTCCTGGTTCGTTTAGCTTTTACTTTACTCCAGGAACAATCCTCAGCAGAATATTTCTTTCTCCCCTAGGCTCCGATCACCTCCGGGAGAAAGATGGCCTGTGGGCTGTCTTGGTCTGGCTCTCCATTATCGCTGCCCGGAAGCAGAGTGTAGAGGAAATTGTTCGAGATCACTGGGCCAAATTTGGCCGCCACTACTATTGCAGGTGAGAAGGGTAAAGGTCTCTGTGTGGACACTGGGAACTACTCTTAGAGAAGGTTTCTAAAACTGGTGGCCTAGGACCTTAAGAAGGAGGCATCTTTGAGGAAGATCTGAGGAACACAGAGGATAAAGCTGGATAACCCCTGAGAGGTGGTTGGGGTGGAGTCAAGGACTCCCAAACTGGAGGGTTCAGATTTCCTCTCTCCCAGTGCCATCCCTCTGTAATCTTTCCATCAGTGCCTATAAGGTGGGCAGTCATCTCGAGAGGGAATCTGAACTGCAGAGCCTTAGAAAGTTGTTTGGTACTCATAAGTTGTACAGTCAAACCAAGGGCTTTTCTTGTTGGCTCTCCACCCATAATTATCAAGAAAGGGGGCGGGGGGCAGGCAGACAGAAGCCGTGACGGGGCAGGGTGCTTTTGTAATCCTCTCCCTACCTTTGTCTTGTCTCCCACTAATGGTCCACACCATGTCTGAGATGCCTGAGTGGCGCCCTCTGTAGGAGCCACATGATTCGGAAGTCCTAGATTTTGCTAAAGTTTGATCCCCATAAAAGGAGGCACAGAAAAGGGAAATACTACCCTGGTATGGAGGAAGGGAAAAGGTCAGTGGCTAAAAGCTTTGGGTTGGGGGTCTCTACCACTTTTCTGTTGTTGAAGTAAGTGAGGGGACAGTCTTCTCGCTGTGTGGTTGCCTGCTAAATGTGTGTCCCTAGTACTCAGCCATGGTTCAGAGGAAACTGGTAGGAAAGGGTGTTAGGAAAGAACATGGGGATGGAGCAAGGGAATTCTTGGGTAGTCTCACAGGCTCTCTGTATTAAAAACAGACTGTGGCTCATTTGCTTTGCTTATGAATAGTTAATTCCTTTGGATGTTTGATTGTGTTTCAAGAGCTTGAGGGACAGAAAGAAAGCTTTAGACTTCCCTTATAAGGTGATTGTTTCTTCTCTTTAAGAGGTCATTTACTTAGATAAATATCAGAGAATAAGGAAGGCTGTGATTGCACTCATTAAAGTGAAAGAAACTACGCTGCTCTGACAAATGTAGACAATGCCATAATATTTTTGGTTCCTGTTTAGTCAAGAAGGGTAAGGATGTAAGAATCTGCAAACCATCTCAAATTATTCATTGTGTCGTAAAATAAGGACTCTCAAGACAGGTGGGAACTTGTTTTACCCCCTAGTATTTCTAACAAGTGCCCCAAAACCCTGCTTCTTATGGACTTTTTCTTGGCCTACTAAGGAGCTAATTGGCACAGCAAATCCTTCAATTGAATAAAGCTGTTTTTTAAAAGTCCAACCTGATAAAATATATCATGATTGCTAACCTCTGGCTTAGTGAGATTGCTGTGAGAGAGGGATGTGTTTCTCATAATTTGTGGAATGATTATCTAGTTTTTTTGCCAGTGTTTTGAAGACATGGTGTTATGATAAGTGTATATAATATAGTTCACGTTTTTGTGGCCAAGAGCTTACGTGATAATTACCTTTTTCATAACCAATACCATATTAGAGAATATAAAGCAATGGAGATTTGAATTCTTGTTGGACACTGTTTTATGTTTTAGGTTCTGTCCAAAAGATCATAGAGATAAAGACAGAGGGAGGAAAGGTAGAATGAAAGGTGAACATTTCCTTCAGCCTCCAGCTAATCCAGATTGAAAGGTACTTGTGAAATAAGATGGTTTCTAGCCTGTTTTCTTAGTGGGGAGGAGATAGTCAAACAATTTTGGTTTCATTAATACTGAGTCTGAAGTTGTATCAGAGAACCCAAATTATTTTCCTTATGTGAATTGACCCCAGCAGTTCTTCATTTAAAAGTTTCTTCCCTTGAATATGTGTTAGTGATGGGGTAGTCAGTGGGGGTTGTAGTCAGAGGGGAAGGACTTGCTTGTGTATGACGATGAGCATTTGGGCTGGCTGGTCTGATAACTTCAGCCATAGACTGACTTGATCTGTTACAATGTTAGTGGATTTTCTCAATTTCTGAATCACTTTCAATGCCTCTTTATCTCCTAAGAGATTCTCTTAGCCCAGTGGTTGGCAAACTGCGGCTCGCGATCCACATGAGGCTCTGTGGTCCCTTGAGTGTGGCTCTGCCACAAAATACCACGTGCGGGCTCGCATGTACAGTGTGATTGAAACTTCGTGGCCCATGCGCAGAAGTCGGTATTTTGTGGAAGAGCCACACTCAAGGGGCCACAGAGCCGCATGTGGATCGCGAGCCGCAGTTTGCCGACCACTGTAGACTTGGTCCATCATCCCACCCCTTTCTGCTTAGTCTTTTACCTTCCCCAAAAGACTACCTTTAAGAAAATCTAGGCTCAGAATGCATGCAATGATGAGAAAGAATGTTCTGAGTTCCATATTTTTTTGTTTCTGAGGTTGGGGAGGGCACACCTTGTGTTAGGAAGGAGAGAAAAAAAGATATGGTTATAGGTTCAGGGGACCCATTGTTAGACATGGTATCATTTCATGTTCTGAATTTTGGCTACTACCCTGATCTTTACTTAAAAGTATTGGGTAGAAAAAAGTAGAAACAACCATTCAGATATTCCTTGTTTCATTTCACTCTGAGAATTCACATTTTCCCCTGTGTTACAGGGAGCCCAAATATGAGGTCCCAATACCACCACTTGAGCATAGCTGCCCATCAAAAGGGCTTGCTTCTTAAACAGAACATTCTGGTTGTGCCATCAGACATTGAGAAAGACTTTACAGTTTCTATATGGTAGTGACTAAGAATAAAAGTAATTAGCAGTTTAAGCACTGGTGTCTGGCACTGTGCCAACTACTTGGTATCCATTATCATATTTAACCCTCATAACAAGAAATGAGGTTGGTGTTATTTTTAGACATTTTTTTGCCTAATCATGTTTCAGCCCCATTGTTACATTTGATTGATTGATGAATGAGTACTTTTGGCTAAGAGGACTTTTTTCTTTTCTTTTTTTAATGGAAAAATAGTGATATTTCTTCCAAGTTTCTAGGAGACTTTTATGGTATGTTGAACTCCCTCTTTCTCTCTTTACCTCCCTTGATTCATCTCTCTCCTTCCTTCCTCCTCTTCCTCCCATCTTTTATTCCACTACTCACAAAGCACTTACTACTTATCAGAAGCAGCCGAGAGCAAAACAGGTAAGGACTCTGCCCTCCAGGAGCTTATAGCTTTTGTGGGCAAGGACAGACAAGAAATAATAAACAAACAATCAAGGTAAATACAAATTGGGATAACTACTAAAGAAAAGTGAAAGGGTGATGAGAGAGAGGGGCATATAGAGGGAAGCTATCTCAGATGGACCTTCAGAGAAGGTTACTTTCTGGAGGTGACACTAAGTTTGAAAACTGAAGGAGAGAATACTAGGTAATTTGAGTAGCTGGGGGAAGAATATACTAAGTAGAGGGAACAGACAGCAAGAGCAAAGGCGAAGAGTGCAGTGTCTCTGAGAATGGAGAGAAGGCCAGTGTGGCTACAGCATAAAGAAGAGGGAGAAAGTGGGACAAAGTCACAGTCAGGAGGTGGGCAGGGTCACATTCCCTTATAGACTATGGCTAGGGTTTTGAGTCTTGTTCTCAATGTGATGGGCACTTTTGGAGGAATTTAAAAGGAATGGAGTGACATGACGATTTTTACACCACCACTCTGACTGCTGTGTGGAGAATGGATTATAAGAGCCAGGTGGAAGAGGGGAGATTAGTTTGGAGGTACTTTTCTGTGTGGTTTTTCCTTGAAAATAAAACCAATCATGAGATGACCATAAGAGGTTCACTTAATTGCTCGTTCTCGAATTAAATTTGTATTCATCCTGTGTCCTGCCCTCCCTCACCAGGTTTGACTATGAGGGGCTAGAGCCCAAAGCGACATATTACATCATGAGGGACTTGGAGGCCCTGGTCACAGACAAGTCCTTCATTGGCCAGCAGTTTGCCGTGGGGAGCCATGTCTACAGTGTGGCAAAGACAGACAGCTTTGAGTATGTGGACCCTGTGGATGGCACTGTGACCAAGAAACAGGTACTTGCTAAGAAATCATCAAAACAAAAATCATCAAAATATCAGGCAGAGCCAGATGCCAAAATGTCCTAGTGTTTAGGGATGATGTACTCTGAGCCCTTCATTTTATAGATGAGAGCCCTGTAGCCAGGAGAGGGAAAAGCCCTTGGTGAAGGCTACCTACCTAGTGAGTGGCAAAGGGCAGTTTAGAGCATGGGGCCCTGAATTTCTGTCTGGTATTCTTTCTACTTGGCAACTAATGGGCCAATATCTCAAACAGGTAATAGACCCAACACTTCTTTCTGAAATGTTTATACCTGCAGGCTCTCTATGTGGTGGCCATTACTGGTGATGGGGTTCAGTTAAGTTTCCAGGAGCAAAAGATCCTTTTCCTTGGGAATGATCTTTTATCATTGAGGAATGAGAGGAGCTTAGCCAGATGGGTTTGTTACTCCTGGTAGGGGAAGAAACAGTTAGAAAATTTGCCACACCAAACCCCAAAGAGAGATTTATGGTTGAGAATTATTGATGGTTGAGAATTATTATCACCATAGATAAGTGGTGGAATTAAGCACAACTTCTGTTATGGTCTCATCTTTGTGAATTGTGTAAAAAAAGTTGAAAGCTATTACAATTATTTTCTTCTCAGTTTTGTTTGTTTATTGTTTGTGGCAAATACTGACTGCTTTCAGTAAATTTTAACATTTACAGTCTAAATAAGATACTCTGAGTAACATTAAGAGAAGTTCCACTCTAAAATCCCCAAATTCTTATCTTCTTATACATTCTTCATCAAGTATAGATGACAAAATAAATCAGAAGCTGTAAAGTTTTGGGGACTAAATATAATATTTAAGTATTAATACTATTTTAAATATAGTAATATTAAAGTAATAATGCTATTTTTATTTTGGCCAATATTTCATTCGTATTTGTTCCTCTAGGTTATCCTGACTTGCAAATGTTCCAAAATTCAATGTCATCCTGTTACTCTCTTGGTATTCTCTCTCTGGTCTGCTTCGTTTTATGGTAATTTTTCATCTCTATCAAAATGTCAATCTTTCATCCTTAGAAGGCCTCTTATAGCCAGACAAAAAGATTACAGTCTTACTTTGGAAAGGTCTAAGGTAGTGAAGAAAATGGTGGTTACGAAGTTTAAAGACCCAGAATTGAATTCTACCCCTGCCAGTTACTAGTGTCTGACTTTGGCAAAGTTGTTCGATTTTTTTGAGCCGCAGTTTCTTCCTAATCTATAAAATATCTGGCTCAGAATTGTTTTAGAAATGGAATGAAATAAACTATGCAAAAGCTCATAGCTATCCTTGACATAGGGAGTACACAGTACATTTTTTGTAGCTATGTTTTGTTTCACTCCAGGATGCTTTCTTGACTGGTTTGAATTCTCTCCAAAATAATACCAGTGATTCCCTGGAAATGTGCAGCCAGGAGCTCAGCACATGGCGTCTTGGAGCCTCTATGCTTTGGATAAGTCCTTTCCAGTTTTGTACCACATTCCCACTTGAATTTTACATAAGGACCTTGGGGCTTTTTTTTCTCAAAGCCAGGGCTCATTTTGTTGTTACTGTAAAATTTAAGAGTTGTAAACTACATGCTTTCTAAAGTATCTTTGGATGGTTTCCATTCACCCCTGAGGAAGGCTTGCACACCATCCCTTGAAGGGATCATCTAGTCAATGCTGGTTCTGGATTTTATCTGCTCATATAAAGCTTGTCTGTTGAGCTCATTTGTTTTGCTCTTAAATCCACTAATACTCTACCATTTTCTTCTTCAGTGCACTTAGCATTTGGATACTTTTCCCCTGGCTTTTCTTTAATTGTTCACATCAGGCTAATTGCTCAGTGAAGTCTCAAATTTGGACATTTATTTATTCCATATCCCCTCCCCTCTAACCCTGAATACTGGTTTCCATTTTCACTCTGGAATTTATTGATATTTTTTCTTTCCACACTCTTTCATCTGAGCTCAGATGTGGCCATAAATAGATAAGTGCTACCAGAACCTGCTCTCGGGAGCTGCTCTGAGACAGAAGGAAGGTTCATCTTTCCAGATTCCAGGATCCATGTGACATCTTCATTAGCTAGTGGCCCTGAGTCACACTGGAGCTTCTCCACAGATCCGGATTTGGCCCAGTAAGGGTTATGAGAGGCCACTAACACTCAGTGGTGTCCCGTGGTCAGTAAGTCACAGGTGGTTCTTTGACCACAATTGGCCCCATTGGTTTAGAGGGGGATTCCTGTATTGTGCGGTTGTTGCTAAACTTCCACAGTGGAGGCCCACATCTCAGCATTCTTGGGATGGCAGTAATTGTCAACATTTAATTCCAGGGACAGTTGAGTCTAGGGAACACTTTATGCACCACTGTTGCAAAATAAACTACTCCTAAAAGATATATTTGAATTTAAACAAACTAGCATTATTTTAATATAGTCATAAGGTACGTTGGTGCATTTATTCAATAGGTATTTCTTGAGAGACTACCCAGTGCATAATATTAGTGGTTTTTTTTTCATGGTGCAATTTTTAAAATACAAGTATATAACAGCTTTATTGAGATATAATTCACCTACCATATAATTCATCCATTTAAAGTGTACGGTTCAATGGTTTGTGGTATATTTATAGAGTATATTCACTGCCATCAATTTTAGAACATTTTCATCACTTCAGAAAGAAATCTACTTTCTGTCTCTATGGATTTTCCTGTTCTACACATTTCCCATAAATGGAATCATACAATATGTGCTCCTTTGTGACTGGCTATTTTGTCTCAGCATAATGTTTTCAGGATCCATATATATATACCTATATATTCACATTGCACTAAATATCAATACTTCATTCCTGTTTATTACCAAGTAATATTTCCTTGAGTAGCTATACCACATTTTGTTTATTTACTCATCAGTTGATAGATGTTTGGATTGTTTACTCTTTGGGCCTAGCCTATATAATAAAAGGCTAATATGCAAATCAACTGAACTGGAACAACCAGTTGCTATGACGTGCACTGACCACCAGGGGGCAGATGCTCAATGTAGGAGCTGCCCCCTAGTGGTCAGTGCGCTCCCACAGGGGGAGCGCCGCTCAGCTGGAAGCCCTGAGCCAGGCTCACGGCTGGTAAGTGCAGTGGTGGCGGCTGGAGCCTCTCCCGTCTCCACGGCAGCTCTAAGGATGTCCGACTGCCAGCTTAGGCCCGGGGAGAGCAGGCCTAAGCTGTCAGTTGGGCATCCCCTGAGTGTTCCTGGACTGTGAGAGGGTGCAGGCTGGGCTGAGGAACCCCCTTTGCACCAGGCCTCTAGTTATGAATAATGCTGTGTGAATATTCATATAAAGTTTTTGTGCAGAGTTTTTCAGTTCTCTTGGATATACATCTACAAGTGGAATAACTGGTCAAATGGTAACTCTTTGTTTAATCTTTAAAGAAACTGCCATATGGTCTTCAGAGCAATTGCACCATTTTACATTTTCACCAGCAGTATGTAAGATCCCAATTTCTGCACACATTCTCCAGCCCTTGTTATTATCTCTCTTTTTTAATATAAAATACTCTAACTTTCAAATAACTTAGTATATTATGGATTATTTTAAAATTAAGATAGAAAGAGATTTAATCTTCACAAAAAGAAACAGAAGTATGCCTCACCTAACGAAACCCAAAGGATGTTAACATATGCATGAACATCTCCATTTGCTGAAAGAGGCAGATGGCTGTGGTCTCTCCAGAGTGCTATTGTGTTGGAGTCAGATAGACGCAGATTTAAAGTCTAGCTTTGCCACTGCCTAGATTTGTGACTTTGGGCATGTTACTTAACTTCTCTGAACCTCAACCTGGTGGTGGGGGTGGGTGATAGTAGTAATAATTACCATAGAGGGTTATGAAGAACGTTTGAGGGCAAAGTCCCCAGACACAGTAGCTAGTACCCATTTGATGCTTGAGAAATATAAGTTCCTTCCCGCTTTGCAGAATTCTTCACTTGCCTGAATATCAGTTTGCAGAAAAAATGTGAGTGGTGTTTAAATGTACAGGCTTGAAGTCACAAAGTCTTGGGTTTGAATCTTAGCTCTGCCTCCTCCCTGCTGGATGATCTTAGATATGTCATTCAACCTCCCTGTGCCTTCCTGTCCTCATCTGTGAAAAGAATAGTGATTGTGGTTACCTCATACAGCCATTGGGAGAATCACAAGATAATACAGATAAAGTCCTGGCACATAATAAACATGAATAAATGGTTAGCTAAACTAAGTTTTGACATTGCGGATGAATCACGAGAATTCTCGTGTTTTCTGTTCTAAGGCTTGTGGCCAATCATGAGAATTCTTTAAAAAGATATTAGCTTGTAATAACATGTAATAAATAACTTCAAAATGCAATGGGTATTTAATTTTAAATCCTGCCTTGAACATTTATGTAAAACGTTTTTGTATTCATTCAATAGAATCTTATCTGGCCACTAAGTAAAGCTAGCAATAAAACTACCGGTCTGCAATGTGTTAAAAGGAGGTCCTTGGGAAAGAAAGATTTCAGTGTTTAATAAAACATATGATAAGAAAAGCATGAAAAAGCCATGCAGCCTTGCAGGAGATCATGTAAAGACCTGGGAGGGCCTCTGCCTTCTCTGAGTTATCTGTGAATTTACTTAAAGTCACATTTCTCTGCCTTCCCTTATGACCCACTCCTTCAACTCCCCCAACTTCTTCCTACCTCCACTTCCACCTACCCCCCTACCTCACTTCAGAAAGGAAAAGTTCTTTTTAAGGCAGCTCAGTCTCCTTTTCGTTCTTGATTCGAGGTTGGAGTCAGGAAACAGACCGTGGAGAAAAAGCTGTTTTACACATATCTTTCGAGATAAAGAAGAAAAGCTTCTCCGTCCAAAACGAAATTAAAATCCCTATCATCTCCTGTCCACCCCACTGCTGTGGAAATGTTCAGCAAAATCTGTCTTTCCAGTGAGACCCTATGGCGGTCATTCAGGGAGCAAGAAGGAAACCCCTGAAGTACTCAACCCCTGACATGAATTCCCAGGGACCTATCTGGCTTCACTGTGGCCTGTCTGATCTCACGGCATGCACTATGGCTGCCTCCAAATGTCTGCATTTTTGTCACCTTGGGCATCAAGAGAAAAGTTGATGTGTGCCTTCCATTAAGCAGGACCAAAGAGAGACCCTGATCTAGAAATACCAAGTTAATGACGCATAGTTCAACAACTGCACTTTGTCCTTCTGTTGCTCCCATGAAGATATGTCGCTGTTTATTTTCAGGTAAAATCTAGGCACCATGAATGAATGATAATGGTTTCTTTAAACATGAGTAAGAAAATAAGCCAACAGTTACCTGAGAGTAGAGGAGCAGTTTGACCAAATTGTTGACTAATTTAAGAGGTTTCCAATTTTTGCCTCGTAAAGAGATGGGAAAGATGAGGGAAGATAAGATGACTCCCTAAGGCAGTGATGGCGAACCTTTTGAGCTCTGCGTGTCAGCATTTTGAAAAACCCTAACTTAACTCTGGTGCCGTGTCACATATAGAAATTTTTTGATATTTGCAACCATAGTAAAACAAAGATTTGTATTTTTTATATTTATTTTATATATTTAAATGCCATTTAACAAAGAAAAATCAACCAAAAAAATGAGTTCGCGTGTCACCTCTGACACGCGGGTCATAGGTTTGCCATCACTGCCCTAAGGCCTAAAGGTAGCTCATTCTTTCCTCCAGGATGAATTCTTTCTGCAAACATCCAGACTTTCCATGGTGCTAGGCACTTTCTCTTTCCTCCCACCATCTATAGCCCAAGGAACATTATCAATTCCCAGGTTAGCTCTTACCATCATTCTCCCCATCTCATCCTTTTAGCTTAAATCTCCTGGCATCACCACTCTGTGCCCCACAATTATGAGACTCTCCCAGTTCTGATAGAAGGTGTATTCCGAGCTGGTGTTGTGAGGGACAGTGTGACGATGGCGCTAGCACTCGTCGATGGCATCATATAGCCTCTATGGTGCATCAATACAGAACTATGACCTATACTTTGAAAATTAGCTTTCAAATGAGAAAACTTGACATTTCAGGGACAAAATTGAAGCAACCAAGTCTCTTTGACTTGTCCAACTCCTGAATTTCTATTTAACGAGGTCAAAAATCATGACATTCTACCAGTGCTGTAGTCATTTGCAAGTAACAGTTCAGCTGATATTTAAAAACCTGATGTAAATAAATGCATACCAGTTAGCTGATGTGGAAAACCAAATCCAATTTGATTATGTCAGGCTAATTCTGAGCTTATTAACACTCCTTCAAGTTATGCAGGCCATGTGGAAAGATTTTGATGTCCTCAACCTGGAAAAAAAAGAACCATTTGAAACTAGTTCAGAGAAAAAGCACACTTTGAAGACTGATTCTAAAGTCAGTGTGCTTGTAGAGTTGTTACTTTAACATGAAGGAAGGTTCTGCAGTTTTTAATTTCAGTATTTAAAAATAATAAAGTGAATTGGTAATCTTGAAATCACATTTTAGTTTGGCATGTGGTGCTTTAATATTGTGTAGCCAACCCCTGGTCAACAGATACAGGGAAGTTTACTGAGGCCTCATCTCTGGAGGTGTCAGGTGAAGGCAACTGGAGAAGCTGGGGCTCCAGGATTGCTAACTGGTCAACCTTCAATTTCAACTTTTATCCTAATCAGTGAACCAACTAAGAGACTGTCATTAACAATTTATTATTGTCCTGTAATATGCCACTTGCTGGAGAATGGTTTGAACTATAGAAGTAGAATTTAAAAAATAATTTTAGTCATAGTGATTATCCCACCTACAGACTTCAGTTAAATCTGAAAGTTAGTGCCTACAAATAGTCCTCCTATACTAGTAACAGAAATGTTTAGGGAGTGAGATATTATCATTACATGTATATTGTGATTAAATCTGGGTTAAAAAACTCTTTCTGTTGCAAGTTGTGATGTTGAAAAAAAATCTCTATAGTAAATACACATTTCTTTCCTATGTTAGCACAGTATGGTGAAGGTAGTTGAAGTTTGATTCATTTGTGTCTTAATCTATTCAATGAATATTTACCAAACACTGCTGTATGCTAGTCAGTTTCCTGGGCATTAAGGATACAACAGCACACAGTCTATCAGGGAAGACAAACTGGTATTAAACTTGTAATTGCTATAGAGTTTATTGAATAGCATTACAGAGAAAGAATTTATGTGGGGGTTCAATATCAGGGGGGAAATAACCAGGACTTAGGGCGTTGGAAAGTTTTCTATGGGGAGGTGATATTTAAGCTGTACCCTGAAGGATGAGTGGGAGCTGGCTCAGGTGAAACCATCTTATCAGACTACATTCTTTTCTTCAATCAAATGTACTTATACCATTGTTCAGTTTTCCAGATAAAGAGTTGGCATTTCTTACAGGCAATAGCATTCTCAATGGGATATTACAATACCTATGATTATGATTCTTAAGTTCAGTGCTCATTCTACAATACTGTAGTTGTAAATAAAGATAATTGGGCCTCTTCTTGGTAGGACACCTTGAAAACCATAGATTAATTTTTTTTCTAATAGCTACCTTTCCTGTGATATTTCTATTTGTCTTCCAAGGATCACATATTTAGTGCTTTATAATGACCTGTTGGCTGATTTGAAAATAGAGAGAGGGAAATACTGTTTCTAATTAGTTGGGAAGTTCTTATTCCCCTGCTTCTGATTCATTGGAGTTATAATAAACTAGAGGCCCAGTGCATGAAATTCATGCGTGGGTAGGGTCCCTAGTAGCTGCTGGTTGCCAGCTGGGGCCTCCCTTCCCTGGGTGCTGGCTGTGGGTGGGCCTACCTTCATTCTGCGCTGCCCCCTAGTGGTCAGTGCACGTCATGTCGCATGATCGAACTCCCAGTTGGTGGAACTCCAGAGGGGACACTTTACATATTAGGCTTTTATATATATACTAGAGGCCCTCAGCCCGGCCTGTGCCCTCTCGCAGTCTGGGACCCCTCGGGAGATAACAACCTGCTGGCTTAGGCCCGCTCCCGGGTGGCAGAGGGCAGGCCCAATCCCTAGGTGCAGCCCCTGGTCAGGCTCAGAGCAGGGCCGATTGGGGAGTTGGGGCGCCGCCCCCTGTCATGCACAGAGCAGGGCGGATCAGGAGGTTGCGATGCCTCCCTCAGTCATGCTCAGGGTAGGGCCGATTGGGGTGTTGGGGCACCGCCCCCTGTCACACTCAAGGTAGGGTCCATGGGGAGGTTGTGGCGCCACCCCCTGTCATGCACAGAGCAGGGCCAATCCAGGGGTTAGGGCGCTGCCCCCTGTCACACACAGAGCAGGGCCCATCAGGGGGGTTGGGGCTCCGTACCCTGTCACGCATAGAGCAGGGCCCATCAGGGGGTTGGGGAGCTCCCCCCTGTCACGCACAGAGCAGGGCAGATCAGGGGGTTGGGGCGCCACCCTCTATCACCCACAGAGCAGGGCCGATCAGGGGGTTGGGGTGCCACCACTGTCACACTCAGGGCAGGGCTGATGGGGAGGTTATGGCTCTACCCCATCACACACAGAGCAGGGCCCATGGGCGGGGGTTGGGGCTCCACACACTGTCACACACAGAGCAGGGCCGATCAGGGGGTTGGGGCACCGCACCCTGTCACACACAGAGCCGCAGGGCAATCAGGGGGTTGGGGAGTTCCCCCCTATCAGGCACAGAGCAGGGCTGATCAGGGGGTTGGGGCGCCTTCCCCTGTCACGAACAGAGCAGGGCGGATAGGGAGGTTGTGGCCCCGCCCCCTGTCACACACAGAGCTGCAGGGCAATCAGGGGGTTTGGGCGCTGCCCCCTGTCACACTGATCCCGGTGCTGGGAGGCCTCTCAGCTCTGCTGATCCCGGTGCTGGGAGGCATATTACCCTTTTACTATATAGGATAGAGGCCTGGTGCACAGGTGGGGGCCGGCTGGTTTTCCCTGAAGGGTGTCCTGGATCAGGGTGGGAGTCCCCACTGGGGTGCCTGGCCAGCCTGGGTGAGGGGATGATGGCTGTTTGCAGCTGGTCACACCCCCTTCAGGGTGGGGGTCCCCACTGGGGTGCCTGGCCAGTCTGGGTGAAGGGCTGAGGGCTGTTTTCAGGCTGGCAGGTGACTGAAGCTCCCAACTGCTCCTTTTTTTCTTTTCTTTTTTTTAATTCTGGGCCAGCTTTAGCTCTGGCTCCAGCTCTGAGGCCTCTGCTGCTAAAAGCAGGTATCTGGTTTGTTTGGGTTCTACAATCAAAACACTATATCAACTCCAGCTCTGAGATCCGGGTGGGCTGAAAGCAGATTTCTGGGGTTTTGTTTAGCTTCTATATTTGTAAGAATGTTTCAAACTTCAGGCTCAGAGGCCAGCAAGGCAGGCGGGGAACATTGGTTTTCTCCATCACTGAAACAAGCAAGCCTCATGTTAACTTCAAGCTGCCTGGCTGCCAGCCGCCATCTTGGCTGGCAGTTAATTTGCATATCTCGCTGATTAGCCAATGGGAAGGGTAGCAGAGGTACGCTAATTACCATGTTTCTCTTTTATTAGATAGGACTAGAGGCCCGGTGCACAAAAATTTGTGCACTTGGGGGGGGGTCCCTCAGCCCAGCCTGTGCCCTCTCGCAATCTGGGACCCCTCAGGGGATGACCACCTGCTGGCTTAGGCCTGTTCCCCGGGGGATTGGGCCTAAGATGGCAGTCAGACATCCCTCTGACAGCTCGGGAGCCCTCGGGGGATGTCCACTTGCCAGCGGGAGCAGGCCTAAACTGCAGTCGGACATTCTTAGCGCTGCTGAGGAGGCGGGAGATGCTCCCACCACCACCGCTGTACTGGCAGCCATCAGCCTGGCTTCTGGCTGAGCAGAGCTCCTCCCATGTGAGAGCGCCCTGACCACCAGAGGGCAGCTCCTGCATTGAGCGTCTGCCCCCTGGTGGTCAGTGTGTGTCATAGTGACCAGTCATTCCCAGTCCTTCTGCTGTTAGGGTCAGTTTTCATATTACCCTCTTACTATATAGGATAGAGGCCTGGTGCATGGGTGAGGGCTGGTTGGTTTGCCCTGAGGGTGTCCCGGATCAGAGTGGGGGTCCCGCTTGGGTGCCTGGCCAGCCTGGATGAGGGGCTGATGGCTGTTTGCAGCTGGTCACACCCCCTTCAGGGTGGGGGTCCCCACTGGGGTGCCTGGCCAGTCTGGGTGAGGGGCTGAGGACCGTTTTCAGGCTGGTGGGTGACTGAAGCTCCCAACCTCTCTCCTTTATTTCTTTTTTTTTTTTATTCTGGGATTTATTTACCTTCTATGGCTGTCACTGGAGCTGGGAGCCGGCTTTAGCTCTGAGGCTTGGCTCCAGCTCTGAGGCTTCTGCTGCTGAAAGCATGTATCTGGGCTTTGTTTAGCTTCTATAATTGAAACTCTGTTGCAACTCCAGCTCTGAGGCCCAGCTGGCTGAAAGCAGGTTTCTGGGGATTGTTTCGCTTCTATAATTGCAACATAGTTGCTTAGAGTGCAGCTCAGAGCTGGGCGGTGGCAGGCGGGGAACCTTGGCTTCCTCTGTCACTGGAGCAAACAAGCCTCCTATTCGCTTCAGCTGCCTGGCTGCCGGCCGCCATCTTGGTTGACAGTTAATTTGCATATCGCCCTGATTAGCCAATGGGAAGCGTGTCGAAGGTACAGTTAATTACCATATTTGTCTATTATTAGATAGGATAGATTACCTTCTCTTGACATAAGCTGATTGCTTTAGGACTATCTTCTAAAGTGTTGGGAGTAGAATCCTGCTAAGATGTGTAAACATTCTGGAGTGGTATCACATTTATTCCTACTGAAATACCAATGTCTGTGCATAGTCTGGTGGGTGACCCTTACCAGGAAACATAAATATGATAGGAAAAAGCTGTAAAGGATCACAAGGACTAAGGGAGAAAACTACCCCTGTTGTCTGGGGAAAGTGTCTGAATCTAGAGTGTCTCAGAACTGGGGCTGGTATTGAGTGAACAGGAGACCAGCCGTCATTTTTTGGCCAAAGCCATGGGGAAATGGAATGTATATGATCTAGGTGCATTGTTCCAAATCTGATAGTTGGAATCTGAGTGATAAATAACTACAAGTCTTCACTCTCCAAGTAACCCTCTCATCACCTAATATGGTTTTTTGCAGGATGGATGTTTTAAAAGTGGGCTGAAGAAGCCATTTGACCTTGATTTCCCTCAGATAATTGTTTGCAATTGTTGGCTTCCACAAGTGCTGGTTGGGTAAATCAAAATTGCTTCCAAGAGTAGTGCAGCTAAGTATGGCATTATAGCAGTGAACTGTACAAAGATATGGCCTAATAGGGGAGGGAAAGTGGAAAGTAAGCCAGCAAAGAGGAAGGATGCTTTTCTATAATTTGTCCACCTGTTTGTAATTTATACAAAGGCATGGTATGGACTAGCTGCTGCCCTTCTAGCCACTTTTGAACTCATGCTCACAGCTAACTATGACTTAAACAAACAAAAATGGGTAATTCTAAGTAATTTTTTCATGGAGAGATATGGCTCTCCAATCCAAATCTCCTGCTATATAAACTGTGTTTTTTGTCTCCAAAAATATGGTGCAGATGTTACACAGCAATATTTTCACCTTGAAGCTTTCCAGATAAATCATTGGGATTTCCTGTGGGAGATAACATCAGAGTTAGGCTCACGGGGTCTTTCTCTTGCAAGCCTGTCCTGTCTCCAGGTTTATATGCCTGGTGTGGCCAACTGACTGTGTGACATTGTACCAGATGTCAGGGCCATATGCCATTTCCCTCTGGAAATCATCCTAAGTCAGTATTTGATGAGGTATAATGCTGCCAAGTAACTGTTGGTAATGTACAGTTCCTCCTTCCTTGCCTGGCTGCAACATGTCCTGTAGTCTCCAGAAGAACATCTGGCAGCTGTGTGTGTATTTAGCAACTTGCAGACTTCCCTGCATTGATTTACACAAGGGCTTTAAAAAGGTATCAACATGTACTTATCAAACATTTAATGCATACATATTTTACATAAGGCTCTGTGCCAGTTTTGGGGACCATACAAATCCTATGAGATATTGTTCAACTATTACACTTGAGAAGCAATGTATGACCATCAGCAGTTTCATATGGTTCAACCTAAAATAATGAGTCTGCAGCTAGAGGACCTAGACCAGGGGTGGGCAAACTTTTTGACTCGAGGGCCACAATGGGTTCTTAAACTGGACCGGAGGGCCGGAACAAAAGCATGGATGGAGTGTTTGTGTGAACTAATATAAATTCAAAGTAAACATCATTACATAAAAGGGTATGGTCTTTTTTTTTTTTTTAGTTTTATTCATTTCAAACAGCCGGATTCTGCCCGCGGGCCGTAGTTTGCCCACGGCTGACCTAGACTGAAGTCCTGGCTCCCCCATTTACTAGTTGAGTTACCTCGAGCAAGTTCTTTAATTTGTTCTTTCTTTTCAGTGAAATGAGGAAGTAGCCTGAATGGCTCTAAGGTCCTTCCTTCAGGACCTTAAGTGTCTAAATTGACCAACCTGGAAGGAGTACTTTTTTTTTTTTTTTTTGCCAAAGAAGCCAATTCCGTGGAAGGTATGGAGAAGATAAATGGTAACAGACCCCTTGAGTTTAGCAATGATTTCAGAGGACATGGCAAAGTTCTTAAAATGAAATTCATCTTATTTCTGCCAAATTTAAAAATAAATAAGTATGTACATGGCATCACAAACCATCACCATTTAGGTTTTATTTAGCAATCTTTTGCAAAATCTGGAAGGTTGGATAACTTAGAGCCTAGCACCGTTTTCATTAAAATAATAATAAAAATATTTATATAGTGACTTACAATTTTCAAAGCATACATTTTCTGATTTGATCTCACAGCAACCCAATAAGACAGGCTATTTTATTTTTCATTTTCTCTCTCTCTCTCTCTCTCTCTCTCTCTCTCTCTCTCTCTCTCTCTCTCTCTTTTTAGGAAACTAAGGCTTAGAGAGCTTAAGTGAATTAACACATTGCAGATGGATCACGAGAATTCTCGCTTCATATTACACTGTTTTACAAAGTATCTTACTTTAAAAAGATGTTAGCTTGTAAGAACATGTAATAAATAACTTTAAAATGCAATGGGTATTTAATTTAAAGTGTGCCTTTAACATTTATGTAAAATGTTTTTTGTACTCATTCAATAGAAACCTATCTGGCCACTGGGTAAAGCTAGCAATAAAACTACTGGTCTGCAATGTGTTAAGGCCACTGGCTAGAAAAGTTCCAAGCCAGAATTCAAGCCTGGGTTTTATAATTGTTATTCCTATGTCATTTCCAAACTGACTCTATGAACAGCAAAACAAAGAGGAAGAAATTTGGGAAGAAGAATACATGCTAAAGAGAGAACTAGAAGCAGGTTTGAAGGTATTTGTGTGGAGATACCTGCAGGGCACACCTAGCCCATTAAATCCTTCTTCATTGGACAAAACTAAAGTGGGCAACACCCTCATCACTGAGGCATACAACTCCGGCACTCAAGGGGAAGAAAAATGCTAGGCAGGAGCTGAAATGCCCTTTGGATACCTCTACCCCATAATTAACATTTTCTTCTGATGGATAAGAGCATCTTTTTCCTCCTTTAAGCTGTGGCAGACATTCCAACTCCTATAGCTGCTATAGCAACCAAGGCATCATAGATTTCTTCATAGTTGCTTCAAGAACTTCTTAGGAGATTGTGCTAAAAACAATCAGTGTGAGATGGCTCAAGAGGAGATACTACTAATGATTCTTCTGCTGACAAGCCATGAAAAGGAGGCTTTCAGAACTCAGCAAGATGATGTTTTATTATCCCCCCATGTTATGGCCCTCCTAAGATCCCAGTCCAATGGTTGTATATTCATGAAACCTTAGCTATGAAAGGAATCTCTTTAAGACTGTCTTGTAGCATATGTAAGATAGGAGTCACTCAAGGACTTAGGCAGACACAGAGAGCAAGCAGAAGGGACGTTTATTAGAGGGAATGGGGGATGGAGCCACAACCGGGGAAGATTAGGACTCAGCCTCCACTGTCCTTGGGGTTGAATTTTATGTGCAAAAACCTCAAGGGGCGGAGGCTGGGGGATGTAAGTGTTCTTAGTCTGATTAGATGGAGTTTGTTGTCCTTCAGTCCGATTAGTGCTGGCCATTGAGGCTGTGGGCTGTAAGCGGCCGTTGTTATCGTTGGCCTGCTGTCTCACCCTCTGGTGCGGCTGCCTCCTTATTGTGCTGGATAGGGTGACCATGGGCTGTTCCACAAAATGAGGCTGGGGCCACTCTCTCCTTCGGGACTTTCTAGTTTGCCTGAACCAAATGTCCTCTGCTGGCCTGTTAGTATAGTCCAGTCATTTGATAGATGAAGCAGATGATCCAGAGAAAAGAGGCCACTACACTGGTGTCCACATTTACATCAGAATCACTGGGGAGCTTTTACAATCCCGATGCCCAAAATCACACTCCATACAAATAAATCATAGTGACTGGGGGTAAAAGCCAGGTATCAATATTTTTTAAAGAACCACACCCCGTCTCCCCCGCTGCCCCGTCCCCCCTCCCCCCATACCAGCTGATTCCAGTGTCCAGCAAAGTTTGCAAGTAATGGCTTATGATTTGTCTAAGATCACACACACGGTCGGACAGGAACCCACCATGTTCAACTCTATTGATTTTAGCCAAAACTGACTCTTGCCCTGAAAATGTAGGATGAGTAGATACGGAACAGCTGCCATAATGATGACATTTCATTTGGCCTGTGAGTCCTTCCTAAATGTAGGAGGTCTTCCAGTGGTGCTTCCTCCAGTTGTTGGACATACCATGGCATTTATTCAGGTGTTTAAGGGAAACCTACTGTGTGCAAGTGTTGGCCTTCAGTCTGCAGGCCGACGCTCTATCCACTGAGCCAAACCGGTTAGGGCTGTCTGCCCAATTCTTAAATCAGAAAGTTGAGAAACATCCATTTTTCCTTCTTTATCTTTCAACTTATTTTATATGTCACTAAATCTTCATGATTTTACCTTCTGACAGTGTGTGAAATCTAGTCTTTCCTTTCCTTTCTGCTGTCTTAGGTCAGGCCCTCATTATTAGTCCCCTAGATCAGTGGTCAGCAAACTCAGTAGTCAACAGAGCCAAATATCAACAGTACAACGATTGAAATTTCTTTTGAGAGCCAAATTTTTTAAACTTAAACTATATAGGTAGGTACATTGTTATTAACTTAATTAGGGTACTCCTAAGGCTTAGGAAGAGCCTCAGTCAAGGGGCCAAAAAGCCACATGTGGCTCGAGAGCCGCAGTTTGCCAACCACGGGCCTAGGCTATGTGGATAAATGGTCAGTAAGGAACAGAAGGCTTTGAGCTCCCAGAGCTTATCAGCTAATGAAGGACCAAAGACATAACTCAGCAATTCTGAAGACGTAATTCAGCAATTCCAACACTTAAAGAGTTAAGTCTGTGATGGAAACTTACTTTATTCATTTGCACTGGCCCTAGCTTTTTCTAGAGGATTTGTGGCTGCAAAAATACACATAATGAAGTTGTTAGCATATAAATAAGAAACAGAAATCAAGACTAGGGAAAATATAAATAAGTGTAGAAAGTTGAGAACAGAAGAAAAATGTATAATTATGCAAGTCATAAAGATCTACTTGGGCTGAACCTCAACTTTGGCATTAGGTGTCCTGGCAGCCACATTGGAAAGGGAGCTATGGTTAGTTATAAAGTTCTTATTGTCAGAAAGACCAAAAAAAAAAAAAAATACCAGTACCTCAGGGAAGGAAAGGCTTTCCTAGCACTTGAATCTTGAGGTAATGTCTCATGTGGAGTTCCAAATGGTCACCAATAATATTCCTATAGTGATTTGCAAAATTGGATTTTATAACACGGTGCCTTGAGGACCTTGCAATAAAATAAAGGATATAAAATGGTGAATTTGTGGCATGAGTAGGTGGTCAGGAGTAAATTGATTTGTGCCAAATATATATACAGGTAAATCTGTGGCTAGGTAGACTATCTGGGGGAATGGATGGATTGGATACCCTTAACCCCTAGAGTGCCGGGGAGCGCAATTGCGCTCCTCCTGTCTTTCGCCAGAAGTGCTGGGAGCACTATCGCACTCCTCCTGCAGTGTCACTATTAGATTCTAGGAGTTCACTCTTTATTGACAGATGGCACCTAAGTTCAGATTACTTATGATGCCGAATGTTTGTAGTTCTAAAATTGACCACTGGCATTTATCTGCCTAATTTTTTACAGGTACTACGATTTTATGAAGTTTACTCAGATTTTGTAGCCCTAAAGCAGGGGTCCTCAAACTACGGCCCGTGGGCCACATGCGGCCTGCCGAAAACATTTATCCGGCCCGCCGGGTGTTTTTGCCGCCACTGTGTGCATAGGAATTTGTTCATAGTTTATTTTTTTAACTATAGTCCAGCCCTCCAACGGTCTGAGGGACAGTGAACTGGCCCCCTGTTTAAAAAGTTTGAGGACCCCTGCCCTAAAGCTTTGAAATGGCGTCCAGTTCTAAGTCTGCTTTTATTAGTGATGATGATATTGCTAAATATGTCAATTCTTGCTGTGAAGATGACGATTTTGTAGAAGATATTGGAGAAGGGTGTCCCTCTATTTTAACACTATATGTTTTGTTCAAATTTTTTTTTCTACTAGTATTTTATAATACAATCAGCAAACAATATATGTCAAAGATGAAAACAAATGTAGTCAAGGTTTCCTTAAGTTTTTGAATATGTAACTTCATTTACTTGCGATTCATAATTTTTTTCCTAAATTGCTATAAAATCAGCAAAAATGCCTTGGCAATTTTAGCATAGTTCCTAGGATATTGGTTGGCACTAGAAGTGTTAAAAAACAGTCTTCATAATTTCTCTCTACTGGGATTTTATAAGGTAGATGGTCTTTTTTTTTTTTTTTTTTTTCAATTTTCTGGGGTGAGAGTGAAGGGCAAGTATTCTGTGTTGTAGCTAATTTTATGGTTCATACCAGGGGTCAGCAAACATTTTCTTAAAGGGCCAGATAGTAAATATTTTAGCCCTTGTGGGCCAGATGGTAGCTGTCATAACTATTCAGCTCTGTGGTTGTAACACAAAAGGAGCCATAGACAATACATAAATGAGTGGAAATGGCTGTGTTCCAATAAAACTTGATTTACAAAAACAGGTGCCAGGCCAAATTTGGCTAACAAACTGTATTGCCAATTCCTGGTTTAACATTGAAAAAAAAAAAAACAATTATATTATTGCTATTCTTTTGTTGGAATTACAGAATGTTTAAAAACTCGACAAGCCTTGGTCAGTAAAGTAGGTTTGACTTCATAATTTAATTGATAGTAGGTAAGATATATGCTGGAGAGAGCATGGCTCATGTTCAAGATTCAAATTCATTACATTCATTGAAGGAACATGCGGACCCCAAAGCAATCCAATATAACTAGTCACACATCACAGTGACACTCAACAGACATGGAACTAGACTTGTTGCAGCACAAAACTGGGCTGGGTCTAAACATTTTTTATTTCATGTGAAGAAGGAGAATTGTGTTTCTCACCTGGAGGTCTCACAAAGCAACATGCATTCTCTATTAAGATCTCCTGGTTGGTCCCTTAGGAAAGAGAAAAGATGTTGGATTCTATCCAGTAGGTGTGTGCTATTTACTCATTCATCATCTTTTCAAGTGCAAAATCTATTCCAGGCTACCAGATGTAGATTCTAACAAGTCTTCTGTGAGCACAGCCAATAATACAGCTGCCCTTAGGAAAAAATAATGATTTCACTGTAAAAAGGCTTAGTTACGAGCAGATAATGCATGTTGATGGTTTGCTGTGATCTGGATTTTTTAATACCTCCCACTGGCCATAAACTAATCTGAGGGGTACATTGTGTAATGGGAGCTACCTTAAAGGGTTAATTCTGGGAGGTCATCAGAAGAGGTGGCCTCAATTGATTTGGAATCCAAAGCAGTGGGTGATTTAGGTCTCCAGCCTTAGATACTGCTTTAACTAGTTTATGGATAACCCATGGTCCTGAACAATGAATTATGAACTCACACATGCCATAGGTAGTGACAGTGAGAAAGTAAGCCTTAGACAGACAGCTTCAGAAGAGTTTGTAAAATCATGGAATACAGTTTTGAAACCCTTGGGTCTTCGTTGTCAGTTTGAGCATAATTTGATATATCATTCTTTCTGGATAGTCAGGAATGGTTCCTTTTGCTCCATTTAGAATTTCCTAACTATTCACATATCTAGCAGCATACAGTGGTTAAGAAAATGGTTTCTGTTCATTGTAATCACTACCCTAGGCCTATAGAGAACAAGTACTGTGTCTTTATCTTTATCTTCTCAGGCATTGTCCTGTACCTGATCCCTAAGGGCCACTCAAAAATGGTTGCCCAGTGAATGAATCCTGGCTAATATCATCCTGTTTGCAATACTAGCATCATAGAGTGGTGTAGTGAGTTGCCAGGAAGGAAGGTGGCTCCTTTTTGTTGCACAAACTGTGGCAAACCTTGAACTCCTCCAACAGAGACTTAAGGCTTTTTGTTTAGGGGCTGGAATATGCCTATAGACTTAAAAAGCAGAAAAACATTCATATGGAGTCACAGTGCCTCCCCCACCCCCCCATAAATATCACCAGATGAGGGTGAGGTAAAGGATATATAGGGCAGGCATGAAATATTTTTAATAATGGATTATTCTTAACAAGCAAGATTTGAGACCAGAGAAGTTTCAAGTTTAAATTTCTTAAGGAAAATGCCTGATACCAGTCACCTGAGATTTTCACTTTTTCAGAAGTATCAAGTGACCAGACATACTATTTTATTCCCTCCTCTTTCCTCTGTCTCTTGCCAACATGATTATTAATAACAATGACTTTATCTATTGTCTTAAGAAAACAAATTTCCTTTGGCAGAAGTTACAATATGGTTTTACAGTCATATCTTTAAAATATCCTTGCCACTAATAAGGAAGACATAGAGAATGGGGACATTTTGAGCCAAAACCAATTTAATATTGGGCAGCACTGAGATGCAGCACAGTTCTGTCCCCGCTCCACCCTGGTGGTCAGGTCTTGCCAGTAAGAAGGGGGAGAGAGCCAAGAGAATGGGGATGTGTACAGGAGCTCTCAAAACCCAGCTGGGGCTCTAGCCCTGAGCATTTTATTGTAGGGTTCCCCTGCTACCAGAGGAATGTGGGACCAAGGAAAGAAACAAAGATGAATTTAAAGCAAAGCCTAACTCACATGGGTAGTTTGTCTTACTGTAATATATAAATTGTTCAACTCCATTGCATCTAGGTTTATAAGGGGTGAACTTTGGCCCCAGGACATTGAGTATCTTTTCCTCCTTATTACCTCCACTCACATCACAAGACCAAGGAAACCTGAGCATCTGTTTTGCTCCTGACCCTCCCCTAGCATTAACCACAAGGCAACATAAATAGAATAAAGAGATTAATGGATAATTTTAAGTAGCCGCTAGGTTCACGTCATACTCCCGCTTGGGTTAGTGTTGAGAGTCAATTATAAGTTGTCATGACCCTGAGTATCTTTAGGTCATAGAAATATGCAGATCTCCAAAGTAGATATTAATTACTTTTACCTGTGCATTCATCTGTTCACTGATCCATTCTAACTGTTCTTGGTCTCAGGGCCTGAGGATCATTTTCTCGGATGCATCACGGCTCATCTTCCGGCTCAGTTCCTCCAGTGGCATGCGGGCCACCATCAGACTGTATGCAGAGAGCTATGAGAGGGATCCCAGCGGTCATCACCAGGAGCCACAGGTACCAAAACAGAGCTGTGCTCCCAGCACTGTGTGTTTCACTGCTTCTGGCAAATTCTGGGAGCTCCTATATGCCTTTAGTGGGAATGATTATATTCTGGAAAGTAAATTTCATATTGATACTTCCAGCTGAAGGACAAACTTAGAGTGACTACAAGCAAATTTAATTCATTCATCACAGTGTTTGCAACAGAACAATTGTTCTCCAGCATCTATGAGACTAGCATTTCTCAAATGACTTGCCTCTCTTGATTGCTCTGCATTTTGTTAATTGGGGTGACATCAGGAAGAGGCACCTTGTATAGATAAGGAAATTTCGAGTTAGAGTCAAACTGGTCAAACTACGCAGAGCCTTGACTATGCTCATGTAAATTATGAGTCTTCGGGTGTTTGGAAAACTCTGGGTTGAACCATGACCTTGAAGTGCCAATATAGATGCTACTCTAGGCTTCCTCTCTGAGATTGCTGCCCAGCCTAGCATGCAAGGAGGGACTATGGCTGGCCTGAATTTAAAGTCAAGGGAAGACACTAACAAGGCTAAGCCAACCAGTGTTTGGCAAAGCCCCCTTAATAAGTCACTTAGAAAAAGAATAAATAGCACAAGCATAAGCCATTCCACTCCCTTATTCATTCAAGCTCCAGGCAACATTAATTAATACCAGTAAGGACCCACTATAATGTTGGGTACTTCCAGCTACACTGTTTGCTGCCCCCTCCCTCTTGGTCTTTACTTCAACCTGGGTTTTGAAGCAAGGTCTTTGATAATTTCTTGAGATGAAAACATTGGCTCCATCTGCAATGCTTCTTTTGTGGAGAAGAGAAGTAAAGAAAATGTCACTGCTTCTCATTTTACAGTTGCTCAGAATTTCCAGTTATAATTGGCATAGCTGTTCCCTGTATGGAAAAGATGCCAGGGAATGTTTTCTTTCTTTAGTGGGTTTTTTCATGACACTTTTCTTTGGAGAGGCTCAAGGAACTTTGGGAAAAGGGTACCATACATAGATCCTTACACCTGACCCTGCAAGGAGCAGATCTCTCTGGAGTAATATGATCTCAGGTGGGGAAGGAGAGGCCTAGGAGGTGGTTATCAGGGCCACTGAGAGCATGAAGGGGCAGAGCCAGCATCATGCCCTTAGTCCTCCTCCCTCAGGATCACAGGCTCCCCATGCAGGGATGGGTCTCACTCTGCCACCATGGTTTGTTAGTGAGTAAATTTCACCCAGGACAGTACAAAATCATGCAAAAATTGGAGGCTCACCCTACCTTCCTATATAAAACTCTCATCTATATCTCATGTTTGGGAAACAAGATTAAAACAAAGACCTGAATGTTCAGAGCTTCGTACAGGGTGAGGAATGATATTCCTGGCCTCACCAGCTCTGAGTCACTCAGACTCAGGGCTATTTTTTCTCAACATTCTTTTCCCTATTTGCACGTAGTAAGTGGTTATGATATTTGCTTATTTTTACTTAACTTCTTCACTGGCTGCAGGAGTATCTTTATAATGTCTAGAGGCCATTAGGCATGTGTGAAAACAATCCGATACACACATTTTCCTCTACCCTTCTAAGTTTTTCTGGATGTTCTAACAATGAAATTGACATGAGACAGATAAGCAAGAGAGAAAAAAAAGTTAGTTTAATAATGTGTAGACCTCCTATATACATGGGATAGACCCGGAAAACTGAGTAACTCTCTGAAATGGCAGAAGCTACCACCTTAAATAATGTTGCCAGCTTATAAGACAAAAGATTTTGATGGTGGGGGGGTTGTGGGAGGCACCAGAACAAAAGCCGAGTACACAAGGGTAAGGTTATTGTGCAGATCTCAGTCCTTGGCTCTCCAGTGATAAGAGTTTCTAGAGTTAAGGTCATCCCCCTCTTTCCAGTAAAGTGAGGGAGACATCCCTACAAATAGAAATTTCCCTTATACATGTCTCTTACTACGGGGGAACTTGCACTCAGTTTTTAGAGCTTTTCCTATGTCTGCAATTTCTTAAAAATAAACAGCCTAAAATAATCCTTATGCAAAGAGACATATTTTGGGGTGGCAAATGTGCTCTCCTACAAGTCTCTCTCTGAGATGGTTCACAAAACCTAAGGGGCGCCCCCTTTTTTAATGCTTCCTTTGAAGCCGAAGCTTCCATGGGCCTGCTGCTGGAGGGCTGTGTGTTAAGTATGCTCAGGGCCTGGGGCAGGCTGCCCCCAAATATTCCACAATGGCATAGTGATTACTTTGAATTAAAGTTACTGGACCAGCAACCTGTGCAGGAAGGGCATGTTGACCCTCCCTGGTCTCCTAGAATGCAGGGAATAAATCTCCCCTGTAAAAGGTGTCCTCCTTGATCCAAGGGGGTGAAGAGAGACACCCATATCGATAGAGTTAAGGAATCTAGAGCCTAGAAGCCTGTGTGAGGCTTATTTTGTCTAATTTAATACCCAGACCTTTTTTTCTGTTTAGATTCCTTGCAAATGAACATCCAAAACTAAGTTTCTTTGTCCTGTCAAATGTTCACAAATTTATTGTTTCTTTGTCTAAAAAATGACACAGAGGTGGGCTGGTTCATCATTTCTCTGAGTATTATTTATGCTCGCCTATATGCACACATTAAGTTGGTTTTTCTTCTGTTTATCTGGTCTTTTTCAATTCTATTATTAGTGGAGTCATCAGAACTCAAGAAGGGTAGAAGGGAGAACTTCCCCCTCCCCTACAGTATATGTACTTCAGTCTGTGGGTAAAGTCACCATTGCTGTATATTTTGAATGGTTGGGGGACCCTTTCCTTGATACTGTTCTTCTGATTGCTGATAGTCTCTCCCTTTCTAATCATAAGCAAGGGTTTTCCCTGACCTGGGTAGGTGGGCCTCACAGTATTTAGCATAGGGCCTAGATAAAAATGTTATGTTAAAGTAGAACTTCTTATTAAAATACTACACATCACTGACTCACCAACTTAAGCCCTATTGCCTAGTACATTTAAATCAAGATGTAACTTGAATATTTTTAAACCTTACATCTATAACCCTAAGGAAAGGGAGAAGATTCTCTCAGTAGGCCCACCTGTCTCAATTACTGCGGCCCTTGGACCATGGAGGGCCTCCTAACAGCATTGCTTTCCAGGACCATCTGCTTCTGCCTTACAAGATCTCTGGAAAGAAAGGCCTTTGGTTAACTGTTAACAGAGATAAAAAATAAGGCATTCTCCTGAAGCTGCAAGTGTTATTACTGACCCAGGGCCTGACAGGGAAACACCAGCTTATGTTGCTTTCTCAGCCACAGAGAAAAACCTCTTCCGCCTTTCTCATTTTTTCTGATTGGCAGCCCAGAAAACAGAGAACAAATAGCCACCTCGCCCACCCCACACTGGCACCTGTACTCAGACACCAGTTAAAGTACCTCTGTACCTGGCAGAGATTCAATTAATAATCTCATTCCAATTCAACAGATTTTTTTTTAATGCTTTATCCCCTCTAACACAATGCCCATCTACATTCAAGCTATTTAGCAAGAAGACTGGAAAGTTCCCTTCAACTGGCTTTGTTAGCATCTGTTTTAATTAAGTCAACAAACATATTCACCTTCTTTCCTTGTCCCTTTCAACCTGTGGGTGGAGTGGCTAATGAACAATAAAGGAGTCTAAAGGAAAAGGAAGAAGAAGTTTTGTTAAGGGCTGGGATAATCACAGACTGATAACCAGCTCCTGGCTAATCAACAGTTGGCTTAGGTACTTTAATTGCAGAATATAATTGCACCCAACCCCACCCCTAAATCAGGAAGGAGCCTGATTTTCCCAACCTTCTTTCCCACTGAGGCAGTGGTTCTCAACCTTCTGGCCCTTTAAATACAGTTCCTCACGTTGTGACCCAACCATAAAATTATTTTCATTGCTACTTCATAACTGTAATGTTGCTACTGTTAAGAATCGTCATGTAAATATCTGATATGCAGGATGGTCTTAGGCGACCCCTGTGAAAGGGTCGTTCGACCGCCAAAGGGGTCGCGACCCACAGGTTGGGAACCGCTGCACTGAGGGACTTGATGTGTGTATTTCTGATAAGCTGCACATCAAAGTCTTTAAGGACTAATATCTAAGTACCAGGAGTCCCTCTATATTGGATTCATCTGTCAAAGCAAAGGCCATCTGTTATTTTGCCCAACCTGTTCTTAGTATGACTTTATAACCCAGAAATATAAAGTACAGAGCCATTTTGTGTTTTGTTAGGAGACCATATCATTTATCATCTAAATCAGGATACTTTTAAGAGTGAAAGGGGCACTAATAATTATAGTAAGACCCTCCCCAATAAACCAGGGCAAATGGTTACTCTAGCTACATGCCTTTGTGCTATCTTAGATCTGTACGTCTCTTTAGAGAGGGGTTTCCAGAAGCACTACTAACATAAGCCATGTAGAACAGAGGGAACATGCAGGAGTGAAGAATTAGATCTGTGGTTCTAACCCAGATTGTACACCAGAACGATTTGGGTGGCTAGTAAAAACACACAGGCCTGGGCCCCACTCCCAGGCATTGTATTTTATTGTTCTATGGCAGAGCCTGTATTTTTAAAGCACTTCCCAGGTGATTCAAATTAGAGAAGGGCCTCTAAACTTTAAGTCTTCCTTAAAACTTCAAGTCTGAGGAAGGTCGGAGTGTCTGCATTTCTCACATGCTCCGGTGAGATTGCGTTGCTGGTCTAAGAGTCACACTTTGAATAGCGGAGAGTTATACGAACTGTGAAACCCTAATAGCAGGACCTTGACTTCTTTAAAATCATAAAAAGGGCAACACCTGTTTTTAGTGCCCTTCCATGCATGAGCTACTGGCCTCTAGACCAGTGGTTCTCAACCTTGGCTGCACATTAGAATCACCTGGGAATCTTTTTAAAAATCCTGATTTCTGGGCCTCATCCTCTGGAAATTCTGTTTCTTTGTTACTAATGTTGTGGCTCCACCCCATAACAAACAGAATTTCCGGAGGATGAGGCCCAGAAATCAGGATTTTAACAAGATTCCCAGGTGATTCTAATGTGCAGCCAAGGTTGAGAACCACTGCTCTAGACTCACATCTCCAGTTGTCCATTGGACTCCACTTGAATGTCTTCTGGGCATCTTTAACTTGACGTATGCAAAACTGAACTCCTGTCGGTCTCCCAGGATCCTCACCCTTCCCCCTTCCCCCTGCTTCTTTAAGTTCTTCATTTCAGTAATTGATGGCTCCATCCTGTTAGTAGGTTTGGCCAAACACCTAGAATTCATCCATGGAATAATATTCTTTCTCTCATGCCCCATATTCAACAGCAGATCCTACCAACATGACCTTAAAAACACAACCAGGTCTGACCTCCTCTCACCACCTTCATCATTTCTTCATTTCTATGCAGGGCCAAGCCTCTTTTTTCTCCTTTTCATTATTGCACTGGTCTCTTCACTGGTTTCCTTCCTTCCACTCTTGTCCACTCCCTATCCACACCTAGTCTCAGAACAGCAACCAGAGTGATGTTTTTAAGACATGTTAGATCACCTCATTACTCAGCTCACATCATCCAGGGCTCTTCATCTCACTCAGAAAAGAGCCTAAACCCTTACCATGGCCCCAAATGCTCATTGGATCTACCTCCGACTTCATCTCCCACCTCTCATTCCCTTTCCCTCTTCACTCCAGCCAATGTTCTAGGCTTGATAATTTGCTAGAACAACTCACAGAACCCAGGATAGCTCTTTGCTTATGACTAGTGGTTTATTATTAAGGGTACAACCCAGGAACAGCCTAGTGGAAGAAATGCATGGGGCAAGGGTGTTTACAGCTTCCATGCCCTCTCTTGGCCCACCACTGTCCCAGCAGAGATTTAATTATGTAGGAATGATTAATTAATTCATTGACCATTGGTGAATGAACTCTACTGCCAGCCCTTTTCCCCTTATTCCTGGTTGGTTCCTCTGATTATAGCTATCAATGTAGGGGTCCACAAAGAGTTACCTCAGGAGCATAATCTTAGATATGGTTGAAAGGGTCTTATTATGAATAACAAAAGGCATTCCTATCCCTCGGGAAATTTAAAGGATTTTGGGAGCTCTGTGCCAGGAACTAGAGACAAAGATCAAATGTATTTTTTATTATACCACACTTAATAAGTGTGGGTAAGTGTGTTTTGAAAACAACCAGTTTTCTCTCCCTTAATTTGAATTATCAGTGAATATGCTTTTAAAATGATTAAAATAATGTTCTAAATACATATTGGTTATATTTTATAATTAATGGGACATCTAAAGTGACTAGGAGAATAAAATTAGAAATTGAAATAATATGTGTGATATAGAATAGTTGGAAACAGAGTGGAATTCAGAAGTGACATATAAATAGACTATCACTTAGACATTCAGTTTTCATGACAATATGAAAAAGTATGTATGTATGTGTATATGTGTGTATATATATACACATATATACATGGTTTTGGAAACATACTAGATAAATATATAACAAAAACATTATGTTGTTATTTTAAAAAACCTGCATAGGAATGTATTAATAACCAGATATGCAAGGACAATCATGAGGAAATACATCATTTTATTTTACTTCTCAGAGTTTGATCTGTGTTGCTGTAATTTGGAAATATCATGGAGGATGGAGTAATATAGAGAGAGTTTAGAAAAGAAATAAATGGTTAAAGAGTTGAGATGTAAATGCTATGGTCAAGTTCATAGCTGGCTCATTTTGCATCTAAGAGAGGCGTTGCCTGAGGTCTTCAGGAATGTAAAAACTAATATGAGGCCAAGAAAGATGACCAGTTGTTCTCCACAACTAATGAATATGTAATTTCAGTAAATAAACTCAAGCTGAACTGTAAGGGACTCAGATTGACTATTAGAACAATTTCAACTGTGAGGATGCCTGCCCAATTGAGGTGGCTGGTTTTCTAGACCACATAGGTTTAGATGATTTTTAAATATGGGCAAGGGTGGAAAGGAACTGAGCAAGATAACATCAGCCTTTTTAAAAAAAAAAAGAAACAAGTTGTGGTCAGGTGGGTTAGATTTCCCTCTAGTGGCATAGAAAGGAATTTAGTACAGCTTGGAGCTGAATTACAGTTGAGAAAGAAGCAAAGATGTATAGGTTTTCTGTTTCTACTCATTTAGGTACACTACCCCCTGGAAAATCAAAATGGTAAACAGTCCTTCTTTCCCTCCTTTCAATATTGAAATGTGGATCAGGCTGTGTTACTGTGGATGGTGCTTTCCCTGGGACTGAGAGCAATACTCCCTTGGGCTGGGAATGTGGCAGGTGTTTCACAGGCTGATGACTCTCCCAGTCCAGGGCTGCTGAGGGTGTGGAAGACAGTGGGACTTTGACCCGTGCTGGGTCTGAACTCTCTTCAGGGTACTGAGTGTGTGCTGGTTCAGGGTAGGGACATTCTAGGACTTGTGGGAAAGCATGTGCCTTGATGACAGTGACTTTAAACTACTCATGTCAGTCCCACCATACGTGCCTATTTTTGGAAGTATGCACAAAAGAGACCTTTATGCCAAATCTTCAAAGACTATCTTGGCCGTGCCAATTTCTCCCAAGAGCCTAGTGGCCTTAGGAGGCAGAAGAGCTAAACGTTGTGCCTTCATCCTGGCTTTGGCTCAATTGTGGATTAAGGTTTAGAGACCTGAAGCTCTGAAAAAATTATATTTCCCCTCCCCACTTCCCCACCTGTATTCAAAATAAAAACACTAGCTTTAAAAATAAATCTAAGGAAATTTTACAAAATGTCATTCTCTCCCCCGCCCCCTCTTTTAATGGTATTCATTTTGGTGCCTCTGCTTTGCTGTGTCCAAAGCACATGCTTAACTAGCTACTGGTTAACCTGACACTGTTTAAGTCCACAAATCAGAGTCTTGCTGGATCTTGTTTACTCAGCCTGAAAAGGGAGCATGAATGAATTTGCCTTCATCACACAAATACAGAGGGTCATGGGCCATAACTTCTCTCGCCAGATGAATGGGTTTGACAGGTTGTGGCCAGCATAATCTGGCTTTCCCAGCATCCTCTTTGTTCCAACACAGGTGCACAATACAACCAAGTTTCCATGCCTTCCAGCACAAAGGTACACCAGCTCGTGAGTTGGTGGAGAGTTATGTTTCTTAGAAGCAGTGCCCTTCTTTGGCGGATAGTAAATCATTTGCCTTGCTCATAAGTTATGGTGTATGTTGGTGAATGAATACTGATGGTGAATCTGGAGATGGCCTGTGATCTTCAGAAGAAGGCTTGGGACTATGCCATGCAGTCAAGTAACACAAGGGAAGGAAGGGCCTGGGCTCCCTACCATGGCCTCACTGTTTTTTCCTGGGGAACACAGGATCCAGGGAGGATGTGGCTGTTTTAGCTCCACTATCTGCTGCTCTTGGCTGATTTTTTAATTGATTTTTTTTTTGAGAGAGAGAGACATCAATTTTTGTTGTTCCACTTATTTATGCATTTATTGGTTGATTCTTGTATGTGCCCTGACCTGGAATTGAACCACCAACCTTGGTGTATTGGGATGATCCTCTAACCAACTGAGTTATCCAGCTCTAGGCTGATTTTAATTTTGACACTCTAATTCTGGAATGAGAAACCCTACTTAAGATGCAGGTGAGGAAGTTCCCCATCCTTAGTTTTTGCCTCCCAGGAAACCTGGGAGGTGTGATAAACTCCAGAACAGCATCATCTCCATACCAGAATACCTTAGGGCAGGAGGGAAAGCAATAAAAGTTTATGAAATTCTTGTTTTATGAGGGCTTTTTGTTTCCTTTGAGCATTTTTTGTTGGTACAAATCATCATGTGAGGCATTGCTTGGTAGGTTGTATCCTCTGTCTTCCAAACTTAATGATAGACGACTGGGAGGTAAATAAGGTTATGAGAGGGTTTTAGAATGTAGGTTTTGTTAGTGTTCAAGTATAGTGAGGCCAACCAATTAGGAGACAATTGCCATTGAAAAGATAGCGTGTTACTCACTGTTCCCAAGAGGAGGGGACAGGCCACACCATACCCTGCAGGGCCACACAGGGAAGCCCCAGGATCCCTTATGACGCAGAAGTGGGGGGAAATGTGGTTCCTGTGGGAAGAAAGGGTGAGGCAGGATAAGAAGCGACTGGTAAGTTTGAATAATTTCAGCAGGCTCTGGGACATAGGGACCAGCCTTTGTTGTCTGGTATTTGGCCCTGGGGTGATGAGAGCTGGTGGACAGTGGCCTGAGAGTGAGAGCTCAATAAAGGGGGTGTTTGGTGTTTGCCTTGGTCCCTCTGCATATAAAAGGTGTGCTCCCAGAAATTAGCTAGCCTTGGAAGGTCCCTAAGTGTCAGCTCATCATAATAAAAGACATGCTTAATACAAAACGACAAAGACAAAACCATGGTCACTTTTTCAGGTGGATAAAATTATTTGGCACCAAAATTTTGTTTTGTCATCTACCATTGAGACTAAATGGTCCACTGTTCAAAGGTTGGGCTTTAGACTCATATATCTTTGGTGTTGAGCCTCTCAGTTCTACCGTTTTTCAACTCTACAACCTTGTGCAACTTAATTTCTGTAAGCTTCAGTGCTTTCTCAGTCAAATGGGAGTACAAATACTTTATATTTCATAGGATTGTTGTGATGATAAATGAGATAGTTTCTAGAAAGTGTTTTGGACAGTGCCTGGCACATAAAAAGTGCTTATAGCACAATGCTAATGTGCTCATAGCACATTGCTAATAACAATATAGATTAGTTTTCTGGTCACAGGAGGATCAAAGAGTCTCAGATAATTAGCAGTTTTTTTATAATGGCATTAACCTGCCTTGTCATATCTTCTCCCATTAAATGCTCCTAGAGCCAACTGGATCTATGGGAGATGTCCCAACAGAACTGGCAGCTGTGATGTTACTCTTAAAAAGGGTGCCAGGGCCCTATGACATGGTGTCTTATATATATATACCACACTGTATTAAAAGGTTCAAAAATAAAGTCGAGAGTCTCTGTCTCTCCATTCTCCTCTCTTTCTTACTCTTCCCATCTTTAGAATCCTTACATCAATGGAGCTTGTGGGACAAATTTTCTCTCCTCCTAGGTTGAAGCAAGAGGGACAGAGATGGAGTTGTTCATTAATTTTATTTTATTGAAGGTAATGTGCAATTGAAGGTTGGTTGTTTCCAGCTAATTTTCCAGAAAGGTTTTAAAGACTAAAGTGGCTGTGAGACAAAAGGTAGGCTTACTGAAGATACCTGGAGTCTCTGTTGTTGGTTATGAGGCATGTGCATGCTGACTTCAAAGTGTTAAATGCAAAAAAGTAGTCCCGTGGAATAGGTATTAGCAAGCTTCTTTATGTAAAGGGCCAGATAGTAAATACTTTAAGTTTGCTAGCTGTCGTAGTTTGCCAGAGCTTATGTAACTAACTGTCACAGACTGGGTGGTGCAAAGAGAAATTCATTGTCTCACAGTTTCTGGAGGTTGAAAGTCCAAGATCAAGGTGTTGGCAGGTGGGTTTCTTGTAAGAGAGGTGAAGGAATGATCTGTTCTAGACCTCTCTTCTTGGTTTATAGATAGCTGTCTTCTACCTATCTCTTTACATCATCTTCCCTCTATGTGTGGCTGTGTTCAATTTTTTTCTTCTTATTGAATTAGGGTTCACCCTAATGACCTCATTTTAACTTGGTTGCCTCGGTAAAGATTATCTCCCAAGGTCACATTCTGAGGTACTGGAGGTTAGAACTTCAATATAGGAATTGGCAGGGTGGGGACACAATTTAACCATGACACTAGCCATATGGTCTGTGTTAGAACTTCTCATCTGCCATTGTAGGTTCATCTTTGGACGCAATGGCCACATCACCTGGATGCTTTTTAGAAATGCAGAATCTCAGTCCCTACCCCAAACCTGCTGAATCAGATCCTACATTTAAACAAGATCTCCAGGTGATCTTTGTGCACATTCAAGTGTGAGAGTTCCTGCTATGATAGCCTTTGGATCATTATTTCTACCTCTGCTTAGCAGGACTGACTCCCCCCTGCGCCCCACCTGAACCTCCCAAGAGCCATTTAAATCTTTCTAATGCCAAACTGCTACAGAGCATTTATAGGATTGACTGGCCTCTGCGATTCTCCCCTTCTGGAAAATTACAGAAAGTGCAGAAGATAACCCAGAAAAAGTGTCTCAAGACCTTTGAATACCTGCTTTCTGCTTGCCAGAACAATGAATAAAAAGGGAAGCAAGAAAATCAGATTCACTTTGCATCTCCATAGAAACCCTACCTCAGTATCAACTCTGTAGTGTTAGACTGTTTTCTTCTCACAATTATACTAATCAAGCTGAGAGATTCAAAATAACCCAGGGATAAAGTAAAGTTCTATTTTAAAATTGAATTTATTGGGATGACATTTGTTAATAAAATTATATAGGTTTCAGGTGTGCAATTTTATAACACACTAGAGGCCTGATGCACAAAAATTTGTGCACTTGGGGGGGGATCCCTTAGCCCGGCCTGTGCCCTCTCGCAGTCTGGGACCCCCTTGGGGGATGTCCACCTGCTGGCTTACGCCCGCTCCCCGGAGGTTCGGCCTAAGCTGGCAGTCAGACATCCCTCTGGCAGCCCGGGAGCCCTCGGGGTATGTCCATTTGCCAGCGGGGAGCAGGCCTAAGCTGCAGTCGGAAATCCTTAGCGCTGCTGAGGAGGTGGGAGAGGCTCCCACCACCACCACTGTGCTGGCAGCTGGCAGCCTGGCTTGTGGCTGAGCAGAGCTTCCCTTGTGGGAGCACACTGACCACCAGGGAGCAGCTCCTGCATTGAGCGTCTGCCCCCTGGTGGTCAGTGTGTGTCATAGTGACCAGTCATTCCCAGTCATTCTGCTGTTAGGGTCAATTTGCATATTACTCTTTTATTATATAGGATCATCTGTATATTGTGTGTTCACCACCCAAAGCCAAGTCTCCTTCCATCACCTTTTATCCCCCCTCTACCCTCTTCTGTCTCCCCCAACCCCACTTTCCCTCTGGTAATACTGATGTCTATGTCTATGAGGTTTTTCTTGCTTAATTCCTTCACTTTTTCCACCAAGCCCCCAAGCTTCCTCCCCTCTGTTCTCAGCATCTATGAGTCTGTTTCTATTTTGTTTGTTAGTTTATTTTGTTCATTAGATTTCACATATAAGTGAACTCATATGGTATTTGTCTTTCTCTGACTGACTTATTTCACTTAGTATCATAATCTCCAAGTATTATTTCATTATGTAAATATACCACTGCTGTTTTATTCACTTATCTACTGATGGGCACTTGGGCTGCTTCCAAATTTTGGCTATAATGCTGCAATGAACATAGGGGTGTATATGTTCTATCGAATCAGTGTTTTGGGGTTTTTTTGGCTATATTCCCAGAAGTGGCATCACTGGGTCATAAGGCAGTTTCACTTTTAATTTTTTGAGGTAACTCCATAGTGGCTGCACCAATCTGCATTCCCACCAAAAGTGCATGAGGGTTCTCTTTACTCCACATCCTCTCCAACACTGGTTGTTTGTTGATTTATTGATGATAGCCATTCTGACATGTGTGAGGTGATATCTCATTGTGGTTTTAATTTGCATTTCTTTGATGATTAGTGATGTTGAACATATTTACATATGTCTATTGGCCATCTGTACATCCTCTTTGGAAAAGCATCTATTCAGGTCCTTTGCCCATTTTTCAATTGGATTGTTTGGTTTTTAGGTGTTGCATTTTGTAAGTTCTTTACAAATTTTGAATATTTTTCACCTTATCAGATATATCATTGGCAAATATGTTCTCCCATTCAGTGAGTTGTTTTTTCATTTTGTTGATCATTTCTTTTGCTGTGCAAAAGTGTTTTAGTTTGATATACTCTCATTCATACCATGCTGTTTTGATTACTACTATGGCCTTGTTGTATAGTTTGATATCAAATATAGTGAATCCTCCAACTTTGTTCTTCTTTCTTAAGATTGCTGTGGCTATTTGGGGTCTTTGTGGTTCCATATACATTTTTGGAATATTTGTTCTAATTCTGTGAACTACAGTATAGGTATATTGAAAAGAATTATATTATCTGTATCTTCCACCCTTCCTACTAGTCTTGATGTGGCTTCCTCTGTAAATCCTTGGTTATAAGACTTCTCTTCAGCTTGCCTTCAGTTGGTTATTCAGGTTGATTGCTCTATATTTTAGTTATAATTCCAACTTGGTCCTGGGAGAAGATGAGTGTAACAGCCACCTACTCTGCCACCGCTTTGTTAAACCTGAATTTGATTTTACCAAGATAGGAAGCCTCACTAAAATTGTGGGTAAACAGTTTAACACTACTAGGCAAAAAGGTTAATAATATACTTAAAATACTTAAGGGTTATATGGCAGTTGTACCTTAAAGGCAAAGTCCACAGAAGAACATGTTCATTTGTCAAAAGTGGAAGAAACTCCCAGTCACTGCACTCATAAGATATATATTAACTGTCCATAAATTCCACGGTTAGTTTTTATATTGCAGGGAAGAATCTCTCTTTGAGTAGAGGGCTCATTTCTATCTCCTTTGTGCCTGGTGTTAATGATTCTCCTGCTGTACTGCCTCTGCTGTATGACCCAGGCAGCCTTCATAGCAGAAGTTTTCTTTCCACTTTGCTTCTGCTATTGCTGCTCAGTGTGGCTGTCCTAACTAGCCATGAGGAATGTGTCCCAAGTGCAATGATGTCTATTCCTTGTGTTTTCAGCATTATCTTGTCCAACTGCAATCTGATCATATTCCCTCCGGCTACATAAATTGGTCCTGCAAAAGGAAGGCTGGCTTTTCTGAGGCTGAGTATCTCACTGACACAGAGAGATCTTATTTCTGATTGGAGTGGCTTTGGGCTTCTTTCATTCAAAGAAAAAAAATACTTTTGATAGTCTTAATTTTTTTTTTTACTTGAACTTCCATCAAAAAAGATAGTGTGGCTCTTTCCCCCTCCCCATGTGTGAGTCTGTGTTGTGAAATTCTTTCCTCTTCCCCACGTGGGAGTCTGTACTTGTTCTACAATAAATCTCCACCTTTGCTATACCATCTTCCTCCGTTGATTCATTCTTCGACTCCTACAGGCAAAGAATCTGGGAAGCCATCCTGCCCAGCAGAACGCTATGTGTTCCAGTCCAAAAATCATGTATCACTGAATGGATCTGTAGTAAACAAGTTCCTATACTCTCTGTTCCCCTCTTTGCAAAGTGAAGAAAGCAGCAAACCAAGGCTATGTGCTCACAGGAGAACAAAGCTATGGGATGCTGGAATGCAACTTCTAGATCAGAAACCCATTCATTTGGAGCATCCCTTTGTAAGGATTGGACCATAACAAATCACAGACTGGTCCAGATGCAGGTGTCTCTTTGAATTTACCTAATCCTCCAGTATCATCCAGTGTACGTAATTCTGCTGAAAGTCCACCACCAACACAAAGAAACTGTTGGTTTAAAAGAGCAGCAAGAGGAAGTCTATCAAAAGCTTCTTTACAAGCTTCATAGACGCTTTCTGAATATTTAATTTTACATTCCTGCTTAAAGGTAAAATACTCAGTAAAAAAAAAAAAAAAGAAAAGAAAAGATAGTGTGAACTTCACTTTATGGGCAAGGAAGGCAAAGCTGAAATAGTTGTTGTCTATCTACCAAAGGTCAGTCTGTTGGGGCTAGAATGCTGGTTCATTCACTTCCACCTACTATTCTAGCAAGCTAGGCTTCCTGCTTCAATAATAATAATAATAATAATAATAATAATAATAAATAATAACAAAAACAGCAACATTCAGTAGCATGTATCATGTGCCTGCCTGTCGATGAGCTAGGCCAGCCGTGGGCAAACTACGGCCCGCGGGCCGGATCCGGCCCGTTTGAAATGAATAAAACTAAAAAAAAAAAAAGACCATACCCTTTTATGTAATGATGTTTACTTTGAATTTATATTAGTTCACACAAACACTCCATCCATGCTTTTGTTCCGGCCCTCCGGTCCAGTTTAAGAACCCATTGTGGCCCTTGAGTAAAAAAGTTTGCCCACCCCTGGGCTAGGCAGAATATTATGCATTTTTGTATGTGTTATATTTAATTCTTATCACCATCTAATGTGATAGATGCTCATCCATCCATGTTTTATAAATGAGGAAACTTTGGCCTTGAGAATTGAAATAACCTACTATTTCTAAGTATAGCTGGTATTTGGGCCTAGACCAGAGCCCATAGTCTTAACTAGGGGTTTTACTTGTGCTATCAAAAATATGGGGATGCGCACCCACCTATGAAAGGGCGCCCATTTCAGCCTGACATGCCCAGCCCATCTACTAAGACTGTTCTCAAATGCAATTTTGAGTACCACAATTCCAGAGTAGTAGGAAGTGTGGTCTGTCTTTCAGACTTCCTAACCACATGTATGTCCTCAAATCCCTTCCAAAGGGCTAGTCCTGTCTAAGAGGGCTGCACCCTCTAGGATCTGGAGAATGCCCCAATGCTGCCTGTAACCAGTTGCATCAAGTGGGCTGTAGTGGCAGTTGTGGGAAGTGCAGAGAGACTGTTAACCTTTTCCCGGGAGGAGCAGTATTAGCACCCTGGGATGGGCTTCCACCATCTGGCCACTGAGGAGCCCTGCTAGGCCTTGGCCCTTCTTCAAGGTGGGAGAGGAAAAGAGCTCATCCTCTGGGGGCTTTACTCAGCCAGGAGTTCTCCCTGCCAAATGGGTTGGGGTTTTAGCAACCCTGCTCCTTGTTTTCCTTTGTTTGCACAGCTGCTTTGCCAGGCTCCAGTGTGCCCCTGGGAGGGCTGGGTTGAGAGGAGACAGTTCGTGGATTATAGTTTGTGTCTTAGTCATGGTCAGCTCAGTCCATGCTGAGAATTTGAATCTCAGGAAATAGGATCTCAACCCCTTCACTGCTTCACAGTCTTCAGTCTCCTCATAGTGATAATCTCTATTTCAGAACAAGAGAAAAGGAATGTGCTAGAACTATCTGGAAAAATGTATACTCACTAATATTGAGATCTTTTCACTGTTTCTATTACATTGTTGCCACTTCAGTGCTAGCCAATTCAGATGCTCACCTAAACAGGCAGCAAATCCTTGACTGGTGCTAGTTAAATGGGAACTCAGGTGATACTCAGCCCTCTCCAGTTACTGCCCTATTAATAATATATGAGCTTGGAGTTGCCAGATTTCCTGAATTTTCATATGAAGTTTGATTTTTAGGCATTGACAGCAAAATTATTACCAAAAAGAAAAACTGAACCCTGTCTGAAGGACTTCTAGCTTCTAGGAATGGTGGACTATGTGATTCAAACTAACCCTCCCTCTGAAAAGAAAAATGTGAAAGAAATATATAAAAACATTGTTTGAAGAATATCAATGACCAATAGTAACATGAATAGGAAGACAGTTGGAGCTCAGGGAAAATGAGCCTGAGCTCTTTCTGCCCTGCAGCATTGTTCATCCAGGAAGGGTGCTAAGAATGGCAGCTTTGGGTGAATTACACAAGTGGGGCTTCAGGGTCCTGCTGGTAACCACTATCACACACTGCCCGCTCTAGAGTATGTAAACAACACCTTGTAAGAGTGGTTTCCAGACCAGGGTGTGCATTGGAATCACTTTGGGAGCTTGTCAGGGACACACCATTCCTGCCTCGTCCCTTACTTCATCCTCAGGTAGCAGCCCGCTGACCAATCATTGTTGATGCTTTTCATTCATCTCTGAGGACATGGCTTTCTGACTCAGAAAACCAAGCTGAATCACATTATTGTTCCAAATGTAGGAGCCCGTTTTTAAAAAATGATATGAGGACTGATAACCCAGCTCTTGGCTTCAGATGAGGTTTGGGAACAGAGGAGACTGAGGAGGCAGGCAGTTATAAGGAGAATTCTTTGAGTAACAAGAACGGGAGAGACAGTGGTCCTTTTGTTTCCATAACCTCTGCTTTCAACCTTGCAGTTACATTTCTGCTAACAGTTTTGTAAGTGGCAGGGGTGGGCAACTCTAGGTGCCCACATGAAGGAAGTTTGATGTCTGTTGTGGATGTCCCGAATGAGAGGCATAGGGACATTTGAGGAGGGCAGGCAGAAATTGTGATTAACTGAACCAATTAGCCATTTCCAGTCCTTTCACAATGTTTTTGGTGGCAGACGGGAGGAAAGAAATAGTGTAAAGAGGAAAAGGGAAAGGGAAAGAGTGATCAGAGAGCAGTTTTATGAAGTTTAAGCTGTAAACTCGGCAGGTCGGTTTGTGTTTGCTCAAAGGGCAATGAAAGGGCACAGAGATTCTGCCCACTGTTTTCGGTTGTACCTGCAGACATGGCCACACTCTTGCTCTCTCCCCTTCCCCATCCCCACACAGTACTTCCTTATTTCCCAGTGTGGAGCCAAATTGAATAAAGAGGAAAATTGACTTCATGCCTCTTCCAGTTTATTTTGGATTTGCAACCTAAGTGCTACCTTTCACCTCCTAAAATCCAAATCAATTGCAAAAGTGGGGAGGGTGGTGGAGCAGGGGCAACCCTGCCCAGCCAGTGTGGTTTCCCTTAGGCTGGTCACTGTATTCCCAAACGCTCGTTTAGTTTTGGGTTTGATTGAACTTTCTGGGGTAACATTTCATCCGCACTTTTCTTGGAATATCTTTTCCCCTCACAAGAGAGTTTTTGTGGAGCAGTTTTTATTTTTTCTGATATTGACAGGATAAATGGGCTCCCTCAGTGTTAAGCTCAGAATACAGATTTATCTATACTAACTTTTCATATTCTGTATTTTGGTTAATTTTAGGTCTATTTTGGACCAAAATAGATAGGTAGGTGTATTACATGGAAAGGAGGTTAAAATTAGGACTATGGTTGTATGTATTGTAATAAAGAATAAAATGTTTGTAGTGCTTAGCATTCTCACTTAATTTACATTAGAAAGATGTGTTGGATTTTATTTCAATTTCAGTAATAATTTTGCTTCTATATGCTTTCCAAATGCATGTAAAGTAGCTAATCATTTTTGTTACCTAAAATCTGGACTACAGTAAACAGGGCAGCATCTAGCCTATACAGCACCTTTGTGCAAATTAGGAAAGGTGCCTTCAGTGGGAATACACAGGAAAGAGAGGCTGGAGGATGGCCTCTTTGTGAGAAGACAAGGGCACCCCTTCCTCCAGGAAGATGCCAGTCCTTGCCAGGCCTCCTGGCTTGCTGAGAGCAGCTGAGGATATTCCACCCCCACTTACCGGCCTACTAGAAGGTAGCCTGAGGTTACAGACCCTCGTACTTGGCTCTCCTCTGTTACATTATAGAGTATTGGGGTTTTGAAGGGCAGTGTAATCAGAAACCTTCTCTGATACTGAGATACTTTAGAAACAAAGGCAGGGGATGATCTTTAATTTATAATCATAACAGGTCTGAATTGCTCCACAATTCATGGGAGGCAAGAATGTCACATTTCTGTATTGTATGGATCAAACTATTTCTAACTCAGCCTCTCCTGTCTGACTTGGCAAGAAGCTCAGTAGTGGCCATTTGGGGCCCCCACCTCTTTCCAGATTATCCATGACAGCTCCCAGGGCCCAGAAAGGGTGCATATGTCCAGGGAAGAATACAGGTCTCTGTGGTTGCCTTCACCTCTACGTATTATCCTTACCATCTGTCTGGGGCGTTTATTATCAGTTTAAGGCAAAATCTGATCAGCTGGCTCAGGTTTTGCCCTAGGCTATGTCTCAGTTACTGATCAACTATGGATTTGGTGCCTATAGGTGAGGGACCCACTCCTGGTCCAATCAGCTATGGCCTTAGAGTGAAGTCATGTGATAGAAACAAGGCAACCTAGTATTTATCTAGAGAAAGAATTTCACAGGCACAGTAGTGGGTAACCTTAGAGCAGTGGTTCTGGAAGTGTGGTCCTTGGACCAGCAGCATCCGCACCACCTGGAACCTGTTAGAAATGCATTCTTGGGCTCCACCCCAGATCTCCTGAATCAGGGGCTTGAGGGGAGGGGGCCAGCTGTCTGCATTTTATTAGATCTCTGAGATGGTTCCAATGCACGCTCAAGCATGAGAACCATTGCCTTAACCTAAGCAAACAACACATAGATTAAAAATGAACTTTTCAATGAAATCATGAAAGAAAGACAGTTCAGCTTTAACCAAAGTGGGAGTGTTGCTGCAAGTTGCCCCTAAGGATCAGGAGAAAATGGTGTTTGCTATAAATACTGATTTCATGGACGTCAGAATATCAGTGTTTTCTGGTGTTGAATGATCTGCATTCTCTGGATTGTAGTACCTGCCCAAAATCACGAGCTAGGATAAGTACTATCATCCCCACCCCTCCTTCCCACAGGACACTTTCCTGACCCTCCCAGTGCACACTCCCAATGCAGGCTCACACCACAAAGTCTGACAAATCTTACTTAATAAGTGATTGTATCTCTGGTTAGGATTCTGTTTTTCTCCAAAAAAATCAGTTAACTATTTACTTCGAGTCTTGTGACATTCGGGTCATTTACACCTCTCCTGTCTATTGCTGGTCAGGGTAAGGAGTTCAGTTTGTTAGGGGTTTGTTATTGTGGCTCCAGTTTACATGATCATGGATTAAAACAACAACCACATGAAGCAAGAGATAAGATGGGAAAGGAAGTGAAATGAGAAACCTTTGTCTTCCCAGGGGGTATAAGGAGGCTAAAACCTAATACAGGGCCAGGATTAGGGTAAGGTGAGCAGGGCATAAAATTTAAGGGGGTGCCAAAATTTGGTAATCAAGATAAATATTTTAATACAATATTTTAAAAAATAAAAATCAATGCAAAAAATTCATGTTAAAGTATCAAAAATTAAAGTACAGGCCCCAATTCCCTCTTTAGCCTGGCAGTTAATAAACAAGGCGACAACAGCAAAATTCACCCAACCTTGGAGCCATGAGAACTGTTGAATGGACATATTGCCAACTTGGTTTGTTGCAGGATGAGCACTTAGTGGTCCCTACAATTGAGTGTAGAAAAGCTATGTCAGGCATTCTAAGAAGTACTGGAATTAGAAAAAAAGATACTCTATTCCTAATTGAAGTCCCTACTAGTTGACTTCCTTTATTCACAAAGAATCATCTTGAAACTTCCAAAGCATTCACATAGCTGGGAATGCTCCCGTTCCCACCGTGCACCTACCTGTTCTTGGTCAGTGGGATGGCTTGTCAGGCCTGTCCTCTACTGTAGGCTTGTTTGGCGCAATGGGATGATGAGACTGCCATTTCTCCTTCCCCTCTCCTTAGGCTCATTTATTCGCCATTTCTCTATCACTCATGGGTCTCAGAATCAGAACTGTGTAATGGAAGAACAGCATAGGAGGCATCACTATGTTCTTTTCCCAGCTTAGCCACTGAACACAGGTGACCCTGGGCCATTCTTGTCTCCTCTTTAGACTGAGTTTCCTCGTCTGTGACTGGAAGGAATCAAACAAGACCATTCCCTGTTCCTCTCCGCTGCTCAAGCTCTGTGCTTTCCGTTACACCTGAGAGACTTCACATCCACAGGCTTCTCTCTCTCTCTTTTGTTTTTAAATATATTTTTATTGATTTCAGAGGAAGGGAGAGATAGAAACATCAATGATGAGAGAGAATCATTCATCAGCTGCCTCTTGCATACTGGGGATCGAGCCCACAATGGGGGAATGTGCCCTGATCAGGAATCGAACCATGACCTCCTGGTTCATAGATTGAGCTCAACCACTGAGTCATGCCAACTGGGCAGGCTTCTCATTTTTAACTCCTCTTCTCACTCCACATTCTGAGACCCTTTCTAATGCCTCAGAGAAATTAACTTCCCTTCTCTCTTTTTCATAATACATGGTTGATGATATGAAAGAAGTATCTAGGATTCACATGTATCAAAGCTGTGATTTCTAAAGAAAAACATAACAGTAAAGATCCACTACTCTGACCCTTCCATTCACCCAGGGTGCCCTTCATAAATGGCCATGGAAGAATCAATCTGCCTCATCATTTTCCATTGATCAGACTGATACAGCATCAGTTTATTCCACCAATATTTATTGAATACCTTCTAAGGAGTGGGCACTTTCTAAGCCCTAAATTAGACAAAGTTCCTGCTCTTATGGTGTGCCCATTTATTCTATGTATACATGTATATGGATGGGTAAAAGTAGACTCATGGTTGTTTATAAGGAAAAAGACATGCAAGTTATGATTATTACAATAGCTTTATTAACTCAAAAGAATGTCACAATGAAACTGTAAACCAACATTTGTTCAACCCTGTATTTACACACTCAGGCAAGAAAAAAAATACCTCACTTTATGATCCTTAAATTAATTATGTTTTGCAGCTCCCATTTCACAATGCTGGCAACAATTCAATCTTAGGCATTTTTAGGGACCCCTCCCAGAACTCCTCAGGGGCATACAAACATCTAGACTAGAGACTCTCTGGGTTCCTGGAAAATGGCTCAGTGGACCTCACTAGTGTTCAGTCCATGGTGAACATCTCTGATGTCCTTCTTCCCAAACCCTCACGGTCCCCTGAGGGCATATGGCTCCACAGCTTCTGTGCCAGGTTCGCCTGGGGCACTTTGCTCAGGGTGTGAGTTCCTGTGCTCAAGATCTTCCTCATATAAAGTTTTCAAAATGTGCTTCCTTCTCTTTGGTTTGCATAATAACCATTAAGCCTTCTCCTCTGACATGATTAGGACAAGGCGCAAGTACTTGGTTCACTAATCCAGAAAGAAGGTTATATTTTTAGCACAAATTATTAAATGAATACTCATTTGTCAGTCTTTTAATTTGGGTCCAAGACCTTATCTTTGAACATGAGCATACTGTTTGGTTGTGGTTATTTTTTTAAAAGATTTTCATTCATAATTCATTATCTGTAATGCTCACCTTTAATTTCTTTCTTAAAAATTATTGATTTCAGAGAGAAAGGGAGGTAGAGAGAGATAGAAACATCAATGATGAGAGAGGGTCATTGATTGGCTGCCTCCTGCATGCCCCAACCTGGGGATTGAGCCCACAACCATGGCATGTGCCCTGACTGGGAATTGAACCATGACCTCCTGGTTCATAGGTCAGTGCTCAACCACTGAGCCACACCAGCCGAACCACCTTTAATTTCTTTATAGTCTGTGGGAACTTACTTGTGAAGTTATATGAGGAAAGAATTGTTTATATATTTTTTATTTCTCCCAAATATATTATAGTATCTAATTTGACAGGATTAGCTAATGTCCATTACCTAATTCTTTCCAAAATAATTCAACTTAACTTATCTAGAAAAAAAACTCCTCTTATTTATATTTACATTTTATTGGTTTACATATAATTTAATAATTGCATAGTCTAAATAACAAGCACAATAGGCATTAACTGACTCCTGGTAGCCTCATAACTTTTCTGCTGAATGCAGAAATTAGTGAGCAAGTTAGAGAGCTCAGAGAACTCCTTCATCTTCCATTGCCTAAATCTAAATCCTTCACCTTTACTCTGGCAGTTTAGGTCCCTCTAAACAAGGTTTGCTCAGTTATCATTCTGGATGGTCTGTGTCTACACTCCACTCGGGACACACTGTGCTAATTGTACCCTGGGCATTTGCTGGTGCTCTTGTCTGATGAGAATGTATGCATTCTCTACATCCCTGTATCTGTTAGGTACAGGTAAGGGTTGCAAGTGAGAAAACTCTCCCACCACTCTCCAAAATTACAGATTTTATTTTCCTCATTATGGTATCTTTTTTTCTTCCTTTATTCCAGCATTTCCCAAGCTTCTGTTATATCAGTATCTCTACTTAGGATTTGTCTTTAAATGGACTCACTTTGTTTTCACTTAGATCTATTTACCACAGAAAATTGTATCAGTGCTCTACAAGGAAAAACACATTATCCCTTGATAAATAAAATGGCACCATAAAAGGGAATTCAATAAAAACATACAACGTGTCACCTCCTCCCTAGGTTATCTTTGCCTGAGGTATGTTCTGTTTTGGTAAAGTGTTAAAAATTGCCAGCAAAGTTTCTCCTTGATGAAATCAGGAGAATTGAAGAAGAATGGAGAATAGAGTGACTTTCTCATTGTTTTTTAAGTCACACCATGTCTGTGCACCACCTAAAATAGTCTCCTGTACCAACTAAAATCATCTTGAATGATACATGCTCCACACTTTGGAAAACAGTACCTTATTCCTATGAAATGATAAGCAGTTAATGGGCAAGAAATGATTCTTATTCTTCAACATATCTTTGTTATTCCTAGAATCTATTTCTTAGGCCTCTAAACCACCCTACCTCCTTCTAGGGCACTCTGAGGAGCCTCAGGGACCACTGTGTTATTTCATGAGAGAAATGAGCAGTTCTTTCTGCAGCTCTAGCCAGTGGATTGGCCTATCTTCTTTGACATTTTAAGATAGTAGGTTCTTCAGACCCATGGTCTTAGGATGGACAACGGTTGTTTTTCCTCAAGCTCATGTGTGTGTGTGGTGGGGGGAAGGGGCACACATGTGGGGGAGGGAGGATAGCAGAGGAAGACAGATGTTTTTGGAGTTCCCTGTGTCACAAAGCTCTGTTCATGAAATGCTCCAGTGCTCTGGAGGTTGGGTTTTGCAGTTTCCTATCTTAGGTCAGTGTTTCTGAGAGTTGGATGAGACTTTGGAGATAATCTTCTCCCCCTCCTCCTCTGCCCACTCCAATCTGCTTGCCTGAAAGAGGAAACTAAGGTCCAGAGAACAAGTGTCCTACCCATGATGGCGCTGCCAGTAAGTTGTTAATTAGAATCACACCTAGATGTTTGAAATCAAAGTCCATCACAGCAGCTCTCCTGTGACTGACCTGAGTTGTTCAAAGACTGTCTTTCTCCTTTTCCAGGCAGTGCTGAGCCCTCTGATAGCCATCGCACTGAAAATATCCCAGATTCACGAGAGAACCGGCCGGAGGGGTCCCACTGTCATAACCTGAAGGAAGAAACCATGACTCACCAGGCCCAAAGGAGAGCGGTCTGCGGGAGACACGTCACCCACGCCTTCTTGCTACCTGTTTGTGCCTCTTATGACTTTGGAAAACCCCCACAAAAGATAATTTGCTGGTGGGGGTGGGGGGTGGGAAAATAAAAAAATCTGTTTTGTTTGGGTTTTGGTCAGCTCCTCCCAATGCAATGGGGTCTTTAATTATCTGTTAAAGCCGCACTATCATTTTCCTTGGTATGTTATCACACAAAGGAACCTCCCCTTTTGAGAAAGAGTAAGTGGGCTAGGAAACTGTTCATTATGACATCTGGGCATCAGTGGTGCCAGGTGAGAAAAGGTTCTGAAATGTAATGGAGGAGAGTCCAGTGCCAGAATTGAGCAGACCCCAAGCCACAGGGACCCTTGGGCAGACCTAAGAAGACCCTCCTCAGCATGGAGGAGGATTTAGCTTTTCATCCAAGGCCAGCTTTTCCATTAGGGAATTTATAGACCTCCCAATAGTTCACCTTATCCCACCAACCACTCGATGACCCACTTTCCCACCTTCCATCTCCAAAGTCCCCGTGCCACCTTCTCTCACATCTTCTAAAGCTTTCTACACATCACAATGGCACACCATCAACAAAACATATCAAAGGGTGTTCTCTCTTATTTTGTAGATATTATTTTAACTATTGAGCTGGCTGCATTTCTTCAAATTCAGCCATTCATTATGTAGGTGGGAAATCATTTTTTGGCAGGACTCCACAAATGCATGTTTAAAATTTTCAGGCCCTCCCTTGATCACATCACTGAGGGTGATACATGGGTTTATACTCATTCCTCCTGGGAAGATAAAATATCACCACGTCTGTGATCTCTGACGTTTTCTCCGCTGTCTTATCTCCCAATAAGGGCCCATTTTGATGCACTTGTTTGGACACAGTTCAGCTCTTACTTATAATGACTGTTAAAGGAGACAGTGAAACGCTGTGAAAGTAGGAAATGAAGTGGATGCTGGAAGCAAACCTTATTGGTGTGGTGGTACAGTTATGGGCCTGATGAGATGCCGGTCAGAGCGGGGACCCCTGCTGGAGAGCATAGGGTCACAGCTGGCTGGCTGTGCCCAGAAAAAGGGTACCGCAGCCTCAGCAGCCTCCCTCTGACTCAGCCAGGACACTTGGCGAACGGGACCTGTTTGCGTATGTTTTGCTTCCTTGGGAACGGCACTCTCACTTATCGTGTCATTTGGACTGATGACGTGGTGTGCTTTGACTGTTAAGCCGTTTGTTATTGCTGTAGTTAGGATTAGTAAAAGCAGGGAAACCTTCCCACTAAGGTTTTTGTTTCTATTTTCTATCTATGCCTGTCAGAAACTTACTAGGACGTTTAGTTTCCAATAAAAAAAGGAATTCCTATTTCAACCTTATGCAAAGATTGTGGAGTTTTGCTTATTTGTTTGTTTTTCCATTTGAGAAACCCCAATAGTGGTCACTATTCTGATAAGTCTGCCTTTCAGAACACTAGCAAGGGCTGGTTTTCATTATCATGACTTTAGGAATTTATTAAATAAATGGAACAGAAAAGACAGATGAATTGCTCAAAACTGTCTCTGGGAGTGAGCAGAAACTGAAATGGCATTTGATCTTTCATTGTAAGTATCTTCACTTCAAAATAATAAGAGGGTGGCTTTGGGCTAAGAGTCTAAAGAACTAGTTATGAAATCCAGCAACAGAATACAATTTGCCTTATAGCTTTGGTTCTCATTGTTTTTAAAGTGATGGTCCATGATGGCCATTTATTCACTACTCAGCTCCGTGTTGGTCAACACAATTAGTACATTCTTAGGCTTGCCTGCCGGTAAGAAAATATTTTTCCTCAAGTTGCTACGTTTAATCATCTCTAACTTTCCATGTTCAAATGCAAATTAATCCTCGTTTTAAAATTCTACTTTATTTCTCTACAGAGTCATGTGTGTCCAGCAGCCCAACTATATATTAATTCATCTAGCAAACAATGATTGAACAACTCTATGCAGAGTCCTGGTTTTGGTGCAGCAAGATGTATAAAATGTTATTCCTGCTCCTATGAGTATGTGAGTTGGAAACAGGAGGCTATGACAAAGAATCAGATAGACATGAATGTTACGGTAGAGGCACAGGCAGCGTGCTGTGGAAATTCATAGACAGATTGACTCAGAGAAGGAAGGACTCGGCACTTGAGGGGTTTCCCAAAGAGTGGAGTTTCCTGAGACTTGTAACCATTTACATAATTTCACCAGGGGTAACCATAGCAAGAACAAAGTCTAGGAGTTGAGAGGTGGAGGGCTGGAGAGCAGGCTTGCTTTGGGTCCAGTGAGGGTGGCTTAGACGAGTGGGGTTGAAGCAGACACAGTGTTATAAATATCAGGTAGAGCAATGCTTGGGCCCAGTGATGGCAAGCAGCAGCTGCACAGCCACCTGTGTTTACAGAGCTTCTCAGCGCGGGTGCAAAGGGAAGGTCCTGCAGTGGCTCTAGGATGCAGCCTCTCTCTGGAACCTGCTGGCATCACATTGCCAAGGTACTGTATCTGCTTCACCTGAAACCCAAGCTTCTATTGCTGAGCTATGCATCCATGTCCTCTTGCCTTATCCTCAAAGAGTGGGAGACAAGAGGTCACTCCTCTGCACATAATGTGCATTAGGCTCTTGAAGACAGAGCTCCAGCCCTCCGTTTTTCTTCAGAGCAAATGACTGGAGAAATCTGAGAAATTTGTGGGGACCACAGGAGACAGTCATAGAAGAGACAGAGTCTGGAAAATGCAAGGGCCACTCCTGTAATCAGCTAATATTGAGGGTGCACTCACGACACCATGCACCTCCAGAGCAGTGACAGCAATGCTATATAACAGTATATACAATATTGCAACGTGTTGTTCCCAACCAGGCTGGTAGGGGCTTGGAAAGGTGTGTGCACATGCCAGGTAGGTGTTTAGTGGAAAGGGACCAAGGATGCTAAACATCCTGCCCGGTGTCACTCTGTCCTTGAGAACAAAAAGTTGTTTTGCCCCCTCCGTGATTCTTGAGTTTATTAGTTGACTTTGAAAATAGGTAGGTAGCCATTACTAAAATGAGATCATTTATCTGATCTCACTGATCCGAAGCGCAGTCTCCATCCACAGTATTCACGGGACAAATAGTGTTGCATGACACTGTAGGTCGAAGGGCTTGGACATGGCGGGAAGGCTTTCTGCACAGGGAGCTTCAGACTAATGACCAGTCCCATGGTGCCGCCCTGGGCTGATAGCTGGCTGCCCTGTGCCGGTGCTCTCTGCAGGTAATACAGGCAGTGACAGGGGTAATGGTTGGGGACTTCTCACTGGCCAGCTGTGGGTCAGTGTAAGGCATGGATTCACTTTGGTGGCAATATCCATCAGCCATGGCAGGTCTGGGGAATTTGAAGAGCACCTGGGGGCATGGGTAGTAACGTTAACAGATGACTCCATTTTATTGCTTGGTCATGCACTGGGTATTCTCGAAACACATGGCCACTGGACACTGATATCCCAGCCACCAGCCTTGAGGACATTCCATTCCTGAGTGGAGAAGGGTCTGAGAAATCTCGCACCTTTGGAAATGATGTAACTGCCAGTAAATCAGTCTACAGCAGTTACAACTGGCCCTTCAACAGTTACAAACAGCAAGAGATTATCTGAGGCGTCAGAGCTTAGCAGCATGCCTGCGCCACTCCAACCAGCTGGAGGCCTTATCAGTGGGCCCAGCTCTGCAGCTGACAGCCCACCTGGTATGTGAAGCAGACCGAGTTGCTGGGGAGCATTTTAGGATCCAGTGAGGATATGCATTAGAAACCCATGTCTTTATCATATTTCCATGTCTTTTAGCACCTAGTATGTGCCCTGCAATGTAGGTGAACTGGGGATACCTCACTAAACACTGTGTTTAAGTAGAATCCTGAAGGATTGTCAGTAAAAGGACTTGTGAGTTTTTTGTGTGGAGGATTTAAAAATACCCACGCTACATCTCAGGTATGCAAGAGACTCAGCATGAGCTACTCTGTAACTGACCTTATCATGCTCACCTTCTGGGATGGGGGGTACTTAAACTTACGATTCAGGGAGACATTATAAGACTAAAATACCTGGAGAGCCATCACCTCTGAATATTGCCCTTCCCCAGTGACCTGTGAGATTTTCATTCACATTTGAGAAGAGGGAACAAGCAAAGACACTCGCCTTAGAGGTTTGCCTCTTGTTCACTTTCTCCCCTGTCATTCACGGAATCCGGGTTCTCAATCCATCTCCATTAATTTTATCATAAGCTTATGGAGGAAGAGGGGATAAATGTCTGTTTCCCTGAGTGAATCCTCCTGGGGTGGCCAATGAATTCTTACTAACCACATGGACACTTTTGTCTGACTGGCCCAGTGGACTTTAACTGCTGGGCTTTTCAAAGGTGGACTTTGTTTTGTGTAACACCCATGTTCTTGATGCTTGCTTCAGAGTACATATGGGTGTTTCTTAAAGTCAATAAATGCCTGTTAGTAGTATTTCTTTTCAAAAATCGCCTGCCTAATTTCCTGAATCAATAGTTTTTCTCAGTAATGTTTGGTTTTGCAAAGAGATTTACTCATTTGGATGCTGTGTTAGGTCCTCATAGAGAATGAAACTTTGACTTATGTCCCTCTATTGATCCCCCCCACCCCCGATACAAAACAGTGGCAAAAAAAGGGAAAGTTTAAGTACAAAATTTATTGCAGTAAAGAGATTAAAACAATTTTCTTATGTAAACCAAAATTAACATTTGTTTCACAGGACTACCAGTAGTTGGAAAAACTATCTATTACAATTGCACAGTCTGGCTGAAAGCCCAGCGATAGAGCTTGTTCAGGTCAGTGAGTGTGCTCAGACCCCAGGGAAAATTTCAGGACTACTGGCTCAGTAGAGGGAAAGAGACAATGAGACAATTGCATTGCTTACAAATAATCACCTTCCTGTTTGACAACCTGCATATCCAGTTGTGACCTTGATGTCAAGAATTCAAATCACAGATGCCCAAATTCATGCTTCTTGTAAATGGACCAGGATTTCCTTTTATGTGGCTTCCTGTGTATTTTTCAGCAATAACAGGGAAGAGAAGGCCAAGGGGCCCCATCCCATCTCAATACCCCTCTTCCTCCTTGAAAGATCTTCATCCTTCTTATCACTGTCCAAATCCTCCTGTGCCCATTCACCAGCTGCTGCCTGTAACCACTAGGAATCATCTTCCATCATCAGTATGATGATCAGATGAAAGGGAACTACACCAAGAGGGGAGAGCCAAGCTCCTGGGCAGAAAACCTGGAGGCCGCGTTTACATTTTATTTTATTTTTTTAATATATTTTATTGATTTTTTACAGAGAGGAAGGGAGAGAGAGAGAGAGAGAGAGAGAGAGAGAGAGAGAGAGAGTTAGAAACATCGATGAGAAAGAAACATCGATCAGCTGCCTCCTGCACATCTCCTACTGGGGATGTGCCCACAACCCAGGTACATGCCCTTGACCGGAATCGAACCTGGGACCCTTCAGTCTGCAGGCCGACGCTCTATTGGCTGAGCCAAACCGGTTAGGGCCGCGTTTACATTTTAAAGGAAAATCCAGAAGATGAACTCTAAAGCAACCTCTGCTGCCTTTTCAGGGGCTTTAACGGATTGCTCCACTTCCTGTTAGGGCCCACTTTCTGAAGGGGAAGAGAAGTCCAAACTGCTCTCTGTGAGGAGGGAAGTAAGACTGGGTAAATAGCATAAAAATTGGAAGTAAATGCATCCCCCTCTATGGACCTTCCTTCATCTTCCTGGAAATAACTGTTATTGGAAAAGTTTCGTAACTTCTCAAAGCCTCAGTTTATGCATGTGTAAAATGGGAATAACCATTGCACACATCTCTGAAGGCAATCGGGAGGGCTAAATAAAATCACAGAAAGTTCATAGCACAGAGCATGCCATATAAAAAGGATTCCATAATGGTTAGCTATCAATCCCAGCGTAAATCCTTCACTCGATAGAGGAGAAAACTGAGGCCCAGAGAGAGGAAGATTCTTATCCAAGCTCTAAAGCAGGGGGCCTCAAACTGTTTAAACGGGGCCAGTTCACTGTCCCTCAGACCGTTGGAGGGCCGGACTATAGTTTAAAAAAAAACTATGAACAAATTCCTATGCACACTGCACATATCTTATTTTGAAGTAAAAAAACAAAACAGGAACAAATACAATATTTGTATTTGCATGTGGCCCGCGGGCCGTAGTTTGAGGACCCCTGCTCTAAAGCATCAGGCTGCATGTCTTTCCACACCCTGCCATCCCACTTGTCCCCTTATAGTAAAACAAAATATAATGAAGCTGACGAGATTTCTTAGAGGCTCAAGATCCCTTCAGGGTGCTCTTGCATGGGGTCACGGACATGGCTTTTCCTCCCACAATCCCTTGCCTGCTTTCATTTTTAGCAGCTGTGTCCCATGAGAGGACGTCTTGGGTGCCAGAGAGCTTCCCCTGCTTCAGCACTCTCGGCTTTGCGTCTGGGCATCTTTCCATGGTGTTGCTGCCACCACCCCGTCCACTACAGACTCGGCATAGGATGGTGGTGCCTCTTGGTGAGCACCACTTTCAACCTCAAATCCAAGGTCCATCTCTGTGTACAGAGGTGGAGGGATATCCACGGCCTCTCCCTCTGCAGGACAGGTTTGCTTTCCAGCATCCAGACTTTCTTCATAAGCAGGAGGGTAAAAATCTGGCCTGGGGGACAAAATGCCACAAACATGTACATGTTATTCAAGTGGTTCAGGCCAGAGAGGCATATGATTGCCTCTCTCAGATCACACTGCAAAGTGAAACTGTTAAGAAACATTGATTTTGAAACAGATGTATTTCTTCCCTGGCACCACCAGTTTTTAAAAAACATGTCGCTTTCCCAGCAGAGCCCTCTCTCTCAGCCATAAGATATGGGTCCCTGTAGTCACACTTTCCCCAGTGGGTTATTCCAGGTTATCCCCTCTCTCTTACCTGTTGGAACCAAGACTTCCAGAGTGAGATCCTTAGCAGGGATAGAGAACATGAGGGCCTGAACTGTGGAACTTCTCTACCCAATTATTCAGTCCATTCACATCCTATCTCCATTCACACATAGAATCATCTACTCAATTGCACTCACAGTCTCAGATCCTCACAGCCAATAAAATAATGAAAGTAAACCAGTTCCATGAAGTTCCCAGCATTACATCAGATGCTTGTCTCTTCCCATTGCTTTTTCAAGTCTCGGCAGCTAGTTAAAAAAACAAAAACAAAACAACTAACTTCCCAAGCGATTTAAACTGAGAACTTTATGTAGATTTCAGTTGCAACTTTTTTCCATACCATCAGACCAATGGCTAACAGAGCTATTCATGTCTGAGCTGGTAATCTTGCCCAGTGTTGCTAATTGCTGAATCCTCCCAGCTTCTCCATTATGAATGGGACTGGGGGGTGGCATGGAGGTGAGGAAGAGAGAGGGTGAGCTTGGTTGAGCGGTGTATTTAGAGAGTGAATTCTTCCAGTGCCTGCAGGGAGTGTTTGTGATAGGTAACCACAACAGAACAGGGACTGCCATTTGTAGGCACAGCTCCCTTCCAAATGTAACCAGGCCCAAAGCCAAACGGCTGAAGCCACTGTCTACTGTACAGCCCACATCTCAGCCTTCACTCAGAATAGCCAAGGCTGTGTCATGGGGCATATGTGTTAAGACACCGAAAACAGTAAGGTGAGCTGTCCCCTAAAGCAGCGGTCGCCAACCTGTCGGGCCTCACAGACCACCGGTTGGCGACTGCTCCACTAAAGTGATTTGAGAGGCTCCAGGATGACTGCTGCCTGCCCCCCAAATCCCATTCACCTCTCCCAACCCTCCTCACCTCCAGCAGTTTCATTCCCAATGCCCTGGGTTCTACCACTGCAAGCCCATTTGCTTTTATTTTTTTAAATTTTTTTTTATTGATTAAGTTATTACATATGTGTCCTTATCCCCACATTACCCCCCATACTCCCCACCACTCATGCCCTCACCCCCTGTTGTCTGTGTCCATTGGTTAGGCCTATATGCTAGCATGTAAGTCCTTTGGTTGATCTCTCTCCCTTACCCCCACCCTCCCCTCTGAGGTTTGATGGTCTGATTGATGCTTCTCTGTCTCTGGACCTGTTTTTGTTCATCAGTTTCTGTTGTTCCCCATTTGCTTTTAATTCCTCAATGTGGGTACCCATTTGAATGCAAATGCTTCTGGGAAATGTAACTTTCCATTGGCCAACTTGCTGGCCATTTTGACTGAGCTGGGCATCTACTAGATGCAGTAGGAAGAGACAATAAACAGGGGCATCATGCTGTCTATAATTTAAGGCATTTCTGCACAGTGTGATGTTATGTATGTATTAATAAATTTAAGCTACACCCAAAAGGTAATCAATTACTCTTATCAGGAATTTCAACTCTGGAGGCAATTATCTAACATTTATGCAAAATAAAATCAGCATTCTAGATGCATCTTCTAAAATCACTTCAGTTATCTCAACATTTTATCAAACCCAGAGTCCTTGCTGGTAAGTATAATAAACATCGGAAATGGGCTTGGATTATTATAATTAGTATCATTAATTAGCATAATAATGTCAAAAATCAAGACATGGGTAAAATTGCACTACTTATTCAAAATACACGGAGTAGCAAAATATACAGAGTAGCTAAAGTAATTTAGATGAAGAGGGTAAAAGAATTTATGGAGTCTTGCAGCCCGTACCTTAAGGAGGATGCCTGATGTTTTATCCCTAAATGGTCCTGCGGTCAGCCAAGAATTAGGAGGTTTGGGGTTGTCATATACTAACCATGAGGTTAACTGAAATGTTTTAATGTGGTAAAATATATAACAAAATTTACCACATTGGCCAGTGTGCAGTTCACGACACTAAGTACATTCACATTAAATGCACCCATCACCACTATTATCTCCAAGTGCCCATTAAACAGTTACTCCCCATCCCCCGCCTCCTGCCCCTGACAACCACTGTTCTACTTTCTGTCGATGAATTTGACTTCTCTAGATACTTCATGTAAGTGAAATCATATACATTTGTATTTTTGTGTCTGGTTTATATCACTTAGCATAATGTCTTCAAAGTTCATCCATGGTGTAGCATGTGTCAGAATTCCTTACTTCTTACGGCTGAAAAAAATACTCTATTGTATGTATACACCACATTTTGTCGATCCATTCATTCACTGATGGCCTAGGTTGTTTCTTCCTTTTGGCTAGTGTGAAGAAAGCTGCTATGAATATTGTGTAGATATAGCTGTTCCAAGTCCCTGCTTTCAGATCTTTTGTTTGTATACCCAGAAGTGGAATTGCTGGATCAAATAGTAATTCTGTGTTTAATGTTTTGAGGAACCTCCATATAATTTCCCACAGTGGCTGCACCACTTTACATTCCTACCAACAGTGCACTAGGCTTCCAATTTCTCCACACCCTTGCGTTTTCTTTTTAATAGCTATCCTAATGGGTGCACTGTGGCCGGGTTATCTGAATCTTACCCCTGGAATATAATTGCTTTCCCTCAAATGAATCTTTCATGCAGAATATGCTCACAATACCTAAAAGGTCACTCAGCTGGGACTTCCCTGCGTTCCTAGTGCAGGACTGATTTATGCCTCCGTGCTCACTTGCTGTGTGGCAGAATTAGGCTCTGGACTTGCTTTCCTTACAACCTGGTAGCCAGATTAAAAGGAATAACTACCAGCTTCTAAGGATAGCTCCCATCATACAACAAAAGAACCTTAGAGTCAGGCCTCTTAAATTGGCTTAGGTGGGTTTTCAATGTGTGTGTGTGTTGGAGGGGGAGGAGGGGGGGAGGCAGCAGGGGATGGAGTCTCTGATATAAATTGCATTTACTTCATGGTTTTCCCCAGAGACAGCACCATTATTCCTATTAACTAACCCCAGAGTAATCCCCTGATGATAACACTTTGGTTCTAGACATACAGGCCCATGAGACATGTCAAGTGCTCCACAGCGGGGTTAGAAGTCACTCAGCTTTTCCAGAACTCAGGCCCATCTCAACCCTCATCAGTCCTCTGGCTTATCAGCACATACCTGTCCACTGTGGCTGGGGCCATGGCCCTGTGAGCAAGATGTGGTCTGAGCCCATGGCTGAACATCCCTTTGTTTTCACTCGCCTGGCGGTAGGTGCTCCAGAAAATCCCACTCAGAAGGATCACAAATCCCAGAGGCAGAAGCAAATAGGCCAGGATGAGGTTCCACCGGCAGCTGAACGTGGAGCCTGAGGAGATGAAGAAGGCCCCCAGGCAGATGATCAGAAAGCCTGTCAGAAGGGCAAGGGCACAGAGGACTGCACCGGTTCTGTTCCGCATCCCTGCTTCTTGGGAACCCGGCTCCCTGACCCGGCCCCTCCCCTGCTTCCCCTGCTCAGAGAGAATGCTCTCATTAGCCAGCTCGTAGCTTTATACCTCTGGGACCAATTGGCCTTTGGACAATTAAATGAAGCAGGCACTTAGAAGGTACTCATTAACCATTGAAAGTAACTATAATGTATATTGGAGGATTAACCTAAAAACACAGCACTGTGTACTACAGGAAGGAGTGGCTTTTCGTAGCTGCCTTGTTCTTCTGAGCTGGAGAGGACCCTCTGCTGACACCAGTTATTTGAGGGGAGGTCTCCCACCATGGATTACAAGAACACTGGTGTCTTAATCCCTACTGTGGGTAATTCCCCACGAATGCTAGAGAAATTGGCATTCCTTGATGAACTATCTTTTTTGTGGCTTAGCAGGAAGTCCTTGATTTCTTACTGCTTTCTCTGTACTAAAGACTTTTTCAAAAGGCCCTTAACATGTTCGTCTTGCCTCTCTCACTGACTCTCCCTTATTGCCTTTGTACTATGATATTGAAAAAATTCCAAGAGAAAATCCCTTGGAGTGAACTCCCTGATTCCTTCTCTTCTGACAAGCAGGAGGGGAAGAGTGCTGGAGAGAATTGTAATAGACAGAGCTTTGGGAATTGGGAGGGATTTCTGTGAGTAGTTGTAAAAGGTGATGATGTGGTGACTTCTGCTCTGATTCTGATTTTGTATCTTTCCCATTGTTGGTGTCCAAATGTTGAGATCCAAGGGTCATTTCTGCTTATCACATAGGTGTTGGATAAAAATATTATGCTATTGCCCAACCACTGGCCACCATTCTTGGCTTAGAGAAATATTTGAACCAGTTCCCACCCATCCTGCTAAAAAAAAAAAAAAAAAAGCCACAGGCATTTGATAAAAGAGCATTCTCTGAAATACACAGCATGTTACCACCTCCACACAAAACAAATAAATACTTGTGAGAAGCTCTGCCTAATCAAACCACACTCTCCCTTACACACATCTTAGGGCCTCACAGAGCATACTAACATACTAAAGGCCCTGAAAATCCTGTAGTCTTCTTCCCCTCATAAAATATATATTTAAAAACTATGTTTTGATAGATGCTGCTAAAAAATGTTTCCTGCCCTCTCCCCCATACTTTTGCTCTATGTAGTGTTGCCTCAAAAAATCTTTCTAGAACCCACTTCTCTTTTTTTATTCCAGAATGTGTTTCTTCCATCTTGACTGTCTTTAGTTGCAGACACCCTATTCTAGATCTGGTTCATGCCCTAATTCTTTCATTTTTTATTTGATGTATGTCCCTGCCCAGGGGAGTCTCTGGGCCACCTCTGTCCAGAGAGGTTATCTTCAGTTCCTCTTTGATTTTTATCTACCCCCCTATTCTATTACCATTATTTTCCACTTACCTTCCCAGTGGAGAAAGCAGTTCTTTGCACAATAAATACGTGTAAAATTAAAGACACTGGTTCGAAAATGCTATAAGGTACGTCTAACCTTCTAACTACCTTCTAACGTCTAACTTTACTAGCTTCAAACCTTATACCCTGAACTACTTTCATCTTCTAGTCTTGTTATTATCCTTGAAATCTTAAAACAACTCTTTCTCCCTCCTTCTCTGGTTGGTCTTGAGGTTGGCAAATTTCTAAGATGACCCCCAGGGATCCATGTCCTTTTGAGTGTGGACTGGACATGGTGGCTCAATTCTAACCAAAAGAATATGGCAAAGGTGATGGGTGCCACTTCCATGAATAGGTACAAAAGATTGTGACATCCGTCTTGCTAGCATTATCTCGCTGCCTCATAGCTTGCACCCTTGAGGAAGGAAGTTGCCATGTTGGAGAGGCCATAAGACAAAGAACTGAGGGCAGCTTCTGGCCAACAGTCAGTGAAGATCTGAGGCCCTTAGTCCAGAAACCAGTGAGGAACTGTATCCTGACAATGGCCACGTGAATTTGGAATCAAATCCTTGCCCAATTGATCCTTGAGGTGACTGTAGCCTAAGCAATACAGTGATTGAGAGACCTTGAAGCCAAGCACTCAGCTAAGTCACGCCCAGATTCCTAACACATGAAAACTGTGAGAAGGGAACTGACTGTGTGCTGTTTTAAGCTGCCAAGTTTTGTGGCATTTTGTTAGGTAACTAATACGGTTCTTTAGGACTTGGAAACCAGAAGACACAATCAATGTTAAATGTTTACACAGTGCCTGGCACGTAGAAAATGCCCTATCTACGTTAGCTAGAATCATCCTCACCGTTATTGTTACTTTTATTACTGTTGTGATTCCAAAAAACTGGGGAAGACCCAGGATTTCCAACTATAAGGGGTGCCCTAGAAGTTGGGTACCAAGAACAGGTAAATGGCAGGGCCCCAGAGATAAGTGTAGAGGAAGGAGGGACAGCACTCTATCAAAACTGCTCACCCAAAGGGTTGGGCTTTTTTGTTTTAGACCAAAACTGGGGGAGGAGTGAATCAGACTGGGCTTTAGAACAAGTCAGGCCTGGTTCCTGTGATCACACGAATATTTGAGCAAGCAAGTCTCTGTACTTTCCCTCCTCTAGTTCCAGTAAAGGATAAATAGTGCCTCATAGTTTGTCAGACAGATTCTTCACTTCCATATCCTTTAAGGAGGACCCTGTCATTCCAGAGCAGTGGGTTTTGTTGGTGGTGGTTTTTTGTTTGTTTGTTTGTTTTGGTGAGAAACTGGGTAGGAAAGAGCAAGATCCAAGAGCTGGCAGGAGGATGAAAGGGAGTAGTGACTTTACATGAGATCCCTGGGCTCAGAATATTTGAGGAGTTTATCTTGAGTGGATGGGGCATCAAGGAGAAAGTATAGAAGAAGGTGTAGGATATGAAGAGTAGATGGGGAAGGGGAAAAGAAGTGATATAGAAATAGCAAGTATTGCTGGGAGCCACCTGTCTCCTTCATGACAATGGTTGAGACATACCCAGGGATGATTAATGTTACAGTTATTTTGCATGTTTGTGTTTGTTTTATAAAATATATAAATTATTAAATAATAAGATTTTTTTACTGTGACTCAGCTTCAGTTCTGAACCACATCCACCCCTGCTGCATGACCATTATTCCCCTTTGATGCCTCAACAATGACCAAGGATAACTCAAACCAGTTGTCTTGGAGTTTTAAATACTTTTTTTATTACTTGTGGTTTCCCTGTTGTTTGTGTTGTGGTATACCCACATTCCCCACAACTACTAGCAGTGAAAAGTCTTTTCGAAAAGTAGAAAATGAAAGTAGATTGGTGCTTGCTTCAGTGACCATGAACGAGCACAGGCATTGAGAGAAAGCACCCTGGCCTTCATCAGCCTTGAAGGGGCAGAAACCCAGGCAGAATAGCAGGCCAGAACCTCGGGGCTGGGAGAAAAGAAAAGGAATCCAATAGAGAGCCGGCTAAACACCAAAAAGTCACCCCAGAGTCCGTTTCAGGAGACCTGAGGGCTTTTGCCTGGGCTTCCTGTGTTCTCCCCTATCTGCTGGTCTGCCTTCGCTCCCAGGCCAACTTCCTACCCTCCTCCACCTCATTACATACCCAGCACTGAGTGTGAGAGTAAAGGGCCAGGAATATTGACTCCACTTAAAGGTGAAGAAACTGCAAGAGACAGCGCTTGATGATTCATTGAAGTTCATATAGACAGTGTGGGACTGACGATGAATGGGTCCTCTGGGAGGAATATGGACAGAATCCCACCTTCGATAGAGGAACATTCTGGGACCCATCAGAGGCCAAGCTAAAGTCCTCTTATCCCAACTCCCATCTCTTCAACAATAAACCCATCTGGGAAATGATGTTTTTCCTTTAAACCAGTTTATTTATTTATTGTCATCATTCTTAAAAAGTCACCAATCAGCAAAAGTGCCTGGCTTGGCAGTAGGCAGTAACATGTTATTTGGTTGACAGCCAAACTATCTTAACACATAATCACTCTTTCAACACTCTGTTCCTGTGAGCATGACCACCCCATGGGTGCTGTTCTGAACACTGAGTGAGCCGTGTTCCAAGCACTGTGCTGCCTTCCACGATGGAGCCCCTGAAACCTCCCCCTCCTTTCAAAGGCTCCCTGCAGTATGTAAATGCTGTGGAACTTCTAATGGCCCTCTGCCCTGCCTTTGTTTGCTGGACGCTTGGCCCGTACCCTTCTCTTGAAAACAGGAAAAGCGTATTGCATTGGGTAAGAACTCAATGGGGACTTTGGAAGGAAGCTAATGGTGTGTAGAAGCTGTTGCATAGGAGGGGCATGGGGCCAAGAGCTGAGGTTGAGTGGCCAGATTTCAGAAGGTCACTTTGCTTCAGGAAGTGAGGCTTTGTGGGAGATGGGGAAGGTGAGCGTGTGCGTAGCGAGCGATGTCAACAGGGTCTGGTGATTCCTGAGTGATTTCTGGATTAGCCTTTCACACGTATGGGTTCATTGAACACCGGCCATTTCCTCCTCTTTTCCTTTTTGTTTTCTCTGCTTTGGAAACTCCCCCCTCCACCACCACTACCACCTCTCCTTTTCCCCTCACTTACTCAAGGAGGCATTTTTAGGTTGACAGAGTACAGACAGTTTCTCAGAGAACGTTTAGCATTGTGAAGTAAGGTGATATTAGATACCACACAGGACTCACACTCACCCTTGAATGAACGTAGTGGATCTTAAATAAGAAGACAAATTTTGTTCTTGAATAGCTCGGCTTCCAATTTAAGCCACGAATAAGCCAGAAGAGATTTAATTTCTTCGTGGATTCTTGGAAAACCGGAAGGAGACCATATTTCTGTGGCCACTTTGGATCAGAGCAGAAGCCTCAAGCCAGGGCAGAACTGGACTGCCTGAGTTTACACTAGTTGGCATGACTGCCAGTGACTTGTGAATATGAAGTAGGTTCTGTGTCCCACCTCAGGAAATTTTCTTCAACATTGATCTTCTATCTCCCATCTACAAATAAATCCTAATATACATTTAGTAGTCTCATTGTTAGTAAGAATGTAGAGTATCCTTTTCAAGTTTTTATATGCATATTCTAGGATGAACCAAATAGATTAATATCAGTACAGACCAAAATTTTCAGCATGAGATGCACAGCAAAATCAAGGAAGATCTGTATCATCTGAAATTTTAGCTTGAAAACGCATTATGAGTTCATAATTTATTTTTCTTTTGATGAAAACTGCACGTAATCTATCACTGAAAGGCTTTTAGAAGCAAGGACAGCCCAGAGCAATGAGCATTCATAGCATTCAGGTGATGGTTTCTGTCACCAATTCCCACCCCAAAGCCAAGCATCTTTATAGAAATGGCTGACTAGGTCTCAGGCAGAAGAACTAGGAGACATAATTTTGAACCAGAAAGCAAGGAAACTAACAAAACTCCAGAAGTTATGCTAAGAGGTGTAGGAGCCAACCTGAAGGGCCACCCACTAGCCCAGGGTTTCTTATCATCAACATTATTGATATTTTAAGCCAAATAATCCTTTGCAGTAGGGGCTGTCCTGTGCATTATGTGCTGTTCAGTAGCAATCCTGACCTCCACCCACTAGGTACCCAGTAGTCATGGAGATAAAAAATATATACAGTCATGGCTCAGTGGTTGAACATCCACATATGAACCAGGAGGTCATGGTTCGATTCCCAGTCAGGGCATATGCCTGGGTTGCGGGCTCAATCCCCAGTGTGGGCTGTGCAGGAGGCAGCCAACCAATGATTCTATCTCATCATTGATGTTTCCATCTCTCTCTCTCCCTCTCTGAAATCAATGAAAGTATATTTTAAAATAAAAAATAAAAAGGTCTCCATACATTGCCAAATGTCTCCTGGAGATTGAAATTGTCCTTGGTTGAGAACCACTGCAGAAGCCCAAGATAGGACAATTTGAGCACCAAATTTCAAAAACTAAAATGACTTGAAACAAATAAAATACATAAGAGTTTATGAGTTCCTAAGGTTTCTTCAGCACTGAAAACCAGCCTTCCCTGCCTTGTGAATGCCATTCCATCTATTCCCTTTGCTCTCTTCATTGAAAACTCTTTTTTTTTTAATTGGGTTCCCAAATACACCTTTTTTTTGGGGGGGGGGGTATCTATTATTTATATGTTTTTATTTATTTCAACCACTGAACCACACCGGCCAGGCTCCATTACAAACTCTTCAGACAAATGTAGGAACTTCTGGGAATCTCTTCCTCTCTTTGCACTGTGTTCTGGCAGAGATCTTTGGCCCAGGATTCCAGGTCACTACTTTAATACTCATCTGTGCCCATTTGGATATTCAGCCCAATTTTTAAGTAGCTGGTGATTGTATTGTCAATAATCCAGAAGTCTGATTATGTCTTTTGCATAGCTGCTTTCCTGTCCCATGGCTGCAGTAACCATTCCAGGGACTGTAGGTTCTTATTACAGCTGGCTCCGAGGGTGTGTGGAATAGAACCTTGTAGGTGTGCAGGCGATTGTCTTGGTGTGGGAGTTCCCTCTCCCTGGTACAGGTCTGGGAACCTCTCATCTCAGAAGCATCTCACGGTGTCCTTTTCTGGTCACTTCTCTCCGCCCCAGTTCTTGTTGTATGTGTAGAATGATCAAGCTGTGCTCGGCTCTCTGTCCAGAGAGAGCCCTTCTATGGGAAACCCCCAGGTTTACTGTTTAAAGCTGTTACTGAGGTTTTAACATGAGAGCAAACAGCAAAGGAAGGACACGGGTGGATGGTGACAGGCCCAGCAGTTCATAAAGCAATCTTTTAATATATTGATCGACACCACCCATTGGAGTTCCTCTGAACATTCGTGTACAAAACATTCGTGTACAAACGAATGTTTGCAGTATCCGTCTCCTGTCTTTTTTTCTACTCTTTATTGCCTTGTCAATCCAATTTGACCTTCTTGCTGTTTTCCAGGAAATCTTCAAATTTTCTGATCTTTGATTATAACTACTTTTTTTGTTTGGCATTTTCATGAAATTTTGGGAGGGGGAAAAGTAGACAGGTGTGTTCAGCCTGCCAATTTGATCCCCAATTCTTTCCTGAGGGTATGAAGACATGAGTGGGCGTTATTTACAAAATTAGGATCACACTGTATATATCATTTAGTGTTTTGCTTTTTTCACCAGGACAACATGTTTTTGAAAACATTATTTTTAATGATTGCATATTTTCAATGAGCCTTCATAGTTCATCATACTGGAGTATAAATACTAATGTTCTTTCATTTCTGCAGCACTAGATAAGGTCCTTGAGAAGAAAGGAAAATGTCAGCTTTGTAGGCCCTGAGATCAATTGAAATGTCTGGCATGTAGCAGCTCTGTGAGTGTTCCTGATTCAGTCTGATTCCCCCACCGCCACCCCAGTTAAACAGGTGAGAACCAAGGCACAGATTTGGGGTAGAGGTTAGAGGGAGGAAGAAGGGAGGAAGGTTGATTTGGGAGTAAACAACACTAAATGGGTGCCTTCCTGCCTTTTGATTTGATTTCACCCTCCTTCATTTTTGCTGCTATTGCCGAAGTGGATCCGTGGTTGAACAGGGAAATAGGGATGTTGAGATTTTCCTTCCTCTTATTAGAGCCTTGGAAATAAGAATCTATCTTTGGAACACAATGTTTCTTCTAGCACATATCACAATATGTACAAAATACTTCAGAAGGGATGTGTTCCCAAGTTCCAGGGGTATGAAGAAGTATAAAGAAAGTGTTGCTCTACCCACGTTGCTCCTGCCTCAGAAGGATGACTCACTCTCTGTTTATTTTTGAGGGACTCAAGTTATGTCCCCTCACAGCTAGGAGTGTAACCAAGTTGTGAATGTGCCACAACAGAAACTGTAACCTATTATGGGCCTGTGACATTCAGATGATTAGAAACCTTTATTTTATTTTTTAAATATATTTTTATTGATTTCATTGAGAGAGGAAAAGAGAGGGAGAGATAGAAACATCAATGAGAAATACACATCGATCAGCTGCCTCCTGCATGCACCACACTGGGGATCAAGCCAGCAACCCAGGCACATGCCCCGATCAGGAATTGAACAATGACTTCCTGATTCATAGGTTGAGGCTCAACCACAGAGCCACGCCGGCTGGGCCATAGTGTCTCTCTTGACACCTGAGTTTAAGAAGTCATTTCACTTTATTAATTTACTATTGGTAAATATTAATTGCTGCTTCTAATGGATTTTTTTAAATTATAAACTCATAGCATTCACTGAGCACCAGCCATTTACAAGTGTATCGTGGGTATGAGCTGGGTTTTGCTTTGTAGCAAACAACCCCAGACTTAGCGACTTTGAATAACAAAAGCTTATTTCTTGTACTCTGGCTCTGCTCATCATAGGTCAGCCTCAGGTGTGTTAATTCTTTTAACATTTCCTCTTAACTTTATCCCCCAATCCTTTAACTAAATTTATCCTTTTGTTTCAAGCCCTCTATGTGTCTTTTATAGTCTCAGAACCTCAAACACTGGACAGAACTCACTCAATGAAAGCTTATCCCAATACTTTTACTATTTGCTGGGTCCCGTGGAGGGGGTTAGCTCCCACTGCCTGCGTGTGGAAATTCTCATGCAAAGTCTGAAATCCTGTGGACTCAGTGAAATGATTTGGACTATACTAAAAAATATATTGTTTTGAAAGCACACAACCCCGCAGATCCTGCCTAGGACTGTTAAAGAATATGTAACTTTTCAGTAGCCAGTTGACTTGTCAGCCTGGGTTAGAAGCTCACACCTCATCAGAACAGGGTGATCTGGAGGAACAATATTAATGGCGTGGGCTGGCCACAGCCGGAAGCTCACTGTGTTTATACAAAAACCTGCTCTGCCTCCGTGTGCAGAAATAAGAAGGAACCCTTTTGGAGTAAATTAACACATGGCAATGCAATGTGAGTGCTCCTCCAATCGCACGTGCCTGGGAGTCACCTGAGGCTCTAGAGCAGTGGCTCTCAACCTTGGCTGCACATTAGAATCACCTGGGAATCTTTTTAAAATCCTGATTTCTGGGCCTCATCCTCTGGAAATTCTGTTTCTTTGTTACTAATGTTGTGGCCCCACCTCATAACAAAGAAACAGAATTTCCGGAGGATGAGGCCCAGAAATCAGGATTTTAACAAGATTCCCAGGTGATTCTAATGTGCAGCCAAGGTTGAGAACCACTGCTCTAGAGACCATGCAGATCCGGGTTCAGCGGGCCTGGGATGGGGCCGGAACGTCTGCATCGCTAAGGAGCTCCAGGTGTTGTTGGTCCCTGACTCACACCTTAGGTAGCAAGGTGTCTACGTGACTGCTTCCCCTCGCCCCTCCCGGGTTAGGGTATTGGTCAGGTGTCCGCCCTCCCCTGTGCTAAACCCTCCCAGCCCCACTGGGGATGCTGTTGATCAGCCTCAGCCAAACTTGCTAAACCTGCTGCCTTTGCCAGTGATTGGATGGGGCCTGTCCAGTGGCCCAGCCTGGTCAGGGAGATGAAAGGGAGGGCCGCTGGGGGCTTCCTTGCTTTAGAAAGGGGCGCAAGGTGGAGACTTGCACTTGCTGGCTTTGGAGATGACCTGGTGCGGACGTGACCTTGGGAGCTGCTGTTTTCATCTCACAAGTGTCAGGAGAGCCCTGCTGGCCCCCGGGCCTTCCCACACCTCTCCATCGGGGCTCTCAGCTTCTGTAAGCGCCTCCTCCTCTAGTTGAGCCCTGAACAGTGGAATTCCCCAGGGCTCTGTGCTGGACCCTCTTTTTTTCTCGCCTTGCACTCTGAGTGAGACTTTTCTCACTGTGGATAGCAACGCATTGTCAGGCCACTAAGTCAGCACAGAAGGTCGTGACCGGCATTGGGAGGAAGAACAGAGGGTCGCCGAACATTACACAAGACAACGGTAAGCATTTTCAGGGTGATTGTGCTTGGGGCATGTGTATGTGTGATGTAAAATACATTTCTTGTTGTAGATCCTCATTAACAAGTCTGAGAACTCCAGATTTATATCATCTCATTTATTTGTTTGGGTCCCAAACCTTTCTCTACCTGCATAACTGATGAGTTCCAAACCTACATCTCAGCATGTGCACTCAGAAAGCTCAGAGCGACTCATGCTCACAGCTGGGCCTGCCACCCAGTCCCAACCTGCTCCACCTCCTGGTCTCTTGCATCGGGAGCAGACACTACCATCTACCCCACCTAGACGAACGCACCCTGAGGGTCATTCTTGGCCCTTCACATTCAACATTCTTTGCCTCTAAATGTTGTTTATTTCACTCCTGTAAATTGTTCAAAAAGGTGTTTTGAAATATCTTTCACCCTCTCCTTTATATGCTACCCATTCTGATCCAAACATTGTCTTTAAATAACAAAAGCTTATTTCTAACTCCCCTCTCCACCTCATCTTATCCCTTTTCAATGCACTCTGCCGCCTGCAGACAGAGGGTCTATTAACGTGTCACCTCCCTACTGATCTCAAAGGGTAAAGCCACACATTGGTAGCCTAGCTGGGAAGGCACTCTGTGGCGTAGCGGGCCCCTGACCCTCTTCCCCCGCCAGCCTTCCCTGCTCCCCTTCTGGGGCTGCTCTCAGCCTTTCACATGGCCATTGTGTCTCATGTTTGGGCCCCTGGAGATGATCTCTCTTCTCCCCTCATCTCTCAGTGTATCCCACGCTCCCTTATTTGTGGAGTCTCAGAAGGCTGTTACTTCCTTAGGGAGGCCGTCCTTGGCTCCTAAATAAGATTAGGTCCTTGCAGCACAGCACACAGCACACTTGTAATTATTTACTTGTTCTAAGGTCTGTATCCTCCAGGAGACAATGAACTCCATCAAGGCCAGGGCTGCTTTTGCTTTGCCTCCTTGCCTTTACACACAGCGCCAAGCCCGGGGTCTGGTACACAGCAGTGGCTCAATCATTCTTTCTTGAATGGATAAAAGAAGGAAGCTGTGTTTAAGATATTTCTGTAAATTATGGTGGCCAATTGCAATGTTACATATTGAAAGACACACATGATTGCTAGAAAGTGGATTGCTGCCATTCGAAATGCTCTGGGAGGTCTGGACCCGTTTAATAATCCAAGTAAGGGATGCCAGTGCCAGCTGAACATCATCTGTCTACCGGAAGCACATGTGCCCACCAGCAGCCGGATTGTGCCACTCATCTGAGTGCGAGATGCTGGCGAATCGGAATGGTTCTCTCCCAATCTGACTTCTTTGTATCTTCAGTCATCAGAACACACAAAGTTGTGACTGAGCGACACATGTGCAGAGGGTGATAGTCTCTCACACTTGTACTGACAATGGTTACTTTTCTGTCTCTTCTGCTCCCCTGACAATGTCAGACCCACAGACAGACAGGAGCCAGCAAGGCCGCAGGCCTCTGATAAGAGAGAGGCCTCACTTATTTTATTTTCCATGCCCTTCAAGACGTTATTCCTTAATACATCCCCAGGGGATTCTACAGTAATCCCCTTGGCCTTGGCCTCTCTTTGAAGTTGAAAATTAAAATGCGTTTTCTCCAGTTGCTTCTAAGTAATATAGTTAAATATTACAGCGTGGTTGACCCCTGCCTCCCCACGTCTCCCCTTTGACGTGATCTGCCTTGTGCTGACCAACCTGCTGATCAGCAAACGTGCTGAGCTGCGGGAGGGGGCCGCAGGGAAAGGAACGTGTTATCCTTTAATGAAAAAGCAATTTCATGTTCCCCAAAGCAGGACAGGCTGTCGAGGTGCACGTCCTGCCTCCTGTAGACCTGCAAAGGCCAAACCTGGCCCAGGTCCTCGCCTCTCCTGCACCCGCCAGTGCAGCGGACGGTGTCAGGAGAGAGGCCTTCCCACTGCAAGTGAAGAGCCCAGGCGGCTGGCGCTCTCTCCTCACTGGGCTGGCTAGGAGTCACAAGGGGGTGCAGCCTGGCAGCTCCTCCTGCCCGGGCCATAGCTGGGACTCCGTCAGCATCTCCATCACCTGTGGCTCCAGCACTGCCCAAGAGGGAGGAAGCGCGGGCGCATGCAAAGGAGCACTCATTCCCCCATCGGGCTGTGGAGGCCTCTGCTGGTGGAGCAGTTCAGTTTCATTCAGATGAAGTCCCTGGCGGGGCTTCTTGTTCTGTCCACTCAAGCTTTGGGGAGACAGAAAAGGCTGAGGTGGCTGCTGTGTCTTCCTGGCTCTTCCAATGACACCTGCTGTGGGGAGTCACTGTGCTCCTAATGACCGTCTGCTTCTGGGTACTCTTCACTTCCCCTGCAATGAACATTCCACGTGGACTCTCCCGTTGTTCTCCCGTCTCTTTTACTTTGCCCACATATTTGGGGTTTTTTTTGTATGTATGTATGTATGTATGTATGTATTTATTTATTTTATTGCTTAAAGTATTACAAAGGGTATTACATATGTGTCCTTTTTTTTTTCCCCACCCTTGACAATCCTCTGGCCTCCCCTACCCCCCAGTGTCTTATGTCCATTGGTTATGCTTATATGCATGCATACAAGTCCTTCGGTTGATCTCTTACCCCCCTCCCTCCTGCCCCACAACCCTCCCCAGCCTTCCCGATGCAGTTTGACAAGCTGCTTGAGGCAGCTCTGCCTCTGTATCTATTTTTGTTCATAAGTTTATAATGGTATTTATTATCCATGAATGAGTGAGATCATGTGGTATTTTTCCTTTATTGACTGGCTTATTTCACTTAGCATAATGCTCTCCAGTTCCATCCATGCCGTTGCAAATGGTAAGAGTTCCTTCTTTTTTACAGCAGCATAGTATTCCATCGTGTAGATGTACCACAGTTTTCTAATCCATTCATCTACTGATGGGCACTTAGGTGAATTGTGCTGCTATGAACATAGGAGTGCATATATCCTTTCTGATTGGTGTTTCTGGTTTCTTGAGATATATTCCTAGAAGTGGGATCACAGGGTCAAATGGGAGTTTCATTTTTAGTTTTTTGAGGAAACTCCATACTGTCTTCCATAGTGGCTGCACCAGTCTGCATTCCCACCAGCAGTGCACAAGTGTTCCTTTTTCTCCACATCCTCTCCAGCACTTGTCGTTTGTTGATTTGTTGATGATAGCCAGTCTGACAGGTGTGAGATGGTACCTCATTGTTGTTTTGATTTGCATCTCTCTGATGATTAGTGACTTTGAGCATGTTTTCACATGTCTCTTGGCTTTCTGAATGTCCTCTTTTGAAAGGTGTCTATTTAGGTCCTTTGCCCGTTTTTTGATTGGATTGTTTATCTTCCTTTTGTTAAGTTGTATGAGTTCCCTATAAATTTTGGAGATTAGGCCCTTATCAGATATGACATTGGCAAATATGTTTTCCCACGCAGTGGGTTTTCTTGTTGTTTTATTGATGGTTTCTTTTGCTGTGCAGAAGCTTTTTATTTTGATGTAGTCCCATTTGTTCATTTTCTCTTTAGTTTCAAGTGCCCTAGGAGCTGTATCAGTGAAGAAATTGCTTCGGCATATGTCTGACATTTTGTTGCCTTTGGATTCTTCTAGAATTTTTATGGTTTCCCGTCGTACATTTAAGTCCTTTATCCATTTTGAGTTTATTTTTGTGTATAGTGTAAGTTGGTGGTCTAGTTTCACTTTCTTGCATATATCTGTCCAATTTTCCCAACACCATTTATTGAAGAGACTATCTTGGCTCCATTGTATGTTCTTGCCTCCTTTGTCAAATATTAATTGAGCATATTGGTTCGGGCCGATTTCTGGGCTCTCTATTCTATTCCATTGATCTATATGTCTGTTCTTGTGCCAGTACCAGGCAGTTTTGAGAACAGTGGCTTTGTAATACAGCTTGATATCTGGTATTGAGATCCCACCTACTTTGTTCTTTCTCAGGATCGCTGCAGCTATTTGGGGTCTTTTTTTATTCCAGATGAATTTTTGGAGAGTTTGTTCTAGATCTCTGAAGTATGCCGTTGGTATTTTAATGGGAAGTGCGTTGAATTTATAGATTGCTTTGGGCAGTATGGACATTTTAATGATGTTGATTCTACCAATCCATGAACACGGTATGTTCTTCCATCTGTTTATGTCTTCCTCTATCTCTTTTTTCAACGTCCTGTAGTTTTCTGAGTAGAGGTCTTTTACCTCTTTAGTTAAGTTTATTCCTAGGTAGCTTAATTTTTTTGGTGCGATGGTAAATGGGATTGTTTTTATAATCTCTCTTTCTGAAAGTTCACTATTGGTGTATAGAAATGCCTCAGATTTCTTGGGGTTAATTTTGTATCCTGCTACATTGCCAAATTCATGTATTAAGTCTAGTAGTTTTTTGATGGAGTCTCTAGGGTTTTGTATGTATAATATCATGTCGTCTGCAAATAAGGACAGTTTTACTTCCTCTTTTCCAATTTGGATGCCTTTTATTTCTTCTTCTTGTCTAATTGCAGTGGCTAATACTTCCAGTACTATGTTGAACAGGAGTGGTGAGAGTTGACCACATATTTGACCCTCATTCCTTTCCCTTATTTTTTCAGTTGAATTATTTTGGTGAAATTAAGTGTTTTTATTTTTCACATGCTTCCTATATGGGTGCAATATCTACTAGAATATATACAACTAGAGCAGCCTTGGGCTAGACTGGGTTCCCTGGAAACTGAGATGAAGTGATGCATGCCACAGGTTACAGGGCGTTCTCTAGGGAGTGACACCAGGAAGAACATGAAGAGGCAGGCTGGGCCCTGGCTGGGTGGCTCGGTTGGTTGGAGCATCCTCCCATACACCAAAAGGTTTCGGGTTTGAATCTGATTAGGGCACATACCTCAGCTGTGGGTTTCATCCCTGGTAGGGCATGTGGGGAAGGCAGCCAATCAATCTCTCTCTCTCTCTCTCTCTCTCTCTCTCTCTCTCTCTCTCTCTCTCATTCTCTCTCTTTCTCTCTCTCTCTCTCTCTCTCTCTCTCTCTCTCTCTCTCTCTCTCTCTCTCTCTCTCAGGTCATTGAACATATCCTCAGGTGAGGATAAAAAAGAAAAAAGAAAAAAGAAGGCGGCAGACTGGGCAGGTGGGGAAGCTGACCCTGAATGGGGTTGCAACCGAGAGGCCTTAGGAGCTGATGGATCCCGTGGGGAGCTCTGGAGCTGGCACGCCCTCCAGCGTGTCCCAGATGGAAGTGAGAGGCCAGGCCTTCGTCGCCCTGCATCATGCAGTCATCGGCCACTGGCTGTCCCTCGGAAAGGAGCTTATTCTTGGGCCAGGCTGCTCCTTCCATGGAGGGCACTGCCGGGGACGGGTGTAGCATCACAATTCCCATAGATGATGTTCCCAGCAGCCAGGGAGGGACGCCTTGCCTCATCTCAGGGTGTCCTCCGGTTCACTTGATCCTGCCTGGCCACTGTCTCACCCAGCCCGGCCACCTGGACATTTGTTTGCTGTGAAAAACTGTAAGAAAAAAATCGTTTCCCCAAACGGGATCCAAATCCCTTCCCGAGAAGGGTCCCAGGGTGCCTATGAGCATGGATATAGCGCTGAACACCGCGTCACAGCCAGGACCACGTTCCGAGTCCTTTCTCCGGGGCCTCACTCCTCCTCTCCTCGCCCAGGCCACGAGCTCCCACCAGCCCCTCTTGCTGAGCGAGGCTGGGGCTGCTCTTTCCTCATTTGTCTTAGAGCTTAGTTGCGCGCTCAGCGAGGTTTTGTAACCTGTCACTCACACCCTGTTCGTTCCCCCTCACTGTCTGCCCCCTTTGGAGAGGCGCTGCAAAGGCCAGGCCACTTTCCGAACCGTAAATCAAAATTCCCTCGAGACAGATGAATACCTCCCCCCCCCCCACCCGGTCCCCCCGCCAAGTTGAACTGCTTCCCCTTGGTATGGATTTATTTTTGAAAATTTGATATAATCAGGACTTGGCACAAAGCTGCTTTTTTTTTCTTTCTTTCTGGTTTTCTAAGAAAGGATCCAGACGTCTTAGCAAATTAATAGATAGGGCTGAAGCCAATAATCACTTTGGAAATGACGATCCCGGGCCCAGCCCATGGAAATGTGGGTTATAGGTCATCAGTGCCTTCCCGCTTTCAGAGCCAGAGCGGCTTGGTCAGGGGAAGGGGCAGCGGGTGGGAGGAACAGTGTGGTTTGGGGGGGTCTGGGCTCAAACTGAAGGCGATCGGGGCCTTGGGTCCAGCTGAGGGGCCACAGGCAGGTCCTGCAGCCAGAGGTCATGGCCATGACTGAAGGGGAACTGGATTCTGTGATCTCCCTCGTTTTGCAACAACTTTAAGATACTCAGCTGTGTAGCGTCCTCTCTCTTCTTGCCACCTCCATAGGACCCCCAGCAGATGCGCAGATTCCCCCTGTCAGCAGCCTCCCCAGCATCTTGGCTTTGTCGATGTGAATGCGAATCGCCACACTCACCTCTCCTAGCTGCCCTTGCTCTGCCGAAGCGAGAACACGGGAAAGCCCATCCCCGTGCTTCGTAGGAGGCACGGAACTGAGACCCGTGGCAGGTCATCTCTCTGCCCCTGAGGAGTGACCGTTGTTCATATGCTTTATTGAGTGCTTACTGTGTGCCACTCGTGTATATGCGATGTCTAAACTTTTGAGGTTGTTCTCGTTTTAAGATGGAAAACTGGGGCTCAGGGCAGTCAGATGACACAGGGCGAGGAAGGAACAAAATCGAGTCTGGAATCCAGAGCACATAATAAAGTACGTTTAAAAGTCTTTCTTTTGTTATGATTATGTTAAGGAGACTCTCTCAAAAAACTGAAAATGGAACTCCCATTTGACCCTGTGATTCCACTTCTAGGAATATATCCCAAGAAACCAGAAACACCAATCAGAAAGGATATATGCACCCCTATGTTCATAGCAGCACAATTCACCATAGCTAAGATCTGGAAACAGCCTAAGTGCCCATCAGTAGATGAATGGATTAGAAAACTGTGGTACATCTACACGATGGAATACTATGCTGCTGTAAAAAGGAAGGAACTCTTACCATTTGCAACTTCATGGATGGAACTGGAGAGCATTATGCTAAGTGAAATAAGCCAGTCAATAAAGGAAAAATACCACATGATCTCACTCATTCATGGACAATAGAGACCATTATAAACTTTTGAACAATAATAGATACAGAGGCAGAGCTGCCTCAAACAGATTGTCAAACTGCAGCGGGAAGGCCGGGGAGGGTTGGGGGGCAGGAGGTAGTGGGGTAAGAGATCAACTAAAGGACTTGTATGCATGCATATAAGCATAACCAATGGACATAAGACACTGGGTGATAGGGGAGGCTAGGGGACTGTCTAGGGCGGGGGGATAAAATGGATACATATGTAATACCCTTTGTAATACTTTAAGCAATAAAAAAAAAAAAAAAGAAAAAAAAATAATTTAAATTTTATTTTTTGTTATTTGTTTTGTGTGGATATTTTGGTTTCCATATATTTTAATACCTCTGTAACCCCTGCTTCTTCCCACTTTCCGCCTCTTCTCCTAACAAAGAACAAGCCTCTGACTTTGGCAGGCAAGAGAAGCAAGGCAGAAGCGAATACCATTGCGTTTGTCCATTGCATCCATTTTCATAGTTGCCTCCTATGTATGGCAAGTGATACTGATTTTCCATTTACAGTTGGAGACATGAAGTCTCCTTTGGAAGTAAACTTAAGTTTGTTTTTTGTTTTTAATTCATCACGTTAAAAAAAGAATCGGCACCTCACAGCCGACGTGGTACTTGGGTATAACAAATACCAGGAGGGCACGACCTTGCCACAGTTTTCCTGGGATAAGAATAGCATCTCCTCCCAAGCCGGTTGTGAGGATTTAACAGCTTAGCCGGTGTCAAGGGCAGAAAGCAGTGCCTGACACAGAGTAAGCACTACCTGAATGCTGAACCGTGTTGTTATCATGCAAGTACGAGACGGGAGAGAAGGTTCTCATGTGGTTCTTGTGCGGCAACCAGGGGCATGGGATTTTTACACGTAGACATTCGTTGGCGAAAGCTATACCTGCTCTCAGACTCTTCTGTAAAATTGCAGAGTTTGGGGAAGTTTTTACTATCATGTCTGGTTGTTAGCATGCACTTTTTCTTTTTTAATATTTGAATTATGTTTATTACCATGAGGAACTGACAGCCTTTGAAGTGTTTATTTTTAACGTGCTTTCCTGCCACCACCCCCTCCTCCACACACCCGGGACAGTGAGGACAGGAGTCGCTCTGTGCAGACGCCTCAGTAATCATTTACCACGTGCAAGGCTGGGTGGACAAGTCCAGGACTTCTCCAGCACGTATTTTACTCAGCTGGGGCCTAGTTATGAGGAGGCGAGCCTTTGCCTTCCAAGACACTGAATGGCAGGAATCGGAAGTGGCACCTACGTGCAGAGGTGAACTGGTGAAGAGCTCGTGGAGCCTGTACCTAGGCTCTCAGGTGTGAGACACTCCGTAGTCAGAGCCACAGTTAGGTCCTCAGGAGGGAAAGTAGAGATGCACCCCATACTTTTTAAAGAACAAGGACTCCAAAAGGGCACAGAAGGAAGAGCGTCCACGACAGGTGGCTGTTATTGCCATGGGGAATGATGGGAACAATTGTCCAGGGCAGTGCGGTCGCCTGGGAGAGGGCTCTCTCAGCCCTGCCCCTCAGAACTACTGGATCGGGGACTCTGGGGGGTGGGGGGTCCCAGCAGCCTGCATTTTAACAAGCTGTCCAGGCGATGTTGATGTGCATTAGGATGTGGTAGAATCACCCGTTTAGAGGAAAGGCAATTTCTTTTTTTTTCTTCAAGAAAAAACAGTTTTTAAATAATATTCCCAAAATTGTACTATTATAGTATAATATCACAAAAGTTGTAGGAAATATTAAAAACCTGCGAATAACAGGATTACTTCTATTATATTCTAAAATATTTTTTTCCTCTGGCTCTATTTTTGTTCATCAGTTTGTGTTGTTTATTATATTCCACAAATGAGTGAGATCATGTAATATTTACCTTTTTCCGACTGGCTTATTTCGCTTAGCATGATGCTCATCCATGCTGTTGCACATGGTAAGAGTGAGGAAAGGCAATTTCCACTGTGCACATTGCATCTGTCTAGATATAATTCTGCCGTCTGCTGACCACAGACGTGAGCAAGCACAGAGTGAGCATTCGCTCCTTTTTCCTCCTTCCCTTTGCATCCAGACGAGAATAAATACAATCGTCTTCCAGGCCAAAGGAGGACAGATTTCCACAATGACTCAGCTCTCTAGGGACTCTGTGCTCTGGCGCCCAGGGCCTGACTCCAAAGCAAAGAATAAGAACATTCCGGTTCTTCTCTTAGCAACTCAGTACACAACAATTCAGGAGGTAGGACCTGACACAGAAGACGATTCCCTCTAAAAAGGATGGTTATTCTACAATGGTCCATGATATGATCCTAGACAGCTCACAGCTCGGCCCTGAGGGAAGGCATGCAGGGAGAGGGGTCCCTTGCTTTGGTGAGGGTGTTGCATAGAGGCCAGGGCTGGGCACCCACTCAGTGTACTGGTGGTTCTCACCCTTCATGGCTCGGCAACCTGTTTCCTGGATGAAACTCTCTGTCTCTTCCCACCTCTGGTCTCGATAAAAGAAGAGAACAGAAATCATGGTGATTTAGCCTCACCCCCCAGGGCAAGGGAGCCTGCCTTTCTTCCTCACCACGGCGTCTGCAGGCCCGGAATGCTGCCTGCTACATCAGTGGCAGATATTTGGAAAAAATCCACGAGGCTGGTGGTGGGGTTTGTTATAAAGGTGGAGGGCGGGGCAGGATTTCCCCCTTAGAACACCAGGCGGGAGGCAGACCGAGGCTGACACTCCTTAGAGAGCACCTTGGCCACCCAGGCCATCAGGAGAGGTGGGGCATCCACAGGAAGAAGCCGGATGGAAACTGGAGACAGTCAGGGGTCAGGGTCTGGGCAGAGCTGAACTGAAACGGGGAAGGAAATGAGGCAGAGATAGGCCTTTGTCCATAAATGGCCTGCTGTGGGAGTAGATGAGTTTGGCTTGACATTATGCTAACTAATATTCAACAATGTGGAATCCCTGTTGTGAGCCAGGTACAATTGTATTCTAGGAGGCACTTGTGATTTTGCAGGAAACAAAACAGGCAAAATCCCTGCAATCACTGAGCAGGTAGCAGGGCTCCATAGGGAATATTAACAATAGCTGCTTAATGATTTAATAGCAGCAATGATTGCTTCCCATGCGCCAGGCGTTGTCACTGTTACTCACGTAGACCTCACAGCCATGAGGAAACCGTTTCTGTGCTGATCCTGACTCCCTTTTCCAAGGGTTATCCTTCTTTAGACCATCACCTTGGGACACAAACCTCAGGAGTGAGTTAGGGCGGAGCTCATGGCCTGGGATGTTACATTTCAGCTCAGTTACTGGCACATAGGCAGTCACCTCACCACTTACCACTGGTTACCAAGAGACTGAATAACATGACTGCATTCGTGTAATGACATGAGGCTTGGTGGGATGCTTATATGAATAAGTAAAGGAAATGGTTTTGTTTTTTATTTTTAAAAATATTCTAATTGATTTCAGAGAGGAAGGGAGAGGGAGAGAGAGATAGAAATATCAATGATGAGAGAGAATCATTAATTGGCTGCCTCCTGCACCCACCACACTGGGAATCGGGCCCACACTGGGGCATGTGCCCTGACCACGAACCGAACAGTGACCTCCTTATTCATAGGTCAATGCTCAACCATTGAGTCATGCCAGGTAGGCAGGAAATGGTTTTAAAAGAATGAGCATCAAATAATTTATCTCATGACAAGCTGTCAGATGAGCATTAATAATGAATGAGTCTATAAATTCTCTCCGTAATGACTTTATAGAAAAATATTCAGTTGATATGAGTTTGGTTAAAAATTTCAGATGGTGGTTATTTTAAAAAAATCCTTATCTGTTAAACATACATACATGCTCTTCTGTAAAAATTTCCATCATAAAAATTAAATACGCACATGCACATGAGCACACACACACACACACACACATCCAACCAACAGTGCCTGTAGGACAACAGTATTCCTAAATATCAAATAAGTTCTTCAGGGGTTTTCAACTTTATCAAGGGGTTCTCATTGCCTATCTCATACCTATGTGTAGAGAGTTAAACTGACAAATGATTATGAAGCGTCTATACTGTCCGAGGTGATGGGGACACTCAGGAAACAAGAGAGAGGCAGTTACCATCCAGCAGGAAGACAGATCCCAGACAAGTAAATCTCCAGTGTTTTAAATTATTATACAAGGACACCCCCGGATACCACCTCAGGCTCCCATCAGGGCAGGAGAGACAGGGACAGGCAGGGAAGGGAAGGCAGGCTCTGCATGAGTCCGGGGGCATTCGGCGCACACCAGGCAGAGGAAAAGAGCGGCCGGGAGAAAATGGAGACAGCGATAGACAGGCGTGAGGCATCACTGACGGGCCCTGGCTTCTGGCTGTGCACACCCTCCTCATGGCTCTTTTGGTTGTTTCTTTGTTTCTTTCACCAGACCGTGAGAACATCTTGAGCCCAGGGACCAAATCTTACTTGTCCTCTTATCTCTGGCATCCATTACAACATCTGTACCGAAAGAATAAATAAAAAATTCATAATGTGAGCAAGGGATATAGCCTAGAACATAAAGCCACTTGGACTCACAGTTGTGCCAGCCCCATCCAGCTTCCTGGATGGAGGCCTGGCCTTTTGCCGTGTGTACACCTTTCCATGCATTTCTGGGGCTGCGCCTGGTGAATACTTCTGTGTGAGAGGGAATAAAACCTGGTGGTTATGGGCCCAGCTTCAGGAGCCAAATTGCTTAGGTTCAATTCCTGGCACCGCCACTTACTAGCTGTCTGATATTAAGCAAGTTATTCAACGTCTCCATGCCTCACTTTCCCCATCTGTACAATGGGATAATAATAGTGCATCAGTGATTAGAAAGTTTGGGTGTGTTAATAAAATGCTGAGCATGGCCTCTGACCCATAGTAGGAGCTACTGGTATGTAAGGGACTGATATTCTCTCTGCCAGTCTGCCCGGGCTGACCTTTGCCCTCTCAGCGGGCCCTGGACCATCCTCCCTTATGAAGGCTGCCACCTTCCATGCCAGATCATCTTCCTTCACTTTGCTGCCGATGTCCCTTCCGCCCAGTCTCACCCCAGAATCCCCACAGCCCAGAAGAACCAAGGCACACTGGTGCCTTTGGAGGAAGAGAGTTGCAGCGGTGCCTTCCCTCTCTAGCACGGGCGCACACCCACTGTGAGTTCCTGAGCTCATTGCTTGGCCCTGGCCTTTTCATGTGACCAGAGGCAGTTCTGCCCAGACGCCCACTCTGGGCCGCCCACACCTCAGAATCTGGCTCACCTTAGGCCAAGGCCCTCCCCTGCGGTGCCCACGCCCTGCCCCTGGGTTGACCATTCCCTAGGACGGCTGAGAGGGGAAGCACCCCATCCCTCCAGAGCAAGCCCCACTGCACTCCCACACCCAACAGGATCGCCCTAAGACCCAACAAGACCGTCCCATCAGGGTGTGGCTTAGAAGTTGTTGGGAACATAATTGCATGTGGACCCTCACCAGCCACACCAGGCTCCTCCTCAAAGTCTTAGGGTTCAGTCTCACCCTAGGGTCACCGGCAGCCAGAAGAGCTTGGGGTTCCAAGAGCCCCAGGTGCTGTTTGAGCGTTTAGAGTTCCCTGTTCTTTCCAGAACTATTTTAACTATATTATAGTTTAGGAAAAATTCCGGCATCCCTCTGGGAACTTAGCTCTATTTATAACATGGTTTGTATGGGAAAAAGTGTTTCAAGTTACACTCAATTTAAAACAGAATTCTTAGAGCACAGCCTGTTCATTGGTGGGGGACTGTTGGCACTTGTCTCTTCACTTGTAGAGATTACGTTGAAGTTTCTTTGTTTCTTAATGCATCTAAATAGAACAAGAAAAATGCAGGAGTTGCTCGAGTTTTTTGCTGAGTTTTAAAAATTGAGTGATTTTTTAAGGAAACAATGTTTATTTCAAGAGATAGCATTTATTATTTTCTGGCCACTGGCCACTGAGTTCAAGGCTGTGTATGTGTCATCTCATTTCATCCTCACAACCATCCTCTAAAATAGTCATGGAGGATCTGACCCGTGTTGACCGATAGCTGCTCACAGCTTTCTGGTCCCCACCACACCCCTTGTCTGGCCCCTCCTCTCCGAGAGCTTATAAAAAAGCCCAGGCGAGCCCTCCTTCCTTGCTGAGGGGAAAGTTCAAACTATGTAAACCCAGCTCCAATCCTACCCCTCACTACCATAAACCCCCAAAGCCAGCGTCCTTGCCCTGCTCCCCTAAACCATTCTTGAACCTGCGGGCACCGTCCTCCCCCCGGAAAGCCTCATTATGTGAGCTGGGAACTTTCTCAGGCCTTCTTGTTGTCCGGGGGCTTTCGGTCTCAATATCCAAACCAAATGCTGGGGAAGGAGTTCATCTCACCTCTGTGAGGTGATCACAACAAGCATCAATGTTACTGATGAGACACTGTGCCCCGGAGAGATTAAGTTGCTTACAAAAGCTCATAAAGCCAGATACTAGTTTCGCCTTAACCAGTCTGCTCTTTCTCTCCTTCAGGTCACATGAGTTTTACCTTTGGAAAAGTAGTGAATAAAGTTGCATTGAGGGCTCATACCTCTTGCTAATGTTTAACCCGTAGGAACACCTGATTTGTTGTAAGCCTTTTCCATGCATTAACTCAAGGTATCATTTTAACAACTCCGTGAGCTAAATACCACTGTTCTCCCTCATCTTTATAGATGAGAAATTGAATGACAGTAAATATAACTTACGCAGGATCAACCAACTGAAAGCTGGCAGTGCTTGGGTTTGAACACAGGAGGTCTAGCTCAGAGGGCTCCAGTGCCTCTTACATGGAGTATAAATAAAGAAGCTGATGAGTAACCTGGTTTATAAGAATTGTATTTTTGACATTGCATAGGCGGACAGCACCTGTTTAAGAAAGCCCTGTATTAATGACATATTCACTCGTTTCATTACCTTATCCGTTCACACTTCATTCAATACTTTAAGTGCCTAGAAAGAAAAGCCAGGAATTTGTTGTCTTTGATATCCCTTCCCCCTCCTCCCAATAACTAGGAGGCAGCATTGTTAGGGGTCCCACCAAAGGCCAATGAATAGCTTAACATCTGTGGGTGCTGCAGAAAGAATCTCTGCATTTTCACCTCTGCCCTAGATACCGCTCTCCAAGCACATCGTCGCAAATAGGGCAAGACTCTCCAGCAATCACCATGGAAATGCTCTAGAATCCGTCTTCTCCGTCTGTGCCATCTGTCTGACTAAATTTATGACAAGGAAAACCTTGTCTCCAATGTCCCATAGGAAAGTACCCCAGTTCTCTGGGGAAGATGATTTTAAAAAGCCATCTGTTTTCCCTTTAGGCTTTCCAGCAACTTCTTCACCGCTGATAAATAAACGGTGTGAAAACTTGCATGGCTGGTTCACCCTAATGGCTACTGGCTCTAGAAACCCAGTAATTGGGAAGGTTAGGATGACACGAAAACTATGAATCAAATAGAATCAACATGAATGACAACACTAACAATGGGAACACATTTTAAAACTAGTCTCTTCTTTCCCCACTGGAGGCAGGGCTTGATGATTTCAAATCTTGGCCCTGACATTGTCTCCCTCGAAAGCCGAAAGCCGAGGGCTAATAGGTTTAAATTTTGCCCGCAAACAAAGTGAACTGCATAATGGCTTCCATGCGGAGACAAAGTCTGTGAGGGTTTTGAAGAAGAAAGCTTAATGGAATGAAGTGCCAAATATGGTCAGTCTTCTGAAGAAATAGATCAAAGCGAGAGGGGGAAGTGTTTGAGTTGGAAGGCACTGCGTTCAGTTCAGTGGTTCTCAATCTGTGCTCTGAGGAACCCCGGCATTCCCTCTGATTTCCCTCTGGAGCTGCCAGAGCTAAGAGGTGAGTGCAGTCTAGACGCACCGACCCAATTCCTGCAGAGCACCTCTACATTTATTCAGCTTTCATCTGCGGATTCTCGTGAAATTGATTTTAACAAAGGACTCCATGGCTCAAAAATGGTTTGTGAAACCCCTGATATAATCCAGCTCCCTCTTTTTATAGGGGAAAAAAAGGTTAAGTGATTTGCGAAGGCCTCAGAGGTACTCTGAGGTGTAGCTGGGACCAGAGGAGTCCCTGACTCCCCCATCCACTCTTCTCTCGGCAGTTTTGGGGGATGGAAATATAGCGCTAGTGCGCACCTGCCACTCAAAGATAGAGTTCTGAGCTACTTTCCCGCCTGCACTCTGAAACCCATCTCTGGTCTACTAACCTCTGGTTTTATTTTTGTCTGGTCATTTGGGTTGCTGCCTAGCATGACTTTTAGCAACAACAACCTATTTGCTCTTCAAGGAGATAACTAAGTAAATGCTTATTTCCTAACCATTCCCAGTGCACAACGTCCTGGGAGAGAGAGAGCTGCGGAAGCACATCAGCGACAGGCTGGGTCTTGGCATTGCCAAGAAACGGTACTACACGTGATCCTCTTCAACGGAAACACTGTTTTTATTCATGCAGTGGGAAAACCATTAACTTCTCTCTGGCATTAAATAACAACAATCCTGAAGGTCTCCCAGGAGAAATATAATAATAATAAAGGAGAAGAGTCTATGTTGTCTTCATTAATGGAATGCCGGGGTCCAACCCCAGCAGGTCCAGGGGTCCCCAAAGGCGTGGGCGGAGTCGGCGAAGAAGGAATGACACGGAGACAGCGTTCAGTTGATCAGCAACCTAGCCAGGATCTCTAGCCCGGATCTCCAGAGAGGTTCTGCTTCGGATTTCCAGCGAGGTTCTGTAGCCATGTTCCCTCGCTAGGTTTTCCAGCCAGGTTCTGTCCAGGCTCTCCAGTCAGGTTCAGTGTCCAGGTTCCAGTCAGGTTCTCCTGCCAATCTCTGTAGTCAGGTTCAGTCCAGGATCCCTTGCCATGTTCTCCCGCTAGGCTCTGTCTCTAGGCTCTGAGGCCAGTCCCTCTCCAGGATCCTCCGGCATGCTCTCTCCAGCGAAGTTCTTCTGTCTCTAGGCTCCGTGTAGCCTCTGTCTTCTTGATTCTGTTCTAAGTTCTGCGTTCTGAATTCTGTCTCATGATTTCTGTGTTCTGAGTTCTGAGTGTTTCTGTCTTGTTACAACTGTATTTATACCAGTTGATTCAATCCTATCAATCTCTATTACAAAGGTTAGGGCGTTTCTTATCTCCATTCCAGGGAGAAAAGATTATGTAGTTTAAGCATGATTGCTCGTAGTTAAAGGGATTAATTACCCGCCTGGCACTTAGTTGAGGGGTTTTATTCCCTCCCTAACTTCAGGGGAAAATCCCTACCTGGGGAAAACAACCTTTCTCAGAGACCTTGGTTAAAACACATAGTGCCAAGAAGGTGAATCCATGGTTTCCATAGTGATCATGATCATCTTTACTATTGCTACCATTTCTTACTATGGACCAGGCAACTTTATAAGCATTGTCATTTAATCTCCGTAACCACTGTGGGTTTTATTATTCTTCCCATTCTACAGATAAGGAAACAGAGGTTCAGAAAAGTTGAATGTCACAGCCTTGCACAATTACAGGGAGCATCATTCCCTTTGTTTTCTATGTAAATGGAACCTCCTAGACATCAGTGCGGTAGCCCTGGGTTCAATGACTCCCAGCTTCACAAAACTGGTAAAGGGGAGATTCAGGAATCACACTGGGACTGTCCAGGTACAAAGCCCATGTTCTAACCACTTATCCAAGCCTCTGCTTCGAAATACATGTGTGTGCTCAGACTCTGTGAGTCTTTTATTGAAATAACAATTATTATTGACTAGGGACCCAGTGCACGAATTTGTGCACCTTGAAAGGAACTGTGGGCTTCAAGGCTGCAATGGGCACAGGGTGGGTCTCAGCCCATCTTCTCCACCCCTGCCCAGCCCCTCCTGCTGCGGCCTCCAGTCCCCTCTCTGACGGCAGCCCCGTTCCCACTGTCGCCGCTCCCACATGCTGACGTTGCCAGCCCCACTTGCTCCCGCTGACAGAGTGGAGTGATTGGGGCAGGCGCCAGCAGCCGATGCGAGTGGAGCCAGTGCTGTCAGTGGGTTCATGCAGCGGCTGCTGTCCTGATTGCCCCTCAGGAGCAGGGGGAGGTGGAGAAGCCCTCAGAGGTGATCAGGGCTGGCAGCCACTGCTCACACCCACTGACGGCGCTGAGCGATTGGGATTGGCACCAGGTGCCGGCTGCAGGTGCGAGCAGGGTTGGCACTGACAGTGGGTGTGAGTGGTGGCTCTGGCACTGGCTGTGGATGCGAGCAGGGCTGGCACTGGCAGCAGGTGCGAGCGCCAGGCAGGACCACAGCACACAGGAGCAAAGAATTTTCAATAACCACCAGAGGCTTGCCCTGAAGACAGTGACGGGCACCCCGCCTTGGTCTGGTGCCTCCCCTCCTCTCCCCCGCAACTGCTCCACCATTCTGCCATGGCCAACGCCCACCATGTTCCGCGCACGCCCCCTGGTGTCAGCGTACGTCATAGCAGCCAGTTGTTCAGTTGTTCGGGTATTCTGGTTCCACCGTTCGGTCTATTTGCATATTAGCCTTTTATTATATAGGATAATGCATTGATGACAATGAGTCAAGAAGGAAGTTGGCTGTTCAGTACTGAGCCTGACTCAATTCCAAGACAACTACCCATGGAGGCATTATTCATACTGGTTGTCTTTTTCTTTTCAGATAAAAAAATAGTTTTTTAATTTTTATTTTGGAAGAATCTCAAACTTACAGAAAAGTTGCATTTAGAGTAAAGCACTCCAAAATATGTGTTACCCAGATTCATCAGTTATTAACATTTTACTACATTTGCTTTATTATTTATATTCGCTCTCCCTCTGAAAATATCAGAAGTTCTTGGGGTGGCACTCAGAAATTTGTGTCTTAATATCCCTCCAGGGAACTCAGAAGTTCACCCAAGTTTGAGAACCACTGTCTTATGTAAAAACACTAGGGGGAAATTATTCTAAGCACTTGCCGTTTTTCTTGAAAAGGAGAGAAGTTGGGAAAAGTTGGGGAGTGTTTTTCTAGGGTTGACCATGACATAAAAGAATTATTGTTGAATTGTTCTTCATCCCACTGAATTAACATAAAGGGACTCCATGGGCTAAGGAAAGTTTTAGGATTAGTGCTTTAATTATGTTTCAAATATAACTTTCCAAATGACTGCCTGGGGTGGATTCATTTCTGTGTACTCATTCCCTCTGAAACTCTTCTACCCTTACTGCTCACACTCATACCCCAAAATCACACAGAAATGCAAATACCATTGTTATAGAGAAGCTTAACGATTATATAAATTACCATGTTCACCAAAGTGGCTTCTTTTAATTTTCAGAGGATGAGTTTGAATTGAATCTACCCTTTCTAGCAAGCAGGTTAATAAAGTTGTCAAACACTGAGGTAACATGAAATCATCAACCTTGTGAAAATTTCATTTGCCTTTACACTTACAAAACCATCTTTCTCCCTTGAAATAAGGACTCAAGGTTTTACAACCTGCAAAGTAAAGATTCTCAGCTTCAAAGCGTATGAGAGAGAGAGTGTGTATGTGTGTGTGTGTGTGAGTGTCTGTGGGAGTGTGTGTGTTTGCTTGCAAGTGGAGCCTGAGTCTTACAGTAGGTTGACATGGTTACCAATGATTATTTATTCCTGTAGCCTGGGCCAGTTACCAGCCATCATAAAACAGGCTGATCATGATTGTGTATACAAAGCAAGGGATAAGCTTCCATAGAAGGAGCACTGGAAACCATGTGTTTGGGCTATTAAAGTCTGGGTATATTTCTGTGAAGTAGCTCTTTCAGGGAGGTTTCTTCTTAATTAATATGACAAGTCAAATTATAATAAATAGTTTACATTTCAAAGCCTCTATGATGATCCATTTATTTCAGCCAGAAGTCAGTTAAAAAGAGGAGGAAGGTCACAGAGGAAGAGGGAGGAGGAAGGCGAGGAGATCGAGGAGGAGGAGGAGGAGGAGGAGGAGGAGGAGGAGGAGAAGGAGGAGGGGGAGGAGGAGAAGAAATTGAGGGTAGTTTATATTTAGATGTTTGAAATGAAATCTGCCCTGTATTTTAAAATTGGGGGATGGAGGAAAGAAGGTTTAGTATTCACTTCCTTGGAATTACAAACTATGAAATTTTTAAAAAAGATTGCTTGTTAATTGGTAAAGGAAGAGGAAGGGAGAGAGAGAAACATCAATCTCTTGCCTCCTACATGCCCCCTACTGGGGATTGAGCCCAAAACCCTGGCATGTGCCCTGACCTGGCAGCCTTTCTGTGCACCGGAGGATGCCCAACCTGGCCACACCAGCCAGGGCACAAATTATGAAATTTTGATAGTATTTATGTATGTTTATCCTAAAATTTCAGAAAGCTCCATCTCACAGCATCTCAGACAATAAAGATGGGAGATTAAATGAACAAAGGACACAACCCAATAATATATTTTGGTTTTTTTTACTTCACCCCTACAGGCAAGACAGTTTTTGGAAACTGACCATTCTCAATCATCTCCTTGTAATCTTGATGCTGTGTATCACCATCATTTATATTTATGGGTCTTCCAACCTCCTCCCACACCACTTGGGCCCCATTTGACTCTGTCTCCTTATGATTCACTTTGAAAGTTGGCAATTCCTTTCTCCTTTCTCTCCCAGTAACTTCAAGCCCAAGATCCAGCATGTGAAGTCCTGCCCCACATATTACATTTCCGATGTGCGATTGCTGAAAATGTAGCAATTTAATTTTTACGACAGTATAATCACAAGGACTCTGAGGTTGGGATCCAGAAACTTGGATTTGAGTTTGGGTTTAGTTACTCATACGTTTATAGCCTTGAGCTCATACTAAAGCTCATTGTTCTCATCTGCAAAATGAAGCAATTGGAGTTGGTGAACCAGAAAATACCCTTGACCATTCAACATCCAAAAAATTTTCCCCAGTTTTATTGAGATATAATTGACCTACAGGACAATATCAGTTTAAGGTACATGGCATAATGACTTACATATATTGTGAAATGATTACCACAATAAGTTTAGTTAACATCCATCATCTCATATAGATTAAAAAAAAGTTTTTCTCTTTTGATGAGAACTCTTAGGATTTACCCTCTTCCTAACTTTCAAATGTACCATACAGCTGTGCTAATTATAGTCATTACGCGGTACGTTACTTCCTTACTACGTGTTTGTCTTATAACTGGAATTTTGTACCTACATCCCATTCTTCCCCCTCCCACCCTAACACAAATCTGATCTCCTTTTCTGTGAATTCCTTTCTTTCTTTCTTTGTATTTCTTTTTTTTTCTTTTCTTGGTTCCACGTGTCTAACTGAAATCATATAGTATCTGTCTGTCTTTCTCTGTTGGACGTATTTCACTTAGTATAATGACCTCGAGGTCCATCAGTGTTGCAATTGGCAGGATTTCCTTTTTCTTTATGACTGAACAATATCCCATTGTACATATAAACCACACTTTCTTTACGCATTCATCCATTGATGGGCACTGGGGTTGTTTCCGTGTCTTGGCTGTTGTAGATAATGCTGCTATGAAAATGAGGGTGCAGATCTCTCAGACACACTGTTTTCATTTCCTTCAGATATATTCCCAGAAGTGGAATTGCTGGGTCATGAAGAAATTCCATTTTTAATTGTTAAGGAAACTCCATACTGTTTTCCATTTGGTTGCACCAATCAGCATTTCTCCCAGCAGTGCTCTAGAGCTCCCTTTTCTCCCCATCCTTGCCAACACTTGTTGTTTGTTGATTTATTGATGTAGCCATTCTGGCAGGTACAGGTGGTATCTCATTGCGGTTTTGATTTGCATCTGAATTAGTGATGTTGAGCATCTTTCCATATGTGTACTGGCCATCTGTATGTCTTCTTTGGAGAAGTGTCTATTCAGGTCTTCTGCCCACTTTTTAATTGGGTTGTTTGTTTTTCTGGTCTTGAGTTGTCTGAGTTCTTTATTAATCTATAACCAAGGAAGCAAGAACATACAATGAAGTAAAGATAGTCTCTTCAATAAATGGTGTGAGAAATATTGGACAGATACATGCAAAAAAAAATGGAACTAGACCACCATCTTACACCATATACAAGAATAAACTGGAAATGATTTGAAAACTTAAATGTAAGACCTAAAGCCATGAAACTCCTAGAAGAAAACATAGGCAGTAAGGTCTCTAATATTTCTCTTAGCAATATATTTTCTGAAATATCTCCATGGGCAAGAGAAACGAGAGTAAAAATAAACAAATGGGACTACATCAAACTGAAAAGTTGTTGCACAGCAAAGGAAACCATCAACAAAACATAAAGACAATCTAATGAATGGGAGAAGATATTCGCCAATGATACATCTGATAAGGGATTAATATCCAAAATGTATTGAGAAGTTTTACATCTGTTTTTCTCAGGGACATTGGCCTATAGTTTTCTTCTCTTGGAGTGTCCTTTTCTGGCTTTGGTATCTGAGTAATGCTGGCCTCATAAAAGTGAGTTTGGGAGTGCTCTGTCCTCTGCTTTTTTGGAAGAGCCTGAAAAGAATTGGCATTAGTGCTTTTTTAAATTCACAAGTAAAGGCATCTGGGGTCTGGGCTTTTCTTCATTGGGGGATTTTCAAGTACTGATTCAATCTCCTTACTAGTAATTGATCTGTTCAGATTTTTTTCTTCCTATTCAGTCTTAGCAGTTTGTATGTTTTCATATAAGGTGAAGGCCTGGGGCAGGGGGTGGGGGGTGGGGGGTGGGCTGCAGGGGGTCAATGGGGGACAAAGGGGGACATTTGTAATACTTTCAACAATAAAGATTTTAAAATAATAAATGTAGGGAAGAAAAAAAACTTAAGTAAGCAGGAGTTGAAAGGAAACCATTTTTATAGCACAGTGCGCCAGAAGCTGTGCTAAGTGTACTTTTATGGATCACCTAATGTAATCTCTATTAACAATTATACAGGATGCTTGGTTTTATCTGTCTTTTACAGATAGAAAATTGAATTGCAGAGGAGATAAATAATTTTCCAAGATCACATGGTTTAAAAGGACCAAATATGTCATTTGAACTACTTGGGCTTTAGATTTAAAAGTTTTGATTCTATATTTATAATTTATTAACACAAGTTACTGTGTGTGAGTTTTCTGTGAATATATATTTTCATGTGCATATATTAATGAAGGACAGTTTAGGAAGGAGGGCCAGGCACCTCAACCATTTTAGAGAGTGAGAAACTTAGCACAGAAAAATAAGTAACCTGCCTAAGGATTAATTTTCTGGGTTGTAGAATCAGGAGGGAAAGAGATTTTGCATAAGGTTCTTCTTGGGTTTCACAAGAAGTCAAAGATTCCACACTGGGCGTTGTAAAAACTATGTAGCCATAGCAGTCTTCTAGGGAGACTGACAAAATGTGCACCTGAATTAAGCTTTTAAAAAAAGTCGTTACTTCATACGTTTCCAAAGTTTATTTGGTGTCGTATGAGAGACACCCCTCCAGGGATGTGTGGATGTCATTCTCTGAGCTCCCTAACAGCCACACATATGCACTGGGCAGTGTGGATTGGAGCATTTAATCCACAGGCGGCATGTGGCAAGGCTGTTACTGCGTGAAAACGGATCGTTTAAAGGTGACAATCATTTCCCTAAGACCAGCAAAGAACGCTGTGCAAATCCCGTCTGCCAGCAGGAAGTGTCATTACAAAATGACAGTGTCAAAGGAGATGCTCCTCATGGGAGAAGAGCAGCCAACAACATGCACCTGTCCATCCCCCCTGGGTCCCCGGTCTCTGCGGGAGGCGGGGTCCCCGTCTCTGCGGGGAGGCGGGGTCCCAGTGGGTTACTTAAGCAAACAGGCCCACGCCACCGAGTTACCCAAGTCAGTGCCTTATGCCTGCAGGAGAGATTCATCCTGGATAAAAGGCCCAGGTGTGATGACTCCTAGACATTCTGATGGTTGAATTAATAGTTTTCAGAAAGTTAGAGGATAATAGCTGCCCGTGCTGACAGCTGTAGGGTTCTGTAAGAAGTTTGGGACATTTTGGACTTTGTTTTACAATTGTTCTCATTAGGGTTGAGCCTCTGTTAATTCTACCCCCAGCGGCCCAGAAGCAGTGTGTATTCAATCACAAAGAAGCATCAAATAAATATTATTTAAAATCAATGTTAACTTTAGGTTCTCTGGGTTCTTGTTTTTGGCATAAGCAGAAGGAAGAAAGTAGACTCTTTGGGGGAAGCTTGGTAAAATCACGTTTTGAAATGCTTTCTTTTCTGATTGTGATTTATATACACAGTTGGACCAAATGACTGTTCCTCTTAGAGAAAGAACCTCCAGCCATCAGCTGTAGAGAAAGCCCTAAACATGCTTCTTTCATTTTTGTCTTTATTTCTTCCGTTCATCCATTTATTTACTGACTCGCTGACCACATAATAAAATGGATGCTGTGAAGGACAAAATGACAAGCATAGCTTTTGTTCTCAGAAAGTACAAATTTGGCTGGCAAAGGGAGATGGATAAATGAAGAATTACTAAAATATATGAAAGAGAAACTTAGGTGAGGGGGGGGGGAATGATTCTGAGGAAATGAGGCATTGACCCAAGGGAAGGGGAACAGAGGGAGAGGAGGGAGTAATCATGGCAGTGAGGTTGCTGGGATGAGCCACGCAGACATGGGGAAGAGGAGGGAGCGAGGATGTTCCCCGGAGACTGGGATCGTATCCACGGCCCCTGGTCTTCTGTTTCACGTGGGCCAGAGAACCTACAGGCGGAAAAGGAGGAGAGCCGCAGCTAAACCCGAGGGCCATTGTGGTGCCCACGCTGAAGAGAGCGCCCGGGAGCCTGAAGTGGAAGACCAGAGTCCCTTCAGAGATGAAGAGGTTCAGCATCGAGAATGAGCTTCCAGGATAGGAAGAAGGAACTACAATGCCTTCAACTCTTTTTTTAAATCTTGAGTTCGACTGGTGACCTGGGATGGGAACAGCAGTCTTTGTCCTTGAATAACAGCTGTTGGCGGATAGAGCATCATCCACTGGCAGCTTTGCCACGAGCTCCTTGTATGACCTTAGATAAGTCATTTCACCTTCCCAGACCCCAGTTTCTTCACATCCAGAAATAGAAGTTGGATCATTTCTTTCAGCCTTAAAGTCAAGACACCAAGAGAACAACTTTTTCCATTACAGATTCACTTCCAAGTCACTTCTTGTGCAAGCCACACACACACACTCACACACTCACACACGTAGACCTTGAAGCAACTAAGCAACTATTTTAAGACAAAGTCATTCACTTTAAGCCTTAAGCCGATAGCAGAGTTTGTTTTGATAGAGTGACATTAATAGTTTGACACTAATAAACAATTCTCTGTGACCATGTTTGGCCATAAACATGTGGGACTTTTACGTCTGAGTTGAAGTTGTGTTTGGGCGAGGCCCTTCGCTACTACTTAGCCAAGTGTCCCATCTTTTATTGTCCTTCCTGGTCCTTCCTTCTGGCTCTGGTGTCCTCGTTTGCTCTGCTCAACCTCCCTCTTTTTAACCGCATCCCCTGGAGTCTTAAGGGGTCTGGATACCTGCCTTGCTGAGGGTCAAGGTTTAATTCTCAGCACGTGGTTTGGTGAGAGACAGAACTGTTGGAGTTTAAATAGTTGGGTGGAGGGGGAAGGTTATAAGAAACAAATGTCTTCTCAAGGCTAAATCTGAAATCCGCAGCAGTGAGGTCTGGGCAAATAAGCCAGGCGTGTAGGATTGCGAAGGAACTGACAGGTCCTCCAACAACACCCTTGAAAGCGTCTCCTCCATGTTGGGCCTCAACCGAAAGGTATTGGTGGCACCTCCAATTGGCTCACTTCTCAGCACTCCTCCTACTTCTGCGGGTCTGGGGAGCAGCAGGAAGTCTGAGAGGGTGGTCCTCAGTCCCAGGCACACTAGACTCTAAGGGAAGCTTTGAAAAATATTGATGCCTAGGCACCCCTCCTCCCCCAGAGATTCTGAATTACTTGGCTAGGGGGGAAATTAAGAACTAGGTGATTCAAATGCACAGCTAAGGCTGAGAATCACTCCTCTAGGATGCCAGCACTGCAGATTCACTCTAATAGCTGTCTGTGAAAGAAGGGATGGTCTACATCAGAGATTACACACTGGTGGCCCTTAGTTAGAATTTGGACTACAGATATATTTTGTTTAACCAGAGGTGGTGGTGATGGTGGTGGTTTTGATGGTGATGGTGGTGATGGTGGTAGTGGTGGTGATGGTGGTGGTGGAGATGATGGTGGTAAACAGGAAATTGCTGATAATCTTCCTAAAACTATGACCCCTCCCTCCCTTGGGTCCCCTTCCCTGAGCACAAACTTTTTGTAGTTGGAGTAGGGCTCTAATTACGTGAGAGGTTCCCGCCATTCCCATAGAATGGGCCGATGTTAAGGACGTTAATTGGACTGTGGAGCTAGGGTTCATGCAAGGGAGGAGTGAAGCTCTGACTCCACTCCGAGGAAGCCTCTCTTTGGACCCTTGGTTGGTACAGTCAGTTGGGTCTGGGCAGGGCCTCACAAGGGGTTGTTTCTGCAGGCCCCCCAGCAGCATTTGTTGGCGATGAGAAGTATCCTGCAGTGTTGAGGGTGGGGACGTTGCCTACATACAGAAAACCAGAAGATGTGATGGACTCCAGGCTATGGCTTTCCTACCCACTGCGCTCTTTCTGATTACGTAGAAATTCTCTTTCTAGAAAACTACCAACCCCTCCTTTCACAAATTTCCAACACAAATAATGGTACTAATTCATACTAACCCGTCATTTCTACCACAGACCTTTACTTTTGTTACCTGGGGACCAGAGATTCCATCACACAGTTTCTGGCTGCGGCCCTGCTTGCACACCACTCCCCCCGGGTGCAGAGCAAGGCAGGTCACAGGTGTCAGCGGATGGTTAACGGGCGAGTTCATCTTCAGTTCCATTTTGCATACTCACAGGCTGGGCTATAACATTCCAAATTTCCCTTGGCGATAGCACATTACCGCCCGTGGTTAAGGCTCAGAAGTAATAATAGTGTGGATTAGCTGTGCTTTTCAAACTGCAGAAGTCAGCCCAAGTTTGTGGTCAGGGCTTCTATTTCTGCTTCCTTTAGAGGGTGTGTTCACAGGGTCAGCTCAGTGCTCGACTTAAGGCTTTAAGAAAAATGTGCACCTGTCCACAGGGAAGAGGGCACACGAAGCAGATGGACCTTCGTAAGACGGTGGGAGGGGAACGGCCTGGGTGCCCCTCTGGGGCATCGAGCCTGTGGCACCTCATTCCTCCCGAGTTCACTCCCCCTGAATCCTCAGCCACCGGGAACACAGTCGAGAATCGGGATGTACTATTTTTGGTTTCCTTTTTGTTTCTAAGACTCTAAAACACAGACTTTTGTAACAGAGTCTGTGTACCAGGATCTTCTTTGGGGGATGATGTCTATTGCTATTTCTGCCCCGTCTTCCAGGCTGGATGCCATGGATGCTCAGGTGATCGCCCCCCAAATTCACTGCAGTCCCACCCCCTGCAGCCCCACCCACATCGGGGGCCTTTAACAAGGCAGGAGGAAGAAAAGGACTTTGATGTGAACATAACTACCTCCCTGCAGGCAAACATAGCGCTTCTACCGAGTAACCTGACATGCCTCACGTAGCGCGAACGTGGTGAAGGGGTCATTCTGCTTTGATTCTTCACTCCTTCCCCTGGAACAGTGGCTAGAAATGGGCTTCTCTGTTCGTGAGCAGTGAGGACAGGGCCATCTCGTATTTTGAGTTTTGGGGCTTTCGTATGCCCTTGTGATCCTTTAGTCTTCATGCAAGAGGTTTACTGCCATAAAATGATGCTGTCCACGGGTTATGCCTGCTGCTGACCTGCTGCTCCTCCCACGATGTTCGCAGTGACCTCGTCTTCCTCCCTCCTCATGTTGTAGCCACTGTCTCCTCCCCATGCTGCCCTGTATATGGACTTGCAGGGTCTCTTTTCCTTTTGGTCGTGTACTTAGTGACAGGCCCGGGTCACGTGGGACCCCGTACTATCCATTTTACTGCCAGGTCCATGACCTCATCGGTCCGTCTTCCTCTGAGGACACTCGACATGCACTGGCTATTGCAGTTAGTTCGACTCTCAGTCACCAGAAGGCCGAGGCCTAACCCCACGGTCCTGGATGAGCAAACCTTAGCTCTCTGGCCCCGGAATGCTTCCTGACCAAACCTGGTCCAGAAGCACGAGGTGATGGGGATGTAAATACAAATGTACGTGGTAAACGTATATAAGTTGTATGTAAATGTGTATTACTTTTTTGTGATATAAAACAAAAAGGGTGCCCTACGTGTCTCTGCAGAGGGACATTTGAGGCCTTTCCCCATTCGTTGATTCAGTTATGTACCTCATTTCCCACGTGGCGCGATGCTTTGTAGCACAGTGCTCTTGCATTCAGACTTTGTTAAGGTTTGGGTTTTTTTATTCTAATGTGCACAGTGTGACTGGCAGAGTGAGTTTCAAGGCTTTAAGAGTGATTAATTGCATGCAGGCACCCATGCTAACTTCACTTCTAGAACTTGACTGATACCTTCATGTACATTTCCATCGAGGAGTTTTGGCGGGAAAGGCGTTCCTTCTCCCGAAGTCACGTGTATTTAAAGTCTATGCAGTCACTTCTAATTCACTTGCACTGTTTGGGAAATGCAGGTTTACAAAAGTACGTGTTTGGAATAAAAGGAAAAATGGCTGCACATGAAAAAAAAATGAGGACCCCAGGGGGCACCATGGAGACCCTTCTCAGCTCTCCGCAGCTCCCTTGTCTGTGTGCCCACACCCCAGCTTTTGAGGGCTTCGCTGCTAACCCCTCACAGCTTTGCCCTTCTTCCCACCACTAGGGGGCAGCGTTTCCAGCCCGGGTAAAGGAACCCAGGCACCGCCAAGGATGCAAAGCTCAAAAAAGAAGGGCTGCTTCCAAAGTTCCCGGCACATGATTTCCTGTTCATCCTGGGAAACGTCCTTTGACACGTCTATTCTTTTAAATATTTACTACTCACTGGGTATAGATCACACAGGACGAAAAGGCATAGAGGTATTCAGAGAAGAGATTGTGTGTTTTGCTAAGAGAGGAACCGTTCAGGTGTTTGGAGTCTAAATTTGTTGCATATGGCAGAGTTCTGAGGAGCTGGTACCTTATTTCTGACGGAAAGCAGGTTGAAAGAAGGGTGGGTCGGCGGTGGTGTGAGAGATGGGCAGCGAGGGCGCGAGGGAGCAGGTAAAAATGGAAACAGAATAAGAGCTCAGAAAGCACTGCAGGCAGATCAGATGCAGACCCTCAGCTTGGTGAACAAAGGAGGAGAATCGTACTCAGATTTCAGCTGCTTCCCAGCACCTCACTGCTCTCATTAGCCCAGAGCTGGTTTTTACAAGGAAAAATCTGAGTGTTCCACAGAACGGTGAGTGTGGTCATGGTGCTCAGTTTAAGAAAGCACCGAAGAATGTAATCACCTTTCAAAATGTCCGCCTTCCTGGTCAAGTGGAAATAGTTACCACTGGCTAAGTACCGTGCGCTGGGCACTGTGCCAAACACCTCACATGTTCGCCTTGAATTGTCACAACAACTCTGCAAGAGAGAAACCAAGGTTTTTAATTTTTTATTATTATTATTTTTTGTTAATTCTCACCGGAGGATATTTTTTCCATTGAATTTTAGAGAGAATGGAAGAGGGAGGGGGAGAAAGAAACATCAATGTGTGAGAGACACATCAATTGGTTGCCTCCCGCAGGCATGCTGACAGGGGCCATAGATTGAGCCTGCAACCGAGGTACGTGCCCTTGACAGGGAATCAAACCCGAGAGCCTTCATGCATGGGCCCACGCTCTAACCAATGAACCACAGCGGCCAGGGCTGGAAACTGTGATTTATCCTCATTTTACAGGAAAGGAAAGTGAGGTTTTGAGAAGCAAAGTCAAGGACCTTCTGCCTCGCAGTTAGCATGTGGCAGGACCAGCATGGGAACTAGGTATGTCTTATCAGAGCCCAAGTCTTTAGTCACTATCTTCCATCTACAAAGCCTGGCACCTGTTTTAGCGGTTCAGGGGTTACACCATCAGTTCTCTAGAGCATGCCCTTCGTCCACAGGCCATGTGTGACAAATGCTACAATACTGTATTTCTTGAACTGGCTAATTCCAACAGGATGTTCCAACACAACAGGAGAAATAGAACAATAGCAGAAGGTAGTACAAAAAAAAGACATAGAATCCAGTCATCCTAAAGAAATGAGAACTGATTCATTCTGCTTTTAGGAAATCTCTGAGGGAAAATAAACCCGCGAGCTCGGGTGGCGGTGACTCGGTGTTTGTCAGCCCCAGCCTAGTTTACCTTTGCCCGGCTACTGGCTTTCCCCTGCCGTCTCCTTCTCAATCAGCGGCCTCCCGCTGCCGTCCACAAGAGGGCGCCGGGTTTCCCACTATAGGACCCGACTAGTGCCCAGAGACCCGACAAAACCGGACATAACCACGAGAGGGCAGCAGTGAGCGCCTTCTGCCTCATTCTTCCGTGAGATTCAAACCCATTTGTTTATAATGCCATCATTTCAACGATGCTTTTGTCTAAGATACGTACTTGATCGTGTGCGGATGGGGGCCAGTGGAAAATGCGCTCTGCATGCCATGGGGCACACTTCCGCCCAGCATTGCCGCCGCCTCAAGGCTGGGCTGATGTCAGCAGGTAACTTCGTGGGAAGCCCCAGGGACAGCTTCCCTAGTAGAAAAGGCATAGTCTGTCGCTCGGTCTGCACAAACATTTGCCGGGATTTATTAACTCCATTCAAGTTTGCTCTGTTTCGAGAATTCGTGTTGATCACAAACAACTGCAAAAATATTTGATTTTTCTTCTTCCCCCCCCTTTTTTTTTTTGAGGGAGTTGGAGGGGTCAAGTCTGGCCAGAAGTAGCCCACACATTCCCCAAATGAGTCATCCGTGTTCTGAAGGCGCTGTGCCGCCTGATGGCACCCCCTAGGGACTGGGAAGACTGAGACCCCAGTGGCTCTGCCAGGGGATCGCGCTGGAAAGAGCCCCCCGCTGTGAGCATAATGGCAATAATGACGGCTCTCGGGCTTACTTTTCAAGCACATGTGGCTGAGAACAGACTGCTTGAATGAACGCACGCGTTTTCATACAAATCGTAGTGGGGGTTAGAGAAGGTTCAAGATGTTCCGCACCAGGGAATAATAGCCAGCCACTTAAAACGATGCCAAGGCGTATATTTAATATGGAAAGACAGTCACAATTACTAGTATATGATGCTTTCCAAATGGGTTCTAAAACAGTACGCGCCCATTTGTGGGATATACGTTTATATTCATGCATTGAAGCGTCTGGATCATATATTGACTACCTCTGGGTGGGGGAGTTATAAGTGATATTTCTTTGTATTTTTCCTCCTTTGTGCTTATCTGTATTTTCAAACAGTTCTGCCCAACCATGTGTTTATTATCTGCATAATTTTTATAGAGTTAACTGTAGCATGCACATTATAGCTTTTTCATGTTAGGGTTTGTCTGGGTGGAGCCTTGTAATACTTTACACAGGATGTTCTCATACTTTTCATCCATCTGTTACCTGGATACACATGCTGACTTAAGAACAGGGCAGATAGGATGGCTGCTTTCATGTCATTTCTCTCTCTCCTTTGTTTGTTTGTTTGTTTTTTGTTAAACCTCACCCGAGGATATTTTTCCCATTGATTTTGAGAGAGTGGAAGGGAGAGAGAGAAAAAGAAAGAAAGAAACATGGATGTGAGAGAGACACGTCAATTGGTTGCCTCCTGCACGTACCCCGACTGGAGCCGGGGATCAAACCTGCAGCCCAGGTATGTGCCCTTGACAGGGGATCAAACCTGCAACCCAGGTATGTGCCCTTGACCGGGAATCAAACCTGCAGCCCTTCGGTCTGTGGGCCGATGCTCTCACCACCGAGACACGGGCCAGGCCACCTCACGCTCTCTCTTGCTTTCCAGATGCAGGGCCACGTCTCTAAATGTCCCTGTGAGAGTCACTCTGGCACCCCAACCCCACCGGGTCGCATTTTCCTGCCCAGCGATTCTACTTCCCAAGCTCTGTTGTGGGACTAGACCTTTTCCTCTTTCTTCTCCATCCCTGCATGTGCGCCCAGGCCTTTGCTCAGTTGACACCCCACTCCCCCCCACCCACCCCCACACACACACCTGGTATACCTTCTGCTGGCCTCAGCTATCCACCCTTCCAGGCCCAGTTCAGCTGCCTCTTGGCTGGGAGCCTCTCCTGCAGCCCCCAGGCCGAGCTCTCCGTGTGCCAGGGAGGGAGGGGGGGGGGGGCGGTGTGCTGAGGGTCCCCTGCCTCGCCCAGGGGCCACGGAGTCCGCAGGAACAGTAATCACACCTGCAAACAGCCAACAGGCCCCCCTCACCCCACGGTCCAATGGGTATTTATAAGGTCAAGTGGCATATTTTGGCCGAAAGTACATACGACAAACAAGAACTGGTCTTTTACCAACATGCTCTGTTATGACTCAGAGATTGTTCAGGAGTAAGAGTTTCCAAAGCATCAGAGCATACCCTTCCCTCTGGACTCATTGACCAGCTTTCTTCAGAAATGGCTCCTGGCTGCGGCCGGGAAGATGGTCGGGCACGTCCCAGGCAGGGCCCGGGGCAGCTCCACTCTGCAGGCCCGGGGCACCGCCGGCCGCAGGCACACCCGCCTCCATGCTGTCCTGGCTGAGGGACACGGGCAGTGGGCAGGCGGCTCCTGCTAGGCGGCCGCACCCCAGCGGATGTGGCCCTGTTTCCTGGCTCTGTCCCACAGCCCACAGCGATACTTCCATTTTCTCCCCATCTCCAAGCCCCTCCCAGCCCACCCTCCTCGGCCTCCCTCAGCCAGGCAGTGGGGGTGTCAGGGGATGTAAGCGCCCAGTGAGGGCAGCTATCAACGGCTCCTGGCTCCTCAGACCTTCCACGTGCTTTCCCTCTCTCTGCCCCAGTGTCCACGCCTGTACCTGCCTGGAGCCCTCTATCTTAATTCCACTCCACCTCCTGCCCATCTTCCAAGGCCGGCTGAGAGGTCTCTGCTCCCCTAGGGCTCTTCTTGACAGTCCCGCCCCAGAGCGCCTGTCCCCTCACACTCCAGCAGGGCGCCCCTGCATTCGCCCTGAGCAGGGCTCACGCTATGCCTAAGCCCACAGGCTGCACAGTCAGGCGCCGGTTCCGGCCTCACTCGCCTGCTTGCTGGCTGTGACTCTGGGCAACTGACTCAACCACAGCTTCCTCCGTTTTCTTATCTGTGCAACGGGAATAGGGAATAATCATTGTCCCTAACTCATAGAGTTGTGGGAATTAAGGAACGAGGCCGTAGTTCTGAAGGCTGAGTAAGAACTTCAAAAATGTTTATTTTTCTCTGGATAGCGTGTCTTTTTCAATTTAGTGTGTTCTCACTTAACTCTCTGTAGTTTATATCTTGTCTTCTTAATGAGATTGTAGGTGCTGTAAGTGCCATGACTGAGCTGTCTAGCTACAGTGATTTTTGTAGTCTTCAGAGCATCCAGCCAGTAACCTACATACAGGAGGTGCTCAATAAGGCCTTACTGCTCGACATAGAAATGCAATATGGCAACAGCAGTGCTTGTGGTCTGAGAAAACGCAAGTCGTGAGTCCGCGTACCTAACTCTCAAAAGCACCGTTTCAGGTAGACTCTGCCGCAAAACATCAGCCTAAAGCAAGGTGGCCCCAGACAGCGGTGGCCCACCCCCTCTCAGGATTCTGCGGGTTGTCTGGGGAGCTCTGCTGGTCCAGAGCATTCAGCCGGATGGCCAGTGGGGCTGGAAGGTCAGGTGAGTTGCTCACTTCTCAGAGTTGGTGCTGGCTGTTGGCTGGGCTTCTTAATTTCTTCTCAGTTTGACTGCACACCCTCCATAGGCTAGACTGGGCTTCTTCCCAGCATGGTGGGTGGTCTCAGGACACTAAGACTGTTGCAGTCAGAGCTATAGTACCCTCGAGATCTAGGCCTGGACCTTGTGGTGTCACCTTCACCATATTCTGTCCATCAAAGCCAGTCTCAGGGCAGCCCAGAGGCAAGGATGGAGAAACAGGCTCCACCATTTGATGGGAGGAGTGGCAGGGCCCCACTGCAAAAGGGGAGTGAACTCAGGGAGGCCTGACCCATTGGGCCATCATAACCATCTACCTTACATCTTTTTACTCAAGGCCAAGACTGACCTTTGTCGGGGAAAAACAGCCCTGTCTCTTGCTAACTTCAGGTCATGTCAGACCCGCCCTCAACATGACAATCCAGCAACTTTGCAAGCCTCTTGGTGGCTAAGCATGAGACATGCTCCTCTTTCCTCCCCACCTCGGCATGTGCCATTCCCTCTCTCCGAAAGCCATTTCCATTAAAGCCACCCTGCCCCACCCATATCCAACTTTCCTAAGTAATTCTGCTCATCTTTCACGTCTAACCTGACCAGCTCTTTCTCCTCAGAGCCTTCTTAGGCCCCCCACCCCCACCCCAACACCGCCACCGCCACCCCAACACCACCACCGCCACCCCAACACCACCACCCCCACCCCAACACCGCCACCCCAACACCGCCACCCCCACCCCAACACCGCCACCCCCACCCCAACACCGCCACCGCCACCCCAACACCGCCACCCCCACCACAACACCGCCACCGCCACCCCAACACCACCACCCCCACCCCAACACCGCCACCCCAACACCGCCACCGCCACCCCAACACCGCCACCCCCACCCCAACACCGCCACCGCCACCCCAACACCGCCACCCCCACCACAACACCGCCACCGCCACCCCAACACCACCACCGCCACCCCAACACCGCCACCCCCACCCCAACACCGCCACCCCCACCCCAACACCACCACCACCGCCACCCCCACCCCAACACCGCCACCACCACCCCAACACCGGCACCGCCACCCCAACACCGCCACCAGAGTAAGTGCCTCTCCAGCACGCTCCACGGCACACTTCGCAGGCACCTTCCCCATCGCAGTATCCCACGCGGCGCTGAAAGGACCCCTTTGCTTGGTTCCCACTAGACTTCCAGCTCCACAGAATGGAGTGGAGGAGGGGCGGCGTCTCTCTTGTCCACTACCATCTTCTCAGCCATGCACAGCTCCCGTGGTGCCCGATAAGCACTGTGTTGGTTGTGAACTCGAGCGTGGATGAAGTCAGCCTTTGAACTCAGGCCATTTGACTCCGCGTTCCTTGCGTTTCCTTCCACAGGTTCCCATGCCGTCCGAGACCATTCTTCTTCCTAAATCTATAAATTGCTGGCAGAGGGTCAGGTGGGCTGCACAAGTGCCCCTAAGGGGGGGATACCGGAGAAGAAATTTAGAACTGGGGGGCCAGATTATAGGAATTTCTTTAGGTTCCTTGTGTCTGAAAGCCATTTAAGTGCACTCTTGGGTCTAGGCGTGCGTGTTCACAGGACAAATCTGTATTGTGTCACAAGGCGGGGAGGCAGGGCTCAGCTGGGGCGTCCCGTCTGTGGGCACCTGCCACGTGCAGCTGGGGCAACGGAAGGCACATCTGGAGATGCTGCAGAAGCAGTTCGCCATTCTAGAAATGGGATGGCAACAAAATGGAAAAGGTTGACGTTAATGCCGAGAGATTAAAAATAGTCTGGGGTTACTTTGAAAGAATGTGCCCTCGGTTTTCGACACGCTATTTGAGACCAAAAGTGAATTTGACAGATCCCGACGGCCCTTGCCTATGACTCAGAAAAAGGCAAAAACCACTTTGGTTTTTAAAACACCTATAGCGACTCTGAGTTCTAAGCAGAATAACAAAATCCTGAATGTAGGAACCCAACAACTTTGTTCTGCGTTTACCGGTGTCACTGGTATCCCCTAAGTCAGTGGTGTCCACTCTAGGACGCAGCCGAACGATCGAAGGGCTGGTGAGGACACAGGTCGCTGGGCCCCTGCTCAGACTTTGGACTCACTGGTCTGGGTGAAGCACAAAATTTACTTTCTAAAAAGTTCCTGGAGCCAAAACCGGTTTGGCTCAGTGGATAGAGAGTCGGCCTGCGGACTGAAGGGTCCCAGGTTTGGTTCCGGTCAAGGGCATGTACCTGGGTTGTGGGCACATCCCCAGTAGGAGATGTGCAGGAGGCGGCTGATCGATGTTTCTCTCCCATCGATGTTTCTAACTCTCTAGCTCTCTACCTTCCTCTCTGTAAAAAATCAATAAAAAAATATATTAAAAAAAAAAAAGAAAAAAAGTTCCTGGAACCATAGACAGGAATGAAGTACCAAAACCTGCTCTAACTTGGATGGATCTCCCCCAAAAAGAAGCCAGACACTAAAAGGTCACACGTTGCATGATTCCATGTATATGTGATGTCTGTCCAGAAGAGGTAAACACATGATCTTATTTGGCCCTGGGACCTGACATCGTAAGATTTGAGTCATGTGAATGACATGTAACGTGGTCGAAGAACATGCAGTGTGAGAAGACACACTTTGCTTACCTGAAACTCATGTTGGAAGTCAGTTCGCACTTGCAGGAATAATATCTTTTGAAAATGATTCTTCTTAATGGTGATTGATAGCTAACTGTGAAGAAAGAAGACCTTACAAGAAGACTTTTTAAAGGTTAGTACAAAACACACCAATAATGACTCCCAGGCAATTTGGAATATGCATTAAAAGCCTTAAAACGGTTCATAACATTTAACCCAGGATTTAAACTCAGGAAATGAAATGTGAAATGAGTGCAAGGTTTGCCGCTGCAGCGATGCTAAGCTATTAGCAAAGAGGAGGGAATGAACTCCGTGTCCAGGAAAAGGCAAGCAGTTGCAGGTCAGTAAAAGGAATAGTGTAGACCAGGGGTGGGCAAACTTTTTGACTCGAGGGCCACAATGGGTTCTTAAACGGGACCGGAGGCCGGAACAAAAGCATGGATGGAGTGTTTGTGTGAACTAATATAAATTCAAAGTAAACATCATTACATAAAAGGGTACGGTCTTTTTTTTTTTTTTTTTTTTTTAGTTTTATTCATTTCAAACGGGCCGGATCCGGCCCACGGGCCGTAGTTTGCCCACGGCTGGTATAGACCCCTTTGAAAAATATTGCAGGAGAATCTCTGAGAAAAATCGTCTGTCAAATAGGATGCTTTCTGTTATAAGTAACAGAAGGTATTGACAGAATAAACAACCAAGCCTTTATCTTACCTGGCAAGACCATCTAGGGATGGCTGTGAGGTCGGTTAGTTCAGAAGCTTAACAGCGGAGCAGCAGTCCTGGCTCCCACAGTCTTTTATTGGCTGATCCTCTCAGGCTAACCTCCCTCCTCAGTTTTGCAAAATGGCAGTCATTGTTTCAGACACATCCAGGCATGAAAAGGGGAAGTTTCATTTTGCAGATCAGCTTTGCTTGTTTGTTTGTTTAGAGCAAAGATACTTTTCCCCCAGAAGCTTCCTTCAAACTTCTCTCATGTTTCTTTGGCCAAAATAATGCCACATGCTTATTCCTAAGCCAATCACTGGCAAGATGACTGGAATGATCAAGAATGGCCTAGACCGCCCAGCTAGGGTGGCTCAGCTGGCTGAGCATCGTCCTGTGCACCGGAAGGCTGCTGGTTCCATTTCCCGGTCAGGGCACATGCCCAGGTGCAGGCTCTGTCCCCAGTGAGGGTGTGTGCAGGAGGCAGCCCATCGATATTACGCTCGCACATTGATGTTTCTCTCTCTCCCTCTCCTTTCCTCTTGCTCTAAAAATAAAAATATTTTTTTAAAAGAAAGGAATGTAGGTTTGTATCATATGATCTCACTCATGTGTGGAATCTAATGAACAAAATATACCGATGAACAAAATAAACCCAGAGACATAGGACCATGATCAGAATGATGAAATTCAGAGGGAAGGTGGGGTTGGGGGCAGGGGTTGGAGGGGGAGAGATTAACTGGGGAACTTTTATGCATAATCCATGGACACAGACAATAGTGTGGCAAAGGCATGGGAAGCGCAGATGCAGGGAGGAGGGGGTCAATGGGGAAAAACAAAAATAAATATCTGTAATACCTTCGACAATAAAGATAAATTTTAAAATATATATGTTTTTTTAAAAAAAAGTCATGGCCTGGACCAATTAATTTTCATTCCCTCAGGCTGGAGAAGGTCCCAGCCTTCCCCAGGCACATGGCTGTCCTATATCTGAACAAGACCAGGGTTGGGTGGCAAAGCAGAAAGAAGAAACATGTCTGTTAGCTGGGCTGAAGTCAGGTAACACAAACAATGAATATAATATAATTCAATTTTTAGGAGTTAAAGTGAATATAAATAAGCTCAGAAAAAATGAATGAAAGGCCCTAACCGGTTTGGCTCAGTGGATAGAGCGTCGGCCTGTGGACTGAAAGGTCCCAGGTTCGATTCCGGTCAAGGGCATGTACCTTGGTTGCGGGCACATCCCCAGTAGGAGGTGTGCAGAAGGCAGCTGATCGATGTTTCTCTCTCATCAATGTTTCTAACTCTCTATCCCTCTCCCTTCCTCTCTGTGAAAAATCAATAAAAATATATAAAAAAATGAATGAAAGGCTATATGTTTTCAAATGTAATCTCCAGTTGGCTTGATTAGAATCTTTCTTATTTATGACCACAGCCAGAAATATTTGGTGACTAGTACTAGGTACCAACCAAATGATAGAGCCAGAATCCAAATCTTTCTTATTCCAGAACTCATGTTTGTCATCTACTTGAAACTTCCTCTGTTGTCACTGATAGCATAGTAGTATTCACTGGTTTGTCCATTCATCCTTTTGCCCATCCATCCATCCATCCATCCATCCATCCATCCATCCATCCATTCATCCATCCATTCATCCATCCAACAAGCATTTACTGAACCTCAGATGTGTGGGAATCCTATTGGTCTAGCATAGAGATGTCCAATAAGTATTTGTTGAACTACCAGGCACTAACAGGTATGCTAGCATGACACCGTGGTCCTGAAGGAATGAGACACAGGATAGTCCACTTTTGATTGGGAGTAGAAGGTAAAGTCTAGAAAACAGTGGAGCGGTTTGGAGCCAGAGTATAACTCTAGGTGACTGCTGGAGCCATGCCTAGGACTGTCAGTGCAGAAAAGGGGAAAAGTCCTGAAGTGGAGAAGGTGGGCTTTGAAGAGAAAGATGAGAGGTTGCCAAGATACACAGCAGCCTGAGTAGGAACATGGAGTTAGACCTCTGATAGTCCTACATTCCAGGCCTGACTTTGTGATGTTAGTCAAGTTGCTGAAACGGTTGGGGCCTGTTTTACCATTTGCAAAATGGGAACAGTAACACTTAATGTCTAAGCTTATTATGTGAATTAAATATAATTATATTTACTTATAATGCATCTCAAACTCTTCGAATAGTATCTGGAACATAGTAAATGCTCAATCATTTTTTTAATGTTATAATTAGTCATATTTTATTATAATTTTGCCTGATCCTCCATATTCCTGAGAATTTTCTAATACTTATGAGTAATGTGCCACACAGAGTTTCAAGTCTCTTAAATAAATCAAGGGTTCTGGCCTAAGGAGAAACTATCTAAAATGTAATTTGACTTTCTAGAGAAAACAATAAGCTGAGCTTTCATATTTCCCTTTCCACTCAGTGATGGCAAAGGTTTTTCACAGCATGTTTGTCCTGAAACCATGGACACGACTTAAAAATAAAAGCATCCGGCTGTCCTGGGCATCGGGATGCATGTGGTGGTCAGGACACATAAGTAAATATATCTAATATGTTTCCCAATATCTTTTCTTTCAAGATAAAATTAATGTGGAACCCACGGCTCCTCAAGCCTGTTGCGGGTCATGGTGCGCCCTCTGGTGGCCCATATTTTTCAATGGCTTCACCTGCCTGATGAACAAACTTGAAAGAACTATTTCCTGGTGAGTACTTGTCTCTTCAACTAAAGAGGAGGGTCCACAGTTTGGGGGGCAGCATTCTACAAAGTTCTGGAAATGGCCAGGCCAGAGCTGCTGCCATGATTTCCTAGGAGAAGTGTGCATATGTGTGTGCATATTGAGGATATGTGTGTGCATATTGAGGATGTGTGTGTGCATATGTTTTTTCAAAGTCCCATTTCATCTATATGTCACCTTGAGTCTGTCTTGATCTGTCTGGCCAGACGTGAGGCCAGTAGGTAAGTAAGAGGTGGATGGAAAATATCACTGGGAAATGAGCCAGCTCTGTGGGAGCCTTGCATACCATGTTAGGGAGTTGAGACTTGTCACTTTATCCAAATGATCCTTGGCAGTGTGGAGCTACCAGAGGGTTTAATGGGAGGGGAGGAAATGGGACATATCAGATTTATACTAAAGAAAGGCCACTCTGACCGAAGCGAGAAGAATAGATTGCAGTACATAAAACCTTGGAGGCAGGAGGACAGTCAGCAGGCGATAGCAGAAGAGCAGGTGAGAGATGATGGTGGCCTGGACCAGGTGATAGGGCGGCTGGTGAGAAGAGGATAAACAGTTGGAGGTGTTGGAAAGTATCATCACACAGGGCGTGGTTGTGGATTAGATGTGGAGAGTAAGGAACTGTCAGGAGTGGAGAAGTCTGCCCAGATTTTTGGCTTGGGCCGCTGGGTAGATGGTGGTGGCATTCATTGACAATGGAATTCTGGAGGAGGCACAGGTTTGAGGGACTCAACCCCGCAAAGAAGTTCAGTTAGGACATGTTCATTTAGAGGGGCCTGTGGGTCGATGCTCAACCACTGAGCCACATCAGCAAGGCCAGAGTTTATTTGTGCATTATTATTTATTAATTATTGTATTATTTTCTACATGAACAACTGGAAACTCACTATTGCCCTGCCCTGTAAATAGTCTGGGAATCACATTAAGATACAAATTCAGATTCAGTAGGTCTGGGCGGGGCCTGAGATTCTGCATGTCTCCTGAGCTTCCGTGTGATACTGAATGCCACTGAACTTGGACCACAAGGCTGTAAAGCAAGCCTGTCAAACTCAAAGGCTAACATGGGCCAAATAAATGAGGCATGCGACCCGTGGCTGCGAGTTTGACATGCTTATGGTAAAGAATTATAAAAAAAAAAAAAAAAAATAGCCCGGCCGGTGTGGCTCAGTGGTTGAGCATTGACCTATGAACCAGGAAGTCATGGTTCAATTCCTGCTCAGGGCACATGTCTAGGTTGCTGGCTTGGTCCCCAGTGTGGGGTGTGTAGGAGGCAGCTGATCAGTGATTCTCTGTCATCATTGATGTTTCTATCTCTCTCTCCCTCTCCCTTCCTCTCGGAAATAAATAACACATATATTTTAAAAAATAGTTTGTGGTATCAACAGCCAAAAGAAAAGAAAAAAAAAATAGAGGGGCCTGTGGACTTGCCAAATGGAGATGCCAGTTCATCTGCGGATCTGACTCTCAATCCAGGCTCTTTTTGTTGAACCATAGCTGTCTCATCCTCCAGGCATAGTTCAAACTCTGGAATGGTGGGGAGCAAGTGCTGTTCGGCACTTTTAGTCATATTAACCCAAATGGTTTGCCTGGAGTATCCCTTTTGGTGTTGAGGGAAGAATAATTAAGAGGGGGTACAGGTAGGAAACCTCAATATTATAACATTCCCCTTTCCCAAAGCATCTACCTACTATAGTAATATTATACTGGATTCAAGCAAGGAGCATCAATGGACACTATAACCAGCTTGTTGGTAAGTAAGCTGTCTACACATCTAAAAATATCTCTCCACAGATTATTTATTGCAACTAAGGGAAAAACTACCATCAGAGTGAAGAAATATGGGTGACACCGCCAATGTCTACTCACAGAGTCTTAATTATTAAAAGAAAGATTCCCCTAAAGCGGTGAAATGACCTGGAAACCACTTAAACCCCATGGTCAAAGTTAACATCACCAATAAGGGGACGAACTGATGGCAGGTGCCTCCTCATGTGATGTCCTGAGGACACAGCACCTGCATGATTTGAACCTCGTCCAAAGGAAACGCCAGACAAACCCAAATCAAAGAACATGCTAGACATCCAAGGGCTTGTGCGAGCCTAGAATATCAATATCAGAAAAGACAAAGGCTGAGGAACTATTCTGAGATAAGATACGAAGGAAGCATGACAGCTAAGTGGAAATTTGCAATTCTAGATTGAGGAAATGTGTTTTAAAGGACAATATGGGAAAGACTGGCAAAATTTGAATATGACTATATTCAGTAATATGGATGTTAAATGTCCTAAATGTGATCATAATTCTTGCCCTTGTTCTTAGGAGATGTTTGCCCATATGTTGAGGTGGGAGGGCTCCTGATGTCCACCACCTACCTCAGGTGTTTCCTGTCTTAGTCCACGGGTTACAAAGCACCGTAGGCTGGGTGGCTCCTGAGGAACAGAAATTTACTTCCCTCAGTTGTGGGGGCTGGAAGTCAGGATCACGGGCCAGGTCGCAGACTTCTCCTTGGGTCCTCACCTGGGCAAGGGCCCAGGGGTCTGTGGGCCTCTTTATGAGGACACTCACTACTCCTCATCCTGAGAGCTCCGCCTTTATGACCTGATCACACCCAAGGGCCACACCTCCTAACACCGTCACCTGGCGGGGGAGAATTTCCACATGAATCTGAGGAGGGGGAGGAACATTCAGCCTATAGCAGTTCCTGCCAATGAAGCTCATATATATACAGGATGTCCACCCAAAACATGTGCACACTTTACCAGCTGATAGCTGTTAAATGAAAATGAAGTGTATTTTACTAAACACTGCCTTTATAGTTATTCAAAGTGTGGGTATACATTTTGGGGAATATATATATTTGGAGAGAGAGAAAAGCAATTATGTTAATTGGTGAATGTCATTAAGATATATAGATGTTCAATGTATTCTTTTTGCCATGTTTCTGGGAGTTATCTCTTTTTTTCAAGATAAAAAAGAAATACATCTATCTAACATATATACAAGTAGAGGGGATCCTGAACACTATACAATCCAACCAGTGTGTCTTTCATAAGGTCAAATATAACAATGGTATCTGTCATAGCTACTAAATTCCATCTTGATGAAATGTCAAAATAGGGAACAGGTGAGGGAGTCATTTCCTGCCCTGCCAGGCTCTTCAGAAGGCACAGTATTTGCTGTCAGCGTGGAACCTGCAGTGTTTAGAGAAGAATTTGTTTTGTTTTACATGGAGGCACCTACACTGCAAGCTCCCCAGGTCCAGAGAGCAGCTGGGACGGGCACTGCCCCTGCAGGCATTCCTGTCCGCCGCCAGGGGAGGCCCAGAGTGGCTCCGGAACCAGCCTGGCTGCACGTGCACTGCTGCTCCTGCTGGGGGTGGGGGTGGGGGTGGGGGTGGAGAGGGGGGCCATTTGGATGCTCCCATTCCCAGGGCTCCTCCTGGGTCTCGCTCCCTGCCCAGGGCGTGCACAAGAAGTCAGGGAATCAGAGCGGTGAAGTGGATCTTGGAAGACACACTGTCCAACTCTCCCACCTTCCATCTGTGGCTTGAATCTCCTCTCAAATGTCCCAGCCACGTGGTCCACCAGCCTCTGCCTCAGGGTGGCTGGTGGCTAAAACTCCTAGACAGCCCTCCGTTTGTGAACAGCTTAACCATCTGAACATCCTTTCCCTTAAGAACAAGTGTCATAGCCCTGGCCCGTTTGGCTCAGTGGATACAGCATTGGCCCTCGGACTGAAAGGTCCCCAGTTTGATTCTGGTCAAGGGCATGCACCTGGGTTGCAGGCTCAATCCCTGGCCCAGGTTGGGGTGTGTTTGTCTGTGTTTACAGAGAGCATGTGCAATTTTCTCATTAAAACATTTCTCTCAATAATTAAAAAAGAGAGAGAGAAATCACTTAAATTGAGCCAAGGCAGTGGTTCTCAACCTGTGGGTCGCGACCCCTTTGGCGGTCGAACGACCCTTTCACAGGAGTCGCCCAAGACCATCCTGCCTATCAGATATTTACATTACGATTCATAACAGTAGCAACATTACAGTTATGAAGTAGCGACGAAAATAATTTTATGGTTGGGCCACAACATGAGGAACTGTATTTAAAGGGCCAGAAGGCTGAGAACCACTGAGCCAAGGTATCGTTACCTGAAGTTTGCATTTTGCACTGCACTCTGGCCACTGGAAACAAACCTCTTCCTTCATGCACGTGGCAGCAGGTCCGCTCTCTGTCGCCACCCCGGGGGGTCCCTGTTTCTCTTCTCCACGCTCTCCGTCCCCACTTCCTTCAGCTGTCACTCTGCTGACAGGGTTTCCAGGCTCCGTCACATCCTGTCACCCTCCACTGAACCAGAGACGATCAAAGGGACTCAGAGAGAAACCCACTGGGAAGTTCAGATGGCAGTGGGGCATCTGTTGAAAATTGGCAAGTCCGTGGTCCCAGGGTGTGCGCACTGACCTGGCCTACCTTTGTGGGGTCCCAGGTGCTCGATTAAGCGCCTGCATCAGTGACGGGCGAGAGCAGGTCTGCAGGGCCCCGTGCCGTTCTTATCAGCATACGCCATGCTCTCACAGCCCTTATAAACCTGGCTGACAGCAGTGCCAACCCGGGACATGAACAGCAGGGTGTTACCTGATGTCCTACTCAGGCTTATCCAGAATAAACTGTATCATAGCTTGAAGATGCTAGTCCCTGTGCCCATTTATCATTAGAGGGACCATGCCTTCTGCTTGTATCTGTTGAATCTTTGTTTCATGCCAGGTTGTCAGGGCATGATTATTAATAACTCCCCCTTTTTCGCTTAAAAGGATTGCAACTTAGATGATGAGCTATATGGTCAACCCACTTATCATATACCCAATCATAATAAAATTTTAAGGTTAGAATTGATGCATGCAATATGGATGAGTTTAAAATTACCTTTGGATTCAAATTAACTCTGTTTTTATAAAAATCCCTTATTGCAAAAATACTTGGATATTGAATGTGTATATTCTGGTTAGTGGCTGATTAATAGTTGCTTAAAACTTTCCTTAAAGTATCAGCAAAATAAATAGTAGCCATGAAAAAAATTTTTTTAAAGGAAAGAAATCAAGTTTGGTACTCAAACTTTTGAACTGAATCATCTATCTATCTATCTATCTAACTATCTATCTTATATTTATTTAGTCCCTTCACCATTTTTTACATTCCTATCCCCCTATCTATTTCCCCTTTAGTAACCATCGGCTTATTCTCTATTTGTATGTATATGTTTCTAGTTTGTTTTGTTTATTCATTTGTGGATTTTTTTAGGATCCACATATAAGTGAAATCATATGGTATTTGTCATTTTCTGTCTGACATTTCAATTAGCATAATGCCCTCTAGGTCAATCCATGTTGTCACAAATGAAAGATTTTATTCTTTTTTTATTGCTGAATAATATTTCTTTATATATATCACATCTTCTTTATCCATTTATCTACTGATGGACATCTAGGTTGTTTCCATATCTTGGCTATTACTAATAGTGCTGCAGTGAACATAGGGGTACATATATTTTTTTCAAATGTGTTTTTTAATTGAACTTATTGGGGTGACATTGGTTCCCAAAACCACACAGGTTTCAAATGTACCATTCAATAAAACCTCATGTTCACACTGCATCCTGCACCCATTGCCCCAGGCAAGTTCTCTTTCTGTCCCATTTCTCCCAACACTTTGCTACCTCCACCTACCCTCCCATCCCCTTTCCCTCTGTGTCTGTCTGTCATGTATGTCTGTTTTTTTGGCTCTGCCCATTTTTTTAATTGGCCTGTGTTTATTGGTGTTTGTATGCCTTGCCTGTCCTTATATAGTTTGGATATTAATCCCTTATTGGATGTATTACTGGTGAATATCTTCTCCATTTTAATAGGTTGTTTTTTATTCATAGTTTCCTTCATTGTGCAAAAACTTTTTAGTCTGATATAGTCCCATTCGTTTATTTTTTTCTTTTGTTTATTTTGCCCGAGGATCATATCCAAAAATATACTGCTAAGAATGATATAAAAGAGTTTATTGTCTATGTTTTCTTCTAGGAGTTGTATTATTTCAGGTCTGACACTTAAGTTTTTAATTAATTTTGAGTTTATTTTTGTATGTGGTGCAAGATAGTGGTCCAGTTTTATTTTTTTACATGTATCTGTCCAGTCTTCCCAGCACCCCTTATTGAAGAGACTGTCTTTACCCCATTGTATATCCTTAAGTCCTTTGTCATAGCTTAATTGACCATATAAGCCAGGATTTACCTCTGGGCTCTCTACTGTATTTCATATATAAATATACTGTTTCGATGACTGTACAGTTTGATATCAAGAAGCATGATACATCCTACTTTGTTCTTTCCTCAAAAATGTGTTTGCTGTTCAGGAGCTTTTGTGGTTCCATATAAATTTAGGATTAGTTTTTCTAATTCTAAGAAGAATTCCATTGGTATTATAATAGGGATTGCATTGAATCTGTATATTACTTTATGTAGTAAAGACATTTTAACAATACCAATTCTTTCAATCCTTCCATTGGTATATCCTTCCATTTTTTGTATCTTATTCAATTTCTTTTAAAAAAATATATTTTATTGATTGTTTTTACAGAGAGGAAGGGAGAGGGATAGAGAGTTAGAAACATCGATAAGAGAGAAACATCGACCAGCTGCCTCCTGCACACTCCCCACTGGGGATGTACCCACAACCAAGGTACATGCCCTTGACCGGAATCAAACCTGGGACCCTTGAGTCCGCAGGCTGATGCTCTATCCACTGAGCCAAACCGGTTAGGGCATCTTATTCAATTTCTTTCTTCATTGTCTTGTCATTTTCAGAGTACAGGTCTTTCACCTTTTTAGTTAAATGTATTCCTAGATAATTTATGGAGACATTTTTTTTAACATTAGAAAAGGAATTTATCTCTATCTTCAGATAAATCCAAAGCATTTGTGAACATTTCAGATCCGCAGTAGCCACATTTCAGGGGACGAGAGCTGCTAGCATGGTTTTTCCTCTCTGAAGCTAACATGACTGTCTGTGAAATGGCGGCCCCTGAAATTCATACTGGGGGACCAAGAACTAGATTCCTTGAGACAACTGATTTCAACTGTGCCCTAAGGGTAACAGAGTAGCCATGTTACATTTTATCTTTCCCATCCCACTTCGCAATAGGATGAAACTTCATCCCCACCTGGCTCCACCCAGGGACATGCATTCCCCAGGAAGAGGAGAATTAACAATGGCACAGCCGAGAGGTGCACACTACATCAGCACATGCCAAACAGGAGAGCCCAGGACAAAGAGGTCACTTAGTTGAGCAGGTTCCTTAACCACCCTGTGCCTCAGTTTCCCCCTCTTTAAATGAAACTGGTAGTGGTTCCTCCCTCACATGGCTCACAGGAAGTCTAAATGAGTTATGATTCTAAAACAGTGCCGGGCAGGCAACAGGAGCTGCCTGCGCATTTGGTAAACAAAAGGTAAATGCGGTAACTTGACCTTGATTCCATGCTTTCAGACTAGAATGGCGGGGAAGACTGTAAACAAGAGGTGGGTGAGTGGATCCGCTTGGCAGGGTTCAGCATTCAACTGGGCTCTGTTTAGGAAACATCACCAAAGAATGGAGTTCTAGCAGCTGAAGCATCCCACCCGTTGCAAACACGGGGGAAATTGTCCTTTCATTGATTCATGCTCCGGACACCGGCCTGCCTGCCATTTCCTCCTTGTCAATAAAGGCTGAAATAGTGCAACCTCTAAAGGCTGAAATAGTGCAACCTCATTAGTGCCGGGAGGACACGAGCAAATTCAATGGTTGCTACACCGAATCCTGTAGAAGGTGCAGTGACTAAGGGGAAGCACCACCATTCCTCGTTACTGCCATTCCTTCCTCTCATGCGGCCCCAGTGAATGTATCTGGGGCACACAGAGCCCACTTTCCTATCATTTCCTCCGAGAATGTATCGTCGATGTTGGTGCGCAAGGCAGACTGCCTGCTTCAAGGAGCCGGAGTTCTCATTATGCTGCACACAACAGAATACACATTCTTTCCTCACTAGGCTGGCATCCCCGCCCCCAGCCCTCCCCTAACCACCAGGCAGCACAAGCCAGGCGTTGCCAAAACCCTCCTCTTCAAACCTGCCTTCCCCCGGGTCAGCAGTTATTTCACCCCCTTTCTTATCACACCTCCCTTTCCTGTATTTGCTAATATTACAGATTTTCCTACAGTTTTATGGCTGCTCTTGGAGGTTCCAAGGATATTTGAGTCTGTTTCATTAGTTCAGTTTTCAGAGTGAAGGGTCAATCTTGTCTCCCTGTTTTTAGGTCCTGAGGGGACACTTCCCTGGGCGTCCCCCCCTCCCCCTGTGCGTGCGCACACACATACACACACACACACACACACACACACACACACACTATTTACATTAAGGAAAAGTAAATCAAGAAGAAAAAACTGCTTTTTCCCTGAATTTAGAACCAGGCTCTAAATTCCAGGTCCAGACTGACATGCCCACAGGGAAATGAGGAATATCCTTCCATAAAGTGTTTCCTCTTTGATTTCTTTCAGATGCTTCAAAACAGTCAGACATTGTAGGTCTTTCTTTGGCCAAAGTCTGGGGCAGGTAGTGTATGTTCTCTGTGCCGGAGAATGGGGTGGTCTAGGGTGAACAAATAACATTAGAAATCTAGTCTAACTAAGGTTGCCAGATTTACCAAATGATATTTGAATTTCAGATAAAAAACAAATACATTTTTGGTGTGTCTGTCCCATTCAAATTGGCAAAGTTCGCAATATATGGGACATACTTACATCAGCAAGTTATTTCTTACTTACCTATAAGTCAAATTAACTGGATGTCCTATATTTGTTTGGCTACCCTAATTCCAACCCACAAGGTCAAAGCCATGTATCAGTGGCCCCCATGAGCATATACAGATCTCCCTCTCCCTCTCCCTCTCCCTCTCCCTCTCCCCCTCCCCCTCTCCCTCTCCCTCTCCCCCTCCCCCTCCCCCTCTTCCTTTCCTGTTAGTCTCTGGGCGTTGTAATGGGTGAGGAGGATATTTTCTGCAGGACTGATTTCTGATATGTAAAGCCTGAGTCCCAAGCGCTCCCCAGGGAGGGAGGAGCATCTGTTAGATCCCTGTGGTCTTTCACTGTCACCTCAGCATCTGCTGGTGGGGACCAGAGAGGAGGAAGGTGAAGAAAACCTTTCTCTCACATGTGCTTATGGATCAGGTTTGAGGGTTTATGGCTAAAATATAGTATATTGGGACAAAGTGAAAGTGTCAACCAGGACATAAAATAATTTATCTGGTAAATTAGAGATATGTATGTATTCATTATTCATAAATGGAAATGACTTTGGAGACAATCTCCTCTCCTCTCATCATTTTACAGAGACTCAAAGCAGTTTCCTTTCTGGAATGAGACGGAGGAGGTGTGTGTGTGTGTGTGTGTGTGTGTGTGTGTGTGTACGTATGTGTTGTGGCAGAAGTAGTCATGGGAGGAGAGGGGGAGGAGGAGGAGGAGGAAGAAGAGGGTGGAGCTAAAAGTACCTGAAGTCCAAATACCTTTTCACCATTCCCATCTTGCCACCAGTTTCTGTGTTTCTATAACTTTATTTCTATAACCTAAAAAATCATAATATATGTTTTTTGGAGAAATTTCAGAAATATATAAAAACAAAAAGAAAACTCTCTTCCATAAACCCAACACACAGATATTGCTGCTGTTACCATTTTGGTATCTGAAGGAAGCAGATTGGTACGGGTGGCCCAGCATTCACTCTGTCTTCTTCAGGGGCCACACCCACATTTTGCTCTGAGGAGAACCCCTCAACCAGTGGAACATCCTTTCTAGCAGGACTGCCAGCCAGACGTCAGGTTCTCCACTGACACCGCGGTAGGAGGTGAGCAAGGGGATACGCCAGTGTCCAGCCAAGGAGCCTCAGGGACTGAGCACTCTGGCGTTCCTCCCTCCTGAGAGGAGGTCACCCTTTAGTTCCCATCACCGGACACCTGGAGCATCCCTGGGTTCTAGCCCTTTGAGAACTAATTCTCCAGCCTCTCCTTCAATTCTATTGTGGAAAATTAATTGCACTGATGGTCCCAGTTGGTGACCTCCATCTCAATGTCCTTCATAATAAGCGGAGTCCTGTGAAGAGGTGGAGTCCAGTCCCACAGCCGTTGGATCTGGATTGCCCGCGACGTGCCTTGGCCAGTGGACTGCAGGGGAAGGGGGGGAGTGCCAGCTCAGAGCTTAGGCTCCCGGAGGCTCTCTGTGCTCCACACTCTCCGAGAGCCCTGACTCGACTCAAAGAACAGACCGGACCAGACTGCTGGGGGATGGGGAACCTTGTGGAGGACAGCCCAGGGCCCTCAGCCCACGCACAGAAGCAGAGCCACCCGGTGGACTCACAGCTGCCCTCAGCACATGCGGAAGACCATCCTGCATTACAGAGCCAAATAAATTGATGTTTTAAGCCACTAAATTTGGGGTGGTTTGTTATGCAACAATAGCTAAGTCATATTTCGGTGAAATTCCACATCCTTCCAATAAATTCCATTACTTGCGAGCAGAGTGAATTTCTGTGGCTGGAGAAAGAAAAAAGAACCTAATGGACACTCTCCATGCTTTTACCAGAATGTGATTATGATCAAACCCCACATCTTCCTTTGTAATCTACCTTATTTCACTTAGCAACTGAGCTGGAGCATCTTCCCCGAACAATAAACGGCATCATCATGAAGGAGAATCTCCCAAGTGCCACAGCTGACACTGTGGCCATTGGCCAAATTGCCCTTTAGGTAGGTCTGGCATGGTCTGTTGTTTTCAGCAGGAAGAGCCTTTGCCCTATTTCTCAGTAAGAGTATCGGACAACACAATGATTTTTCACAGCTTGATGACCACGACAAGGGCACAGTCATGCCTCAGAGGTAAATGAGATCATTAACATTTCCAGTCACTGTTTCCCTCTTTGGCAAAAGAAGGTCGTGATTTCATTCAAAAAATGTTCTATTCTTTTCTAAAGTATAAGACAGGTGAAGAGAGAAGACAGAAAAAGAGATGGATATTCCCTCTGCGGACTTTATTTTCTGAACAAACACTGAGGGATGACGCTCTCCAGTCCTGTCTTCGTGGCCATCATCTCGTTCTTTCCCACCAAATGGTAGCTTAGAGTAGAGATGTTATTTGTTTAGAAAGAAGAGCAGGACGAGGGGAGGGTGTGATGCTTGCTTAATAATCCTAGTCTTTATGCTAATGGAAATGTGGCCCCATTTCCCAAGAAAAACGAGTGTTTGTCAAAGTGGCCCCCCTGCAACTCGGCACATGTCCCAGGGGAGGGGCCGTTCTGAGTGCATTGTGTGCGCGGGTCCCTTCCAGCAAGATGCACGACTGGAAATCCGGTCTAATCTGGATTGCTTTTCCTTTGCATCTGATCTTTTTGCTGATAATAACAATAGCTACCACTTATGACCCCCCTATGGCATTAATCTCACTTACCCCTCACAAAGACTCCATGAGGTAAACATGGCTATTCCCCAAGGCTTCCGAAGGCAAGTAAATGGTGCAAGGTAACAAGTATCAGAGCTGGGATTTCAACCCGATTGTCCGACTCCCAAGTCAGAGTACTTTAACTGAGTGTATATGGCCTCATTCACATGGCGTTTTAAATAAAGACATTTTAAAAAACCACATGAAATCACCAATAGTAGCCTTAAGGAATTTCTTTCCGATCCCAAGAGGGTGTGATGTTGAAATGATGCCTGATCTTCCCTGTCTCTTTCCACCCTAAGCAACCTCCCCAGAGTTACAAACACAACCTGTATCTTACAACCTGATTCTGGAGGGACCGAAACAAAGCTACATTTGGAACAAACTCAGAATCTCCGTGATGAACGCCATGCGTTTTCCTTCTCATTCCCATCACAGCCAGGGCAGGTCCATTTCAGAGACTCTGATCGGGACCCATTGCTCCGGTCCCCAGTGGCTCTGCATCTTCTCTGACATTTCCCTTCTCTGCGTTCAGCTGCGGATGGAGAGAGAGAGAAAGAGAGAGAGAAAGAGAGAGAGAGAGAGAGAGAGAGCCAGGAGCCCTGGGAGAAGGGATTTCATGGGCAAGGCCTGGCAGCAGCGACAGCAGGCTTGCCCACGTTCCATTGGCAGAACTCAGTCATGTGGCCCCTCCTGCTTGCGGGGGAGGCTGGGGAATGGAGTGTGGATGTGCACCCATTGCAAGAGGACATGGCATTTCCTGCCACTACAATTTACTGAGATTTTGTAAAACACTGTCCAGGCCAAAGAAACCCTGGCTTTGGATCAGAGTCAGCTCGTGGGCCACCAGTTTGGAGTGTCTTACCCACACTGTCCCCAAACTTGACAAAAATTGCCAGCAAGTCACCCAAGGAGTTCTTAACTTACACAGGAAAAGTGTGACACGCTCTACCCAGTTCTGGGATAACGTAAGTGTATGGGAACCGAATCACTTCCTCATTGACTAATTTTATCATTTTAGGGAGAAACTTAGAATTTCATTCTTGAAACTTCTTTCACGAATAGTGGCCCCACCATGATAGCTGTCTTCCCTTCTTGCATTCTCTGTGAAGTGATGATGTATCTGTAATAATAAAAGCGTAATATGCTAATTAGACCGGACGTCCTTCCTGCCATCCTTCCTTCCATACAAAGCCGCAGCAGGCGGGGCCGAGGCAGAGGTGGCGGCGGGCGGGGGCGGGGGCGAAAGCCCTTGCACGAATTTCGTGCATCAGGCCTCTAGTCTCTAAATAAAAGACCATTTAAATGTAGTCCTACTGCCACTTCATCTTCAACCGCTCTCCCCCTTCTCTCTACACTCGAGCCAGGCTGTTTGTTTCCCAAACTTGCCAGACTTTTCCCTACCTCCAGGTCTTTGCAGATGTTGTTCCCTATGCTGGGTATGTGTTCCCTCCCTCGCCTCTTCCCCTCCCCTCTGCCCACTGTAATCCTCGCTTATTCCATCTCTGACCGTTTGAAACCCCATCTGTGTATTTCCTATCTGTCTCCTCGGAGACTGCTCACCTCAGCACCTCACACACGGCCCTTGGCACGGTGCCGGGCACATTGCTGAGATTTGTGGAATAAATACATGAATATTGAAAAAATTCCACTGCTTGAAGGAATTCTGTGGGAATACCTTTTATAATTAAAATAACATAGCCCCCTCTATTTTGAAAGTTTACTTAAACTTTATTGGGATTTAAGAGAGAATAGTATTTGTATAGTGAATGCTGCCTGAAGCAACAAAATAAAGTCAAAATTCTTTCTTTATCCTAGAAATCCATGAACTTAATCTTTTCTAAAACTAGCCTAGATAAAGCGCAATGTGATCATTTATGTCCACAGGAGTGGAGGGATGAGAACTCTTTGGAAAAGTGAAAGAGGCATTGTTACAATGTAAGGGGTTATTTCCTAAAAGCACGATTGGCCTAAATAATCTGCCAAGTTGCTCAGAGAGAAAAAAGTTAGGAGTTAACCTAGATTCTTCCCTTTTTCTTTACTCCGCATATTCCAACCCGACTGGTATCACTCTGATTTGTACTCCCAAACGTAGGCCCTTCTCCCCCAGACAGTGGCCTGCATAGAAGTAAAGGAAGGACGTTACATTAGAAGGTTGCGGAGTGTTTTGCTCTTCATGCCTGTGGTACATTTTGCCTTCATCTGTTCTAAAATGGTCCAAGGGTACAACACAGAGGCAAGGAGTGAGCTAGTCGGACCACTTGATGGCAGGTCCAGCGCTCGCCAACTGTGGTGCCAGGCATGTCACCTGGTTGGGTCTCAGCCCAGATTCCTCACGTGTAAAAGAGGAATATTGGTGCCTCCCTCATAGCATGGTGATAGCCACGAATGACTATTGAGGACAATATGAGGACACATTAACAAAAAGAAGAAAGAAAGAAAGAAAGAAAGAAAGAAAGAAAGAAAGAAAGAAAGAAAGAAAGAAAGAAAGAAAGAAAGGAGAAACCTTACCTTGAAATCACTGTAAATTAGTTATGTATTTCAGTACCTTAACCTCCTGGGACTCACCTATGTTTTCTGAAAAACCAAATGCAGGGGTGGTGGCTTACAGAACCTCTGTTGTGCGTTAGTGGTGGCATGCTACAGTTCGAGGTAAACAATAAAAAATCTGGGGGTTGCACTTTTGCCCAAGAGTGTGTCACTCCAAGCTGCCAAATGCCTAATGAAGCTGTGTGTCTAAGAAGTACGCTTATTCGTTTAGTTAGAAATGTGATTTTTGGTTTTCCGTTTTCGTTTGGGAGCGATTTGTTGCCAGCTGGTGAGATTTAAAAGCATTTTCCCTATAGGAGGCAGATTTGGAAGTCTGGGGCTCTTTTGGAAGCTGAAACTAATTAAAATATTTATGTTAGCACCGTAGCTAAGACACTGCAGGGGAGAGAGTCCAGCGTTCATTTTTATGAAGGTGTAATTATATCCACCAACCTCCCATGTGTCCCAACAGCATGTGCCCGGGGCCACCCACCTGCTCAGACACCTGCCTGGTATGTGTATGCGGTGGAACAGTATTTAATGCCTGACCTAAGAGCACCCGGGTTCCCCACTCCACCAAAGAACAATGCAGCCTCACTCCTCCCACCTTTACTACCTGTAGACTCACCTCTGTGTGAAGTACTTTCCTAGTTTCACACTCAATGAGATCTATAAAGATGCAGAAAAGAAAAAGAGAGAAGCTAAAAGATAAAGTAGTTGAGTGTCCATTTGGAGGATGTGATACAATTGAGAAAGATAGAAAATACGTAAGAGTCCTCTGTACTTCCTGAATGCTTACAGAATCCTTGAAGTCTCCTGACAAGACAAAGCTAATGTGCGCACTCAGCGTTTTGAACGGTGAAAACTAATAATGACTGAACTTTAACGAAAACAAGTGCATCACAGGGTGAGGCTGTGGCAGACCAGGAGCTGTGAACACACACCACGTCCACCAAGCGCGGCTCGATGCTTCCCTTCCACACTGCTCCTCCCTCCTCTCCATAGGTGTACCTTTTTCTGTTTTTGAATGTTTTACAAATAAGGAAACTGGGACTCCGTGAAGTTCAGGGACGTGGGAAGCAGTCATTAGTGGACTGAGAACATAGACGGAGTCACACAGACTTCCAAGGTTGGAGGCCAGGCTCTGCCAATCACCAGAGGCATGACGCTGGGCAAGTTACTGAATCTTGCGACACCTCCATTTTTCAACTTTGAAAGAGGGGGTGGGAATAGTTAATGAGCTACCTTTCTTGTGAAGATTAAATGACTTAACACATGAAAAATGGCTGGCACATCATCACCTGTCACGGGAGGCATGATCAATCGAGGTTTGACATCATCATCCCCAAAGACCACACTCAGCGAGCTGGGGAAGTAAGGGTCTGTGCGCCCGAGCCTCTGACTGGTGTGACTCAGGGGTTGATCGTGGACCTATGAACAGGAGGTCACAGTTCCCTTCCCAGTCAGGGCACATGCCCAGGTTGCAGGGTTGCAGGCTCAATCCCCAGTGGGGGATATGCAGGAGGCAGTCAATCAATGATTCTTTCTCATCCTTGATGTTTCTATCTCTCTTTTTCTCTCCCTTCCTCTCTGAAATACATACATATCTATACGAATAAACGCCTATGTGGTCGTCACGCCCTCACGCCGTAACAATCCATCACCAGGAGGCTGCGTGTGCAGCGGGCGTGCTCAGGTGGGTGGAGACTTGATGCTGTGTGTGTGGCATGGAGGTAGGACCCCCCAACTTCGGCCTACCTTTTTGGGGCAATCCATCCAGGAGCCCCGGATGGGTGGGCGGGGCCTACCCCTTTGGGGAGATTGATCGCGGGGCTCACGCACTGTGAGCGGGCACAGGCCAGGCTGGGCACTCAGTTTTCAAAAACTAAATTCAGAGAGAATAATTGGAAGTAGAAGAGGATGGACAGGGAGAACAGACCTGCAAAGAACCAGGCCAGTCCTGCTTCTGGAACATACCCATATACGGAAAAAATGTAGGAAAAAAATCTCTTTGATGAGCTAAGAAGTATTTGTTTTTATTAGGAGCAGCGACTCTGCAAGGCTTCTGGAACTCCCATCCTTGATGATGAAGAGAAATTACAATGTACAGATGATATTGTTACAGGTCAGGTCCCATTTTCTTTTCCCCAAGACCTTCCTCACACCCTTTCCCCTTCCTCTTCTTCTCAAGCTCATGGCATGAGCCTCATTCTTCCAGGACCTACCGCCTCTCCATGATTCTGTTCTCCCCTTTCTCTGGAGGCTGAAATATTTATTTTTAGTGTAACATTTAATTGATTTCTTTGTTTCCTATGGACTAATCTCTCTCAAATAGGTCATGTGCTGCCTTTGTCTACCCCATAGGGTTTGATACTAAGTTGAAAACCTAGCGGCTCTAAATAGACATGTGCTTTGTAGACCTTCTTGTTGAGAAATGGGCTGAGTATGGCAGCTGTGAAACACCCACCTGGTAGCCATGACCGGACTGTGAACTTGGCACAGATTTTAAGACTTGGTCCCCACCCTCAAGGTACTTTCATCCCTAAAGAGGACAGAGCTCACAGCATGTTGCACCTGGGAGGCACTGTGACAGAGAGGTTAGCATCAGAGATTCTAGCGTTTCTTAATTTCCCTTGCCTTTCTTAACAGTAACATGGACACAACAGTAACACCTACTTGATGGGGTCTTTGTTGGCTTTAAATGAGATAATGCAAGTCAGCCTCAGTGTAGAGCCCGGCAGAGACTCAGCGCTAAGAGTTAGCGACGGGTAAGCCCAGAAATGAAAAAAGCATCTGCTCACAGGCCAGGGTGCAACAAACATCTTATACTCAAGAGGCTCCCCTGGACACATTCCAGGCGCAGCTCGAGCTGCTGTGAAATTGTTGTTATGGCGTTTTATGCTAAGGACACAGCTCCCAGTGAGAATGACACTTCTCTCCCAAGCCGGTTTCCATGCAGTGGGGGCGGGGGGAGGACAGAGGAGCTAAAAGATTGCCAAGGAGCTCACCTCTGGGCCTATAAAGTCCCAGAAAGAGGTGCCTCCGGAAGGCAAAGCCACGCATTGTCCTCTCCTGCCTGAGTCACCGTGATGGGTGCACTGGAGGATAAAGTGCTAGAGCTCCAGGTAGTGACCTGGAGGCGCTCTGTGGCGATGTGTTCTGTTCTGAGGGGAGTGGGTGGGGGGGGGGCGCGGAGTGGGGGGCTGTGTGCGCTGCGGTAGAACTGTGTTACGTTTCCCCACAGAGGCCCCCTTTCCACACAGGCGGCATGTCCTTTCTAGACTGCTTTGAGGAAAACAAGCAGGCAGGTTTGATTCCCCTGAGCTGGAACGGCCAGCCCCAGAGGCCTCCCGGGGAACAGCAGCCTGGCTCTGGGAGCAGCTGTGTCCATCGCTGGCACAGAGGAGGGGAGGTGGGCTCTTTGGGGAGTGACCGGCCCACGTGAATGTGCGCTCCTCCGGAGTCCTCCGAATGGTACCGGCTTGGCTTCTGGTGGTTGCTGGTCCTGTTGGGAGCACGTACACACTAAGATGAAACTCCCCCAGCAGCCGCACTTAGCCTACGGGCGCCACAAATAGCAAACGGGGCTTCTGGTTCAAAGGCTCCTGTCCCAACTTTAACTTGTGTTTTTGGTGAACTTGGTGGGGTGTGAGGGAGACACCTGCCAAGAGGGTCTCGGGTTGGCCCTCTTAATGCGCAGCCCGGGGGGAAGTTGCAGTGCTCAGCTGCACTTGGACGAACTGTGGTTTTGAATGTGATCCTCCTCCTCGCCTGAGTGAAGAGAAAAGAGAACCACATGCCCCTATAGATTCAAAGGAAGCGCCTGTGGTAATACGTGCAGGGAGCTTGGCAGGCTCAACGATGATGAGCTGGCAGTCCTTTAGGAGGCGGTAAGGCGGACTCCTAACAACAACAACGCTACGGGGAGCCTGTTCTGTCTGCTCCCTCCGTGCGCTGTGCTCCAGACCGTGATGCATCATCTCGTCCTCGCTGTCACTCTGAGGTAGGGACTACGATCTTCCTTTCGGGTGGAGGTGCCCGAAGCACTCCAGGCCCGCCTCCTGCCCAGAGTCACACACCCAGAGAGGCACAGGCCGGACGTGAGCACCGATGTCCTCATTCCAGTCTCTTCTCTTTCCATCCAGCTGCCACTGTTAGTCCCTCACAAGGCTGCACTGACACCAACACATATTAAACACCTGCTGGGTGTCGGGCAGCGCACAAAATCCCCAGGGGGGTAGGGGGAGGACGGAAAACTGGCAGCAAAATGGTTCTGAAAACACTATGAGCTATTTGTGTGCTTATCAACTGGATGAGAGTAAGAGCCATCTCCCAAGGGAAATAGTAATGCTTCCTAAGAAAGTAAGGCGGAGACCGTATCTGCTTCCTACCCCCAGTGTGAACGTCTCCTGATGCCGACGACAGGGTCAGGGTGTCTGCGGACAAACCAGGTCTTGGGACTGAGGGTCCCGAATGACGGTCCCAGCCCTGTCCCAAACTAGCTCGGTGCCCTGGGCAGGCTACGTCACCCCTTCGGGGCCCAGTTTCCCAGTTTATAGAACAGGAATAACAAAAATGAAGAGGTAATGTACGCCCTGGCCCAGTGCACAGGGTTCAGGGGAGATCACACGAAGTCTGTAAACATGCTGTCAACACTTGAAGGAAATTCTTTATTGAGTTGTATGCCTTGGAAGGGCTGTGGGGAGTCAGGGAAGGGCTATCACATGAAGTGGGTGAAGGAAATGATAACATTTTCTGGATTCGAGAAGCCTTAAACTGGCCAGTTCTCGTTTCATAGTGAATCATAATCATGTTTAAAGCCAGGGGGTGAAGGGTGGGGTCCAAAATTCTGCCCGGCTCCGGGTTCCGTGAAAATGGCTTTGTGCATTCAGAGTGGGTTTGCACCTTTGCCTCCTGCGAGCTTGGCTGGCTTCCTCCTCCGCATGGCTCTCCACACCTAGCGAGTGGCATTCCCTGGGGGCAGGGTAGCATAATGGTCAAGACCCAGGGTCTGGATGGGAGTTCTTCCTCTTATGACAAACATTTTTTCATCACTCTAAACCTGTTTTCTCAGGAGCTGGGCAATAAGTGTAGGTTATGAATACTGTTATTATATTTATAATTATGACTACTACTAGAGGCCTAGTGCATGAAATTCATGCATGGGTAGGGTCCCTAGGCCTGGCCGGCAATCAGGGCTGATCAGAGCCTTCCAGCTGCTGGCCAGGGCCTTCTTTCGTTCTGTGCCACCCCCTGGTGGTCAGTGGACATCATAGCGCGCGGTCAAACTCCCGGTTGGTCAAACTCCCGAGGGGAGAGTTTGCATATTAGCCTTTTATTATATAGGATATTTTCCTGGTCTTCTACCAGCCTCCTCCTCTGATGCACTTATTTTCGGTGAATGTTCAATGTCCCAGAAAGAGATTTTTTTTAAAAAATATATTTTATTGATTTTTCACAGAGAGGAAGGGAGAGAGATAGAGTTAGAAACATCGATGAGAGAGAAACATCGATCAGCTGCCTCTTGCACATCCCCCACCGGGGATGTGCCCGCAACCCAGGTACATGCCCTTGACCGGAATCGAACCCGGAACCTCTCAGTCCGCAGGCTGACGCTCTATCCACTGAGCCAAACCGGTTTCGGCAAGAGATTTTTTTTTTTTTAATTTAAAAAAATATATATTTTATTGATTTTTTTACAGAGAGGAAGTGAGAGGAATAGAGAGTTAGAAACATCAATGAGTGAGAAACATCTATCAGCTGCCTCCTGCACACCCCCTACTGGGGATGTGCCTGCAACCAAGGTACATGCCCTTGACCGAAATTGAACCTGGGACCCTTCAGTCCGCAGGCCGATGCTCTATCCACTGAGCCAAACCGGTTAGGGCCCAGAAAGAGATTTTAAAGCCTTGGGAAAGTTAGTGAAGTCAATGAACTAAAAAGGTATAAGGTAAGAAGGCAGAAGCATCACCTTCCCTGGATCCAGGCTTTAACCCAATAATCTCAATTGAAAAACATATATCAAAGCAGAGACCATCTGCCTCATAAGATATGAATGTTCATATATTCTATAGCCTCTCAATTGAGAGTCTTAGAGCAAAGAAAAAAAATATTTTTGTGAAGCAATCGCTATCATTTGTTATTAATTGCCTTAAATTTCTAGACTTGCAAAATCCAAAAGGTAACCCCTTGACACCCGCCAATAAAAGCACACTGAATAATTGCAGGCCTTCTACAGTTTCCTGATTCAACCTCCAAAGGCCATGAATTCCTTCCAACCAAGAAGCCGAAGTGAAACAAGAAGAAGCCTCAACAAAAAATACCCATTTTTGTTGTCGACAAAAGAATATCCAGCCAAACCGACGACAATGGCTAAGAAGCAAAATCTCAGCTGGTTGAGACAATGTCCTGGAGGATGGCTGTTTCACTGCTCACTTTATTCCTTAGATTCCAAGGAGAGGGATGGAGGGTTCCGTGGAGCCCACTGGTGGCAGATGAGTGAGGAGGGAGGAAGCTAAGTGGGGAAATCTCTGAGAGTCACACTCTCTTATGTTGGTGGCACAGGATCGTTAACATTTAACATGTACTGCACTCACAGATGGTACTTCGGCAGCAAGGTAACAATGAGGTTCCAGTGATCTTGTGCTCCATGGGAGGTTGTGCCCTTAGGGGTCTCACATTCCAAAGATATGCTATCATCTATTCTAATAAAGGGTAATATGCTAATTAGACCGGGAGACCTTCTGGACGTCCTTCTGGACAAACCATGGTGGCAGGGCCAAGGCAGAGGCAGTTAGGGGCGATCAGGCCAGGAGGGGAGGGCAGTTGGGGGTGATCAGGCTGGCAGGGGGGCCAGTTGGGAGCGAGCAGACCAGCAGGGGGGGGCAGTTGGGGGTGAGCAGGCCGGCAAGGGGGGGCAATTGGGGGTGAGCAGGCCAATGGGGGGAGGGCCAGGGGGGGAGTTGGGGGCAATCAGGCCAGCGGGGGGGGGGGGAGCAGTTGAGGGTTATCAGGCCAGCAAGCAGAGTGGTTAGGGGTGATTAGGCAGGCAGGCAGGTGAGCAGTTAGGAGCCAGCGGTCCCGGATTGCGAGAGGGATGTCCGGGCCTAAACCGGCAGTCGGACATCTCCCGAGGGGTCCCAGATTGGAGAGGATGTAGGCCGGGCTGAGGCATACCGCCCCCCCAATGCATGAATTTCATGCACCAGACTACTAGTACTACATAAAGACAACAGACAGGCTCAGTTAAGGTAACGATTGACTTTTGTCAAGGGAGATATCAGCCTAGGACAGTGGTCAGCAAACTGCGGCTCGGCAAACCATGGCTCGCGAGCCACATGCAGCTCTTTGGCCCCTTGAGTGTGGCTCTTCCACAAAATACCGACTTCTGCGCATGGGCCTCAAAGTTTCAATCGCACTGTATGTGTGCGCCTGCACGTGGTATTTTGTGGAAGAGCCACACTGAAGGGGCCAAAGAGCCGCATGCGGCTCGCGAGCTGCAGTTTGCCGACCACGGGCCTGGGACATGAGTACCCACCATGACCCACTCAGTTAGGAAGTTTTCATTTCAGACCATCCTGTGAGGTGACTCTAGGCCTCTGAGGTTGTAAGCCCACCATGCAGGCCTCCCCTGAGCTTGTCGGGTGTAGTATGTGGCCCCTTTTTCATCCACAGTGTTATCTCATTCACTAGCTTCAGGATTTATAGGTTTGGGGAAGTTTTCTTCTTGGGTGGAGCAGGGGGAGGGGAGAAAGGACGCTAAGAAGCATTTCTTGGATTTCTAGAAGGAGCGCTGGAGAACAAGCCCCCAAGAGGCGTCCTTTCTCTCTAGAAAACAACAACAACAACAACACAGCTTCTGGGGTTTCCCAGGAGGACCCGCGGCCTCACACAAGCCGGCGATGTCTGTCACTCCTGCTTTGCTGGCGGGTCACTGGAGCTTAAAGAAGAGGAAGCCAATTGGTGCGCACATCCTGCCACCTCTGGTCGAGGGTCACATTTCACTGAGGCCTATTGACAATGACCAGACACCTGCCCCTTTGAAAAGCCCTGGGCAGCATTGTGTTCCACAGAAGCTGCCCGGATCCATGTGACCTAGTTCCCCCTCGGCCTCGTTGAGGATGGCACTTTCTTGAAATAAGCGAACCTCTCTGGAAGAGACCACAGGACAGAGGAAAGAGAAGGGCCCTGGGGAAGCAGGAACCGACATGGCCTTTCAGCCCCTGCGGAAACTGCCCTCAGGCTGCCCAGTAAGGGCCTGGAAACCCCAGAACAGCGACCGGGGAGTCCCACCTGGTCCCCGTTTGGCTGAGCATTTTTACGGTCAAATCGACACTTTCCTTCTGTTTTTGTAGATAAACCTTAAATAAACATGTTCCCTTCGGGGGTGGCATTTCTGGTTTCATTTCTCTTCATTTTTCTTCCCTTTCTATTTCGTAATCATTTCCGTTCCCTCTGACACTTCAACAAGAGAAAATCCTAATGGAGGGAGGGTGCTGTGATCGCAGTCAAGCCACGAGCAAGGTGTTCGCCTGAGGTGGGAGGACCTGCCGCCCTGCGGGCTGGTATCCCTGCTGGTTGTCAGTCAGCATCCTTTCTGGCGAGGCTGTGGCCCACATGGCAGTGGGAACCCTGCCGCAGGCAGAGGACACTCGGAATACTGTTGCTACCACTGAACAGGGATAAACTCAGCCCACTTATTAGCCCCTCTAAACCTCTATTCCTGACCTGCAAATCTGAGACTACAATAGCACCCACCTGACATGTTAGCGCAGCGGTTCTCAACCTGTGGGTCGCGACCCCTTTGGCGGTCGATCGACCCCTTCACAGGGGTCACCTAAGACCATCCTGAATATCAGATGTTTACATTATGATTCATAACAGTAGCAACATTACAGTTATGAAGTAGCGACGAAAATAATTTTATGGTTGGGTCACAACATGAGGAACTGTATTTAAAGGGCCAGAAGGTTGAGAACCACTGTGTTAGAGGGATTACATGCTTTTATTAAGGCTCATTAATCCCTTACTCCAACTACGGTATTTTATTGAGGTCTCGTTGAACTACATGCCTCTGAGAGAAAAGATGAAATGGAAGTGCCTGCCATTTACGGCAACTTTAATGTGTTCTGCACTTTTTCTAAAGATAACAGTGCTCCTGTGACTTCTGTTTCCCCAAGATGATCTTCCCTGGAGAGGATAAGGACAAGATGTTGAACAGCACATCCCATCCCTGGCCCCAGATCCTCGTCTAGCCTCCAGTTTTAACTCTACCTTCTCTTCATCCTCATTAGGGTCACCCCGTGACCTGTGCTTGGGATCCTAAACTCTCCCACCTTCCTTAAAAAGACGCCGTGTACGTATCCATTATCTCTTCTCGCCTCTCAACTAGGTCCTCCCATCAGTGTTTCATCTCCTCCGACCCCTCCGTGGCAGAAAACAGCCTCCCTGGGCCTCATCCCCTCTCCGGCTACTACCCCACGTCTCTCCTTTCCTTCAGAGCCAGCCTGTTAATGAATCGGTTACTCACGGCTGCCATTTTTCATTCCTCATTTACTCCTTGGCCCATTATGATCTGGTTCCTCTCCCGAACATTCTTCCAAGAGTCCACACTACGATCCCTACTGGTCTCCATGTTGTTAAACCCAAAAGACAGTTTCAGTCTTCAGCTCATCGACCCTCGTCAGCATTGCACGTGGTCCCTGTTGCTGGGATGTCCTTGGCTCTGGGACCTTACATCTTGGTTTTCTTCCACTTCTCTGGCTGCCCCTATTTTGTCTCCCTTTCTGGCTCATTCTCCTCCTCCTTTTATTAAATGTTGAAAATCCTCAAGTCTCAGGCCTAATCCATCTTCTCATTTTTTGTGCTCTCTCTGGGAAATCATCATCAGTTATGATTTCAATTATCATCTACACATCAATAGACGCCAGCGTATATATCCAGAACAGGCTGCCTCTCTGTGGTCCAGACCTAGGTGCCCAACTACCTATTACATCTCCAGTCGGGAGGCACTCCTCACCGGCCTGTCCAACGTCAAGTTTGTGACCTTTCCCAGCAAATGTGCTCCTCCTCCTGTGTCCTGTATCTCAGTGAATGGCACCATTATCCACCCACCATGTACCATCCTCGGCTCCTTCCTCTCCTCACTCACCATGCCTGATTTATCACCAAGGCCTACTGTCTCTTTCACTTGCAAAATCTCTCTCAAAACAATCTCCATTGCAGTATTTCCATAGTCATCCCCCCAACCCATGCTGCCATTCACTCTGCTTTCCCAACCCCACGCCTTCCACGCTGCAGCCAATCCTGTCCCCTCCTTCCATAAAACTCGTCGATAACTTTCTATTGGTCACAGGAAAATAACCAAAATCCAAATGTGGTGTGGCAGAAACTGCCTTTCTACAATAATCATTTCCCTCTTCTTCCTTAAAAAAATCACATATTATTGGGATGGCAATGTCTTTCTCTCTCTCTCTCTCTCTCTCTCTCTCTCTCTCTCTCTCTCTCACACACACACACACACACACACACACACACACACACACTTCCTAACCTCCCTTAGAGAGATGAATAACCCATGAGATGTAAGCAGAAGTTGTTATATAGTGTGGTTAGGCAAGTCCTTTTAATTCTTTGTGCCTGAAGTGCAGGTGTGATGACTAGAACTCCAGCAACCACTTTGAGACTTCGAGAATGGAAGCTAGAACCTCATCCCCTCTCATTTAAATCTTGAGCCTCAGCTCAAGTGAATTGCAATTTTGAGATTTTTTTTTCAACTGCTCTGTAGCCATCCAATATATATATTAAAACGAAACAGGCCTGCTAGGGACAAAACTCTTTTTTGTTGTTGTTGTTTATCCTCACCCGAGAAGATTTTTCCTTTGATGTTTAGAGAGAGTGGAAGGGAGGGGGAGAGACAGAGAAAGAGAAACATCGATATGAGGCACATTGGTTGCCTCCTGCACATGCCCTTGACCGGGAATCAAACCCAGGACCCTTCAATTTGCATGCTGACACTCTATCCACTGAGCCAAACCGGCTAGTGCACGGGAAGAAACGCTTAACATCACACACAACCCCATCCAAATCATGGTTTCTGTAACTAATTCAATTCTCCTGACCTAAGATCCCAGGTGACGGTGAGGCTGCCGGTTCAGGCACACTTTGAGAACCACTGTTCCAGAGGCTGCTCAAGGGAAGGGGGTGTGTTTCTTTCAAGGAGCCCAGCAGTGGGCAGATTTGCTGCTCTGCGTTTTTAATAGCAGCCCGCAGAGCTTGTCAACGTGGGTGTAATTTCTAGCTCACCCAGGGGAAAAGCATAGAGTGGTGACGATCCACTGAGCCGCTCACATCACCCTGTGGGTAATGAGGAAGAGAAGCCATCAGACCTCAGCCGGAAAGCCCTGAGCTGGTGGGCGGCTTGCCCAGACTCCTGAGCCCACCCTCTTCCTGAGACTGTGGGTCTTAGGAGACCAGAGCAGCTGCTGTGTGGTCTGAAGGAGCCTGCACTTCAGTCTCCGATTCAGCAGCTCCACGGGCCCAGGCCCACGAGTGCTGGCCCTCGAAATACAAATAGCATGAGGAAAGCAGGATGGAATCTCCGCCTCCGCTTTAACGCTGCCGCTGGCGTATGAAGTGGACTTGTTTCTCCTGTGATCCTGGCCATCCACCCCGGCCTGATCCCTTGGCCCTCTTAATGTCTGTGCCTTTTAACGTTTCCTCCCACCCAGATGCTTGTGTTTCACATGCTCATCCTCTGTTTCCCTCCTAGAATGTCTGGGTTTGTTCCGAAAGTGTGGTTGTGTCTACTTTCGTGATTGATTTTGAAACCTCTTTAGGGTGTAAGATCCAGGACCAAGATAAAGACTACCTATTCCTTTCATCCAGTCGAAAAATCTTTGTTCCAGGCTATGGGAGGTACCGCGATAGACAGCAGACACGCAAAGAAAGAAAAATGTCTATATTGCTCTGAAGGAGCCTCTCTGAAGCGTCAGTTTCCTCACCTGAAAAAGTAACAATAATGACCCCCATGTTGCACAGTTGTTGTAGCAGTTAAATGAGATAATATATATCAAGTCTTTGGTAGAGTGCTCGGCGCACCCAACACAAGCTTGTTGTTGTTCAACTAGATAGAAAGATAACAATACAAATGTTTCCATCGATAGGCAGAAATATATTATGGCTTTATCATGATTTGGGGAAAAAAGTACTCAAAGAAAGTGTAAAATTTTATTACACCCCCCCTCCCAACATTACCATTCTCATATCTGCTTATGCAAATACCCCAGGCCTTTGCTTAAGGTAATTAGCCTCTTGCCTATCAACCAGTATAAGTTGTGTCTTTACAGCATTACTCTCTGCCACGGGCATGATTACTGTCGAGTAGTACTCACTACTAACCCTTTGTGAGCACTTGCCATGCAGCATGCACTGTTCCTAAATGCTTTAAAAATATAATCTCATTTACCGCTCTAGACCACACTGGAAAAGACATACTATTTTTCATCGCCCTTTTACAGGTGAGGAAACTGACACCCGAAGAATGTCACATGGCTCTTTTTTTTTTTTGTCACATGGCTCTTACCACAGCATGCATGAACCTTGTCAGATATGCACATATGTGAGTGTCAGGAGGAAAACTATCCAGCAGGGGTGGGCCCGGGTCTGACAATGAAGAGGATTCTGGTTCTACCTGCTCCCTTTCTTCTCCTTCTCTAACCTCTGAGGACGGTCTCAGTTGCCAATTCGTCTGTTATGTTGGAGTTTTGTGCTGGAAAAATGGGTGAAACAAATGGAGGGAGAGAATAATAAGCAAAATTTGAGTTGGGATTGTAGGCGGAGCTTGAGGAGTGTTGAGAAAAGAAGTGTGGGAGTTGCCACCGTGTATGTCGAAAGAGAACAAGAGATAAAGGAGGAATTTTGAGAGGTGTGCACTCTAATGTGTTCTCAAAAGACAAGTACGGATCTCGAGTTATTTTTGAATGATGTGTTTTTTGGATGCCAGACTGTTTCTTTGATCCAGAGCCTGCTTTGAAACTAGACAAGGAGGCCGAACAACTTTGAAACATTATGGGTGCATATTTAAAGCATTATAACTTTATCAAAGTTCTGCTGATTTTATGTGCATGTTTGCAATATAACATATGTCTGGCGACAACAGATTTTGAAAAACTTTGTTTCTTTCGAGTCAGAACACCTAGAAATTACAGTGCCCTTTGCAGAATGCCATGAAGTACTGACATGTCTAATTCCCTCATAGGATAACTTCAACAAAGTTACCTAATTGGCTAAAAATAGATGAGTGGAACTTGAGAGCAGGAAAGTACCTTAAAGGGATGGAAACACTCAAGATCACAGGAAAGTTTACTTACGGAAGTGAGACTTTACTACGTAAACTCTGTGCAGGTCTCTGCACCTTCACAGATAAGAACGCAGTCAGGTGATGGGGATACGTTTTGAGAAATGCTCCGTTAAGTGATTGTATCGTCCTCCAAAGGTCACAGAGTGCACTTACACGAATCTAGATGGTGTACTGCTCACCTAGGCTCTATGGGATAGCCTATTGCTTCTCGGCTACAAACCTGTGCAGCGTGTTACTCTATAGGATGCTGTAGGCAATTGTAACACAGTGGTAAGTATTTGTGTATCTAAATTTATCTAAACATAGAAAAGGGACTATAAAAATATGGTTAAAAAGATGAAAAATGCTATACCTGTATAGGAGCTTGCAGGCCTGAATGTTGCTCTGGGTGAGTCAGTGAGGGAGTGGTGAGTGGCTGTGAAGGCCTAGAACATTACTCTCACTACTGTAGACTTCACAAACACTGCACACTTGCTACACTAAATGTATAAGACAACACGAGAGGTTAACACGAGAGAAAGTGATGCAGTTAAGAGACGTGGTAAACATGAAGTGTTTGAGGCTGATGTCAGTGTTAATACTGCATACTGTGTTACAGAAAACTTCTTTTTAAATAAATAGAAACAGTACACTCTAAGGATAAAAAATATAGTAAATTCATAAACCAGTAACATAGTCACTAATTACCATTATCAAGTATTACCGATGGTGCACAATTGTATGTGCACCACCAGCAGAGCAGTAGGCTTGTTTACACCAGCATCACCACAAATATGTGAGTAACGCATTGTGCTATGATGTTAGGGCAACTATGACACTAGACTAGATGATAGGAATTTTTCAGCTCCATCATAATCGTACGGGGTTACTGTTGTCTACGCAGTTCATCACGGACCAAAATGTCATCATATGGTGCATAACTATATACACAATATACTTGACATATCAAGTTTATGAGTTTTTCTGACACGATAAGTTTCCCATTAATTCATCTATTTTTAAGTAGTAGCCAACAAGTAATTCTGGGGTTCACAGATATTAGACACAAATGCTGTGGGGAATTTTTTAAAATAAAAAAGTGGTATTCATCAGGTAAGAGTTTTCTGCAAATTGGGACTCCGTTGTTTTATAGTGGTGGCAGAACATTTTGGTTCGGATCGCTGAAAGCGAGTATTCCGCGGGAACATGATGAGAACGCTTTTGCTAGAAACAAAGAGAGTCACAAAGAGGTAAATGGGGAGCTGTGCCAGTTGAACTCAGGTACTGATGTGCCATTCGTCATATAAACGTAGTCAAGAACCAACGTTTTCCCTCTTGAGAATCCATATAATTATTCTCCCCATAGGAATTCTAATGTCTAATTATCAACCACCAATCAGAATACCTGATCCACATGGTCCATCAATATTTTTCCAGTCAAAATCTTGACATTTTGACTAGTTGGTTGATTTAGATATTTAGACTAATATGGATTTAGATAATCTGTTTATAAAAAGTAGACTGTCGGTTTTGGAGAACCAAGATGGCGGCATAGGTTAATGCCGGAGTTTGCTGCTTTGAACAACTACTTCAAAAGTGAAACCAAAAAACGGAAGGGACATCACCCAGAACCACAGGAACGCTGGCTGAGTGGAAGTCCTACAACTAGGAGGAAAGAGAAACGCACACGGACACTCAGAGGAGGCGCAGTGCTGAAGTCAAATTCTGAGGTGCGGAGTGTGCGGAGCGGGCTGGCGGCGGAGGGCGTGGTTGGCGTTTTCAATCCGGAGGGAGTCGCAGACTCTGAGCTCCAGATACAGGCGAGTCTTTAGGGACCCAGACTCAAACGGGAGAAGCGGGACTGTCTGGCTTCGGTCAGAGCGAGTGCAGCTTTCTCTCCCAGTTTTGCAGCGGGTGCTGGGACTCAGAGAGGCAGAGCCCCTGGGGACAGGACTGAGAGCCTCCATAACTGCTCTCTCCGGCCCACCCTGTTGATCTTGTGCGAGCCGCCCCGCCCAAGCCCTGCACAGAGGCATTTGCCGGATAGCCTCAGGCAAAGGCTAGATTAGCACCTCCCTAGAGGACAGAAGTTCTCTCACTGCTGACACTCATAGCTGATTCTCATAGCCACTTGGCCTGGAGGTCAAACCCTCCCTGGAATTAGCTACAACAATCAAGATTTAACTATAAGACTTCGAACAAAGACCACTAGGGGGTGCACCAAGGAAGCATAACAAAATGCGGAGACAAAGAAACAGGACAAAATTGTCAAAGGAAGATATAGAGTTCAGAACCACACTTTTAAGGTCTCTCAAGAACTGTTTAGAAGCTGCCGATAAACTTAATGAGATCTACACGAAAACTAATAAGACCCTCGATCTTATATTGGGGAACCAACTAGAAATTAAGCATACACGGACTGAAATAACGAATATTATACAGACGCCCGACAGCAGAACAGAGGCGCGCAAGAATCAAGTCAATGATTTGAAATGCGAGGAAGCAAAAAACATCCAGCGGGAAAAGCAAAATGAAAAAAGAATCCAAAAATGCGAGGATAGTGTAAGGAGCCTCTGGGACAGCTTCAAGCGTACCAACATCAGAATTATAGGGGTGCCAGAAGATGAGAGAGAGCAAGATATTGAAAACCTATTTGAAGAAATAATGACAGAAAACTTCCCCCACCTGGTGAAAGAAATGGACTTACAGGTCCAAGAAGCGCGGAGAACCCCAAACAAAAGGAATCCGAAGAGGACCACACCAAGACACATCATAATTAAAATGCCAAGAGCAAAAGATAAAGAAAGAATCTTAAAAACAGCAAGAGAAAGAAACTCAGTTACCTACAAGGGGATACCCATACGACTGTCAGCTGATTTCTCAACAGAAACTTTGCAGGCCAGAAGGGAGTGGCAAGAAATATTCAAAGTGATGAATACCAAGAACCTACAACCAAGATTACTTTATCCAGCAAAGCTATCATTCAGAATTGAAGGTCAGATAAAGAGCTTCACAGATAAGGAAAAGCTAAAGGAGTTCATCACCACCAAACCAGGATTATATGAAATGCTGAAAGGTATCCTTTAAGAAGAGGAAGGGGAAGAAAAAGGTAAAGATACAAATTATGAACAACAAATATGCATCTATCAACAAGTGAATCTAAGAATCAAGTGAATAAATAATCTGATGAACAGAATGAACTGTTGATTATAATAGAATCAGGGACATAGAAAGGGAATGGACTGACTATTCTTGGGGGGGAAAGGGGTGTGGGAGATGTGGGAAGAGACTGGACAAAAATCGTGCACCTATGGATGAGGACAGTGGGTGGGGAGTGAGGGCGGAGGGTGGGGCGGGAACTGGGAGGAGGGGAGTTATGGGGGGGAAAAAAAGAGGAACAAATGTAATAATCTGAACAATAAAGATTTAATTTAAAAAAAAAAGTAGACTGTCATTCTGGGAGCTTGGAGGAGAAGGGTCTCAGTTACTTAGGGTCTTGTAGTGGCTTTAGAGTTCTGCAAAGTGGGGAGCTGCAAGTGAAATTCCCCTTAAAGCAGGACTCTGGAGGGCTGTAACTCTACCTACTGGCACAGGAAAATCACCAGAAAACTTCTGGGTTACAGTCTAAGTAGATAGATAGATGATAGATAGATAGATAGATAGATAGATAGATAGATAGATAGATAGATAGATAGATTTTATAGTGACATACACACACACACACACACACACACACACACATATATGTCCCCTAAGAATTTGTAATCATTTGTAATCACACATGAATTAGGCATGGATTAAATTTACATGACTCATACAATTCAGGAAACCTCAAGCTGAGAAATAAAAATGAAAGTGGTTTTGGGTGGGTCATATGCCTGTAGTGACTGGAAAATGCATCTGCAAATGCTCTCTGGAGGCAGGATGAGACTCGTAGTCTCAAGTAATGGAATTATCCGTTAGTGACTATAAAACCTTTTTAAGATAATTAAGACTTAAAAGAAATAAAATATATGAAAAGAACAACTATGAAATGTGAATAAGCTGAATTGAAAATTGACAAAAAGAATTTCTAAAAATATAAATGTAGTCAATTAAATTAGAAACTTAAGGAAACAATAATAGAAGTAAAATGCTGATAAAAAGAACATGAACAAAATAGAATGTAGACCAGTAGAAATTACTAGAATGGAGCACAAAGACAGAGATTCAGATATTAAAATTAGGATAAGAAATAGTGTTTATAGATTGAGAAGTTCTAACATACTTCTAATAGGTGTTTCAGGGGGACAGAATGGAGAGTAGGGAGAGGAATATCCAAAGCAGGACACTTAGACACAACTTTGCGTAACTGTAAAATGTCAAAGGCAAAACTGAAGGAGCCAGAGATATTCTGTTGACTAAAAATGCCAAGAAATAATGATAAAAATCCCATCACAATACATAAGTACCCCAACATGCTTTTTGTTGTTGTTAATCATCACCTGAGGATATCTTTTCCATTGATTTTTAGAGAGTGTAAGGGAGGAAGAGAGACAGAGAAAGAGAAACATCGATGTGAGTGACACATCAAAATGGTTGTCTCCTGCACACGCCCTGACCAGTGCTGGGACTCGAATCTGCAACTGAGGTACGTGCCCTTGACTATAATAGAACTCTCGACCCTTCAGTCCATGGGCTGACACTCTAACCACTGACTTAAACCAGCTGGGACACATTCATTTTTTTTTAATGCAGAAATACCAGTTTTCACTAAAATAAACCAGGCTTCCTTAGAAACATAGCTGATTCCAGATTTGTCCAGGACATATTCACAATGAATCTGTAATGTAGTATCATACAGACCACAAGGAACTATTGTGTTAAAATGACTGGCCAAGATGAGACTATTTGAACAAGAACAAGGATGATAAGTGAAGTGAGTTAAAATAGATCTAATGTATTAAAATCTATGACTTCATACTAACACTTCAAACAAAAACACACCCAGTGATCACCTTGGAGGATGCCAGGACATGATGGTAGACTTATAGACCAACTACATTATCTTGAAAACCAGTAAACAAAAAGAAAGAATCTATCATTTATCCTAACTTTCCTGTAGGAAGCGAACTTGGGGTAACCAAAAGTATTTACAGCCCTACTCGGCTTTAGCTCAGTGGATAGAGCATTGGCCTATGAATTCAAGGGTCCCAGGTTTGATTCTGGTGGAAGGGCACATGCCTGGGTTGTGGGTTCCATGCCCAATAGGGGCCTGAGGGAGGCAGCCAATCAATGACTCTTTCATCACTGATGTTTCTCTCTCCCTCTCCCTCTCCCTTCCTCTCTGAAATCAAAAAAATATTTTTTAAAGTATTTACAGAAGAATTTATAGAAGAGTTTAGCTAATAACTAAAAAATTAATGATAGGATTAGAATATCAGCCTTTTACACACCTTAAGGAAATAATGGCTCTAGACATTATTCACCTAAAACTGCTAATATCACAAAAAGAGAGACAACCAGACATTTGCCTCCTCATATAAACACAACACCAACTGTAGAGGAGTCTTGCAATACACAAAACAACATAAAAACACAAATGCGTCAAAGCCTCTAGATCTACTACTAACTAACAAGAAATAGAAGAGAGAGAGGAAAGTGTTAATACATTGGGGATGCAATCAGCAAAACCCAGATTGTGGGGTTCTACAGAACAAACAAATCACTTGGTTACTCAACAAGAAGTTTTAAGAAGAGAAAACAGAGGAGAAATGTATAGATTAAAAGAAATTCAGGAGACCTATGAACCAATTATAGTGAATGGATCATATTTGTTTCCTGAGTGTGAAAAATGTATATAATGCCATCAGAAAAGTGTGAACTTGGTCAGAATATTTGCTGATATCAAGGTATTATTATTATTACCTTTAGCTTTCTTAATTTATCTTGGTTGTGTTAAAGTGTACACACACACACACACACACACACACACACATACGGAGGCAATCCTTAAAATAAAGTAGCCTGGCTGAGCATAATTTGTTGCCCAGTTTGTTAAGAAACCAAAGATACCTATGAAGTCCCAAACAAGGCAGTGAGAATTGATATGCATCAGGTAGAACAACGTATGATGACCAGTGGAAGTAGTTGTTGCTCACATCAGGAACAGCATTGAAGAGCTGGCTGGATTCTGTGCTACTTGGGAACACAACTGCTGGGGGGAAATCTCTTCAACTTCTCAAATTGCACTTCAAGTGGGCTTAATAAAATTATGCTTTTGACAAATGGTAGTGAATGATAAGGAAGTGGACCTTTTGGCACTCAACTCAAAATCCTTTCAAATCATGATCAGGAAACCTACAAAGTCACGCTGATAAGCCTCTGGAGTTTAATGAATCCTTTGCTAGGGAAAAGGAATACAAATTCCAGTTTAGGACCATTTTATTTCCAACATTCTATAAAATACTAACTTTAAGAAACTAGAATTAGCCCTAGCCAGTTTGGCTCAGTGGATAGAGCACTGGCCCTTGGACGGAAGGGTCCCAGGTTTGATTCTGACCAAGGACATGTACCTTGGTTGCAGGAGGCAACCAATCAATGTGTCCCCATCAATGTTTCTCTCTCTCTCTCTCTGTCTCTCCCCCTTCCTTCCACTCTCTCTAAAAATCAATGAAAAAATATCCTCAGGTGAGAATTAACAAAAATAAATTTAAAAAAATTAAAAAAAGAAACTAGAATGATTTAAAATATTACATTAGGGATATCATGATGGGAAAATACCATTTTAAAAGTATTCAAGTAAGCACAGCAAATTGCAGAGATTACCGGACGTAAAGTGTGGATTCTGAGTTATGAAAACATTGAGATTGCCTCTAATTATTTGGGGTTGATATGTTAGCAGCCAGATGTTTAGGTTGCTTCCTTGATTTTTCTTTAAATTCCCCTCTCTTATAAAGAGTTTTTTGTTTTGGAATTGAAGGTTTTTAAATAGTCATCATAAAGCATAACCTCATGATGTGCTATTATTCAGAAATAAAATTAAAAGCACTCTTATAAACCAGATTTGGAATTATCGATGAGTCAACAAAGAAATTACAATGGAAATTAGAATTCTTTAGAATTGAAAGATAGTCGATAAAATTAAATATTCAAGGGAACATTACTACAAGCAAATGCAACTGAAAGGAACATGAAGTCATCCAAAGGAGGAAGGGAGCACATAATACAAAAAGAGCACAAATTAATGAAATTGAAAACAAACGTTGTTGGGGTTTGAGAGAGCCAAAGAAATGACTTTGCTGTTTCCTCTCAAACTCTGAATCCATTGAAAGATCAACAAAGAGTTATAGATTGGACGATCAAATGATTAGCGTTATTCATGATTAACTCTTTGAGGTTGTGACTTAGAGCAAGAGCCCGAGAGGTCTACTAGTACTCCCTGCCCACCCTCCATTTGTAGAACTTGGAACTACACACACTAGAAAGAGTCCCACGCACCTGGGATGATTACCTAACACTGGTCTGGAGGGTCGAAAGAAATCCAATGTGCTTAGGATGTTTGATGGTTTACATTCACCCAATCAATAAATGAGGACCAGTAGCTGTAGCCCAACAACAGATATTGAAGTGCACCTTGACGCAGAGGGTCAAGGAAATGGGAAAGAAGTCAGGACTATTTAGGGAAACCTATTCACATGTAAATCATGGGGCTAAGGAATTAGTATTTTCTACTGTGAAACACAATGGAGAAGATCAACAAAAAAAAAAAATCTTAATTTAAATAAAATAGATACATTTGGGGTAGAATTAGAAAGAAAATAAAAAGAGGAAAATGCACAAGTAAACAAGTTAAGATAAAGCCGGGAATGTAAACTAAGATAAAGCAGATATTAAAATAATAAAAGAATAATGTAAGTTTTATACAAAGAAATTTGAAAATTTAGACAAAATGGGTAATTTCCCAGGAAAATATAATTTTCCATAACTTAGTTAGAAATAGAAAACCATGTGAACTTATACCCATTAAAAAAAGAGAATCTATAATTATATATAAAAAATATACCCAACCCCTTCCTTGCCCTCACCCCTGAAAAACAGAAGAAAGAGAAGGTAGAGGAAGAGAAAGAGGAGAAGGTGAAAGATCATCACCAATTCAAAATTATTTTAGTGGTGAGTTCTACCAACAGGCAAATCCAATCTTATACAAATGGTTCCAGACAATTTGATCCACCCAATTTTTTTTCAAGGATGACTTAAATTTCTTCTCTACGGGGGAACAATTTTGTTTCTCTTTAAATTTTAAAATTTGTTTTGTTAACTTTTACTCTACTTTTGTTATATGTACTAAAGGAGGAGAACAGGCTGTAAAAATATTGTTTCTTCATTATTGGAAGAATGGCCAAGGTGAAATGGGAGCTGTCGTTGCTGGTGGAAATGTAAGATGGTAACAGCCACAGGAAAGACAGTTTATTGGTTTCTTACAAAACTAAATGTACTCTTACTGTACAGTCTAGCAACTGTGTTCCTTGTTCTGCACCCAAAGAAGTTGAAACTTATTTTCATTCAAGAACCTACACAATGTTTATAGCAGCTTTATTCGTAACTGCCAAAACTTGGAGGCAACCAAGAGACCTCGCAGCAGGTGAATGGTACTATACAATAAACGGGTACATCCGGACAGCGGAACATTTTTCAGTGCTAAAAGGAAACGAGCTGTCAAGCCATAAAAGGACATGGAAGAAACTTAAGTGAAAGAAGCCAATCTGAAAAGGTTTCTTACTGTATGATTCCAACTATATGACATTCTGGAAAAGGCAAAACTATGGAGACAGAAAAAAGGTCAGTGGTTACCAGAGGTTGGGGGCAGAAAACAATGAATAGGCAGAACACCTAGAATTTTTAGGGCAATGAAACTACCCTCTATGATACCATCATGGTAGATACCCATCATTGTACACTTGTCCAAACCCATAGAATGTGAAATGAATAGCAAGGGTAACCCTAATGTAACTGAGTGATAGCAGCGTGCCAATGTAGGCTCATCAGCTGTAGCAAAGACACGGCTCTGGCTGTGTTGATAATGGGGAGGCTCTGCCTGGGTGGGGGTGGCAGGGCTATGGGAAATCTCTATAACTTCTGCTCAATTTTTCTGTGAATCTAAAACTTCTCTAGAAAGTTAAGTCTATTAAACTTTTTAAAAAGAGGAGACAGCATATTCATTTGAGTACATGTTTGAGGCAAAGTTCAGGGGAGAGATCAGAGGAAAAGTTGTGTTAATTCCTCATTGAAGAAAAGCCAAGAGCCCAAAGCTATGCACAGCGAGCTTCCTGAGATCTGGCGCAGTGTGAATGCCCCGCCCACATCCCCTCGGCCCACCCACAGGTTCCCTTCAGCTTCGGCAAACACACCTGTCTCCCTCCCCAGGGTGTTCTGTGGCTGCTGGAGCAGGTTGGTCCAAGGGCAGGGCAGGTAGGGAGAGCTGGACAGTGACTCTACAGCCCTTAATCCATAACGGGCAAGATTTGATGGATAACCGTCCAGCTTTTTCACCCCTCGGAGGGGCACTTCTAAGGCATGGTCCGCACATGGCCTCGGAGGACCTCCAGCAGACCGGTGCCCATGACACGCAGAGGCACCACTAAGCCACACACGCTGCATTGTCTTTCCTCCCTTTAGTGATTGCCTCCCCAATAAATGATCTGCACCCCAACCCTCATCTCAGAGGCTGCTTTTGAGGGAACGCAGATTAACTGAGTGTTTGCAAACCCCTGAAACTACGTGCAAAAGGAGGCTTTCATCAATCCTCAAACATTCTTACCCCAAACCCTCAGAAAGAGGAAGATCCACCGTTCATCCTTTCATGGATGGAAAGAGTTACTTCTTTCTGGTCTAATCTAATCGCTTTCAGCCTGGGAAACCAAACGGAATGGAGACAGCATTTTAACTTGTTGACAGATCAGCTTGATGGGAACCGGGTGGCAAAGAGGACAGCACCAGTGCTGGGAGCTCAGAACAGGAGAGATCTTTTTTTGTTTGTTTTAAACAGTGTATTCCTCCCCTCTCCCTGCATATATATATCAATGAGAGAGAACATGGATCTGCTGCCTCCTGCATGCCCCCCCTACTGGGGATAGAGCCCAAATCCCAGGCAATTGCCCTGACCGGGAATCGAACCCATGACACTCAACCACTGAGCCACACCACAGGCCAGAACAGGAAATATCTTTACCCACAGCCCTCACATGCTTCTTTCTAGGATGGTGATTGTATGAGTTTAATCTGATGTGTGTGTGTGGTGGGAGGTGGGGGAGAGGGTTCAATGTCAATGTACTTAACACTTTAATATACACTTAAAATGGTTAAGATGGTAAATTGAAAAAGCCACGGATCTCAATAAACAAAAAGTAGGAGGAACTGTGACTCCCACATCGGCACTAACACTTTTCAAGGACTGGTGATCACAGGTATATAGTAGCCACTTCAGGGACAGGCAGATTCTTAGTGTCTTGAATGCTCAATAAGAATATTTTGATGTTATTTTTTCTCAATTATGGTAATCCAAACTATTTAAATTTATTCTGCATAATATGGCATTTGAAGGCAGGGAAGGGGGTGGGGGTAAGAGATCAAGCAAAGGACTTGTATCCATGCCTATGAGTGTGACCAATGGACACAGACAATATGGGGGTGGGGCCATGTGCTTGGGGGTGGGAGTGGGCGGGAGAGGTCAATGGGGGGGGGGGGAGGGGCGGGGAAGGAGACATATGTACAACTTTCAACAAAAAAGAATTTTTAAAAAACGAAGAACCCTCATTAAAAAAAATAAAATGAAAATCAAATTTGGATTATGAAAAAAAGTGATTCCATTCTAACCACCTCTAAAGATTAAAGCAACTTTAAAAACTTAAAAAAAATATGACGTTTGAGTATGTGTAATTGCTAAGCAATTGACTTTTATTGACGTTTAGTATCTGGCCACTGCTAAATGGGTATGTCTTCATGACAAAGTATCATTAATTTGTCACAGTCCTCCTGTCAAAGTCCTATATAGTGTTAATTTGCTATTGGAAACCCCTTTCTCTTGAGTAAGATTTTCATCTTGCTGCTTTTAAATAAATTGAGACTCACATTTGCCATCATGCGAGTGACAGGAATGTACAGTAATGGAGTACTGTGATTGCTGCAGTGGGTACAAAATGTGAGGGGCTGGAGCCAAATAACCACTAGAGAGCATGTGATTCCCCTGCAAGAGCAAAGTTTCCCCATAGTTTAAATATCCTGGGCTGCCCTGGCCAGGTGGCTCAGGTGGTTGGAGTGTTATCCCATACACCAAAGGTTACAGGTTCCATTCCCGGTCAGGGTACATATCTAGGTTGTGGGTTCGATTCCTGGTTGGGTGCATATGGGAGGCAGCCAATCGATGTTTCTCTCTCTCTCTCTCTCTCTCAAAAAAAAAATTAATAAAAACATATTCTTGGGAGAGGAATAAATAAATAAATAATATCCTATGTTGAAGTCAAAGAGACTATGATATAAAGAGAACTTATTAGTAAGATCAAGTTGTTGTTAAGTCCTCTATTTCAACAACCAAATACTTAACTCCTTAATAAAACCGGAAATTTGTTTTTGACATCTGTTAGGAAAAAGAAACTTCAGATATGATTTTCCTATACTAATGCCAATAATTAGATTAGAGAAACACATTTAGTCCAGATTGTTGGTAATTCAGTAGAACTAATAAATGTCAAGTGGATATAACTTTTCAAAGTTTATAGAGCACTGCAACATTAAAATTGCCTCTTAATTTTGGTTAACTATAAGTATGATTACCTGAATTAGCAAACAAAACCTTCTTGTTATTAATATAATTTTGTGCCAAATACAAATAGGCATTATTCAAATTGATATTTATGGAAATCAAAGAACAAGAGCAGAATAAGTTGAGATTTAGACTTTTTTTTTTTACATTTACCAGTTTGTTATACAGGATAGAGAAGAACAGCCAGTCAAGAGTCCCATAAGTTCAAGAGTTCTGTCTCTGTGGGACTGGGGTGCACCCACCCTCCCGTATATGGATGCATTCTGCACCCCAGACGCTCTCTGAACCTTATTATTCTTTTGTGTTTTATGAGGCCCTCATTACATAAGCACGATTGGTTAAATTAGGGACCATGGGCAATTGATTCAACTTCTAGTCTCACCCTCTCTAAAGGCTGGGGGAGGGGTGGGGAGGACTGAAAGTTGTCATTTGTTCTTTTAACTACCAAATCCTACATCAACAATTTAGTTTTAGCCAAACAATCCTATATAATAAAAGGCTAATATGCAAATTGTCCCCATGGGCAGGAGTTCCACTGACCGGGAGTTAAACGTGCACTAACCACTAGGGGGCGGGGCGGAATATGGCAGGTGTTGGTGATGCAGCACTGGCAGCAGGCGGCAGTGGAGGCACTGCTGGCCCTGATGGACCCCGACAAGAGCAGGATCATGATGGTATGGTGGAGCAGGTGAGCGGGGGACTCCAGGCCAAGGCGGGTGCGAAGAGAGGCCCCGGCTGGCAGCCAGCAGCTGGCAGCCACTAGGAACCCTACAAATTTTGTGCACTGGGCCTCTAGTAGTTACTATGATTTGATATTATAAATAGGCAATTATTGTTTTTCTTGTTTGGGTTTGCATTTAATTTATGTTCTTTTTCCCTTTGTGTAGTGAATGAGACTATTCCTAGGTTTACCTGTGCTTAAATAATGCTACAGTACAAGTACTTAAGTGAACCCTGGGAGTATATGAGAATTTGTTTTTTTAAAGGGCTTTGTACAAACTCAAGCTAGAGAAATACTATCTTATAAAGTCTCAGAGGAAAGCAATGTCAATGTTGGCTGGGTTATCATTTTGGGAGACCATTCTCCATGGGAATCACATTTCTGCTCATCTTGTGAGCAGACGCTGATCGCTTTTGTACTGGACTATTTTTCAAGGATATTTGTATAGTGAACAATATTTGAAGATAGAGATAATATCTCTGTGAAGCACAGTACAGATTTGCTTCCAGTGTTGGAAGATAGAGTAAAAAGGAGGCATGCTTACTATCTTCTATACTAATAAAAGGGTAATATGCTAATTAGACTGGGAGATCTTCTGGACATCCTTCCAAACAAAGCCATAGTGGTGGGGCTGAGGCAGAGGTGGTTAGGGATGATCAGGCCAGCAGAGGGGGTCAGTTGGGGGCAAGAAGGCTGGTGCGGGGGGCAGTTGGGGGCGAGCAGGCCAGCAATGGGGGGCAATTGGGGGTAAGCAGGCCAGTAGGGGGGGCAGTTAGGGGTGATCAGGCCAGAAGGGGGAGCAGTTAGGGGTGATCAGGCCAGAAGGGGGGGCAGTTGGGGGCAATCAGGCTGGTATGCAGACTGGTTAGGGGTGATCAGGCAGGCAGGCAGGTGAGCGGTTAGGAGCCAGCGGTCCTGGATTGCGAGAGGAATGTCCAACTGCCGGTTTAGGCCTGAACCGGCAGTTGGACCTCCCTCTTGGGGTCCCAGATTGGAGAGGGTGCAGGCCTGGCTGAGGGACACCACCTCCCCCACTCCGCCATGCACGAATTTCATGCACAGGGCCACTAGTCCATTATAAAAGATTTGAGTTCCCTGAGCTTGTGTTTCTCTCTTATAACGCAGCCTCCTGTGTATGCAGGTGTCACCTGGCCCTCTTCATATTCCCCATGGGCATGAAGACTTGGAAACTGGCACATAAAAGCAGGTACTCTGACTGTTACTATTGCTGTGAATAAAAATTATCTTTTATCTCTGCCCCAGGAGTTCTAGTCTTTTGCCACATGCATGAAACTGTAGCTGGCTAAATTGTGATCTTGCAAGTAGGATGAACTCTCAGGCCCTTCATAATTCTAGACAGTCATGTTGGCCTCATGAAGGAAGTGGAGTTTGAGATATGACCTAAAGAGTATGTATGATTTTTCATATGAATGTGAAGCTGGCATTCCAACTGGGTGACTGTCACAAACATGTAGAATGGGAATTGGCTGTAGTCTGTGTAGTGTGGTAACTAGATTAGCGTGACTAGAATAGAGGGTTGGGGCTAAGAAGTACCAAATATCAGATTGGAAAATTAATTAAGGGTTAAATGGTCATGTGTCTCAATGTTAGGATAAAATAAAGTCTGTATGCCCTCCCCCCAAGTCATTCATGTATTGGTTTGTTTATCTAAATTTCTAAATAGGGAGATGACATATTGAATGTCAAAGTAGGATGTCACAAAAGAGTAAAGTATTATTTAAAAAAATAAGATCATCAAGTTTCTTATCCTGACTCTGCCACTTATCAACTGTGTGACCTTGGGCAAATTATTACTCTGAGTTCAGTGTTTCCATAGGTAGCTGAGGGAGGTAATGTGAAAATTATAGATAATGTTTCTAAAATGGTTGGTGCAGTACCCAGTACATAGGGGTCAATAAATGGTGAAGGCTCTCAGCTAGCATGTGTATGTAGAATGTAGACGTGAGGGCAAAGGTTGCCTTTGTTTGGAAGTTATTACATTATATAAGGATAGTAATGGTGATAGGTGTGGGGGAATGGGAAGCATTCCATAGTCCTATGATCAGGTCTGAGTCTGAGTCTGAGCTCTGGGCTGTGAACTTCCCAAGGGTTTCTCAGTCTCCCCCAGCTCCTGAGATGGGACAGGATAGCCAAATGGGCTGGATTTAGGCGTTTCCCTTCTCCCGGGTCAGTGGGACTCTGTTAATACCTCAGCAGGACGGGCTCCTGCTAACGGTTTCTCCTGAGAGGGGGCCTTGTTAAGAAGAGCAGAGTGCTCAGAGTATTTCAGGATAGTTGCTTTCCCCTCCCCCTTCCAGGAGCCCAAGGGGCTTTTTCTCAGTAGTTACTATGGGAACCTGGTTGAATCTTACTATACCGTGGGAACCCCAAGTAGGTCCCCCAGGAGTTTGTAACTCTCAGAGCTGTCTGCAATGAGCTTGTCATTCATCCATTACAGTTCAGGTTTTCCTCCCAGGGCTGGCTCCTGTGCAGGTCAGAGGTCTCTGGAAGCCGCCTGTCCCTCTGTCTGTCCATCTCCCCAGTCTCGGGGACAGTGGTTTTCCCTGTGTCCTCCCTCTGCTACAGATGAGAGGAGAGTTGTTGATTTTTTAGTCGGCTCCGCGTTTTGCCTGCTGTTGGATAGAGAGGTGATTTCCTGGCTCCTTCTGTGCAGGACTGGGACCTGGAAGTCTTGCTCGCTGGCCTGGGGGCTGAGGGCAGGAGGAGCAGGAGGAGCACTGAGAAATGAGGCTCTGTGTCCCAGTCAGTGAGCCTGTGGTGGGGAACACTGAAGCGAGGTGACCAACAGGCGCCTATGAGAGAGGCTGGCAGGCATCTGCCAGGTGTTACTGAAGCATCATTTTTCCTTTTCAGAAAAATAGCTCCTTAAAGTGGATGTCTTCTGAGTTCGGTGTAAAACCTCTGTCCCTCCCTCCCACAGAGCTGGCACTCACCGGAGGGAACCAGAATAGCATGCAATGTTCTGACAGCTCTCCCAGCAGTGAGGCTAAATACAAACTATTCTAAATCTGTATCTGCTGTGAACATGAACAGGGACACAGTGTCATTCGTTGAGGTTCGTCCGGACAAATTATATGCAAAGAAGGGACATGCATTCTCCATCACTCCCCTGACTTTTCCAACATCGCACCTTTGTGACCCAAAAAATAACTGGCTTCGCTTAGAGTTTCCTTTGTGTGGTAGCTCTGTCATGAAGAGGGTGAGTGCAGACAGAAAGCAATGGAAAATGTGGAGGAAATACAATACAGTTTTTTCTGGTCGATTTTGTATCTTTAAATCAGTCCAGTCTCTGTTAAGGGGCTTATTGGGTGGTAACACAGAGAAGTAAAGAGAGCAGACGTTTTCTCAGAGTGGCAAACCCAGCATCTCATGGAGAACTCACGAGGTATGAGGCACAGGAGTGGCTCTAATCCTCCGTCCAAAGGTCTGGGAACCTGAGAGGCAATGAGCTGTGCTCCTGACAGCTCCTCCATCCACCGACTGCCTTGCCGACTCCTCTCTGCTTCTCTTGCCTGGTGGCCTTGTCTCATTTTCTGTCTTCTTCCTCAGCATCCTTTGGCTTATTCCTCTGCTGCCAACTGCTGATTCTTTCTTTCTAGATCTCTTATTAAAACCCCACAGGAGAGCCCTGGCCCGTGCTCCGGGACCGACCTGTCTTGCTCACACTCTAGTCCAGTGTCCACCAGCTTCCTGACTCTGAATCCTCTATTGATCATGACTCCACACCTGGCCACTCATATTGGCATCTTTCTCTCTGGCTTCTGACACTTCAGTACCCTTCAAAAGCTTTGACTTAGACTTACTCTGTCAATTCTCTTCATTTCACGTCGCCTCAGAAAGAAACCCTGACCCAGGGGGCCCACTGGCAGTGAAGGGTACAGGCTAAGCTGCTGTAACAAAAGACCCCAAAACTGTAGAGGCTTAAATAGATATGAGCTTATATCACTCAAGTCACAGTGCGGAGGTACATGGTCCATCGTTACCTGCTATCGTTAACACATAGCTTCCTTCTTTGGATTGAAAGTGGCTGGTCCCATTAATGCCTCTTGCCAGCCAGCAGGAAAGAGAAAAAGGGGACTGCACACCCTTAGAAAGTGCACATTGCTTGGGCTCACATCCCACTGACACAATCCTAGTCACGTGGCCCCACCCAGCTTCTAAGGAGCCTGGGAAATATAGTCTCTAGGTGGGCAGTCACGCCCGGTTACAACTTGGAGGGGGTGCCTGGTTGGCTCCCTGAGAGGAATGGGGGGGAATGGATCCTGTGTAACAACTAGTGGGCTCAGCCACAGGGAACAACTTGACCCAAGCTCAGGGGCAGATCCAGATTTTATGGGGCCTGAAGCTTATGCAACTTTTAGGGTTCTCTTTAAGATAAAGAATGCCAATGGTTAACCAGAAAATCATGAGTACGGGACCTTGGAAGGGGCCCAAGCTAGTGAGGAGCCCGAAAGCTTAAGCTTCACCAGCTTCATGGTTAAGCCACCTTTGCTCTGGTCCGTTAATCCACGTCCCAATCAAGTTCTCCCAACTCCTACGAAGGGTAGTTTGGACCATTTCTATAGGATGGATCGCCTTGACTTTCAATGCCAGTGCCAAAGGTGGCAGCAGCATGTTGCTAAATGATAACAAAACCCGTCTTACATTTCCACTTCCTGATGCTCTCGCTGTCGTCCCTACCTACCCACGCAATGCCACTTGCTGACGAGCTGCCCCCAGCAAGGGTTGAAAAATGCTCTGCCACGAATGGTGTAACTGGGTTGTGGTCATAAAACGGCTGCTGTGATTTCTCCTCGGGAGCAGCCTACTTGCCAGCCCCTGATTGGTGGAAAGACCTCCTTATTTATGGACAATTATTCTGTGCAGACAAGATACCATAAGAAGCCTGTTTGGCAGCTGCTCATGGAAACTCTTACTGTGTCTTCATTTTCATATCAGGAAGCACGCTGTAGGAGATGAAGAACAGACTGAGGACCATGGCATTATCCCGCACAGTCAATCAAGACCAGGCTAATTAGATTTTCCAGGTGCTTGGAAACTGTGGGACCGCATATTACATAAATATATAGATAAACATTCCCAGCCGCGAGGACCAAAGAATTGCTGCAAAAGGCTTTAGGAAATAAGTCTTTAGAAAAGGCTTCAATTATCTTCCTTGCATTCATATTCTCTCTCTCTCTCTCTCTCTCTCTCTCTCTCTCTCTCTCTCTCTCTTTTTCCTTTAGGAAACAACAATAAAACTTCAGTACAATTGCAATGCTCAGATTTGTGTATTATTAATGAGTTTCATGGGGTATAGGAGTGTTCTCTCCCCAAAATGAAAATCTGAAAATATACATGCTGGAGGTTAGATGAATTTAAATACTAGCATATTAAGGAAAATATTCAGGAACAGTTTTCTGCAAGGGGTAATGATTGCTATTCATATCTGTGTTCATACCATTCCTCAACTATATTTAATGTCCCTGACTTTATATCAGAGATTTATTTTTAAGTCATGTTCTTCATTCATGAAAGCTATATATAGACTACTTCCGGCTATTGAGAAGCGCTAGGTCACTGTATGGCTCACACACAGGCAACCTTGCGCTACAGTGGTCTTAGCATACCCCACTCCTTAAATTCAGGCTCCGGTATCTATGTATCTAAGAGCATTCTGACTTCCTGACTTCTTTTCTGTGAAAATGGACATCTAAGTGTTTGCCTGGCCCCTTCACTAGCATGTCCTCTTATTTGTTAAATGGATATTCTTCAGTAGGTCGATCCTTAGTTCTTTCCCACCCCCCTTCTTTAATTTAACATTTATATGTTGATGATTTTTCGTGCTTTATCTCCAACTCAAAACTCATTTTCCTCCCTCAACTTTGAATATAGTTTGTGGGATATCTCCACTTGGATGCGATACTAGCACCACAATCTCAAACATTCCCAAATATGAACTTAGTCCCAGCCCCTCCCCTTCCCAACCAATTTGTTCCTTCTCACATACTCCATACCTCCATGAATGGCTGTCAGACCACCAGTCTGGAAGCCATGCTTGACTCCTCCCTCTCATTCATCTCACTCTCCATGTTCAGTCACCAGGTTGTGTTGATTCTATGTCACTAATTTACTTCACATCTACCTTCTGCTCATTCTCTACTGCGAGGGCCTTCAGCCAGAATCTCATTCTTTCTTACCTAGATTATTGAACAACTTCTTGTCTCTCTGCTTCCCACTGCTAGGGCGATTTTCCTAAAGATCATATCAGTTTTATTACTGTCTGGTCTAAGGTTATTCACAACTCATCACAATTTTTAAGATAAAACCAAAGATCCTTAGCATGACATACAAAGTCCTTCAGCTTCTGTCTTTTGCTTACCTGTTGGGAAAAATCAAGTTACATTGGAGCTCAGAAAAGTTGGTGCTTTCTTTGTTCTCTGGAATTTTTTCACTTAGAGGTCTTACTACCACCACCAAGAAGCTTCTTCTCTCACACCACACAGGGTTTGGTGTCTCCTCTCTGCTCTCATAACCCACTGTGTCTACCTGTCCCATGGTTTCTGCCATATTTCATGGGTACTACCTGTTCTTATTTGAGTCCCCTACACATAAGCCTCTGAAAGAATTTGTTCTTATAAGAAATAACCACTGTACCTTGTTTTGTTGTCCACATCTTAGCAGGGCACTAACTCAGAAAAGGCACTGAAGGAGTGTCTATAAAATGTGTTTATTTGGTAGAAGAAAATCAGATATTAGATGGATAATTGGACTTGATGGCTAGAAATTTCTAGAAATTCAGCTTGTAAAATTTGCTGGGCAGATTCTACTCTAGTATTTAAGCTATCACTTTCCATACTCTCAGGTCCAATTTCTTATCCCTTAAATGATAATGATTTGATGAATACCTACTATGTGCCAGATACTGCATGATACATCACAGATGTATAGTATGTAGAGCTGTCTGTGGCATTCTCTCTCCCTCAAGAATCTTGCAGTCCAGGTTAGAGACATTGCTCATAACCATTCTATTGCTATGGGACAATTGCTATTAATATAATGCAAGTGATATGGGAAGTCATTGAAAGAAACACCTAATTTTCAGAAAAGGAAAGAAGAGGAGGTGATATTTGAATCTTGAAGATGGGATTGGTGCTTAACAAGATGATAAGATGTTGGGTATGGACCTGGGGGTAAATTACAGAGGAAAAGATCAGCTCCTAGATCAGGTGATAACTGAATTCCAGGAACGGGGTTTGGAGAACTCACCTGTAGGGCAAAGCCAGTCATACCAAGAAGGTTGGGTTTGCCTTACAGGAGATGAGGAACCATTGAATGGTTTTCAAGAAATTGAATCTGATTTGCATCATTGAGGGATCATTTGGGTGCCTGTATGTAGGAATGCAGAAGGATAAGAAGAGGCAGCAAGGACACCTAGGAGAGGACTGCAGTGCCCCAGGCTACAGGTTAGGGAGGCAGTGTACCTTGGGGTTATGCATGTAGATTCCTGCATTCAAACCCCAGCTCAGTTCATTACTAGCTGAGGCAAGCTAGTCAGCTTCTCTGTGCCTCAATGTCCTCACCTGAAAATTGGGTTTATAATAATAACAACAGATAAGATAACTGTGCAGGTTTAAAGGGAAATTTGTGCAAAGCGCTTAGAACAGTGTCCATCGGAAAGTAAAAATATATTTATGTACTCTTTTTTTCTGTGAGGGCCTGAACTAAAGAAGAGAACATAGAATAGAAGAGACAAGTTCAATAAATATTCAGCAAGTAGGACAGAAAGCATTTGGAATGTGACAAGATGTGGAGGTAGAGAAGATGGATAAATTGAGAATGATCCCCAGGTTTGTGGCTTAAGAACCTGGATTGAGTGATGATGTCCTTCATAAGAGGAAGGGCAGAATTCTTTTCCCCCTGAATTGCACTTTATCCCGAGTAACTCACCTACCCATGAACTAAACTGCCAATCATATTTGTCTATCATAGGAAAAACAATATATTGTTTTAAGCCACTGAGATTCCACTCTGTTTCTTCTTATGTTTTTGTTAAAGCAGCATAGCATAGCTTACCCTGACTAATTCAGTCTGCATCCTGAGGGTAAATAGATGTTGTCCCTCTATTACTCAGAATTTATTGCATACTTTGAGTCACTGTCATATTGAAAGAATATTTTCCCAAACTTTATTTTAAATTTATTTATTTATTTTAAATTTATTTATTTATTTTAAATTTATTTATAAATTTATTTATTTGAGAGGAAGAGACAGAGACAGTATCAGAAAGACAGTGGCTCTCAGTTCAGCAGAACTGGACACAGAAACCTGGAGTGTGAGTGTCACTTTAATAGGAGCCATGGGTCGCCCTAGCCAGTTTGGCTCAGTAGATAGAGCGTTGGCCTTTAGACCAAAGGGTCACAGGCTCGATTCTGGTCAAGGGCACAAACCTCAGTTGCAGGCTCCTCCCCAGCACATGCAGGAGGCAACCAATCAATGTGTTTCTCTCACATCGATATTTCTTTGTCTTTCCCTCTGTCTTCCATGCTCTCTAAAAATCAGTGGAAAATATCTTTGAGTGAGGATTAAAAAAATAGGAGCCAATTCTAATATTTTAACTATTTTACTATCTATGCCCCTCAGTTTCAAGTACCTACAGAATGAAGAGGCATTCAATTAGAAATATGTGTGTCTCCAAATCAGATGCCTCATAAGAGTCTGCCCAGAGCAGGAAGTTTTTGAAAGCTTCAGGGGTGGTTATTGAGTTTGATGCTGGAAATGTTGAATCTGAGTTTCTTGCAGCACATTCAAGGGGAACTTATTTAATAGGATATTGGGTATATAGGCCTGGGATTCTGGGGAGAGATCCCCCAGCTGAGAATGGAGATTTGCATCCTATCAGCATCCAGTTGAGGATTGAAACTCTGACATTGTATGTCAGGTGGCTTAAGGAGACAGTACAGACTGCTAAGGGGGTTGGGGGAAGAGCTTAGGAAACACTGACACCAAACAGTCGCTGGAGAAAAGATCCCAGAGAAGAAAGCTGAGCACGACATGATGGAGGAGCAAGAAGAGAATCGCAGCATAACAAATTAAGGACTGGATAAGGCTCCCTGTTGCTTAGCAATGTCATGAACAGTAGGTGCCTGGTGATACCCAGTACTAGAGCAACACAGAAATTCCACATTTCATGGAAGTTCTTATTTGTCTGTAGCCTGGTTTTGTTGTGTTCAGCCTCAAGTTTTTGAAGCTGAAGATTTGTTCTAATTTGCATGGAGAGTCCATATCCCAGAAGGAAAGCACAACTATGATATTGTAGTTCTAAGACTTTGCTTTTCTATTTCAGGAAGCCGACTGTAAGTAATTCAGTTTTCTAAAAAACACTTGTTTGTCAAATTGAGAGCTAAAACGCCTACAAGAATTAAATCTTTGACAGGGCAATTATGCAAGTGATAAGGAAAGAGCCACGTGCTTCTTTGTTTGGCCTTTCTGGTAGTTCAGGAATTCAGAACAAATTCTCTCGCGTGATTCATTTGGACCAATGCCTAGTCTGTCCTACACAGAAAAAAATGATCAGTGGATGATGCTTGTTCACAAGGAAATCAGTGAACATATCCCATAAAATCCTCATAATTAGAAATTATCCTACTGAGCATCTAATAGAAGGTGGGGAAAAACCCTCTCCATATACAAATGCATCTATTTAGCCAGAATTTTAAGAAATCCCAATTCGCCCTGACTGGGTAGCTCAGGTGGTTAGAGTGTCATCCCAGTATGCCAAGATTGTGGGTTCAATCTCTGGTCAAGACACATACAGGAATCAACCAATGAATGCATAAATAAATCAAACAACAAATCTCTCTCTCAAATCAATAGTAGTAGTAGTAGTAGTAATAATAATAATAATAATAATAGAAATCCCAATTCACTCTTAGAACATGCAGTGCAAACTTGTGTGTCTAATTTTGACTTTCATTTTCCCATCATATATGTATTGAACTACTACTTTTGCCAGGCACTATGCAGAGTGCAGAGCACATGACATTCAGGGCAGATAGCCCCGTGCCTTCCCGCGGTTCACACTAGTGCAAGGACAAAACTCTCAAAGCAATCAGAAAAACACACATAAGCTGGCTTAATTTATAATAAGTGCTGTGATGGGAAGAAGGGGCTGAGCAGGAGGATTACAGCGAGAACCTACTTTACTTAGGGTTGAACTTAGAAGTTGGCCTTCAAACTGAGCATATTGACAAGAAAGAGCTAACCCTGGAAAGAGCAGGGGGGAATCATTCCAGAAAGTGGGAGTAGCCTTTATACAAGACTGCTGGGCAATGCAAGGAAGAGGCCAGTGCAAGAGGCACTGGTGGCTGAGAGCTGCAAGAGGAAAGTGGGAAAGCTTTGAATGTCTCCCTTAATGCCCTGGAGAGGGTTTACCTGGAAAAGGACCTGGGTGAAATGCTGCCCCTGTCCACAGCCCACAACACGTCATAGGCCATAGCAGCATGACTGCCTGTAGAAGAGGCATTTCCCACACTGGAAACAGATGATTATGAATCTAAATAGCAGCGGAGGGCATTAAACACTCCTTGGGAGCCCTGCAACACTTCATACCTTATGCTGGGGAGTCGTTTACTCCTGCTCTTGACATGTTTGGGTGGCAGATTCGATTGCTCTGAAGGAGAGCTTCTCTGATCTCACTGTGACCTTACGTTAAGTTGGGAAGGCTGGGCCTCTATGGACCCACATGAGAGGCTCACATGCAAGAGTAGCATCTACTAGTAAGAATTGGAGTGGCGCTAGCAGACCTATATTTTGAGAAAGTAAATGGATTTAAAACGGAGGTAGGTTTCTCTGCCACTTAGTGACAGCTATTTTTGTTGTTTTCAGCATAGGGCTTAGCGGTTAGTGGGTACTAGCTGGCTGACTGGCTGAATGAATATTCGAATAAACTAGGCACAAATGGGGAGGCTGCTTGGAGTGATAGAAGGCAGTTTGACCCTAGGGGTAGCCAGACCTTGCTGCGCTGGGGTTCTGGGAACCTCTGCTTTTGCATCTGTACTGCAGGAATGAGGAGGCCTGTCTGGGAGGCTGGATGAAGCTTGCAGATCATGTATTGAAGCATCTGGCATACTAATTAGCATTGATCTTTGGTTGCTATTTTTATTATCATCATTCAGTTTCCCTACTTGGTGCCCTCGCTTTCATTCATCTTCTAAATCACCCAGTTGGGATGCTATCCTGCCCCTTCTTGTTGCTAGCTGGTCATCTCCTGGGAGGGTTGTTCCACTCATCTCTGCCACCCCCTACTCTCCCCCCACCCCAGCCCACAAACCGCCCCCCACCTTCATCCCTCAGGCCCCCCCAGCATCCCTGCCATTTCTCCAAATAAGCCGGATTCCCTGACAGTTCCTTCCTGCCTAGAACCCCCTTTCCTTCTTTCTTCACCTTCTCATCTTTCAAGAATAGATGACAGAGGCCTAACATTTGAGTCTTGAATGAAAACAAGGAAGCAAACCCACTGAAGCCTCCTTCCCCATCCTATTACCAAAGGGACTGCTGCGCGTCTCCGGTTACCTAAGATATTTTCATGATCAGTGACTTCCTGCATAGTCACATTAAGTTTGGTTATTTTTCAGATTCTTCCTCATCAAGCCGTGTTTCAGAGCCTATAGTTACAGGAGAGAGAAAAAAAATATTGTTTCTGGGAAATAGTAGGGATCCCTGGTTCATGTTGGGGCAACATGATTCTGAGTCACTCCCTTTGTGAATCAGAGACCCATCGATAGTAAATTGATTTGGTGCGCTCACCTGCTCACAATACTAGTAAACAAGTGGGTGTGAAGCTTTAAGAGCCAGAGAAATGCACTTGCAGTTTGTAAAAAGGAAAGAGTTTAGTCAAATAAGAAACCTCTTACACTGGATTACTGGGCTTATGAATGAAGCCAGGGAGAGGTGGTCCAGGAAAGGGGTTTCCTAGACAGCAATGGAAGCCGGAAGCCCTCCGTCCTCTCGGTCTCAGTGCCCTGGAGCTCTCCAACGTGGTTCTCTGTGTGTTCGCTCTTTGTGGCAGGAGATTTGTAACTCATCCAGTAAAAAAAAAAAAATCCCCCTTTTTCCTTCCCTTTAAGATAGGAATGGGAATCATGCCAATAACAGGAAATTAAATGACAGTAAGTGTACTGAGTACTTAACAGAGACCTCAAGACCTCTTCTCCCACTGGACTCTCAGAATATTGGTGGCCAGACATTTACCCGACAGACAGGAGATTCTAAGCCTCTTCTCACTGGGGAATCGGGCCAGCCCAGGAGGAATGAATCTATGAGGCCCTAGAGCAGTGGTTCTCAACCTTCTGGCCCTTTAAGTACAGTTCCTCATGTTGTGACCCAACCATAAAATTATTTTCGTTGCTACTTCATAACTGTAATGTTGCTACTGTTGTGAATTATAATGTAAACATCTGATATGCAGGATGGTCTTAGGCGACCCCTGTGAAAGGGTCGTTCCACCGCCAAAGGGGTCGCGACCCACAGGTTGAGAACCGCTGCTAGAGAGAGGCTCAAAGATAACAAGCACTGCACCCACTCACAGATATTCCAGTCAGCATTGTAGCCCCCCATTGTTCATCATGACCAGCCAGCCAAGATCATCAAACAACCTAGAAAAGCCTCCAATGAGCAAAACAAACCAATAAAAACAGAACTAGGAAGAAGCAGGCTGTTTAGGGAGGAAAAAAATGTCATCTCCATAAGCTGTAATAGCTACCTGCAGAGAGAGAGGATGTTGCATCGGTGAAATCAGCACAGGATGCTAGCATAAAGGACATTTAGAAAACAAAAAGAGCTTTTGGGAGAAGAGCTTTTCAGAGCAGAAATAAAAGTAATTCAAAAGTAGGCTTAGAAGATAAATCTGAGAAAACCTCCTCGACAATAGAGCAAAATGACGAGGAGAGAAAAAGATAAGAAACTAGAGGAGAAGTCCAGAAAGTTCAGCACTGAAGTGATAGGACTTTGGGAATGAGGGGGAATAAAGTCATTGATGAAATAATTCAATTAAAAACTCCAGACTGAAAGTGATGGGTTGCCGGATTCAAAGGACTCACAGCATAAGGAATGAGAATAGAACCCATGTTCACTGTTAACATGTCAGGTCTCCCGAAGTTGATCTACAGGTTCAAAACAATCCTAATCAAAATCTCGGCAGGATTTTTTTTTTTGGTAAATGTCAACAAGCTTATTCTAAAACGGATATGAGATGACAAAGGAATTAGAACAGTCGCTACATTTTTTTAAAAGGGGAACAAAATGAGTTGTCATGACACCTGATTTCAAAAATTGCTATAAAGCTCCCGTAATCAGACAGTGTCAATTTTCCTCATTGAAAAAATTTTCAGGAAGCAGGTACTCATTTCAATTATAGAAATACTTATGGAGTTCCTGTCCATTAATTCACTTATTCAATAAATGTATTGAGCAACTACTATATGCCAGGAACTAGTTTAGCTATGGGAGATATAGCAGAGAGGTTAAAAAGAAAAAAAGATCCCTACTGCAATGGAGAAGAGAAACAACAGATAAATAGTGTGGTAATGGCAAAAGATAGACATGTAGGTCAATGGAACAGAACAGAGAGACCAGAAATAGACCCACACATATATGTCAATTGATTTTTGACAAAGATGCAAAGGCAATAGAGAAAGAGTTTTTTCAACAAATAGTGCTGAAACAACTGGCATCTACGTGCAGAAGAAGAAAAAAAGAATGTTGACTCATATCCTGTATTATATGCAAAAATTAACTAAAAATGTGTAATAGGCCTAATCTAAAAATATAAAACTTCTAGAAGATAACATTTTTAATCCATATGACCGTGGGTTAAGCAAAGATTTCTTAGATATGTTGCCAGAAACATAATCCATAAAAGAACAAACTGATGAATCTGGCTTCATCAACATTAATTACTTCTGCTCTGTAAAAGACACTTCAAAAAAATAAAAGACAAGCTAAGAGAAAATATTTGCAAATTGCATATTCAACAATGTTATACTAGAGGCCTGGTGCATGAAATTCATGCACTGGGGGGAGGGTGTCCCTAAGCCTGGCCTGCACCCTCTTGCAGTCCAGGATTCCTCATGGGATGTCCAATGAGGGACTCCCAGAGGGAGCAGGCCTAAGCCATCAGTTGGATATCCTTAGTGCTGCCGCAGAGGCAGGAGAGGCTCTCGCCACCTCAGCTCACTCGCCAGCCCTGAGCCCGGCTTCTGGCTGAGCGGCACTCCCCCTGTGGGAGCACACTGACCACCAAGGGCAGCTCCTGTGTTGAGCATCTGCCCCCTGGTGGTCAGTGCACATCATAGTGACTGGTTGTTCCACCACTTGGTCAATTTGCATATTAGCCTTTTATCATATAGGAAAATATTACATATAATATTTAATAAGAAAGAAAATCCAATTATAATAAGAAAGAAAACCCAATTTTTAGAGTGGCTAAAAAATTTAAACAGATACTTGATCAAAGAGTGTATATGGATGGAAAATAATCAAATGGAAAGATGCTTCTCACATTTTAGGGAAATGCAAAAGAAAACTATAGTGAAATATAATTTTATATCCACCAAATTGTAAATATAAGTTTGACAACGCCAAGTGGCATGGAAGACGTGGAGAAGCTGGAACACTCCTGGCCAATTGATAGGAGTGTAAATGGGAATGATTTCTTTACTATGTAATTTGGTACAAATCTAGTTAGGTTGAAGATTCATATACCACATGACCCAGAAATTCCACTTCTAGATAGATTGAGATAAACTCTGAACATGTGCACTAGAAAAGAAATGCGTAGCAGAATGTTAAATACAGCTTTGTGTAGTAAAGGGGGTGTAGACAATGTCCATCAACAGGAGAATAGATAAATTATGGTTTCTTACACAATGGCATACAATATAGCAGGGATTAGCACACTATTGCCCATGGGGGAAATCCAGCTCAATGCCCATTTGTGTAAATACATCTTCATTGAAACCTAGCCACTATCATTCCTTTACATACTGTCTATGGCAACTCTCATGCCATAATGAATCATTGAGTAGTTGCAACAGAGACTGTATGGCCCACAAAGCCTAAAATATTGATCAGCTTTTATAAGAAAAGTTTTCTGATGCCTAATATACAACAACACAAAGAAATGAGTCAGAGGTACATATATCATATCAGTCAGTGTTCAACCAGAGAACTAGAACCAGTGGAGGATATATGGTAAGAGGTTCATTGCAAGGACTTGACATAAATGTCTGTGGTCCTGGAGAGGCAAGTCTCAAATCCATAGGGCAGGCCCGCAGGAAGGGCAGGCTGGGACTGTCAAGCAGGAGCTGAAGCTGTATCTACAATCAGAATTTCTTTCTTCAAAGAAGCTTGAACTCTGTTCTTAATGCCTTTAACTGATTGAATAAAATCCATTCGAATGATCTAAGGTAATTTCCTTGACTTAAAGTCAATTGATTACAGACTTTAATCACACCTAGGTTAGTGTTTCACTGAATATCTGGGGACGGTAGCATCGCCATATTAACACACACAACTGACCACCACATGTATCAACAAAGACAAATCTTGTAAATGGAATGCTGAACAACAGGGAAAAGTTGCAAAATGTGATGTGAGGTATGACAACCTTTATATAAAGGCTGAAAACAAGCAAAACAATTTAATGAAGTTGATGGACACATGGCCATATAAAACCATGTGGAGGGAATGATAAATGGCCGCTTTATGAAGCTGACTGCCACTGTGGAAGAGAGAAAGGAATGGAATTGGGGTTGGCTATACTCTATCTGTAATTATTTTTTAAGACACAAGGGACACCAAAGTGAGACATGCACAAATTTTATTAAGCTTAACTCTGATATTGCAATTGTTTGCTGTATTCTTATTAATACTTGTATTTATGTTTGCAATATTTCACAATAATTTTTAAAAATATTTTTTTATTGATGAGAAAGAGAGAGAGAGAGAGAGAGAGAGAGAGAGAGAGAGAGAGAGAGAGAGAGAAACATCAATGATGAGAGAGAATCATTGATTGGCTGCCTCCTGCCTGCCCCCACTGGGGACTGAACTCACAACCCAGGCATGTGCCCTGACTGAGAATTGAACTGTGACTTTCTGGTTCATAGGTCAACATTCAACCACTGAGCCATGCCAGTCAGAACACAATAACTTTTAAAAATTGCAATGATTGCCCTCTTTGGACAAGCCTAAAAGGCATGTTCACACTGGACAGTCAACTCTGAATCAGAACCACATGGATAAGACCAGAGAGTAGAAGCTTCTTTTTAAAAATCTCAATGCCAAACACCCTTTTCGTAGCAGCTTCAGAGGGTTTTCATGGATCTGTGTTTCAGGGAATGAGTCCCACCTCCTGGGAGCCACGCCTGGAAAATCACAGTGATCGCTCTGCTCAGCGGAGACCATGGATCAGGGTGTGAGTCATTCTTACCAAGCCCTGACCTTGGCTGACCCCCAGAGTGTCAAGGTCTGCAGCTAAACAGAACTCCTGACTTAAGGAGCTGGAGATAAAGAGGTGGGTGACTGATCACATGACATGTGGCTGCTGATGGAATGAGAGGTGTCCAACCTCCCCAGGGGCTCTCCCCAGGGCCTGCATATGCTTTCATACACGGAGGGACACAGCATTGACTCTTCCTGAAGAATGTCAGATGACTTCTGATTTAAGAACTGGTTATACTTATACCCAGGTCCGGAGATTGCAACCTGCCGCATGCCTGCAGAAACTGACCACCAACTGACATTCCATACGGCATACGAACATAAGTCTTTTTGCAAATTAACTCTTTCTTTTTACATTTAAAAAGAATACATGGTCTATGTAAAAATGGAATATCTGAAAAACTAGAGAGAGGAAAACAAAAGTCTCCCAAGAATCCTTCTACTCCGAGTTATTGGTGGCTTTATTCCAGTATTTTTTTTGGTCATATATGTATATATTTTTCCTGTAGTTAGTTTCATCTTTCCAACAATGGTTATTGAGCACCTAGCATGTGCCAGGCTTTTTTCTAGGTGCTAGAACCCATATAAATGAATAAAACAGTCATAATCCCTACCCCTATGAAGCTAACAATGAGGAGAGGTAGACAAACCATAGAAAAGTAAATGCACAAGAGACATTTAGTTAATATGTGATAAATAAAGGGAAAAGTAAGACCTAACAATACTGAAGACTTTGTAATGTGCTTTTCTAAGCCCTTTATCTTATATAGATGAATACACTGAGTAGCGCTGGTGTGTGTGTGCGTGTGCGTGTGCGTGTGCGTGTGCGTGTGTATGTGTGTGTGTGTGTGTGTGTGTGTGTGTGTGTGTGTACGTGCTAGAGGGAAGGTGGTGACCATAAATCTCTCAGCACAATGGTCAGGAAAGACCTCTTGCAGGAAATGACATGGAAGAGTCAAGGTTCACATGACCAGAGAAGACAGCTGGGGGAAGATCCAGGTTATAAGCCTTTCCAGCCAAAGGGACAGAAAACTTAAATCCCGAGCATGAGGTAGTTTAGCATGTTCATGAAACAGAAAGAAATAGACCAGTATGACTGAGACCTCAAGCAGCAAGGGGCAGAGTGGTCTGCAATGACACAGAAGACGTGTGCGCTGTGGTCCCAGCAGGCAGGGCCTTGAGGGCCACAGTGAGGAGTTGGCTTTTATTCTAAGACAGAGGAACGCCTTTGGAAGATTTTAAGCAGCAGTGTGATAGCCATTGTTTTAAAGATGACACACGCAGTGTTTGGCAAATGGACTTTAAGGAGGCAAGAGCTGAAGCAAGGAGACTAGTTAACTGGTGCAGTGGTCATCTAAGCAAGAGGCGATGGCCTGGGGCCAGGGCGGTGGCAGGATAGATGAGCAGAAGTGGAGAAAGTTAGGGTTTTGTTGAAGTGAGATGGTTGTTATAGTTCTATGTATGCTTTGTTCATTTTGCTTAATTTTGTAAAATAAGAAGGATTTGAAAAATTCTTATAGAACATAATTTAATATGTATATGAGCCATAATTCCGGATCCCCACTGTAGAGAAGAAGCAGGGAAATCTAAGAGTGATGCATTCTGAGGAAGTGGAAGAGTGCCCCCAGGACTGTCATCCTTGTGGTGAAAATGAACTCTACAGCAGCAGGCAACATTTTTCCAGCGGCTTCATTCTCTCCCCATCACAACCCCTATTTTTAAAAACAATACTTTGATTGATTTTAGAGAGGAAGAGAGAGGGAGAGAGAGAAACATCAATGATGAGAGAATCATTGATCAGCTGCCATCCACTACTGGGGATTGAGCCCACAACACGGGCACGTGCTCTGACCACAGAATCGAACTGTGATCTCCTGGTTCATAGGTTGATGCTCAACCACTGAGCCACGCCAGCAGGGCCTAAGCCCTATTTTTTACCTATAGGTAAAGGACTGAGCTTTTGGTACAGCCGCTACTTGAGGAATAATTGAGATGGTTCACGGACACCCTCTCCTGTGCCTGTCTTGCCAACATCTTATAGACAGAGATTGAAACTTGGGGGCCTAACCAGTTTGGCATAGTGAATAGAGCGTTGGCCTGTGGACTGAAGGGCCCTGGGTTTGATTCTGGTCAAGGCCATACGCCCTGGTTGCAGGCTCGATCCCCAGTAGAAGGAATGCAGAAAGCAGCCAATCGATGATTCTCTCCTATCATTGATGTTTCTCTCTCTCTCTCTCTCTCTCTCTCTCTCTCTCTCTCTCTCTCTCTCTCTCCCTCTCTCCCTCCCTCCCTCCCTCTCTCCCTCCCTCTCTGAAATCAATAAAAAATATTTAAAAAGAAAAGAAAAGAAACTTTGGGGCCCTCTTTGCTAAAACTCCATCCACTCTCACATCCATGGAAAGTTGAAGGCGGCTGCAATTGGGTTTTACCCAAGACTGAAAAGCCCGCATTATTGATTGCTATGCAGAAGCCATAATTAAGCAGAGTAGGCGGCAGTCTTCTGTCGATAGGACTCAGCATTCCATTTATTTGAATGTCTCCCATGCAGCTTATTGTTGAAATATCCAAGATCTACCCCCTTCCAGTTAATAAATGTTTCCTAAAATTGAAAAGTTATGCGAGAGACATGAATATATTTTTTTAAAGTTATAAAAATAAAAACTATCACAAAAATAAGAAATCACAAAAAAATGGGAGGCAGAAACGTGAGGATTTTGCACACAGTAAACTGTGTTTGCTAATTTCCTTCTCTTTCAGAGTAGAATGTCAGAATAGAATATGCTTTTTAAGAAAAGTATAACTATATTATTTAACCTTAAAACAAGAGCCACCAGAAGAACAAAAAACCCAGAAACTTTTAAAAAGTGCTCTTCTCTGAGACTAGAACCAGAAGTTGGATGTGAGTGGGAAGGGAAATCTTACTTTTAATTGTAGACTCTTTTATATGGTTTGAATTTTTTTGAGATGGACATGTTATGTATTCGCTGTTTAAAAACAACTCCTTTATTGAGATTGATTAATATGCCATTCAATTCACCATTTGAAATGCACAATGCCATATTTTTCAGTATATATAGAGTTGTACATTCATTATTGCTCTCAATTTTAGAAAATTTTCATCATCTCCCCCTAAAAGCCAGTACCCATTAGTAGTTACTCCCCGTTTCCTCAGCAAGGGTTCCTCTTCTCAGTCCTAGGCAACCACTAATCTATTTTCCGTCTTTATATATTTGCCCATTCTGAGCAGTTCATATAAGTGAAATCATATACCATGTGGCCTTTTTCAGTTAGCATAATGTTTTCAAGATTCATCCATGGAGGAGCATGTATCAGTACTTATTCATTTTTATTGCTGAATGATATTCCATTATAGGGATATGCTACATTTTATGTACCCGTCCATCAGTTATTGGAGACTTGGCTTGTGTTGTGTTGTTGTTGTTGTTTCCCCGTTATTTATTTGTTTTCATTTTTTGGCTATTGTGAATAGTGCTGCTATGAACATTTGTGTCCAAGTTGTCATGTGAATATATGTTTTCATTTCTCTTGGGCAAATACCTAGCAATGAAATTGTTGGGTCATATGGTAACTCCATGTATAGCCTTTTGAGGAACAGTCAGACAGTTTTCCAAAAGATTTTATATTCCCAACAGCACAGTATGAGGGCTCCAGTGTCTCCACATCCTCACCAACACTTGGTTTTATGTCTTTCTAATTTTAGCCACCTTAGTGGGTGTGAAGTGATATCTCACTGTGATTTTGATTTGCATTCTTTAATGCAGTGGTTCTCAACCTGTGGGTCACGACCCCTTTGGCGGTCAAACGACCCTTTCACAGGGGTCGCCTAAGACCATCCTGCATATCAGATATTTACATTATGATTCATAACAGTAGCAACATTACAGTTATGAAGCAGTAACAAAAATAATTTTATGGTTGGGTCACAACATGAGGAACTGTATTTAAAGGGCCAGAAGGTTGAGAACCACTGCTTTAATGGCTAACGATGTTGAGTTCTGTTTCATGTGCTTATCGTCTATTTGTATATCTTCTTTGGAGAAATATCTATTCAGATTCTTTGCTCTGCACACATGTTATTTTAACCTAAAAAAATAGTATAAAATGTTTTAACACGTAGTAAGCAAATACCAAATGTTGGAGGTGGCAGTCTCTGGGTAAAGGAAATCAAGTAATTTCTTTTGCCTTCATAAAATTTTCTAAATTCTTATATCATACATAAATTTTTGTCGTCATTAAATGTTAACATATTTCCTCAATTGTTTATCATTTCCTGACTTGAAAAGTTAGTACAACAATAATCTGAAAGGCAACAATAGCTAACATTTTAGCAGTTTCCCTAAGGACATTTTTCTAGACTTGCTGTACTTTTTGAGATTGTACTATATGGTTAAGTTCAAATTATGCCTTTTATTATTATCATGATATCATGCACAAACCCCCACATATTAAACCTCTCTAACCATTTTTCTTAAAGTCTCTAGAAACACCACTGTATTTCTCAGTGTGCAGAATGGTCACAATAGAGGACTTCTCTCTTACACTCCCTATTTTAAAATTAAGGGAAAATATTAAGTTACATACACATATACACAATGTCCACAGCCAATGGAAAGTACAAACCAAGGATAGACAGTAGAATGTGGAGAGGATGTAGCCTGGAACATTGCTTCTCCCCCTACCCCGCACCCTACCCAACCCCTTCCAGGGGTCCTCAAACTTTTTAAACAGGGGGCCAGTTCACTGTCCCTCAGACCACTGGAGGGCCGGACTATAGTTTAAAAAAAACTCTGAACAAATTCCTATGCACACCACACATACCTTATTTTGAAGTAAAAAAAGCAAAACGAGAACAAATACAATATTTGTATTTGCATGTGGCCCACGGGCCGTAGTTTGAGGACCCCTGCACACAGAAAAAGACGAAGCGGAGTCTATTGCAGTAAGAAAAAACTGGGTGGTAAGAAAAAACATTTCTAACTTACATCTTCATGGTGTGGCTTTGCCTTTTGGGTTAAAGTGTCTATAAATCCCCACAGTAACCCCAACTTCTATATTTTTCTTACAGGGTATTTGTGCTAGGAAAAACCACATGCCTCTCGCTCACTCGTCCTCCTTTCTTTCCCTCATTATAACCCTTTCTCCTGCGCACACCTGCGCCATCAGGACTGGGTGGCTGCAGGTGGAGCTTGGACTTATGTTTCTCTTCCCCTCAAAGGCTCCAGAGTGCCTAGTGGCAGTGGAAGCTGGTTGTGCGGATTCCGTCTCCTCCCAGGATGGTGGAAGCAATGGCGCTCTCCTGATGGCAGAGGCCCTGGAAGACCCTTCTTTTTACACTTGCCTCCAGTGTTCAGTTTTCTAACCATGTAGGCGGTTGACTCCTTATGCTTTCTCGTGTGTCCACAGACACTCGGAAGACAGCAGTGCCACCCAGAACGCCACACACACGATGGGCTGAAATTCTGTTCTGGAAGTAACACCCAGATACAAGCTCAGGAGACTCTGACTACTAAAGACTTTCCTTCCTGAGTCTCCAATCAGAGCTGTTCAAGAATAAACCTAAGATGACGTGTCTTCAATGTAGACATTAGGCGGAGAATACAGTGCTCACCATACCTAGGCTCTCCCCTCCTTCCCTGGCACAGCGATTATACATACATCTCCACACTCCCTGCCGTCCGCTGGGGCCATGGCTGAGTTCTGGCCAGTTGAACGCAGGTGGAGGTGATATTTGCCATGTCCATACCAGGCATCTTAAATTTTTTGCTTTCTTCCAGTTCAGCAGGGATTTTGGAGGCTAAATGTTAAAAACAATGGCGCCAAAGATGGAAGGAGCCAGGGTCCCTGAATGACTGCCTGAAGTCAACCTGATCACCGAACCACGTCGAATAAGAGATGAACCTCTACTGCAGTGGTTCTCAACCTTGGCTGCACATTAGAATCACCTGGGAATCTTTTAAAAATCCTGATTTTTGGGTCTCATCCTCCGGAAATTCTGTTTCTTTGTTACTAATGTTGTGGCCCCACCCCATAACAAAGAAACAGAATTTCTGGAGGGTGAGGCCCAGAAATCAGGATTTTTAAAAGATTCCCAGGTGATTCTAATGTGCAGCCAAGGTTGAGAACCACTGCTCTACTGTCTTAATTCACTGAGGATTGAGGGTTGTTTGTATGTTACATCCCTCACGGCAAGCACCTGAGCCCTTCCCCAAATGGTGACAGGAAGGCATCAGCCACACAGACGTCCCGAGTGGATTGCTATTGCCTCTATTTAGGAAACTTGAGTGTCTTTATTGAATTCATTTCCTTCTTTTCGAGCCTTCCCTGTAGATTCCTTTATTTCTTGGTATTCTTTCTAGATCTGTTTCTCTTTTATTATATGACCCATCTGATGTCCAATGTATTCACTATTGGTAAGAAATTCTTTTAATGTTTTAAAGAGGAAGAAAACAACTGAGTACTTCACAGATTAGAAGAAAGAAGAGCGTGGTGTGGCAACCCTATGCTGAGGCCTGGTGAGTCCGGGGCAGATGCGGCTGCCCCTCTTCTGCTCAAGGGAGTAAGATGGCAGCCCTGGGTTTTACCCCTGGTTCCATAGCTTGTTTTTGTGACTTTAGGTTAAGTTGTCTCAGCACACTGCTCCCTGGGGTATAATAATTGCAATGGATCCTGCAGTTTTTGATTTGAGGAACATTGCTGACTCATTTCTGCCTCCTTCACCTACATCAAGCTTTAAAAACGGCCTCTCCAAACAAAAGGGGCTTGCTTTCTCTCATAGGAAGACCTTGACTTTCAGGTTCCTTCACACCCACGGTCAGACTTGCTATAAAAACCGTGTGTCTATATTTTAATGTCTTTAGGATGCTTTCTGAAATAAAGCTTGCTTCTCTGTGCTATACTAACAACTCTCTACTTTTTCCCTTCTTTCTCCCCTGTTCTGATATTCTCACTTCTTGTTCATTCTTCAAATCAAACACTATTGAGTTTATATTGTGTTGTTTTTTTTTAAAAAAAAATAATTTCTGGGCAAAGTAAAAATTCACCTAGAAAAGGTATGTATGTGAGTCTGTTTCTAACAAGAAAAAAATGTTGAAGAGTAAAGGAGTACCTGAACTCAACATAAAACATTGCAGAGGCTAGTGGAAATTAGAAGTTTTAATAGCACATGCATTTTTAAGTGTGAAAACAACACAACATTGAAATGTTTTTAAATCTTAGAATTTCCCCACCCTAGCATAAGAACTTTTTAATTTTTAATTGTTTTCCTTCAGGAGTTGTTCATGTGCCTCTTTTTTTTTTTTCACATAATCATGATCTCAATGCATATAATTTTATATTTTGGTGAATTTGTTAGGGAAACCTTTTTTTTAAAGTTCTTTTTTGTATTTTGTAGATGAATTCCAGGTATACTGGAGAACATTTTTAGGGTCAGAGCTGAAAGCCTGCTAACATTGGGCATCCAGATGTCATAGTTTCTGGCTGAAGAATGAGCTAGTCTTGAGAGCTAGAATGACACCAACCTCTGGACAAAGAATGATGAGTTAAGTGGAGCTTGTAGCTGGTAGAGTTGCATGTTTTCTAACTGAAAAATGAAAAACTTAGCAAAAAGTACTTAGGTATTGGGAATTGTTTGAGAAAGGTTGAGATGCGTGTACACCTCTTCTAAGAGGTTCTGAGGCCTTAATATTCAACCTCCTCCAAGTTTTGCTACTGTATGTGTCGAAAGGGGGGGGGGTTAAGAGTCATGGTCTGTTAGGTTTATGACTCTTCAGTGCATCTCACCTAACACCCTCATGATATAGACAGGAATGTGAATCTGAGGATTCTGAAGCTGAGAGAGAATACGGACTTCACTGTTGCAGGGACAGAGGTGGGGTGGGAAAGCAGGTCTTAGCATTTCTAGCTCAGTGCTCTTTCCAATCCTGAGAGGAAGGAGGAACAAAGAAATGAATAGGATTAAGAGAGCCCAGCCGGTGTGGCTCAGTGATTGAGCATCAACCCATGAACCAAGAAGTTCCCAGTTCAATTCCTGGTCAGGGCACGTGCCCAGACTGTGGGCTGGGTCCCAAGAGGGGGGCATGCAGGAGGCAGCCAATCGATGTATCTCTCTCATTGACGTTTCTCTCTCCCTTTCTTTTTTAATTCTTTTTTTTTTTTTTTAAGGATTAAGAGAGAAAAGGTGCAGTAGAAAAGAAAAGCAAAGCTAGAGGAAAGGAAGATGGTACAGGGAAGGCATTAGGATGAGGGTTTCAAGCCTTTGCTAACCTGAAGAACAAAACTGAAATCAGAGAACACTGAGTCCCCTGAAATGAGCATCTCATTTCAGATGTGTATAGGGGTATTAGAGGCACGTAGGGGAGGCAGCGAAGCAGTGGCTTTCCGTGTCTGCTTGGAAATCCAGTTTCCAGGAAGAGAAGACAGTGTGATGGAAGATGGTCGTTCGGGGGCCGCGAAGAACGCCGCCTCTCCTTCCAGGTTCACGTCTGTGGAGGCAGTGATGTCTTCCCTTTTTTTCTTTCATAATTGACATTTTATCAATTGTTTTGAGGATAAGTACACAGACATTTCCATTTGTACACAATTCTTAACGTACGTACCAAAAACTTAAAGTTACGTAGTTGTGATTTTTTTCTAAATAGTTATTCTGGTGAATTTTCAGCTTAAACTGTGGAGGCTAAATTTCCTTAACGAAGTATCAAGTGCCTAGATCTTCAAATGTTGATATGCTATAACATCAAAGTCCCACTAATTTGCAATGTAATGTCATATAAGCTACATGATGAAATCTTCAATCTTTCACAGCGCATTAACAAAGTTACCAGGGAAAGGACTGCCTCACCAAAGATGTTACAGATGCACAAAATTCTGACAGGGACAGCCAAGATCGAGGAGGGGTTTTCTTTAGGAAACAATACTACCAACATGGGAATAGACGTAATTTAAAATGTTCAAGATGTATTAAATGCACAACTGATACCATATTGCCATTTAGTATGCTTTGTATTATAGGATATAACAATGATCCCCACCTATGGAATGTTAAGATAATCAAAGCCTCCCATATTCAACAGCCCACTATTTTCTGGTTATACAAAAAAAAAAAAAAAAACCACACAAAAAAAATCAGCAAATGATTTCCTCTTTTAAAAAAGCATTTACACTACAAAATAGTTGATAAAAATATTCCTCTGGATTGTTTAGGAAGGGAGACAGGGACCACTGATAAGACATGGTATTTTATGTCTTATAATATGATTAATATGATAGTAATCAGACTTGGCTTCTTTCTCTTCTGCTTCACCTGAAGCTAGATTCTCCTCATTTTTAGTTTCTCCATTTCCCACAGGTAGATCTTTAAGTTCTTGGCCAGCCACTTCAGCCTGTTTTTCCCCTATTCCCTTTGTTTGTACTTTTTTTGTCTGCAGATTTATCCTTTCCTACTGCCTTCTTTCTTTCTTTCTTTCTTTCTTTCTTTCTTTCTTTCTTTCTTTCTTTCTTTCTTTCTTTCTTCCTTCCTTCCTTCCTTCCTTCCTTCCTTCCTTCCTTTCCTTTCCTTTCCCTTTCTTTCTTTCTTTCTTTCTTTCTTTCTTTCTTTCTTTCTTTCTTTCTTTCTTTCTTTCTTTCTTTCTTTCTTCCTTCCTTCCTTCCTTCCTTCCTTCCTTCCTTCCTTCCTTCCTTCCTTCCTTCCTTCCTTTCCTTTCCTTTCCTTTCCTTTTTCTTTCTTTCTTTCTTTCTTTCTTTCTTTCTTTCTTTCTTTCTTTCTTTCTTTCTTTCTTTCTTTCTTTCTTTCTTTCTTTCTTTCTTCATTTCCACTTTTGCAGGAGCAGGTATAGCATTTCCACTTTTGCAGGAGCAGGTATAGCTGACAACCCATGGATCTCTTCACCGCCCCCTCAGTGGTGTGGTGCTGACCATCCTCTTGGGGAGGGTGGCTGCTGGGCCAGTCAGTGCTTTCTGGGTGCCTTTGCGAGCCTGGGCTGCCTGGCCCCTGCTCCTTCTCCCACCACCCAAGCTGCTTGGAGCCGCCACAATGCATGCCTTTCATGTGGATTCTTGAGGATTGTGTCTAGTTGAAGAACAGATACAGGTGACCTACTAGAAGTGCCCATAGCTGACCAATGCTCCACAAATTCCTCCTGGCAACTCCTTTCTGGATACATATGGGACTTCAGTTTGCCCTGGAGATGTCACTAAAGAAAAAGTTAAATACCCAAACTCAACCTCCCTCACGTCATTGAAAGGTCCAGAAAGGTTTTATAACTAGCCCAAGGTCCCATCGCTTAGAAGAATGTAGCTAATAGGGTATAACCACCACCCCAAAACTTAGTAAGCGAGATAGTCTCCCCAAAATGGCTCTGATAGGCCCTTTGATTCTTATACACACATGCTTTGCCTCAAACCAAATGTGTGAGTCTATTTCCTCTCTTAAGTCTGGTTGGTCTTGTGACTGCTTTGTCCATAGAATGAAGTGGGTGTTCTAGAACTCCCAAGCTTAGTCCTTAAGAAGACTGGCAGTGTCCATTCCCCCCTGGAAGCCAGCTGCCAGGTAAGAAGTCTGGCCGTCCTGCTGAAAGGACCACGTGCTGTAAGGAAGCCCAACCCTGTGACCTGGAAAGGCAGAGGTCATGCGGCGGCAGACTGAGGTGCCTGATGTGTGAATGAAGACTTCTCAGACCTTCCTGCTCAGATGCCAAGTGAGTGACTCTGGCCAATGCCCACCTGGGTCCAGTTGACTCAGAGAATTATGAAAAATAGTAAATGGTGGGGGTCTCAGCTACTAGTTTTGGGGTGGTGGTTATGCAGCGATGGATAACTGAAGTGGTGACTTGAAATAGTAACAATGTATTATTTCCAGTGAATATGTCAGTTGGGTGGGCGGTTCTGCTGATCTGGACCAAGCCTGGCCGATCTCATTTGGACTTGCTTGTACCTCTGCAGTCACCTGAGGGCTGTCAGGTCAAGGATGGCCTCAGCAGTGATGACTCAGCTCTGCCCCATGGGGCCTTTCATCCTCCAGTGGGCTTGTTCTCATGGTGATGGCAGGATTCTAAGGACAGAAGCAGAAATGCACGAACATTTTTTTTAAAAAAGGACTTTCTCTTTTTTTATATCTTTTAAAAAATATGTATATTTTTATTGATTTCAGACAGGAAGGGAGAGAGAGAGAGAGAGAGAGAGAGAGAGAGAGAGAGAGAGAGAGAGAGAGAAACATCAATGATGAGAGGGAATCATTGATCAGCTGCCTCCTGCACTCCCCACACAACCTGCAACCCGGCCATATGCCCTGACCAGGAATTGAACCGTGACCACCTAGTTCACAGGCCGATGCTTAACAACTGAGCCCCGCCGGCCAGGCTGGACTTTTTTTTAAAAAAATGTAGTTTTATGTTCACAGCATAAAGGGACTACAAAGTCAGAGGAAAAGGACCTGGATAAGAGAGGTCATTACTTAGGGCCATTAATGCTACCAAATCTACTACCAGGAATCTAGGCTTATTCCTTATTGGGGAGTATTGAATAGCATTATTAACATTTTGGACTAAGATCTGGAAACACTGGAGAAATTATATTTGAAATTAAGTAAAACAATTAGGTGAGCATTTTCTGATTGTTACAATGTTTCCATATTTTCTTGCCAAGTCATTACTGCTAGTGATATTGATCTTGGTTTACTTCCAATAGAGGGTGACTTTCCCAGATTCTTGTTAATAGATTTAGAGAGAATAGGGACGAAATATCAGGTTTCACACTATGTGGTTCCTTGTTCCATTAATTAATTCACTGTAATGATGATTTTAAGACTCTTGGAATAGTTGCTTAGAGTCAGTTTCATAGAGTTAGCTCTCTAAGTAGCCAATGGTCGGTCAGCGTGGTGACGTCTCTCTGGAAACTGAAGGCTGTTGGCATCTACCTGTGCTTTACAGAAAGGACGCACTCAGGCTCTTCATGGGAAACAAGGGCTGTGTGCACACATGTACGTGTGCATTTGTACATAACGTGCGTGACCATCTCTGATCCACTGTGATTTAAATTTAACTTTACCTGTGTTCACCTCTCCTGCATTCCCAGGAGACACTGAGAACTGACGTTGCATTTTCACTTTCCTCTCCGGGAAGCAGATTCATTTTCCTCTCCTGGGATTTCAGAGCAGAGTCTGAGGAGAGAGAAGGGGAGACTGGGATTACCACTCCCAGAGCCCCGCCTGCCTGCTGCTTTCAGCGGTGTGCTGCTGCCCCCTATACAGTGATTCACACCAGGCCGATCAAGGTTCTTTTGATCTGCTCCTCTTTCCTCCACTGCCCCCTCTATTGAGTCCTAATTGAATTTTATTAATCCGGCATTTATTTCTTGCTCAGGAATTAGGAATCAAGGAACCTGGGTTTTGGCCCTTGAATCACTTAATATCTTTGGGTGTTCGTTTTCTCTTCTGCAAAATCAGCCACCTGGACTAGAAGTGTGTGGCTGCTCTGAGCTTTGAAGGTTTAGGATGCCAGGATAAAGCCAGACACACTTTACAGGTCTTAACCAAGTGATGCCCTGAAATGTCAGACATATTGGAAGAAGTAAGCTGGAAAAAGTCTAAGAATGCGGGTTATTTGTGTTGCCAAGGAATTATTTTTATTTATTTATTTATTTTTTAAAATATATTTTATTGATTTTTTACAGAGAGGAAGGGAGAGAGATAGAGAGAAACATCGATGAGAGAGAAACATCGATCAGCTGCCTCCTGCACACCTCCTACTGGGGATGTGCCTGCAACCCAGGTACATGCCCTTGACTGGAATCGAACCCAGGACCTTACAGTCTGCAGGCCGACGCTCTATCCACTGAGCCAAACCGGTTTCGGTGCCAAGGAATTATTGATCTCCATTCTGAGCTGATATTAAACCATAACACACTTCCTCAATGTGTGGGGGGCGGGGGGGGGGGGTAGGGGGAAGTATAAAAAGATTTCAGAACTGAAAAGAGGGGTTTCACTTGCTGAGAATTTGGGGAGTATCCTTTTAAGCAGAAAGATGGTAGCTCACCAACTCAGCGATTGATTCTGATGATAAGGACTATGAATGGTTGGGCATTCCTCAGGTAGAATGTGTCCATCCCACGTTTTCCACCAGTGGTTTGTAGTTGTTGTTTTAGAGAGGAAGGGAGAGGGAGAGAGAAACGTTGGTGTGATGTGTAAAGAGAACATAGATGATCCTTTGCCTCCCTCACGCGCCTGATGGGAATCGAACCCACAACCTGGGTTTGTGTCCTACCAGAATCGAACCCGCGACCCGTGGGGACGGTGCTCCAACGTGAGCCACACCAAGCAAGAGTGAAGTGGAAGGAAGTAATGAGGGCTAGAAATACCCCTTGCTTTCGGTTCATCTGGGAGGGATCCGCTACCTTTTCGGTTCCTATTGAGCACATTTAGCTACAGCTGCCATGACGGCATTTTTTCCCCTGGGAGAGTTCTTTAGATCTGCCCTTTCTGTAGCTAGACTGACAGCAGATGCCCCCACGCCCACTCAGCGCTCTCAGTCGGATTGGATCCCCAACCCCACCACAGCCCACAAGCGCTTCACGCCCCTCCAGCCTCCTCTCCTCTCCTTTCTCCTCTCCGCTAGGACCTCCTCGCCAACTCTTCCCTACCTGTCAAGTAGGTCTTATTTCCTGGGCACACCTGCTGTCCTTAGAAGGGGAGACACCGTCGCCTTGGCATCCTAGCCTGTCCCTTCCGAGCCGAGTCCGGCGGCTAGGCGACCAGGTGTTGCAGAGTTCAACGGCCTGGGGCAGGGGGAGCCCTATCCCGAACAGCCTGTTCAGCCCGGACGCAGCATTCTGAGAGCCGCGGGGAAGGTCCCGGGTAGCTCTGGAGACTTGGAGGGATCGGCCAAACCCAGGGGCTCCTGCTGCCCCTGCTCTCCGTCCTGGGGTCTCCGTCCTGGGCACCCGGGACACAGAGCCGCGTCCCTAGGAAAGCACTCGGCACCCAGTCGGACTGCGGCGGAGGCTCCAGCCGCCGCAGCTGCTGCAAACCGGTCTGGTTTCCCTGCAGGGCGTGCGGGATGGAGCAAGGGGGTGGAGAGAAAAGGGGAAGAGCTTGGGCGGCCGGCGGGCGGGGCCTGCAGTCTCCCGGAGCCGCGGCAGTCACCGCGCGGCTCGCTCCTCCGCGCCTGGCTCTGACTCGGGCGCGTCCTGCGCCGGGACCCGCGCCCCAGCCCGGGGGCGCCGCTGCTCTTCGGACCCGGCCGGGGAGTGCGCGGCGGCGAGGCGGCGCGGGCAGGGGAGCTGTTCCGAGAGGCTGGGGCTTCGGTGCCCGCTCGCTGCCGAGTCTGACCAGAGGACTGACTGGCGGGGGAGGAAGGGGAAAGCGGGGACACACACTCGCCGCGGCGCGCGCGCATTGCACACTTGCAGCCGCGCGCCCCCGCCGAGGCGCGTCCGGGGCGAGTTTGGCCCCGCGGCTCGGGCCCCAGCACCTGCGAGCTCTGCGTGCAGCGCCCCGGCCCCGCCCCCGGCCCGCCGACCCCCCAGCCCCTCGCGCCCCTCGGCCGCACTGCTCTCCCCTCGCCGGGGAAAAGCAACAACATCCCAATAACTTGCAGACTGTGGCGCAACTGGTCTCGACAGCGGAGGCGCCCGAATGCTGCCCGAGTGAGGTAAGTTTCCTGCGCGTCCGCGGCCCCTCCTCCCTGGACCCTCCTCGGGGGCTCGGGTTCGGGGACTCCGTGCCTCTGACGAATCCCGGCGGCCTCTCCACGCTCCCACTTGGTCCGCGTTGTGCTGGGGGTAGGGTGAAGGCAGTGCGCGTGGCTACCGAAGCTGGACCTTCATTCCACGGGGTCCACGGCGGCGCGCTCCCCGAGGGTACCCACCCGCTAGCCACCCCGGTGACACGGGGCTGCGGTGACATTCGGGGATCATGCTGGGTTCACCTAAGCAGAGCCCCGTCCCTTTTTCGGGATGACGAGCTGAGTCTGGCAGTAGCAGGAGGCATCTCCCACCACCCTAACTAGCGGCGAACTTGGTAGGCGCCCGGGGATCTCCAGAGGGGCTTTCAAGTCGCTGTTTGGTCGTTTCTGGCACCGGAGCCGGATTGAACAGGTGCGGTACGGTTCCAGCCGAAACGCTGCACCAGACGAATGCGTTTCCTTGGCTTCTCTCCCCCAGGCCCCCAGCCCCGTCAACAGCTGGGACCAGGGGTGAGGGGGGCGGGGGGCAGGTGAGAGTGTGGGGGCAACAGAGAGGGAGAATGGCTGGGTTTGATTTGCCAGGCCGGTGCCAGGAGTTGCCAGGAGTTGCCAGACCTGAAGACAACGAATGTCTGCTTATCGCTCATCTATGCAAATGAGCCTCTTGTCATTTCTTATCCTCCCTCCCTCCCCCCAGTTTACCTCTCTCATTTGCCCAGCGTGGTTGGGTAGAAACCTGTTCCAGAGAAGTTGTTCGAGTAGGCTGATGCATTCTCTCATTTTATACTGGAGATCAGGGCTCTCCACAAAGCCATGTGAGTTATCCTCATGCTTTCTGAGCAGAGGGTTGCAGACCAAAAATACAAAGCCCCTCTCCCTCCCCACGCTTCTGTGACATTCTCAGCCTGCTGGAGGCCCTAGCTGTATGGTGAGTGACTCTTGAGGGAGGCGTTGGGCCTTTGGATGAGTTAGTCTCCTGCGAAGGAGACGCTGTCCCCTGACTAGCATTGCTGAGGGTAGGTTTGGGGAGCCCCTGTTGCCGCTCTGGTGGAGATCATCCACCCCCTTGTCCCAGCTGGTTTGGCTCAGTGGATAGAGCGTCTGCCTGTGGACTGAAGGGTCCTGGGTTTGATTCCAGTCAAGGGCACATGCCTGGGTTGTGGGCTCCGTCCCCAGTGGGGGGCGTGCAAGAGGCAGCCAATCAATGATTCGCATCATTGACACCTCTCTCTCTCTCTCTCTCTCTCTCTCTCTCTCTCTCTCTCTCTCTCTCTGCCTTCCTCTCAGAAGTCAATAATATATATATATATAAAAGATCATCCACCCTGGCTTCTCTCCTGTTCTTTGGAAAGGCTGGCGTTCTGCAGTCCAGTGGGGAAAAGTGGAAGGGTGGGTTTCATTACCTCTCTAATGTGAAGTAGAGTAGTGTTCCTGGAAGCTTTTGTCAGAGCATTTCCAGCTGAAAGGAGGCCCTGGGGCAAAAACCTTTCTCATCCCACTTCATGCCGGTTGAGTAAGCATCGGACAAGGTCTGGAGCTGAGGGAAGTGGTTCTGTACAGAGTAATGTGAGTGGAGACTGACAGGGACTGATGGGAAAGCTGGTAAGTCTGAGACTGATGCATAATGATGTCTTACTTAAGCAGGAAACTATTAAGAACTGAATGATTGAACCGTGTTACATTTTTGTCCACATGAAGGCTAGAGGGATTTAATAATAACACCGTAAGTCTGCATCAGTGCCTTACTGCTTGCAAATGCTTTTCAGTGTTCTCATTTAATTCTGACCCCTTCTGAGAGAAGCAGGGCAAAGACTATTAGCCACATAGTCACAGGAGGAGCGGGAGGCTCACAGGTACTGGGTCTTCACAAGGTAACAAGTGACTGGAAGTGGACTCAGTCACAGCAAGGGTTTCTAAAATACCCACACGACCCCCACTCGCACCAGCCGGTTCTGGTTTTGTGCTTGTGTGACATTTTTTTACAGCGGCCAGAGCTTCTGCATTTATTTTGGTCTGCACAGTCTCACTGTGAATTACCGTTCACACTTGACAGATGAAGAGGCTTACACAGGTGATGGGTGTTGTCCGTGGTTCTCTGTCTAATTCAGTGAAGTTTGTAAGACTAGAACTCGAGCTCCCGATGCCTACTCCATTGCTTTGTAGATTATGCCATTGTTCTACTTCCTATAGCTCTTAGGACACATGACAGATGCTGCAGTATCCTAGGGACTGTGATGCGTGCCTGCTGGTGACCTGGGTTCTAGTTCTGGCACTGTGTTTGTCTGTGTGACCTGGGCCAAATCATATCACTTCTGAGCCTTCAGTCCCCACATATAAAACATGAGGTCTGTATTGAATTATCCTTCTCTTTCTAGTTTTAGCATTCTATAATGCTTATCAGTGTGTTTGTAATCCAATGGTATCATTTTGTATTGGGGGGGAGGCCTTTTAACTGTATTAACTAAGGATTTAACTAGTTCTCTATTTCATCTGTAATTTACTCCTCCCTCCCTTTCATCACATACCACTTAATGAAGGGGAAGAAAAATTCCAAGTGTACTTCGGCTCAGCATCTATAGTTTCATTTTACTATTTGATTTGAAAATATTCTGAGGGTCTGAACTCCTCTAAAATACATGTGAGGATTTACTTGAATCCCCCCCCCCCAAAAAAAAATTCCAGTCAGTCAACTCAGTCCCTTTAGTTGTTTATTTTTTTTTTAGCTTTGGGGTTTACATACCATAAATACTCAATAAATAGCTGTTGAATGATGGAGGTGAGTGAAGTAACTTTAAAATAATCTCAAGCATCTCATCCCAACACCTGCTGACCCAGAAGATAATTTACCTACACAAGGTGTGGCCCCTGAAGCTAGCAGGGATAGGTGCCCATTGTTGCTCTCCTTCCTGAATACATCACATAAGAGTTATTCTTACTCCATGTAAACAATAGATTCACGTCCTCTATGCCATGCTCTTTTGCTTGCCTCCCCCCACTTAGTTGTTAGTAATGTGTAGCCTATGAAAGAGTATTTCTTGAGAGGGAGAAACCAACCACTCTTTTTTATATTTGAGTCAATTTCAGCAGATGCTAATACCAGCTCATGGCTTCAGAGGGGGAACCTAATTAATAAAACCAAACTAGCATCTGTTCCCTTTAAGAATCCTCTTCTCTTTCCACCTCTCCTTACTGAAAAGTGGTGTTTAGAAGAATGATGGCAAAGAAATAGAATGGGTCTTAAACATTATTAACAGAACCAGTCATTGGGGATTGAGGTGATTTCTTCCTGATAGAGAATTCAATATTAACTAACTAGTTCAGACACTGGCACCTTTTATGGGTAAGACGGCTGCGGCTTAGAGAGGTGAGGTGGCTTGCTCAGTCACACAGATGTTTAGCAGGAGGATCAGGGCTAATGTGGAATTCGTAAGAAGGTTCATATTCAAGATTGTGCCTGGGGTTTTTATGGTGAAGGTGCATTTCTTACTTTTAAGAAGACAAAGTTGTCTGTTTTTATCTGTTCACTGTGTTTCTCTTGGCTAGGTAGATCAACAGACTCAGAATTAATACTTTGTTCCAACCAGTGCTTGGAGACAGGGAACTATTTGAAGAGAAATACAAATGGATGCTGGTTTTCCAAGCTTCTCTTCCTGGTAAATAAAGCCAGAAGCCAAAGGTGGCCCTGTCATACAGCTGATAAAGTCATAAATGCGTATACATTTGCATTTGCATTTTTGCTTGCACTTCTGTTAAATGGTGAGTCAGAATATTTAATATCCTGGAAAAGTCATTTTTCCCCCTGTGGCTGGAGCCCTCATTAGTTACTCTGTAAAACACCACGTTCTAGATGTATTTGTTGCAGAAACATGTTCTCTTTGTATCAAGTACATTAACTGGAGTTGGAAGGAGTCCTTTTATTTTTGTAGAGGCTGCCCAGTTCGAAGCGTACATTATGTAGCTCGGCTGTTCAGTTGTGGCTGGATTTGGCGATTCTTCTAAATGGAAGGGAAATCTAACCTTTTGTTCAGTATTTTTCTTTTCAAAAATAAACTTTTAACTTAATCTATTGATGAAATTTTTGAAGGGTACTGTATAGTAAACAATTAGCTGCTTTATTCAGTCAGGTCCCTTCCAGTAACAAGATTTGGCCAGGAAAAACAGGCTTGATTCTGTGTGTCCCATTCTCAATTGTATTTACTCCTGTCCGACTTCAGAGGAGTGTAAAGGAGACCGTGATGTAAGAAAGCACAAGAATCCGATCCAGACTAGATTACTCTTGGGAAGAGTTGAAACATAGGTAACAGCTGGGACATGGTCACATGTTTAGTTAGCTGGAAAGCTGGAAGTACCTTGGTATTATCATTTAAGTTAAGACAGCCGCATATTTGAATGGAAAACAACAGGAAGTGTCTGCTGATAGACCAGCGGTTCTCAACCTGTGGGTCTCGACCCCTTTGGGGGTCGAATGACCCTTTCACAGGGGTCGCCTAAGACCATCGGAAAATACATATATAATTACATATTGTTTTTGTGATTAATCACTATGCTTTAATTATGTTCAATTTGTAACAATGAAATTGGGGGTCACCACAACATTAGGAACTGTATTATGGGGTCACTGCATTAGGAAGGTTGAGAACCACTGTGATAGACGGTCTTCTGTATAGTTTGTGGGGCTGAAGAAACAATGGGTGTGCAGTTTGTTTGGGGGAGTTTACATAATAGGTGAGCAGAAAGTTCTTGAGACTTGTTTTCTGTAGGAGTTGTGGAAAGTTGGTTGTGAAATTGTAATGAAACATAAAGGATTGGGTGTGCAGTATTGCTCCCTAAAATTGGGGTGTGTGTCTTTCAGTTGAGGTTCAGACCATGGTTGGAATTCTGGGGGCTCAGGGAGGATAATTGACTTGGAACTCAAGTTCTGGGACTAAAGTCAAGGACTGTAGAAATTTCATCCATTTTGGAAGAAAAAGGTAACATTTAAGTCTTTGCCGTTCAGTGATGCTGAGTAAGGGGTTTGCGAACGGATACACTTATAGCTCGCTATAAAAATGTGTTTCTCTGCTTCACAGACAGGCACAAGAAATGCAGTAGACTCAACATGTTGGGTAGTGAGTTTTCAATATTTAATACACAATTTTGTCTTAAAAAAAAATGCCCACTATCAGGATCGTTGGATCATTTCGTTGTAGCATCTGTTGATAAAGTAAGGAAACAAAACAGGAGCGATCAAAGGAAGCAATACTAGGACCAGCTTGAGGGAGTGGTAGGCACATCCTAAGTGTTCAGCTCATATTTGTCAATGTAAAAGGTTAGGCGTCATGTTCTATTTATTTTTTTATTCTTGGAACTCAGCACTGTGCCTGGCAAGGGGTGGGGATTAAATATATGTATATTGAACAATTTATGCATCCAAAAGGAAATCACTCATCGCCTTGGGATGTTTCATAATTATTCTAATGATTCTATTAGTTTCTAGGCCTTTTTAGAAATGTCAGGCAAGCTGATAGAGACTAGTTTCAATAGTTTATAGTAAACTTCATTTTTCATCATAAGTGGTATTTATTCATTAAACCTCCGACCTTTTTTTAACCAACATGCCTAGGAATGATTTTTTATTTCTCTTTCTTAACAGAAGTTACAATATAAGTATGAAATGTGTTGCTCTTTTTATTATTTATAAGCCCCACTAAACATATTTTTAAAGCACCCAGGGTGACTTAATAATGAATTTGGCTTAGTGTACACAGGTAAGAATGAACTTTAAGCTTCTCTAAGTTAATCACTTTAAATGTCACCTGCTCTCTTTTAATAATAACAGTGTTTTTGTTGATTTTAGAGAGAGAGGAAGGGAGAGAGGGAGAGAGAGATAGAAACATTGATGAAAGAAGCATCAGCATCATTTGGCTGCCTCCTGCACAGCCCCTACGGGGGATGGAGCCCACAACGCAGGCATGTGCCCTGACCAGGAATCAAACTGGAGACCTCTTAGTGGGTGGGTCAATGCTCAGCCACTGAGCCACACCAGCTGGGCAAATGCCACCTGCTCTTGAGGCCTTCTCTGACCATCTATCCTAAAGAGGACCTTCTCCATAAGTTTTCTTCACTTATCACAGGGGATACTTATACGTTTATGTATTTAACTTGTTTTTCTACCACCTCTGCCCAAGACACTCACACTCAACCCAAGATTATAAACTTGTTGAGGGCAGAAGTCATGGTTCTCGAACACTCTTTTTCTAGTACTTGGCACATAGTAGGTGCCTAGTAAATATTTAAATGAATGGAGAAGTGCCATCCACCCTGTTAAGATGAACTGGGCCGCTATTAGGCTAACTCAAGCTGAGCAGGTTTAGCCATGAAGACAGTTCTTAAAGGCTAATGACGGGAACTCCATGAGAATGACAGTCACATCTTCTGGGAGGAGGAAGCAATGCTTGGTTAGGTGAATGAATTCTGGCCTGAGTATGATGCAATGTCTCTAAAGAGTTATCCCTTTTCATTTACCGAAAACTAAGTAATACAGAACAGATAAGGAGAAATTATCAAGCATCAAACAAAACATTCCAAAACTATTAAAATGGGGTCTAAAAGTACCTAAATCATAAACATGTGTCCTTCTTAACCAAGACACCTTGGTGATAATATATAAGGCAAATCCTGTGACACTTCAGGTGAAAACTTCCCAACCTCAGCTGGCGTTTCTTTGACTGTTTGATGCATCAGTAGCCCAGTACCACACAAAGAAAAGTGCATGGCCAGCAGCACCAACACTAGTTAGGAACACAGATTATCATCCCATAAACCTAGCTGAATCAGAAAGTCGGGTGGGGCTCAGCAACTTGAGCGTCGGTAGGCATGAGGTGATTCTGATATACACAGTATTGGCAGGGAATGTTCAGTCTGTTGCTCAACGTATAGAATAAGCCTCCTGAAGTACGTGGTATTCCTGGGAGAATCCGGGAGGTTGTGGAGAGGGTGCCATCTACTTGCTCTGCTAGAAATGCCAGGGGAGAAATAAAACCATTCATGGCTTTTCTCAGAGCCCCATGGATCACAAGAGAATAAATGCACACAACTGGATTGGACACCTAGGGCTTCTGATAGTAAAAAAAAAAAACTCTAGGTAGTTGCTGGCCCTGCCAAATAATAGATGCTCCCAAGGCTGGGAGGTAGACCAAGGTGTGTGGATGATGGGAGTAAGACATGCTCTGTGCATAACTGACGATTGGGTGGCACTTCAATAGGATGCCAAGTGGAAGAATGATTTCGAGAGCTAGTGGTTTTCTCGCAAGAGGAAGTGGTGGTTTACTGACAGTTCTCAGAATATTTCAAGTCAGTTTGCTATACTAGATATTGATGGACCTCCTTGGCTAGGACAGTACCAAGTGCTACGGGGTGTACAAAAAGTATGAACATGGTTCTGGCTTGGCTTTGCTGAGAACTCACACTATTCCAGGCACTTTTCAAGTGCTATTTCTTTTCATCGTTAACGTGATCCCAGATGACAGAGGAGGAAATGGAAACCAAGTCAGGTTAGGAACATGCTCATGAGCACAGAGCCAGTAAGGGATGGTCCAACCCTGGCTTTTCTCCTTTTAAAGCCCACATTCTTTTGTCTGCTTCATGCAGTTGCAGTTTGGGAAGAAAAGTTTTAAAAAAAGAAAGCATAAGTGAATTTAGAATTTCTATCTATGAGCTCTAGATTACATAATTGACATTATACGTGGCTCTCTCAAAGGCCCCTCAAATTCTACATGCCCAAGACCAGATCTTTTCTCTCCATACCTGGTCCTCTTGCAGTGTTGCCCAGCCCTGTGATAGGCACCACTAGCCATCACCCAGCATGAGGCAGAAACTTAGGAGCCATCCTTGACCCTATCTTTTTCATCCACTGCATTGAATCCATCACCCATTGCTATGCTTTTGCTTCCTGAATATCTCCCCCATCCATCAGCTTCTCATTGTTTCTGCTGATTCTGTCCTAGTCCAGCTTCTCATCTTTCTCTGGATGCTAGCCATAGCTTCCTTCCAGTACACTCTGGCCCTCCTCTAATCCATCCTCCATACTGCAGCCACAGCAATTGAGATGGCTGGGCTCTGATGGACAGATCCGTACCTCCCACCCCCAGGCAATCCCTCATGGAAGTAGACACATTCTGGCCTCTGGGGCTTCTAGGTTGGTGGCCTTTTGAACTCTTGCACAACCTCTGAGGACTTCCTCTTCCAAATAGCATTCCACCCCAGTGCTTTTGCTCTGCTGGAGCTCCCTCAAGCACACAGTGGTAACTCAAGTCAGCTGCTCTTACAGGCACAGGATGAAGACCAGTGTGATCCTCGGGATCTGCCCAACCCACATTTTCAGAGTGCCCTGGGGATCCTCGAGGTGCGCTCACTCCTTCAAACTGGAACCAAAGACTGCTAATTAGGTAAGAGAAAAGCAGTTGTTGAGAAAGGAGTTAGTTGGAGGCTAAAAGCATTACCTTTGATGTTCTAAATATCTTTAGGATGAAATTTAAAAATGGGATTGTAGGATCCTGTAGAAACCAGTTAATGTAAATTGGCCTAAGCTAAGCATGCATTTAATCTTCACACATGGCTTTTTCAGGTACTCAGTGTCACTTGAACTGTAAATAAAAGAGAAATAGCAAACTGTCATAGTTCAGGCTGCTGTAACAGAGTTCTATAGACTGAGTAGTTTATAAACAACAGAAATTTATTTTTCACAGTACTAGAGGTTGGTGATGAGAGTGCTAGTATGGTTGAGTTCTGATGAGACCTCTGTTTAATGTTGCAGACTGCCAACTTCTCATTGTATCTTCAGGTGGTGGAAAGAGGGCAAGAGAGCTCTCTGGCTTCCCTTTCTAAAGGGCACTAATACCATTCATAAGGGCCCCGCTCACATGCCCAAACTACCTCCCAAAGATCTCACTTCCTAATACCATCACATTGGGGGTTAGGCTTTCAACTTTGGGGACACACATTCAGTCCGTCACACAACCCTGTATGGCTATGTCAGTGCCCTTTAAGAAGTACATTATACACTGTAACCCAGTATAGACATAGACATGTAAATAGTTTTATTGAAAAATCAAGGTTTCATGGAATACTACTTAGCTACACTACATAAAACATGGTGGCTAGTGGGTTTTCAATACTTAATACACACATTGTCTTAAAAAAAAAAAAAGTAAAAACATGCCCACTATCAGGATCATTGGGTCATTCAGTCATAACATCTGTTGATAAAGGAAACAAAACAGGAGTGATCAAAAGAAGCAATACTATGACCTGCTTGAGGGAGTGGTAGGCACATCCTAGGTGTTCAGCTAATATTTGTCAATGTAAAAGGTTAGGCACCATGTTCTATTTATCTTTGTATTCTTGGAACTCAGCACTGTGCCTGGCAAGTTGTGGGGATTTAATACATATGTATTGAACAATTTTTGCATCCAAAAGGAAATCACTAAACAATATTATAATAACTATATGTTGCCAGATGGGTACTGGAAATATAGGGGGGAATACTTCATAAAGTATATGATTGGCTGAATACTATATTGTACACTTGAAAGTATACGTTTGGCTGAATACTATGTTGTACGCTTGAAGGTATATGACTGGCTGAACACTATGTTGTACACCTGAGGTGCTGACCATGACCTTTCATCCAGTGCTCTTTCCACCCTGAGGGTTCATGGAGGGTTATGAGTGAACAACTCCACAAAGCTTCCCCTACAAAGTTTTAATTTCCATCAAGAAAACCTTGTGAAGTTTGGCGAGCAGGCATCTGATAGAGTTGGGGGGAAAGTAACTCCTAAGGCTGCCCTGTCTGTTACACAGGATAAATAACTACAGTGATGAAATATGGCCTTCAAGCTGGGGCATGTCTATATTTTTTCAAATAACGCTCCCCCTAAAGTTCATACTAATTTAGTTTAACAAGAACCTAAATACTAGTACTATAGGAAAAACACCTTTACGTTCAAAATATATCAAGAACAAATTGACAGCATATATATCAAGCCTGCCCAACCTAATTGGCCACTCAAGCACCACATGGAAGGAGCTTAAAACAGGGAATGCTTGGCTACTCAGAACTTTGGGGCAGGCTTTTACTTCTAGAATAAACATTCTGATTACGAAGGGTTTGCTTGCCCCTTTAAGTGTCAATATTTATTATAGCCAATTTTTGCATAGAAAATTTCCCCAAAGTTGTCACAACCTTCCCTGATTTTTTAAAAGATGGTACAGAATAGAGTGTGTCTTTTTTTGCTATGATAAATTTATAGCATTATTATCCATCCAGGGATGCAAGGCTCTTGCCCCTGAACTAAGTGGCCCCACTTAAAATCTTACCTTCTTTTCCTGGATTATTTTTGGGGTGCTGTTTTTGTGGCTTTCAGCAGTGATAGCCCTCTTACTCATTGTTTGCTATTGAGACTCTGCTGTAACCTTGGGAGCTAGATGTTCCCATATGGTCTGAATTGTGTTTCTCAAATAGACTCATGTAATGCATTGAGATTGACTTAAAAAAAAAAAGGCAAAAAAGAAGTTTTTGAAGAAGAGCCTTAAGAGGTCTAGTTGTGAGGCAAGCAAGCAAGCTTTAGATCTTTCTCATTCACTTACTCCATTGGCCAGTAAAGAGCATGTTTTTCTTATGTCCCGATTTTGTGCTGTTCAGATAAATGAAGTGCTAGCTTTTTAAACTGAGACATTTATTCATGATTTCTTTTTCCTTTTTATGAAATATTTATGTGTTTACTACACTATGTTCTAAAATAAAGCATGCTTTCATAGACTTGTTCTTTTAACTTAAACAGAGTGATAATTTATGGGTGATTGGTGACAGTTTCATGTTTAATGTTATATTCATTGAGAGGTTGTAGATTACCAAAGGTATTTCTTTTTCCATTGGAGAAATCGCACAGAAAAATTTCCCAAGTTTCCTAATGCCCATCTTCCATTAGAAAACAAACTGTAATGCCCTCAATAAAACAAGAAAAGTGAATATGAACCATTTTCCTAATTCTTAAGGAGTGGCATATAAACCAGACTTTCCTTAGGCTTATGAATTCATTATATGGCAACAAAGAAACCCACAATAGCAGTATTGCTTTGGCAAGCTATATTGAAATGATGTCCTTTTATTGTTTTCCCCAAGATATGTAGTTTAAACAGAATGGTGAAGATTTATGGGAAATGAAGTAAATGGGAAATCAGTCTCTCATAACTAAGGATTAAGAGAGAAACATAACTTTTGCTTATGGTCGTTTATAGAAAACAGAATGGAAATCCGGCTCTTAGCTTTGTGTACAGTTGGGCTTCATTATTTGGCTTTGCAGTTTCTCAGAAACTCCCTCTCCTGTGTGGCAATTTATAATGTAAACATGATGCCTCATTTCATTTTGTGCAAACTTTATATAAGGAATAGTCACTCTCTACATATGTCAGAAGACTTCTGGAAGCCTTTTGTTGTATTTCTTTTATTATTTATTTTTGCTTTTTTAAAAATATATTTTATTGATTTTTTTTTTACAGAGAGGGAGGGAGAGTGATAGTTAGAAACATCGATCAACTGCCTCCTGCACACCTCCTACTGGGCATTTGCCCACAACCAAGGTACATGCCCTTGACCGCAATCGAACCTGGGACCCTTCAGTCCACAGGCCTACACTCTATCCACTCAGCCAAACCGATTAGGGCATTTTTGCTTCTTTATTGGATGCTTTATAGATGCCACACAGGTCTAAAAGTTATACTGTTAAATAATTATTTGAAAACTGATCCGGACCAAGACCCCGGTCCAGAGCTCCAAACCAGAAGCAGAAAGAAAAGGGGGAAGTGGCTGGAGGATATTCCTCCAAGTTTACCAAAACCCAGAAAACCAGGATCCTAAGCTCCTTCACTGGCCAATCAGGGGGTAGGCATTGTCAGGAACCAGCAAGGCGCTGGTGAGAACAGTCAGCTGAGTCCAGATGGATAAAAGTAATTAGAAGGAGAAGAAATGGACTGGTACTGTTCAGCTGTAGATAGGGTTGCAGAGTGCAGCTGAGGCAGGTCGGGGGAGGAGAGGGGCTGGGAAGAGGTATTGCAGCAATACAGGAGTGTGGCCCCAGGGGCCCTCAGATTGTGGGTTCTTCTGGTGAACTGGAGTTTCTCGCCCACCAGCTTGGACTCAAGGTCTCCTTGTAGACCAGGATGTCTGGAGGCCACTTGGGTATAGTCTGCTTCTCACACACCCACATTTTCTGGTGCTACCTGCTGAATGCATCTGAAATCATGGCTGAACAGCACATACCACCCTCGAAGTCATTGGTGGCATCTGCCAGGGTGTCGATGGTCTCAATATTCAGGTGATTGGTAGGCTTGCCCGGGAAGAGCATGTGAGGGTTCTGCCAGGCCAGCCAGGCCAAACACACTTGGCACGTCTGCCCATCAGACAGGTTCTGGATCTGGCTCACCTGCTGTTTCCAAGTGAGAACATATAGCCCAGTCATCTTTCTTAGGTGATTTTTGTTTTCCTCTCCTTGGTCTCTGGGTAGCAGTTCATCATGTACTCCAAAGATGAGAGGTCTAAGTCCAGCTGCTCGTGTAAATGTTGGTAACACCCCATGCGAGTGTTTTCACATCATCCCGCCTGTGGGTAGTAGCTCTCCAATTAGCAGCTTCACAAGACTTGACGTCCCTGCTCCATTGGGCCCTGCCAGAGCCACTTATGTGCCAGATCAATGCCAAATTCTAGATTGTTGTAGATACAAGGCCCATCTTTTGGATACTCAAAGCTCATATTCTGCACCATAATGACGGGTGGAGGGATTTTGCCACATGGTGGGTAATGAAATGACAGTGTCTAGTTGGTCACAACCGCCTCTATCAGTCCCAATGCCATCATTTTCTGTATTCTCCTTGCTCTGGGCCTGCCGGGCCAGCTTAGCACTGCCTAGCAGTGTAGTTCTTCATGTGCACAATCTGATCTTGCTCCCAGCGAGGCCTCTTCATCTGGTTCCTCCAGCTCCAGCCCTGTCTTTATATACTGCTCATAATTATGCATGTGATACTTCAGTCTCTTCTCGTGCATGTGAATGATGTTGGTACAGACACCATTCAGAAAGTCCTGGGAATGGGAGTCAAAGGCCAGAATGTACTTAAAAGTCTGTTAGTGCCTCTTCCGGCCGCACACAAGCATTGAGGCCCAGGTGGTTGGTGGCTCATCCAGGAGCTCCAGGAAGGGCTGAATGAAAAGGACTCTGGTGAGGGCAACCCTCATCCTCCAGCCCCTCCTGAGGTCTTTTAGTTTCTTGTGTGCATGGCAGGTGTGAAACCCAGCCCGTGTAGGCTCCGTGAGGCCCTCTTCTCCGCCTCGCTAGCATCCAGCCCTCCGGAGGCACATAGAGCTCCAGGAGCTCCTCGCACTCAGCATCCTCGTGAGCCAGCTGCTCAGCCTTCTTCTTCAGCATGGCCCGCTCTGTGTTGACTTCTATCACACGCAGCAAGGGTGCCTGGTCACTGGGGGCATCTCCCGGGTCAGATGGTAGATGTCTATGTGCTCAGGGATGGGCACTTCACCTTTCCCAATAGCATGGACTTTCCAATTCTACTTGAGGCAATGAGGCCATAACGACAGCCTGAGTTTAATTTCAGTTTGGTGTCACTGAGCAGCTCTTGGCCATGCAAGGTAAGGGAGAGGTTGAGAATGTGGCCATCAGTACTGATGGGGTGAGAGGCCAGGACACCACTGACACCTTGAGCAGCAGCTTTATCTCAATCCTCCTTCTCCTTGGTCAGCAAGTCCACTTCAGCGGTCTCTTGGCCGTTGACCTCCTCATGTGTCTCCTCTGCCACCTGTGGTTCTTTGGGAGCGTCTCTGTTTTCTTCCTGTCCTTTCTGGGCTGCTGTTGTGCTTTGGCAGCTTCCTTCTTCTTGGCCAGGTGAGCATGGTGATGAACCATGGGGGTAGGTTACTGTCTTGTCAGGAAGCTGGGCCTCACCACTTGGCCTCACTGGGAGAATCCTACACGGGCACCTAGCAGCTTTGGAGATGATCACCAACAGCCCCTGATGTTACGTTTTTATTGGTTTCTTCATTGTCTTCCTCCTTCACTGGAAAGTAAAGTCCACGTGGGGAGGGACTGTGTTCTGTTCGTGGGGATAGTCCCAGCACCTAGAAAAGTGTCCAGTGCAAAGATGGCTCTTAATGAACATTTGTTGTATAAATGAACAAGTAATTTTCTTAAGCTATAGCTGTCTTTTCTTCAACTTGCTAGCTCCTCTTTCCTTTTTAAAATGTCAACAGCCTCTAGCTTGTAGCCTAATCACTGCTTCAAGGCCCTTTCCCAATGAGCAGCCTTATTTCTGGCCAAATTTTAGTATTTTCCCATCTCTTGCTTTCTGGCCCATAACATTTAGAACAGTTTAATAACTCATGCCTCACTCTCTTTTAGTCATTCATCTGCTCTTGTGATCCCAACTATTACCTCTATGAAACGTACCTCTATTATGAAATCTATACTTGCAGCTGTCACCTTTTTAAAACCCAAATACACCCCCTCCCCAAATTCTAAACTTTTATCAGATACTCTCATTTTTTAAATCTACTTTTGTAATTTTACTGGTCTTTTTATTACTTGTTTCTGTGCACTTAACAAGTCCTGAGGCATTTTAAAAAATGTTCTCCTCTATTCTCACTTATATTCCTCTTCTTACCTGGACTATGGTAGCAGCTTTCCAAACAGCTTTCACATCTCCCTCTATGACCATCTTTAATCAATTATAATACCTGCTACCAGAGGTTATAATTTTGTCCCCACACTGCCCCCAAATCCTTGGATACTTTACGATGTCTAAAATCTAAAGCCCTGCTTTGGTTCGTAAGACTATCCGCAGTCTAGCCCTAGTTGACATTCGTCATTGTCATGTGACTGTTATCCTCGTAGTTGTATAGTAGTGACAGCAACTACCATTCCTAATTCCTTACTCTGTACTGGGCACAACACATAAAAATACATGAATTCATAAAAGTTAGTGTATTTTGGAGCTGTGCAATCTGATATTGCGTAGGATGGGTGTGAATGGAAAGAGATTGGAGGGGTATCCTGGAGCCAGACCATCTTGCCAGACATGCTAAGGAGTTTGAACTTTTCTTCTATAGGCAATGAGGCAACAGCTAGAGGATTTTCATGGACGAGTGAGCTGATGTTTTATGTTAGACCAGCAACATGGACTATATAGTTTGGGAGATGAATGAGAGGAGAAAGGGAGTGGAGACAAGGAGACTGGTGGTAAGAGGGATTATGAGGATCTAAATTAAGTTAGTGAGGATGAGGAAAATGAGCAGATTTGAGATTTAGGAGGGGGGTTTTGTAGGACTTGATGACCACTTCCTATGAATTTTGAGGGAACGGGAGGAGTAGAAGATGATTCTCTGGCTTTTGGCTTGAGTGGCTGGAGAGCTTGGAGAATGATGATGAACTGAGAGTGTGTACAGGGAAGAGGCAGCATATACATGTGGCAGAGGCTGTGATAATGCCTCCGATTTTGCACATGCACTTGGCAAACCTGTGGGATAACTAGGCGGAATGCGGCTGTAAGGAGAGAGGTCCATGATGGAGATGCTGGCTGTGTTATGGTCCGTGGGCAGTGATGCAAGCCATGAGGGGAAGCGGTTAAGATACCCACAGGACATCCAGGTGGAGGATCTAGAAGGAAGGTGTATGAGTATGGATGGAAGGAGACAGGTCCCTGATGGAGACAGAAAGTTATGTTCATGTTCTCTCACCAGTGATTATGGCCATGGGATTAAATGAGACTTCCCTGAAAAGGTTTGTAGACTAAGAAGAGAAAATATCTGAGAATCATTTCCCGATTGTCATTTGCAATATCGTTTCTTCATATTCCACTTTTTTTCTTACCAAATCTTCTGTTTTCTTCTCTGTTTAAGGAAATGACATTAGATTTTCGTGATACCACACATTTATCACGGTTTTGGAAGGCACCTCTGATCCCCACGCTTGCCTGGAGAGCTCTCTCAGGCACACATTCCCTGTGGAAGCCTTGCTCTTACGACTCTTTTGCAGCTTTTCTTTGAAGCTGACTTTTCAGTTGCTCTCTACTTATCTCTCCCAGCAGACCGGAGTCCTGACGCTGAGACCACATCGCCCGCTTCATGTTTCCCACCCAGCCTCTCAGCTCAGCGTCCTCTGCACACTAGCTGCTCCTCCTTTTCAATTATTTTTATTCTTCTTTAGCAGAATGAAGTGAAAAGGGAACAACTCAAAGTTCTATTAGGATTTATGTCAGTTAATGTACCTGAACTAAATTGAAAATGCCTGCTTACAGTGTGTTTGTAAGAATATTCTATTTCTCACTAAAAAAAAAAAAAAAAAAAGTAATTTAATTTGAAAAACAGCCCACAAAACCCACTCCTGTTGTTTATCCTTCTTGTCAGAATTTTGTCATTTATCATTCCCACTATTTGAAACTTTCAGAGGAAGAGAATATATATATTGGCAGCTCTACTACTATTGCTTATTGTGAGCCGAGTTTATCTCCTGGTTTCATTGGGTCGAACTTCCTGTTGTTTTTCAATGACACTTTGCATTCATTTGCACAGGCTGAGTCTGGATGCAGTGAGAGCTGTGGCCCAAGAAGCAGGTATTCTGGCTCACCCTGCCCCTCTCCTGTCACTCTAGTGACCCCTGATCCAGTGGCTTGCCACTTTTGTACCTTTTTTCTTTGCTCATCTGTGGAATGAGAATCTGTACACTGGCTCCTGGACTGCTTCAAAGGCATGATGTGGAGCAGACAGAATGATGGCCCTTGAGATCCTTTAGAACAAAAGCATCATGCACATTAGAGAATTTATTTCATAAGAATTACAGCAGGAGGTCCAGACAGCCACCACTATAACCCCTGGGTAAGCAGATCTGAAGCAAAGCATGTAACATCTGCTGTGATGAGGTTCCCGTAAAAGAAGAATTCTCCTCCCCTATTCCCAGAGGCCAAGGGTACAAGGAGACACTTTGCTTAAGTTCTTATCAGCATACCACAATTTAAACATACCCTCATCATGGATAAGGAGAGCAATGAACTTTTATCTTTAAAAAGAAGTGAATCTTGGATATAGGTTTGTTGAAGAAAGCAAAACTCACATTTACATGTTAAGGAAAAACAGTGCTGGTGGGCACCAAATAATTAATGATAGAGTCCACAGTAAAAAATGATGCTCAATGTATGAAACAAGTTCATTGCTTATTCAGTTTAGATTATGTGGTGTGTGGTTGCCATCATCATACCACACAGTGCTTAACAGTATGCCTTACATTCAAAGATAGTCAGTGTTTCAATTGGTTCCTATTTAGATGGAGTAAGAGAAGTTCCTAGAAGTCATCTAGAAAGCATTTTTAACACTTGTGGAATCTGAAAGGCTGTTTGAGGTTAATTGGACATCCCCCAAATGCTAATGAAACCTTCAAATAATAGTAGAAATATTTGAGGACCTGTGTCAAATGGCAGAGGGGTTTGACTGGCCTAATGACATAGATAATGCCTGACCAAAATGAGGGGAACTCGTAGAGTTATTGAACTTATGTATTAATTCTAGTAACTTTTATAGCATCATGGAATTTATTTTTACATAGATAATCATGTTGTCTGTGTTTAAAGACAGTTTTACTTAAAAAAAATTTTTTGTTGGAAACATAAATGAAAATTTACTAGTAAGCACTTAGAATTACAAAGGTAATGAACAGAGGAATTAAAATGATAATTGATAAAACTTTGGGTAGAGGCCAGGGGGCAGTAGGAGTAAAGTCCCTGATAAGAATCATGAACAACAGATTTAAGCAGGTTATCAAGAGTTAAAGAGATAACTACCAAGACAGCAAAACAGAATATTTTATGATTGGTTGTCTTGGGTGGAACTTGTGGTAGGAACAGGAAAATCAAGAAATGGCTCTTCTAGACTCAGACACAGAGAGCTGACTGGTAGTTGCTAGAGGGGAGGGAGTTAGGGGGACTGGATAAAAGAGGTGAAGGGATTAAAAAATACCAATTAAGAAGTAGTCCCTGAATTGGACGACTCACAAAATAGTGATGAGGATGTAAAGTAGAGCATAGGGAATATCGTCAATAATATTGTAATAGCTATGCGTGGTGCCAGCTGGGTACTGGAGATATTGGGGGGAACACTTTGTAAAGTATATGTTTGTCTAACCGCCGTGCTGTACACCTGAAACCAAAACAAAATAATATTGAAAGTAAACTGTAATGGGGGGTGGGGAGAAGAATGCTAGAATTACACCTGAAACTAATGTAATGTGTGTCAACTGTAATTGGAAAATAATTTATTTAAAAACAAATAAATAGCTGTTCTCACAAAGTCCTTTATATCACTTACTATATTGCTTTATATATGCATTTTTTAATAAAAACAAAGCAGTTACATTGGTAATTAAAACATAAAGATAATAAACAACATCAAGTAACTAAAACGGGTAGAGGGTAAGAGCTGATATTATAAAATAAGAAATACTGTGGAAATAGCCTGTGTTCAGAAAGTTGTGTAAAGGAAGGAGGGGCCCTCACATTGCATTCGTTGCTGATGATTAACACTTATTTGGGTGCTTCCTTCACTCCAGGTACTTTCTAAACAATAAGCAGGCATTAGCTTGTTGCATATTCACAGCAACCCATGGGGTAGGTACTGTTGTCATCATTTTATAAGTGAGGAAACCATGGAGCAGACCTAGTAAGTATGTTACTTGAGGCCACACACCTGGGTGTCTAAGCCAGGTTGCCCAACTCCAGAGCCTTCTCTCTTAGCTATGAGACTATAGGTTATGCCTCAGGGTAGAGCAATGGGTGTGACACCTCACTACAGTTCATGCTCCTTGATCCTAGGGTGACTTGACTATTCCTCTGAAACTGCCTCCTAAAGAGGTCCAGGAATCCCCTTTCCCCCTGGGAGATACATTCCAAGACCTCAGTAGATGCCTCAAACCCTGTCTATACCTATTTTCCTATGCACACATACCTTTGATAAAGTTTAATATATAGACACAAGAAGAGATTAACAACAATAAATAATAATGAAGTAGAACAATTATTACAATATGCAGTAATAAAAGTTATGTGAGTGTGGCATTATGAAGTAAAATAAGGGTCACTTAAACATAAGCCCTGCAACATCCCAACAGTGGATCTGTTAATTGAGGTGGCTAAGTGACTAATGGACGAGGAGCGTATACAGCACGATACACTAGACAAGGAGATAACTCAGTCCCAGGTCCCAGGTGGGACAGAGCAGCAGAGAACAAGATTTCATCACACTACTCAGAAGAGGTTGCAATTTAAAATTTATGAATTGTTTCTTTCTGGAATTTTCCATTGAATATTTTAGGACCACGTTGACCAGAGATAACTAAAACCATGGAAAGTGAAACCACAGATAAAATACTATGGAAATGCCTATGTGGGCAGTAAAATCTCTAAGATTTCTGTTAGCAGTATTTTTTTCCATATCTCCTTGGGCAAGGGAAACAAAAGGAAAAATAAACAAATGGGACTACATCAAACTAAGATGTTTTGCACAGTAAAGGAAACCATTAACAAAACAAAAAGACAACCTTCTGAATGAAAGAAGATACTCTCTATTGATACATCTCATAAGGGGTTACTATCCAAAATTTATAAAGAACTCATACAAGTCAAACACCAAACAAACAAACAAATAAATAAAACCAAACAATCCAATTAAAAAAAAATGGGCTGAGGACTCAAGTGTTTACTTCTCCATAGAGGATATATAGATGGCCAATAGACATTTGAAAGCATGTTCAAGGTCACTAATCATCTGAGAAATGCAAATTGAAACTAAAATGAGGTATCACCTTAACACCTGGCAGAATGTCCATCATAAACCTACAATAACAAGTGTTGGTGAAGATGTGGAGAAAGGGGGACCCCCATGCACTGGTGGTGGGAAGGCAGATCGGTGCAGCCACTGTGAGAACAGTATGGAGGGTCCTCAAAAAATTAAAAGTGGAGCTACCTTATGACCTGGTGACTCCACTCTGGGTATATATATTGAAGAAACCCAAAACACTACTTCAAATGAACATATGCATTTCTGTGTTCATTGCAGCATTATTTATAACTAGGGGCCCAGTGCACAAAATTCGTGCACTGGGTGTGTGTGTGTGGGGGAGTGTCCCTCAGCCCAGCCTGCCCCCTCTCACATACTGGGAGCCCTCAGGCGTTGACCCCCATCACCCTCCAATCGCAGGATCGGCCCCTTGCCCAGGCCTGACGCCTCTGACAGAGGTGTCAGGCCTGGGCAGGGGACCCTCATTTCCCCCCATCACTGGTTCTGCCCCCAGCCCAGGCCTGATGCCTCAGCCAGAGGCGTAACCCCCCATCACCCTCCGATCGCCTGATCGGCCCCTTGCCCAGGCCTGACGCCTCTGCCAGAGGTGTCAGGCTTGGACAGGGGACCCCCATCTCCCCCTGATCACTGGCTCTGGCCCCCGCCCAGGCCTGAGGCCTCTAGCCCAGGAATCATGCCTGGGAAGGGGACCCCCATCTCCCTCTGATCGCTTGATCCACCCCCCGCCCAAGCCTGACGCCTCTGACCCAGGCTTCAGGCCTGGGCAAGGGGACCATCATATCCCCCCAATCCCCGGCTCCGCCCCACCGCCCAGGCCTGATGCCTCGGCCAGAGGAGTTGTCTCTCATCACCCTCCGATCACCAATCACCGGATCGGCCCCTTGACCAGGCCTGAGGCCTCCGGCAGAGGTGTCAGGCCTGGGCAGGGGACCCCCAGCTCCCCGTGGTTGCAGGCTCCGCCCCTGCCCAGGCCTGACGCCTCTGGCTGAGGCGTCCGGCCCGGGCAGCGGGGACCCGCAGCTGCAGCGGCCCCGCGATCGTGGGCTCCGCTTTAGGCCCAGGCAAGGGACCCCTAGCTCCTGGGACTGCCAGCTTCGACCGTGCCCAGCTCCCATCGCTGGCTCCACCCCTACTTCCTGCTATCACTGGCCAGGGCGGAAAAGGCACCTGATTCTCCGATCATGGCTGGGGGGCAGGGCAAAGGCAGCCCCAGGGCCGCCTTTGCCCTGCGCCCCAGCTCTTAGCTCCCCCCTGGGTTTCTGATCACTGTCAGTGGCAGGGGGCTTCTTCCTGCTTTCCCTTTCGCCTCCCTGCATTGTGCCTACATATGCAAATTAACTGCCATCTTGTTGGCAGTTAACTGCCAATCTTAGTTGGCAGTTAACTGCCAATCTTAGTTGGCAGTTAACTGCCAATCATAGTTGGCAGTTAATTTGCATATTGCCCTGATTAGCCAATGAAAAGGGTATCGTCGTACACCAATTACCATTTTTCTCTTTTATTAGTGTAGATAGCCGAGATAGGGAAGCAACCCAGTTACTCATCCATAGATAAGTGGATAAAAAAGTGGTGGTACAGCCCTGGGCAGGTGGCTCAGTTGGTTGGAGCATCGTCCTGTACACCAAAAGGTTGTGGGTTTGATTCCTCGTCAGGGCACATGCATAGGTTGTAGGTTTGATCCCAGGTCAGGGTATGTACAGGACACAGTCAATCAATTTTTCTCTCTCCTGCTCTCTCCTTTCTCTAAAAAATCAATGGATAAGGACACGTATGTAATACCTTAATCAATAAAGAAAAAAATCTGAAAAAATAATAAAATTTAAAAATTAAATAAATAAATATTTGTTTTAAAAAAAATCCGTGGATAATATCCTCTGGTGAGGATTTTAAAATCGAAGTGGTGCCATATATATATATATATATATATATATATATATATATATATATATATATATACACACACACACACACACACACACACACATACATACACACAGTGGAATATTACTTATCCATAAAAAAGAATGAAATCTTACCATCTGCAACTGCATGGATGAACCTAGAATGTATTATGCTAAGTAAACTAAGTCAGTCAGAAAATGACAAATACCATATGATTTCACTTATATGTGAAATTGAAAGAACAAAATAAATGAGCAAATAAAATAGAAACAGACTCATAGGTACAGGGAAGATTGATAGTAGCTAGTGTGTGTGTGTGTGAAGACGGGGTGAAAAAGGTGAAGGGATTAAGAAGTACAAATTGATACTTACAAAATAGTCACAGGGATATAAAATACAGCATAGGAAATATAGTCAATAATATTGTAATAACTATGTTGCCAGGTGGGTCCTGGAAATATAGAGGGGATCACTTCATAAAGTACATGATTGGCTAAATACTATGTTGTACACCTGAAATTAATACAAAATAATATTGAATGAAAAATAAAAAAAGTTTAAAAGCCTATGTAAAATAACTGGGAAAAATAGATACAATATTACGAAAGACTATTAATAATCAGGTACACTGTTAAGGATGAGAAAGCAGAGAGTATTTTTGTACAATTTGCTTTAATGGTTTTGCTTACCTTTTTTGTGTACTTGGTTGCATATGAATATGATATGAAGAGTATGAGATTATAATTCACATTTGAAAGTGTATCATAAGAAGTAAAAAATAATATGCAAGGTCAAAAAGATTTGGAGTACCTGATACCAACAGTCAGGCATTGGGACACCAGGGACCGTCCACTCTGTGCTTCCAGTAGAGGTGAGGATAGGGTAATTGAAGAAATGGGCCTCACGCCTAACTGGAGCTAGCATCAATGCCCATAAAGTTCGCTCTATTAGTATTAGCAGATGAGGTCTGGTTTTTGATTAAAAACCCTAAAGAAGATGTTAGGCCTGTTGTCATAGCCCATATTTAACTAGAAAAATGTTTTTATTCCATAAAAAAACAAATTTCTTAATTTTTAACTGATATCACAACCTTAAGTACTGTCGTGTCCAACTAAATTCTAGAAGAGCAGAGAATTTCAGTAAGCCCAGCGAAGGTATTCGAATGGAATTTGACCTGGACTATGTCGAGAAGTACAACTCTTGAGCTTGTCACATCCGGTTGTATTGAAACTAGACAGTAAATTCCAAGAATGTCATTAGGTCTTTAAATTGGGCCCCACCCATTTTATGTATACTAGTACACAAAGCACAGATACAAGCCAACTAGGATGGAAACAGGAAAAGGAATAATGGGTTTCCTGATTGCTTTGAATTTAGGATGTATTTCCAATATTCCTCCTCTTTTCATGAGAAAAGATCGAACCTGAGATGGGGCCTGACTGGGGCACTGACCTTTCAGTCTTAGGAAAGGAAAGTGCCCCAGTCTGGGTTGGAAGCTGCTGCTACTCATCCTTCAATCATTAACAAGTTAACAGATAAGACCTCCATCGTCATCACTGTTAAGGAAAGTTACCTTTAGCACAAGCCTATGCATCCTTCTTAATATGTGTGATAATTGAGTTTCAAGGGTCATGTGTCATGTTTGAGTGCTGTGTTAGAATCTTAGAGGCTGTTCTAGAACTAAAAGTTGTAGTATTTCCATTTAACCTCAGTTAATGAATATCTGATCCACCAGTACGATTTCTGATACCCCTGATGCCTGGATAAGAGGAAAGGGAGGTTGAGGAGAGGCGAACTTGACTTTCCAATGGGTACAATGGACAAGCTCTAAGATGACCCAACCCCTTTGCCCAGCAAAGAACAGCCTCTAAATTGAAGTTGTGATTGTCTCGTTCAATCGTTTTTTGAGAGGATTAACTGAGATAAGGTAATATAGATAGCAGGAACTAAGTAAAAGCTATTTTCACTCACTTTTACCAGCAAAGCTTTCTATAGGGTGCTGAGGGCAATGGGGATGACATTTAGAGTGAGGGGTTGGGGTGAGGAGACAATTATAAAACCAATTAGTGGTCTTCATCCTCCAGGAATTTATAATAGACTAGTGACCCGGTGCACAGATTCGTGCACATTGAAAGGAAATTAAGTAGAAGATGGCCGGCGGGGCGGGGCGGGACTGGGCGAGATGGGCTGGACACACCCTGGAGCCAACCTCCCATGGTCCCTCCCCAGCATCTGCAGAGTGAGCAGGGTCCTTCCACCAGGTGGGGTCCCCCAACCTGGCCTGTGGGGATTGGGCCGAAACCAGCTCTCCGACACCCCCCGAGGAGTCCCAGAGTGCGAGAGGGCACTCTGCAAAGTTGCTGTTGTACAGGGTGTGGAACGCAAGCGCAAATAAACCAGATTTGGGGCCAACAGTGCCCCAGCAACAGCATAACCCACTGCCAAAGGTGGAATCGTGTGGCCCAGCGAGGAATTGGGCTCCCTCCTCTCTGGTTTCAGGGTGTGTCACCCAAGAACCACCGCTGCCAAGTCACTGCAGCTCCTGCATTGAGCATCTGCCCCCTGGTGGCCATTGCGTGTCATAGCGACCGGTCGGATGGTCAGACACTTCGCATATTAGCCTTTTATATATATAGTTAGATTAGAGGAGCCAGGCAAACACATTTGATTAGGGGAAGATAATGCAATTAAAAGAAGGCTGGCAGCCCTGACTGGTGTGCTTAGTGGTTAGAGTGTTGGCCCAAGCACTCAAGGGTTTTGGGTTCAATTTCCTGTCAAGGACATGTACCTAGGTTTTGGGTTCGCTCCCCACCCTGAGTCGGGGCATGTGCAGGAGGCAAGTTGATGTGTCTCACATCGATATTTCTTTCTCTCTCCCACTCTCTCTGGAAGCAAAGGGAAAAATATACCCAGGTAAGGATTAAAAAAAACAAAAACAAAAACAAAAAGAAAGGTGGCAAAAGTGTCGAATGTGGCGGAGTTAGGGTAGAAGCCAGCCTCGGGGTTCCAAATTAAGCTTCTGGTATGTGTAGTGGTTCACTCCAGATTTGAAGATAGGCACAAGAGCTAACACGTGCTATGAAATTGCTCTGAAAATTACACTTTAAAAAGCGGTAAGATGTTAGAATTATGCTCCCAGCTTTTGAAAATTGCCTGTTTTTCACTGTTCTTCGGGAAGTATTTTATAATAAGCAAATTGCAACCATCGTTATAATGTGGGTAAAAGGAGACTGGGAAGTGAGGAAGCTGACTTTCCGCTCCTTCTAGCCCACTTCATCCTCCAGGGACTCTGCTCCCACAACCATGCCCTTAGCGGGCTCTGGTGAGCTAGTCCCAAGGTAGATCGCTTTCTAGAATCTCCTGACACTGGAATCAGTAGTGAGGTGGTGGAGATGAGCATTTTATTTATACCTCTGTTATGGGACTTATCACCTTCCAGGTATGTTTTTGTCTTCTCGGCTGGATTCTAAGTTCTTGGAGGGAAGAAGGATCTCTCTTGTTTATTTCTTAATAAAACTTTGTCCGAAACAATTCCCTTTACTCAAAAAAATGACATGAATCACTCTTGCTTGTTTAATAATGCTATTCAGGTGTTTATGAAATTATGTATTCATTTGGTTTGGGCATATTGGGTATTCAAAGGAAATTCATTCCCGTACCATTCCTAACTTATACTCTGCAGTGTTTCCCCTTTAGTCTACCTGGGTATCCACCATCGTATGTTTCATGTAGTCTTCATGCTTATTTCTTGGGAAACTCAGAACTATGGCCCTCAGAAGAGAAGATGCTGGTCTCAAGTCTGATAGCTAAACCAGACACGTGGGCCTGGTAAACAGAAGAGAGTGGGGTCTGAAAGAAAAGAACATGTCTAACAGATGTAGGAAGGCCAATGTTCTCCTGGTCAAGGCTTTCTGGGAGAGCTCGGAGCTAAGTGGCAGCTGGCATAAGCGTAGTGAAGAGGTCTGCCTGCCCCTCGGGCAAAGCCTGGTAATTCTTGGTTGGATGGAGTGGGCATCACAATTGCTTATTGGCGCCGTGTGCAGGTATACTTTTAAAGCTCACCATCTGGTGGTGGTGCTGCTGGTGGTGATGGAGAAGGAATTGGAGCCTTTTCCGGTTTCGATGCTTTGCACCTGCTGTGGAGCTCAGCACCTTTTCCCCCATAGGGAGTAGAAGGAAGGTTGTTGAATCTGGCCGTGGGCCATCAGGAGAATGTCAATACTTGTGGATTGTGTAATAGAATTTGGTGGTGACTTATTTTTAGAAATCTTTTAAGAAGCTGATCATCCAAGCACAAGCTCGCCAGTGGGAAATGAGAAGCAGACGACTGAAGAGAACCTGGCTGTGTGTTGTCCGTGGTCACGGCGTGTGGGGCTGGGTTCTGATTATTCTTCTCACACGGTGCCTTCTCTCTCTCTGCCCAGTTTCCTCAAAGCATATGAGCCAGCCTGGCATTGCAGTCCAAACTGTACAGTCTTGCATATTTTGGTTTTCTCTATTTGTTCATTCTGTGTCCGTAAGTCCTTCTATCCGGTCAATGTGTGAAGAATGAAGACTAGCCACAGTGCTTCCTAAAGACATTTTTTAAAAGTGCCTTCTTGCCCTGGCCCGGTAGTTCAGTTGGTTAGGGCATCATCCCAATATGTCAAGATTGCTGGTTCAATCCCCAGTCAGGGCACATACAAGAATCAACCAATGAGAGCATAAATAAGTGGAATAACAAATAGATATTTCTCTCTCTCTCTCTCCCTCCCTCCCTCTTTATCCCCCTCTCCCTCTCTCTCTAAATTCAATCAGTAAATTTTTTTAAAAGTACTATCTCCCTTGAGTCCTTTAGTCTGTGCTGTACACAAACTCTATGTGATTTTTAGGTTTGGAGGGAGGGGTTGAATCAAAATTTTCTCAGTCAGTGTGGGGTCCACAGATCCAGGGTTTTTAACTTTCCTTCTGCACTCGTCACTTATTAAAATACCTAGACTCTGTATGGGGTCATTTCACTAGGCAGTATTTATTCGGAGGCAGATTAAGAGCTTGAATTTGGGTTTTAATTCTGGCTCTGTAACTTCTGTGTGACCCTAGGAAAGCCAATCAACTTCTTTATTTCTCACTGTTTTCAGCTGTAAAATGGGGGTAATTATTTCCTACCTCATTGAGCTGTTGGAAAATAAACAAACACTCAGGAGTAAATGCTCAAATATTTGCTAATGTTTACTGGACAGTTGCATGATCAATAAGTACATAAACTGTGTACAGAAAAGTAGATGAAGTTCACCCCAATGAAGAGCTTACAGTGTAGTTGAGGAGATATGCTCATGGACCATGACCAATAGTGCTGGGAAAGCAAAGTAAGTAAGACATGATTCATACGGGTTCAGAGGAAGCCCTGGCCAGTGTTGCTCAGTGATTAGGGTGGCAGCTGGCACACAGAAGGGTCTCAGGTTCAATTCCCAGTCAAGGGCATATACCTGGGTTTTGGTTCGCTCTCTGCCCCAAGTTGGGGCATGCGTGGGAGTCAACCAGTCGATGTGTCTCTTTTACATCGATGTTTCTCTCTCTCTACCTCCTTCTACTCTCTCTGAAAAGCAATGGGAAAAAATTCACATGTGAGGATTAACAACAACAACAAAAAGAGTTCAGAAGAAAAGATCATAGCAGTGTGGGAGTCATGGAATTAAGAAAGCTAGGAGAAACAAGAGAACAGGGAAATGTTCTAGGGGGAAGGCAAGGACGAGAAAGAACAGAGGCTCAAAGCTGCCGCCTGCTTATCTCTCCTGCTTGGTTAAGAACTTGGCCGTGAGGACTGGTGGGAGCAGGCAGGTGAGGCCAGACTCTGCCCAGTGGACCAGATCTGGAAGGTCCTACTCCTTTTCTCCATCCTCTTTTCTTTAACGTGGTGACTGATGCTTGTTCCCATGGCTTCCTGCTCACTTGGTCCCGAGACTACACGAATAGGAATGTCTCTCCTTCTATGGAAGAGAAGAGGAGAAACAGGATTGATAAAGAAGGTAGAACATATTTATCTATAAATCTACACTCTGATGAAGGAACCGTCCTGAAGAGCTTTGGTGAGGCTGAAAGGGAGAAAAAAAGCCCATCAGTTTGATTGATGTGGAGACCTTCTGCTAACCAGACAGATGGAGGCTGAGGCGGATAATACCTTGTTGACACAGACTGCAAAACTGAGGAGGCAATAGGAGATGACCATCTCAGCTTCTGCAGGCTGGGTAATTGGGCTAAAAACAAAATAAAAATCTAATATCTTTTGGGCTTTTTTTTTTTTTTTTTTTGGTCCCTTCTCAGAATACAACAAAGGGAGGTACTATATTGGACTTAACACTGACCACTGAGGAAGAATTACTTTATGATGTAGAAGATGGAGGAGCCGTTTAAGACAGTGATCACGATCTCCTGGAATTATTTTAGGGAAGAGTTTTAGATATGGAGAACTCTCGAGGATATGATACGGAGGATTCTCCTATACCTCACACCCAGTTATCATTATCTTACATTATCTACTTTTGTCCCAACTCATGAACCAACGTTGACCCATTATTAACCAAAGTCCATGCTTTATTCAGATTGGCTTGTTTTCCCTACCGCCCTTTTTTCTGCTGTTGTTGTCTGGGGTCCCATCTGGGATACCACATTACATTTAGTTGTCATGTCTCTCTAGGCTCCTGTTGGTTGTGACAGTTTCTCAGGTTTTCCTTCTTTTCAATGACCTTGACAGTTTTGAGAATCACTGTCTGGTTGTTTATAGAATGTCCCTCAATAGAGACTTGTCTGATGTTTTTCTCATGGTTAGACTGAGGTTAATGTGTTCTGGGGAGATTGGGTGCTGTTCTTATCACATCATATCAGAGGTGCACGCTATCAACATGATATCACCGTTGATGTTGATCTTGATTACCTGGCTGACATAATGTGTACCAGGTTTCTCGACTACCTTTCTTTCCCCCTCCCTTTTCATACTGTGCTGTGTGGAAGGACATCGCTGTGTGCCACCCACACTCAGGGCTTGGAAGTTATGTCCTCCTTCTTGAAGGAAGAGTATCTATAAACGTAGGTGAAATTCTTCTGCAGGGGAGTTTTGTCTGTTCTCCTCCTTTGTCTACTCAGTCACTTATTATATAACTATGGACTCATATTTACGTTATACTTGGAGCTATAATCCAAACCTACTTTTTTTTCTTGCTCAAATTTTTCCAGCTTTGGCTCCTTTTTCACTTTCTGTGTCCATTGGCTCCTTTGATATACACCCATCGTTGTGGAGTTTTATTTGTTTGTTTTAGCACCCCCTTATTTCTGACTCTACAAGATACGCCCAGCTCACTTGGTATGTTTTCTGTCTTAGGCCTATTGGAATTTGCACCATAGAGAAATAATTCTGGCCATGAAACATAGTAGCAGGGCTTTCGGAAAGCAGATTTTAAAACAATCAATAGAAGTACATTGGCTCTCAGGCTTTTAAGGGCTATGTGACTCAGAAGGGATGAGAGATTCTAAAAAATTAAATGCTAATGATACAAATATGATGAAACTTCATGAGAGAGATGGGGAGAGAGCATCAAAGGGAGCAAATGTGGCTTCAGGGGACATTTTATTATTAATTTGGATTTTTAAAAGGCATGCACGGAAGACCTGCAATTGAGCTGAGAGTTTCTAAACATAGCATCATCAAAAGTTTCTTAGCTGCTGGTTTATTAAAACAGTTTTGTGACTACACTGAATGAAGCTATATGGCTCACCTCTAAACCAGCTGTATTAAAATGGAAGCTGTTTTCATGCCTCTGAAGTCATCTGTAATCTTAAGTCACTCGCTCAGCAAATACTTATTGCACATCCACATGGGAACTCATTTAGGCTCCGGGGATGCGCTAATGAACGGCACTACCAGAGTCTGTGCCTCATGGCGTTTACATCCTAATTCAGGGGGTGGGTAACAGGTATTTCTTACTATGACAGCTGGTACTGCACGTTATAGAGAAAAGTACAGCAGGGTAAGAGGGATGGGGCATCCTGGGGTGGGGTGATGGCTTGTTATTTAATAAAAGGTGGTTAAGAAAAGTCTCTTCATAAGGTGGTGACATTGAAGCAAACCGGAAGGAAGCAAGATAATGAATCATTTGAAATACAAGCGACATACCACACACACTACACACTTAGACATGCACCTGTAGGCCAAAAAGGTTCCACCTAGCCAGTAAAGAAATTAGCAATAGAAAATAGCATCTTGTAACAAACCATGGAAACATACCTATAAGTGATTTTAAAAAATAACAATGCTGATGGATGGTAGGGAAACCGACAGTGTAGCTGTGTATTTGGAGAGCAAGTACATCAGATGTCCATGCCCTTGGTTCCAGGAACCCTGCCCCTGGGTAGTTAGTGCTTCGGGCAGAGGGTCAGTGTGTGTGAAGCATATGCAGGGCTGTGCTTGGGATGTTCCTGGAATAGCAAGTTGGCCAGTGAGGCTGGAGTGGAGTCAACAAGACAGACAATAGTAAGGGGAAGGCCAGAGAGAGGGGTCAGGGGGCGCAAACACGTACCTAGCAGGGGTGTATTGCACGTTTGGGGATGCCAGCCACATAAAGTACATGTGCATAGCTTTCCTCAGAGCTGTGCACTGCTGTGGACCTGGGCTTTGTAGGTTCTTTTTGGTACTTGGGCTTTTTGTTCCTCGAGGAGACAGGAGCCTTTGAGAGTTTTGAGTGGAGGAGTAAGGTGATCTGATTTCATTTAAAAAGGACCCCCCACCTGGCTATTCCAGGTTCTAGGGGTTCAGGGCAGAAGCAGGGAGACCAGTTAAGAGGTCTTTTAATATACTGGTATATTTTAATCTTAATCTATGTTCATGTATATTTTACATAGTAGTAATTGTGTGCATAAAATTTTCTATTTGCATATATTAATATTTGTCTTCTGTTGCTGTACAGTTCCCAGGTTTATCATTTTTAATGGTTGCATAATAGCTTGCAATATTATTGCTGTAAAAATGACTGCAAATTTAGTGGTTTGAAGGGCACAAAGTTGTCTCGCAGTGCTAGAGGTCGGACTGCCTACAGTTGAGGTGTGGGCAGGGCTGTTTCTTCCTGAGGCTCTCAGGGAGAATCTGCTTTCTTGCTCTTTCTAGCTTTTAGAGGCTGCCATATACTTTGACTCATGGCCCCTTCTCCTGTCGTTAGCTAGTAGCATAGCATCTTCAATTCTCTCTCCTTCCTCCTCTTCCCTGTCTTCAATCTCTCTCTCACCGCTCACCCTGTGGCTGTCATCGCTCTCTTTCTCAGACTCTGCCCTCCTGCTCCCCTCTTATGTGGACTCATATTACATTGGGCCAGGATAATCCAGAATATCGCCCCATCTCAAAATCCTTCATTTAATCACATCTGGAAAGTTCCTTTTCACTGTGTAAGGCAGCATATTCACAGGTTCTAGGGATTAAGAAATGGACACTTATTGGGGAGGGGCATTATTCGGCCTTCCACAGTTGGTATTTTGTGGTTCCTTTAGCCATTCCTGTTGTTGGATACTTGACTATATCCACTTTGGGGCTTTATGGGATTCCTAAAGACATATTTGTATACTTGGACCATCTTTTCTTTTGTGATGTGTCCCTTAAGATAAATGTTCAGGTGTAGGGTTCCTGGAACAAAAAGCATGGCCATCTTATGTATTTGGTGTCCAAAGACACACTTACAGTATCAATAAATACATGGATATGTCCATTTCTCTGCAATGTCATCAGCATTACTGTTTTCGTGGTTTGTTATAGAATGACATTTTGTGTTAATTTATTTACTGGCTAGGTTGAACTTTGTGTGTGTGTGTGTGTGTACGTGTGCAGTATGTGTGGTATGTAATTGTATTTTGAGAATAGCTTTAGTTTGTTTTGCTTTTTAGTTGTGTATGGAGCTAAAAGAATAGAGACAGGGTAAGGGGGTAAGGCTAGCATTAATATATAACATATACAGAACTGATTTGCTTTTACTTCTCTAGCAAAGAGAATGATCTTCAAAATGAAAAGGAATTAATTAAAAGGGATTTAGAAGATGGATAAAGGAGCATCTTTGTAATTTTAATGAGTTCACATCTCTAGAGCACACTAGATTGCGTCTCAGAGTGTTGAAGGAATTAGCAGATACCATCTCTGAGCTTCTGTGGTGATCACTGAGTAAATCTTTGAGAGTGGGAGAGGATCCAGAAGCCAGAGACATGCAAATGTTCTGGGGATATCAACACTAATAAAAGAGAAAAATGGTAATTGGCGTATGACAATACCCTTTTCATTGGCTAATCAGGGCTATATGCAAATTAACTGCCAACTATGATTGGCAGTTAACTGCCAACTAAGATTGGCAGTTAACTGCCAACTAAGATTGGCAGTTAACTGCCAACAAGATGGCGGTTAATTTGCATATGTAGGCACAATGCAGGGAGGCGAAAGGGAAAGCAGGAAGAAGCCCCCTGCCACTGACAGTGATCAGAAACCCAGCGGGGAACTAAGAGCTGGGGGGCAGGGCAAAAGCGGCCCTGGGGCCACCTTTGCCCTGCCCCCCAGCCATGATCAGAGAATCAGGCGCCTTTGCCGCCCTGGCCAGTGATAGCAGGAAGTAGGGGTGGAGCCAGCGATGGGAGCTGGGCACGGTCGAAGCTGGCAGTCCCGGGAGCTAGGGGTCCCTTGCCTGAGCCTAAAGCGGAGGCCACGATTGCGGGGCCGCTGCAGCTGCGGGTCCCCGCTGCCCGGGCCGGACGCCTCAGCCAGAGGCGTCCGGCCTGGGCAGGGGCGGAGCCTGCAACAGCGGGGAGCTGGGGGTCCCCTGCCCAGGCCTGACACCTCTGCCAGAGGCCTCAGGCCTGGTCAAGGGGCCGATCCGGTGATTGGTGATCGGAGGGTAATGAGGGTCAACTCCTCTGGCCGAGGCATCAGGCCTGGGCGGGGGGCTGAGCCGGGGATTGGGGGGATATGATGGTCCCCTTGCCCAGGCCTGAAGCCTGGGTCAGAGGCGTCAGGCTTGGGCGGGGGGTGGATCAAGCGATCAGAGGGAGATGGGGGTCCCCTGCCCAGGCATGATTCCTGGGCCAGAGGCCTCAGGCCTGGGCGGGGACCAGAGCCAGTGATCGGGGGGAGATGGGGGTCCCCTGTCCAAGCCTGACACCTCTGGCGGAGGCGTCAGGCCTGGGCAAGGGGCCGATCAGGTGATCGGAGGGTGATGGGGGTCTACGCCTCTGGCCGAGGCATCAGGCCTGGGCAAGGGGCAGAGCCAGCAATCGGAAGGGTCTGGGGGTCCCCTGCCCAGGCCTGATGCCTGGGCCAGAGGCATCAGGCCTGGGCTGGGGGCAGAACCAGTGATGGGGGGAAATGAGGGTCCCCTGCCCAGGCCTGACGCCTCTGTCAGAGGCGTCAGGCCTGGGCAAGGGGCCGATCCTGCGATTGGAGGGTGATGGGGGTCAACGCCTGAGGGCTCCCAGTATGTGAGAGGGGGCAGGCTGGGCTGAGGGACACCCCCCCACCCCCACACCCAGTGCACGAATTTCGTGCACTGGGCCCCTAGTGTGTGTGTGTGTATATATATATATATATATATATATATATATATGTATATATATATATATATATATTATTGATTTCAGAGAGGAAGGAAGAGGGGGGAGAGATAGAAACATCAGTGATGCGAGAGACTCATTGATAGGCTGCCTCCCGCATGCTCCCCATCAGGGATTGAGCCCGTAATCCAGGCGTGCGCCCTGACTGGCAATCAAACCGTGACCTCCTGGTTCATAGGTTGACACCCAACCACTGAGCACACCAGCCAGGCTTGATAGCTTTTGAAAAGGTTGAATTCCTAAACCTGTCAGTGTGGAAGTGCTCCCTTGCAAAAATTCTGAATTACCATCTTGTAAACACTTTATAAGTCCGTAGAAAAGATTGCATTGATCCTTAGGAACCAGCGTCATTTTGCTAATATGTAGTGACCATTCATTTCGTTTTCTTTTTAGATAAGGGTTTTAGATTGGTACCGGAAGATAAATCCATAGACATCAAAGCATTTGAGAAAAGTATCTTTTAGGTCTTCTTAATGTACATAACAGAGAAAAATTGGAGGATGAGAGGATAATTAAAGAAATTCACAGCTGCCGAAACTGGTTTGGCTCAGTGGATGGAGCGTCGGCCTGCGGATTGAAAGGTCCCAGGTTCGATTCCGGTCAAGGGCATGTACCTTGGTTTCGGGCACATCCCCAGTGGGAGATGTGCAGGAGGCAGCTGATCAATGTTTCTCTCTCATTGATGTTTCTAACTCTCTATCTCTCTCCCTTCCTCTCTGTAAAAAAGAAATCAATAAAATATATTTTAAAAAAAGAAAAAAGAAAAAAGAAATTCACAGCTGATTCTATTCCTATGCCATAGCCCAGTTACTGAGGGTCAGTCAGCCTGCACAGAAGTTTCCAGTGGCAGGCCCTCAGGTTTGTCTTTGTGCCAGCTTAAGAAAGATCCCTCAGACTTGGATAGAAATCTTAAAAATCCATATATTTTGTGTGGCTGGTGACACATACTTCAATGCGTTAGCTAAACCTATAGAATAAATATTCACACAATGAAATAAACACCCGCCAGCTATGAATATGGGCCAAGACAACCAGGTAAATTTAACAGAAATAATGAGAATTTTTAAAATTTTATAAATTGAAACTAAAGTTGATTTTCTTCTTTTTTTGGCTTTCCTGAATTTCCCCCAATTATAAAATAAAGCAATAGTGCTCATATAGTGAAAATGGTTAGAAAAATGATTACTTCAAGTTAATTCAGATATGGTGGGAGAATTCTGGGTTTATCGACTTAAGGTTGATATGAGAGTGTAGAATAATGTACAAAAGGTTGGAATGAGAAAGACCTGGTGCTAACCCTGTCACTGCTGTGAGCTGGTTGTCATCTTGGGCAGGCAGTTGGTATGCCTTCCTGGGTCTGAGTTTTCTTATCTGAAAGTTGGGGATGGCAAGGGGTGGGGGTGAAACTAACCACTTTGCCCCGTTCCCGCCCTTGTGTTCTATCAAGCAGTTACAAGTTCATTCTCATGTTCCTCAGTAAGTGTGGCCAACTTTCTAAATGGAACCTTCTAGATTTTTTTTTTTTTGGTATTAAACAGACCCTTACAGGCTCCACTGTCTTTTAATCCGCAAGTTCCTTCACATCTCCCCCCTTCAGGGTCCTACAAGACCATCCTTACTCTCAACCCTTCAACCCAAGGTTAATGAAGCACTGTGCTTGGGCCCTGTTTGACCGAAGGAAGACTACATCTTTTCTTGGTTAGAGCTCAGGCCCACCTCCCGGGATTCCGGACGAGAGTGGGGCCTCTCCTTCGCACCCCCAAACCAGCTCCAGGACTTCACCAAGGGGCACTTGCCTTCAGCACCTCCATTCTTCATCCGCCTACCCCAGACCGTCCTGGGCACCATCGGCTCTTGAGCCTGACACTCCCGGCAGCTTCTCCCCAGCACCGCCACTTTGATTTAGTTGTAACCATAGTGAATGTTCAATTTTAAATTTTTAAACTTCATATTTTCCTCCGTATGTATCTTCATGTGATCATTTCTAAAGGAGTTGAAAATACTTTCCATGCCTTAATTTACTCTTGCCTAGTCTAATTTCCCCTGTTGTTAATCATCCAGTAGGATCCAGTGTTTTTGTTTTTGCTCTTAGAGACCACAATATATTATACATCTTCATGCAAAATCTAGTCTTTTGCTTCTTTCTTATTTGCTTGGACTGAATTCTCAGAGTTGAGAGTCTTCGATTGAGGGGTACATGGGTATGGTCCTTGCTCTTTTTGGGGGGCCTTTATTTTGACTGATAAAGAAGAGAGATCACTTTAGCACATTATTTCCTTAAAACTTTAAAATATTTAAGAATTTAGCATTTACAGCTAAACATAAGCTTCCTTCTTCTTCTAGTGCTTTTGTCAATGCCCTCCTCCCACTTTTGGTGGGAGGAATGTTGGCAACCTGAGATATCTTGCAGCCTGCTTTTCCCTCAATTTCTCCCTGGGTTGCTTCTACCATGAATTCTTCCCAATGTCAGCATTTCCACAGCTCATCTCAGACGCTCCCCGCTCTGCTGTGCCTACTCATGCTCTAGGCCAGGGGTGGGCAACCCCTGGCACGCATGCCAAACATGGCACGCCGGTAACTTTTGCTGGCACGCGAAACCTTCTCTTATAATCTTCCATTTACAATTTTTTTCTTAATATCGACTTTTTATTTTTCAGATAAGTTCAGTGTAGGTGCATCTTAGATAAATAAATAATTTTACATAACAAGTTATCTTAAAGACCATAGACATGGATTGACGAGAGAGGGGAAGAGCAATTTCTATGTCTCTGCCTTAACTCTCCCTGCCTTCCTAGATCCAACCAGTGTTTTGGTTTCATCCACATACGCTTGTGAATCTTTGTTCTCAGTGATGAATTTTGTTAAGTCTCGTAATAGGAGTAGCCTGACGGATGAAAGTAGTAGCTTGTGCATATCTCTGAAGGTCACGAAATATAAACCTGATGTAAAATCTCTGTCATCAGTGATGCAGCAGCAAAGTCCCACTGATAATATCAAACAGAGTCATAAAGTTTTCTGTCGGACTATCAGTGTACATGTATACATTAAAAAATAAATGTATTTTTCATCATCATTATACTGTGTTTTTGTCGCTCGAATGAATTTTATTATTTCTTCAAGTTTCTTCACATACGTACACCTTAAGAGATATCAAGTAGGCGTAACATGTTCTCAAAAAATTAGGGTTGGCACGCAGAAGAATTTTGAGTCAGAGATTTTGCTGGTTTTGGCATACACTCACAAAAAGGTTGCCCACCCCTGCTCTAGGCTTTGCCTTCTATTCATGTGACATGTACTTCAGGTTCTAAATCTAGTTAATTACTGTTAACAGGTGACCAATGTATTGTCCAGACGTCTGGATGCTCTCTGCCTGCCATAAATATATCTTGGGTTCATGTAGTATGTTTTTGGTTAGCACATTGGGCAGGAAATGAGCTACCTGCTGTGACCGTGGGTAGATTCTCTTTGCTTATCTGAAAAACAGTTCTTTGACTTGTGGTGTGTGGCCAGTCCCCTTTTCCTGTGTCCTCCCAGGCCACCGCCCACCCCTTGCCTAGAATGCGTTCCCAGCCCAACCAGCTCACGATAAGCAGGGCAAAATAGGAAGCCACTTCCAAGGCTCCTCTGTATGCCTGTTTGCATTTAATGTCTGACATTTATCCCTTAGGAAAAGAAAGATCTCAGAACTGATCTTTTTGTCAGACTCAAGCAGTGCTTTGTTGTTGTAAGGTTTCATATTTATAAATAGGAAGTACTTAAAGCCCTTTCGGACACAGGTGCTTTTGAAGAAGGTCTTCAGTCTGTCTGGTTTCTATGCATATTTTGGAACTGGATAAAGGTTAAGTAGTTCTAATACAGCATGATACTGTGGGATGGAAGTTAAGTGGCTGTTACATGTGTAGTTAGTAACAGCAGACGAGAGAAATAACCTGTTTCTTCTCTGTAGTCATAGAGATGCCTTCCATTAGGACAGAGATGCCTTCTGATATACTTTCATCTTGCATGTCTCCAGAGTGGGCTTCTATGCAAAGCAGGAGTGAAAACTATATAATTGGATCTCTGGTTCAATAGCTCTGATGAGGTCACCAGAGCTCCTTTAGCAACCGAATTGTTTGCATGTCATAAAACGATGATATGACTCTAGACAAATATTGATTTAATGAGAAGTGTAGGTGTGCACAGTAAAACTTACTCCTTCCTTATGGAGCATTTCCTTATGAAGTTCATTAGTCTCTCACTCCGGGACACTGTGATATCATGGGAGCAGCACAGACGGTAAATGTCACAAGATCTAAGTTCAAGCCACTGTTTGGCCAGTTGTCAACTGGTTGTAAGACTTCAGGCTCATAAGTCATCTGAGGGGTCATCTGAGGTTTTCCTACAAAATTAAGAGAGGCTGGGGGAAATGTTGAATGAAGTCATTTCTAAGGGTTCTAAATTTTAGCTTTAAAATTAGCCCGGCTTAAGTGGCTCCGTGGTTGAGCATTGGCCTATGAACCAAGAGGTCACAGTTCAATTCTCAGTCAGGGCACATGCCTGGGTTGGGGGTTTGGTGCCCAGTAGGGGGTGTTCAGGAGGCAGCCAATCAATGATTTTCTCTCATCGGTGTTTCTCTCTCTCCCTTCCTCTCGGAAATAATTAAAACTATATCTATATTTTAAAACTAATTAGTGTTTCTAAATGCCATTTTACCTCTTTTTATATAATCACTCATTTAACCAAACAGAGACAATACAGAAATTATAAAGTAAAAAATATCCTGTATTTTCGTAGCACAGACAAAATAATTGTTAAGGTTTTGGAGTATTTCCTTCTAGTCTTTTTTTCTAAACAGATATATGTACGAATGTGTAAACTATCCTGTGTGTATGCAGGGTGGGGCAAAAGGAGGTTTGCAGTTGTGAGTGTGTGAAACACAGTTTATTCTTGTATTATTATTTATTAATTGTTGTATTCTTTTCCATATGAACAGCTGTCAACCTACTTTTGCCCCACCCTGTATATTTCAAAATTAGAATCATAAAAGCCGTTTCATAAAACGGTTTCACATTTACATCGTATCATGAGTATTAGCCATGTCATCTGAGTAAGGCTTTGAGCTTTTATGCAAAAATCAGATTCCCCTGGTCATTTCTGCAGTTTCTTCTGAATTTTCGATATTGGAGGCAAAGGTAAAGGTACTCTCCAAGCTAAGCACACTTGGCTTGTGAACATCCTGCAAGCCCAAGCAGCCAGCGTAGGCCATTTAGAGATTAAGCAGGAGGAAATACTCCAGCACTTTGTACCTCGGGCTGCCCGCTTCATGGGCAGAGGCACCACCGTCAGGGGTCAGTGTGAGGAGGATGGAGGACCCCTAAGACGTTGCGTGCATGGGACCCACCGGTGTCTCTGGGGCTGTCCAGGAGCAGTTCTGTTTGTGCACAACCAGGTGAACGGGCCTGACGCTGGACAAAGTGGTAAAGGAGGGAAACTTGGTGACTAGGGCTTTCGTTACTGTGTCCTGCTCGCCCCACATACTAATAGTAGTGCCTCCTCTCTCAGCCCCGAGTTATCTCCTTCTCCTCCCTGGGCCTCCAGCATTTTGTTCAAGCGGCAGATAAACTTCTTATCGCACATTGACTGGAAGTGTTTTTGTGGCAGTTGTAGGGTGTGGGGAGGGCTAGGGTAGGTTATAAGAAATTTATGTCTCCTCACTTTCTACATCAGGGAATTTCTGAGTTGGAAGATAATCTTAACTAAGGTGATAGAGAACAGGTGAAAATGAATTATTACTGAATATTTAAAAATAATTTTCTACTATTTTTTGTGTGTGCATGTAGTATTTTTGTAATTTCATTGTTCAGTTACAGTTCACATTCAGTATTATTTTGCATCAGTTTCCTGTATTCGGCATCGTGGTTAGATAATCATATACTTTACAAAGTGATCCCCTCGATGTTTCCCTCAGACTGGTTGGCTGTGAGGAATGACCCCAACCACAGGGTACAAGCTGCTCTGCAGGGCTGACCCCTCGAAGCAGACTGTTCCCTGGCATTATGTGGTGACTGCCGAAATTTCCCTTCCGGTGTGCTGCTTGTGGACCTAACTGGGTTATGCTCTGGCGTGGTCTGAAGCCTGCCCTTGGTGTGTTGGTTCTGGTGCCTCTTGGGAGGGACTCCAGTGCAGATCAATGTCAGATGCTGCCTGTTACCAGCCCGGGGCCACCTGTTGGGAGCTATAAAGCAATCCAGAGCTTGTGGCTGTTTCTGCTGGGCCTGGGTGCGTGTGGGAGGGGTCTAGCTGAGTACTGAGGCTGGCTTCCACCAGTACGAAGCCTGCGGGCAGGTCAGCAAGGCCCAAGGCACCCCGAGATTTTCCTCTGCCTGCCTTCTGCCTGTTTGGCTCAGTCACTGAAAGAGCCTTTGGAGATACCTGAGTTATGTGAGGTAGGTTCTCCGGGAGCCACCAGGTACAGGCAAGTGGTGTTCACCAGGTTAATATAGATTCAAACTTGGCACTAGTGGTGGGTTTGAGGCCACTCAGCAAAAGTCTCAGGATAGACCAAGGCCAGCTGCCACCCAGCTGGGGCCTGTGGATCTTTTCAGTGGGGCAGTTTGAGGGAGCTGTCAGGGTGAAGCCAGTAGAGTTCATCAGTCTAAACGGGTTAAGATGTGGCCGTGTGGAGGAAGGGCTCTTCACAGGAATGTGAGTGCCAGTCGGGGCGTGCAGGCCGGGGAAATGGCCTTCACTCTAGAGCAGTGGTTCTCAACCTTGGCTGCACATTAGAATCACCTGGGAATCTTTTTAAAATCCTGATTTCTGGGCCTGATCCTCCAGAAATTCTGTTTGTTCCTAATGTTGTGGCCTCACCCCATAACAAAGAAACAGAATTTCCGGAGGATGAGGCCCAGAAATCAGGATTTTAAAAAGATTCCCAGGTGATTCTAATGTGCAGCCAAGGCTGAGAACCACTGCTCTAGAGCCATACAACTCAGTCTCTTCCTGTCATCTCGGACACTGCTGGAGTCTGCTCTGACCTCTTCGAGAGCCTTCCAAGAAAGACTGCAATGCAGGCCCAGGCTGGCCACAGCCCGCAGATTCCTCTGCAGTGCGAGAGCTTGGCGGGGTGGGGCCACAGGGAGTTGGTCTGCTGGGGCTAGTGGATCTCCAGTGGAAGGACAGTGCTGGTTGGGTGCATGGGAAAATCAGCCCTTGCCCTAAAGCCACTCTATTCAGTCTGTCCATGTGTGTCTCTACCATCCCCTGAGTCTGCCCAGGCATCATTCACAGCCCCCCAAGAAAGTCTGCAGCACAGGCTCAGGCTGGCCCCGGTTAGCGGGCTCCTCCACAGGGTGGGAGCCTGGCAGGAAGGGCCACAGAGATTCGGGAGATGGGTGGTTGGGGCGGGGGATAGTGCACTCTCCCAGGCAGTGCTGTAGGGAGGGGAGTGCTTGGCCCAGGAAGGAGTGTGTCTGTGGGTGGTGTGGGAGAGGGACTCAGCACACGGTCAATGGTGGCTGTCCTTCCAGCCCATTCCCTAAAGCCATACAACCCAGTCTTTTCCTGTATCACTTCAGTCTGCCTTCCTTTCTCTAGAGTCCAGGGTAAGTGACCCAAAATAGAATTTTGTGCATTGGCCCTTTAAGAGGGCATCTGGGTTTCTAGCAGCCTTGCATCTCTGCCTGGTAGCAGAATCCCCACTGATTTTTACAGTTATGCGTGCTCCTCTTCTTGGCTTTGGTGCTCCTCTTGGGGAGCCTGGCATGGGATTGAGACCCCTCGCTCCTCAGGGAGGAACTTTGCAGCTGAGAAATCTCCCCTGATTCTCAGCTGGAGCACATGGGTGCAAGGCCAGCCCTTTTTGCATTTCTGCCCGTCTTGATATGGCTTCTTCTGTAAATCAGGGTCATAAGACTTCAGTCCAGCTAGACTTCAGGCGGCTGTTCAGTGATTGTTCTGTAATTTAGTTGTAATCCCAGTTTGGTTCTGGGAGGAGGTGAGCATGACTTACACCTATTCTGCCGCCGTCTTGGATCCCTGCATGTGGTATTTTGGCTACACCGTAGGTTACATTGGTTTTGTGGGGCTTGCTGGATCTCAGCACCACAGAGTCTATATTAGGAAATACTACAGTTAGTGGGAAGTTTTTCTACATCATTAGATGTATTTTGAGGCTCTTTGTAATTCTGGAATTCTGTTACATTTGTTGTTTCTATGGGAAGATGCATTCCCAATTGTAAATGCCCGAGTTTGGATCTCAGCTCTAGTAGAGTTGCAGACCGCCTGTTTATAAAGCCTTTCCTCAATATGCTGAACAAAACGTGACCACAGACCTGTCCACCTCCACAGCAGGCGACCTTTCTTTTTATAGTGCCTGATGCCGCCCAGCCCTGTGCCGGCAGCCTCCCCTCTTTCTGCTTCACCTGCAAAGCGATTTACACAGGAGAGGAAAGTTAATTCTTTGAAGTATATGTGTTTTAAACAGTGTTATTCCCTTTGAGCAACCTGGGCCATTGAATGCCTTAGATGGGGGTCACATACCATAATGGATCTTCACTGTTTCTCATTGGAGGTGAAAGGGCAGATAACATGGTCTCAGCACCTGTAGAAAGAGTAGCCTTAGGAAAATCTTTTCTGTAAAATAGTACTAATGTATCTAGTTATGTACAAGGTTCACATATAAATATATAAAAAATCATCTGCAGAAAATAGAATGGAGTAGTCAACAATGATGGATAGCATGTCTCTCTCTTTATTTAAAAATTTTTAATTATTGTATTCACATAAATCTAACTTAAATGTGAGACAGGGTATTCATTTGTTTGTTCGTTCACTTCTTACCCAAAGGACTTCTATTGAACCCACTTATGTACCAGGTTCCATGCTAGGCCCCAGGAGTAGATGAGACACAGTCCCTGCCTTTAAGGAGTTCAAAACCTAGTGGACGTCAGGCCCAGAAACATCTTTGAAAATGATCTCAGTTTTTTAAATGAGCTCTCATGAGAGCAGGGCATATGCGTGAGGAGAAATTTATTTTATTTAGTGTGGGTTTGGTAAGCATTTTTTCCAGTAACATACAAAGTCGGCCAGGGTGTTGATTTGTTGAAACCCACTGGCCTCTAATGATGCTGAAACTGCTGGCGTTTGCACATTTACTTGATCCAAGTGCTAGTTGATGAAAGATGAGTTCTGTTTCATGTTTTACTGCTCGCTTCTCATGACACATATGACAAGGGAGAAGGAATGAGAGGGTGTCCCACCTTGATATCCTTGGGCTACTGCTGGGTATGAGTTGAGGCTCCGGGCTTCTCAACTAGGTCCCAGTGGAAGGAATTCTATTAGGGTGACATCTAAGGAGAAGACTCATGAAGCTTGCAGCCTGTTTCATGCAGATCAGAGCTGAGCCTGGTGATGGTGGGGGGTCCTGGTGGCAGGGATCCCTTCCTGAACCATGCTCGTGTTTCTGGAAGAGGAGGACGGTGTAGGAAAGAGAACCTCTGCTCTGGGCAGGAGGTCAGTTGCAGTTACTATAGCTGCTGAAGGCTCTGAATAGCTCTGAAAAGGATGGAGGTGTTGCAAGGCGAACCCAGAAACTGTGGTGATCTTAGTGTTTAAGCTCAGGCGTTTTTGTGTATGTGGGGGGAGGGGACATTTTTGGAAAGTACATTTTCCATGAGATATGCTGCCATAAAGACGTTCCATGTGTAGTCAGCCTGGAATGAATAGATTCATTGGGATGCCATCAACCCCCCCCCCACCTTTATCTAGTCTCCCATGCTCCCATTAAAATGTATTCAGCGGGAAGTATTTCCCCTATTTCTGTCTGAAAACACATCACATGACTCTTCTGACTCGTCTTCCATAATAAAAAGTCCCACTTTAATTTGCCAGGTCCTTAAAATGTCTAGTAACAGGCCATAGTCACAGCTTCCAACTTCATTCCTGTTGACAGCAGCTCTCCTTCCTCCAGCCAGGGCCTGTTGCAGAGAGAAGGGGCTGTGCTGGATGTTTTCCCTCTTGCTCAATCAGTAGCTGTTACTTCTGACTGAGGGCAGGGTGGGGAGGACATACAGGGGGAGAGGAAATAGGTTACTGGCAAGTGGCATCGCAGGAGAGCTGTGTTTGTGTGTGGGTGTTTAGAACTGACTCTTTCTCTGATGGGTCCCTTTTGTAGGTTGTGCAGAGATCTCCCCTCATCTATCTGTGGGGACTTCTTACCTCCAGGTTCTTTGGTGTGGCTGCCGCACTCTCTCCTTTCTCAGTCTCTAGAAAACCCATTGGTTCATTTGTACTCCTGTCTGCTGGGTTCCCTTTTCTGTGCAAGAGGTAGCTCTTACTAGGTAAGCATGATATAGCCCCATCCTGTGCTTATGTCTGGTTGATCAGAAATAGTCACACATCCTTTGCTCCCACAAACTTGAGGGGTGCAGGCTGATCCCAGTGCAGGTGTTATGTCCTTGGGCTTGTCCATCAGCATCCTGCCAGCCTAGCTCTGTCGCTTTAGATTTCTCAGGCAGAAGTCACCACGATGTCGGAGTCTCATGTCCTCCAGCTAGTTCTGTGGAGGCGGCTAGAAGAGGAAGGGCAGGTACTCCCACCTGTTCCCTTAGTCCTTTACGTTGTGCTGCCACCAGGACCTCACAGTGCTGGCTTAAAGGGGAACCCTCTTAGCCACCAACAGCCTGGCCTGTCTTACCCTCACTGTGCATGAGGAGTTAGTTAAAGGTCAGTGAAAATGGTGTGGGGCTGTGTCCTTTGAAGGATTGCATGTAGGCCAGGAACTTCACTTTGCAATCTCATATCTAGGCTCTCTTAGTAGCTTAGTCGGCGTGTCCATTTTAACCTCCTGAAATACTTTATTTGGGAAGCAATGCTTATCATACCCCTCATTCTTAGAGATTCACAAGAAACATGGCATGGAAAAGGCTCCCAGGCCTCCTGGCCACTTTGTCCTAAGCCCTTCCTCTCCTGACCTTGTTGCGTCTCCCTTCTGGGTGCTCCCTGCCACGCGCCCCACTCCTCTGCATAGATGGATCCCTTGAGCTTCAGGATTCTCAGTGTTGCTGCCCCAGAAAAGACTTCCTTGCCCCACTATCTAATAGATCTCCCCATAATTTTCTGCCACTGCGTTCTCTATTTCCTTGACAGCATGTATTACGCCATCAAATCGTAAATCCCATAAAGGAAAATCCATATCTATTTTACTCAGTAATATAAACCCAATGGGTTTATAAGTGTTTAAGCCATCACTTCCCAAGTTTATCTCTTCTTTCAGGTTAACTCTTGCCATCTAGGGTCTTGGTTACATGGGATGCTGGGGCCTAGTTTAGGGAATGCTGATATAGGCTTAACTTTTTGTGTATTTTACTGTTTGTTATTGTCTCCCCTCCCCTGTCCTCACCTTGACTGTCACTTTTACTCACTCTTTTCTAACAATACCCCGTTTGAGGCAAGCAGGCCAGGGCTATCACCCCATTTTACAGATAACCACACCCAGGAGGACAAGTTAGGTGCGAGGTCACCGAAGGAATTAATGGCAAACATGGCCCAGAGCTCAGCACCCCCAGCTCATTCCTGGGGTGTCCTCTTCTACCTCCCCTGCTGTCCCTCTCGTCACAGCTGTCCTCTGGCCTCGCAGCAGCACTGAAGCCTCGCTCACCACTTCCAAGAGCACAGAAGCCACAGTGGCCCGGTCTCAGTTTGGAACGGAAAGATGGGTTCCCAGCCCGGAATCTATACTGCGTGGCGCAGAGCGAGAGTTCTCTCGAAGATTCAGTCCTGTGAAAGTCATGCCACATCCCCGTCCTGTCCTTGACCCACACAGTGGGAGGCCCAGGGGCGGTGGGAAAGTCTTCCTCCCCAGGGAGAAGGAGAAGCTGGATTCTGGAGGGCGGTGCTGGCTTGAAGGAGGCTTGGCGATCAATCGCCTTACCTTTCACTCTTCCCCTGGCTGCTCAGCAGACTCTCCTACCCCTGGCCACCAGTCAGAACTGCACATTCTTCCTTTGGCAATTGTATCCTACCCAGGGCCCCTCAGGGCAGCCCAGGCTCCCTGCGGGGACAATCTTTAATTCAGGAGGGGGAAGCTTATCTCATGCATGCACATTCTTCTGGTCTGTCCTATCTGGTTATGAGCACATCGAAACTGTAGCTGTTGACATGTGTTGCTTAATTCCTGGCTGTTGATTGTATGGTAATAGACCACTAATTTCCTGGACTAGTTATTACTGCCATGCCTTTTGAAACTGCTCTGTGGAATGGCAGCGTTTTCCTTGACGCTGACTGTTTGATGATTATCATTATTTACACCAATAATAAAACCCTTGCGTTTGAAATGTGCTTCGGAGTTCACAGAGCACTTCCATTTTATTATCTCTTCTGGCTCTTTTATAGGAAAATCCAAGCAGGCGACTTAATATGTAGGGGAGTTGGAAGTGAAGTGTTTATCCTGGGTATTACTTTAAAATAAATTTTGGCATAACATAGCTATTTTTTACAGCAAGTTTTTCTTACTTTAGTAGCAAAAATTAACGAGTGAGTTTATGATTTTTATAACTTCCCGTTCCTTTAAACCTTTTTGTCAAAGTCCAACAAGTAAAGTGGTAGAAGATGGATTCTGCCCAGGGTTATATAAAATCAATCAACTTCTTGGCTAGGAGCTGCCCCTCTAGGATTCAAACCAGAACAATACTTAATACTACACTGTAAAGAAATGGGCTGTCTTACCCCCTGTTTGCTCGGAATAGAGGCCTCCACTTATTTATCCCTATATGTGTTGAGGTAAAATCCACATGACATGAAATTAACCATTTTAAAGTGAAAAACAGAGGCAACCACCATCTCTATCTGATTCTAAAACATGTCATCACTCCAAAGTAAAACTTCATACCACAAGCAGTCATTCCCCATTCCCCACTCCCCACACCCTGTAGCCTGAGGCAACCATTAATTTGCTTTCTGTTTCTATGGATTTAACTGCTCTGGATATTTTATATAAATGGAAGTATACATGTGTCCTTTTGTGTCTGGTTTCCTTCACTTAGTATACTGTTTTTAAAGGTTCATCCACCCTGTAGCACTTTATTCTTTTTTATGGCTGCATACCCAGAATTTGTAACATGAAAAATTTTCTGGGGTTATGAAAACTCCAGCACCTACCCACACATAGACCCACCACATCCTTCCCTCCATTGGCAATAACTTCCACTCACAGTAAGCTTGGGAGTTTCGTCCATAATAACATACAAACCCTAAAGGAGTATGTGCAGTTAGAGCTGCAATTGATAAATATTACTTAAGACTCAGAAGGAAGACTATACATTATTCTATGCAAGGATTATAGGTAATTCTTTGTATAAAAAGATGCCTCCTTGCCGAAACCGGTTTGGCTCAGTGGGTGGAGCGTCGGCCTGCGGACTGAGGGGTCCCAGGTTCGATTCCAGTCGGGGGCATGTGCCTGGGTTGCGGGCATATCCCCAGTGGGAGATGTGCAGGAGGCAGCTGATCGATGTTTCTCTCTCATCAATGTTTCTGACTCTCTATCTCTCTCCCTTCCTCTCTGTAAAAAATCAATAAAACATATTTAAAAAAAAAAAAAGATGCCTCCATGGGGATGAGAAATGTTCACTAACTTATGTAAAGAATATAATGAATCAACACAGATATTCTCCAGGCCCTCGCGTCCTGGAAATGTGTGCTTTCATGATTTTTACGGGCAGCCCTGGGAGCACATGTGGATTTTTAGTCTCCTTACAATCGTCTCCACTCAGAGGTTGGGGCCTGCTGGTGTAAGATCTTTCCCTCAGCCTTTGTAGGTTGCATGGTACAAAGAAAAGAATATGAGGCCTCACGGTGGGGCAGTGCCCACAGTCCAGGACTTAGACCCTGAAGAAAAAAGAATGAGCTTCAGAGGTAGGCAGAGCTGGGTTCAAATCCCACCTCCACTACTTTGTTAGCCTTCTGTCCCTGGGCACAGGGTGCTAAGTTTCCTCCTGGGTGAAATGGGAGTAGACATTAGCCTACTGTGGTTGGCTGACACATGGCTCCAAAGACACCCATGTCCTAATCCCCCACCCCCTGCTCCTCCACACTGTGCCTAAGGATTGAGGAATCCTGGCTCAGTCGGAATGCTTGGATTGCCTGTCAGTCATGCTAACTCTCTGAACTCTTCACATAACTTCCTGGATGATCTGTAACAGCAAGAAAACTCCCCTTCCATCCGTCAGTGATATTTCTATTGTTCCCTAATTACAGCTTTCTCCTCTGTGATGTTGCTCTGTCGAATTCACTTATGGATGTGTCAATGTCTCTATTCAAATGTGCGAAATATTTAGCAGCGTTTAGCAGTTTTGGTGAAATGTTAGAAAGTGTTTTGAATAGATACCATCATCTGCTTTTCTAAGGAGAAGGAATGTGCTCCAACTGTAATTTAGGCCATTGTGTCTCCTCGCACTGGGGACACAGCAGAGAATCACAAAGATTCCCTGTTCTCAGTGAGCTTGCATTCTAGCACAGAATAATAATAATATGCACAACGAATAAGCAAGCGGTATAGTGTATCAGATGGCCATAAGACCTACGGGAGAACAAGGAGTTTAGGGAAGTGGGGATTGGGAGTGCTGAGATGGCACTGGGGACAAGATGCTGCCTTAAATAAGAGTGAGAACATTGTTAACATCTCCCTGCTGATAAATGGAAACGTCTTTGATGTGGATTGAAACCAGTGTTTGCTGGTGCCCTTCTGCTTGTGATGAACAGTCGGAATGCCTGAGCCTTTCACGGGTGCTAACCCTCTGCTCCTTCCCCACAGTACTGCCTGGCCGTGTCTTTCAAAGTTAAGCCATATGGCTTTGGTTTATCCCAGCTGGAATTATTTTTTAAAATATAATTATTTTTTAAAATATAATTATTTTTATTGATTTCAGAGAGGAAGGGAGAGGGAGAGAGATAGAAACATCAATGATGAGAGAGAATCCTTGATTGGCTGCCTTCTCCATATCCCCTACTGGGGATTGAGCCCACAACCCAGCATGTGCCCTTGACCGGAATCGAACCCGGGACCCTTCAGTCCGCAGGCCAACACTCTATCCACTGAGCCAAACCGGCTAGGGCCCCTGGAATTCTTGATAGAAGTGGTTCGGGGATCATTATTGGCAGTGCTGTCCCGGGGAAGGAGTGTTCCTAGCAGATCAGAGTACTGGTTTTTTTTCCGTCAAATAGATCAATTTTTAAATTCTGGCTGTTCACATATAAAGCGAATGACTTTGGACATGTCACTTAACCTTTCCAAATCCCAGTCCCCTTTTAACCTTTGTCTGGATTAAATGAAATAACACATTGAAAGCACTTAGACTTGTGTCAAAGGCATAATGAACCCTCAGAAGACGCTGGTAGTTGTAGTTTTACAGTGAGCACAATAGCCTGTTTCTAAGGTAGTGTGCAAATAGTCATGGTAATTTTAAAGCATATCTGCCATTATCAGGGTCAAATATATGCAAACCTGTCTCTAACAAGCCCTGCCTGCCAAAGGGGCATCTACAGAGAGAGCCTATGAAATGGCCTCTTATGAGCCGGGGCCCAGACACACTTTGAATATTCTGCAAGCTTCCGCAAAGGCAGATTGGAATGAGGGAACAGAGGCAGTGAGTAATTGAGGTAATAAAGGTCCAGCTACTAAAAATGTGATTCATTAGTCATCCTGGACGGTTCCACCGATTGACTCTTTGAGGTAATTGTGTGGCTATTCACTTTGCCGATAGACACTCGGACAGACATCTGTTAAAGGGTTCTGGGAGAGAACGAGCGCCCCATTTTGCCGAATGGCATCCCGCGTTCCCCCAGGAGTACAAGGCGTCACCGGGAAGTGGTCGGGATCAGGCGTGGAACGCACCTGGGGTATGCTGGGAACGCACTGCTGCACTGCAGGCCGTTTCCGAACTGGTGGAGGCGTGGATGCCAGCACTGTGCATGGACTAAGTGCCGCTGGGCTGATCACGTTAAAATGGTTACTTTTACATTATGTGAATTTCACCTTAATACGTCTTTTAAAAAATAACATTCTGACAGTGCCAGGACTAAAGCCCAGATACACCATCTCCTTGTCTACCCTTCGAAAGAGTTAAAGAATATGTTACTCTGACTTTTGTTCATATGGAATAACTTTTCTTAACTTTACAAATGTTTGAAAAGTTTACTATTTCAGTATAGCCAATACTTTGTGTTTACTCATCTATAAAATTCAGTCCTTCCAGCTTTAAAATGTTACGGTGCTATGTTGGTTACAGAGATAGAGGTCAAAGTTACATCCCCACAGTGCCCAGGAAGGTGCCGTATGGATCTAATAAGTAAATGCCTTTTATTTTAGAGTCTCCGTGATTTGCCCTGCTGACCTTTAAAAAAATCTGTAAGAAAAATTTGAAATATCCTCATGTTAGAAAAGTGGATCAAAAACTCATGTCACATAAAGTCTTAATTTTTCATGCAGTATTACCAAGGACTTAGAGGTACAGTGTAACTGAATGGTTGGCATCTACACTCAGACGTCACAGAAGAAATGTTTTAGTGTTAGTGTGTGCTTCTTTGGAGATAACTTCCCTAAAGAATCCACTTTCGTTTGTAGTACTGATGCTAGTTTGGGGGTTAGCAGTATGGCACTTTGAGAGCACATTTATGGATATACCTTTGCTAAATGATGTCACAAGCGTTTTACAAAATGTATTAGGTGTTCATATCAAGGAGCCTGCTCATTCAAAATATAGTCAAGTGTATTTAGCAATGTGGACACTTTTTATTTTTTAACACTCCCCTTATACAAAAAAAGAAAAAGGGAAATGGGCCTGTATAAGTAATACAAGTTTTGTCCCCCAAATGTGGAAAACATTGAAAAATATAAAGAACATAGGCCTATCCGTAAACGTAGCGATACCCACTTTTGGCATTTGCAATTATTTTTCCGGATCCTGCATAATTGCTATCACACTCCTTATACATCTATATATTGTCCTTTTATCTAAACATTACAATCGCATGTGCTTTTCCTAGAGCCTGAGTGGTTAAATAGGAAAACCAGACTGTTGGGTCGTGGGAATCTGGAGAACGAGATGTCTAGTGCAGCCTCAGAGCTGGCCAGAGTCCCGAGGACGAATCTCAGATTGGTCTCCACACAGTCCTCAATCACTGACCAGGTGCCCTCGGAGAGCCTGGAGAACAAAGCTGAGGTCATCCCACATGACCTCTGGAGGCTTAGGGTCACCTCAACAAAACCCGCCCTTTCTCTGAGCGGCGGGGTGGCCTCTGGAGGCTGGCCTCCCTCTCCGACTCACAGCGTAGGCTTTGCCGTGGCATCTTTGATCAGTCGCCTGGCACACGGGGCTATTCCCAGCGTAGACGCATTCCTGTTGTGCGTAAAGAATCGCGTGCAGAAGGAGGTCGGACACATTGTCTTACTCCTGAGGCCAAATTCCGGGCATGTTTTAGGCCCTTTGGCCACGCCATGTGACATTTTACATAAATATTCCCTAAGACCTCTAAGATCTGTTTCACAGATCTGCCCGTCTCCCTCTCTGGTGTCATATTAGTTCTAAAATGTATAGCTGATCCATTACCAAAGCCAAAAAAGAGGAGACCTTGAATTAGAAATTTAATGCAAAGAATTTGTGAATTGCTTGTATTCTCACTTGGTCAGCCTGACACATTTGAGGAAAAAATAAATTTCTAAAAATGTGTGGTGGCTGCTCTGCAGTCTGTGTACTCGACGGTTTTCTGTTACAAGGGTCAGCTGTGGATTAAGAGCCGACCAAAAACAAGGGAAATTTTGAGAAGAGTAATTTTAAACATCTTTTCGTCCCAATCATCCTTGTATTCCAATCGATTAAAAATAAAATGAGAAAATAATTTCCTTTTATCTTTGACTTAGTTACAAGTTTGAGAATTCTGATCATTCTGCCATATGTTTTCTCTAGAATTTCTTCTTTACATCAAACAGATATTTGTATTTTTTTCCTGTGTTTCCATTTTCTAGAATTTCAGGTTAAAATACTCATGTATCTCAATCTATTCCTTTAGAACAGCAATTTCTGATTGAAATATAATAAGAACCACATAACTAACTTTGAATTTTATAGTGGCTGCATTTAAAATGTAAACAGGAATAGGTAAGAATAATTTTAATAATGTATTTTATTTAACCTAATATATATAAAATGTTATCATTTCAACACTGAAGCATCTGAAAAATTGACATGTTTACATTTTTCTTCAGATGAAGTCTTCCAAATCCAGTGTGTATTTTGTACCCATAGCACATTCAGACACTGGATGTTCATCAGAAATACTTGAGCTGTATTTAGATTTCAGAAGCGTTGCCATTGAAAAAGTAGACTCACATTTCCAGGTTGTTCCAAACATATTTAAAAGTTTCCCAATAACACAAACAAGTGTCAGGTGCTTTATTTATTTAATTAAAATTAAATAAAATTGAAAATTCACTCCCCTATCACTCTAAATGATATCAAACTATCATACAAGATCATAGTGGTCAAAACAGCATGATAATGAAATAAAAATAGACACATAATTCAATGGAACAGACTAAAGACCCCAGAAATAAACTCACACCTGTATGGTCAATTAATATATGACAGTGGAGGCAAGAACATACAATAGGGTAAAGACGGTCTAGTCAATAAATGGTGCTGAGAAAATTGGACAGATACATGAAAAAAAATGAAACCAGACCACCTTCTTACACCATAAACACGAATAAACTCAAAGTGGATTAAAGACCTATGTGAAATATGTAAAACTCGAAACCATAAAGCTCCTACAAGAAAACGTAGGCAGTAAAGTCTCTGACATCTCTCGCAGCAATATTTTTGCTGACATATCTCCTTGGGCAAGGGAAACACACACAAAAAATAAATAAGACTACATCAAACTAAAAAGGTTTTGCAAAGCAAAGGAAACCATTAACAAAACAAAAAGGCAGCCCTAGCTTGTTTTGCTCAGTGGCTAGAGCATCAACCCATGGCCTGAAGCGTTCTGGGTTCGATTCTGGTCAAGGGCACATACCTCGGTTGCAGGCTCGATCCTCGGGCTGCATGCGGGAAGCAACCAATCAATGTGTCTCTCTCACATCGATGTTTCTCTCTGTGTGTCTCTCCCCCTACCTTCTACTCTCTCTAAAAATCAATGGGAAAATATCCTTGAGTGAGGATTAACAAAGAAAACCAAAAAATGAAAAGACAAGCTATTGACTGGGAGAACATGTCCACCAATGATACATCTGATAAGGGGTTAGGATCCAAATTTTATAAAGAACTCATAAGTCAACTCCAAAAAACCCAAACAATCCAATTAAAAAGTGGGCAGAGGACCTGAGTAGATACTTCTCCAAAGAGGGCATACAGATAGATGCCAATAGACATCTGAAAAGACATACAAATTGTTAGTCACAAAATAGTCACGAGGATGTACAGTACAGCATAGGGAATATAATCAATAATACTGTGATAACGGTGTATGGTGCCAGCTAGGTACTGGAAATACCAGGGGGAGCACTTTGTAAAGTATATGATTGTCTAACCACTATGCTGTCCACCTGAAACCAACACAAAGTAATATTGAAGGTAAACTGTAATTGAATAACAATTAGCCTTAGTTGCACACACTTCATGTGCTGGTTTAGTTTTATGCACAGCATTCAATTCCAGTTATTAATAGCATAGGGAATTGAAAGAGAATTGTCTTGAGAGAGAGAGAAACAAGGACTGGTATTGACTCTGCGACTAGCTGTGTGACCTGGAATATAGTACTACCCAAGGCCTTCTGGCCTGAATGTCTTTAATTGTACACTAATTTATAATCAGAAATGGACCAGATGTTCTCCTCTGAGGTCCCTTTGCGCTCATAAAATGTTACAAGCCTTGTATGCACAAAGGTGCAAAATGCCACACCAACTGAAATGCATTTCTGTGAAATGGAGAGCTATGGCCCTAGCCCAGTGGTTCTCAACCTTCTGGCCCTTTAAATACAGTTCCTCATGTTGTGACCCAACCATAAAATTATTTTTGTTGCTCCTTCATAACTGTAATGTTGCTACTGTTATGAATTGTAATGTAAATATCTGATATGCAGGATGGTCTTAGGCGACCCCTGTGAAAGGGTCGTTCGACCGCCAAAGGGGTCGCGACCCACAGGTTGAGAACCGCTGCCCTAGCCGGTTTGGCTCAGTGGATAGAGCGTTGGTGTGCATACTGAAGGGTCCGGGTTCGATTCCGGTCAAGGGCATGCATCTTGGTCGCAGGCTGCTCCCTGTCTCGGGCCCTGGTTGGGACGCCTGCAGAAGGCAACTAGTCGATGTGTTTCTCTCACATCGATATTTCTGTCTGTCTTTCCCGTCTCTAAAAGTCAATGGGAAAATATCCTCAGGTGAGAATTAAAAATAATAATAATAAAGTGGATAGCTATGAAGTGTTAAGTTTTATGATATGTAATTTAGGTGAGAGTGGAGAAGTAGAGAAGAGAATGGCCACTTCACATCTGGTATCTGCCAGAGTTCTTAGCTCTGTCTCCTTTGTGGGAATACATGGTCATTATAGAAATTACAGAAATAATCTCTTCTCTCACGTGAATTGCCTGTATTTGTTTCCTACTGCTGCTGTGACAAACTCCCACAGAGTAAGTGACTTGAAACAACGAACACTTATTTCCTCATAGTTCTGAAAGTCAGAAACCCCAGACTGGTCCCTCTGGGCTCTAATGAAGGTGTCAGCAGGGCTGCCTTCCTGGAGGCTCTGGGGAGAACCTGTTGTCTTGTGTTTTTCCGATTCTAGACCCAGCAGCGTTCCTTGGCTCCTGGCCCCTTCCATCTTCAAAGCCAGTATGAGCCTTTCTCACATTGCATCACTCGGACATCAACTTTTCTGCCTCCCTCTTTCATTTAAGGACCCTTGTGATTACATATATAATCCAGGTCAATCTTAAGGTCAGCTGATTAGTAACCTTAATTTCACCTGCAATCTTTTTTTTTTTTAATATATTTTATTGATTTTTTACAGAGAGGAAGGGAGAGGGATAGAGAGTTAGAAACATCGATGAGAGAGGAACATCGATCAGCTGCCTCCTGCACATCTCCCACTGGGGATATGCCCTTGAGGCCGCAGGCCGATGCTGTATCCACTGAGCCAAACCAGTTAGGGCTCACCTGCAATCTTAAGTCCCCTTTACCATCCTCGCAACAGGTGCTGGGGATAGGATGTGGACATTTTGGGGGACCATTTTTCTGCTTGCCATGCATGGCCATATCTCTGTGGCTTCACAGTTTTTACCAGTGATTTCAGAACTAGTCACTTTTGTCTCTCTGCTCTATTTTCCGACTCCGAATTAGAGGCAACCATCAGTTAATAGAAGACAGGAGTCAACTGAAGGAATTAGGGCAAAGAAGTGACCTTGAATGGCGAAATAATTTCATTGACACCTGCCTCAACCTCTTGCTGTGTGTTAAAGCTAGTTATACAAGAAGGTTCTTTTACCTACACCTGTGTTCTCATCCAGGGAAAGGTAGAAGCTGCATCTTTCCAAAGAAATAGGGGTGTATTGCCTGAGCATTTTTTAAAAATCTCTAATCAGAGATATAATAAATTTTGCCAAAGTTCAGTGTGTATTTTTTTTCTCTCTGCTGAGCAGGTGGTTGAAAGTTGTGGAATGTTGTTTTTCCGAGTATAGAATCATAATGTCCTTGGGAACATGCTCATTAAAATAGAAAAATTGGACTGTATTAATTTGCATTTCAGTTAACTCTTTGGGTAGATTTATATAACTGCCTCTCACTATAATTATTTGCATCGCTGGTGAAAATGCCACATCCATTTGCAGATTATTATGTCATTATCAGAGGCACAGAGGGAAATCGAAATTCACTTTTAGCATTTAGAGAAACTGTACGAGAAGCCGGCGTAGGGGAGACCAGGCAGGGGTTTTCTAGCCCTTCTTTAGGCTGACAGTGTCGTTTAGACTTTACTTTATGAAGTGTTGGTTTGGAGAGTAATAAACTGGTTGGGAGACCTCACTGGTTAAGCTCCATGTCACATTTATGGTGAGATCTGTCTCGACCAGTCAATCGCTTAGAAACGTTTATGAGTGCATACTCTGTGTCAAAGTCTTTGGAAGGCAACGGGATACTATCCTTAGAGCTACCATATTGCACAACTCCAGGAGTGGCCATTTATGCCACTCTGTAGACATATGAATGGCACCCCTGGAGTTGTTCAGCGAATGACTGAGATCTTATTCAGTGATCCTGGCATTGCCCACAAGAAAGCCTATAGCCTGGTGGTGGGGGGAGAGAACAGATTCACGAATGGCCTCTTAAAATTCTTATGCTACGTGTGAGTGGGTACACCCATGAGCACCTCGAAGAGGGAACATCTAACTTTTCTTAGGAAAGTTAGGGTATCTAGAAAGTTTTCTCTCTCAGATGAGGCCCTCCCTACACTGAGCCTTGAAGACTGAATAGGAGATGGTTAGGTAAAAAGTTGAGCAGTTCTGGGCAAAGCCAATAGTCTACAAAGAAACAGAGGTATGCCAAAGCATTTGGCATTTGCGGGATGTGCACGTATTTCAGTATGACTGCAGTGTGACATTCCTGTGGGAATGTGACGAAGCAAAGCATTGCCCTTTCTGTGCTGTGATGCCCTGTTTAGTAGAACAAAGAAAACAGCACTAGCTACCTCATGGGTTTTGGTTTTAAGTGAGATACCGTAAATAGAATGCCTAGGACAGGGCCTGACATGAAAAGCACTTAAATGTCAGCTGCTGTTGATGACGACAAGCATGGTATTACAGGAGCCGAATAAACACACAAGGTCTGCATAGCTCCTGCCGAGGAGTTTTGACATTATACTGTTGGCCTAGGGAAATTGTCAAATGATTTTTTTTTTTAATGGTGATTTGCAGCTTAGTAGATTTATAAACTGTAGCCATCATTTTGCAAGGCTGATTAGACCCTGGTGAATTGAGTCATCTTACCCAAAACCATCAGACTGTTGAAGAAAAATGTCACTTTATCAATGATTGTTCAACATGGAAACCACGCAGCATGATGTGATCGTTACGGCAATGAGGTAGGAACCTCGTGTTTCCCTCCCATGAATTGGTAAACTTTCTTCAGCTCCCCTGTCAGTTCCTCTGTGAGGATGAGGAGTCAGAGCGAAGGCAGATGAATGCTTTAAAGGGTTTGTTCTCAACAGAGGATGCTGACCCAGCGAATCAGCCCGGCTCACTGACCGCAGGTGTGCCTGACAGATGACAGTTCTCAAAGCATTTGGGTCAGGGCACCATCTCTCCGGAAATGGCAGAGACACTCCTATTTTCTCTGCTTTCTCCTCTGACCGATATCCCTTTTGTTTTTTGACACACCCCTGCCCCCAGCCTCTTTTGTCATCATAGCTTTTGTTTTCGGCAGGCTTTCAGGAGGTGTCTCACCTTCCCAGCTTCACTTGCTTCTTCTCTTTAAGGGTGGCTGCTGTTTAATGGGATTTACATAGTTTCAATAATACACACTCTCCACAGTGCTCATTTTTTCATTGCGTTCAGGACTAAATAGTGAGTTATTTCTGGGAATTGTTAGTCAATTAAGCCCATCATTGTGGGTGAATTCACAGTACTATTAATTACATGGAATGGCCTTTTTTCTTTTTCTTTTTCTTTTTTTGTTAATCCTCACCTGAGGATATTTTTTCCATTGCTTTTTCAGAGAGTGGAAGGAAGGGAGGGAAAGCGGGGAGGAGAGAGGAACAGAGAGCGAGAGACATCGATGTTCTGACCTCTACTGGTTGCTTCCCACAAGAGCCCACGACTGGGAGTGGGGAGCGAACCGGAAACCCAGGTATATGCCCTTGATGGGGAATCGAACTGAGAGCCTTTGGTGCTCAGGCCCACGCTCTGACCTCTGAGCTACACCGGCCAGGGCTGGAATGGCCTTTCCATTTCTTAGTGTCATCTCATTTTCCTAACCCATTGTTTTAATCATCTCTTACACTAGATGTTGGAATCCATCATATTTGGAGACCTGTACTTTAATGAATGTGTTAGGAGGATAAGATTTGTCCCTTGAAGTTGCTATATTTGTATAGAAATAAACATTCTTTTATCAAAGTACTATTATAGGACTTTAGAAGTTTAGTATCTTTTTACTGAATGCTTTAGGAATATACACATTTCTTTACTAGATTTTTATACTTTCATTTAATGCTATAACGTTACTTTATGCATTCTATCAAGCGTTCCAAGTTCAGGCAGATCTTTTATCAAAACAGTAATAATGCGAAAAAGACAGAAAATTTGTTCTAGTTATGCTCGATAAAGTACATTTTATCTTGCCCTCACCTTTATTACGTGATCTCTTCATCACAAACATCAATGTATCCCCCAAAATTGATTATACATTTCGAACTGTAATTACCTGGATCTCTTTAATGATAGTTATTTATTTATTTAATATATTTTATTGATTTTTTACAGAGAGGAAGTGAGAGGAATAGAGAGTTAGAAACATCGATGAGAGAGAAACGTCGATCAGCTGCCTCCTGCACACCCCCTGCTGGGGATATGCCTGCAACCAAGATACATGCCCTTGACCGGAATCCAACCTGAGACCCTTCAGTCCACAGGCCGACGCTCTATCCACTGAGCCAAACTGGTCAGGGAAGATAGTTATTTTTAAAAAACAAACAAAAACAAAACAATAACACTGGAGCATCTTACACGTTTAGCATGTGCATTTTTAAATAAAACTAGAACTTTAAAAAAAAAAAAGGTGGAGAAGGCCCACGTAAATTCACTGCCTTTTGGAATATGTATTCCGAATATTGTCTTTAAATATTTAAATCAGAATGCCTTGATAGAATGCTACAATCACTGCTCATTATCTTGAATTCACATGCAGGTCACTTCTTCTTAACCGTTTAAAAAAATGTGAATATTCACCATGTTTTGCTCCATATGAAATCAGTCACAATTGTTCAAAATGGGTAGTTATTTTTAAATGAAAGCGCTTAAAAAAATAAAAATGAAAGCTCTGAGAAAGATTGCGCTCCTAAATTTTAATGCTTCAAAGATTACAGATGTTGACATTGTGATGAAACAGAACTTGCCTCTGGCAAGTCTGTTCCATGGAAAAGTTAGAGCTGAGGCTATATTATAATGAAATATTTATTAAAATTCTTATGCTGTATTGAAAAGCAGGGGTGTACCTGTGCTATTCTGAATTCTCTGCTCTAGCAAAACATTTTATGATGATGTACATATTTGCGTTGATACAACATGGAGAAAGTGGTTGTTCTTCCTTACTTGGAATAAACATAAAGCAAAATTCCAGCAAGAGCACCAGAGTTATTTCTAAAAATGCAAGGCATGTTTTTCTTTTTCTTTTTAAAAATCCTCTGGCAAAATAGGACCTAAGGCTTTAAGAAATAAATTTCATTTATATGGCTATTTTTTTTATAGAGAGGGAATAGATCATCTAAAGTGATTTTACTAACTTACAGTAAAGGGCCAAAAAACACATCAAAAACATGACCACTTTGTCAATAATTTTGGGGGGGAAAGCCACTTTTTTATTACCTAATTCTAAGAAGCACAATATTCTGAGGTTGAAGTGGATGTGGATGTGGAGAACAAATACCTGGACTCTGTTGGGAATGTCGATTGATGTAGACTTTCTCAAGGGCGATGTGTTCATCAGAATCCTTGAGGTTCATAGCTTCTGATCTAGCAGTTTTACCTCTGGGACTGTAGCCTAAGGAAATAATAGAACAATGGGGCAAAAAATAAAGACAATATTTATTGTAGCATTTGTTTAGAATAGCAAACATTTGGAAACATTTCAAATTTCCCTCAGAAAAATAATCAAAGTATGGTTCTTTCATCCATTGTATATCTTATAGTGATATAGAACGGTGCTGTGCAGGAAAAGACAGCATGATATGGCAAGTAAGTTACAATCTAGTGTATAATATAGTCTCATTTATGGTTGAAAAACGAGTGTGCACTGACTTGGTGGATATATATAGTTAACAAAATGTTAACAGAAGCGATCACTGCATAATGGATTGTGGGAAATGTTTATTTTGTTCTTTGCTGTTCTTTTAATAAAAGAAATATAGACATTTTTACAAGCAAAAAAATGTTTTTAAATGTACCTGTTTGACTAGCACTTCTACTTTTACTAATCTGTTCTACAAGTACAACTGGATATGAGCATGCAAAATGTTAAATAATGTTCAACACGGCATTGTTAAAAATAATTTTTAAAATTAACCTGTCTATCTATCCCCTATTGTCAGGAATTTAAGTAAGAAAGTCATAGTGTAACCAGAATTCACAGCCATTGAAATTGAAGATGTAAATAAATCTGTATTCATTAATATGGAAAAGATGGCCCTAACCAGTTTGGCTCAATGGTTAGAGTATGGGCCCTTGGACTGAAGGGTTGAGGGTTCAATTCTGGTCAAGGGCATGTACCTCGGTTGCAGGCTCGATCCCCGGCTCGATCCCTGGCTCAATCCCAGCCTAGTTGGTGGGTGTGCGGGAGGCAACCAGTGGATGTCTCTCTCACAGCGATGTTTCTCTCTCTGTATCTCTCGCCCTCCCTTCCACTCTCTAAAAAAAAAAAAAATCAATAGAAAAATATCCTAGGATGAGGATTAACAACAACAAAAAAATCAATCTATGATAAGAAAAAAAATTAACCAACACACAATCCTGATGAAAAACAAACAAAACTTGGTGCATTTAGAATAAATAGAATTAGTTATTATGTCTTTTGCTTTATTTTAAATCTATAGTCTCATGCCAAACCAGCATATCTTGTGAAACACAAGAAGCATTCCAGTTGAAATTTAATGTATGATAAGAATGCTCACTTTCATAAACCTGACTCAGAAAGTACCAGCCAGGAGATAGCAGATATAAACATGAGAGTGGAAGTTGCAAACTTAGTATTATTTGTAGATATTTTAAGTGCATACCTAGAAAATAGAGAATCAACAGAAAAATTATTAGAAACAACATGAGAAGTCAGATGTCTGGCTAGTTTAATGCTGCTGGCAGGGATACAGGTGTGAAGAAAGGAGAAACTGGATGCATACATCATCCACTAGGAGAGGTTTCAAAGGTATCACCCACAGGCATTCATACCCACAGGACATAAAGCAGGCCCCAAGCACAGCACTGCAGGACATTCTTTCACCTATAACAGGCTGCTGCCCGCTCAGCATGCGGCCACTGGTTGAATCATAAATAAAAATGACAGAGGACATTATGGAAAGAAAAGAGGGATGACAGTCCTGCGGGGGAAAGGCTGAGACTATATAGTAAGGAGAGAAAGGAATGGGTTCTCAGAAGTCTAGACCAGTGGTTCTCAACCTTCCTAATGCCGCGACCCTTTAATACAGTTCCTCATGTTGTGGTGACCCCCCAACTTCATTGTTACAAATTGAACATAATTAAAGCATAGTGATTAAACACAAAAGCAATATGTAATTATATATGAGTTTTCCGATGGTCTTAGGTGACCCCTGTGAAAGGGTCGTTTGACCCCCAAAGGGGGTGCAACCCACAGGTTGAGAACCGCTTGTGCCTAAGCCAGCTTTTATACCCTTTTGATCAGGCCTACTTAATGTGTTAGCTTCTTAATGTTTTTAAATTTGACACCTATGAATTGCAAGAGTCCACATTTTCACAAGCCTGGATCTTCAACCTCTCCTGAAAACTTAAAAGCCCCAGCAATGAATAATGTCCTTTTCTGCAAGAGCAGCAGAAGCTGGAACAGAGCTGGCTATCTCCTGCACGTGCTCAGGGACTCCTCAGGCAGCTGTGTGCGCACACTCTTTCTCTTGGTGCTATCACCCCATCTATCTGTGGCCTTTGGAAGCATTTCAGTTGGAACCCCTGATGCTGATAATGAACCAGAGAACTTGCTAGGCTCTTAGAGGTTAAAGTAGTGCCTCTAGGAGTTGTGACGGGTCACCCTGTTGGGAAAAGTGAACAAATGAAGAAAACTTTGCTTAATTAAATGTACAACTTGTTCAGACCCAGTAATACATCCAAATTTCCCCCATATTATTTTTTAAATTGAAAAATTGTTATTTTAAACATTAAAAGATTGCGGGCCCATCTTCAAAAGGAATTTGTGGTTGTCTACATGATCCTTGGTGCATCCTTCCTTCTGAATTCCGCAGCATGTGGAGAATTCTTTTTAGCCAGGGAAATCTTCATTAAGATTGAGTCTTTAAGCTTTACAGATTCCAAAAGCAAATTAAGGCTTTCACTGTCACTTATGCTGTTGGCTTTGTGTGTGTGTGTGTGTGTGTGTTGTTGTTGTTGTTTCCTAGCTTATATTCTTCTGGCTGCCAGATCTGCTAGATCAGCAGTTGTCAACCTGTGGGGCGCGACCCCTTTGGCGGTCAAACGACCCTTTCACAGGGGTCACCTAAGACCATCCTGCATATCAGATATTTACATTACAATTCATAACAGTAGCAACATTACAGTTATGAAGTAGCAACGAAAATAATTTTATGGTTGGGTCACAACATGAGGAACTGTATTTAAAGGGCCAGAAGGTTGAGAACCACTGTGCTAGATATTCTAGAAGTATTATCATTAATTGCATTTCCCCTTCATTTCTGCTGAAGAAAGTTGGAAGCTTTTCTGTTGGTAGTGATGGAGCTGATTAAGCATAAACAGCTCTGTGAAACTAGCTAATATACATGAAAAAAAGAAAAAGGTAAAGTCCTCAGATTTGGCTGTTCTGAAGCTAAAGGCTATTTTATTGACTTTAAACAAATCAATATTTATAACCTATTACTTGTGCCCTTACTTCCACCTCCTCGCCCCACTCCAGGGCTTTCTACCTCAATGTCTCTTCTTTTCTATCATCAGTATTTCTCTTACCACTGGCCACCTATCAAGAAGGAACAAAGTTTAAGGAAACCCTGTCCTTAGAACCAATTAGTGAACCATCATGATGACATTTTATGCCTTATTTTCCTCTCAGTTTATGTAAAAGCATTTGGCACCTAGTCAGAACTTGAAAAATGTTTTCTCAATTTGAGTCAACCAAGCTTTTCAAAGCAGAGTCTGTCTGGCTGCCTCCATTTTTTAACCATTTGTGTATTAGGTAGATAGGCTATGTCTTCCAGTCTTGATATGGTGGCCTTTTGTAGTAGGTGCCCTATGGGGCTCAGTGGTGCAGTCTCTCTGATGGCCTGAGCTAGACACTCCAGGAATGTCCCCGGTGTGGATTATGCGAGCCCTTTTGTTGTAGTTGAGTCTTGATTGCTATTGGCCTGGTTGTGCATGGGGTCGATGCTGAGTCTGGCTAGCTGTGAGGATTGACCGTGACCACAGTGTATGAGCTGCTGTACAGGTCTGACCCCATGAGGCGGAACTGGCCCCAGCAGGGTCTGGTACCTTGAGAAATATTTCTTTAGTTGTGCCGTTTGTAGAGCTAACTGGGTTGTGTTCCGATGGGGTTTGAAGCCTGCCTCTTGGTGTATTGGTTCTGGGGCCTCTTGGGAGGAACTCTGATGCAGGTCAATGTCAGATGCTACCTGTGACCGGTCCTGGGCTACCAGTTATGAGTTACAAAGCAATCGCAGATTGTGGCTGTTTCTGCTGGGAACTGGGAACACTTGGGAGGGGTCAAGCTGCGTACCGAGGACAGCTTACACTGGGACGGAGCCAGGGGCCAGGGCAGCAAAGGCTCAAGGCACCTGGAGATTTGCTTCCACTTGCCAGCTCCCTTTTAGGCTTAGTTACTCCAAGGGCCTCTGGAGGTACATAGGTGATGTGAGGGAGTCACCAGGGACAGGCAAAGGGTGTTCACCAGGCTGATACAGTTCAAGCTCAGCACCGGCGCCACTGGGCCTCAGGCCACTCAAACCAGAGTTTCAGGGTTCACCAAGGCCAGCCGCCACTCGCCTGGGGCAATGGCCGCTGTCCTGCTAGCCCTCTACACACAGTACCCAGTCTTTCCCTGCATGTCTCCAGTCTGCTCTGAGCTGCCTTCCCAGGGTGAGTTGCTGTGAACAAGGTTTTGTGCATTGGCCCTTAAGAGGGTGCCTGGGTTTCTAGTGGACTCCCATCTTTTTCTGCTTATTTTCAGAGCCGGATATCATGTGAGGTCCTCTTCCCGACTCTAGTGCTTCGGTCTGGGGAGCCCTGTATGGGGTTGAGATCCCATGCTCCTCAGGGGTAACCTTTGCAGCTGAGATATCCCTCCGGATTCTCCACCACCACATGTGGGTGGGAGATCAGCCCTTTTTGGTTTCCACGCTTCCTACCAGCTTTGATGTGGCTTCTTCTGTGAATCCTGGGTGATAAGACTTCTCTCCAGCTAGTCTTCGTTGGTTGGTTATTCACGTTGATTGTTCTATAATTTAGTTGTAATTCTAGTTTGATCCTGGGAGGAGGGAGTGTAACTTCCACTTACTCTGCCCCATCTTGGCTGTCTCACAGTCCTATTCTCTTCAGCATTCTGCCACATGTGACAAGTACTCTGTGTGTAACAAGCAGCACTCTTGGGATATAATCAGAATGCTCTTTTTTTGCCTCTCCCTGTAATTTTATTCAATGGGAAAGGTCAACTTCTTGTACTAGATGAAAACCCAGGAAACTTTCTGCTCACACTTAGGCAATACAATTTCCTAGTGTCACTTTAAATCTCTTTTGAAGCTGGTCTCTCAAATGTCAGGTACCATATAATTGGCAAAGCCTGCAACTTCATTTCAGCTCTCTCCTCCCTTGGCAGGGGCCTTCTGCAGGCAAAATATCTCAGCTCCTAGAAAGGGAGGTAGTCCTCCTCTCTTTTCTGGCCTTTGGCCATCAGTCCTTTCCAACTTATTGAGGTTCTAACTTCTTGGGTTCAAAACAATGATAGGAAGAATTCCAGATAACAGGAAAACAAAAATTTTCACTCAAAGGTCTTACTCAACTAGTACTGTTGGTAACATGACTTCTTGTGCTCCGAATTAGGTTAAAATGGACTCTCTTGGGTGCTTTTTATCAAGGGTTCTTCATAAACCATCTGCTCCTCCCTTCACTCATCTTCTGATCTGTTAGGACTTTAATAAGTACTTATGCCTCTTACCCCAGGAGTTTCCAACCTCTGGAGCACATCAGGGTCACTTGGACAATTTTTTAAAAAGAAAAATGCCAGCACTTTGTCCCCAGCCTATTGAGTGGGAATCTCTATATTGGGACTCTGTTGTGTTTGTTTTTCAAAATTTCACAGATGATTCTGACGCTTACTAAGGACTAAGGACACCAAATCCAGCCTATATTAAAGTTTATAATGTGCAGCTTCCTTTCTTTCTGGACTCTCAACTTCCCTTGGATCTTTTTCTCCTTTTTAATCCTCTCGATAGAGACGTAATCATAACAGATTTGGCCCATTTGAGGCATAAAGGGATTAAAAATCTCAGGGTTCTAGAGGAGAAGCTGTGGCACTGGGATTTGTTCAGTCTTCAGACTGAATTGCATATAGTTGTGGTGCTCAATAAATATTGGATAAGAAGCTGGCTAGGTGGTTGGTACTTAGAACAAAAAAGAAAAGTGAGATAACAGTCTAGTTAAATAAGATGTACTGGTTGTGTTCCAGTATCTGTTTGGAGAAATCTCATGTCTGGCTGTGTTCTAAATGCTTATGTCATGAATATTACTGTTAGGTCGCCGAAGGATGAACGCAAAAGGCCAGAGTGGTGAGGGATTACAACTTCATTCGATCATCTGCACACCAGGTGGCTGAGCCTGGATGGCTCCAGCACCCAGTGACAGGAGTCAGTGACTTTTAAAGGACTTTTGGCGGGCTTTTTCTGGGCGGCGACTTCTTTATGCATACGCGAGGGTAGATCATGGAACGTGGTCACCACAAGTGAAATGTGGTCTCAGCAAAGGGAATGTCCGTAATGAAATGACCTGAAAAGTCAGTTCCCGGGGGAGGGGTATCAATTCAATTATTTGATCAGACCTAACAATCACCTCAATTAATGTTTACATCATTTAATAGAGGGGACTATCACCCTCACTTTTTAGGTGAGGGAACTGAGTCTCAAGGAGGGTAAGTAACTTGACCCCCCAAGGACATACATGCAGAAGCTACAGTCAAGATTTCAACCCAGGTTCTCTGATTTCAGAGCCCAAGTTCCTAAATACTATATTGTAGCACTTCTCATTCAAAGGGAGTAGAACTTTGGGGAGATGTTAGGATTAGCCACTCCTCCTACCCCCATTTCTGCCCTCATTCTTTTCAGTCTGCCTTCCTCTCTGTATTCTGTCCCCCTGCCCTCCTGCCCTACAGGGGAACGTTAATGAAAGAATCTTAGCAAAAGGCAGAGGGGCTACCATGATGAGATTATTTTTAAACATTTTCTCTGGCAACAATTATGCACATTGGGTAGGATTGGAGTCATCCTAAAACAAGCAAGACTCGTATGAAGTTAGGGAAAATAGTTGGGAGCAGATAGAATGTTTGGTAATAGAGATGGAAAGGACGAGACGGATGTCAGGTGTTAAGCAGGTAAAGTTGAAGAGATTTAGTGATGGTTATGCGGGAGCTATGAAGGAGAGGAGAGATCTAGAATATGTTGAGTTTTGATGTGGTTGTCTTAAGAGATTGTTGTGTAATTCATTCTCTAGAGAAGTAGTAGATGTGCCGTAGAGAGAAGAGAATTTGTTCATGGATGAGTTTGAAGGACCTATGGAATAAACAATGGGAATGTGTAATGGGTAGTTATATGTGACAGTCTAGAGATAGGTCAGCCCTATCTAAGGATAGAAATCTCAGAGACATCAGCACATTGGTCAGAGTTAAAACCATGACAGTGGATGCTTTTGCTGAGAGAGAGAGAGAGAGAGAGAGAGAGAGAGAGAGAGAGAGAGAGAGAGAGAGAGAGAGAGATTGAGATTAAAGTGAAAGGGGAACCCAGGAAGCAAATGTTAGGAAGGAATCCCTACTAATTTAATAAAGCATCCCAACTCTGTCCTGGATGCCTTTTTGACCTTGAAGAAATCACTGGCTCTGTCTGAACCTCAGTTTCCTTGCTGATAAAAGTGTAGATGATTTCTAAATCCCCTTACAGACCTCACATTCTGCACTTGTTTCTAATCACTAGCACTTGTTTTCATGATTGCTTTGGGGAAGATCAGGCACTTATTACTTGCTTCATTGTGTAACCTCGATGCATGTGGAAGTCCATGAAATTATATATACCCTTCATCTGTCTTTCTGATAAGCATAATCATTATCCTGTACATGTCAACCCCATCAGTGTTATTCAAAGATAACCTGGAGCACCATGAACATGGTAGGTTTGAGGAACCCAAGTGTATTTCATGAGAGGCAGTAGAGGGAAGTGATTAAGAGCTCAGCCTCTGGAGCCAAACCTATGGGCTTTAATTCATCTACCACTTACCTGGTTATGTCACCTCAGGCAACTTAGTTCATGTCTCTGTTCCTCCTTTTCCTCATCTATAAAATAGGGATAATAATCCTAGAGATGGTATAGAAATTAAATAGGTTGTTATGCACACAGTACGCAGAAGAATACCTGGCACATCTGCCCTTAGTAAATGTAAGCTACTATTGTATGATGGTGACCATGGCAACATTGTCTGGTGAAAAGTGTCTTAATTGTAAGGACTGAAGAAGCCTAATATCTTAGACTTTTTTGTTTTCAAAAGGAAAGTCAAGAGGAAAACCTATAGCACTTCCTAACAAGTGGTAACTTTCAGATGGCTGAGCTCTGTGGGTGGCAAACATATTTTTCTGGTAACAAATTAACCTGCAGGTGAAAAAGGCAGAAGGAGACTGCGTTACAGGGTCATTCCATTGATAGATTCATTAGTATAAAATAGGAGGCATTAGAGTGTCCCCACCATTAATACTTTCTTTTTGTTGCTTTTCCTTGTCATCTTAATGTAAAGATGGGCAAAAGGAGAACAAATTATACGAGTACACTGCCCTTTCTCAGTAATAAACCTCACACTCTCCAAGTGTCTTAGAGGTTAGGTGGCTCTTGGATGTGCAGTTGTCACTCTCTAAAGCCAAATAGATAGAGAGCACATGCTTTATATTTCCTTAACACATATAGCTTGGGAATCTTGCAGATTGGGGCAGCAGGTTCAAATTTCTTTGGAACCTTGGACCTGCTCCTCAAAACATACCTACCAGGTATCAGCTGCGTGGAGAGAAAGACACGTCTTGAGGAACGGCAGTTGTTGAAGCATCTGGAATCTTTTCCTACTTTTGTCATTATTCGTCTCGTTTTTCTGAGAGAGGCAGGATTCAACTTGTCAGGCACAGCCAAATGGGTGTCCCTGTGCAGCTTGTTATATGCCAGGAAGGACAATAGCAGTCATTCAAAACAGGGTTTCAAATGAATACATAAGAATAAACCCCCAGGGAGAAAAAACCAAGATGGCGACATAGGTTAACGCCAGAGATTGCTGCCTCGAACAACCACTTCAAAAAACAACTAAAGATGGAACGGACATCATCCAGAACCACAGGAAGGCTGGCTGAGTGGAAATTCTACAACTAGGAGGAAAGAGAATATCATACCCAGACTCAGGGGAGGCGCAGTGCTGAAGTGAAATACTAAGGTGCGGAGTGCACGCGGAGCGGGCTGGAGGCGGAGGACGCGGTTGTTGTTTTCAATCAGGAGGGAGTTTCAGACTCTGAGCTCCAGATCCGGGCGAGTCTCTAGGGACCCAGACTCAAACGGGAGAAGCGGGACTGTCTGGCTTCGGTCGGAAATCAAAGGCAGCTTTCTCTCCGAGGTTTGCAGTGGTTGCTGGGACTCTGTGAGACAGAGCCCCTAGGGACTGAGAGCAGCCATAACTGCTCGCTCCGCCCGCCCTGTAGATCCCCAGGGACCTGCCCCGCCCAAGCCCTGCCCAGAGCCATTTGCCAAATAGCCTCAGGCAAATGCTAGATTAGCACCGCCCTAGAGATCCAGCACAGAAGCTCTCCCACTGCAGACACAGCGGACTCTCATAGCCAGTTAGCCTGGAGGTCAAATCACCCCCACTATTGCCGACAACAATCAAGGCTTAACTACAACAAGACTGCGCACAAAGACCACTAGGGGGTGCACCAAGAAAGCATAAAAAATGCAGAGACAAAGAAACAGGACAAAATTGTCCATGGAGGATATAGAGTTCAGAACCACACTTTTAAGGTCTCTCAAGAACTGTCTAGAAGCCGCCGATAAATGTAGTGAGATCCTCAAGAAATCTAATGAGACCCTCGAAGTTGTGATAAAGAACCAACTAGAAATTAAGCATACACTGACTGAAATAAAGACTATTATACAGACACCCAACAGCAGACCAGAGGAGCGCAAGAATCAAGTCAAAGATTCGAAATGTGAAGAAGCAAAAAACACCCAACTGGAAAAGCAAAATGAAAAAAGTATACGAAAATACGAAGATAGTGTAAGGAGCCTCTGGGACAGCTTCAAGCGTACCAACATCAGAATTATAGGGGTGCCAGAAGATGAGAGAGAGCAAGATATTGAAAACCTATTTGAAGAAATAATGACAGAAAACTTCCCCCACCTGGTGAGAGAAATAGACTTACAGGTCCAGGAAGTGCAGAGAACCCCAAACAAAAGGAATCCAAAGAGGACCACACCAAGACACATCATAATTAAAATGCCAAGAGCAAAAGACAAAGAGAGAATCTTAAAAGCATCAAGAGAAAGAAACTCAGTTACCTACAAGGGAATACCCATACGACTGTCAGCTGATTTCTCAACAGAAACTTTGCAGGCCAGAAGGGAATGGCAAGAAATATTCAAAGTGATGAATACCAAGAACCTACAACCAAGATTACTTTATCCAGCAAAGCTATCATTCAGAATTGAAGGTCAGATAAAGAGCTTCACAGATAAGAGAAAGCTAAAGGAGTTCATCACCACCAAACCAGTATTATATGAAATGCTGAAAGGTATCCTTTAAGAAGAGGAAGAAGAAGAAAAAGATAAAGATACAAATTATGAACAACAAATATGCATCTATCAACAAGTGAATCTAAGAATCAAGTGAATAAATAATCTGGTGATCATAATAGAATCAGGGACATAGAAAGGGAATGGACTGACTATTCTTGGGGGGGGGGGGAAGGGGGGGGGAGATGCGGGAAGAGACTGGACAAAAATTGTGCACCTATGGATGAGGACAGTGGGTGGGGAGTGAGGGCGGAGGGTGGGGCGGGAACTGGGAGGAGGGGAGTTATGGGGGGAAAAAAGAGGAACAAATGTAATAATCTGAACAATAAAGATTTAATTAAAAAAAAAAAGAATAAACCCCCAGGATTAGTCCCAATTGAAAAGTTCGGTGCGGCCAGGGAGGGTAGCTGCTGCTGCTGGGGATTAACAAACAGCTGAAGGGAATGGTATTCACTGATCTAGACACATTTTTAGTGACTGGTGGCCTCTATCTACCCCCATGGGATCTATCACTTAGACAGAATTACAGAGTAAAATTTTTAAATAGTATGTTTTTTCTAATTTTTTCCTTCTTGGAAACTGTCTACCTGATTGCATATGAATGTTCATACATTTCAGACCACAGAAATGCATGCCTTTAAAAATCACTATGGTCTCAGGGAAGAAGCTGAAGAGCGAATTTTCTTCTAGAGAATCAAACTAGAAGCAGCAGAACAAAGGAAGCCTTCTGGTGAGAGTGGTGGGAAAGTTGGCGGGATCATATTATGTTCTGAGCACTGAGTGTTTAATTTTAAATTTATTTTTATTTATTTCAGAGAGGAAGAGAGAGGGAGAGAGAGATAGAGATATCAATAATGAGAGAGAATCATTGATTGGCTGCCTCCTACATGCTCCCCCCAACCTCGGGAATCGAGCCCGAAATCCAGGCCTGTGCACTGACCAGGTATCAAATGGAATGGAACCATGGCCTCCTGGTTCCTTGGTCGATGCTCAATCACTGAGCCTCAGAGCCAACCCCGTTTGTATAGGGCCTTTACTGTTTGCTGAACCTATTATGGACATTGTATCATTTGATCCCTACAAAGAGGTTGTATCCCCACTTCACAAATGAGAAAAGTGAAGCCCAGAGGCTGGCAGACGTCCCAGGCCACAGGGCTGGAAGTATGATAGTCTGACTCCAGGTTTCATACGTTTTTGCTATCGTTCTTGTGCACTCACATGCTGAGCCCTTCAGTCTATAATCCAACGAGATGTGCAGCTTTTGCATGGTTTAAAATTAACTTTATACATTACCCATGGAGCATCGGTCCCTTTTTCCTTCTTGCCAGATGCATTAATCTTTCAAGTGAAAGATAGCAGAGAGACGCAAGTAAGGATACCAATTGTAACCTTGGTTTTTGGCCTAGGAGAATTTCAATGCCAAAGAGAAGGCACCAAAAATGGACACTGCCTAACATGTTTAAAGTCAGTGAGGAACAAATGCTATAAACTACACTTTCTATTCTATTTAAAAAACAAGGCAGTAGAGGGGGAGAGGATTAGAGGCTATTTTTAATATATTCTCCTTTGAAAAAATTGAACAAAGTAACTACAATTCACATTTGTTTACTTGCACTTTGCTGAGGGCCTACGCTGGGAGCTTCTTCTGACAGGTCTTTGAGGCCCCTCTCTCCCTCTATCCTTCCTCCATATGATGGGTGGCTCCATGGCAGTGGTTTCATGACTTTTAGTGGTTATAAAAGTTGAAAGGTAAGAGGGGTCAGAAGCCCCTTTGTAAATGTCTGCTTTGATTTTCTATCCCTTGCTGTTGGTTTAAGGATTAGACTAAGCAACTACGGAGAACATCTGCATTTAGTGGGCTCGAAATGATCGCGGAGTGAATAGTTGGTAAGAGTTTCAGAGATCATCCACTGTTTTCTTCCATTGTGATCACAAAGTAATTTCTTTGTGGCCAAAATCATATCCTTAAACACAAACTCATTCTCCCCATGTGTAAAAATAACAGCTCCCACTGAGCTGCTTGGTGTTCATTTAACTCTGTTCCATGTAATGAATTATGCTAGGAAAATACTGCAGAATCATTTTTTAATGAACACAAAGATGGCTGCTGAGAAAGTCGAAGGCTATAAAAGGGGCTTCCTTCCTTCCTTCACGCCTTCTTAGAAATAACTTAGCTGAGGGCTCTGTCGGAACAGGACCCAGGAGGGCTGATGGTTCTGCTGGTGACCTGCAGCTGGCTTCGGACAAGTGTCCAGGGCTTATGTGAGGCTGCGGGGGACTATTGGTGTTTAGGGGCCCAGTGAAATGTAGCTACAGGTGTGTGTGTGGGTGTGTGTACACGTACCCGCGTGTTTCTGTCTCCATTCTTTCTACTGTCCAGGCCAGGTAGCCTTTCTTTCCTTGGTACTGTTATGTGTCAGAGAGATGTAGAAGCTTAGCATTCCATTTAAAGTTAGGCTCCTGGTTAATGCTTGAACAAAATGCGTTTCTTCCAATGAAATACATTCTTATTCTTTTCTGTCCTCCATTTACATCCCAAGTTCCCATCCTCTTTCTTTCTATCAATAGCATTTTGAAGTCTAACTTCATATACAATCAAGCGTATAAATTTCAAGTATTCAGTTGAATAAGCTTTTGCATATGCATACACCCGGGGAGCCAGATCCGGGATATGGAGCATTCCCTGTGCTCCTTCCAGTCGGTAGTCCCAAGGGCAACCTCTTCTATTTTAACCTCGACCTCCATAGATTGATGTCAGCAGTTCTTGTATATCATTAAAGCGGAGTCGTAGAGTTGTACTCTTTTCTGTTTGATTTCCTCCATTCAACATTGTGCTGTAACTCACACGTGTTGCTGAGTGAAGAATTCCGCTGTATAATGTCTTCTTCATCCATGGGAGTGCTTATGGACCTTTGGACTGTTTTCAGTTTGGGGCTATTCCAAACGATAATGCGCGGGCCCTCCCACAGCCCCGCGTCACCAAGGCCTCTCCGAGCTCTCATTTTATAAATATGCGCCCCGGAGGACGGTAACTTTATCAACATGTAAAAGCGCGCTGGTGCTCGGTCGCTATTTGCATAGGAACCACCCACTTCTCGCCCCGCTCCCTGGGGCTGCGGCGCAGCTCTGACGCGTTCAGCCGGCGCCGCGAGGGCGCGCGCAGGACGCCTGCGCGAAGAGGGGCGCATGCGCAGACGACCGAGCCCGCTGACAGATTCTCGGTGGCGGCAGCAGTGGCGGCGGCGGCGGCGCCGGCGGCGGTCCTGGACTGCGGGGAATGGGAGCCCTGGCTCTCTGACTGAGCACCGCCCCGCCTCCCTGGCCTCCGACATGGCTCAGGAAAAGATGGAGCTAGACCTGGAGCTGCCTCCGGGCACGGGCGGGAGCCCGGCGGAGGGCGGCGGCAGCGGCGGCGGCGGGGCCCTCCGGAGGTCTAATAGCGCCCCTCTGATCCACGGCCTCAGTGACACTTCGCCGGTGTTCCAGGCCGAGGCGCCGAGCGCCAGGCGCAACAGCACCACGTTCCCGAACCGCCATGGCCTGCTGCTCCCAGCCTCCCCGGTCCGCATGCACAGCAGCCGATTGCACCAGATCAAACAGGAGGAGGGCATGGACTTGATCAACCGAGAGACCGTCCACGAGCGCGAGGTGCAGAACGCCATGCAGATCAGCCACTCCTGGGAGGAAAGTTTCAGCCTGAGTGACAACGACGTGGAGAAATCCGCCTCCCCGAAGCGCATCGATTTCATTCCGGTGTCACCGGCACCATCTCCCACCCGGGGAATCGGGAAGCAGTGCTTTTCACCATCCTTGCAAAGTTTTGTGAGTAGCAATGGATTGCCTCCAAGCCCGATTCCCAGCCCAACGACCCGGTTTACGACTCGAAGAAGCCAGAGCCCCATTAATTGCATTAGACCAAGTGTTCTTGGACCATTGAAAAGAAAATGTGAAATGGAGACTGATTATCCGCCAAAGAGATTTTTCCAGGGCATGCTGTCTTCTGACGTCGCACAGCTGTCAGATCCGGGGGTGTGTGTGTCTTCGGACGCCCTGGATGGGAACAGCAGCAGTACTGGATCGTCCTGCAACTCGCCAGCGAAAGTCAGCACTACCACCGACTCCCCGGTGTCACCTGCCCAGGCGGCCTCTCCATTTATTCCAGTAGATGAACTTTCATCTAAGTGACTCACCCTCCTATCCCCGAGACTCGGTTGTTTTGTTTTGTTTTGTTGTTTTTTTGCAATGGAGAGAAAAATCAAGTTGGAGCAAGCACTGAACTTTGTCAATTAATTTGAGGCTATTTCCTATTTGACCCTTTTTCCTTTTTTGGAATTTCCTGAACTGAACTGTTGGTATTCTAGAGAACTTTTATGTCAGGTTCCTGCGGATTACTTCAGTGTAGTAATATTTTCAGACGTTTTCCCAATAAGTGTGTTGAAGCATACATCTTTACGCTGCTAATATGTCTAAATACATATGTTATCCCTTGATTTTTTTAAAAAAAAATAATTGAGAGCTCTATTTATTTATGGGATTATTAAGTTCTGATGCAAATATAAATGTTGAATTAATCAGTGCAGTAAACTGATGTTTTAAAATTCCATACTTCATGCCCACACTAATTTTTAATGTTATTTTTAGTGATTGCTAATTTCTATTTGATGAACAATAACTTACTATTTACGCTATTTTTAAAATATGTTAGTTATATCAATCCAGTGGTTGTCTTGTTTTATTCAGGAATCCTTGGATATTCAATTTTCTGGGTACAGAAGTGAATGGGAGGGGAATTGATAAAAGAATAAAATATAAACATTTGCAACAAATCGTTTAAAATTAAACATAAAGGTAAACATTTAAGAAAATATTTCCAAATGAAATTTAATAGTATTTCTAATAAGTTGTACAAATATAACTACTCTACAGAAAATGAATTTTTTTTTTTTACCAGAAAGTGCAATCTCTTGGGTATAATACTAAAGTTAAATGGAACAGTGCCTTGCAGTCTTAGCTCACTGCACATAGACTGAGGCCAGATTCCTGTAACCATTGCACACTTAAATGCTTTTTAGGTGTAGAAAATGTGTGGGAAATCCTGTTGAGTTTCAGCAGAGCATCCAGCCAGATGAAACTCTGTCATTCATATGCTTTAAAATATCCAGTTGTGCCACAGTGGATATTGTTGCCAACAAAAAGCCAGAGCAACTTTTGGCTGCTTTTTGGCTCTGCCCATCAGTCACCTTCCTAGTTTTCCCTGGCTCAGGAAGGAAGCAGCTGTTTCCTTGCCAATTGGTCCTTCCTCTCCACCTCCCACCCAACCAGGGCATCATCAGTCAGACAAAAGTACAGTGTGATTCAGATTTCTGACAGTGAGCAGCAACAGGACTGCGGAATTGTTTCAGGAACCTCTGTGGTTAAAACTACAGCTAGAGTTGAATGCCTTGGGGATATCAGGTAATTGCCAATGACTTGCAATTGAAAATCAGTGGAGAGTCACGTAGGTAAATCAGTATTTGACTTAGGTTTTGTTAAAGGTAGAATTGTGAAATGTTCCTTTTTTTGCCTCTTACAATTAAGACAAAATATGAAAATATTTAATAACAAAGTGTTTTATATTATAGTTCTTATATCATCCTTAACTAGGAAGGGAGGGAGGGAGGGAGGGAGGGAGGGAGGGAAGAAGGAAGGAAGGAAGGAAGGAAGGAAGGAAGGAAGGAAGGAAGGAAGGAAGGAAGGGAGGGAGGGAAACCTGGCAACTCTGGCTTTTAAAAGTTATTGCCTACAGAGACTTTAACAATTATGTGGAATTTTTACAACTATGAGAATAAATGGAACTGGTCAACTTTTAACAGTTGCCTCAAGAATTCAGTGAAATTACGTCGAGGGTAAGATCATGTGCAGAGGCTTGACATTCTCTCTTTTAGGTAATAATATTCAAATACCCATGTCTGATCTTGTTCTTCACATTCTAACTTCTATATCTAACTTCCTGTTGGGCACCTTGACCTGCCTCCAGAGGTACTTTAATCTCAACTTCTCTAAAGCAATATCTATTGTCTTCTCGTTGAACCTGTTGTTGAATTGCCTAAATTGATGACGTCACCACTATCTAATTTCCTAAACTAGAAACCATGGGAAACATCCTTGACTATTCCTTTTCCTTATCACAACCAGCTTAATCGCCAAGTCCTGTCTACTTCTGAAATGAAACTCAAATCTCTTCCTTTCTATATCTCTGTTGCCACTGATGTAGCTTAAATTCTGGCCGAAGTGATCTGCCAGCCTATCTTCGTATCTTCTTTTGGCCCAGTCTTCATACTGCCTTTAATGTGATCTTTCTAAAATAGGAACTTGATTTTTCACCCTCATGCTTAAAAACTATATGCTTCCCCATTTCCTACAGTATTAGGAATACTTTCTTTAATTTAACATAGAAGGTGTGTTTTTTGTTTGTATTTGTTTTAATGAATTGGACATACTCTTAGAAGCTTTAATCCCCTGTTCATCCTGCCCAATACACATCCTTCTTACTGCAAACACTACACTATTTGATATTCTTTAAATATGCCACACACTTTCATGTGTTTGTACCTTCTGATAGATTGTTCCTTCTCCTTAAAATGCTCTTTCTATTCTTTTCAGGCAGGCAAATGCTTTTTTTTTTTTTTATTGCATGTGAATTTAATGACGAAGTAATGTGCTGATTATAAAAATACTTAAGCAATATTTAAACAGATATCTATATAGTAAAAACTGAAAGTCTGTTACTATGAAAAATTCATCTTCTCTTCCTGTAGGTAATTTCAATAATTCTGTATATATTGTGCAAGATGTGTTATTCCACATTTTCATGTATATATGTATATAAAGTCAGGAAACCAACATGTCATTTACATCTCTCTTCTTTCTTTCCCCCATAGTTAATCATTCCCCAAATCTTACTGATTTTTTCTTCTAGAATCTTCTTTCTTCTCTACTGCCACCCTGATCTAGGATATTTCCCTCATAGGCTTCTGAAGCTGCCTTCTGATTCCCAGTTGTCCTTTTCACCCTTGCTCTGGTTGGCTAACCACTTATTTTCCATATAGCAACCTGAGCAATTCTTGAAAAATTACAAATCTGACCCTTCCCTCTCCCAGCTTTAAAGCTTTGTGGTTGCTTCCTGGTGTCATGCTATCAACATGTATGGATTCTGGCCCCGGAGGCCCAGGGAAATTGCCCTTGCCTCTCCTCCCCTTGTTTTCTGTGCTCCACCTTCAATGGCTTGGTTGCTTGTCAAATACTTTATGTTCTCTCCTATTTTAGGTCTTTTTGCCAGATCATTTCCTTGAAGGTATAGGCAGGGGTGGGAACGTCCAGCCCCATGAGCTGGGCCCTCGAAATCATTTGTTTCTGGCCCTGCCAAGGCATTAGGGGTGAGTTAATTAAATGTTTGACCAAATACAACAGGCTAATTTTTAAGTTGACAATTTTGTATGGCCTCTGAAAGATGTTATAAATATCCAAATGGCCCTTGGCAGAAAAAAAGGCTTCCCATCCCTGGATAGAGAAACGTAGAGAAACCTTTATTTCTGTAAACTCCTTTTTCTATAGAGGCAGTAAGTTTTAAATCAAATGTGTCTCTAAGAGTTTATATAGACAGTTTATTATGTTATTGTTCATAACTACAGTCACAATGTAAGGACTTAGATCATGTAAGAATTATCCTTCAAAAGAACATTTCTGGGGGTATTAATATCGCTAATCTGTAAACTTTGTGCTAGAAGTCCCAAAGCACATAACATTTAGTTACAGTATTGTTTGTCATATATAGCAAACGTCTGTGGCATATTTTCCTTTATTATTTTTGTTTAAAACACAATGGGAAAAATAATGGTCACTAACTTTGCAGTTGTTGGATGTCAAAGCCGTTAAGCATATTTAAAAGATTGATTATAATTAAGAATAACCTGTATCAGGTTGCCTTCCAGTGATTCCATTTATTAGTTCAGCCAGTTATATACCTATAGCAAGAGACCACTCTTAGATATCTGGCAGGAAAATTGGGAAAGGGTCAAGGCTTATGAGGGAAACAGGACTGAGATTCATTTGTTTGTATGGCATGTGTATGGATGGGTAGAAAAGGTTTGAAGATCCAGGAGAGAGGTGGGCAACGGGAATAATAGCCAGAACAACAAACCAACCAGATGATGATGTCCACCTACATTTTCTGAGTAGCATCAGGGACTAGAAGAACGAGTTGGTCTTAAAAAGGAGATCTCAAAGAATTTATTTTTATTATTTAGAACAGGAAAGGGATGGAAGATGGAACAGCTAGGCAAAGATCAGCTAATTTGAATTGATTTGCTATTGCAGGACTTTAGAAGTGTGGAGGAAAGTATATGAAAAGAGAATTTGTATCTGAATGCTTCTATTTTCCAATTATTGAGGAATCTACAATATTTGAGGGTGGAGCAAGAGTAGACTTGGAAGCTTGAGTGAAATAAAGTTTTAATGTTGCCTCTTTGAGAAGGTTGATGAGGCCGTATTGGGTGCCAGGTTGCAGTTAGATTGCAGGTACAAAAGAAGTGGATTGGAATGACCTAGGTTTGGGAGTTGGTTAAGTATTAGGTGTGTGAAGCAATTAGGGATTCTGCTGAAAATGGAATTGAATGAAGTGCCAGGGTCTTGGGGATGGTAAGAGAAGTCAGCAGTGGGTTATGGGAGATTACATTCAATCAGCCATGACAAAGCATACAGAGAATCTGATCTCACTGTGGAACTTTTGCATTAGCAGTTTTGCCCTTACTTTTCATGGCTAATTTTGTTTAGTTAGAAAATCAGTCCCACATCAGCATGCCTTGAGTTTCACTTATTTGATTTTTTTAAAAAGAAATTTATTTTTTAAAAATTTTTATAAAATAAAAAATTTTTATAAAATAAAAAGTGAGTTAGATTGCTCACTATAGCCAAGACAGTCCTTTATGCCTCCCCTAACTTCTTGTCCACGTAAAAAATGTTTTTAAAAGTTGAAATGACCTTTATATAAAAGTTATATGCAGAATACTTGCTGTATGTCAGGCACTGTTCTAGGTGCTAAACAAACGTGGTATTTCATTTACTCTTTATCATCTGAGATAAGTGCTATTATTGTCCTCATTTTATAAATGAGGAAATAGAGGCACAGAGAGGTTAAGTAACTTGCTCAGCATTCCAAAACGGAGGTAGGCAGTATATTGTGGTTAAGAACACAGACTGTGGAGCCAGGTGGCTGTGGTAAGGATGACGGTGGTAAGGATTACACGGGTCTCACTATATGTAAAGTCTTTACAGTAATTTGGGGCAATTTCTGTAGAAGTGTTAACTATCATTATTGTGGTGATGGTGGTTGTCGTTGTTATCTTCACAACAGCAATAATGTGGATTCAATAAGGAAACTTTGATCATCCTTGATTGATGAAACTCCTGGTTTCACACACAGTAACATTATACTTTCTCCCCGTCAAGGCATCCTATCCTATTATAAGGGAGAGTGTTTTGGATGTTGGAGAATCTTTTTGTTTTCATTTTTCAATTACAGTTGACATACAATATTATATATTAGTTTTAGATATACAGCCTAGTGGTTAGACATTCATATAACTTACAAAGTGATCACTCCAATAGGTACTGACACCATAGATAGTTATTACAATATTATTGATTATATTCCCTATCCTCTATTTTACATCCCCATGACTGTTTTTGTAATTGGCAATTTTTACATCTTAATCCCATCCCCCTTTTCACCCAGGTCACCCTCCCATCGAACTACCCATCAAAATGTCCTTTGTATCTATGAGTTTCTGTCGTGTTCATTTGTTTTTTAGATCCTACATGTAAGTGAAATCATGTGGTATTTGCTGTTCTGTGTCTGACTTACTTAGCATAATACCCTCTAGATCCATCCACGTTGTCACAAATGGCAAGATTTCATTCTTTTTTATGGCCGAGTAATATTTCATTGTATATATGGAATATTACCCATTTGTCTATCATTAGACACTTAGATTGATTCCATATGTTGGCTATTGAAAATAATGCTGCAATGAAATAGGGGGTGCATATGTCTTTTCAAATTAGTGTTTTGGATTTCTTCAGATTGATACCTAAAAGTGGGATTGCTGGTCATTAATTTTTTGAGGAGTCTCATACTGTTTCCCATAGTGGCTGTACCATTTTAATACAATCCCACCAACAGTACATGAAGGTTCCCTTTCGGATGCTGGAGAGTCTTATACTGAGCAGACAGTTCCCTCTGTAATTTTCACCATCTAATTCAAGTCCAACTCTGTGGAACATGCAGAACAAGCCTTATCTCTCTTTTTTAGATGATAGCTTCCCTTCACCAATCAGAAACACTGATTCCTCTGTAATTACCTCTTCTGAATTTGAAAAATCATGAGCAGTTTTTTAGTGCACTCCCTCTGTGAAATAGGGCTATCATTGCCAGTGCTATCAACATTTTCACAAGATCATGATCCCTTTAAGACTGCTTTCCCTTCTGAAAAAGTAAAAGATGGTTTAGTCACATGAGCCATTGCCAATACTGTTAATAATTAGCACTGATATTTATTGAGCACTCAATATGGGCCTATAGCAGGGGTGGGCAAACTTTTTGACTCGAGGGCCACAATGGGTTCTTAAACTGGACCGGAGGGCCGGAACAAAAGCATGGATGGAGTGTTTGTGTGAACTAATATAAATTCAAAGTAAACATCATTACATAAAAGGGTATGGTCTTTTTTTTTTTTTTTAGTTTTATTCATTTCAAACGGGCCAGATCCGGCCCGCGGGCCGTAGTTTGCCCACGGCTGGCCTAGACACTATTTTCAGTGCTTTGCTTGTATGAGTTCATTTAATCCTCATGACAACCCTGTGAGGTAGGTGCTATGACTATTTTTATTTAACAGATGAGAAAACCAAATACATATTCTTAAGTCTCTAATACTTTTTTTTTTTTGAATTTAGGCCCTTTTTGTCTTTTCCTTATGAACAAACTCTTTTCTTATTCGAGATAAAGCCGATTTTCCAGCTTGCTAGTGCTGCCACTTTCATTTGGAATCAAATATGTTTATACAAATTATGGCTTCCGATATCATTACTATATTAGAGGAAGCTATCAGGGATTGGGTTTTGTTCTTTTGTGTGTGCTTTTTGTTTTGTTTTTAGTAATAAGTAAAAATAATTAAAGTGGTATAAAAGGAAATCAGGCGTCACATATTTTTTAACTGATTTGCTATTTGAAGTAAGAAATCCCCAAATCACAAATTTCAGATTGTTGTTTATTTAATATGTGTGTATACACACATACATATATATATACATACATATATACATACATATATATACATATATATATGTATATATATATATATATATATATATATATATATATATATATACACTTTGTTATATTTGAATTGGACAGTATCCTTAGGTCATCATTCCTAGGAAAACGAAAAACAACCATTTTGATTCCATCATCTCCCCAAGAAATCCTGTGAGTTAAAAACGTATTCTTATTTAGAGGAAAAGTAACAGCAGGATTTAAAGAATGATCTACAACCTTTTATCCTATCTAATAAAAGAGAAAAATGGTAATTGGCGTGCGACGATACCCTTTTCATTGGCTAATCAGGACTATATGCAAATTAACTGCCAACTAAGATTGGCAGTTAACTGCCAACTAAGATTGGCAGTTAACTGCCAACAAGATGGCGATTAATTTGCATATGTAGGCACAATGCAGGGAGGCGAAAGGGAAAGCAGGAAGAAGCCCCCTGCCACTGACAGTGATCAGAAACCCAGGGGGGAGCTAAGAGCTGGGGGGCAGGGCAAAGGCGGCCCTGGGGCCGCCTTTGCCCTGCCCCCCAGCCATGATCGGAGAATCAGGTGCCTTTGCCGCCCTGGCCAGTGATAGCAGGAAGTAGGGGTGGAGCCAGCGATGGGAGCTGGGCAAGGTAGAAGCTGGCAGTCCCAGGAGCTAGGGGTCCCTTGCCTGGGCCTAAAGCGAAGCCCACGATCGTGGGGCCGCTGCAGCTGCGGGTCCCTGCTGCCCGGGCCAGATGCCTAGGCCAGAGGCGTTAGGCCTGGGCAGGGGCGGAGCCTGCAACCACGGGGAGCTGGGGGTCCCCTACCCAGGCCTGACACCTCTGCCGGAGGCCTCAGGCCTGGTCAAGGGGCCGATCTGGTGATTGGTGATCGGAGGGTGATGAGGGTCAACTCCTCTGGCCAAGGCATCAGGCCTGGCTGGGGGGCAGAGCCAGGTATTGGGGGGATATGATGGTCCCCTTGCTCAGGCCTGAAGCCTGGGTCAGAGGCATCAGGCTTGGGCGGGTGGTGGAGCAAGCGATCAGAGGGAGATGGGGGTCCCCTGCCCAGGCATGATTCCTGGGCCAGAGGCCTCAGGCCTGGGCGGGGGCCAGAGCCAGTGATCAGGGGGAGATGGGGGTCCCCTGTCCAAGCCTGACACCTCTGGCCGAGGCGTCAGGCCTGGGCAAGGGGCCGATCAGGCGATCAGAGGGTGATGGGGGTCTACTCCTCTGGCCGAGGCATCAGGCCTGGGCTGGGGGCAGAACCAGTGATGGGGGGAAATGAGGGTCCCCTGCCCAGGCCTGACGCCTCTGTCAGAGGCATCAGGCCTGGGCAAGGGGCCGATCCTGCGATTGGAGGGTAATGGGGGTCAACGCCTGAGGGCTCCCAGTATGTGAGAGGGGGCAGGCTGGGCTGAGGGACACTCCCCCCCCCCCCCGCCACACACACCCAGTGCACGAATTTCGTGCACCGGACTCCTAGTTACCTAAATAATAAGAAGTTTTCCTTCTTTCTCTATAAAAAGCCTGCCCAGAGGGTAGAGATTTAAATTCATAACAATTGGGCAATCCTTGTGAAACTAGTATTTTTTTTAACTTCATAGACAAACACTTCACAATTGAGTGAGAGGACCCCAGAAGGAAAACCCCTTTGAACACATTTTAGAGTGGGCACTTAGACTTCAAGCTTCGCAATGTCATGTGCCAGCATTAGACATTTTGAAACAAACCATCAAAAGCAACAATTTCTTCCAAAAGGTTAGTATCATTTTTTGGAAGTTCAGTAAATATTTTCAAAATGTCTTCTAAAGTGACTTTTAGTTCTATTTGCGGCTTGTTTGATAAAATAATTTTATAACAGAAAAGTTAGGCAGATAACATATAGTCAAGTTGTGTATATGTACAACCAATTGTTCAGGCACATGTGCACACACACACACACACACACACACACCCTCTCTGACCTATTTTATGAGCTTGCTCTGTGTGCTTGGAGCCATATTTAGCTTTCCTTCCAGTTTAGATTTCCTATTATTTTTCCCTCCTTGCTTTTCTTAGGTAGATTGGACTTGGTAAATTACACACACACACACACACACACACACACACACACACACACACACACTCGCACATGCTCACAGATATTGTTGGCAAGAATGTTTTGTGCTTTGGTTTTTTCATCAACTTTCTGAATTCCAATTGATACCCTGAAAGAGAAATAGGTCTTTGGTTCTGGTACCTAAGCTCTCTATTTCTCCTTTTGCACTTCTGGAATAAATACCTAGGGAGAGGTAAAAGTCACTCTAACAAAGTCTAAGGCAATGTGATTGAAACTGGAGAACAGAGAACCTGTGGCGTTCATTTACCTGCAAAAAGGAAGTTCAGTTCTGGATCAATGCCAGAGATAGTTCTGGTTCTTTTCCAATTGCCTAAAATGGTCTTCCAAACCAAACTAATGTCTAAGACTTGGCTAGCAAGGCATGTTGTGAAAGTAGACAATGGAGAAAGAGCTTTTGTGCCCTCGCAAAGTAAAATGGTTGGTTGAGGTAACCATTCCTGTGATTCAGGCAATACCTTCCCCTTGCTTTAGGACAAAGAACAATTTTCTGTTGCAATGCCAGGAGGATTACCGGAACTCTAGTGACAAGTAACTATTGAGTGCTGATGTCTTTTGGAAAGAAAAATATGAGCTGTTCAAGAGAGAGTGGGAGTGGGGAGATGATGAATGGATTCAGTTTTTTTTTTTTTTTTTTTTTTTTTTTTTTTTTTTTGCGTGTGAGGCCTCTATTGGATTATCATTATGAGCTCCCCATGGAGTAAAAAATGACATAGATGGTGGTTTTCTTTATGAACAGTTGAATCAGGATGCATTTAAGACTTTTTTAGTGTCTTTCTCTTAATTTCTCTTCTTTTGTGTCTTCTGAAAAAAAAGGTAAATAATAATAATTGCCAAATTATTTTAAGTCCATTTATACCAGTTTTCGAGCTCTTAATTAAAATTCTACTCTTATCTAAGTAGTCTATCTAAAGGCTTCATTTTACCACACTACTTGTTACCAGATATTTCTAAAAGGCAGCTTGCATGGCTACCCCTTAACTTCAGGATTAAATCAAACCATGTAGTGTGAGTGGAAGGAGACCCCTCTACCTCCACGTATCCCCTGACTTCCACACTGTGGACTGTAGCCACACTGAGTTGCCTGAGGTTCCCCATGGCTGCATGCTTCTATAGACTGGCCGTGCTTTGACACGCTGTATCCTCTGCTGGGAACGACCCTTCCTTCCTTCTTTCTCCCTAGTCCAGTGATGGTGAACCTTTTGAGCTTGGCGTGTCAGCATTTTGAAAAACCCTAACTTAACTCTGGTGCCATGTCACATATAGAAATTTTTTGATATTTGCAACCATCGTAAAACAAAGCCTTCTATTTTTGATATTTATTTTATATATTTAAATGCCATTTAACAAAGAAAAATCAACCAAAAAAATGAGTCCGCGTGTCACCTCTGACACGTGTGTCATAGGTTCGCCATCGCTGCAGTCCCTACCCACCTTCCTCCCTAACTAACTCCACCCAAGGAGTGCACCTTCTGGAGAGCCTTTCCTGGCGGCCCCTGCCTCTCCGGCCCTGGCCAGTTTGGTGGTGTTCTTCTGTGAAGCTGTCAACTGGCTAGATTATTTTTATGTGATTTCTTGTCTCTCTGTCCTGTGTAAGACCAAAGCCTCGGCCTTTCACCTCTATCCCTGATGCCTGTGCATGGCATATTGTAGTTGCTAACATTTATTTTGAGTGGATGATTAATGGGTGGGTAAATGGCATAGACTATTTTTAAGAGGAAGGAATGTAGTAAGATTCTCAGTGGAACAAATCCAGTGATGTGGCTGGACTCTGTGGTTTGCCAAGAGACTAGAAATTAGTTCATTATTAAGCAATTTCGGTTCGAGCACCTGTTATTATATGCCTCTCACTGTCTAGTCTCTTAGGAAATGTCAGCGTACAAAGCAAAGACTCCCAGCTTGTAGAGTACTTACTCTACCTACATGCTAACAAGTCAAGGGAGGATGACAATAAACATAATACATAAGTCAGTTACATAGTATATAGAGTGAGGAAAAGCGAAGAGATCAGGGTGGCTGGAGCAGAGTTATTGAAGGAAAAAAAATAGTTGGCGGGGGCTTAGAGAGGTGGGCAGGAGTGGGTATTGTTGCAAAGACAGATGTCATAGGGTCTTATGTGCCATTGAATGATGGTGGCTTTGGGTATAAGAGATGGAGAGCCATTGCAGGGATTTTGTCATAGAAGAGGCGTGATCTGTCTTGGGTTTTAAAAGGAACACTCTTGCTGTGTTGACAACAGACTGTGAAGGGCAGGGGTAAGCCAGGGGATCAGTTAGGCTTTCCTGCCATCCAAGTAGGAGATGATGGTGTTTTGGATGAGGGTGATATCCGAGAAAGGGGTGTGAAGTGGTTAAATTCTAGGCATATTTTGAAGGTAAAGCCAATAGTTTTGCTGACAGATTTAAGGGAGGCATCAGAGAGAGAGAAAAGTTAAGGATAATTCCAAGATTTTAGGCCTGAGCAACTGGAAAGATGGAGTTGCCATAAACTCAGAGTGGAGATCTGTGAGTGAAGTAAGTTTTTTCTCACTTTTGGCTGTGGGTGTGAGGATGAGTCGAGGGTATTAGGAGCTCAGTTTTGGGCATGTTAAATAAATGATCCTCATTAGACATTGAAGGGACAATGTCAAGTCAGTGATTGGATATTTGAGCCTGGAGTTTAGGAAAGAGGGCTGGGGTGGAAATACACTGATAATTGGGAGCTGGCTGCCTGTGGATGGTATTTAAAATCAAGAGAATAATACATGTGATCACTAAGGGTCACCTGACTGTATATCTAGAATTAAAAGAACTGAATCCTGGGGACTCACTCACATTAAGAGGTCAGGAAAAGGACATGGAGAAGGAGCAGCCAGGGAGGTAGGAAAACCCAGAGAGCGTGGTATCCTAGGAACGATGGGGAGCCTATGAGAGAGGATGAGCAAGTGTGTGAGTGCAGCTTTCAAATTAGATGAGGCCTGATCATTGAGCCTGGGATTTAGTAACATGTAAGTCACAGGTCACCTTGGTGAGAGCAGGTTTAAGAGAGAATAGGATGAGCAGAACTGGAGACAGCAAATGGCTGAAGAAAGCGATGGGTTTTTGTTTTTTTAGATCCTTGAGGATAAAGAAGAACTAAAGTAAAAGATCATCCCTCTCCCCATCTTATTAGTAAATTGTTACTAAGCACTTCACAATAAATATCCCATCGCATGTATATGATTATAGTTTGGGGAAAAACCAAGGGCAAATGAAACTTTTCATCCTTCTTTCCTTCCTTCTCTCCCTCCTCCCTGCCTTCCCTTTTTTTTTTTTTTTTTTTAAGGGAAAAAAAATGCATAAGTAAATGTTTTTACTCCAAACATGAGTAAACTGTTAAAGCCAAAGACCTACTGATTCACTTCCTTCATGAATTCGTCTGGTTCATTTTATTCCCTTGTCACTTTTTTCTCTTGATGGCTTTTCTCCACTTCTAAATTGAAATTTAATTCCACACCCGTGACACAATTATTTCTGTAAGTTTGGCCCAGTTTCCTAACCCAGAGACATTTTCCTCTTCCGTGAGTGCTGTAGTTTTTTTAAAAAAAGTAGTTCATTGTCCTCTTAGGTTTTATTCAAGAACAGATTTCTTTCTTTTCTTAATCCTTTTTAAAATTATTGCCGAACGGCAGGAGAGGGGAGCCAGTAATGATAAGAAAGAAAGAATGCTTCCCTTCCTTCGAATTGCTCAGATTTCATTCTAATCATACAATACTGTCAGGTTCATTCTTGTGGGTTAGTCAGTCTGTCTCGGCCCTTTATAGAAGAGGACCCAGGGACCTCCATGCCATATTAGTATCCGGGAGGGGAAAATGCCTCCGCCTAGAACTACGCTTTCCTGATCCTGCATTTCTGTCTTTCAAGATTCCAATCCAGTGTGACTCTCTCCGCAGCGGCGCCTCTGCTTCTCCAGCTCTAGGTATTGCTTTCCTCTGAATCACTGTGCTACCTGCTGCCCATAGCCCTTACTTTTGTTGTTTACTGGAAGGATGTGTATGTGTGTGTGTGTGTGTGTGTGTGTGTGGAGTGGAGTGGGGGTTGTATAATGTGATGGTTAATAGCACAGCCTTTGCAGACCTGTAGAACTGCATTCCAGACCCAGCCTTCCTATGAGCTTTGTGATTTTAAGCAAATTACTTAATCTTTGTGTGCCTTTGTCTTTTCACCTGTTAAATGGGAGTAGTTCCTACCTCAAAGCAAAAAGGATTAGAGGGGCTAAGGCTCAGAAAACTGGCAACTTGAATAAATGGAAACCTGAATATACAAAATACTTAATCTACATCATATGGAATATACAAATATATATCATGATAAATATATATATAAAATATGAACTAATCCCCTACCTTTATGGCAGATTGCCGGAAAGAAAGGGACAATGGCTGTGTTTCTTTCCAAATACCAATTCTTATCTATAGAAAGAACTCGGTAGTTATTAATGATGATGGATGGTGCTTAGGAAATAGGCAATGTTTGTTCATGGAAACTGTGGTATGCGTGTATTGCCTTGTTGCACATTGTGAGCGGTTTGAGGCCTTAGAAAATCTTCGAGACGAAAACTCTTATAATGTGCAGTCTGGGGAAGTGATGTTGCAATTTTGGTGGAATATAAAGTCAATAAGCTTTCCTTTTAGTTTTCTTAACACTCGTGACAATTGTTGGGGTTTTCCAATAATTACACAGCCCAGAATACAGAAACCTGCTTTAACTTGAACACAATCTATAGCATTCTGTATAACAGGAGAGGAACTTAGATGACATTTACTTTTAAGCAAACTTTCATAAGCCATGTATTTTAATAATGTGAAAAATATTAGAAGATAAGAACGAAATAGGCTAAAACAAATAAATTACACTTTCTAGTGATAAATGCAACATAAGTTCATTTTAGAAACTAGAAAATTCCAGTAAGCAAAACAGCAGTACAATTCACTACGGTGCCACTGTTTACACTTCCATGTATATTGTTCTAGGCTCTTTCAGTGACTGACTATGCATATGTAATTTTCAGACGCAAACAGGATTTTACTGCATAGTCAGCTCCTTAAGCTGCTTTTCCCCATGTCCTATACAATGAATGTTTTAAATATACTTCTGCATTATTTCACCCTCTCTTAGTTAACCAACTGTTTTTGTCTCTCGGATTGTATAATTTTTTTTCCAGTGACAAACAGTATTCCGATGTACACCTGGACAGCTTGCCAGATTTAAAGGCCAAAACGTTTCCTTGGGCTGGCCGATATAAAATAGCTGGCATGTTAATTTTAATTTACTTTTGTCAATTTTAAAAACATTTTCTTCCAGTTTGAGTGATTTATTTGCGGGTCATATATGGAGCTCCTGTGTGTGACTGAAAAGAAAGAGTGCAGTTCTCTGCCGCCTGTGCCTCAGATTTTATGCATCCAGGACAGCCTTTTCCTCGTTGGATCCGCACTCGAGTTTTGCTCATGTCATCGGGAAACTGCTGCTCTGGGTCTTCACTCCGTGACTAGACTGAACTGTAGCTCAGGGTTAGCGACGTCGCCAGCAGGTCGGCGGTTACTGTTCTGCCATTTCAGTGGGAGGCAGGCTGGAGCGTGTGGGTGGGGGGTGAGGAGAAGGAAGCCAGAGTTAGGTATTTGTCCGACAGACTTAAGGGCACTGCCATTTCCATCTTTCATAGCTGTAGCAACTTGAGATCCCACACTTTCTTAGCCAAGACTTTATCAGATATTGCCTCCAGCTGCCCAAGGAAACACCTTTGAAGTCTTAACCTTAAAAGTAGCATATTTCTGTTTCATGCACCTAGAAATGACAACAATTCGCTGTTACATCATGTTTAGCAATATTAGGGTTACTTAATATGGCCATCCAATGTATAGGTCTTAGGAAAAAAGGAATATTAGAGATGACTTAATCCTTCATTTTTGTAATAAATATCTGGTCAATACCCAGTATGTACCAGGCACTGTGTTAGAAGCTGCTGTTAGAAAGAAAAGAGAGCAAGTCCTTATCTGCTCTTGCTGAGGCACACATATAAAATACAATATCAACAGTGCTTTGCAGAACTTTTTGCAATATGTAATGACCTATATTCAAGACAGTACAGGAATCCAGAGGAAGGAAATAGCAAAGGTGTTTGTAGAGGAAGTAACTCTTTAGCAGGTTGATAAGTGAAGATGCATTCCCTGAAAAGTGTCCTCACAAAGTGTGCAAAAGACAGAGTGTTGTCTAGGAATTTCTAGCAAACAACAACTGCAATGTTCATTTAAGACAATTCTTAAGTTTAAAAAAAAATTTTATTTTTACTAATTTAATGTTTCCTTATTTCTCTATATTTATGGGTTTTTTTAAAACTTAATTGTTCCTTAGGAAATTAATAAATCATTTGATTCTAAAGGAGTAAATGAAATGGACATGGCTGAATAAGATGTTCTTATAACTACTTCCTATCTCAATGTTATACTTTGTTTTCTGCCTTCGATTTAATAGCTTAGCGATATGACTGCAGATTCACAGAGATAGAAAGATGGAACAAAGGGGATATAGTTCAAATTATCTGCTAAATTTCTCATGCTCTCAGTAATACTCCAAAATATAATCAAGGTCCCTGTGCGTGTCTGTTGATCTTAGCATTGAAAAAGCCTTGAGCTGAACATTCTGAGATTTCACAGACAATAGATTGATAGTGGAAAGGAACCAGAGGGTTTAGACTAAATAGATATGTTATAGGAAAGCCATAATGATCTTACTTAAATATTTTCCACATTTAATGAGGCATGTAGTATGGTTATGTTGCTGCCATGATTTTTTTTGATAAATGAATTTGCATCCATGATAATTTTTTTAAATTTTCCATGGAATTCCACATAATAATCAATGTGAATACTTGAAAAAGATAATTTATTGGACCCCAGAGTTGAATTAAACTTCCTCAAAGAATAATAATCCCTTTATTAATTTCGAGCTTATTTTGTAAACAAGGAGTTTTTTTATGTTTAGGAAGCATAATAAACAAAAATCTGGAGAGTAATAAGTGAGTGAATTTCCCTACCCTAAGGAGAGGAGAAGGTGGTTGTGGGAAATTAGGGAGGGCATGGTGAGGGAGGAGGTTGAAATGGGGAGAATGCAGTGACATTGATTGGGATGAGGAAGTCAGGAGGGGTGGGAGTAGAGGTGTTTGAGTTCTGTTTAGGAGGTATCATGTCTAATATATTTGTGAAAAACCCAGAGGAAGTATCAGTTGGACATGTAAGTCCATAGCTAAGAAAGGTCTGGGGTCCAGATAAAATTACATTTGAGATGACCACACTGCATTGGTTGTATGATTGAAAATCCTGAAACTTTATTTGTAGTACATGCCCTTTGTTCCTCAGTGACTCCATCATTATGGCACATGCCTGTTGTGAAAATGAATGCAATCCTCTTTGGTGATTCTTCGGTTGTTCTAAATGCCTTAGCATACTAGCCCAGACCATCCCTGCAGATTCATGCTATGCCCCTCCCCAACCTGTACCCTTTTACATCCACCATGACAAATAACTTGTAATTTCCAGAAGGCACCTTGTTGTCCCTTCTCCATACTTTAGAACAGGGGTCCTCAAACTACAGCCCATGGGCCACATGCAAATACAAATATTGTATTCCCGTTTTGTTTTTTTACTTCAAAATAAGGTATGTGCAGTGTGCATAGGAATTTGTTCATAGTTGTTTTTTTTAAAACTATAGTCCGGCCCTCCAACAGTCTGAGGGACAGTGAACTGGTCCCCTGTTTAAAAAGTTTGAGGACCCCTGCTTTAGAAAATGCTGTTCCTGTGCCCTGGGAACACCCATCCCAGCCTTTCCTACCTTGCTCTCTGCAAGTCATTACCTACCTAAGATACAGCTCAGGTAGGTGTTACCCCCTCAAAGGAGCCTTCCCAGAGTCCAGGCTGTGCCCCTTCCATGGACCACCCTGAGCAACCTGTATTCCTCCATCTGAGCACCGATCCCACTGTCTTGTGGCTGCCAATCGGTCCTTCTGCCTCTTAGAAAACACTGCTCTTACACCCAGGCAAGAGGGGCCCTTCCCTCCTCACAACCACCTAACCTAGGTCTTGTACTTGAAAGGCCTCTCTGCTGGCCCTCCGGCTGAGCCCCTTCTCCATGAAGCAACAAGTCCGAGAAACCAAGGGGATGTTCCCAGCCCAAGTGTTCCTTCCTGTGCCATACACCCTGTGGAACCAGGATCCCAAATTCCAGAATTCCCTGCCCCACATGACCCAAAGCCTGCTTCGACGGCCTGGGCTTCTTTCCCAAGTTTATCCTCCTGAGGGAGAACCATGCCCCAGAGACTGCACTGTTGGGCATGAAGGATGGGGAGCGATGTCTGCGGGGTGTCTACACATGTGCGTGGGACAGTGCTGCTGGGGGAGAGAAGGTGCCGGGCCAGGGGGCAGGAGCCAGCCCATGCTGTCCCAGACACTGAAGAGCCTGAGATTCCTAAATCCAGAGCTCTTCACGCAGGTTCCTTTGAGGAACTGAAAACAGTGACGCTGATGGGGGGAGGTGTGTGTGGGCAGCAGGTGCCCCATTTAGGCTGGTGAGTGAAGAGAAACCTCATAGCATACAGTCTGTGGGCTCCCATTTGTTCTCCTTCCTGGGTCCTGCCATTGTTGGGATGGGCCTTGCCCTAGTGCCAGTGCTTGAGGTTGAACCGTGCCTTCCCCCCGGCACCCAGCACCCAGCACCCAGCGCAGGACCTGCACATGCACAGAGGTTTCTTAAATGAAGCAATAATCCAGTCCTCCATGGGTTCTCTGGCATCGGGAGGAGCTGGGGGCCGTTGGACCCTCTACCGCTCCCTGCTTACTGATAGACCCACCCACTGACGGTCTGTGGAGGGAGCCCCTGCCCAGGGGGTGCAGCACTGCTGTGTGGGGTTCTACAAAGGTGCCCCCCTGAAGGGCTAATGAGCCTGCACTCAGCTGCCAGGCCCTGAGCGCGCTGACACAAAAGGGCCCTTTTTATGCAGGGTCCAATCTGCCCTGCGGAGATATCTTTCATTTTCCACAGAGACGTGGGCTTTTGCTAAGTCAGAAGGGGTGTTTTAGGGCGAGTGGGGGCTTGTCATTCAAAGGTATGCTAAGCGTCCAGGGTTGGGGGAGGGTAGGAGGACATTTGGGTACCCAGTTCCAAATTCTCTGTTACTACTAAGTTCTGGAGATGCTTAAGCTATAAGCGTTCCAAGTGTCAGAATATTTTCAACTATTGCCTCCATACCTGCAGCTCCTCCTTCCCTCTTCCCCCCAAAAAACTAAGGAAACTATTGGACGGAGTCACATCTGTCCCTGCCATTCCCCGCGTTCCCGGCCTCTCCCAATTAGCACCTGCTGCCTCCTCACAGATTGGCCCCTGGGTCCCTGAAGCCATCACTGTTTCCAGACTCCTCTGCCTGCCTTCTGATCAGGTGACTTGAAATCGTGTGTAGCAGGGAGGGGTGCTGGGTGACAGCCTTGAACCTTGACTCAGTCCCGTGTGTCCTGATGACAACTCCCGAGTAGGGCTCTCCACGGGGAAGCGGCAAGCCCTGCGGGAGGGAGCCTGGCATTCCAGGGAGACTTAGCAGTATTAGCGCTGGGGAAAGGGCGCATTCTTTTCCTGCGGCCTGCTAATAATCACAGTCCTGCTCCCTCCTTCCTGGATTTCTTTTCGTTGGACTGCCTTTAGGCACCCGAGGTCTATCCTAGTCCTTGACTCTGAGAGAAGAGGGCGTGCTTGTTTGGTACGGAGCCATCAGCACAGCCGTGAGCTCAGACCGTCGGCCGGTGGCGTAAGATTTGAAATAGATCCTAAGGCTGAAGACTTGAAGTCCCCCCTCTTCCTGTTTTCAAAACTATGGGAATTGAAATTGTTTCATAATAAGATTATGAGTTACTTCTGTGGACGTAATACACCGCCTAACAAGAAGTCTTAGCCAGAGCGGACTGAGTCTCACCCGACAGATAAGTGAAAAGCCAAAACTATGTTTTCGCCGGCAGGTAAGGCTACTTTGCAGACCGCAGGGCCGTGGATGTCCCTACGTAGGGTTAGAAGATGCAGAGCAGCTCTTTCCAAGAGAAGCCTGATCTCATGTTGAAGTCTTCACCTTGTAGAGGCAGTGAACTCTGGCTCCATGGACTTACCTCCTGGGGTCTTCTTACTTTGTTTTGTGCCTAATGCTGTGTTGTATTCTGATGGAATGAAGGCTGCAGGTTGCCCCCAGAGTGTGTGGCCCGTTTCAGCCTCTTGTGCCATTCTAGAAGCAGTGAGCAGATGTAGGGCAAGGGCCATGTGTGAGCATCGCAGAAAACATTAGAGGAAGACCCTCCAAGGGAAAAGCTCTGGGTGGGGAGATTGCTGGCTGCTTTTATTTTTTTGTGTGATTTTACATGCTTACCCAATATTTCTATAATGGATTTGAGTTGCATTTATAATCATACTAGAGGCCCAGTGCATGAATTCATGCATGGGTGGGGTCCCTCCGCCTGGCCAGCAATTGGGGCTGATCAGAGCCGTCTCACCCAGTCCCTATCAGGGCCAGTCATGGCCGGTGGCGGGGGAGGGACCAAGGGAGGGCTCCAGGGCCTGTCTGGCCTCGTCTTGCCCCGTCCTGATCAGCCAGACCCCAGCAGCAAGCTAATCTACCTGTCGGAGCATTTGCTCCCTAGTGGTCAGTGCACATCATAGTGACTGGTTGATTGACCGCTTAGTTGGACACTTAGCATATTAGGCTTTTATATATATAGATTTTAAAAATATTTTAAGAGAGAATCCATTTGAAGAAACTGAGAGAAACTTGTGTTAAATGAAGTTAAAACAGACAAGGGAAGGAAAAGAAGGAGGAGAGAGGGAAGGAGAGAGAAAGAAGGAAGAAAAAACTCTCATGGAGGTATTTGGGATGCTGAATTGATCACTAGCCTCACTTTTCATCTTGTTTTCTCACTCTCGAAACTGGACATTCATTTATTATCCAATGCTAAAAGGGAGGAAGAAAACATTTAAGTATTGACTTAACTTGTACGGACGGAGAATAATCCTTTCTGCCCTCAAGGCAGCTCATCTAAGTGTGGCAGACATACTCATACATACATTGATTAAACTTCCAGCTTTTCAGTCTGTCCATGAGCCAGGCAATGTGCTAGGTTCTACAATCTACAGATAACTAGATTGTAGGTGGCTGAAGGTGGCTGATAGTAGAGTGGAAAGAAAATAAATTTAAACTCATGATTACAGTATAGTCAGTAAGTGTACAATAGGAGCAGGCACAGAGGAGCACAGAGGAGAGGCACAGAGGCACTGGGCCCTGGCTTCGGAGAACTAAGGGTGGATTCACAGAAGGAAGTGATGCCTGAGCAGCATCTTGCTGGACAAGGATAGCCAGGGAGAGAGGGCAGTGGCTGTCAGGCGCTGGAGCTAATACAAGAGCAGGAGGCAGGCAGGAGAGTGCCTGGGCTTCTGGGAACTGTAAGGCATCCCGTAGGGCTGCAGCCTGTGGGGGGCGGGCAGCCAGCTGAAAGGAGTCCGCGAGGCCAGGTCCTGGGAGGTCGTGTACAGGCTGTGCTGAAGACTGAGTTCCTCCTGAAGCAGCGGGAAGCCACGGCAGGGTTGTCAAGGAGATTAGCATTATGGAACCTTCCCTTTAGCAGTACAGGCAGACACTTTAGGAGGCAGAGGCAGTAATCTGGGCTAGAAACTAAGTCTCAGCTAAGAGAGCAACGGGGAAAATGCTGAGAAAGAGCCAGAATCAAAGACTATCAAGGAGATGGATGGAAAGAACTTGGAGGGGCTGTAGAATGGGGCTTGAAGGAGGAGTCGGGATGGCCCAAGTCGGGATTCCTGGCTTGGACAACTAGGTGGATGATGGCAGCATTCTCTGAGCGGGTGGAATATGAAGAACTGCAGTTGGAGCACATAGAATTTATATTGCCCATAAGACACTGTCGGAACCCTAAGAGTGATTGAGAATGTTGACCAAGGGCTCAAGGAAGAGACCTGTACTCAAGAGTTATTTGGACCCTGGCTGGTTTGGCTCAGTGGATAGAGTGTCAGCCCGCAGACCAAAGGGTCCTGGGTTTGATTCTGGATAAGGGCATGTACCTTGGTTGTGGGAGGCAATCAGTCGATGTGTCTCTCTCACATCAATGTTTCTCTCTGTCTGTCTCCCTCCCTTTACTCTCTCTAAAAATCAATGGGAAAATATCCTTGAGTGAAGATTAACAAAACAAACAAAAAAAGAGTTATTTGGGAGTTATTACAGGAGGCTGCAGTTGAGCCCATTGGTGATGGAAGAGATTATTCAGAAGGAGCGAGAAGAATACAGAAGACCATGAGGAACATAAATATGTAAGAGGCGGCCCAGAAAGGGGAGCCTGCTAAAGAGACCCAGAGGTGTTCAGAGAGGTAGGGCAAAGCCAGGGATGTCAGGAAAGGAGAAACAGGTGTGTACGGAATCCTTGCCCACGCTCACTATCAAGTCTGCAACCCACAGAAGAAAGGGCAGATGACAAGTGGCCAAAATGCCCAGGCCACCTGGGTGTGCCTCCAACAAGTTTCTCTGGACATAAACCTCTACCGAGGTCTCATTCCAGAACACCTGGTAATACAAGTTTCTTGTTGCTTAACTGAGAACATTACCTCCCCAGACAGAATCAGGCTTCCATTTGTAAAGAGCATGAGGAAAGGGTTTGGGGGTAGGCAGATGACAGAGTTGGCCATGTGGAGTAGCCAAGGGAAGGGGGACTGTCAGGGAAGGAGGACTGGTCATTATCAGCCCAAGACCCTACTGTGTGCAGGGTCCTCCCAGGTCAGTGCCTCAGAGATGTCCAGGAAGATAATGAATGAAACTGTGTTGCCAAAGCAACAGGGAGTCCACCTGTGAACCTGGAGGTGGTTTGGGGGGAGGCCAGATTGCTGTGCGTGTCCAAAAGAGAATGGGGGGGGGGTGGAGGCAGGGAGGGGACATTAGTCTTTGGAGGATTTGACCCTGAGTGTGAGTAGTGAGCCAGGGTTGCAGCCAGAGGGCAAGGTCGGGGTGAGGGAGGTGTCAGGAGGAAGGGCCTCATGAAGGGGTTGACAGGCTCATGTTCTCAAGGTGAAGTGTCAGATGAGAGCAAGAGGGTGACAATCCAGGTACAATGATACGTGATGGAGAGGGGGCTCTGGGCAGGTATGTGTTGGAGAAAAGGAGAAGTGAGGATGGGAAACGGTGCTCATGAGTTCTCCGATGGAAAAGGCAGCAAATGAAGGGACCATTCTTCCTTCTCTGAAGCAGGAGGCAAGACGTAGAGATTGTCAGGTAGGGACTTAGGGAAATAAGCAAATAAGGCCTAAAACAGCAGTGCTGACTGACTGGCTAAGAGGCCCGCTTTGGATGCGGACAGCCCGTGCACTCACATCCTGGTCTGCCACTCACTAACCATGTTATGTAACCTCTCTGTGCCTTCATTTTCTCATCTATAAAATGAGGATAATAACAGAACCTGTTGCGTGGAGTTATTGGGAGAATTAAATGAGTTAATTCGTGTAGAACTTACAGCAGTGGCTAGCCCAAAGAAGTGCTCCGTAAGCTGTAATAATTACCATTTAAAAGTGAGGGCAAATGCAGTCTGGGGTCACGTGAACACCCAGGTGTAAGTGGTTGACGGAGGGTTACGAAAGCACAGCCAGGAATGCGCTGTGTTCCTCCCGGATGGAAGGAATCAAGGATGTCCTCAGAGAGCAAAGACACAGGGTCACAGAGAGGCCGGTTCACGTTGAACAAACACTGCGGGCACAGGCCGGGGCCGTCGAGAACCCTCCATGCTGTGGAGGAGTGTGCTCTCCTGGGGCTTGAGAGGGGCACGAGGGCAGCCACAGTGTGCAGAAGTCAGAAGCCTCCTCCCCTCAGTGAGGGAGGACGGGCGGGCGCCCGCAGGGGAGCAGTGAGCCAGGCTGGGCAGGGCGGTGAATGCTCCGTGCTCCGAGGCTCCTCTGTAGGACGGGAAGATGGGAAGCAGAGCAGCGAGGGATCTGCTCTGTCTCACGGTGCTCTTGCCGGTGAGGGTAGCTGATGATGATGATGATCATGATGGTGATGCTATATCTATGGAGTGTATGCCAGGGACACTGTAAAGACTTTACATATTGCTCACTCCTCACAACTGCCCTGGGAGAGGGGTCCTGTTATGAGCAACAAGGGCACACAGATTAAGTGACTGGAGGAGGCCACACAGCTGGGGAAGCAGGGAGGTCTGACTGTGGAGCCAGCCGGTGACCACCGCGTTGTCACCACCTCGCCCATAGGGCGTGGCTCAGAGGAGAGGGAGACAGGTGGAGAGGTGATGATCTCAGCAAAGCCTGTGGCCTATTTTCTGTCTTAGTCAAGGAGAGTTTGGTTGTCAGGATTAGATCGCCTGCAAAGAGCTCCAGTGAATGGTGGATGTGCCTCAGTTTACTCACCTGTAAAGTGAGCCTAATAACAGAAACCTGTTACTTGGAGTTATTGGGAGAAGAACTGTCAAAGACTCGCCCATTATCCCCTGTGCCTGTGTTCCGGCTTCTCTTGTAAGCACCTCTACAACAGGGGTCATCTGATTGATTGTTGTTTCCCCGAAGCACCGTCCACAGAGGAGTGCTGGAACAGACACGCAGTGAGTGAACACCCCTCTGGGTGAGACTATACCGTAAGTCAGCGGTTCTCAGCCTGTGGGTCGCGATCCCTTTGGGGGGTTGAATGACCCTTTCACAGGGGTCGCCTAAGACCATCGGAAAACACATATATAATTACATATTGTTTTTGTGATTAATCACTATGCTTTAATTACATTCAATTTGTAACAATGAAAATACATCCTGCACATCAGATTTTTACATTACGATTCATAACAGTAGCAAAATTACAGTTATGAAGTAGCAACGAAAATAATTTTGTGGTTGGGGGTCACCACAACATGAGGAACTGTATTAAAGGGTCGCGGCATTAGGAAGGTTGAGAACCACTGCCGTCAGTGGTCATCGCATTACTGTTTTCGCTCTATCCAGCAGCCCTCCCAGAACCCAGCAGCCAGCGAGGGCGTATGGCTAGATTCACAGGGCTGGAAGTTGTCAGGCAGTGTACCATCTCTGTTTATCTGTCTGGAAACACACTGTAAGCATTATATAGGGGCTTTTTGCATCTTCCTGCCCTCTGAAAAATTCTTACAGTTCTTAGAGTTACTCTTCTGTGACTCCACCTGACATGGCAAGTCCAAGGCCCAGCGCCTCCGGACCCACCCAGTCCCTGTGTGCAGACGAGTTCTCAAGTGGATAATCATTGCTGTAGGTTGGGTCACTTGTCCCTCCTCGGTTCATTTCGAGGCTGAGATGGGTGTGGTGAGGGGCACCGCCTGGGCAGGGAGACAGCTGCTGTCCCAGTGCCCGTGTCCTCCGTGGTTAGTGAAGCTGGAGATCTTGGCTGTAACCCCCTCTTCCCTCAGACCCAGTCAGTGCCCAGGCTCTGAGGACTCCTTCCTCGCAGTGTCCAGCTTGATCTTGGTGGCCAGGTTCTCAGCACCATGAGCCCTGCAGCAGCGGCTCGATTCTCCCTGTAGAGCGGTCTTCCCTTCCTGTTTCATCTTGTCTCCTGTGAAGACTCATATTGGTCTACTTACTTCTCCAAAGCCCAGCAGATGCTCCCTAATTCGTCATATCCATAGTTGGCTCCCAGGCCATTATTGAGCCTGGGACTGATCACTGTCTCCAACTTGATTTCCCATATTGAGTGAGAATACTCTTCCTCTCCCACCAGGTGTGCCTTTCCCAGTCACACCAGTCACTTCCTCCTACCCTCCTGGTCCTCCCTTCACCCTGACATCTCACCCACCCCGTAGGCCTCCTTGCTCTAGACCTCCGTCACTGCCCTCTCCTCTGAATGACCCCTTTGAGTCCTGATTCTCCCATTAAATTGCTGGCTTGTTGAAAGCAGCTCTCTGCTGGGTATTTCTCAAATCTGTACAGAGCCAAGCACATATTACACACTTGGGTAACTTAATAACAGTGATTAATCACTGACTTATGATCTCTTGGCCTTAGTTTTTTAAAAACTTTTAAAATTTGTTTTGAATTTTTTAGAACATTCCATGTAAGCCCTCTGACTATGATAAGTGAATATTTGTTAGAGGCAAAGCCAAGCAAAAGGTATTAACTCCTAATCCTGTTAAAGACTTTCCCATTATTCCCTGTGCCTGTCTTCTGACTTCTCTTTTAAGCACCAGGAGCAAAACCTAATAGATTTTGGTTATTTACATCTGAGTCTAAACATTGTTCTACCAGTCATTGACTGGCTTTAATTTGTGTATGGTTTACAAAACTATTATTGTGATAATTGAATAGTTCCTGAGACATGTACTCTTGGCAGGAAAAAAAGAGGAAAATACCTGAGCAATATAATGTGGACAGAGAGCATAATCTGGTAAGTTGAAAAAAATAAAAATTTTTACAGTGTAGTAAAAATATCATATTGTGAAGGCTACATGATGTCAAATGTCTGGCAAAATCTGGGGAAGAAAAAAAAATTAAGCATTAAATAGAGGCAGAGTTCCACTTTGTGAGATCTCAGTGAGTATCCTCGATGTCCCTGGGAAGGGATGAAAAAGTAATTGTGTTTATTAAGTCTTCATGGATTCTCTCCCACATGCCCAGTGGAAGGTCATGTCTCACGACCATGTGTGTGTTTTCTCTGCTGACTCAGCTTTGTTCCGCTACCTTCCAACACCACCACCAAATACACTCCAACACATGCTATGACTTTGTGCATTGTTTTAATTTAAATTTTTTATTGTTTAAAGTATTACATGAGTCTCCCTTTTCCCCCATTGACCTCTCCCCCGCCACCCCTGCCCCCAAGCACAAGCCCTCACCCCCCTATTATCTGTGTCCATTGGTTTTGCTCAAATGCATGCATTCAAGTCCTTTGGTTGATCTCTTACCTCCTCTCCCCCCCCCCCCCCGCCTTCCCTCATAGGTGGTACAGTCTGTTCAATGCTTCTTTATCTCTGGTTCTATTTTTGTTCATCAGTTTATGTTGTTCATTAAATTCCACAAATGAGTGAGATCATGTGATACTTATCTTTCTCTGACTGGCTTAGCATAATTCTCTCCAGGTCCACCCATGCCGTTGCAAATGGTAAGAGTTCCTTCTTTTTGATAGCAGCGTAGTATTCCATTGTGTAGATGTACCACAGTTTTCTAAACCACTCATCTACTGATGAGCACTTAGGCTGTTTCCAAATCTTAGCTATTGTAAATTGTGCTGCTATGAACATAGGGATGCATATATCCTTTCTGATTGGTGTTTCTGATTTCTTGGGATACATTCCTAGAAGTGAGATTACTGGGTCAAATGGGAATTCCATTTCTAATTGACTTTGTCCATTTAACATGAAAATCAGGGCAGGAGAAGATTACGCGATAATGGTGTTTTCAGGAAAGGCGGTGAGTTACACTGAACTGAATGCAGTGTGTCCCTCCTAATTGTTTACACGGCTACTTTCTTCTGTCTGATGTTTGCAGGGAAGGCTTGGTTTGAAAAGACTTAGGAATTCTTTCAGCACAACGTTTGTTGGGAAATGAATTACAAGTAGTTCATTTCATGCTGTGCCCTTTGCCATTGCCGTTTATAGCTATTCTGTTTATTCACTCTGTGAGAAACATTCTGCAGGTTGATGAATGTGCTTTATGAGAGAATATAAGAGCTCTGCAATTTGTTTTGATTGGTCTCCCTTTGGATTCACAGCTAGCAGGTGCCATCATTTGGAATTGGTTTGGGCAGTAGCTTGGTTATATAGATATTAGATACATGAAATGAAACATTTGTAAATTAATTTCATCAGTAAGAATAGAGGAGCTTTACATTGACTACAAGAGCACCGTAGTTCTCTTTTTATAGCGTCTGAGGAAACAAATGTGTAACTGACCATATGTCTGAACATATGTGTGTATAGGTGTCCTCCGCCAAGCAAATACTTAACGTGAGGATTTTCTGCATTTCATTGAGAGTCTCTGCAGGTATTTTAAGGAAATAAATCTAAGCCTATGCTTTTTTAACACAACGGAAATGTTTTCTGGTCTGAAAAATATAGGCATTTTACTTTGGAAACTACGTCAAGGATGTCTTCCGTTTGGTTTATTTTTGCTGCTTCTATTTCAGCTTTGGAAAATAAGCCATCCCGTTTTCAAGCCTTAGATTTTTTCCTGCTGTTCAGTGCCGGACCCTGAGAGGACTGCATAATCCTCACTCCCCAGCAAACTGTTCACAAGGCTGACGCTTTCCAGGTTTTCACGAATCCATGTACATTTTCACAAACGTGTTTTTATTTAGGCAGAGGATGGTACAGGGACTTATGATCATAGATGGAATGTGCAATCCAAAGTGTGTAATCCCTTAAGTAGCATCCTAAACCTTTTGCTGCCTCTGGGTAAATCCTTACAGTGCAAGAGCCATGACCTCAGGGCACACCATGAAAACACGTGCAGGACTCCTGCATGCCGCTGGGTCTCTTTCAGCAAGCAGCCAGGCAGTGTCCCTCATTCTCTAATCTCAACCTGGTTTCCTGGGAAAGTCCTGCTCATTGCCCCTCATAAATAAAGTTTTCCATGACTCCCACTGGCTGACTTGAGCAGTTTCTCCTCCGAGAACCCAGAGTAAAACACATGTCAGCTTGTATTGTAGCTGTCTCCACATCTGTCCCCTGTTGACGTGGCTTTTTATTTTCAATAACAGTTTATATTCAGTGTTATTTTGTGTTAGTTTCAGGTGTACAGCATCATGGCTAGACAATCATTTACAAAATGTTCTCCCCAGTATTTCCAGTACCCACTTGGCACCATCCATAGTTATTACAGTATTATTGCCTGAGGTGATAAACACAATACAATATATTATAGAACTGTACACAAATGAAACCTATATAATTTTATTAACTAATGTCACCCCCATGCATTTAATTAAAAATAACAATATTCTTGACTATATTCCCTAGGCTGAACTTTATATCCTGTGACTGTTCTCTAACTACCCATTCATACTTCTTAATCCCTTTGATATGACTTCTTTGAAGACTAGGATCTGTTTTTGCCTTTATGGCCCCAGGACCATTGCCTGACATGTAATGCTCAATACACGTTTGTTGAATGAATAAAAGAGTGAATGAATTTGCTGGCAGATAATGAAAATGAACTCAGGAGAGCATAATTTAGCCATATTTGATTCACATTCAGCTCTGACCAAGGCCAAATCATTTTTTAATTGCTTAATTGCTTTCTTTAGTGGGAAATGCCCTAGGAAACGTTGCCATGTGTAGCCTGAATGGCATGAACATTTGAATATGGCTATCTTGTGGACGATCAATTCCCGGAGGGCAAGTTGCACTCACAATGATCAAATAATTAATGAGTCTCCTCCTCATTCCAAGGAGGATCTGAGGTGAGGCTCTACCCAAGAACCTTGGCAGTGGCACCAAACCAGAAGCACTGCCAAATGGAGTCAGCAGAATTCATGGTAGGAGAGAAGTGGATGAGAGGCCAAGGTCACAGAGTTGGTAGCAGAGATGGACAGGAAGCCCAAACCTTCAGAGGCCCATTCCAGTGTTCTTCCTGTGAGTGCTTGTTGCTCTGCATCATCAGTGTTTAATTAAGTGTTTGTTTTTATGGGAAGACCAGCAAGGACTCATGGCTAGTGTCCCTCACCTCTTGCATCTACAGGTTGGCCTACTTACTTGGGTAATTAGTCATTGCCCTCTCATTTGGCCTTGCATGAGGAGCAGACTCATCTGTGGCAAATTAAAAATACTAACTTCTATGGCACTAGCCGGCAAGGAATTTGAGGTTAAAGGGGTTGCTGCTGAGCAACTCAAATATGGCCCCCAGGTACAATATATCTAAAAGTTTTGGTAACTATCGAGTTTTTAAAATCTCCCCCTACCATCTTGTAAATTCAGAAATGCCCCCTAGGTTGAGACTCACTGATGTAGAGCACGTTTTGCAGGAAATAGTTATGTGAATTAGTATGGTTGGCTAACCTTTCGATTGCATTTACGAATTGAAAAAATGCACTGCAATATTTATTAGACAGTCTTTCAGTTTTTTTGTCAGATAACTAGGAGAGAGTGTGTGGTACGGGGAAAGAGTCAGACTATGCTCAGATCTCAACCTTGCCACCTCCGACTTGACCCCAGACAGATTATCCCAAGGCATAGCCTCACCCCTACACTTAATGAAGAGGCTGCAGTAGACCCTACCTACTTTGTAGTGATCTATCTAAGCACTCCGAAAATCCTCAGTCACAAAAATAGAAATGTTTGCGCCAGCTCCTAACCTACCTCCCAATCCACATTTCCTTTGAGGCTCATGTTTCTCATGTATATCATTAGCTCCTATCTGCTTTTCCACTTTCATTACAGTCTTATATCTCATTCTACGGCTCATCGTTGGCCTGTTGGTCCTCAGAGCCATTCCTTACTCTTCTTCTGTTCTGTATCGCAGGGCAGTCATCCCTTATAGGATGCATTTCTCAGGCTCCCATGTCAGACAGAAGCCATGGGGTAGAGGGGGTGAGGGAGAATCCAGGTGTTGTCCCCACTCTGTCTGTCTTGGGTGGTGTCTCCAACAATGACTGTCTTCTCCATGCCTCCAAACATACCCCTCCTTCTGTAGTCTTAACTTCCGCCAGTCAACCCTCTCCAAGATGTTCTGGACCCAAGAGATACCTTCAGCTTTTTCTTTCTTTCTCAATTACAGTGGACATTAATATTATTTTATCAGCCCCTCCTCTTGGTGTGCCTCTAGATAGTGGCTTCCTGCTGATGTTAACCTCTGCATTGCATCACCATCTCTTGCTTAGCTTTTCAGATCACCCATCACTTTTATAACTAATTCCATGTATTAAATTCCCTCTAACACACCCAGAATGGTGTCTGTTATCCCCACTGGACCCTGACATCTCTTTTGAAGTGACAAAATATCTTTATTGCCTTTACTGGTCAGAGTAGCTTAGAGGATCCCACGCCTATGAAGCATGCTGAAAATACTAATTTCCCAAGACCCACCACGCAGAGGTGGTGATTTAGTTGTTTTTGGTGCATGGCCCAGCATTGGTATAGAAAACAGCAAAGCCAGGCTGCGTGCTGGGGGATCCCCCTGTTCACTTGCCAACTAAGGGCTTCACTTCTACAAACTAGCCTCACAGCAAGAGCCTTGGCAAAATTTAAAATGTCTACATCTCATGGGTACTATAGGACAGTCCATTATAAGTGTCAAAACAGCACAAGCTAAAATGGAACAATGTCAGGAGATCACTTGCAGAATTAAATGCGATCATGTATTTGATAGCATCTCACGCATAGTTGTTACTTAATAAATGATAGTATCTCCCCTTCCCTCAAATTTAATGAAAGCATAGAAATGTAGAAAGTTAGGAAATACTGTTCATTATTTCTTTCTGAAGCTAACAGAATCCAGATACTAAATACCAGAAAGAATAGATAAGCAATAAAACAGTAAAAAAAAAATTCCTTTCTTGGCATTTATTAATGTTAGCTGAGCTGGTGTCTCAACAGTCTAACCTTATGACACCATAAGTTGGCTCTCTTTAATGTTAAAAATAATTTAAGAAAATAAGTTCATACTGGGAGTGTCGTGTTAGGTTACATAGAAATACATTTCCCAAGGAGACCTGAGTCTTATGGTTATGCCCTTACTTGGCCACTAGGATTTCTGCATTCCAGGCACTTGCCAGAGACTATAACTCTCAATGTTCTCCCACCCAACTCTTATCAAAAGTTGGTTATGAGAAAAAATATTCCTGAAAGGCTGCCTGAAGGCTATGAATTCTATTCATTTCTCATCTAGATTGCCTAAATATTATTTGTGGCTTAAGTCAACTCATCAGATCTCTATGCAATAACTTCTTTTCAGTTTCCCTTTACAGGGCAGTATTAATGAAAAAAAGACCTATATCCTTATGGAATTTTTTAACTGTTAAAAGGGAATTTTTTTCATAGGTTTCTAGACAGAGAAAACCAGTACGTTACCAATGCAGGAGCATCAGACTAGCTTGAACCTACTCATCTGTAAGCTAAGAAGCAAAAAGACAGCAATACCATATCAATAGAGAGATAAAAGGAAAGGACTATGAGCCAAGAATCCTGTACTGGCCAAGAGATCTAGTTATATATGAGAAAAAAAGAGAAAGACATTGTACTAACATTGCACATGGACATGGAGTGACTCAGAGTGGACCACCCATGTGCTGGACCATCCATGTTCTAAGGAAACTATTGAGAAGTGTTCCAACCAAATGAAAATTGAATCAGAACAGAGGTGTCAGGGTAGGGGAAGATGAAGAGCCAAAGAAACAATGATGAGCAAAGAACCTTATAAAACTTATGGTCAAATGGTGGTAATGTGACCGTGAACTATAAATTGTTCATTAAGATTTCTTGAAACAGCAGTGTCATTCAACTCAGAGGAGCTATTTCGAAGTTTGGAGAGGAGCAGCCAGTGAGAGAATAAAAATATTTTAATTATTTTCTCTTGTGAACAAGAAGAGCGAAGAGATGGCAGGGGTTGGGCTCCCTGGACGCAAGCACTGGGGTAGATTTTTGAGTGCAAATGTTTATTAGGGGTTAACACCTATATTTTGAGTTGACTGTGTCCCCAAAATGATATATTGAAGTCCTAATTCCCCACCTGTGAGACATGAATTTATTTGAAAATAGTCTTTGTAGATATAATCAAGTTAGGATGAGGTCATTAAGGTGGGTCCTAATCTCATATGACTGATGTCCTTATACGAAAAAGAGAAAGTCATTTGAAGACAGAGACACACCAGGAGAACTTAGTGTAACAACAGAAACAAAGATAGGAGTAACATTGCCACAAGCTAAGGAATGCCACCAACAGAAGCTAGAAAGAGGCAAAGAAGGATCCTATGCAGAGGTTCAGGAGGAACATGGTTTTGGACTTCCAGCCCCAGAACTATGAGGGAGTAACTTTCTGTCATTTTTTTAAGCCACAGAGTTTGGAGGCTAAGCTTAAACCTGTGAAAGGAGGAGGCAGGAAGCATGGTTGGGCAAGCAGAGGGAGAAGGCAAACTCCATGCGGGACTCACAAACCTGGGGCCAGCTTGGTGGGGAGCTGCCCCATCATGCAGTCACAGCATGTGGGCTGCCCCAGGGAGGCTGCGACCTGGGTGAGGTGGCTCTCAGCAGAGGCAGACCCTGAAGGAGCTGAGAGCTGGAGGTGTCTGCGGGCCTTGTCCTCAGCAGTGAGCATCCTCCCCTCCTGGAAGGGTGATCTGGGTGGCGAGCCCTCCTGTCTACTGCTGCAAGCCGAGGGGAAAATGTCTGGGTTGTGGGGATGGCAGTCATTTTATTTAATATAAAAAATATAGTTTTTTTTAATGATTCAAAAACAGATAATGGAGCAAGTATTTTAGAATACAATTTTTTAATTACTAGGAAGAAAATAGAATTATAAATTGATTAATCCAGTAAAAAAAAAGGAATGAATAAAAATAAATGCAGTAACAATAAATGTCATTAATAGTAAACATATTATAGAAGCAAACCAAATACAATCACATCACAATAGGTGTGAATTTGTTGAAGTGCCCTTTAAAATGACAGACTTTTAGATTGGCAGTAATAAAACAAAAATCCAGTTTTAAGGTATTTGTAAGGAACACACCTAAAACCAAATGACAGCTGAACAGTTGATGATAAAGAAATGGATATGCCAAGCATATACAAATAAAGGGAAAGCAAAAGTGAGGATATTAGCATCAACTAAATGGAACCCAAGACCAAAATTATTAAATGAGAAAAGATACTTCTAAGGATAAAGAGTGCAATTCATAAGGAGACTATAATATGCCTACCCTTAGTTATGTAAATTTTAGGAATAGTTATGTAAATTTTAAGGCAAAAACCAAAATGTAGAAATACAGGAACTTAGGATAAAACCATACATATGTTAGAGAATTTTAATGTATTCTTCCATAATTTAACAATGATATAGAGTGGTAATAATATTGTTTTTGTACCCGATAAATAGAAAATGTGCATTTTTCCCCTTATATCAGTGGAACATTTATAAAAAGCCTATTTTTATGGCCATAGGAAAAAACAATGAATTTGGGGAGGAAAAAATTGTTTTATTTATTTTATTTTGTGATCCCAGTGGTAAAACAAGAAATGGACAATGAAAGGATAATAATTAAACTGTAAATATTTGAAATTATTAAACTCTTTTTTAGATGATTTCTTGATCAAATTAGAGATCAAATCCAAAATGACAGGTTATCTGGAAGTTGATCAAACAGAACATTTCACATAAAAATTTATAGGGAAACTAGAGGCCCGATGCACAAAATTCATGCACTAATAGGGTCCCTAGGCCTGGCCAGCAATCAGGGCCGATCTGTGGGGCAACCGGTGGGGTGATTGGAGGCCCCCCACTCACACCCACCTTGGCTGGCCTGGCGCAGCCCTCTCCCCGGCCCCGCCCCCCCACCGCCGCAGGTCGCCTCCCTCTAGGGGGCAACCTTCAGGGCAATGGGGGGGGGGTGGCCTGCTGGCACCCACCTTGGCCAGCCCCGCCCCCTGCCGCCGCCACCACAGGTTGCCTCCCTCTGGGCCTGTAGACTGGGGGCAGCTCCTGTGTTGAGCATCTGCCCCCTGGTGGTCAGTGCATGTCAAGCAACCGGTTGTTCTGCCAGTTGTTCCGCCGTTCAGTCAATTTGCATATTAGGCTTTTATTATATAGGATGGTTAATGTAGTCAGACGTACTTTCTAACTTAAATGCTTTGGGTACTATACTTTTGAAAGAATGACAAGAAACTAAGTATTGCATCTAAAAATTTATAAAATAAGCCAAAAGAAAGAAGATAATATTGACAGTAAAAGCTAAATTAATGGAAATGGCCACAAAACAAATAAAGAAAATCTGACTTTCATTAAAAATATATACATTATATACACATTAAGAATATGTATATACAATGCATACAGTACAAATATATATAATACACACACACACATCAGAAATAATGGAAAATAATTACTTAAATCCCAAAAGGATTAAAAGAATTCAGTAAGAAAATGTTATGCACAACTTTATATAAGACAAGTTTTAAAATTTAAAGAAAATTGATTGTTTTCTAAAAAATGAGTAAATTACTAAAAGTCAATCCAAAGAGAGGTTATAAATTCCAAGAAATAATTAACTGTAAAACAAATCTGAGTGCATATAAAAAGAGAAAGCCTTCCAACTTTATGAAAAGCACTAATTCCTAATACCAAAGCCTGATGAAGATGAGACAACAGTCATTTAATTTCAATCATGAAAATGCCCCTTTTAAAATGGTAGCAAATTAACTCCAAGTTAGTGTTTATTCTAGAAATACAAGGATGATTTTGCATTATGAAATCTCTGAGTGTTGCACATTGACACAACAGAATAAAGAACATTGTATGATCAGTATATCAACTGATGCAGAAAACGCATTTGATATAATTTAATAAACATTCCTAATAAACATGAAGGTAGATTAGGATGTAGCAGAAAGAACCTACTCTGCTACCAAACAAACGAAAGCATCATGTTGGAGGTGACTCCTGCAGGAGTGCAGGATTATGTTATAGATGCCTGGTACTACTACTGTTACTCAACTGCTGTTGCTCAGCATTGTTTGAGAAGGTGAGGGAATGCAATAAGAAAAGACATAGGAATAAGCTGTATAAATAGTGCAGGTGATGTGATTGAGACTCCAGTTAAAATCTTTTAAAACCTGGTGAGTGGGCTTGGTAACAGGACTGGGAAGAAAATAGATGAAGCGCAATTGTTCTTCTTCCTTTGAGTTAATAACTGGTTAACATGGAGAAGTCCTTATTAAAAGAGTGACAAACTAAAATATTTAGGAATGAATTTAGTAAGACATAAGACAAATCCAAAAAGTCAGATGGTAGTAAAAGTTATATATATATTTCTTTTGAGTTTTGAATGAGAAAACTCAAAATTCCAAAACGATGAATTCTAAATTAGTATATAAATTTAATATAACTCCAGTCAGAATCCCAGCTTAGAAGGGGTACAGATTGTCAGATCAATCAATATGATTTTAAAGTCCATCTAAAAATATAAATGTGAAAAGTTACTAAACTCAGAAGAGTTTACTATCAAAGTATACTGTCATATTGCAGCATGATATTAGCTCAGGAATCAATGAGCAAATCTTTGGGACAGAGTAAAGAGTCCAGAAATAGATTGAAGTATCTAGGAAAAGGTGATATATGTTAAAAGTGGCATGCCTTTCTAGTAAGAAAAAGATAGATTGTAAGAAAAAATGATGTTGGGGCAATTAGTTGCCTACCTGGGAGGCGATGAGGTTAGGTTCCATTTGGAGTAAAGATCTAATGTTTAAAATGGAAAATATAGGAGAATATATGTATGACATTGGGTTGGGGGGAACTGTCCCAGGAAGATAGTAAATCCACAATCCATATAGGGAAAAATTAGCATATTTGACTATGTAAGTATTAAAAATGCCTACATGACAAGACAACATAAATAAAGCCAAAAGATTACAGTAGCTTACAGTTTATATGGCAGGGTTGGTGTTTAATACGCTGCGACGTCGTGCAAATGGATTGTAAAAGGGAAAAAGATAAACTGCCCAGTAGAAAATATGCGAAGGGCATGCACTGGAAATCTAAATTACCGGGAAACCTGTGAAAAGGATCAGCCCCATTAGCAACAAGGGAATGAAAGTTAAAACAACTGAGAAGCCATGATCTGCCCCTGAGGTTGGCAAACATTTAAAGGTGGCAGCTGTCCAGTGCCAATACTATGTCAATAAGCAGGTACTCTCCCCAGACCATTGAACTGATTGCTTCAGCCTTTTTACGGAGAGGAATGTAGCCGTGGACCTTCAAGTAGTTAATGTGTTGATCAAGTTGGAGCCAACTTCCAGGACTTTTTCCCCACAGAAATGAAAGTACTAGAACTTTAAAGATATTTCAATATGGCTGTTTATTCCTGCTCTGGTTATGGAACCAAACCCAGAGACAGTCTGAATGTTCATCAGGAGGAAGTGGTTGATTGAATGATGGTATATCCATCTTGTGGAATATGTTACAGTTATTTAAAAATGAGACAGACACATAGTTTTGAAAAAAAGATTCAAACATATTGGTAAGAGTAAGAAGAAAGTGTGTGTGTGTGTGTGTGTGTGTGTGTGTGTGTGTGTGTGTGTGCGCGCGCGCGCACAAGCATAGGGAAGATTTTGAAAGGAGTATACAACAAACTGTTAATATAGGTTATCTCAGAGTGGGCAAATACAAGTGGGTCTTTACCATTCTTACTTTATACATCTCTGTGTTTTAAAATCGGTTGCCATGAGTATGTTATCTCCTGTATAAAAATATTATTATACCAAGGGATGTTTGTTGAACTGTTGTTGGAGGTTGTGTCATCTAAATAACACTCATGAAAATCACAGTTGATGTAGCACAGGGGTAATATTGAAAGCGTGTTCACACTTCACATAGGGTCTCCTACGGGAAGACCCCAGGAGAAATGTTGCTCTAGCCTCAGTTCCCCCACACCTGTGGTTCACTTGAGCAACTGGTTTGCCTTTACCTTACAATCATTGGGCATTTAGGTAACTGATCATTTCCTCATTTGCTGTGACCACTAGGAATCTCAGCGTGAAACTGGAGACTGTACTGAGTCACATGGCTTACGTTCTATGTGTAGCTCGAACAGCTGGCTTCATCTGGTTCTCCCCACCTTTGTTTTCCCCTCACACACATTCCTTCCTTTAATTTAAACTTACCTTTTGCATTGTATGTATCCCAGTAGCCACCTGTGGTCCTTTTGGAGGGATGAGGTGGAAATATGAAAAAAGTAATGACCAGTGATTTCTATTTTAACAGGAACCTGGGAAGGAAAACAGTCTCAACAATGAACAAGCTGCCCATCACCACCAACAACAGATGACTTGCCATTTCACTTACTAAGGTAAGGAAATATAGTCTCCATTTTTAATTCATTCCAACTGCCTTGTTATAGAGCCCCTACCTCTTTTATTTTATACTTATTTACAAATATTCTAAATCATATATCTAGTTCATGACCTTTAACTTCGACATTATCAAATTTAAAATAAGCAGCAAGCAAATGGCAACAGGAAATTTTGTGAACATCGGTATGCCTAAAGGGGCAGAGCCCAGATGTGGACTCTGCTATTAACTATGTGTGTGGCTAAATTTTTTAATAGCATTAGTATTTTCCTTATTCTTAAATGTAGCAGTGCTCAGTGCAGGATATGTGGACAGAGAACAGACTGACAGTTGTCAGAAGGGAGAGGGTAGGGGGCTGATGGAAGAGGTGAGGGATTAAGCAAGAAAAATAAAACTCATAGACAACAGTATGCTTCTTACCAGAGGGAAATGGCAATGGGGGGAGGTGGAAGAGGGTAAGGGGGGAATAAACGGTGATGGAAAGAGACATAACGGGGTGGTGAACACACAGTACAATACACAGATGATGTATTATAGAATTGTACCCCTTAAGCTCTATAATTTTATGAACCAATGTAACCCCAATAAACTCAATTTATAAAAAATAAATATACCATCTATAAAATGAAAACCCAAAGCATTCATAATCACATCATCTGGAGATAATCACCTGTATTTCTATGAATTTTTCTCCTTCCTTTTGTGTATACACAGAGATATATATGATTATGATGTTTTTGGAAACAATGTTTTTAATCCATACTTACCTTGGCTTCCATAATTATAAGCGATGCACTTAACTGGTGCAGGAACATAGCAAGTCTAAGAACAAAGAGTGATTAACGCTGTAACCATTTTAATAGCCGCTTGCAGTTACCGGGACATCCTAAGCATCTCATTTGTCTCTCCAACACGGTTGTCCTGGTTCATAGGTTCGTGTGACCTTTGTTAAGTATCACCCCACAGGAAAAAAAAACAACCTTTGAATCCAGGTGACATTTCATGACCTCCCTTTATTATTATCATCTGTTTTGTGCTGCTGAATGTAAATTTTTTTTAAAAAATCACACAAGTTGACCTACTTCTCTCCTCCTCTTCCCTACTGTCCAGTCAGGGTGATTTACAAAAGAATAAAACAGACCTTCTCATCGTCTGTCCTTCATTCATGCCAATTAGTCAGCTCTTCATTATGGTTCTTTTTTCAAGAGTTCCTCTTGAAGTTTTTTGGTTTTAAGAGCTGCAAAGTCTTAGAAGTGAAGTTACTGAAATGGCATTCTTTTTTTTAAATCTTTATTGTTGAAAGTATTACATATGTCCCCTTTTTTCCCTGTTGACCCTTTCTAGCGGTCCCTCGCCTCCAGTCCACCCCCCTTTGCCTCCCCCTTCCCATCCCAGGCCACCACACTATTGTCTGTGTCCATGGGTTATGCACATATGAATACAAGTTCTTCGGTGGATCTCTTCCCACACACCCCTGCCTTCCCTCTAAGATTCCACAGTCTATTCTGAAATTGCATTCTTTAAGGAAGCATCCATTCTGTTGGCCCTATTAAATAGTTGAAGGTTAAAGAAAAATCCTACCCTTCTTTATTATCATTACTACAAACTAAATTGGAAACACAAATACACCCTAATATAGAAATGAGCTAAAGATTTGTATAGGCAATTAACTCGAAAAATATAAAGAAAGAAATGAATATGATCAAAAATGTTCATCCTTACAATTAATCATATAAATGCAAAATAAGATGGATATTTTTGCCCAAAGTTAAATTGGCAGTGTTTTGTTTGATTTTAAATGAAAATACCTGATGCTGGTAGAGATATAAAGTAGATATGGTATTTTACCCAGCAGTCATTGTTCTGGGAATCTGTGGCCGCTCTAAGTAGACATGCTATTGGTATAAAAACAGAGTACAGTTTAATTTTTAATAGAAATATAGGATGCATCCTAAATGTCTATTAATAAATATTGAAATATGATAACATTTTATAATATTGTTATTCAGACATTTGAAATTATTTCTAATTAATATTTAGTGATACAATGGTAAGTGAAAAGGGCAAATACAAAATTGTATATAATATGTTATTCCAGTTTTGTTAAAAAAACAACAACACACATTTGGAAAAGATCAAATGGTGAAGTAACCAAATATTAACAATTATTATTTCTGGGTAGTTAGATTAAAAGTGATAGTTTTGTTTTCTCCTTTATATTTTTTCAAATAAAATACATGTTTTGCTTTTCTTACGATAAACATAAATATTACCTTTAAAATTTGTAAATGATTGAAAAATAATGAATAATTATATTTGATTAAAATAATCAAGGAGCCCTTCTCATATTTTTTTGAAACTTAATTTAATTCCAAATTAATTTGCAGATAGTTTGAGAGTAGTTATGCCAGAAAATGAAAATGTGGCACATTCAGTAACAGTTTACATTTTAAAAAATGGTTTAAATCCTACATGGAGATTATTTCTACTGACATAACTGTAGCCTAAAAAGTCTTTTTCATTTATGGAGAACATTATAAGGGCTTAATATTGCCATTTATTCCTAATGAGGCCATACACTGGCATCTTTCAAGGTGTCCTGCACACAATGTGATTGACGGTGTCTGACTCCTCAGTAGTGTCATCACCTTCTCTCAAGGGGTCAGCTCCCAACTACAAAACACTCAGACCAATGGAATCATGTGTGCCTACATTGATCTAATGGCATCTTCTTATCTTCCTTATCAATTGATTTATTCACTTATTCTATACATATTTATTAAGCACCTACTAGGTGCCAGGTAAAGTTTGAAGTACATTAGTGAACAAAACAGATTCAAATTCCTATTTGGGAAGTTTAAATTCTTCAGGAGACAGACCAAAACAAACAAAAACCCACTATAATAAATAAGGAACCCGGATAGTATGTTGGACACAGAAAAATGAAAAGAGAAGGCGAGTTAAGGGGGATCGGGAGAGTGGGGGAAGGGAGGAGCTGAACAGGCTGCAGTTTAAAGTAGGATGGTCAAGCTAAGCAGCAAACAGGAGTTGGCGTTGGAGTGAAGACCTGAGGAGATAAGCAGAGGTTTATGCTTACCTGTTTACGCTTGACTGTTCAAGCAGAGGGAATGGTTAAGGCGGAAACCTTAATGCAGCAGCATTCTGATGTGTTTGAGAAACAACAAAAATGTCTGAAGCAGAGGGAGTGAGGGGGCAGTAACTCCGAAGAGCTGAGGTCAGAGAAAGAGTAGGAAGAGGTCACTTCAAGATCACGAAAGGGCGAGTAAACTCAGGCATTCAGTTCCAATGCAGAGACATGGCTGGCCGATTCTTAGGTTTCACACACACGAAGCTTATAACACTGTGTTTATTAAAAGCCCAAGATTTAAAATGTGCTTCCAAGGCTTATGAGAAAGAAGTTTACCCCTCCTTGGTGCATAGAGTGCTCTTCGTGCAGTTTCATATCTAGGTTCCCTGATTATGTAGTACCCTTGTTTACACATAAGTAACTGGTATTAAACATTCAATGAATTAAAATTTAAATGAAAAAAAACTTAATCATTAAGAAGTGGGACAAATACATGTTTAAACATCTGATATCTCCCAAAGGGGGGAAAAAAAGATATATTTAAAAAGCATTGGAAGAAACCAAAGAGATAGTTAATAGTTTTGAGTATGAAAAATGTAAAACTTCTCTGTCATAATTATAAAACAAATTTAAAGACAGCAGCATGTAAAATATTAATGATGTGCTTGCAAACAGATTAATACTCTTAACACATAAAAATCAACAACTAAAACACTAATACCTTTACTAGATAAATGGACAAAACAATAGAAAACTCAAAGGAAGAAATGCAAATAGCTAAAAAGAGAAAAAAGATATGCAAACAATGTTAACCTTCTTTAACAATTTTAAAGATGCAGATTAAAATTAGGAGATGCTTTCTTAACCTGTCAAATTAGAAAAGGTAATTAAAATGATAATAGTGATTTCTAAACATGTAATGAAACCAGTTCCCACTCACTGCTACCAGCATAAATGGGTATATCTTCTTAGAAATAAATTTAGCATTATGTAGTAAGAATTTTCAATTTAAAAATATATATTATTGATTTCAGGTAAGAAGAAAGAGAGAGAGAGAGAGCGAGAGAGAGAGAGAGAGAGAGAAACATTAATGATAAGAGAGAACCATTGATCAGCCTCCTGCATGCCCCCTGCAGGGGATCTAGTCCACAACCTTCTAGTTCATAGGTTGTCTCTCAACCACTGAGCCACACCAGCTGAGCAAGCACTTTCAGCTTTTTAATGGCCTAGTATTTCTAAAAATCTAGTCTAAGAAAACATTGAAGTTGAACAAAGACAGAAACATAAAATAATTATTTGTACAGGCAAAATCCTTGGACCGCATCAGCTGTCCTTTAATAACACACAATTGTGTTTGCACAGTGCTCTTTTGCAACTAGAAAAAAAATTATTCTTACAATGAGATTTTTATAATCAAATGGGAAAATGCTTATCACATAAATGTTCAGTGAAAAATGCTGGGTAAGATGGTATTATAATATATTCAGTATGCAAATGAATGGAACAAGAGGTGGCAGCAAATATGCCATAATGGTGGAGTTGCCTAAGGTTGGTAGAATTGAGTAATTTTATCTTCTGATTCTTACTTTTTGGTACTTTCCAGATATTTGTACAGGAAGCATCTATAACCAGAAGGAAAAAACTTTAAAGGCTTTGTAGAAAGAAACTTTATGGGTTGGCCTTCCATAGCATCTTTCCTATGGAGTAAAGTATGCTACTAAAATGATTTAGAAGTAAAGATTTATTTTGGAAAGATTGGGGACCACTGATTTTTCTTTCTTTTTTTAGTATTCTGAGAAATCTCTTCCTTTCTTGGAGATAGCAGCAATAAACAACAAAAATGTACTTAACCAAAATAGATCCTCTCAGTTAGCAATATTATCGGCATATTGTATCTGAGAGTACAGCTGTAAATTCAAATAGGGAATCTTTTCTCTTGCAGATGTCGTCGGCTGGGGACAGTGGAGATGCAGCACCTGGCAAACAAAACGAAGAAAAGACCTATAAAAAGGTGAGCGAGTGTTTGATTTTCTTGCCTCAGTTCAGAAAGAATGTTAATATCGTTACAGGTTCTTGTATGTAAGTTACTTCCTTCGCTTCTTACTGCTGCTATAACAAAGTGCCATACACTTGGTGGCTTAGACAGCACAAATGTATTATCTTCTGTCGGAGTCTGACTGCGGGCCTGCTTTCCTTTCTGGGGGCCCTAGGGGCTGAACCCATGTTCTTGTCTCTTCCAGCTTTTCGAGGCGGCCTGCATTCCCTGTGTCATGACTCACTTCCAACTTCAAAGCCAGAGAAGGCTGGTCTTTCCCGGGCTGTATTACCCTCACACTTTAAAGAGCCCTTGTGATTACACCGAGCCCTCCTGGCTAATCCTGGATCATCCCTTTATTTTAAAGTCAGCTGATTATCGACCTTAATTTCTTCACCCGTAACTCCTTGTTGTCATGTTACATAACATATTCAAAATCCCAAGGGTTAGGACACGAACATTTTTGTGGGCCATTTTTCTGCCCACCAGTGACTATGAAATAGAACACTGACAGAAGGTAGTCCTTTGAAGACCCTTCTTATTCCTAAGAAGAAGGCCCTTATGGGTGTGCAGTGTTCTGTGTTCGGGTGAATCCTTTAATTGACTCACTACTTTCCATCAAAATGTTCAACATTTTCTACCTCTGTATTTGAAAAAATATTTTTAAAGATGAAATTCTCTCCCACCTCTTTCCAAGCCTCTCAGATTTTGTGTTTGCAGCTCACGCCACAAAATCTCCTTCCAGACTTCCCAGGGTACATGACCTTACTACTCTTTCACTTTGCTAACCCTTGGCTCCTAGCAACCAAGCTGATATCCAGAAACATCACTGGGTAGTCTACGTCCCCAAGCACCACTACTCGTGATTTTAAATTGACTATGCATTTTAGCTTTTTAAAAGTCCTTGTCATCCTTTCCCCTTGGGACTAGGAAGCTTATGTATCAAAGGGTTATTATATCTTAACTTGCCCTTTTACATTTCACTCTTTAACGGAGAGCTAGCGAGAAGTTTTGTCACAAAGTACACGAGCCATTTGATCTGTCCGTATGTTCAGGTCATGAAACTAACAGGAACTCGTCGTGTTTCCTGTTCCATTTTCATGTAGGAAAATATGCCCTTTTTCCTGGTATATCTTATCTTCTGACTTTTCTCCTCAGCGAAACCTAGAAATATAAACGGGGAGGTTGCTATCCTAAGCGATGTTATGCTTGGGGAAGAGTAGGGTGAAGATCCAAGCACTCAGACATCATAATATGTGTGTTATAAAATGTGTGCCTCTGGCCTAAGCCAACAATACACTATTTATTTTTAGACACCGGTGGAAAACCAAATCCTGTCTCCTTTACTCCAGACTTCTTGTAAAGTCAGTCAAGCATGAGACCAGCACAGAGAAGGCCAGTGGCCAGCCTGTCATTGCTTCCCATCACTTTCAGGCAGTTGTCTCAGTCAGCATCAAATGCACTACGATTCTTGACTGGATTCTGACTTTCGGGAGCTCTTTAGTGATGCAAAAGTAATAGAATGTGGCCGTGCCATCCTAGAGTTTGCTAAGCATACCCTGCCCAAGAATTTAGTAAAGTAAGTTTTTAATCATACTAGAGGTATGCTATGATGAGTGTCTCTAAAGGGTATCTGACTTGGCAATGTTGGGAAGGTTATGAAACTAAAAACCAGATCCTAAGAGAGCAAATAATTCCAATAAGTACGAGAAGATGCAGGAAATTTAAGAAAACAAAAGAACCCAATGATATTTTTTTTTAATGTGTGATGGCATGGGGATGCTTTTGATGGTCTCTAATTTTAAAAGGAATATAAACAATGGAGGAGAAGGTATGCAGTCTCTGTATAAGAAAAGCACCAAAAAGATAGCACAGCACAGCTGGTGTGGCTCTGTGGTTGAGCATGGACCTATGAACCAGGAGGTCACAGTTCGATTCCTGGTCAGGGCACATACCCAAGTTGTAGGCTTGATCCCCAGTAGGGGTCGTGCAGGATCAATGATTCTCTCTCTCATTGATGTTTCTATCTCTATCTCCCTCTCCCTTCCTCTCTGAAATCAATAAAAATATATTTTTACAAAATACAGCACAGTGCCTAGGACTTGAGTCCTCGATAAACATGGTGCTGATATGCACAGCAAGAAGGGATCATGTAGAGAAAATGTTCCTTTACTGGCTGGTAAAAGCCCAGCTGAATTATTTAATTTAACTCTTCTCAGTTAAGCAAAAAGATCCTGAAACTGGTGGTGTTCATGTGAGGGTAGAAGACGGGATAATAGAGTCACATTAACTATAGCAAATATGTTTATCCCTAAGCCCAGGTGAGCCATTTCCTAGATGAAAGAACTTGAAGCTAGAATAGGAAAACCACTGAGTGTGAGCTTTGAGAAATCAGAACAAAGGAAAAATTGTCCAAAGACAGGAGATAAGCAAATATCAACCCTATCTTCTGAATGAGGAAAAGGTACATTCTGGAAACCAGATGTGAGATTGCTCCTCAACATAAATTGAGCAAGAATTAGTAAACATGTAGTGTATGTACATTCAGAAAAGAAACACGTCTTCCACAAACCTGCAGAACTTCATAAAGATATAGTTTATGTCAAATGAACTACATTTGCTATTATGAGCAAGTCATTAAATTAATTGCTGATAAGGAGAATGCTCAGGTTTTATGAATCTTGATTTAAAGGCTCCTGGAAGATTCTTATGGCATCCTTTCAGACAAGGTAGAGAAATATGGGTTAGATATTATGATTAGTGTGCTATACCTGATTGGACTAATGTTCCCAAAGAATGGCGGCTTTGCTCCCTATTTTTTAAAATATTTTTTATTGATTTCAGAGAGGAAGGGAGAGAAAGAGAGAGATAGAAACATCAATGATGAAAGAGAATCATTGATCAGCTTATTCCTGCATGCCCCCTAATGGGGATCGAGCCTGTAACCTGGGTATGTGCCCTTGACCAGAATCAAACCCAGGACCTTTCAGTCCACAGGCCGATGCTCTCTCCACTGAGCCAAACCAGCTAGGGCCATTTGTTCCCTATTGACTTAGCCCAGTCGTGGGTAAACTACGGCCTGCGGGCCGGATCCAGCCCGTTTGAAATGAATAAAACTAAAAAAAAGAAAAAGACCGTACCCTTTTATGTAATGATGTTTACTTTGAATTTATATTAGTTCACACAAACACTCCATCCATGCTTTTGTTCCGGCCCTCCGGTCCAGTTTAAGAACCCATTGTGGCCCTCGAGTCAAAAAGTTTGCCCACCCTTGACTTAGCCTCTACCAGCAGGATGCATGAGTTGACCCTGTGTAGCTTAACATTTTTCACCCATGACCATAATAAAAGCATAAAAGCTGTGACAAAAAATGGGAATGAGAACTAATAGACTAGATGAGTGTCATCAAGGCCACCAACCATTTTATTAACTGTTGTCCCTTTTACAAATACCTTAAAGTTAAAATTTTCCCCCAGTCCTAACTATGGGGTTTGCACCTTTTTAATAAGAAGCTTTGATGACCCCATCAGGTTTTTGCCTATGACTGAAGCCAATCTATAAGCCCCAGGTTAAGAACTGTCCCCTACCGACCTCATTGACTATGCTCGGCATTGAGAAGGATTTCAAAGAAGTTTATAAGAAACTTACAGTCGATGGAGAAGGGAAGACATGAAAACAATTTTAGAACACAAGAGTCTATGACAAAAAGTCCGAAAGGAGCCCTGGCCGGTTTGGCTCAGTGGATAGAGCGTCGGCCTACGGACTGAAGGGTCCCAGGTTAGATTCCGGTCAGGGGCATGTACCTTAGTTGCGGGCACATACCCAGTGGGGAGTATGCAGGAGGCAGCTGATCGATGTTTCTCTCTCATCAATGTTTCTAACTCTCTATTCTTCTCCCTTTCTCTCTGTAAAAAATCAATAAAATATATTTTTTTTAAAAAGTCCGAAAGGAGAAATTGGTGTGGGTTAGAGTTAATGAGCAGTCTTAGGCTTTTTGAATCAATCCCCAGATTTATTGGGCAGCTGCCAGCAGTACTCAGCATCATGAGTGCTATGGTTTCCACGTGTTTCTAGGGAACTCAGTGTTCCTGGAACAACGTCATGCACTCTGAGTCTCAAATGTTTGCATGTGATTCCTAAGGCTGGCTGCTGCTTGTTCTTCCAGGTGTCCACGTTTCTCATCCATTATCAGGAAGAATAGCTGAAGTCAGTAGGTGAGGTTAATGTCTCCAGGTAATGGCTAAAATGATAATTTTTATTTTAGCTGCTTAAAACAAACATGCTGTCCATTAAGACAGACATTAAGGGCTGCCTAGCTGTGTTTACAGAGGGTAGTTATTTCCATTCTCAGTTCTTTTATTGAGTGTCTTTCCTAAGAGTTGTAAACACAAAAGCCTACAGGGCCAGGCAGGTAGTCAGGGAGTGGATTAACCAGGAGGAAAGTGGCAAACAGGAAAATATATGCCTGTAAAGGGGGCAGGTGGCACTCAGCTCCAGCTAATAGAGATACACGTGAGTGTTCACTCGGGATTGCCAGATTTCTCAGGAAGCCAAAAATGTGGATTCTGATATGAAATCTTCCCATTTTTAAAGGTTGGAAAGTGATTCAAAAATTTTCAAAAATGTACTCTGGCCCTCAGGCAGGGGCTAGTTTGCAACCTCCCCACTATTTGAATAGAGACATGAGATAGAAGAGGGACATGCAAAAGAAATGCTGTGAGCCCAGCCTGGTGCGGCTTAGTTGGTCGAGCGTCCTCCCATGCACTAAGAGGTCCCGGATTCAATTCCCAGATTCTCAATCGGGACACATGCCTGGGTTGCGGGCTTGATCCCCAGTAGGAGGCATGCAGGAGGCAGCTGATCAATGTTTCACTCTTTCCCTCTCCCTTCATCTCTCTCTAAAATCAATAAAAAGATAGTCTTTAAAAAAAAAAAAAGAAAGAAATGCATGTAAGATCTGGTCCCTGCTTCCTATGACCATACAATTTACTTAAGAGAAAAAATATGGGCCCATGTGAAAAAAATCAAATAATGACACAAATTGGTTTTAAGTACCAAGACAAATGGCATTTCACTCGATCCTCTAGCAAGTTCTGATGAACCTAGAGCTCACGACAATCTTCTGGGGAAAATTCTTTTTCGTGGACTTGTTTGTTAGCAGAGCATTTTGCTGGAATAAAAATTTCATAGATGTCTCATTGTTTTTTGTCGTGGCAGACAACTCTCATTCCTTAGGTGACTGCATTGAATTATCTACTCATTTGTCTCAGTGACAGGGAATTCTCACAGGCAAGGAGTCAAGGATGCACCTGATTTGATAGAGGAACAGGAAGGCGTGGCCTAGACACAGGTCAGTGTCAGCATTTGGGGAAAGTAGAAGCAATTTTGGAAGTCTGGGCTGCCTCTGAATGACAGCGAGCCTTGGTTTGAAGAGTTTGACTTTGCGTTCTAGGCCAGCACTGTCCACTGGAACTTTCTGCAATGAAGGAGATGTTCCATAATCCGCCCTCATATAGTGGTTATAAGCTGCATGTGGTTCTCAATTATTTGAAATGTGGTCAGTGTATCTGAGTAATGAATTTTTAATTTTAAAATTAGTCCATTTTAAATAAGCTCATGTGGCTAATGGCTACCATGTTGGACATCATGGTTCTAGGCAGTGAGGTACCATGACGTTGGGTTGGGGATTAGTGACACGATGAAATGGCAATACAGACAACACTGAAGGCTGACCTGCAAGTTTCCAACCTGAGGAACTACCTGAAAGTTTCTGCTGTTGTTAGAACTAGAGAAGTTTGAGGAAGAGATGTTTTATTTTGTTTTTGTAACTAGGTGATAGAAGAAAGCAGGAGGCAGGTCATCAGTTCACTTGAAGAATAGTGTAAACTCAGGTAAAATACCAATGCCAGAGATCTGAGTTTTCTCTATTTTGTATGTGAAGAAATTGTCCACCCTACCCCCAACCCTTCTAAAACAAACAGATGTCAATGCCCAATTAAGATGGTCATTAAGAGAGTATTGTCAGGGAGATGGTTAAAGCCTCCAGCTATATGATTTCCTAATCTTGTCCATCAAAATTGATCAGAGTTTGCCAACCACCTGGAGAGATGGACTGGCCTGGGAAATGTTCACCACCACCATTTGGGTTTCTTTCTCTCATCTATCCAACCAAAAGTTGTCATTCCAGGCCTCTCGCCCCTCCCCTACTACTTCCTCCATCCTGGGCCTGCCCAAAGTAGGCCTTTCCTGGGAGATTTAGGTTTTGATGACTACTATAGGCTGCCTTGGGTGTGGAGGCCACCCACCTTTGGCACCAACAGCCCAGCTCCAGGTATGCCAATAGTCTGACCAATTTTCACACTGATGGAAGCCAGGAGGTGGGGCAGGAGGCAGAAGGATAGGGTGTTGGGGGACATGGTTAAAAAAAAGAGATCGAATAAAAAGTACTAGTTGGTAGTAACAAAATAGTCATAGGCTGTAGGTGAAGCATAGGGAATATAATGAACAATATTATAATATCTATCTATGGTGCTAGGTGGGCACTTGAATTACCATTGGAGGGAACACTTTGTAATCCATATGAATGTCTATTGGCTGTGCTGTACACCTAAAACTAATACAAAACAGTGTTCAATGTAAACTGTAATAAAAAATTTTTTTAAATCCCATCATATTTAAAAGCACGTGTAATCATGTATTATTACCATCCACTTTTCTGTGCAGATCCTCCCTCCAAACCTCGGCCTCCATATAGGATCACCTGTATTTCTATCTCTTTCCTCGCTGAGTTCTAATGCAAGCAACTTTAAATCTGCCTTTATGACTTTTAAGCAAGACGTTGCAGGTCATTAGGAAAAACAAACAAACAAAAAAACCACCATCGGGCCCTAACTGGTTTGGCTCAGTGGAAAGAGCATCGGCCTGCGGACTGAAGGGTCCCCGTTTCGATTCCGGTCAAGGGCACATACCTTGGTTGCGGGCACATCCCCAGTGGGGAGTGTGCAGGAGGCAGCTAAATTGATGTCTCTCTCTCATCAATGTTTCTAACTCTCTATCCCTCTCCCTTTCTCTCTGTAAAAAAATCAATAAAATATATTAAAAAAAACAACCCACCATCGGCAGCTTGAAACAGTAGAAGAAGCCAACCCTCCTATCAGGGTATCCCACTGAATCGTTCACTTCTGAGTGGCTTGTGCACTCACTTTGGAGGGAGCATCTGTGTGTGAAGCGACCCAGCATTACTGTACCTCTGCATTGTGATTGACCATGGACTGTCCATCTTTTAGTCCCCAATTCCAATAAACATCACATTGATGTCCCCAAACACTCACTATAGGAGAGAAAACTCTATGCCCCACACTTACAGCTGCCTTCAGGGACAACAACAAGCGTTGCATTGTTGCGTTTGGCGTTAAGGGCAGGCTGGCAGGCGGAGGTTTCTGTTTCTGCAGCCAGTTAGGCCATCTGAAGGGGAGTGCCTGCTCTCAGGACACACCATTGCTTTTGCTTTTAAATTAAAAGGCTCAATATACACAGGCAATCTGCACGTCTTCCTGCGCAGCTTGGCCGACATGGTTCTGCCCTGGCCAGCAGGCTCCCTGTCCCAAGGCCCAGGGCTTGTCTGTTTTTATCACTATCACCCCTCCCCCACATCCCTTGCTGGATACTTAACAGAGATTTTTTTAAGTGGCTTTTAAGAATTTGCTCGAGAACACAGAAATTTAAAATTGTGGTCTCCTTTAGTCTGAATCCTGGAAAAGACCAGCAATGTAAGTTAGGTTCCAGCCTTATATCTACTATCAAGTTCCCCTAGATTTCTGGCCAGTTCTGTTCAGTCTGTGGATCCTGTGTCTGCGACTTTTATTTTACCACGAAAGGGAGATGAGACAGCCTGGCCCTTGGTGTGGAAGCCATCCCGCCTGAGACATTCAGCACAACATTAAGGAGGGAAGAGAAGGAAGGTGGTCATGGTCTCCACAGACTATAAATTAAGATTCTTAAAAAAAAATTCTCAGTCCTCTATGTCTTTTTTGTCCAACTTCTGATACACATGCACACCCAGACACCCAGAGACACAAATTAGGTTCAAATATAAGGAAAAAATATTTTAAAGAGTTTTTAGTTGGCTTTTAGAGAGAAGGGAAGGGAGTGGGAGAAAAACACCCATGTGAAAGCAATTGGCTGCCTCCTGCACGCCCCCCACCAGGGATCAAGCTCAAAACCTGGGCATGTGCCCTGACTGGAAATCGAACCAGCAACCTTTCTGGTACATGGCACAATGCCCAACCAGCTGAGCCACATCGGTCAGGACATATAGGGAACATTTTAACTTTTCATAGGACCCCACTGTACTTTTTTTCCCAGCAGAGAGAAGATGAGCTCTTCTCACTGTTATGCCCAATTTTCTCCTTATCCAAATGCTCTACTTTGCATTATGGATCAGGGAGCATTCGGTTACTGAGCAGGAGATTGACATACGGGCTGTCTGGATGACATTCTGATTCTTCCAAGTGAATTTTTCATGTTGTGGCTTTGTCATTTTTTTAAGGGTGTGGTCAATGCTTGGGATATAAGACATACTTTTGATTGCATGTCCATGCATTCATTCATTTATCCGGTTGACAAATACTTATTTAGCTTGGCACTGTGTTGGGCTTTGAGGGTAGGATAGAGGCCAAGACATAGTTCCTGCCCTAATAATACTTTTATTGTCATGGCAGAGACAGACAATAAACAAAATAAAAAAGTAAACAAAATGAAATTATTATTAACTTTAAAAGTCCAATTAATAAACTAAAAAAGGGTAGGTGTCCTGCCTTTTAGATAAGGTATGTAAGGGGCTCTCTAAGGAGGTGCCACAGGGGCTGGCATTGCAAGAATGAGAAGGAGCCAGCTGGTCGAGAGTGAAAGTAAGAGCATTTTTTTTTTTTTGGCAGAGAGAACAGCAGGCCTGGAGGCAGGAAGGAGCTTGGTGGAATCAAGGAAGCGTGGGCAAGATGAGATAAATGAGAGCAGTAGCTCTCACCTGGGGCTGCTTTTGTCTCCCAGTAGACAATGCAGTCGCAGTGGGGGTGGGGGTGGGCATGCAGTGCTACTGGCATCTAGGATGAGCCCAGGGATGCTGCTACCCATCCTACAATGTACAGGACAGACCCCACAACAAAGGACCTTCTGGTCCCAAATGCCAAGAGTGCTAATTTGAGGAACCCCGGTTAGAGAAATAGGCAGTGGCCTAAGCTAAGATGGTAGACTAGGAAGAGGAAGCATGAAGGGAACAAGTGAGAGGTACATTTCAGAGTTAATAGGGACTGTTCTGGCTCATGGCTGCGTGTCAGAGTGAGGGCTGGGTGGGCGGCCCCAGGATTCCAACTTGAGCTCCTGGGTTGAGCTCCATTTATGGAGATGGAGAGGAATGGTGTGGGGAAAGGTTTGTGAGGGGAAATCTTCCAGTTTGGACCTATTGATTTGGGGATGTCAGTGAGCCACTGAGGGAGGAGAATCAAGTAGGTGGTTGAAAGTGTGGATCTGGGACTTGGGGGAGAGGTCCAGGGCTCAGATTCAGTCTATTGAGCTGAAGATCCACAGGAATTGGTGAGATGGATGGAAAAGAGAGGCGAGGACTGGGGAACATCCATTTCTATTACCTTCTGAGACCCTCCTTTAGAGAGTTATATTCCTAAAATAAATAAAGCCAGCCAAGTCATTCTCATATAAACTCCCGTTGGCCTCCATCACCTACAGAGAAAATATGACTCCAAAGCACAGCATATGAGTCCTTTACAGTCCATTCCCAATGAGTGTGTCTTGACCCATCTCCTGCCATTATCTTCAGCACACGTCTAACCCCAGCCACACTGACTGTGTCCATCCCTGTTTGTTTCTGCCCATGCCGATCATATAGATCATATATATAAATAACTGTCGTATCTATTCTTCACCCCCCCAGCCAGTGATTGTTAGTCACTCCTCCCCAGGCCTCCCTCGCCCTGTACTCACATCTCTTATATCATAGACGACTTTGTTCTGTAATAATTGCTTGCAATAATGTCCTGCCACCTACACCCGGGGCAGCTGGAGGGCAGGTGCCTTGCTCAATCATCTTGACATCTATAGGGTCCCACACAGGGCCTGTCACATAGCATTCAAGAGATGTATCACTCTTTTCATCTTAATTCTGAAATTATTATACACTTTACAGATAGATATGTTCTCAAGCCTATTATCCTGGATCTCCAATTAGAGGTGAATAAAGGGGGCAGGAAAGGGGTAGAATTTGTGCTTTGAATGTTTGCATTGCAGGAAGAATACTTTGAATGAGCTCAGTTCAGCTCTTTTGGCTTTTTCTGTTTCAAAGATTACAGTGATTATCTGCATCATGGGTCACTCTATGGCTCTTTGAAAGTTGCCTATTAATGATATGGCATCCTTAAGTCCCTTGCCTATAATCAGCAGGCTGCTTGTGATCAGCCACTCACGGAAGGGCTTCGGCAATGAATCTAAGAAGGCAGTCTTTTCTGTTGCTGAAAGGTTCTTTTCTTTCCAGATGTTGGCCCAATGAAAGGCTGCCTCTAGACAGATGCCAGTAATTGTCTGGGGGGGGATCAGGATTTGGGGTTGATTGGCAGCCCATTTCTCTAGCACAGCAGCATAGTAAACACTCTTTTCTTTGTAACATGAAAGAAACCGGATCTATGATTTTTCAGGTTTGCTCTTTCAAAGGGAGTGAGAGGGAATAATAACCCAGCAGTTTTAAAAGCAGCTACATTGTTCACAAAGCCATGGAGGAGTGCAGAAATGGAAGCTGGGCTCAGGACCCAAAGGCTGGCCATGGTGAGAGCACTGGCCTTTCTGCTCTTCCCTCCTTGCTCACCAGCCATTGCCTGAGAAGGGCATCCAACCAGGAGAGTCAGGCTGGCTCTCCCATTGATGAGCTCAGCCTCATGCAAGAAACTTACTGTCTGAGCACAATACCACATATGGTTTGAGTATTCAGTCTGAGGATATATGAGAAGATACTTGGAAGACAGTAATTGGCTGTATAAATATTAAATGGTTACGATTATTGCTGGATCCCTACTCACCCCCATTGAACTTCAGCTCCATGAGAGCAAGGACTGCAGATCGGGTAAAACTGAATACTAGTGAAGGAACAGGTAGGTGCTCCCCCTTCTCCATTGTGGGACATTGTTCAAATGTGGAATTCCAAATGCCTTGGGATCTTGTTCTCTCTTGATGGCAGTCCCTACTGTTAAGTGTTAAGGCTAAAGGTGGTTTTCAAAAAGCAGTGGAATTCTGTGGCAAAAGGAAATCTAACTTTTGTCCGTAAAAGACACCTTAAACACACACACACACACATACACACTATGTCCAGAAGAGAAAACACTTTCTTTGCTTTCCATCATATATTACATAAATGAAAAGTTTTCTGTTGTAGCTCTGTCATCTCTCAGTGTCCGGTTTAATTTGAGACACTATGTTGGGCTTCAAGAGCCCTTCCTTCTCATCTGCCTCTGCCCTTGCATGCCCTGCTGCTCTGCCCGGGCCAGTGCGCTTCTCCCAGGAAAATGCAGTGTCATCTTCCTAAGGACGCAGAGTGCGATAGAATGGGGTGAGGGTGTCTCACTGAAGACAGGAGGATGGGGACTTGGGGGTGAGCAGGAAATGTCCAGATTCGTGTCACATGTGTTTCAAAGAAAATCATGGAAAAAACTAAGCACAGTCAATACAGATTCTGCTTGTGAAGATGAATTCCTGTTTTTCACAGAAGTACTTAATGTAAAATATGCTCTACGTTCCCATTTCCTTTCAGAATTTAGGGTATGCTAACTTGAGCTGCCTTGATGGTTATCTTCATACTTTTTATAAATTCATTTATTTTTAAGCATTTTTTTGTTTAGCATATCGGATACTTTCATATTGCTAATTTTTAAATTTGTCTCTTTTCGGATTATGGTGGTCCTAAATTGTTTCAGATGAATTTACAGATGGGTGGGAAGAAACTACGCAGTGTGATTGATTGATCTAGCCAAGGAAAGGGTGCTTTCACTCAGAAACCACGTGACCCCACAGAGTAGAAGCAGATGTGGCCATTCTCAGTGGGGTATCCAATGGCCCTCAAAATTCCTTTGGGGACACACATAGTGGCCAGGGCACAAGGCAGAGTCTGGCCAATTCTGGACAACCCTTTTACTTTCAGGCTCCCTCCCAGAGAAGGAAGAATTTAAACTAACAATCTACACTTGAATAGGAAACATTACAGCCATCCGCACCTTCATGCTTATTGACCCAAACTCACCCTCAGCAATCCCCCACCCACCCATTCCCATCCCAACCAGCATCATTGTTCTCTGCTTTCCAAGGTCCCAGAATGCCATGTGTTCTCACTCAGTATAAACCTGGGCACATTCTTGTGTTAGCAGGGAATCAACAGTGAATAAAAAGGACTTGGCCTAAGACCTCATAGAACCAAGTTAAAAGGTCTGCATGTTACTGAATTACTTTTAGAGGTTATTTCATCCTAGACTCCCTCCAGCTGATTTAGGGGAGCGCCTGTTTTCCTGGGGCCTCACTAACACTGAGCACTGTTCTTTTTTAAAGATCTTCACCAGCTGGATAGGTGAAAATGCCTTAATTTTCATTATAATTTGCGTTCATTTTTATTCCCAGTAAGTTGGACCATTTTTTCAGGTGATCTTATTAATTTGTATATCTTTTTTTGACAATTATCTATGAACAATACCCTTTGCTGTTTTATTTGTAAGAGCTACTTATATAATTAAGGGCAATGCATTTTTGTTGCAGATATTTTACTGGTTTTAAATGTCTTTTAATTTTGCTTACCTGTTGTTGTTGGGTTTGGACCCAAGCTTTTATAAAGCCAAATTTGTTCATCCCCTTGAAACTTTTGTCTTTGCTCTCATTTTTAAATGTTATGCTAGCAATGCATTGTTTTAATTATAACATTGTAATGTGAGACTTTCCATGGTATTTTTAATTTTCAAAAATGTCCTGGGGATGTTTTTACATTTAATATTCTAATTGAACTTTAGTATCATAAGGTCTCTTCCTTTAAAAAGATTTCTGTTGTGATTTTTGTTGAAATTATATTAAATTTATTAATAACATAGGGAGAATTAGCATTTTTTAACTATTGAGTCTTCCGTTCCAAAAATGAAATGTCTATATATGTAAGCTTTTATGGTCCTCAGTGAGTTTTTATTTTCTTCAGAGATTTTGTATCTATTTTCAGTTAAATATATCCCAGAGTAATTTATGTGAGCGTTGTTAGTGCTTTGGGATTTTTTTCCTACTATGAATAGGATTCTTTTTATTTCCCATTATATTTTTAGCTGGGAATGTATAAGATCTTGATTCATGTGAGTTTATTTTGTAAACTACAACTTGATTTTTTAAAACTATTCTGCTAGGTCCATATTGATTCTTTAATATTGTAGGTAGCAATTATAAAACCTATAAATTACGTTTTTTCATCTTCTAACCAGTATTTTGTACTTGGTTTTCTTGTCTTATTTTATTAGCTTGATCTTCCAGAATATATGTCAAAGAATCTTTGTAATAAAAGGACAACTTTGTCTTGTTCATGATTTCATTTTATTTTTTAATCTTTATTGTTGAAAGTATTACATATGTCCCTTTTTTCCCCATTGACCTCTTCTAGCCCACCCCCATTCCCTGCCCCAAGCCTTCACCACCCTATTGTCTGTGTCCATGAGTTATGCATATATACATACAAGTTCTTTGGTTGATCTCTTCCCACCTCTTGTTTATGATTTTAAAGGACAAATGGCTCCTGTACTATTTCCCAGAGTACATTTTTCAGCACATACAGGTTTATTAATAGATACATAAATAAAAATCCCTTGATGAATACATTTGGAAAGTGTCTCTCTTGTGCTTCCAATAGCATAATGTTGCTACTTAGCTCAATAATTATTTTTCATATTAAGAAAGTTTCTTTCTGACTCTAATTTTACTAAAAGTTTTTTAAAATCTTAATTGGATATTGACTTATATATATAATTGATTTAAGCAATCTGTGGAAAGACAGTCAGTGGAAACACAGTTTGCTTTTTGAGATACTCCAAGTATCTGAAAATAGTAAAACTGTGTTTCTCATAAAATATTATTTAATTTAGATTTGGTGTCAGTCCAGACAGACAGGGTAATTATATTATTTCCTTATACTTTAGGACAATTTTTAGAATTTCTTCCTTTAGGCCTGCTCATCTTTCCCCCATGGAGCAGAGTAATCTCTGTGCAAATTACCCTAAGATTTAATGCTTTTCACAAGCTAGCTAGGGTAGCCAAGTTATTGAAATCATTTCTCCTGAGAAATTTTGTCTGAGGCAAGAAAAAAAGTTGTGGTTGTGTTGGGTTGTTTGTGTTGTTGTTTTTACCTGAAATTCTTTGTTCATTCACCTCAACTTTACTTTTGAATGTAAGTTCATATTATATTTGGGCTTCTATTCCATATATATATATATATATATGGAGAATGAGAGAGAGAGAGAGAGAGAGAGAGAGAGAGAGAGAGAGAGAGAGAGAGAGAGATTTCAGAGAGGAAGGAAGAGGGAGAGAGATAGAAACATCAATGATGAGAATCATTGATTGGCTGCCTCCTGCATGCCAGGGATTCAGCCCACAACCTGGGTATGTGCCCTTGACCAGAATCGAACCCAGGACCCTTTAGTCCATAGGCTGATGCTCTATCCACTGAGCCAAACCAACTAGGGCTCTATATCTTCATTTGTAAAATTTGGGGTGTAGATGACAATTAAATGCCCTTTAAAATGTTCGTTTTTTCTTTAATGTTTGTTTTGTTTGTGTGGTTTTTATTCTGATTCTATTCCATGTGATTGAAAAGCAAATGTGGCGCATGCTACCACTGTCACATGTAGCAATCAATATTTGAACACAATTTTGAAAATCAAATTTTAATCCAGCTCGCTGCTAGAGATAGTACAGTCAAGTGTCCTTCATTTCCCACATTATTATGCATCTCCTACAGTACCGTTTGCTGTCACTATTTCTTTAGTGTTTACAGAAGCAGGTCATGTTTACGAAGCATGTCCGGAAGAAGGAAATGATATATGGAAAATCTCTACATGGGGTATAGAGTCAAGTGATCCTTAGGTTGGAATCAAAGACTGTAAATATTCCAGTGACTTCATATGTACCATGGGACTGGTATTTTCCATCTCTCAGCACACAATTTAGATAAACTTGGATGGATCTTTTTAATAGTTCTTTGAATATGGAACATTAGCTGTCTACAGAGATTTCATCTCAGGCCAAAAAAAAATGGGAATAAGGTCATCACCTCTGATGGCAGGATTAGTCCTTTTTCTTGAAAGTAAGTGAATGATATCCTGTGTGTTTTTGCAGCTTCTCTTGAATTGAGAGTAATCACCGTCACTTGAGGTGGAAGTAGCAGAAATAATTAATTTAGAAAGGAGAAGGATCGTGGAGTGGGTAGAACTGACATTTGTCTGCATTACAATCTTAGGACCTTAAACTGTTAGAGTGGAAATGCTTCTGGTAGCACGTGAAGAAGTAGAAACCGTAATCTACTTAAGTCCTAATCCAAGGACGTGCTGAGGGCAGGAAGCAGAGCTGGAGCTCAAGTTCTGAATCCTTGAATCCTCAGTCGTTCTTGGCACACCGCTCTCACTGCCAGTGCTTTGACGGCTGCACTGGGGTGACCGGACCAAGCCATCTGCCCCAGAGATGCCCTTAGTGTTGATTTCTGCTTGGGTATTTCTCGTGCACAGATGGCTAGTACTTCCTGTGCATCTACCCTTGAGAACCAGAGTGCCATCTGCCATGGGACAGAGCAGCCGCGTCTGTGTGCATGTGTGCGTGTGTATGTGGAAGGTGGAAGGAGAGACAGGTTTGTTGGTGCGCACACACTACACCAGCTGCCTGTTTAAGGACCTGGATCAGGACACAGGTGAACAGAGTGCACTTTTCTGTCCCTGGCTCCATTGTTGGTTTTTTTGTTTTCAAATCACTTGAGTAATTGTGTTTTGCACTTGGCTTGAAACACAATGTGAGTTAAAACAATTGTGAAATTTTAAGACATTGTTCTTGACAAGCCTAAAATATGTGGCATTCCGTGGACATGGACAGCATGTGTGCAGACAGGAAAACAAGCATCAGTGCAGAGCATTCGCCTGTGAGAGAAGGATCATTGATCTTGGTGTAGGTTCGGAGAGGTTTGCACTTCGATGAAGCTGTGGTCCTCACCAGGGCTGGTTTTGCCCTCCTCCCTCAGGGAGCACTCGGCAGTGTATAGAGGCGGTTGTAGTTGTCACATTTGCAGGAAGTGGTGTTAATGTCCTCTAGGGCAGCGGTCGCAGCCTTTCGGGCCTCACGGACCACAAGTGGTCTGCAAACCACCGGCTGGTGACTGCTTCTCTAGTGGGTAGAGGCCGGCAATGCTGCCAAACATCTGACAACACTCGGGAAGTCCCTACAGCAGAGAATTATCCAGTTCAAAATTCCATAGAAACCCTAGCCTAAGGGAATTTATGATTTATCTGATACTTGGCTTTAGAAGAGAGTATTAATTTAGAAACAACTTGGCATGTAGAATAATCATAAGTGGGATAGTGTATGGCTTGGGGGTGTTTCTATAGCCTAGCTGGATAAGGGAACAAGTTTGCCCCACAGCCCATGATGGCCGTTGTGCAGTCTCTCTCGGCCTCTGTTCTCAGTGACTAGAATTGAACATGAGCTTCCCTTTCCTCATCACATCTGTGGATCCTGTGGTTGAGGATTTAGATGTATTGTTTTCGTTTTTGATCATAATATAGTTTGGATAACCAAGCACAGAATTAAAGAAGATGATTAAGAATATAAAGAACTAAGGAATGCCTTACCCTTATCCATACTTTACGAAAACAGCCCCAACGGGGAACCCTGAGGCAGGTGATGAACATCAGCATGGCCCAGTCTTGGCAGAGACCACCATAGCAGCAGTAGCTGGAAGGAGAGAGGACCCAGGGACGGAGGGATGGTTAGGAGGCTGCAAGAGCCCTTCCGTATTCAACTCAAGGACTGAGCATACTGAGAATGATTTGTACTTCCTTGTTCCTTTTTGAGTCTTTGAAAGAAAATTTCCATATTGCTTGGGCTTTTTCCCCAAAGAAAATTTCCATATTGTTTGGAATTTCCCCACTGGTTAAATTCCTAACAAATTAAACCATGGGATAGAGGCACAGGTATTTCCAATCATGATCATTTTATAGGACTGATGGCATGAAAATAACATCTCTCGACCACACAAGCCCATAAGATGAGCAGCTGTGGTGCTTGGTGTCAGGACCAATTGCGCTGTTGTCTAGGGTCCCTGGGTGGTGGCGGTTGATTGAAGAGAGTGGGACTGTTCTCACTTCATTTCACAGTGAGACACTGTTCCTCTTGGAAAAAGCTATTCTCTTACCCAACTGACCGTAAAAATTGCCCCAGGCCACATAGTATACCAGGTATGTCATTTCACAAGACTAGCTGTTTCTAATAGACCCTCTGCAGCTGCCTATGGCCATGTATCAGATCCTGGTGCTGAAAGAAGGGTGAAAGGATGATGCAGAAGGACAGGCCATATCCAAGTGGGCCCAGCAGAGAGGAACCAGGGGGTGGGTCAGAAGGCAGGTAGAGTCCACCAGAGGTCAAGACAAGATCAGGATCCAGCCAGGCCTTTGTACCTCAGACTCAAGGAGCATGTAAGAGAACACAACACAGAAATTTCTAGACAGAGAACTGCTTGCTTGTGTGCATTCTGAAACTTGGCTGCTGCAGGGCCTAACGAGAGAGAATCCCCACATCTGAAGTGATGTATCCATAGCCTCGTAGGACCTTAGTGTTGAGATGGTCTTCATCCACCTGATAGGATCAACTTGGTCACTGAGGCAACACTGAGGAAGGCACTGTGGTTAGAAGGCAGATAATGTAGTTGGAGAGAGGGTGTGTGGTGAGGTCTGGGCTACAGAAACCTACCAGTTTCCTCTAACTTTTCCCAGGGAAAGGGGAAGAAAGCCCCCCTCCATTGAGCAATGGACTATGGGTCGGGCACTTACACTGTGTGACAGTAGCAGGTCATCCGTTAGCTGGGGCCATCAGTGATCCACGTTAGGCTGGGCCACTGGAAAACAGGTGTGTTGGGATCAAGCCAAGAGGTGCTAGGATAACTGCTGAGAACGGTCACATCACCTGGTGCTCCAGAAAGGTGTCAGAGTCTGGTGTTGACCGCCAGTGGGAAGAATCCTGCCCTAGGAGTTTATCTGTCGGTAGCTCTGACACCAAGTTTTATGGCCTCAGGCAGCATCAAAAGCTCTCGCTGAGTTCAAGAGAAAAGGAAGAAACAGCCGTAAGTTCTAACTAGCATTTCTGGAAATTGCACATGAGTGAAGCAAGGTTGCTTCCGCCTGCTTCTCTTAGGAGAAATGACTGTGCTGTTTTCCTTTCTCAGTATCAGTCTGACTTACTTTAAGAGTTGTGATCCAAAGTAGGCAAAATGCAGTGACTTTCTATTGAAATTTCTAATGGAGGAACTGTAACTAAAAGGAGAGATAGAGAGAGAGAGAGAGAGAGAGAGAGAGAGAGAGAGAGAGAGAGAGAGGGAGGGAGGGGAAGAAGGGAGAGAGAAAGAGAGAGAAAGAAAATGTTGGAATTAAATAGGTTAAACCTTAGACAAATGCACATACTGAAAAATAAATAAAATTAGAAAGTAGAATTTTCAATGTGGACGAAATTTGGCAATCAAATGTCCTCATTTACAGAGGAGGAAACTGTGACCCAGGGGTGGCCTGTAACTTCCTCTTAGCCCTCTGATAGCAGAAGGGGCCCCCAACTCATATTTGTAGGCTATTTCTGATCCCAAATGTCTGTTCATATTTGCAAGTTACCATGAGGGGCACTTGTGAAATGAAGGAGGTAGTCACTGTCTGTGAAGGCTTTTTCTGCCCCTTTTCTACCTCTGGTCAAAAGCAGGTTGGTGGCAGAAGCAGGCGCCTCCATTCAAGTGTCTTTTCACTTGTGTCCTGGACTAGTCACATGTCCTGGACTAGTCACCCGTCCTCCACCCCAGCATCCAGCCCTGGTGGCAAGAGGAAGGAGAGACCCTGGGACAGTAAGATGGTGCACGCAGAAGCATCTTAGGCAGGCAGAGCCCAATCGTAGCGCTTTTCAGGGAACCCTCTGGCCAGGGACTCAATTTCCTCCTTACATGTTTGCAGCCTGGGTATCCAGCCAGTTTTGCTAGTGCTTCTGTTCCAAAGACCTACGTGCTTTCTTGGTGAAGGGGTGATCCTAGCCTCTCGGACCAGGAAAACCACAGGGATTGGAAAGGCCAAGAGGGAGAGATCCAGAGGATAAGGGAGGAAAGTCCATCCGATGCGGGGTGAGGGAGCTGCCAGCAGATGGGAGAGTCCTGAGCACCTACGATGGCTGGGTTTTTGTCCAGATGTACAGGATTTCCAGACAGGATTTCAGAAACTGCATCCCAAGGTTCTGGCAGTGTTCAGGGAGAAAATCACATCGTGGATGCAATGTAGTTCTAGGTCTTGAAACATAGAAGTTATGTGGACAAAGAAAGCTTAATCCAAACTGAAAAGTGTACATAATATTTAAAATTATCCCCCAACTTTGATGCTTTACGCTGATTATAGGGATTTTTGGAAAATGTGTGAGCTGTCTGATGTATCGGTCTGTACAATTTTAGGAAAGTTCCATTTGATAGTCTTTTTGTGAAAATGACTCAGATTTATCGTTCAGATATGCAGTCTTTCTGAACTAGTTTCTTCATCTATAAAATGGAGGTAATAACGTTACGATAAGAAATCAATAATGCAAATAATTTGACCAGGCACATAATAAGCACTTAGAACAATTACAGCAGAATTTAAGGCCATTTTATATAAACATATAAGTGCATAAGTGTATATCACAAATGAAATTATTACATTCAAGACTTTAAATGCTTAAAACCAATCTTTTTGTATTCAGGAAACACCTAAATTCCAAATTTTAAAGCCCTTCAGAAAAATACCGGCATTAACATGTCAGATCTTTTTGTTTAAAACTCTTGGTATTGTTTTCCTGTGGCTTTCCAGAAATATGGCCAGAACTACCAGGAAGGTAGAAATAATACTGTTAATTATCATTGCAATCATTTAAAATAATTTAATTGTGAAAAGAGGGCTGTTTCACTCCCTATTCTTTCAGAAAAGAAAGCTTAATCATAGGAATTTAAAGAGAAGCCCTTTTTTCATCCTTTATCAATATCCATCATTTCTTAAACCTCACATCTGTTGCTTTTTCTCTATAAGGAATGTTTAGGGCTTGCATACAGAAAAGTGATCAAAGTTTGGAAAACAGTGCAACACTAGCAAATAATGCTTTTCATTGTCAATCTATGAAAATCACTGTATTTTTAGTTTATAAAATTTTTAGTTTTGTTTTATGAATGATTCTATCTTGTTTGGCAATCATAACCCTTCCCCTTTCTTCCTTGTTTTGTCTTTCTATTCTATAAATGTTTATTCCTATGACATATACATATGGTATATGTTGTATATATATTATGATATACTAGAGGCCCAATGCACAAAATCCATGCAAGAGTAGGCCTTCCTTCCCTCAGCTGCTGGCACCAGCTTCCCTCTGGCACCGGGGACCCGGGCTTCCCTCCGGCCGCCTGCAGGCACCCAGGACCCATGCTTCCCTTGCAACCCTGGCTTCGTCTGGAAGGTCGTCCAGAAAGATGTCCAGAAGGACGTCTGGTCTAATTACCATATTATGCTTTTATTATTATAGATATGAGTGAGATATATCTTTTACTCAAGGGTATTACTAATATATATGATATATATAAAATATATCACTAATATGTTATAGAAATAAATGCATGTAAATATAATGTTATATATATGTATATGTTATATATATGTGTGTGTATATATATGTATATATATGTAATTCCCTCTACTTATCAAGAATTTGCCATGAAAATTAAGGGAAAAAATTAAGCTGGGAGAGATTTGAAAGAACAAGCAAAAATTTTTTAGTTCTTTTGGGCCTACTTCTATACTATTTATAATTTTCCTCATTTTATCTAATTTTTACAGATCATGAAACTTAGTTATAAAAATAAGTTACATGTATTACAAATCAAGGCACAATTGGAAAAAATAACCAGTGACTGCCACCCAGTAGTTAGCTTCAGTTGAGTTTTTGTTCTCTTTATTTGGGTAAAGGAACAACAATAAGCCCTTCTGTTTTATGGAGTCAGAGACTGAATTAACTCTGGAACAGTGATGGCCCTGTCAACATATCAGAGCCTGAGCACTGGCTGTTTCCCTCCTTCCCTAAACGCAGTTTTCTTTGAAAACCTGAAGAGGTCAGTTGGTGAAATGAAAAGGAAAGGTTTGGGGTCTCTTGGGGGAGGTGATAAAGACATAAATAACAACCAGATCTTGTATGTCACTGGTATTTCCAGAAGTACATTACGTTTCCTTGCAGGTCTGAGCCTCCCCGAAGGAGTTGTCATTATCCCCTCCCATTCCTAAACCAGAAACAAAAACTGTGTGTGTGTGTGTGTGTGTGTGTGTGTGTGTGTGTGTGTGTGTGTTCGTTCATATTCAGCAAGAGCTTGGGGCGGGGGTGGCAAGACATGTAAGGCAGGGCTATGGGTTAGTACCCTCTGAAGGGGGGTGGAGATAATATAGAGCCAAAAAGGATGATGGGAGAGTGGAGATGGTGAAGGGTTACTTTGGGGGAGAGGAGTTGGTTGGTTGTCCTATGTAAAGCTGACAGACTGGCCTAGACCCTAATCCCTTTTCTAAATGCTCCTAAATACCAACCTTGCAGTGAAACCTGACCCTTGGGCCCCATCTAGTTTGCATTTCAAACCTGTGCCCCTGACTCCATGTACCTGAGCTGGCAGAGTTCTGTGAAAATGTCTCCTGGGAACTCTGTAGGAGTGAGGCTTGGCTTTGGCCCTAACCCACCTCCACACTGCTGGGCAAGTAGAGTTAACCAGGTACGTGCTGGTCAATGGAGACTGCAGAAGAAAAATTAATAGAAGCTGGCTTGGCGTTACCTAGAAATAGGCCCACATACTAAGAAACAAGTAGTTGCAGGAGCCATGCCATTTACCTGGACCTGTGCTGCATTGAAAGGCACAGGGGGCAAAGCTGATATCTCTGTTTCTATGTCCTGTTACGATGTTGGATGTAATGGTGATGAGCGTGCACTTGGGGTTAACAGATCTGGGTTTAAGGGCCAGCTCTGTCACTTCCTCACCCTGTGGCCTTGAAAAAGCTTCTTTGTCTTTCTGAATCCGTTTCATCTTAGGTAAAGCAGGGTAATAGTTTTCCTTCCTTGTAGAGTTATTGTGAAGGCAAGTGCATATAAAGGAGAAAGCACCTCTAAAGTACTTAGTTCAGTGGTTCTCAACCTTCTGGCCCTTTAAATACAGTTCCTCATGTTGTGACCCAACCATAAAATTATTTTCGTTGCTACTTCATAACTGTCATGTTGCTACTGTTATGAATCGTAATGTAAATATCTGATAGGCAGGATGGTCTGAGGCGACTCCTGTGAAAGGGTCGTTTGACCGCCAAAGGGGTCGCAACCCACAGGTTGAGAACCGCTGACTTAGTTCAATGCCTGGATCACAATAAGCACTCGGAAAATGCCAGCCAGCTAGTAGAATGGTGACAAGGTTTCAATGTGCAACATTCATTTCTCCTAAAAAAGGGATGAAGCAGAGGTATGACAAGAAAACCCTTACCCTAATGTGAAAAGTCCCAGTTGTTTCTCCAGGGTCTGTAGTGCCCTTTCCAACCCTATAGTGTAAGACTCTAAAGGGACGGGTAGGCAGGCCCTTGTGCAGCTTCTCTGTGTCTCTCTCTGCCAAGGTGTGTTTCTCAACCCCCACCGCACCCCCAGAATTGTGTTTCTCCAAGAGTCCCCTGTCCCAATGAACAAACCAAGGAGTTCAGTTCTTATTTGTTATTGAAAAACAATTTAAAAATATATTTTTTATTGATTTCAAAAAAGAAGGGGGGGGGGGGGGAGAGAGAGAGAGAGAGAGACCAATGATGAGAGAGAATCATTGATCAGCTGCCTTCTGTATGCCCCCTACTGGGGATTGAGCCTGCATCCTGGGCATGTGCCCTGACCAGGAATTGAACCATGACCTCCTAGTTCAGTGATGGCGAACCTTTTGAGCTTGGCGTGTCAGCAATTTGAAAAACCCTAACTTAACTCTGGTGCCGTGTCACATATAGAAATTTTTTGATATTTGAAACCATAGTAAAACAAAGCCTTCTATTTTTGATATTTATTTTATATATTTAAATGCCATTTAACAAAGAAAAATCAACCAAAAAAATGAGTTCGCGTGTCTCCTCTGACACGCGTGTCATAGGTTCGCTATCACTGTGTTCATAGGTCAACGCTCAACCATTGAGCCACGCCAGCCAGCTTGAAAAATAATTTCTACTGTAATATGGGTGTAAAGTATTCTAAAGTACTATTTCAGATTTAAAAACTATCTAGAGAAGTGCATATTTTTGTTACAGTAAAGGGGAGTAAAGAAGATCTTTATTGGGTAGCTGATAAAGATAGATACAGTTTCTGCCCCCTGAGAGCTTACAATTTAACAAATAAAAACTCCACAGGATCAACATGGAGTCCAATTGTTTTAAATTTTCCACAGGGATTATTTTGTAAATGCAGTTTAACTTTAATTGGTATAAAATAATCAAGCATGGTTATTAGTGTGTGGCCATAAAAAATAAAATTATTAAGTTTAAGGCAAATAATACAATGAACACACAAAGAGGGGATCCTTCTCTAGTGATCAGGAAAATAAGAACGAAAAGAGCAAGTTTAGAAAAAGTGAACGGTATTAATGATACCAGTGTTGGTGAGTGTTTGATGACAAATGCATTCTTCTACTCTGTCGATGAGTATATAAATTGATGAAATCTCTTTTAGGAGACATTTTAGCAGTCCTTATCAAAGCATAAAGTGCATATCTTAAACTCAGCAATTCTTTTTCTAGGAATCTGTGCTGCAGAAATAAGGGTTTAGGATACATGAGCAAGGACACTCATTACAGCATTATATGCTATTAAAAACAGCGAAAGAATAAGATCCCTCATGCCTTCCAGTTAGAGAATCATTAAAACAGTTGTGCCATATACAACTATGAACCTCGGCATAACCATTAAAAATAATGGCTGTCTGTGGACATGGACATGGAAGGATATTGTGTGAAAAAAGTAAGCTGCAGTCCAGCCTTTGTAGTAGAGTCCAATATTTAATGTACAGACGTGTATATACATTTTCAATGGATAGAGAAAAAAGTCTAGGTCGCATACCAAACACATGACACTGGTTAACTCTAAAGAGCAAGACTGAGAAGGGTGCCTTTGTGTTTTACTTTCTATAGTTAAGAGTTACTTAACATTTTCTCAGTAACCACATGCTCGATTTAACTTTTTAAATTAAGCAAGGCTAGCTGCGTAGACATTTCTCTTTCATTTTGAGGTAGTTTTGAATCTGCATCACTTTTCAGATAAAAAGCATTTGGTTGTAAGTTCATAGGTTATATGCACTTGAAATATAGGTTCACTTATGTGTTGAAGCAAGAACCAGGATGATTGTGGCTTAAGCCAAGCTGAAGTTTGTTTTTCCCTCACATAACGGTGCAGAGGTAATTTACTTCCTCTGCAGAGTCATCAGGGGCCCAGGTTTCTCTCTTGTTTTTCTGTCGTCACAATGCACCGTTTCCAAACATGATCAAGGATGGCTGCTTCATTTGCACCCCTCACATCTGCAGAGAACACTCCCCTTCCTGTTAGGGGTGTGACCTTGGAGTTGGACACATCATTTCCGGTCACATCTCAGGGGTCAGAAATTACTCATGTGACGACACCTAGCTGCAAGAGAGCCCTGCAAAACACCCAATTAAAATCTCTATTGCTGTACAACAGGATTTCTCAGTATTGGCCTTACTGATACTTGGGGCTGGGTAATCCTTTGTTGGTGGGAGTTGGGGGCTGGGGGTGGGGTAGAGGGTACACTGTAGGCTGTAAACATCCCTGGCCTGTATTCAATAGATGTCAGCAGCATTCCCCAGTTGGGACATTCAAAATTGTCTCCAGATATTGCCAGACAAAACCAACCCTCATTGAGGACAACTGCTAAATAAGAAGGGTGACTAGATACTGAGGACAACCAGCAACATCCGCCATAAGCATTTTGTTATTCCTCCAGAACAGTGCTTAGCATCGACATATTATTTGAAAGTGAAAACTCCCTTGCAAGCAAATGCAGTACTATGTGAAATTTGTTTTATGATTCTAGAAGGATGAAAACTCAATCCTTATTTTTATCTGTTGAATTTAAATTTGTATTTGTATCAAGTAAATACTGTTTTTATTTGAATATACAAACAAATGAAACCTTTTCCCTGGTGTGTAGGAATAGTGTTAAGGATATTATGCTGTGCCACATTTAGGATGACTGTCTCAGCCTACACTGTAATGTCTCTAGAAGGCTAATATAATAGCACTTGCAATCCTGTTCTATCTTAAATCAAAAACTTCATTTGCAGTTGATGGCATATCTCTTTTTAAGGGCAATTAAGTGTGCATAATTTTCCACTGCTGAATACTCGAGTACAGTGTTTTCCTGTTAATGAGAAGTGTTTGCTTAATATGTTTTTCCATTTCAGTGAGAGGATGTGCTTCACCCCCACTCACATAAGTAGGTGGAGATCATTTCAAAGAAACCATGGATCACCTTTTCTTTGTTCTGCCTTTTCTATCACATTTAGAGAATCAAGTCTTCTTTCAAACAAGTGGATACAATGGGATCTTGTTTAAAAGGCTGCTTAGTAATAAGGAAAATTAAATATAAAGTGGATCTATCTTGGGCTTCTTCCAAGCTTGTTTTGTACCTAGTGGGTCAGAATGACCTTGTTTTGAGGCATTTTCACCATAGGTGGTCCATGCAGGCCCAGGGGAGGACATCATTATAATGGTATTGAAGTATTCTTAATTTTTGAAAATGTAAATATCTGAAGAAGTTGTATTAGGAAAGTAGTTGCCAGCCATAAAAGAAACGGAATACCCCAGAGTCATTTATGAAGTCACTCTTACTGGGAGAAGGGGGTAATCATGTCTAGCTGCCATGTGAGCAATGCCCGGCGAGACTAGTGGTAAAACCTGACCCAGGACAGTAAGCAGGAGACCAAATAGAATGGAGAAGACCAACATTGAAGTCATGGAGATCAGCATGTGCAGGCCAGGAATCACGAGGCAAGTGTAAGCGGGAAGGTTCGGCTGAAGTTCTGAGTTTGTGTAGAGGCGATAGGATCTGCGGTATGGTGAACGCAAAGACTTTCCACCAGAATTTGTGGCCCCTCTTCCATAGCAAAGCTGCGAAGCCAGCCCTCCTAGCATCTTGGTGAGGCCTGTGTGGCTCGTCCTTGCTAATGAGCTGTGAGTGGGTCTTTATCTAGAGCAGTGGTTCTCAACCTTGGCTGCACATTAGAATCACCTGAGAATCTTTTTAAAATCCTGATTTCTGGCCCTAACCGGTTTGGCTCAGTGGATAGAGTGTCGGCCTGCAGACTCAAGGGTCCCAGGTTCGATTCTGGTCAAGGGCATGTACCTTGGTTGCGGGCACATCCCCAGTAGGGTGTGTGCAGAAGGCAGCTGATCGATGTTTCTCTCTCATCAATGTTTCTAACTCTCTCTCCTTCTCCCCCTTCCTCTCTGTAAAAAAAAATCAATAAAATATATTTTTAAAAATCCTGATTTCTGAGCCTCATCCTCCAGAAATTCTGTTTCTTTGTTATTAATGTTGTGACCCCACCCCATAACAAAGAAACAGAATTTCTGGAGGATGAGGCCCAGAAATCAGGATTTTAAAAAGATTCCCAGGTGATTCTAATGTGCAGCGAAGGTTGAGAACCACTGATCTAGAGGGTCTGGACAGTAAATGGATGACACACTAAAACTGGGGGATTTGAAAAAAGTTTTTAAAAGGCACTGTTTGCAAAGATGTGGGAGAAGTATAAGGAAACTACAAGTGATAGTTCAATATCTGGGGTCAAAATGTTGGCCTGAGAGGTAAGGGAATGGTACAGTTTCTGGAACCCAAATAGGAGTTATCTGGAGAGGCTCACAAGAAAGGAGGACACACCGGTCTGAGTCAAACCCACCAGAAGAGAAGGAAAGGAGTAAACGCCTGATGTCACTCTCATACCTCCCTTTAAGCTGCTGTGGAGGTTCCCTTTGGCCCAACCCACCTGGAGGCCAGAGTTGGGAAGCCCTTAATGTGCAGGAGCTGCACAGGGAGTGTCCCAGGACACAGAGCAGACCTGGAGGAATGTCCTGCATTGTGACTCCTTGTATAGGTAGTAAGAAGTGGGAAGTGGCGTCCTTCACCATTACTGCTTCTCCTATCAGCAGCTGCACTTGGAGGACTTTGAAACCCTAGGGCAGTGGTCGGCAAACTCATTAGTCAACAGAGCCAAATATCAACAGTACGACCGTTGAAATTTCTTTTGAGAGGCAAATTTTTTAAACTTAAACTATATAGGTAGGTACATTGTTATTCACTTAATTAGGGTACTCCTAAGGCTTAGGAAGAGCCACACTCAAGGGGCCAAAGAGCCACATGTGGCTTGCGAGCCATGGTTTGCCGACCACGGCCCTAGAGGATACCACCACAAGCACGCAGGACACCACCCAACAGAGAAAAGCACTCCAATCAGGGACACCCGCAGTGGGCTGTTCCAGATTAATAAATAAATGTGTCCAGGGTGTGTTTTTTACAGAAGTTAGCGTTTGGTGATTTATTTATTGTAGTTAGCACTGGCAGGAATGGGATTGTAGAAAATCTTGAGCAAGCAAGGAATTTAGATTCATTTCTACAGAAAGTTGGAAAAACAGTGAAGGTTTTTACACTGGGAGATAGTATTTTTTTAAAAAGCCTGAAATGATGAGTCATGTGGCAGGTGGAATGGAACACAGTGAGCAGCTAACCAAAACCCCGTGTTCTGAGCAGGACCTGTGAATCAGTCTAGGACAGTAGAAACTGGAAGGCTGGAAGAATTTTAATCACATTGCAAGGTCAGGTGCCAGCCTGAATTTGGGGAAGGAGGTGATCTAAGTCTAGTTTAGTGATCACCCCGAGTCAATGAAGGAGCTTAGTTGTGAGAGATGGAGACTGAAAAGGAATGTTGGGGAGTTAATATGTCAGGAGTAACTCCCGTAGGGTGGAGTGTGGAGAGAAGGTCTGTCCATCATGGCCAGCCTAGGAAAGAGGGCTTCGGTGAGACCACTCCCGAGTGTGATATATGTTCACTGGAGCCTGAGGGGTGCAATAGACAGTAGTATTTCCTGGGAAATTGGAAGAACGAGAGAATTGTCTATCAGCTTCTCTGGTCACCCTCAGAGCAAGGTCAGGGGGAGTTTGGGGTTGGGTATTGCTCGTTGATTCCCAGAGTTTCAGGATAATGACCTGTGACCAGTTGAGGGCACAGAGATGGAGATTAGCTGTTATGTGGTCATCTCTGAGGAACTACCAGCCAGGGATGTGTTCTCCTCGAAAGGTGAGGACACAGCTGCCGCTTGTAGGTACAACTGCAGCTCTGTGACGTCATCGCACAGAGAAAGAGTGGATACACGTGGAGTGCCTGAGACATCTTAACTGTATTTTTCCAGTAAAACCTTGCCTGCTCCCTTCAGCAGGCAGGCAGGAAAGAGAAAGAAGCCCCCAGCCCTTCCCACTGCTGGTGGCCAGCTTGTGCCAGGCCAGCTGTGGCTGTGGCAGGGAGGGGGAGATGGCTCCCCCCAGGATATTTAAAGTTTTTGCTTTAAATGGACTAGACCAGCGGTTCTCAACCTGTGGATCGCGACCCCTTTGGCGGTCGAACGACCCTTTCACAGGGGTCACCTAAGACCATCCTGCATATTAGATATTTACATTACAATTCATAACAGTAGCAACATTACAGTTATGAAGCAGCAACGAAAATAATTTTATGGTTGGGTCACAACATGAGGAACTGTATTTAAAGGGCCAGCGAAGGTTGAGAACCACTGGACTAGACAAACCAAATCCCTACACGAGACCATTTTGAATGATCTGAGACTAGAAATAAGCAGAAGACCTTTTATTCTTGGAGTCACCAGAAGGGTCATAGACCTTCCCTAAATGCCATCCTAGGAAAGGGGATGATCTAAGCCCGGAATAAATTTAGAGGGACAGCTACAGGGGATAAAAAGATGAACAAATCCCAAACATGCCTTTGTTATCCCTCAAAATGTCTTCATAAACATAGTAATAGCACCTTCATTGGAGGATATTTCTTTTCTTACCTATAACACAACATTTAGAAGCTCTGAGAAGCACAAGCTTGAAAGTAAAAATCACCCAATATCACACTGCGCAGAGATAACTATTGCAGTTAACTGTATTTCCTTCCTGTTTTGTTTTCCTCTGCAGATGTGTACAAATACACTTGTGAGTTTGTGTTCTTCACATTTTATTTTATATCCTACTTTTTTAACTTAATATTTTTAAATATATAGAACAATTGTTCAAATGAAGCCATAATTTGACGTTTGTCAAATATTTTAGAAATAGACTTGGACTTAATCTATGAATCAATGATGCGAATGAGAGGAAAAATAGTGAATTTAACGCCTAGGTTGAGATATTCCATCAAGTTGTAGGTAACATTCATATTATCAAATGAAACAGTCACTTGTTGAGACAGTTATCACAACTTTCTTCAAATTTCTTCTGGTTTTTCTGGAGCCATGTTTTCCCACCCTTGCAGTCATTCCTAAGTCCCCAAAGGTTCTCCTTTCTCTGTCTAATCCCAAAATGTTGACCTTGCTCAGGGCCCTTTGAGAACTCCCCTCTCTCCTTAGGTTACTTACCCAGCCCTTTGATTTTCATACCATTTATATGCTGAAAACACTCAAGTTCAAAATGTCAGCCCAAACCTCCATTCTAAGCTCCAGACTTGTATCTTGGCATCTCCATTTGGATGTCTTGTTGGCATCGCAAGTGGAACGCTTACCAGTAATTTTCCCCTCAAAACTGTGTTCCTCCTTCAGTCTCCTTAACTCGGTAAAGCAACCTCAATCCTCTCAATTGCTCACGGAAAAAACCAGGAAGCATTTTAGTGCTTTTCTAGCCCTCATTTCTAGCTCATAGTAAGTCCTGTGTTTCTTCTTGCAAAATACAGGGTGTCCTCCCAAAAACGTATACATGCTTTCTTTTCAGATTTAACCCATTGGAATTAATAGTTATTCCAAGTGTGTATACATTTTTGGGACACCCTGTATATCTCACATTCAACTCTTCTGTCCACCTTCCTATTCATCCCCCTACTCTCAGCCACCCACATCTCAATATGAACCACTGTCTCCTAATCGCTTTCCCTCATAGATTCCCTCCAATCTGTTCTCCATGCAATAGCCAAATTAGAATGCTGCTCCCTTATTGAAATACATCAAACCCTGAACATGGCCTCTGAGGCTCAGATCTAGATCTTCCTGTCTTTCCAGCCTTCTATTCTGATGTTCTCCCACCATAGTTCACCCACAATGGTTTGCTTTCCGGTTGCTGAACTGCTGCTTCTCTCTGCCTCACAATCAATTCCCCTAGCCTTCTAATGTGATTCTCAATTCCTTGAGGGCAAGGACTCTAGACAGGTCACTTCTGTACCCCCAGTTTGTGGAAGAATGCCTGGCACATGATGGGTACACAGCCAGCCTTTTTTGTTATGACCTGTCTGTTGGCTCATACTCACCTTTCAAGTCTCAGCCTGCATATCACCCCTCGGGTAGACCTCTCCTAACTCTTCCATTCTAAAGTGGATCTCCACCCTTGTGAGCTCAGTTACATCTCCCTGTTGCTTACATCACTGACAGCAAATGTCATTATGCATGCATATCCTTGTTTGTTTAATATCTCTTTCCCCCACAAGACTTAGGCACTCCCATGAGAGCAAGGACAATGTTCTTTTTTTTTTTTTGACTCATGCTTTCCCTAACACATAGCACAATGCCTAGCTCACAGAAAATTCTCAGAATGAACAGCATCTGAGTGAATGGAGTTCTGAGGGGAGCCCTTCTCTTTGTTTGGGGCAACACTGGAAAAAATGCTGGAGTCAATCTTGAAATAGAGGAGTGTAGTGCACAGAATAATGGAGCCCAAAGAGGTCTGTGTCCTAATCCCTAGAACCTGTGACTATATTACCTCACATGGTTAAAAGGGAATTTGCAGGTGTATTCAGTTAAGGATCTTGAGCTGGAGATAATGATCCAGGATAATCCAGGTGGGCCCAATGGAATCACAAGGGTCCGTATAAGAGGGAGGCAGGAAGGTTAGAGTCAGAAAATGAGGTGTGTTCACGAAAGTAGAGCTGAGAGGGAGAAAAAGAGAGGAGGAGAGATCGAATGAGATTAAGAGAGAGTGAGACAGATTTGAAGATGCTGCTGGCCTTGAAGGTGGAGGAAGAAGCCACAAGCCCAGAAATGCAGCCGGCCTCTAGAAGCTGGAAAAGGCGAAGGAATGGATCCTCCTCCAGAGCCTCAAAAAGAATCTGCCCTACCAGCATCTCGATTTTAGGACCTCCAACCGCCCAAACTGTAAGATAATAAGTGCATGTTGTTTGAAGACACTAAGTAATCTGTTACCGCAGCCATAAGAAACTAATACAGGGAGGGACCAGAGAAAAGGTCCAAGGAACCTGAAGGCGAGATGTGGTCCTGCATCTTTTTTAGAAGGATTAGGCTTGCCTCCTGGCAAACTATCTCATTTCCATCATCCTACAACCAGTTTCATGCCGTCGATTCCTCTTTCTTTTTCCCTGAGTTCCATCCTTGGGACAAATAAGAAGTCTGTGCCTTCTTTCTTGAGTATAAGTTCAGAGACAGGAGGGAGAACCTGGAGCTGGACTTGAACCATGGAAATGAGGGACAGGGGTGGGTGTTCCCTGGCTGGACAAGGATTGCCTTCTCTTGCTTTTAAGAGGTGTCACCGAACCCCTTTTTATGGCCTAGTCTAAGGTGCCTTGTCAATGGACTTCTCTAATTTAGAATTAGACTCTCTAGGCCTGTGGTTTGGGGAAAATGAGCTTTCTGAGAAAAAGAGAAAACACTAGATTCCCTTTTGGGGAAGATACACACAAGCAGAAATTTTCATATGCAGTTATTAGGGGTTCATGGACTTGTAAGTTCAAAGGATAGAGGTGACTAAGCAGGACAGATTGACCGTGGCCATTTCAGGTGATGTCAACAAGTGTTTACTTAAAAAAACCATCTTTTTATATTGGATGCAGGAGTCATGGGAGGTAAGGAGGAAGTAATATTATAAGATGGGCTTCCGTGTTGAGCTAAGGGGTTTGGACTTAATGCTGCAGGGAGGATACTAGGGAGGGTTTCAAGCAAGGTAGCGACACAATTTTATCTTTTACTTTTGAAAAAAGCCACTCTGGCAGCATACCTATTGGCTTATTATAATCTCGTAATTAGGGATGAAACACCATGGGGGTGAAAAAATGCTGTTGACATGAAATATTTTAATACTTCCTTTTACAGCCAGCCAGTGTTATCAGATGGCATATTAAGTGATCTAATTTCATAGACATTGTGCTGCAGAAAGCAGTTTCCTGTAACTAATGTAAGGTCATTTAAACTGACTGTTGTCAGGATCATTGCTTCCCTAATAGCGGGTGTGCGTAGACGGTTAGTGTTATTGTGACTATCATCATCATCTCCTCTTTCAAGTATTTCTCAGCTTCAATCAGATTCATCTCCAGCTGAGAAAATTCAGACAGCTGAAGCAGTGTGCAGTGGGAGAGCACTGACTTGAGGCCTCCCAGGTCAGAGGACCGTTCCCAGTTCTGTCACACACGAGAGAAGGAATTTAGATCAAGTTAATCTCCCAAAGCCACAGTTTCTTTATCCATAAAATGAGCATTATAAACCCTACTTCTATAACAACTGTGATCAAATGCAATCATTAAAAAATATAGTGCTTTGAAAAATAGACTACATTACACACATGCAAGCTGACATTCATTTTCCTCTTAGAATTACCATCATCCATGAACAAGTTTGGGTTAGGAAAGAGGATCTACGGAAGTAAATGTTTATGGTTTGCTTTTGTGATATTATATGGTTTTCTCTTGAAGTATCAAGTGTCTTAGAGGTTTTTCTAATATCCAAGCTTGTTGCCTCCACTTAGCCCTTGAAAAGTCCTGAACCAAAAATAGACTGTCTTGCTATGTTCTGAAATCTAGCGCTATATGTTATAAGGGAGTCAAAGGACCCCTTTGAGAAGATGACCCCATCTCAGTTCTCTGAGAGCCTATGCAAAGCCATGCAGAGAAAATTGGGAGGGCTGAGCGTGTGTGAAGCTGTTGACTCCCTAAGGACTTGCTGGCCTGCTGGAGGGTATCCCTGAGAAAAGAGGAGAGGGCTAGTGGCTCAGAGTTTGCAGGGAAAGAACTGCTGGTTCTAAAGGAGCAACCACCTGCAGTACGCAGAAGGTTCTCGGTCATCATCATGACTTACTAATCTGCTAATCAGAGACACTCCAGGCAGCGGCGGTTCGGTTTTAGTTCTAAAGCACGTCTTGCTCAGGAGAGGCTGTGGTAGGAAATACTGCAGCCTCGCCCACCTGCCCGCCTCGGGGAAATGTCAGGTGATGGGACCTTTACTCCTCTGACTCAAGAAACCACATGCGCAATGAGCACAGCCAGACACTGCCTTCAAGTAGGCAAGATGCTTTTTAATGACGCCCAAATGCACCAATGCTTAAGCATTTACTTTTACACAGATGGGGAGAAGGAAACTTCCAGGTGCCGTTCCTCCTGTGGCAGCGAAATACCTTCTTGTGTTCATACCTCCCTGTGTTACTAGCAGTGACATTAACGGTGGTGTTCATGCTGGTTTACCGGGTGGCTTACAGGTTTTCCTTGGACTTCCCTGTGGTTGCATATGATTCGAAGCAAATAAAGTATTTTTATCCCTACTTCATCAAAAGGAATGGCTTCACCACGCTGCTACCTTTGCTGAGGTCAAGCAGCTAGACTTTAAGGAGAACTTCGACTTTGATTCTAGGCTCATTTTGGAAAAAAAACACACACAACAAAACGATGTATAAACAGTGTGGGCTTTGCATCCAGACTCCACCACACACTAGCAATGCAAACGGGGCGAGTCGCTTAACCTTGCTGGCCTTAAATCTCCCACCTGTAACATGGTGTGGTAGTTGCTAATTTGCAAGGTCCTTGAAAGGGTTAAGTGAGTTCAGAGGTTCTGACAGGCTGCAGTGCGCCTGTGTATAACTTGAAGTCCAGAGCCAGACTCCCCAGGTCTGAGTCCCACCTCCACCTCTGCACTGTGAGACCTAGTATAAGTGACTAACCCTCTCTGAGCCAGTAAAATGGAGATGATAATAGTACCTACTTCAGAGGGTCATTGTGAGGGTAAAAGACTTCATCTAACCAAAAGCACTTAAAACAGTGCCTGCCCCTTAGTAAACACTGTGTAAGTATGTGCTATGATTGTGATAGATTGTGATGACAATTGTGGTTATCCATCAAGTGTCCGGCACAAATGGTTGATGAAAAAGTATTAACTGTTGTTGTTTTTTGCAATTCCTATTACTTGTCCCATCAGAGCATTTGAATTTTAAGGAGCCTGAAGGGAAAAGCAATTGTATTACAAGTCTATTTTTTTTGTTTGTTTTAACTAAACAGATGTCAACAGGGTCCTTTCCAAAATCTTATTCCTTCCGGAACTCAGAATCTGATCTTATACCACAGGAGAAAGGCGGTTTTCTCTCTCAATGCCCCTTAAAGCAAGAACAGATTCCTGAGCCTCACCCCACACCTTCTCGGTGAGAAATTCTGGGGCTGCACCCACCAGTCTGGTTTTGGTTTTGGTTTGGTTTTCAATGCCCATTGACTGTTTTTGTAAGTCTACTTTTTGGAGTAGTGTAAGTTCACAGAAAAATGGAGAGGAGGGTACAGAGATTTCCCATCTACCTTCTGCACATGCACAGACTCCCCCACTATCAACACCCCCCCCCCACCAAAAGGGCTCATTGGTTACAATTGATCACCCAAAGTCCCTACTTTATACTATGGTTTGCTCTTGGGTTGTACATTCTGTGGGTTCAGACCAATGTATACTGATATGTATCCACCATATGGCATCACACAGAGTATTTTCCTGGCCCTGAAAATCCTCTCTGTTCTGCCTAATCATCCCTCCCTTCCCCCACCCCCTGGCAACCACTGATCTTTTTACTGTCTCCATGGTTTTGCCTTCTGTCTGTTTTAACAAGCGTTCCAGTGAATCTCATGTTTTCTAAAGTTTGAAAACACAAGATATAGACTCCTACAACCTTGACTACTTTCTATTGCTGGGGGTGGTGGGGGCATCAACAAAGACTTGGCTACTCCATCTGTTTGGCAGGTGTTCTGGCCCAAGAAGTGTTAAATGACTGAATTAAGCAGAAATAGAGAGTCAGGTGGGGCGTGGGGAGGGGAAAGCAAACTTGGAGAGCGTGTGAGGCTATTGATAGGTCTGGAACAGAACGTTTTGGAGTTGGGTCGTCTGGAAAGTACTGATGTCACATCTTGTGCTGTATTGCTGGAGTGATGGATAGGAGGAGAGATGCCTTTTGAATTTTTATGAGAGCTTAAAATGAAAATCATGTCAGCCTTCAGAAGTCAGAGCTGTTGGTACAAAAGGTCACCCGTGCCAATTGGTGGCATGGCACAGCTCAGCGAGGGAGTATTAAAATAGCAAACTTTTTTCTTTTGTTTTCTTTTTTTTTTTTTAAAGCACCAGTTGCACTATGGTTTGAGTCTCAGTCTTTTGCCATCTTGCTGTCCCCAGGATCTTAAGTAAAAAGACAAGTGAAAAGGGAAAACCACCAAGACAGTTTTCCATCTCCTGCGGGGAGGAGGGAAGGTAGTTGGTTGTTGTCCTCAGACTTAGGGCTATGGACTATTTGTGGTGGAGGAAGAAAACAATTAAATGGTGACTTCATGGGAAAGTGATAGTGGGGTGACTAAGCGGGACAGATTGATCGTGGCCATTTCCGGTGACGTCAGCATTTATTGGGGACCTAAGCCCTGTGCTAGATGTGGTTTGTCTGGGGTTCAGCCTTGGGTGACTGAGGCTTCTAGTGCCTTAGAAAAAGAAACCAGTCTTGGCGGTGGGGTGGGAAGGTTGTACAGTGATGGCGAACATATGACACGCGTGTCAGAGGTGACACGCGAACTCATTTTTTTGGTTGATTTTTCTTTGTTAAATGGCATTTAAATATATAAAATAAATATCAAAAATATAAGTCTTTGTTTTACTATGGTTGCAAATATCAAAAAATTTCTATATGTGACATGGCACCAGAGTTAAGTTAGGGTTTTTCAAAATGCTGACACGCGGAGCTCAAAAGGTTCGCCATCACTGCTGTAAGATAGTAGATTTGGTTTGTATATACTGGATGTGTGATGATAGAACAGCATCCAAATAGACTTAAAGGGCCTGAGAGTCATATGCATTGAGACAGTTTTTGAAGCCATTAAGAATGGATTGATTATCTACATAATTAAGGAAATCTGAGGATCAATAATCAAACCTTTAGGGAGGCTGCAATTATAGCGAATAGAATATGAGAAGTCAGTGAAGGAATGAGCCCACCAGAAAAGGTAAAAGTTGTCCCCAGACCATGTTCTGGCATAGAAATCAAGAGGATACACTTTTTTTCAAGAAGAGAGATAGGTTCTTTGTTAAAAGTGTGAAGAAATAAAAACAAAGCATGTGTGTGTGTGGGGCGGGGGGGAGTTGCTAAGTAAAAATGTTAACTCAAAAAGAAAGTATTGTTTTACAAAACAGATGATTTGTTATATTCACTTGAGTCAGGGTTTCTTAACCTCAGCACTGTTGATGGTTGGGCTGGATAATTCCTTGTGATGAGAAGCTGTCCTGTGCATTATAGCATGTTTAGTAACATCCCTGGCCTCTACCCACTGGATGCCAGTAGTAAAACTACCATCACCAGTTATGACAATCAGAAAATGTCTTCAGACAATGCCAGATATTCTTGGTTGAGAACCACTGATTTAAGTATTAATTTAGCTCCCTCTGTATACATAGTACTACATTAAGCACTGCAAGGCATAGAAATATGATACCCTTTCACCATTAAGAAGAATGCATTCAAATATTCTTCTATATCTCCTATTATGCTGATTATAATTATATATACATATAATAATATACACACATGTATATATACATATGTGACAATAATTCCCAAGTTAACATTATGTCAATTTAATTATGGAATGATATTGGAAAAGTGGTACTTTGGAAAGACTGGTGACCCAATGCTATGTGTTTCATCACAGATCAGTGTAGGAATTTTGATTGTGGATCCATATCAATGTCAATATTAGTAAGCAGTTTACAAATTAAATTTTGTGTATTTCTAAAACTCAAATTACTTTTTTGTTCTCTCACTTTTTATGAGATAAATATTCTTCCTGATCCATAGGTACGTTATAGAACTTCTGAATTTAAAAAATTATGAGTGTACCATTTATCTTTTGGTAGAAATTATGGTGCTACCTACTGAAAGTGTTCTGGCAAGTTTCAAAGTTCTCAATAAAAGAAAGATGGGACTATAATTTGACTTTAAAAATATTGGTAGGAGCCCTAACTGGTTTGGCTCAGTGGATAGAGCGTCAGCCTGCCGACTCAAGGGTCCCAGGTTCAATTCCGGTCAAGGGCATGTACCTTGGTTGCGGGCACAAACCCAGTAGGGAGTGTGCAGGAGGCAGCTGATCGATGTTTCTCTCTCATCGATGTTTCTAACTCTCTATCCTTCTCCCTTCCTCTCTGTAAAAAATCAATAAAATATATTTTTTAAAAATATTGGTAGGAAGGATTACCACAAAAATAATTCCATGACAAGAAAAGTCCTTGGTGTTGGGAATAAGCCCTCCATCAAAAGAAGCAGCCTGTCATCTCTCCAAGCCTAGCTTCCTCATTGCTCAGGAGCAGGAAAGAAAACCTAACTCCTTTTTTGCTGCTGGTAACGTTGAACAAGGCCCCGACTATTGAGGCTAATCCCGGGACGTGTGTTTGCTTTGCAGACTGCATCATCTGCCATCAAAGGTGCTATCCAGCTGGGCATAGGATACACAGTGGGCAATCTCACGTCCAAACCGGACCGAGATGTTCTCATGCAAGACTTCTACGTGGTGGAAAGTGTGTTCCTGCCCAGGTAAGAAGATGTATTTTGTGTGTGATATTTCGTGCTAAGGAACCCTCCTTGCGACACCCCGCATTGAAGACTTTTTGCCAGTGCGCAGTAAAGCGGCGCAGACCCAAAGCAGCCCAGCGGACGGTTACTTCCTGCCGCATCAGGCGGCCTGCGTTTTCTCTATGGAGATGGGAAGCGGGTCTCCTCCTGGGCGCCAGTTGTCATTAGCTGTGATGTTGCCTGAAGGACCAAAGGGAGAAAGACTGGGAGTCAGTGGGAAAGAATGCAGCCAGTACAGAGTAATGTCTGCGAAGGTTTAGAATAAGAGGACGTCCGAGAAGCAGCAGCTGGCACCAGGTTCTTGTTACCCCTAATTTAAAAGGGGGGCTGGGAGGACCCACACTTAGGCATGCATCTGAGTCCACTCATTTAGCTGCTTTTTTAACTTAACTCGTTCCACTTAATTTTCCTCAAAAAAAAAAACTGATGAGGATCCCAATATTTTGATACTGTATTTGCAAAAACGCCCACGTTACCCATACATGCTACCTTAACTTAATTGTATGGGGGAGGAAGGGATAATCAATTCAGCAAATGATCTGAGTTTGAATGATGGTGATGGTTGTACAACAATGTTAATGTACTGAATGCCACAGCACTGTGCACATGAAAATGGTTACAGTAGCAAGCTTTATATTGTGTCTGCTCTACCAAAATAAAGTAAATAAACCAAACATTTAAGTCCAGACCTAGCTTAGTCTAGGAAAAGAAGTAATCATTATTAAATTGGAAATGTCACCACTGCTGACAGGATTTTTTTAATATAAATATTTGATTCTAGATACAACATATTTTCCTATTATAATGTTTCTGCTTTTACCTAAATATGTCTTACTCATGGTCTAGCATGTTTTGGGGATTGGAGGTAATTATTTTGTCTTTTGGTTCTATGAGGATTGACTTATCAGGCACATTTATTTTTTTAAAATATGTTTCTTCAAAATGAGCCACTTTTGTTATTAATGATTACTGGACTTGTATGAGAATGACTGGGTGAAACTTCAGCTCTCAGTGTTCTCATTACCTTACTTTTTAAAAAAATTTCCAGAGGATGCCCAGCCGGCATGGCTCAGTGGTTGGGTACCGACCTATGAACGAGGAGGTCATGGTTCGATTCAAGGTTAGGGCACATGCCCAGGTTGTGGGCTCAATCCCCAGTGTAGGGCGTGCAGGAGGCAGCCCATCAATGATTCCTTCTCATCATTGATGTTTCTATCTCTCTCTCCCCCTCCCTTCCTCTCTGAAATCAATAAAAACATATTGATTTCAGAGGAGTGCTACTTACATTTATCTGTATGTCCAGGTGTCAACTGGCTGGAAGTAACACCTGTAGGTGACTGTGCCCACCTAACCACAAAGGGGCCCATAAATACTGAAGGTCAGGTATGAATCCAGACAGACTCATTTTGCTTCAAATGCTCTTGGTTGAAGAATAAAGTTGATCTATCAAAATTTTTGGAGTGTGCTCTTCTAGGGCCCCTTAGCAGGTATGAGAACTAGTTTCCATAGAGAAAATGGACAACCCCAAGGCCTAAGATATAATCCTGTTTGCTTATGACACTGCTCTTCTTTCTAGAGCTGGAAATTGTTCCATGTCTTTGTTTTTAACAGTCTGTCACTCCAAACAAACAGTGCATGAACTACATCCTTGGATATAACTTCGGGAGGTCATGAGTTTACCTCAACCTTTTGGTATGATCTGTTAGACCCATAATTCCTATAAATGTGTTCTCAGGATGTTCGAGCTCTCGGGATCTTCCAGGGCCTTTTCCCAGCCATGTCAGTCTTATTTTTTTTCTTCAGCTACAAAGAACAAGGGGAGCAGAGGCCGTTTGTGGGAGGGTGGCTGGCAGTGAGTTCAGGGTGGTGGGAGCAGGTCGCTGAAGATGATTCATAAAGAAGGACAGGGTGCTCCATCATTGCTCATCTCTTTCTTCTCACGGTGTCCAATCAACAGAGCCAACCATTGCTGGGCACTGGGGAAAGCGTGGGCCAACATGTGGTCCTCAGACCTGCAGTATCAGCATCACTTGGAACGTGTTAGAGATGCAGGTTCCTGGGCTCCACCCCAAGTCAGCTGACTCAGAAACACTGGAGGTGGGATCCAGGAATCTGCTTTGATAGTCAGCCCTCTAGGTGATTAAAAGTCAGAGAACCACTGGCCTAGACATTACTTTCAATTTGAAGGTATAATCTTCCTAGTAAATAACAAAATTCGTTCTTAGACTTATTACTTGTAAGAATCATGTAATAAAACTCCATGATTTTAAAATTAATCTTAAATATTAAAATTATGTCTATTTAGCAACTAAATTATACATGACACTGTATGAGATACTTTACAATAAGGAGCACATAAATAAGGTCTTCATAGGCACTTTTCTCTTATAATTTATTTTTCAGTTACAGTTGACAAGATTATATTAGTTTCAGATGTGCAACATAGTGATTGGACATTTCTGTTACTTACAAAGTGATTATCCCAATAAATCTAGTACTCATCTGACACCATACATACCTATTATTGACTATATTCCCTGTGCTGTGCTTTACATCCCCATGACAATTTTTATAACTGGAAATTTGTATTTTTTAATCCCTTCACCTTTTTCACCCATTGCCCCAACCCTTCCCATCTGGAAACCATCAAATTGTTCTCTCTCTCTCTCTCGTGTGTGTGTGTGTGTGTGTGTGTGTGTGTGTGTGTGTGTATGAGTTTTTTCTGTTTATTTTATTTTTTAGATTCAGCCTATAAGTGAAATCATATGGTATTTGTCTTTCTCTATCTGATTTATTTCACTTAGCATAATATCCTCTAGGTCCATCCATGTTATCACAAATAGCAAGATTTCATTTTTTATGGCTGATTAATATTCCATTGTGTGTATGTGCGTGTGTGTGTGTATGTATGTGTGTGTGTGTATGTATATATGTGTGTGTGTGTGTGTGTGTGTGTGTGTGTGTATATATATATATATATATATATATATATATATATATATATATATATATATATATCACATCTTCTTGATCCATTCATCTATTGATGAACACTAAGTTGCTTCCATACTTGGCTCTTGTAAATAGGGCTACAGTGAATATAGGGGTGCATATATCTTTTTGGATTAGTGTTTTGGATTTCTTCAGATAAAATACTCAGCAGTGGAATTGCTGGGTCATATGATTGTTCTTTTTTTTTGAGGAATCTCCAAACTATTTTCCATAGTGGCTGCACCAATTTACAATCCTACCAACAGTGTACAAGGGTTCCTTTTTCTTTACGTCCTCATCAACACAGTTGTTTGCTGATTTATTTTTGGTAGTTATTCTGAAAGGTGTGAGGTGATATCTCATTGTGATTTTAATTTGCATTTCCCTGATGATTAGTAATTTTGAGTATGATTCCATTTATCTATTGGCCATCTATATGTCTTCTTTGGAAGTCTATTCAGGTACACTGCTCTTTTTAAAATCAGAACGTTTGTTTTTTTGGTATTAAGTTGTATGATTTCCTTACGTATTTTGGATATTAACTCCTTATCAGGTATATCATTGGAAGATATTTTCTCCCATTCGGTAGGTTGTCTTTTTGTTTTGTTCATGGTTTATTTTTTACTGTGCAGGAACTTTTTGGTTTAATGTAGTTCCATTTGTTTATTTTTTTTCTTTTGTTTCCCTTGCTCAAGGAGATATTTTCAAAAATCATTGCTAAGAGTGATGTCAAAGAGTTTACTGCCTATGGTTTCTTCTCTTTTTTATTGTGTCAGGTCTTACATTTAAGTCTTTATCCTTGAATGTGGTGTAAGAAAGTGGTCTAGTCTCATTTTTTTTGGCACATATATGTCCATTTTTCCCCATACCATTGGTATATTCTTGCCTCCTTTGTCATAGATTATTTGACCACAAGAACGTAACTTTTGTTTATATCAGCTAGTCTACAGTAAAATTTATTTTGTTATATGTCAGGGCCAGCCTGACAGGTTGAGCCGGGCTGAGGCAGGGAGGTGGGAATTGAGAAAAGAAAGACAGGAAAGCGGGATCGGGAGGACTGCAGCTCTCGAGGAACTGAAGCAACTTTATTAGCCACACAATCCTATTTATACACAACACACTGAATAGGAGATCTGTCAAGAGGAATGTATTCTTTGTTCCTCTTAGTCTCTAAGGGAGAGATAGAACAGAAGGACAAGTTCTCAGTACAGCATATCTCAGTAAATAGTTACAGACTTCTTGGTAAGCCATGAAAGGCTGTTCTCATTCTACTGATAATCGCCATCCAAACAAGTCTGGGAAAACTGTGTGGGTAAGGGTCCCAGCCTTGCTAGCCCCTTTAGGGGCAAGGACCTTGCCAGCTTACATCTGGCCCCCAACAGTTATGCATCGATCTCAGCAATTCCAAGAACCTATCAATGATATTAAGGGAGGACTTACTGCATCTCCTTTGCAGTGATGGCGAACCTTTTGAGCTCGGCGTGTCAGCATTTTGAAAAACACTAACTTAACTCTGGTGCCGTGTCACATATAGAAATTTTTTGATATTTGCAACCAAAGTAAAACAAAGACTTATATTTTTGATATTTATTTTATATATTTAAATGCCATTTAACAAAGAAAAATCAACCAAAAAAATGAGTTCGCGTGTCACCTGACACGTGTGTCATAGGTCCGCCATCACTGCACTATAGCAATCAAAATGTCACAAAAAAAATGATGAATAAATTCAGTGTCATGATTGTGGCAATGGTTTCACTGGGGTGTACACATGACAAAATTCATGAACTTTATTGTATGCCAATTATATTTCCACAAAGCTGCCCAATAATGCTTCCTCCCTATCCACCCATACTCTACACTTGCCTGGGCAGGAGCATGAGGGGAGGTGGGGCTGACTGGCTCTTGTTGGAAGTGACTGAAGCGTTCTGAAGCCTCTGGTGAGTCCGTCCAGGTCATGGAGGGAACACATTCCTTAGGGCGCCTTGAGATGTTTTCATCACTGCTGCTGTGAAGCTGCAAAATCCGTTTCCCTTAGCAACCCAGTGTATTGTGTTATTTTTTATTTATTCGAAAATGAGTCAAGGTTATTTTTAGATAGTATGTACTTGGTCTACAGGTTACTTCATTTTATGGATGGAAAAAGCTCTGGACCTGATTAAGATTTGAAGAGGGATATAAAAGCTCTGTCAACAATTTGGTTCTGTGCTTTTCCAAAATTACCAAGTAGATGAGTAGAGAACCATGACCAGATCTTAATATTTTGACCCCATTTCTGTGCTGTGATCATAAATTCAAGATTGCAGATACATTTCCATGTGCAAGTAAGATTAGGAGGAAAGGATGTTTCATAACATTTGTACCATGTTTAGATATTTGGCAGTTGCAACAGAGGTGGCAAAGAGAGGTAAGGTTTATAAGTACCAACTATGCACCAAGCATAGCTTAATTGATATTACATAACATATAATACTTAATGTTGTTAATTACCATTCATCTTCCCCCCCCCCAAATTTACATATGAATTAACCAAGGCCTTGAGATATGAAGTGGCTTAATCCAGAGCTATACAACCAATAAATACATGGTAAAGCCAGGATATGAAATTAGGGGTGGCTGGCTCTAAAGTTTTGTTTTTCCCTGCACTATGGCAATAAAGCACAGGAACAAAATTCCTGCTTTTTTGAATCAGAAAAAAAAAAACATCTTTTACCTTAGAATTGTGACCCTAAATCTGCCTCTCCGGCCCCTTGACCAGCAATTCTGATCCCTTCCTCCACTCCCCTGCAGGAGGTGCCATCACTGCCTTCTCCGGGGTGGGAAATATGGTTGGAATGCTGGCAGTAAAAGTTACATATCTCTCAGTTTTCAAAAATAATTATCTAACTGAAGAATTTCTAAAAATTCTCCTGCCTTGTAAACAGAATTGAGCTTGATGTGAGGATGCTTGCAGAAAATGGACTGCCCCTAGAGTTGGTGGACATGCTGTTCAGGATTTATTTGAATAGCTAGCTAGGAGTACCCTCACTGGGGAGAGAATTCCGCAGAACTACTGTGAGGGTAAAACGTTATTCTAAATGCCACGCAAACGTATACATCAAAGGTTTATGTAAGTATTTCCAGACATCAGTGCTAGATGTTACGGTTTTGACACACTAGCCAACTACCTGCCTGTCAGGTAATGCTGACATAAACTCATCCAAGAATTGTATGTATCCCATGGAGCCAACACACTACAGCCCACAGCACAAATTCGGCTCTTTGCCTCTTTTTGTTAATAAAGTTTAATTGGAACACAGCCACATCCAGTCACTTACATATTGCCTGTGGCTGCTTTTCCACAACAGCAGACTTGAGTAGCTGCAACAGACTCTAAAACAGGGGTCCTCAAACTTTTTAAACAGGGGGCCAGTTCACTGTCCCTCAGACTGTTGGAGGGCCGGACTATAGTTTAAAAAAAACTCTGAACAAATTCCTATGCACACCGCACATACTTTATTTTGAAGTAAAAAACCAAAACGGGAACAAATACAATATTTGTATTTGCATGTGGCCCGCGGGCCGTAGTTTGAGGACCCCTGCTCTAAAAGATCACCACTTCCCTGCCCCGATCTATACAGACATTCTGTACCAAGTTTTATGTATATGTGGATAGAAGACAAAACTGTCACAATACTCTTCTCAGGATTAAGTGAGATAAGTTCCTATCGCTGGGCAAGCCAATAATATGATGTCCCTTCAAGTCAAAACCCTTTTAAGCGTTTGCTCAGCATATGTAGTGGAGATGGGAAGAAACTGATTTCCTAGCAATAAAAGTTATGTATCTCTTCCTTTATTTCAAAATAAAAGATTTATTGCAAGTACCAAATATTATATAACATTTTACCTTATTTGGAATTGCCTTGAAGGCACAATTTCTTAAAAGCACAATTTCCTGGTATGGTAATAACCACTTGGGAGGTTTTAACATTTAAATAATCAGTGACATACCATGTAATACAGTGACACCCGGAATACATTATTTTGTTTCAGAATTTAAGCTGTTTTCAGCTGCCAACTTTGTTGTAAATCCTCACATGAGGATATTTTTCCATTGACTTTTAGAGAGAGTGGAAGAGAGAGAGAGAGAGAGAGAGAGAGAGAGAGAGAGAGAGAGAGAGAGAGAGAAACATCGATGTGAGCAAGACACATGGATTGGTTGCCTCCTGCACACGCCCTGACCAGGGCCAGGGATCAAGCCTGCAACCAAGGAATGTGCCCTTCACTGGAATTGAAACTGGGACCCTTCAGTCCGTGGGCTAACACTCTATCCACAAAGCCAAACCAGCTAGGGCTCAGCTACTGACTTTTAAAGACTACTGCCAGCTGACTGGCCTCAAAAGGTGATTCGGTCTCCTGTCGAACAAGGCAGCTCAGCAGAGTGGGGGTTGGCGCCAGCAAGGAGTATGTCTCTTGTTTTGCTTTGTTTTTCCATCCAAGAGCACTATCTAATTTGGCAAAAGAGAGGACCAATTTCTATTTCACTGGTTAAATAGAGTCATGTGGAAACGAGAAGATCTCCACCTTGCCTGAATTGGCAGGGGCTGCTCTGGTGTGGATCTAATTTCCCCATCTTGTTTGTTCCTGACCACGTTAAGCCATTACTTTCCCTTCCTGGGCTTTGATTTCTTTATCTGCTAAAGGGGAAATCTCAGGTGGTGGCTAATGTCTCCTCAAGCTTCAACACTGTAATTCTAAGCATCCATTGCCATCAAGAAATGTGTATTTTTGGATTTACAGCAAGCACTGGCTTTGGCCTTAAAAATTGAACTCTGGCCCAGCCGGTGTGGGTCAGTGGCTGAGCACTGACCCCTGAACCAAGAGGTCACAAGCTCGATTCCTGGTCAGGGCACATGCGCAGGTCGCAGATTCGACCCCCTGTAGAGGGCATTTCTCTCTCATCGATGTTTCTATCTCCCTCTCTCTCCCTCTCACTCTCTAGAATTATTAAAAGCATTTTTTAAAAATAATTGAACTCTGTTCAGAAAAGGTGAATATCAAAATGCCAGAGTCAGTCCATGGTCAAAGTTGGACTGCTTCTTGGTGAAATAAGAGAGGAAAGGGCAGGATAGAGAAAGTGCTGTTCTTTAGTCAACGTTTCTTCCTCTAATGGCATTAACAGACCCTTTCCTTTATAACGTGATAGGGATAGTGCTGTGTGTTTGCTCAGTTGTGTAGGTTCCTACTTGGTAACATAAAGTTGGAAATTTCATGCAGTCTCCAAATTTTTATTGTTGGAATTTTACCAGCTCATGGGAGTCAGACATCTAGAACCACCGCTGAAAACCTCCCAGCTGAAATTTCCAAAGCCTCTAAATTATGTCAGGAGAGAAAAGTAGATTTTCCCCCCTCAAACCCTGCATAAGCTCATTGATATAAATCTTAACCTGGGAAGAGGTCTGCTCTTCCGGAGACTTGACTTTTGCTGAGTAGGTCTAGGTGCTGGGCGCAGTCTTCTGCTGAAGACCAAGTGCAGGCAGGAGAGCCCCAGGGTCTTCAGTGGGACCCTCCCTCTGGCAGCAGACTCATGTTGATTGCAGCTGTGTAGCTGCCCTAGCTAAGCCGTCTCCCCATGTGCTGAGGAGCCTCTGTGTTGGACAGCTGTGGCCAGCACCCACGCCGCAGCCAGTGGTTCTGCCGGAGCGTGACGTCAGGAAGCCCAGGTTGGTGTCTGCTGGCCGATCCTCGCCGGGCCTGCTGGTTGGTTCTGCTCTTGTGCATTGTAGCTCCTGACAAACTCCAGCTGGAGCCAACAGCCCCATTAATTTTCATTTCCTTCAGGAAAGCTTCAATCAGGTCAGGCTGGTATTTGTTAGTCACTGGAGCAGCTTGATGCGCTCAAGCAACCCCTTCTGCTGTGGCACCGAGCGTGCAGTGCTCTGTTTGTGTGTATGTAAGGTTATGGCTTTTAATCCTCGCTTTTAAAATGTTCCAGTGTAGTGAATAGTAATACAGAGAAGGGTTTATCCTCATGATGCTTTTAAAGGAAGACTGAAAAGTGTCACTTTGGTCTCCGTGCCCTTTTTACCCAATGTTCTCACTGTTCCTAGGGGCATGTTTATCCTTCAAGGATTTTTTTTTTTTTTTTGCCCTCAACCGAGGATATGTTTTTATTGATTTTGAGAGAGAGAGAGAGAGAGAGAGAGAGAGAGAAAGAGAAATACAGAGAGAGAGAAACATTGATGTGAGAGAGAAACATAGGTTGGTTCTCTACCAAACACACCCCAACCAGGGATCAAACCACAACCTAGGTATGTGCCCTGACTGGGAATCAAACCTGCAGCCCTCTGGTATACGGGATGACACTCCAACCAACTTAGCCACTGGGCCAGGGCATCCTTCCAGGATTTTTTTATACATCTACCTGCCCAAAATATATTTTTTCCTTTTTTATATAAATGGTGGCACGCCACACACAGTATCTGCATCATGCTTTTTTTACTTAACTTATCCTACAGATCTTATCATGTCATTGCATATTAAGCCTCCTTGTTCTTTGTAAATATTTTTTTAAAATTCACTTTTTGGTCTTTTTCTTTAGTGTTGACGAGCTCTTTTGTTTGTTTGTTAATCCTCGCCTAAGGATATTTTTCCATTGATTTTTTGAGAGGGTGGAAAGGAGGGGGAGAGAGAGAAACATCACCCTTGACCAGAATCGAACCTGGAACCCTTCAGTCCGCAGGCCGATGTTCTATCCACTGAGCCAAATCGACTAGGGCAGTGATGGCGAACCTGAGGTGACACGCGAACTCATTTTTTTTGGTTGATTTTTCTTTATTAAATGGCATTTAAATATATAAAATAAATATCAAAAATATAAGTCTTTGTTTCACTATGGTTGCAAATATCAAGAAATTTCTCTATGTGACATGGCACCAGAGTTAAGTTAGGGTTTTTCAAAATGCTGACACGCCGAGCTCAAAAGGTTCGCCATCACTGGACTAGGGCATGGGGCACTTTATATTAGGAGTTTAGCCCTTTGTGATATGTATTACAGGTATTTTCCCTTTTTGTCATTGTCTTCCCTTTTTTAACATTTGGTCAGCTCGTGAAGTGTTCAACTCTGGACTGTTTCCCGTGAAGCCTTAGTCATTCAAACATATTGAGGGCTTCCAACATGCCATTCCCATGCCATCCACATTTCCATTCCCTTTGCTGTTTCATGTTTAGAGGTTCAGTACCTGGCGTCAGGAAACAGCTTGTAAATGCTAGATCTGGACCTCGAACCCAGTTCTCCCTGGGCTATAAGGTGTTAAGAGCACCTTAACTACCACACTGAGTATCCAGTGTGAGTTAAGAGAGTGCAAACTAGCCTTAATAACAGTCAAAGAAATACAGTCTTATTTATCGGTGCGTTATCATGAAAGTCAGACTCATATAAACTTGAATAGAGTTTTGATGTTCCACCGAGAATGTGGCAAAAAGAGACATTGAATCTCTATATAAAATCATATTACTCTACTGCATTGTTCTTATTTTTCACAATGAAAAATTGAAGTACAGGCAGATTAGGTGACTTACCTGATATCATGTAAATAAAACTAATCATAAACATCAAAATTCAGCCTAGTGGATGCCCCTAAGGCAGTGGTTCTCAACCTTCCTAATGCTGCGACCCTTTAATACAGTTCCTCATGTTGTGGTGACCCCCAACCATAAAATTTTTTTCGTTGCTACTTCATAACTGTAATTTTGCTACTGTTATGAATCATAATGTAAATATCCGATATGCAGGATGTATTTTCATTGTTACAAATTGAACATAATTAAAGCATAGTGATTAATCACAAAAACAATATGTAATTATATATGTGTTTTCTGATGGTCTTAGGCAACCCCTGTGAAAGGGTCGTTCGACCCCCAAAACACGACCCACAGGTTGAGAACCGCTGCTCTAAGGAGAAGGAAAGGTATAAGATCAGTAAAAAGTTCAGAAGGGATTCGACTATATGGATAAATTTTATTTCTTAAGCAGCATTTTGGGGTCATGGATATTCACTGGTTTATACTTTATACCTTTCATATATCATAAGTATTGCAAAAAAATTCAAAGATGAACCCAGAAACGGGGGGGAGAAAATGATTTAAGTGGGAATGGAAATCGGATTTTTAAATCACGAAGAAATGTAAGGTCTCTTTTCCTGTAATTATGGATTTAAGGAAGACTTCACAGATCCAGGCCCCATCTATTTCCAGTTCCATAGTTCTCATCTATTTTAAAAATTATTTTACCTATTTGTAGTTCAAAGAATTTATCCAGTGTTCAAAATTCATGGCAAAAAAAAATGCATTTCTAAAATTTGTTCCACGCACTAAACCCTGGATCTTATGCCTAAAGCAAGTCAACTATGGTTTCATGAGAAAGGTGGGTTGGTTTCCCCAGGAAGGAAGCACAGGGGGATGGTGACAAATTCTCAGGCTGAAGACACAGTGTGGTTGGCAGGGGCTGCCTGCTTGGAGTGGCCCTCACTGAGTTGGCAACTGTTTTTACCTGATGGCCGCTCGCCTTTGAAACATGAACTTCAAGAGACCCACTGTCAGGGGGTGCTTTTTTTTAGAGGGGAGATTGGCTCCGGACCAGTAGAGCTAGAATTTGAAGTCAAAATTGTCTTCGCTAATGTTCTCTCTCTTATTCTTTTTACTATTTTAACTGCAGTGAAGGGAGCAATCTGACCCCAGCACATCACTACCCAGACTTCAGATTTAAGACATATGCTCCACTAGCATTCCGATATTTCAGAGAGCTTTTTGGCATCAAGCCTGATGATTACTTGGTAAGAATCTATAATTTTCCTTCTTTTCCAGAAATGTGTGATGTAAACATTTGTCTCATAGCAACAGTGATAAGTGACTTGTGTCTCTTATTTTATAAAGCTCTGGCGCATAGTAAAAAGCTCCAACTCTCATAATGATTATACATTTAGCTTCAGAACATGTGATTTGATTGCAGTTTTTAACTGATGGCTACAAAATCTACCATTGTGATTGATACTTAAATAACTCTGGTATTGGTTTCTTCTTCAGATAATTATTCTAACAGATATATTATGATTAGTTCTAAATACTCCTGTGAATTTTGCTGATTGGATTCTCTTGGAAAGCCTTTCTGTTTTAATTGCCTTATTTACACCATTCGTCTCAATCCTGCCTTGGCCCACAACCATTTTCACCTTGACCTACAATGGAATATCATTTTAAAGGAACTGGATATCTTTGTTCTCAAAATCTCTTTATACAGATTCTTTTTAAATGTGTTTTCATTTGGTACAAGGCCGTGTTCTATTCTCAGATTTGTCTTTTCTCCCTGCCTTCCTTCTGGCGCACGGCAGCACCAATACAACAGCCTTTCTGTGAGGTAGTCTGATGTGGCTTCAGAGATTTATTCTTTTCCTGTTCAAGGAGTCAGGGCCTTCTTTCTGTTTCAAGAAGAAAATGGTGTCATTTGATCACCGTTCACACCCTCGGGCTCTTCAAAATCAGTTCTCAAGAAGCTGAAGGAAGGATGCCATCAAATATTGATGGTTCATCTCATTCTGAATTGTATTAATAGAACTTGAGCTAGATCCTGGAATAATGCTTTGCAAAGGAGGTAGAGCCACATTTGTCACTTGTCACAGAGAGTGTTTAAAATGCATCTTTTAATTTGGGTGCAATGGCAATGATTACATTCCAAGCAGATTCTCCTTTGTGCTGATGGAAACCACGCATGACCCGCTTCTTTCATTTGGCCTTAAGAAAATAATATGACTGCTGCCGGATGAAATAATACCGGTTCCTCAAGGCACATTAATAAGTCTTTATAGAGCAGGCAGAACTCTATAGAAAGTCCCTGGGCATCCTGCTTTCCTGAAATGTGTGTCCATGTGCTCTCTGCCTCATCACACCCCTTTAATTGAAATGCCAGGTGCCCCTACCCAGCATTATCAACCCTGCCATCTCAACCACTCAAGTACACAAATTCATTTGGGGTGTGTGTGTGTGTGTGTGTGTGTGTGTGTGTGTGTGTGTGTTTGGCTAGAAAACAAAGAATCTTCCCTTTCTGTAATTACTGAGGGTCAGTGTCATTCAAGGAACGTTTTTGGGGAAACCACTGGGATCTTAATATCATATTACTGGAAATAAGATCAATCCCTCATCTTCTGCTATACGTGAGAAATTAATGCATTTTCTCTCTGAATTTCCTTGAGATTCTGCAGGCAAAGGGGATACCATACATTTGCTTTTCGTAACACAGATCCAGTCAGTATGGGATGGCTGCCCCTCTGCCCTCTCCCAAGTAGGCCTCCCCTGTGGCCATTGACCCCCAGGCTGGGAAACCCTTGCTGCTGCTCATTCTGTCTCACAGCACAGCTTTCTTTTGGGAAGGCCCATTTCTGAACAAGTCCTCATGTAGCTGTCACAGTAATGAGCCTGTAAGCTAGAAAGTTTACTTTCATAATGAGGTTAAAGTGTTCACAAAGGAGCATAGGAGACTAAGCTGATGGCTTCTGTAAGCAAAAGTCTTCCTTCAACCCTAGCCGACTTGGCTCGGTTGATAGAGCGTCAGCCTGTGGACTCAAGGGTCCCGGGCTCGATTCTGATCGAGGGCACATGCCCGGGTTGAGGGCTTGATCCCCAGTAGGGAGCGTGTAGGAGGCAGCCAATCAATGATTCTCTTACATCATTGATATTTCTATCTCTCTCATCCTCTCCCTTCCTGTCCGAAATCAATAAAAATATATATTTTTTAAAAAGTCTTCCTTCATGTACCTGGCGGAAAGGTAAATTAATCATTGCCTATTTTGAACACCTATCGTAACTAAAATACTTAGCTAATAATTATTGGGAGATTCAAGACATTATAATTCATGAAAGTCAGAGAACTTAGAATCCAATTAGAATAACTGGTTTATGTAGGAAAGAACCATTCTACCAGGCAGTAAATAAAAAGACAGAAGCAACACATTAAATGCTCCAGGAATTGGGGGGGGGGAGTGGTCTCTCTCTCTCTTGGATTAATGATTAAGAGGGCTTCTTATGGGCATATGTGGTTTAACTGTGATTTTAAAATTACAAAGGATTTGAAGGGAAAGATATTGGAAGGGCCAGAGGGAGGTGACTGTGATACCAAAGCTACAAACGCATTAAACATTTAGAAGGACTTTGAGTAGGCCAGTATAGCAGGAGGGAGAGGTTTTGATCAGGAATATTAAAAAGATAGGGCCATATAATTCAAATAAACAGGTTTTCTTTAATTATAGGAAATGAATGAAATGTAGAGACTGACTACATATTTGACATTATTGAACTATTGTTTTGGTGGGATGATGGTATTCTGTTTGAAAGGAGGAGTTCTTCTCTTTTAAGAAGTATCTGATGGATGATACAATTTGATGTCTGGGATTTGCTTCAAAGGAGTCTGAGGGAACCAGGCAGGGGAGTGGTTAGGGGTGAAGAGAAGACAAAATTGGCCATGAGTTGATAATTGTTGAAGCTAAAAGACAGAAACATGGATGTTGATTACACGGTTCTCTCTACTTTTATATATGTTGGAAGTTTTTCCATAATGAAAAGTTAGGGGAGAAAAAGATAAGACCAGGAGGAAGTATCCTTTTGTGGGTTTTTTTCCCCCCATTTCCACCAGCCTTATAACTGTACACACAGTTCAATAACCAGGCCCATCTTAGGGACCTGCAGGAAACACAGCAGGGGCAGTGGCTCTCTAGTTACACATGGCCTGGTCCTCATTGGCTACAGCCACCCACTTGCCCTGCACTGGGGATCCACAGCCCAGAACTGAGGCAGCTCCCCCTATAGGTCTTGGAGCTTCTAGACACTCAGCCTCCAAACCACCCCATCTGGGGCCCCCACGCAGTGACCTGAAATGTGGCCGTTGAGGAAATGGTCTTTTGTATGACACGGCATGCTTCAGAAAGTCAGGTGTGAGCCTCAGAGACTTTCTAGCCCAACCTTTCATTTTAGATGAGGCATCTGAAGCTGGGGCCAGTGAAGGGAAATGTCAAGGTTACCCACATTGGTGGGGACAGTGTTCATATCAGAACAGCCGTCTCCCCATCCCCCCCTCCACAGTGTTCTTTTCCTTTTACCATCTGGCCTCATGCTTCCCAACCCACCAAGCCTCTCATTAATTGTGGTCTCAAGGTAGGTATTCCCTAGCTCAGTGGTCGGCAAACTCATTAGTCAACAGAGCCAAATATCAACAGTACAACGACTGAAATTTCTTTTGAGAGCCAAATTTTTTAAACTTAAATTATATAGGTAGGTACATTGTTATTAACTTAATTAGGGTACTCCTAAGCTGGCCTTTGCTAAAAACGTCCTCAATCTGATTGAGGTACGTTCACTGAGGTCGACCCCTTCCAACTCTCCCATCCTCACTCGTCTTGTATACTTGTTTCGTCTATCTCCTTTCGTTCATCCTCTCTATATGTCCAAACCATCTCAACATACCTTTCTCAGTCCTCGACACTACATTTCCTTTCACTCCACAATGTTCCCTAAAATTAACTTAATAAACTTTACTTAAAGTTTTAAGTCAACTTCGCACTGTACGTGGGCGCCCGCACGTGGTATTTTGTGGAAGAGCCACACTCAAGGGGCCAAAGAGTCGCACGTGGCTCGCGAGCTGCGGTTTGCCGACCACTGCCCTAGCTCATTGAACTGTGAACAGTGATTATCCAGTCTGAAGAATACAGCCAAAGAGCTCAAACAGCCTAACAAAACGCATTTTGGAAACATTAAGCCCAAGTAAACACAGAAAAATGAAATAAGATGGACCATGAAAAACTGTGGGGAGCAAAGTAGGATGTAGTGCAAATCTCTACCTCGTGCATCCTGCCATCTGTCAAATGGGCTCTTTAAACCCAAATTGGCGAAGATAGACTGGTCTAAAGGTGGGGGAAGGAGGGGCTAGCATTAGGTGGTGATGGGTAGCTCTGTAGATGGGTTTGATATTGGAACCCCTTGATGTGTGTGTGTTTCTCCTTAGTTTTGTGCTGTTGCCTCTGGATTTCAGCCTGAATTATTCTGTTTATGTTCTCGGTTCCATTAAAATGCTGTTCCATTGCAAGTGTCGTGTTGAAACGTGCCTAATTTGGACTGTGAGACAGCTCGGTGAAGGTGCTTCTGTATGCCCCGCTCAGCCACGCAACCACTTTTTCTTCCTTATTTGTTCCTGAATAAACACCTCCCAAGGGAAGGCGAAGGGGCCCCAGAGCTTTTTTCCTCGTCTCTGCTTGGGCAACAGCCTTTGGTTCATTTCCTTCTCCATCAAAAGCCCAGGGTGATTTATATGATGTCTTTTCAGGTTCACTGATACCAATAAGAAAGAGAGCAGGGTGCATATTTAACACAGTCAGGGGAAGAAATGGCAGGGAAAGGATCACGCCACGCAAGTGTACATTGTTAAGTTGCCTTGGCAGGGTCCAGCTGGGCTGTACTCTGCGTTCTTCCCAAGGGTATAGGAGGGAGGCTCTGCAGGAATCAGAAGCCAGAGAGTGAATACATTGGACCAGCGGGCACAAATGGAAGTGCCTGGAAGGCACATAAAACCCAGCAGTGCACGGGGCTTGTTGATCGTGTGGCTAATTAAAATGTTCCCATCTCTCCTCCTTATTTGTTCTTAAAAGGCAGCCTTTCAGTGAAGGTTGCTTAGAAGAGAACGTAACAGAATTGTAGGTGGAGAAACCATATAATCATAGATGACAATGGTAATATTCCTGGTCAGTATCATGACGCCAGTTTGTTGCACACTAACGCTGTGCTCATAGAGACCCCCGAAAAGTTATTAAAATGCAGCAGAACACCTCATTTTCCCCCTTCATACTAATTTATAAATGACACAATAAAAGAGTGTTGGACAATTAAGTAACCCACGAAATAATCTCCATATTATGTCACTGCTTATAGAAGAATTTGAGACTAATTGGGAGCAGATGTTCAGGTCTGACTCCAGTTTTCTCTAGACAGCTCTGCCTGAATCACCCCCTCATTTCTCTGTTTGCAGCCTCTTATTTCCACACTTTGTGTTTTTGTACTTTCGCAGCATTTGCTCCAATCCATGAGAAGGTTCTGAGCCAAGACTTCCAACCCCATGGAACAAGGAATCAGAATTTCTAGAGTCTGGGTCCTGCCTTCCTTCTTTGAGGCCTTTATTTTCCAGGGTCTCAAATTTGTGACTGCAGAAAAGGCCCACTTTTTTTCTTGCTTCTCGGTGTATCTGTGGGCAGGCCCGCTCCCGTAGGAGTCGGGCTGAGGCCCTCAGTGCATCCTAAGGCACCGCCAGCCCTCCCTCACCTGCCTGTCTGTTGTAGGTGGAGTGCCTCTCTCCACTGCATATGCCAGTGGTTCTCAACCTTGGCTGCACATTAGAATCACCTGGGAATCTTTTTAAAATCCTGATTTTTGGGCCTCATCCTCCGGAAATTCTGTTTCTTTGTTACAAATGTTCTGGCCCCACCCCATAACAAAGAAACAGAATTTCCGGAGGATGAGGCCCAAAAATCAGGATTTTAAAAAGATTCCCAGGTGATTCTGATGTGCAGCCAAGGTTGAGAACCACTGGCATATGGTCATGTAATCAAAATTAGCACCAGCCATAGCTAAACGGTCAGCCGTTGCCAGGCATTTTGAAAGCGTCCACTCTAAAGGCTTCCAGCTGTTTTCTCGTGGGCATTATTATCTTTGTTTTAGAGATGAGAGTCCTTAGACTCCAGGTTGCACAAGCAGCCACCGGCAGCGCCACGTGTTACAAACACCGGTTGGTTCCGCGTCCCGGGCCCTGCCACCGGCCACACGGACACCCTCTCGGCAGGAAGGTGCCCTCTGCTTCCCCTCGGCTTGTATGGCATCCAGCGCAGTCTGACGCTGTGGCTGTTTTCCTGCCTTGCCCTCAACTTGTCCAGAAAGGCCAAGGCGGTGGTGCTGCCCAGCACGAGAGCGTCAGGAAGCGAGGAAGAAGATGGAAGTTGCCAGTGCCTTTTGGGAAGGCAGTAAGCACTTGCTTCTTTCTCTCCTCAGAGAATTTTGTTCCCCTTGTCTGAGGTGCTGCCAAAGCAAGAGAGTCTAAAAAGGGACAACTAGAGAACTGCTTTTTAGTCACTTTTCTCCCGGTTTCTCCTCCTTCCTTCTCTGCCGCCCCTCCTCTCTGACTTACCTTCACAAGCCCAGATGAAAGTCTTGGAGGGGTGTTCAGCCATGTGGTCAGAGGTCTCCGTCAGAGGATACGGTTCTTTAAATCCCTGCCTGTGCCACTCCCCAGGGCTAGTCAGATCACACACACATTCGCCTCCTTACCTTTGCTCTGCACCCAGTGTTTCTCTAGTCAGTAATGAGGATTATTAGTGAAACACTGAGCTCAGTAACCAAAAATTGACCTCTCTGCTAGTTTTTGTCACTTTTGGCGAGATTTACAGCCCTTGTTGCTGATGGAGTCCAGTCATTTGTTTGACAAAAAGTTACTGAATGTCCGCTATGTGCAAGGCCCAGGTCCTGAGCAGTATCACAGGATCCGATATTCATAGTTTCTGCACTCACAGCGCTCTAATGGGAGCTCCAATCTGTAAATAGGCCGTTAAGGTGTTTTTGTAGTAACTTCTGTGATGAGGACGTCCAATGCCAGGAAGCAGTTGATCTAGACTCGCGGAACCAGGGAGTTTTCTGGAATAAGTGCTAGCAACACTGAAAGCCACGTCACTGTAACAGCCTCCTCACTGTGCTCCCTGCATCTTCCTTTCGTCCACCTGCAGTGGGTTCTCACACAGCAGACGGAGTGGTGCTCTGCTCCAGACCCTCCAGGGCAGCGGTTCTCAACCTGTGGGTCGCGACCCCTTTGGGGGTCGAACGACCCTTTCACAGGGGTTGCCTAAGACCATCGGGAAACACATATATAATTACATATTGTTTTTGTGATTAATCACTATGCTTTAATTATGTTCAATTTGTAACAATGAAAATACATCCTGCATATCAGATATTTACATTATGATTCATAACAGTAGCAAAATTACAGTTATGAAGTAGCAACGGAAATAATTTTATGGTTGGGGGTCACCACAACATGAGGAACTGTATTAAAGGGTCGCGGCATTAGGAAGGTTGAGAACCACTGCTCCAGGGGCTTTCAGCTCCCCTAGAGAAGAGGCCATTGTCCTTACAGTGGCCTGTGGCACCTGCGTGCTCTGGCCAGCTCGACCCTTCTGGCTTCATCCTTTTCAGCTCTCCTCCTTGCTTACCTGCTCCAGCCACTGGCCTCCTTGCTGTGCCTTGAACTCTCCAGGTCTCCACACTTTTGCATTTGTCCTTCCCTCGGCCTGAAATGCCCCAGATCTCCACAGGCCTCTACTCAAATGCCACCTTCCCAATGAGGCTTTCCGTGACCACCCTACTTAAAATTTATTGCAGCCCAGTCCTCACTCATTGCTGGTACTCTCCGCCCCCCTTTTCATGCTCCATTTTTCTCAGTAGCACTTACCACACTGATGTATAATTTATTCACTTGTTAGTTCACTGTCTGTTTCCTCTCCTAGGATATAAGCTTCGTGAATACCTGGGAAATGACACAGGCTCAATAGGCGTTTTAAATGTTGAATGAGTTCATGATGGAGTGGTCGTCAACCAGGTGAAGGTAGCCTGGAGGTTGTTTCTGGTAGAGGAAAATGCAAAAGGCTAGTAGTTAAGAGTATGCAGCACATTTGATAAAATGGGGAGCAGCTCTCTATGACTAGAGCTGGAATGTGAAGAGGGAAGTGAAGAGAGAAAAGATTGCAGGGCAGAGCTGGGCCTTTCCTGGCCTTAAAACATCTGTTCTAAAAACTTGGGTATTATCTTCTATGTAGACAGTGGAAACCACTAAAAGTTGTGAAGGCATGGAAGGATATGCTCAGATTTGTATTTTAGAAAGATCCTTGGTTTCCTGTTGGAGAATGCACTGGAGGGCTGGAGTGTGGATAGTTGAGATGAGGTGGGACTTTCCATAGTAATCAAGGCATGAAGTGATGAAACCGTTGATCTGAGGGTATTGGCAAAAGAGATGTCATGAAGGGGGTCGGTATAATCAAGAGTCTGGATATGGAAGGTGAAGAAATGTGAGGCATTCAGGGTAATGCCCAAGTGTTTGGGAACAAAGATGCTTCCAATCCCTATGATAGGAAGAAAGGAGAAAGGGAGAAAGGAGAAGATGGAGGATGCGGCAGGAGGCAGGTGTAGAGTGGCCATGCATGGTTGTGCAGGGTGTGCACCTTCAAGAATACCTGGCCACGGTGGGGGGATGGAGCCTGGAATCCAGCCCTCCTACTCACCAACCTTGTAACTGGCCCGCTGCTACATCTGCCAGGAGAAAGAGGCACCTCTTTCTAATTCCCACAAAGGCGCCACAGTCCTGAGATGAATTTGATTTTGAACTCGTCGCATGTGGAGTGTTTGTGATATAACTAAGTAAAAAATATCCAATAAAAGGTTAGGTGTACAGGTCTGGAGTCCTTAGAGATCTGGGCTGGAGATACAGATGTTAGAGACATTTCCTTGGTGAAGCCCTGAGTGGATAACACCCTTTGGGAGAATAAATCATGAGAAGAGAACAGGTGTCAGTGTTCAAGTGACAAATACACAGTGTGGATCCGACCTTTAGTTGTTATTTTATGGGCACTTGTTGGGAACAAAGCACCTTAGTCAACACTGCTGTTTGAGCTATCTCATCAAATACATGCGATGATTTATGATTCTATCATATAACACCAGGGGTGGGAAGGGCATGTCTGTGTCCCATCAAAGTATTATTAAGATAAATGGATCAATTAAAGTTTTTGACATCTCACACAGAGCCTTCTGGGTGTACCCGGAGCCTCTTTTTAAAGCTCATGGAGAGCGCTGCCTGTTTCCAAATGGCCAGAGAGGTAATGCTGTGGTTTTCCTCCTTACTCTTCAGTATTCCCTCTGCAATGAACCGCTGATAGAGCTGTCCAACCCCGGAGCCAGTGGGTCCTTGTTTTTTGTGACCAGTGATGATGAATTTATTATCAAAACAGTTCAGCATAAAGAGGCGGAGTTCCTTCAGAAGCTGCTGCCCGGCTATTACATGGTAAGTAGCTGCACATAATTAAAGCTTCTGCTTGAGATTTAATTACTTTCTTCAAAAGTGTATTTCTGTGTGTGTTCTTAGTGACTCTTTGGAATGTTTCTTTCTCTCTGGTGAACTTTATTTTGTATTTAGACTATGCTATGATATTTCTTGACAAGATTTGAAAAGCAAAATAGAACTGAGTAGTAGAGTATAGCTGTTAACTCGCTCTGCCCTGGGTTCAAATCCCAGCTCAGCCATTAACTGACTGTGTGACCATGAGTAAGCAAGGTAACCTCTGAGCCTTAGTCCTTTCAATCTTTAAAAGCTGGGAAATGCCTATTTTATGTGGTGGTGGTGATAAAGAAAAGAGACAGGATGTAAGATAAAGGAAGCAATGCATTCATTGCAAACTCCTTGCACCCAGTACATACTAATAACATGAGTGGTTAATATTCGTTGAGTGCTAAACTATGTTAAGAACAGCTACAAGTGCTTTTCTTGTACTAACACATTTAATCCTCACAACAATCTTGGACACTTCAGTCATTGCCATTTTGTAGATGAGTAACTGAGACAAAGATAAATGGAATAAGTTGCCAGGGGTAATTCAGGGAGTGAGCTGTAGAGGTGGGACTTGAATGCAAGTGGTAGGGTTCTAGAAGGCTGTGTCTTTAACCCCTGCACTATGTACCAGCATGCATTCAAGAATAATCATTATAATTCAGAATTTCATAGGTTAATTATAATGACATGAAAATCACCTTTCATGTAATATTTTAGAGACAAACAACCAGTAACCTAGTCTAGGTGAATTTACTAGACATTTAGTCTAAATTTTTAAAAAATAAACACTTTCCTAAGTAACCTTTTCATCTTCATCCCTCTCATGTATTGGCACCTTCATGACAGTTATTAATGATCTGTGGTTGGAATGGCGACAGGAAGCAGTTTAGATTTCAAGCCCCCAGTCCTGCTGCCCACTTGCTGAGATAACTGTCGTCCTTGTTTCAAAACAGAATTGATGAGATGCCACACAGCTCATTTATGTGTAAAAGATTATTTAAATCCAAAGTCTGCTAGAGACTACATTAAATGCTGTAAATCTGCCACACATGTAACTAGAGCGATCAAACATCTAAATACAAATCTTAAATGACAGGGTGCACAGATTTTAAAAGGTCTTGGTCCTGAACAAATAGCTTTTATTTTTGAGCAAATTCTCTTCTTTCTGTTAGAGAACATAAAAAATACAGAAAAGGAAAAAGAATGCAACCATCCATAATTCCTTTCCCAGAGATGCGTATTACTAATATTTGGTATAAGTTGGTATATGTCCTTCCGGCTATATTGTATTTATATACACATTTTAAAGTAATGTAAAATTGGAATCAAACTAACATCACACCCTTGGCTAACCTCTAAATGAGCAAATCTTAAACGTCTATAGTTCTAAGCTTCCGTAGTTCTAGATAGATTAGTCTCTTACATTAAATTGAAATTAATAAATATTCAGTAAAACTTTAAAATTTAGCTGAACAAGTGGTTCTATCCTAGTCATGTATGCTAGTGTAACAAACAATATAATTCATCCCACTAACAAGAAACGGATGGGAACATCATGCAGTTTTCCAAATAGACATTGAAGAGAAACTAAGACACTCGAAATTCAACATCTTTTCTTAATTAAAATTCTAAAAATTGGCAGGGAGGTCTTTTAATGAATAAGTAAGTGAATACTCATATTTTATACCTTTATCAGTCCCCAGAATTCACATATCTCTTTGAGAAGAACAAGAGCCCTTTCACTGGAAATGATAGAAAAGAAAAAGGATGTCCTTCATCAGTGGTCCTTTCTGATATATTTGCTAGAATTCTTAGCAATAAATGTTTGATACAGAAATAGAAGGAAAGTGTAAACTCTGTTCTTTACAAATTATAAATTGAAAATCAGCAAAATTTCAAGAAAATAAACTGGGATTAAGAATCCACCAGATATAAGACAAATCTACAAAATCCATGTATTATGTAGATCATATAGAGTTGGAGAATATGAGGGGGGGGGGAAGATTCCATTCATAATGAGAATATAAGGAACATTATTAGAAAAATAAAGATAAGACATACTATAATTCTGATTGGGAAAGCAAATTAAAGTAATTATAACATATGACCAGTAATCCCTGCAAAATTTTGTAATAAGGATTCTAAAATACTTATGTTTATGAAAAGAAATGTACAAGACTAATATGATGGAAAGTTAAAAAATTTTATTTAAGGACATAAAAATGATGTAAGATAGTAAAGACATATGCATCATTTCTGAACTCAGTATTGTAAAGATTTCAATTACCCCCAAGTAAACATATAATCCAGTGTAATTCCAATATCATGTTTTCCTAGAAAAAGCTGATTCATTTGCATGTGAAAACAAGTATTATTTTAAGAGCACCTAAACAATTAAACAGTGGAAGGGAAGAGTTGTAAGGACAGACAAAACATTTTGGGGGAAAGAATGATGGGCCTGCTCTAAATATATCAAAACTCTATAAAGCCATACTAAAATTATAGATGTGGTAGGCAAGTAGATCAGTGGCTTCAAATCAACTGTCCAGAAATAGATGCATGTGCTTTGATAACTTATCATATGATATAGGAGGAACTTAAACTCAATTGGGAAAGGATAGACTCGTCAATAAATGGCTACGTCACATTGAAGAAAAAAATTAAATTCCTGTTTTAGATCTTTCGCACACACACAAATTAATTTCATATGGTGTAAAAACATAATGCAATGACCAAAACTATAAAGATATGGAAGAGAAGGCATTTATAACCTGAGGATATAAAACGCTTTGTTAAACAAGAAGCCAAAAAACCCCAAGAAATGAGTTCATGAATGTTACTACATTAAAAAACAAAACATCTATATAATGAAAAAATAGCAGCACAAAATTAAGATAAGCACATAGAATATTTCTGGAATGATATAACGAAAGTGGGAATATTAGTTTCCTCAAAAGTTGGGAATTAGGGGAAGGATCAGGCACAGTAGAGACTTTTCATTATATATATGCCATTCCTTTCTCACCTACTTTTAAAGTAGGACAGAAATAGGCATGTATTCTTTGTTTTTATACTTAAAAAAAGACTGGGACAAAATATTTACTCCCTAGAGAATAGGAAAATGATAAATATCTAGACTATATCAAGGACTCCAACAAGAACAAAAACCTAAGTGAGCAAGGGAATGGATGTTAGCAGAAAATTATCTGTGAGGTACCTAAATATAAATCAGAAATATTACATTTCTCTAATCAGTGATGTTCAAATTATTTTTTAAAGTTTTAAGTTTTTTATCGCTTCTCGGCCTTTTGGCTAAGATCAAGTGTAGTATCTGTTCTTATCAGTTTAAAGTTTTAAGTTTTCACCAATCATGTTTACAAAGATTTTAAAGTTTGATACTCAGCACTGATAAGAGTGATGAAAATGTGTAATCTTACAAAGTGTGCCTGTGAATCGGACTGGCCATTTCGGAAGACAGTTTTTCCGGAGCTATTAAAATTTAAAATGTTCATCCCTTATTCCCAAGCAATTAATTTTGTCTTTGGCTACCTTAGAGAATAGTCACACATGACACTAATCAATTCTTTGCCCATTTTTTACTTGGAGCTAACTTGGGACTTTCTGTCCATTTTTAATTCAGCTACTTTTAGTGTCTTGAGTTTAGAATGGTAAAGTTACTATTGAAATAAGCCAATTGAAGAACTAGATTAGGGACAGCAAACTTTTAGCAATGACCATTAGTAAAGACAATCGTGTTCTGTTTTTTTAAAATAGGTGAAAATACACCTTTAGTGGAGCTTATTTGGTAAAAATAGGATATTTTAATCATTTTTTTTCTTTTTCTTTATTTAGAATTTAAACCAGAATCCACGGACTCTTTTGCCAAAATTTTATGGACTGTATTGCATGCAATCAGGGGGCATTAACATCAGAATCGTGGTGATGAACAATGTCTTGCCGCGCTCCATGAGAATGCACTTTACATACGACTTGAAAGGCTCGACCTACAAGCGAAGAGCATCCCGAAAAGAGAGAGAAAAGTCCAACCCCACCTTTAAGGACTTAGATTTCCTACAAGACATGCACGAAGGGTTGTATTTTGATACAGAAACATACAATGCGCTCATGAAAACTCTTCAGAGAGACTGTCGGGTAAGGAAACGCTGTTGCTCTGATTTCCTTTGAAAAGTCACCTGTAGGAATGTAATAATTGTAAGAAATGTGCCAAGCGGATACGTGGAATCCCGTTGGTCCCAATCCTGGTGCTGACTCATGCTTCCCTGATGTCAGAGGGATTTGTGGATGACGAGGGAATTGTCTAGAGCAGCGGTTCTCAACCTGTGGGTCAAGACCCCTTTGGGGGTCAAACGACCCTTTCACAGGGGTCACCTAAGACCATTGGAAAACACATATATAATTACATATTGTTTTTGTGATTAATCACTATGCTTTAATTGTGTTCAATTTGTAACAATGAAATTGGGGGTCACCACAACATGAGGAACTGTATTAAAGGGTCGCAGCATTAGGAAGGTTGAGAACCACTGGTCTAGAGCGTCTGTTGATGGTTACTAATAAGCTAAGTCAGCTTTTTTTTAATAAAATGAAAAAAGATTTGCTTTTCTTTTCATCCTCTGCTGTGGGGATGGTAGTTAAACCAGAGGCTACAGAAATTTAGGTTTAAAGCATTGATTAGGCCATGTAGAAATCTTGGAAGAAGTAAGATTCCAACAGGCAAGCGAAGCTTAGAGAAAAGGTCTGTGGTGGGATTGATAAGTGGGTTCCTGGAAGTCAGGTGTGGATGCGGACCATGTGGTGAACCCATTTGCTGAACGTATTTTATGTGATCTGAATAAGAGGTAATCAGGAATGAGGCTTAACAGAGTAAACACCATTTTACCCAAACTCCGCCAGAGTGATTGTCAAAAGGAAGGAGGAATTCATAGTCCAAAGTCCCCAGCCTTCAATACTTAAAGAAAAAAAGTGTAAGGCCAAAACCCAGGGAAGATTTTGTTGACATGGTGAATTTGGAGAAAGTAAGTACAAGTCCTTTTGAAGACAAAGATGAAAATGCAATTCTGATGGGCTCTGAAGGGTGATGACCATTTCATTAACGAGTTCTCGGAATATCATTTCCTGGCTCAGATGAACTTAGGAGAGTCATCATAGTGGAGACGGCCAGGAGGCATGTTGGTTTGGGTCTGACCAGGGCGTTCTGGAAGAGCAGGTGCGACTCGTCGGGCCTGGTCACTGGGAACAGGGATGCCTCCCAGGCTGTGGCTTTCTGAGCCCTCTGTGGGCCTGGGCAGATGGCCCACAGTGTTGCCAGGGAGGAGGACCCTTCTCTGCCAGACTCGAGCTCCCCTGAAGCTGGGGAGAGCATTCTAACCACCCATGTGGTATGTAAGGTGGGGAATTCTCACTGAGAAAACAGCCCCACCATGTCTGATTTTTTTTTCTGTCTACACGTTCAACATGTCTGATAACGCATGAAGATGTGTCCATGGAATTGTTTGTTTCATTGATAGAGATGTTATTCCCTAGCTTCTGTCTTTTAACTACCATCCAGTGAATGCTCAGAATGTGCCGGGCTAGTCTAAGATGTTTTTAATGCACCATTTTATTTCATTCTCTCAGCAGCCATTGGGAGTCAGTACTATTCATACTCCCATTTAGTCCATGAACAGTGAGGTTCTCAAAGAGGTTAAGAAACCTGCCCAGCATTACTTAGCAAGTCAGTGGCAGAGCCCACACCTATTTGGGTACAAAGCATGTGCTGTTAACAATTGAAATGTAAAAGATTCACTGTAAGGATTTTTTTTTAATTATCCTTTCAGAAGTGAGGGGGGGGAAACAGTGGGAACCAAGGGGAAAAATGTCCAGCTGAGCTATTCAGATATCTGGATGAATATGAATGACTTATGTTTTTCCTTAAAAAAAAATACATTTTAATAGAAACCTTTTCCTGTGCTTTTTCTGCCCTTACAGGATGTGGGTGAAAAGTGACTCTCAATTCCCCAGAGTTTAGTATAAGCCTCTCCAGTTTTAGATTTGCTTTCTATTAGTGCCTGTGTGTGAGCGCATGCGCAAGCATGCTTCTTGCCTGTTTAATATGGAAACCTTTTCCTGCTGTCTTTTAAAACCACAGGCTTCTATGCCAGAAAAAGGAAAGGTCAAATGTAAAAGAGCCATGGCACAGGATTTGTCTGTTTATTTACCGTTCCTGAGGCCAAGACCGATAGCACAGGATCAACATGACTTTTCATCAGGAGTGAGACCCTGGAGATTTGCCGTTTTATGTGAGGAATATTTGTTGCTCTAAGGAACATAAAGGCCAGTGTAGAGGTATCCTAAGGCTCACTCTTCCCACTCATTACACGTGATCTTGTAGAAGAACCATGGACCTTCCTTAAATGGCATACAATGTTTATCTTCAGAATGGCTTTTTCTGGGCTGTATGGGAGCGTGTAAGTGCTGCAGTGTGTGTGTGTGTTGGGGTCGGCGGGGATCTGAGTCCCTTCCATGATCTGCCTTGACTGTGACCAAGGCCTCTGTGACCTCAAGTCAGCAGTTGGTTCTTTGAGCAGAACTGCCTCAAGAAAGGCACGTTTCTGGAATGGTAGGCCTTAGTATGTAATCATCATGGACCTCTTTGCAAAACTGATTAAAGGTGTGATTAAAGGTGTCTTCCCAGAAAAAATGCCTATCCACACGCAGCAGTTCAGAAATTCCTTGGAGCTCAGTGTCTCCCTACACACATATATATGTATATACATACGTACAGAGAGGGGGGAGAGAGGAGAGATAGTGGAAGGGGGGAGAGAGAGAGGGAGAGTGAGGGGGGGAGAGAGAGAGAAAGAGAGACCCACCCCAAAGCCATATAGCAGTCATCCCTCTCTCTCTTCAGGTCATCCTCTGAAGGGCCAACTCCTGGTATGGGATCTGTGGGTGGCATTGCCAAGAGCATCTCTTGTCCTCATATCTCTCTCTCGCTTTGCAGAACTGAGCTTTAGTGCTGGCCGAGGTGCTGTGCATTCAGGGAGACTGGAAGGTCACCCAGGGCCGATGCCAGCGCCCAATAGCAGGAAAGCGGTGCTGTAAATATTCCTCTGAGTGAGGTGGTCCAGCTGAGGCTCTAGAAACAAATCAATCGAGGGGCTGCACTATGGTGTCAGCAGCCCGGCAGAGAACGGTGGGCTAGACCCTTATGTGGACACATCCTTTCACTCACGTGTCAGACCTACCAGGTGCCACTGTGATGTGAATGACCTCTATTTTTTATAAACTCACATACAGTATATTAAGTACAGTGATTCTATTCTAAGGCATTGTGAGGATCAGAGTAGGTGAGTCATAGCTTGGTTTTGGGGGATGAGAAGCGTTCTCCAGGTAGGCAAAGCAGTAGAAGTTTATTTCTAGGAAGATAAAACAATGTAAGTGAGGCATGAAATAGCACGATGCATTCTCTGAACTGGGGTTGTCCGGTGTTGCAGTGGTTGACAGTGAGGGAGAGCATGTGAAGCAGGAGAGAAATCCAGTCAGGAGCCAGATAATGTCAAACACCCCTTTCTAGTGGTGCCAGGGTCCTCCCTCTTAAGCTTAGAAGCAGCAAGTCCAAGCATCCCAGACCTTTGGGCACCAGCTTTTCTGTTCTTCCCAGACAGATACGATGAGCCTCCTAACCCTGTGACAAATGCCGTCTTCCCCACCCACCCTTGGTCCCTTTCCCTGGCTTCCCCAGTTCAGCCTTCGGCCCTTGTCCCTCTATGGCCAACTCCTCCACATAGTATACTGGCCACTCGGAACTCTTTTAGAAAACTGAGCTCAATTTATGCTTCAACCCTGCAGAGCCCACAGGATTCAAACAAAGGTCTCTTTCCAAAAGCAGGGATCCAGCTGTTGGAGTTCCTCCCAACCCCCATGCTGCTGTTCCCCCATTGGCTGCATCTGGGGAAAATGGACATGTAATAATTAGGTTCCCTTTCTTGAAGCAGTTCCTCTCCCTTGGCCTCACCCTCTGCCTGCTGTGACAGCCATCTACGCCCGTAAGTGAACTTGGCCCAGGGTAAGAGTCATGACAGCAGAGAGTACTGCCAGGACATCACAGGTCACTTGCTATCAAAAACAGGAAGTAGGATTTATTCAAGCCATTCCCTATGGTCCCCATGTAACCAAGTAGCTGAGAGGTGCATCCTATTTGAAAACTGCTCTTCCTATGTAGCCTGCCATCTTCCCCCAAGGCTGCTTTTCTTCCTATCTTCCCTGGCCCAGGGGACATGGTCATTATGCAGCCACTTGCCCAGATCAGTATCTTGAAGTTACCCCTTCCTTCCTTCCTCCCTCCCTCCCTCCCTTTTCCCCCCTCCTCCCTCCCTCCCTTCCTTCCTTCCTTCCTTCCTTCCTTCCTTCCTTCCTTCCTTCCTTCCTTCCTTCCTTCCTTCCTTCCTTCCTTCCTTCCTTCCTTCCTTCTCTCCTTCTCTTATTCTTTCTCCAGACTCAGCAAATCACCATGTCCTATCCAGGCTGCCTCCTAAATAACTCTTGGATCTTTCCGTTCTCTTTACATGTACAGCCTTTATTAAGACCCTGATAATTCATCTCCTGAGTTTTGTGGTAGCCCCTTGAGTAGTTTTCAGTAGCATTGCCTTCCAACACGTCCCCAGTGCTGCTGCCAAAAAGATCCTCTGATCAGATCACCAGCTCCTTAAGGTCCTCTAGCTGAGATTCTCCACTGCCTTTGGGCCAAAGCCCATGCTTCCTAACTTGGAACATTAAGATGCACCCCGCCGTCTCCAGATGCTCCTTTAGCTTCCTTGGTCAGCCTTCTCTTCCCATTCTGGGAGCACTTCCTAGTCTCTAGCCATTCTGATCTGCTAGACCAGGGGTCATCAAACTTTTTAAACGGGGGGCCAGTTCACTGTCCCTCAGACCGTTGGAGGGCCGGACTATAGTTTAAAAAAAAACTATGAACAAATTCCTATGCACACTGCACATATCTTATTTTGAAGTAAAGAAACAAAACGGGAACAAATACAATATTTGTATTTGCATGTGGCCCGCGGGCCGTAGTTTGAGGACCCCTGTGCTAGACACGTTCTGCACAAGTTTTGGCCTCATCTGCTGGACCATTTGCCAAAGCTCATTCCTTTACCTCTCTGCACTGTAGTACTTGTTATTGTAGACATTCAATATATATTACAAGATTGTCATTTTAAAAACCTCTTTTATTTGGAAATTTATGTATTACTTTTAGAAAAACAACTAGAAACTATTTTCATAGTCTTTTTAATTTCTATAATTATTTCTTCTCTGACATAACTTATTTATAAAAATCTGAAGAGTCTCATATCATTTAATTGATTTGATAAATTGTTACATCCTGAAATATTTATTGATAATTCTGGGGAAATAACATTGACAAAGAATATTAGTGAGAACTTTCATTTATAATCCAAATCTTGTTCCTTCAACTGGGAGTCTATCAGGCACAGTCTTGATAATTAATGACCTAAATGACTTATTTTACATTTATTATCATTTTTGTTGAGCAGTAAAGTTATTAATTTTTAAATAGTGTGGAACCAGTTTTTTCACACAAATGTCTGTCACCATAAATATTAATAGGTTCTCGGTATTTAATGAACCAATCTTAAAAATACTGAGACTTTCTGATGTGCAAACTGGGATCTTTCTATCTAAGTATAGCAAGCTCTAATTTGTAATTCAGATTCTTCTCAGCTATGGGCATGTTTGTATGGGTTGCAATGTGGGTTATTTTCTATAATACTTAATTTAGCATTATGGCTAGGGCTTATCCCTCAGCTATAATTTTGTTTAGCATTAATTTTTTTGCATTTAGTTTAGACACCTCTCTCTCTCTCTCTCTTTTTTTTTTTAGTATTGGTTTCTTTCCCAGTGATCATTAAAGAGGAAAAAAGTGCTTCAGACTTAAAAGACATCTCTCTTACTATGACAGTGCTTACATTTAAGCTCTTGCCTTTCTCAGGAAGGAATTGGATATTTTTAGACTTCAGCTAAACGAGAAGGGGAGAGGTATATCATTGAGTTCACATGTAGGGACAATGGGGAGGTATGGAAGACATCTGTAATATTCTCAACAATAAAGATAAAATTTAAAAAGGCATAGATACATTCACTGATTTTCAAATTATGTTCTACAAACACTATAATCCCATGATCTGTTTCTACTTGTTTTAAGTTATGAATTTTGGTATCTATTATAGTAGTTATTTTGATGCCGTTGCAATAGGAACATAAGGCAATATTAAAGTTATGAGCAAATAAGTAAAACCAACTCATAGAAGCAAAATTAGTTTGAGCTGGAAAGAATCATAAATCAGAATTTCTTGGGAAACAGTGGACCCATGACTTCCCTGCTCTAGTCTGAGAGAAAATGAGTTTGGACATAGATGTCCAGGCCTAACCAAGCCAGATTTTCTTATGAGAATAAGAAATGAAGACATTGTCATGTATGTGAGGACTTTAAAATTTTTTCTACCTGTAAATTCTCTTTTATAAAAAAATTATTTTGAAATAATTGTAGATTCACATGCAATTGGAGAAAAAAAATACAGAGAGCTCTCATATGTCCTTCACCTAGTTGCCCCATGGAAAACATCTTGTATGACCTTAGGGCAGTATCACAACCAGGAAATTGGCATTGGTACAATCCACTGAACTTTTTCAGATTTCACCTGCTTTATATGCACTCATTTGTATGTGTGTGTGTGTGGCGGGGGGGATATGTATGCATATAGTTTTAATTTTATACATATGTAGATTTATGTAACTACCATAGTCAACTGAGAACAGTTCCTTCACCACAATCTATCATGCTACCCTTTTACTAGTATGTATAGCCACAGCTCTCTCCAATCCTTTCTATAACTACCATTCTGTTTTCCATCTCTATAATTTTGTCATTTCAAGAATGCCTTATAACTGGAATCATATGTAACCTCTGAGATTGGCTTTTTTCACTCAGCACAATACCCTTGAGATCCATCAAGTTATCGTGTGTATCAATAGACCGCCCTTTTTTATTGCTGAGTGATATTTCATGGTATGGGTATACCACAGTTCAATCATTAACTCCCTGAAGAACATGTGGGTTTTCTCTGGTTTTTGACTGTCACAAATAATACCGCTGTGAACATTTGCATACATGTTTTTGCATAGCATACGTTTTCATTTCTCTGGTATAAATGCTGAATGCAATCGCTGTGTCATATGGTAAGCACATGTTTGGGTTTGTAAGAAACTGTCATCCTCTTTTCCGGAGTGGCTGTACCCTCTGACATTCCCACCAGCTATGTATAAATGATCTAGGTTCTTTTCATCCTCACCAGCCTTTGCTGTTGTTACTACAGTTTTTATTTTAGCCATTCTAATAGGGCTATATTTCAGTCTCTTGTTTAAAAATTACTTGAGTATATACTCTAGCGAAGCCAAAGGTAAACCCAGTAAAAGAAGCAGTTTGGGGATATAGGAAGAGTGGTGACAATGGAACAGAAAAACTTACACTTACGTCTAATGGCTGGTCATATGTTTATGGGATTTAATGCAATTGCTAGGGATTCCTAAGGAGGAGAGGCCTACGGTACAGGACTTCACCATGTGTTTCTAATGATAAGCATTTTTATGAGACTTTAAAGGCTCATAGCACTTCATCTAACTCTATTCTATGGCCATTGATATTTCTATATTATATTGTAATTGCTTGGGTGTATGTTTATTGTTTGCCTATTAAAACCTGTTCTCTGGGAGACTAGGAACTGCGGTACATTATTTTCCTACCCTTCACATCATTTAATAGAATAGCAGTTTGTCTCGGTGTTAGTCTTTTGATGAAGCATAAGGGATAACAATAGCAAACATTTGTTTTTTTTAATGTGAACCTTACCTAATTGACAAGCATAAGAGCAGACTTTGGTAATAGCCTACCCATGGTTTGGTTTGAAATAGAACCGGAGTCAATCATCATATCAATGTTGTGAATTTGTGGATAATCAGTTGAAGTAATTGTTCATTTGGCGAGTGTCTGTTAATGGCAAGTAAATTAGTCAATTGCAACTGTGTTGACCTCTTCATCTACTCAGCTATTTATTTAGGTGGTGACTGGTGTCCCCATTTAAGGCTGTCTGTACAACACAGCTGCTCACCCGTCCTGGCAAGAGGCTGATGTTTGTCCAGGCTTTTTGCCAGCTGCTGCAGTTCAGCTCTCATGCGAGAGGTGATGGAAAGGGACAAGATGATCAGGACCAGTGACTTTAGAGTAGCTACAAAAATCAAAATACTCGTCTATGTGATGTTCAGGTCATCTTTCTACTCAGTAAGAGATACTTCCATTTGAGCCCAACTAGTAATGCTCAATATTTCAAAATGAGCTTTCCTGTTTTTGGTGGAGGGAGGGTTCCTTCTTAGATACAACTTATAGACACAAAAATAGCTTAGCATTTAAAACACATCATAAACTACGTATATAAAATACTTAACACACGATTTCATGTAAGAACACATTTCCAAGGCTCAGTTCATCCATAGGGCAATGAGTGAATGAAATCTTGCAACCTACTTCGGGGAAGGCAGGCGCGAGGAACATGGTGCCAAGTAGCTGAGGAACACAAAGTGAAGTTCGTGATCCAAACATTTAATTTTAAACGTTTAATGAAAAACATAATCAAGCACATTGACACTTGCCAACTGTTACCAACGTGTGTGCACATGAAATCCTATTAACCTTAAAGCAAAACTTCTTTCTGAGAAATGTGATGGTTACAGTGCAGTCTGTTGTTTTTAAATCTTAGAGAGAGTCCAGGGGCTAGAGGTATGCCTTTGAATGCTGTGGGAGTGGCTTTTGAGAATTCTCATTAACTACAGAAACTGGAGGGTTATCAAGCCACTAGTTGTTTTTTTTTAAACCCTCACTTCAAACCATATGGATGGAGCATTACAACAAACCCTATGAAAGAATGGAAATAGGAGACTGAAAAATCTTCCTCAATCCTAAGAAGCAAACTTGTTTTTTCCTTCCTAAGAGAAATAATACCTAGAGATCAGAGAACTCAATGTATTTCCTGAGGTGTCTAGTTAGCGTTCATTTTAAGTAACTTATGATGTGGAAATATAAATGTTTGCTAAAGTCTTTCGGCTTATGAAATAGAAGTGATGCTATAGCTAGTATATTAGGGTTTCCTGCCTTAGTGTTAAAAGAAACTATATGTCTTTCATTTTGGAGGTGACCCTAAGTCTGGAGGTAAGGTCAGTGTAGGTCAAATGGGAGGAATCACAAAGTATCGGAGGGGAGGTGGCAAAAGGAAGGAAATGTCCCCATGGGTCATATCCTCCTCCCTGTTGGGAATCCTGGGAAAGCAGAGAGGAGAGCGATAGCAGGAAGGTGAAGTGGCCGTTGGGGGCGTGATGGCAGCAACCTGGCTTTGAAGATGTGTCTGGAAAGCTGCTTAGGTTGGCCAGTGTGGATCCAGTAGCCAGTGTCAGTCAGTCAGATGACCGTGTGAAATAGAGCAGGGTTGTAAATACTCCAGCCAAAGGGGATAGAGGTGGCAAGCTCTAGCAACCTATAAAATAGAGTGGAGGCTCCACAGATTAGGAGAAACGTCTGGAATCTGGTGAGGCACTTAAGGAGTACTTGAGAGTTTCTGGGGTCTGGGAAAATGTTACAAAGATTAGAAAATGATTCAGAAATGTGTCTTGTGGTATGTTACTCAGTTTGTTGTGCACCTTCTCAATGCAGTCTTATCTTTAATTTAGGCAACTGGAGACACTTTTAAAGGGGCTTGCTTTCATTCAACATCCAGTGCACTTTTACTGAGTATCCATGGTGTGGTAGGAATGGCACCTGCTCGGCTTCCTTGTGAAAGGCAGGTAACTCCTTGGCCACACACTGGCTCTAGTTATTTCCCAAAAGATCAGCACATACTGGCTTTTGAAAGGCTTTGGCTCATGTATATGATTCTTCATCCTGGTCAATACCATTCAACACTTTTTATATATACCCTCTTCCCCTGCCAGGGAATGTCCCTTTGATGTCATCAACGTTCTTTCTTCCAAGGCATCTCTAAGTTTGGCATTTTGATCCAGCAAGTATAACTCTTCTCACCTTTGCCCTTAGAAATTTTGCACTTATATACAGTGAGGTGGAAAATTTCCATGAGAGAATTTCTGCCTCCCTATAAGAGTGAAATGGCCCAAAACCATCTGTTATTAATGAATTTCTACATTAAATTTTGACTTTTCATTAGAAAAAATACATCTGTGTATTTTTCTACATGTATACTTCAGAAAAATATTTTTAAAGGATATATAGCCCACTGGACATATCAGTCGTCCATAGCTACCAGGGATGTTTATTTAAAATATCCTCATCCAGCTTGAATGTGAGGCTGGCTGGAGTCCGCATCTCATTAACTTCATTTCTCCAGGAAGAACTCATTTGTAAGCCTCGCCCACATGCAGCCAGCCCCAGCTGTTCCAAAGACAAAAACTTCTAGATCCCAATTCAACATTTGCTTCCTTTTCACCAGCACTTGGAAATCCGTGTTCAGATTACGATGGACATTCTTTGGAAGTGGAGGTTCGCCATCCTGTGATACTGCCCTTTCAGAAAGAGCTACCCAACTTTTTTCTAGATTATTAGCCATTGGAGGGGGGAAATGTCAGCCACCTAATTTTCAAAGAAGAGAGAAACCAGTGATTCCAGATTGCAGATGTACCTCCTCTGTCCTCAGATATGCAGAGAAAATAGATTTTTAAATTTTTTCACCACTAATCTTGTTCACTAAAATCTACTTCCCCAAACTTAAACTTAATAGTCATACTATTTCAGTATTTTCTGATGTAAACAGTTACCTCTTACTTTATAGTGTCCTTATTCAAATTTGAACTCTCTCTCAGGGCTTGTGTAAATTATCCCTGTTTTATTCCATATTTTTAGGCAAACACCATTGGAAATGTAGGATCTCTATCACATGTTGACAACACCGGAGACAAGAACACTGCCCCTCCACTTAGGATACTCTCTTTCCACCTAAAACCACCACCCTCTGCTGTGGGGGATGTGGCATTGAGCCAACCTCTTATACTTTAATTTTACCATATATATGTTCTATTTTAAAAGTAAATTATAATACCTCAAGACCTAAAAGAATTCATTTCTAGTGATACCTTACACAACCAAAGTTTTGCATCACTGCTTAAAACTCCCACTACAGATAGATACTTGCTGTTCTTCTTTTTAAAAAAATATATTTTATTGATTTTTTTTACAGAGAGGAAGGGAGCAGGATAGAGATTTAGAAACATCGATGAGAGTGAAACATCGATCAGCTGCCTCCTGCACACCTCCCACCGGGGATGTGCCCGCAACCAAGGTACATGCCCTTGACCAGAATCGAACCTGGGACCCTTGAGTCCACAGGCCGATGCTCTATCCACTGAGCCAAACTGGCTAGGGCCTTGCTATTCTTCTTAAATGGTAAGTTGTTCAACATCAATGGTGACTTTCCCAGACCTAAGATTTGTCCTGCCCTGGGGAACCTTTAATGACCTCAGAGCATGGATTGGCTGGATTTCTCTGGCTTCAAACCACCACAGGAATCTTATTTGACAAATCCTGCCTTACCTGCCTATTGAATTAATTCTGTCATTCAACAAATAGTTTTCAGTTCTTCCTGTGCATAAGGCTCTATGCTAAGTCCATGGCAGGTACAAAAAATGAATAGTATATGGTTCTTGCCTTTAAGAAGCTTAGAGTTTAAAGTCCAAGTTCAAACCGTCCAAGTCTTATTTATCATGGACAGATTCTCCCACTCTCTTCTTTGTCTATGTCCATTAGGGCAAAGTGGAGAGGCGAGGAGGAGTATTTACCCAGAGAGGCAGTTCTTCCGAGGGGGTGGACTGTGATGAGGTTTCGGGAATTTCATCTCATACGTTGAAAGGAGATGTGGAAACTTGAACTAAGTGTGGCCTCTGAGTCTCACTGGGCAGCTGGCCAGCCCCTGTACTCTCAGCTGTTAAGCCACAAATCATTCATGATGAAACCAACTAGAAGATATATCATGTAATGGGAAAATCTTGGCATTTTAATATAAAATATTACTTTTAAATGTGTTTCCAAAATAACTTATTAAGACAACTTTAGTAGAAACAAAGTGTCAATAGAGAAAAATCCAAAACTCACCCAATATAGAAGCTGATAAAATATATAAACATATATATATATATATATATATATATATATATATATATATATATATACTCATATAGAATCTTTTGAACTGATAGATGGCTATTTCTAATACCTATAAGGTATACCTCTATTACTTCAAGCTTTTTAAATGAGCAAAACCAGTGTTGGTACAGATCAATCCAGCACAGCCCAAAATTCAAAATCACTACATTAGACACAGTGAAAAACACAATATTGCCATAACTAGGCTAAGGATTGAATATTTATTTCCGTCTGCTTTACCAGCTAAAATTGTATGGCTTGTCACAGCCTGTTTTTTCTCTTCATTATATTAGCAAACAACACTCTGAACTTTCTTGAGGAAATTGAGTTTTAAAAGCAGCATTCAGCATTAACTCAACTTCCCATGCAAGGAATTCTAGAGTCGTAATCCAAGGGGGCTTGCTTTGGGAGGAAATCTTGGGAGGAATCCTTGGATTCATGTCTCCCTGAAACAATGTGTCCAGGGCTGTCTATTTGCATAAATTCTGGAGGATGCTATTTTGAATTGTCTTCTATTGTTGAATTAACATGTATGTTTTGCCAGTCACTCACTCTTAATTCAGGGACTGGACTGTAGGCCAATTGGAAAATGACTCAGGGCCCTTGATACATGCTCCTGTCAGCTCCACATTTGTTAACTTGGTTATTCTTTAGAGCTTCTATCAGAGAAGGATCAGGTGAGATCAGTATAGGACAGAGCAAGTTTTCTGCTTTAACCACTTCAGCTAAGATCCCAAATTATTTTTATTTTTATCTGTATCGTCTCTACCCCATCAGCAGAAGAGACGGTGGTAAATTAATAGTAAATCAGTATATTAGTATAAATGCATTTCATTTAAGCATTTCAAAGCAGTGTATTCAATTTTATTTTTGAAAAGGTCAAATATATACAAAAGTGGACAGAATATTACCATGAACCCCCATGTGCACTGTATCCAGCTTCAACAATTTTCAACTCATGGCCAATCTTGTTTCATCCCACTGTCCTCCTCCCCATAGGATTTGAAGCAATCCCAGGTATCACATCATTTTACCCATATATTTTTTTAAAATTTTATTGCTTAAAGTATTACAAAGAGTATTATATATGTCTCCTTTTTTCCCCCCCCTTGACCTTCCCCCAGCCTCCCCTACCCCACAGTGTCTTGTGTCCATTGGTTATGCTTATATGCATGCATACAAGTCCTTCGGTTGATCTCTTACCACCGCCACCCCCCAACCCTCCCTGCCTTCCCACTGTAGTTTGACAGTCTGTTCGATGCTGCGCTGCCTCTGTATCTATTTTTGTTCATCAGTTTATAATGGTCTTTATTATCCATAAATGAGTGAGATCATGTGGTATTTTTCTTTCATTGACTGGCTTATTTCACTTAGCATAATGCTCTCCAGTTCCATCCATGCTGTTGCAAATGGTAAGAATTCCTTCTTTTTTACAGCAGCATAGTATTCCATTGTGTAGATGTACCACAGTTTTCTAATCCATTCATCTGCTGATGGGCACTTAGGCTGTTTCCACATCTTTGCTATGGTAAATTGTGCTGCTATGAACATAGGGGTGCATATATCCTTTCTGATTGGTGTTTCTGATTTCTTAGGATATATTCCTAGAAGTGGGATCACAGGGTCAACTGGGAGTTCCATTTTTAGCTTTTTGAGGGAACTCCATATTGTCTTCCATAGTAGCTGCACCAGTCTGCATTCCCACCAGCAGGGTTCCTTTTTCTCCACATCCCCTCCAGCACTTGTCGTTTGATTTTTTGATGATAGCCATTCTGACAGGTGTGAGATGGTACCTCATTGTTGTTTTGATTTGCATCTCTCAGATGATTAGTGAATTTGAGCATGTTTTCATATGTCTCTCGGCTTTCTGAATGTCCTCTTTTGAAAAGTGTCTATTTAGGTCCTTTGCCCATTTTTTGATTGGATTGTTTATCTTCCTTTTGTTAAGTTGTATGAGTTCCCTATAAATGTTGGAGATTAAACCCTTATTGGTGATAACATTGGCAAATATGTTCTCCCATGCAGTGGGCTTTCTTGTTGTTTTGTTGATGGTTTCTTTTGCTGTGCAGAAGCTTTTTATTTTGATGTAGTCCCATTTGTTTATTTTCTCTTTAGTTTCCATTGCCCTAGGAGCGGTATTGGTGAAGAAATTGCTTTGGCATATGTCTGAGATTTCGCTGCCCGTGGATTCCTCTAGTATTTTTAAAGTTTCCTGTCTTATGTTTAAGTCCTTTATCCATTTTGAGTTTGTTTTTGTGTGTGGTATAAGTTGGTGGTCTAGTTTCATATTTTTGCATATATCTGTCCAATTTTCCCAACACCATTTATTGAAGAGACTGTCTTGACTCCATTGTATGTTCTTGCCTCCTTTGTCAAATATTAATTGAGCATATTGGTTCGGGTCGATTTCTGGGTTCTCTATTTTATTCCATTGATCTATACGTCTGTTCTTGTGCCAGTACCAGGCAGTTTTGAGAACAGTGGCTTTGTAATACAGCTTGATATCTGGTATTGAGATCCCATCTACTTTGTTCTTCTTTCTCAGGATCGCTGCAGCTATTCGGGGTCTTTTTTTATTCCAGATGAATTTTTGGAGAGTTCGTTCTAGGTCTGTAAAATATGCCATTGGTATTTTATATTTTTTTAGTAAAAATTCCTAGAAAATAAAGATTCCTAGGAAAAAAAATGACTTTTTTCCTTTAGATCAGGATTTAAATAGGGCCTACTTGTTAAGCCCCTCTTACCCCTCCATAACTTATTTTTTCATTGTGAGAGTATATGTTGAAGAAATTGGTTTGCTTATCCCATAGTCTATATTTTGCTAATTATCTTCCCATGGTTTCCTTTAACCTGTTCCTCTCTCCTGTTCTTCCTGTAGATTGATTGTTGGAGCTAGATGTTTGATCAAATTTAGGTTTGATGACTTCTATTCGGTCTTGTCTCTGACACATAGTAGGTACATAGTAGGTACTCAATGCAATATTTATTGAATGAATTCGTTTCCTTAAGAACCGCTGTGCCAAGGGAAGTGACTGCATGCCTTTGATAGAAACCTTGCTTGCCTGCAATCCAATGAATAAAGCATCTCTTTCTGTTCTAGAATCACCATCCTTCTCCATCTTGCACAAAGCATCGCTTACAGATTACTTGAGTTGCATTGTCTTTGTCACTCTGAATATCTTTTGGTGCTGGGTACCAATTTTTAAATGTGGCTGTTTTTTGAAGTTCTTTTAGACTTACTTGATGATTATCTTTTCTCAGTTTTATGCCAACTTAACTTTGCATTCCTTACATATTGGAAAAAGCCAAGAAACAGAAAGCCAAGGAGGCCCTGAGATGTGTTTCAGAACAGAGCCTCCTTCGGGCTAGCACCGAGCACCCTCTAACCTCGTAGATGGTTAAAGGTCTTTGCAGTTGACCCCGCCTGTGACGCACACTCCTTGCAAAGGCTTCCTGAAAAGAAAGCAATATTTTTACAGACTAGTTTGTAGCAAAACAAGCTTGCCTTTTATCTACCATTTAGTGTGCCTATAAAACAGTAAATTAAAAGAGTCTCTGTAAATCATAGCTTGATTTTTGCCCTTGACACAGTGTGTATAAATATTCTTTGGTATGGGTAGGTTTAAAAACACTGCAGGCAATCAGCTTTATTTTCCTAACAGTGTAGAGCACATAATCACAGTAATCACATCATCGTGAAGCAGGAGATCACATTCTCATATTTAAGACATAGACGCAGTGCTATACATTCTTGCTGCTGAATACTTTGGTATTTACTTGTTCACATGAAAAGCAACGTAACAGATATACGTTTCTGCTATGTTCTCAGTGCACAGCAAGGAGCACATAGTAAAAAACCCTTTGGTGAGAGGAGCACTCTTGTGTACATGATTGGAAAAATACAGTTACAACCTGAGGTCAAATTGTATACCATAGAGGAGCACTGATAATGTGCTTGGGTTTTCAGAGGGAAGACATGTTCCCAGCATTTTGTTGGGATCATGAGTCTAATTTTCATGGATTTAAGTGTTAAGATAGGCTTTGAAGACCCAGTAAAATTTTAAAATATAGTAACAACCTTCCAGAAGAAACAGCATGAGCAAAAACCAGGGCGTCCATCTTCAGGGCACATTTAGGGGTAATTAAGGGATGCCAGTTTGACCCGCCTGGAAAGCGGCTCTAGGCAGGTGTTAAATAAACAGAAGCTGTCTGGAGCCGTAGGAGAGAGGACCTTCAATGTCAAGTTGAGGCGTTGGCACCAAGCAACGAGGATAGAGTTAAAGCTTTGAGTAAGGGTGTGATGGGACCTGGTCGAGCCAGGGTGTCAGGAATGGATCAGAAAGGGGAAAATAGGAAGTTGAAATCATTAATGAGGAGGAACATTTTAATGATAGAAGCTGCAAGATTGGGCAACCTAATGAAAGGAAAAGGAGACGTGGAGTCAAATCCACATTAGGATGGTTTCAAGTAAAAGAAGTGAAGAAAAAGCTTTGGGGAAAATAAGAGCATAGGGTTGCAGCAAGACAGTGTACGCAAGTTTAGAAATGTCCAGAGGCCATTAGGAAAAGATAGGGCTTGGCCTGGCCAGTGTGGCTCAGTGGTTGAGTGTCGACCTTTGAACCAGGAGGCCATGGTTCTATTCCTAGTCAGGGCACATGCCCTGTTGAAGGCTCGATCCCCAGTGTGGAAGCGTGCAGGAGGCAGCCGATCAATGATTCTCATCATTGATGTTTCTACCTCTCTCTCCATCTCCCTCTCTGAAATCAATCAATATATATTTTTCAAAAGAAATCTATAGGACTGAAGCTTAGGAGTGAGTTCAGAATAAATATGACATTTTAGGAAGTGTCTATAGAGAGATGATAGTTGGAATCTCCCTCTAAATACTCTCAAATCTATCCATTTCTCCATTGACCTTCCTGCTGCCCCCTCATTCAAGTGTCATATCCTCTCACCTGCACTATTGAAATGGTCCCCAGTCAAAAGCAGGATCCCCTTGTGTGGGGTTTCTTCACAGTACCCTGATTTTTTCCTCCCAGGCCTTATTCCAATATGTAACTTGGGCTTGTGTAATTTTGAGGATGGTATAGTTATCTGTTTTGTTTACCGCTAAGATCCAGCAACTTCCATGGTGCTGGGCACAGACAAGACACGACACTCACATTTTTTTCCCAACAAAAGAGTGAGTATCAGTACCGAACAGTAGAGAAAGAGAAGAGTTGAAGAGAGAACTCTGGTGAACCTTCTTTAGGCCACAGAAGGAAAGAGTGGGAAAGACAAGTAGGCAAAGAACCAAGGAAAGCAAGACACAGCTGAGGTTGAGTCGAGGTTCTGGAAGGAGTGTCAGCCATGGTTGATTCTGCAGGGCGGGGGTGGGGGGAGGAGGAGCAGGATGATAAGAACAGCTAACATTTATCGGATGCTTTCTCTATGCCAGCGACTGTCCTAAGACTTGGTGTGGATTAATTCAGTCTTCACACTCAGTCTGTGAGATAGGTATCCCTATTCTCTCTATTGCCCAGATGAGTAACGAGACCCAAAGAGGTTATGTACTTTACTCAAGGACCTAGTGGAGGAGATAAGTCAAACCCAGCCAACTGGCCCCAGAGCATGGAGTCTGCACCACCATGCGGCCATTCCAGCTCCTTTTAGCAGCAGGACAAGTAACAGTGCCAGCGTGAAGGAGTGTGGCAGAGAAGGCAGAAAAGAAGGGCCAGCTGCTCTTTATGACCGTAAGCCCTGAGGAGAGGACAGCAGTGTCTATCATTCTGCATTAGAACATCTACATTAAGTCTCCGAATTTACAGGAACTGTGTGAGACTGGAGCATTCCTGATACATCACTGGCTGTGAGAGCATGGAGAATATGCTTTCATTTCAGGAACAGATTTCTTTGATCACAGCTTCAGGATATTATACCAGCTGCCTTGACATCATTGACTTTCCTTTTTACTACATTCCAGGGTTATTATTGACTTAAAAGAGTCCTTGAGAGAGAGAGAAAAATCTGGCTTTGACAATAAAAAGCATTATGGTATCCAGCTTGCTTTCAGCTTTGCATACGTCTATAAACTCTTTCTGCTTTCATTTTTTTTTTACAGCTGAGGAAATAGGGTCTTGCCCAGGCTAGATGGAAAAGCACCTGTATTTGCATTGCAACCTGTGTTTTGCATAACAAATGCACAGATAGGCAGACATTCTGGAAAAAACATGTGTGCCTGAGTGACAGACTAGACTGATTGATTGGTGGCTGTCATGTTGCAGAAGGCTGCATACTCTCAAAGCTCACAATGTTGAGATTTTGGAAGATTTGTGGATTCCTTTAATTAAAGAACTGGGAGGATATGAATAACAGAACTACTTCATTCCTAATTGATGCAGATCTGCCATGCTCGTCCCTAAAATCTGTACTCAGAATTTTTCTTTGCAGATGTTTTAAAATCTGATTTAAAATATATGTACAGTTATCTTTTTCTTCTTTAACTTTTTTTAGGGATGGTGACTTTGCCTCACCAAATTCTAACTATCATGTCCTTTCCATAGAATGGGATTGGAATTGATCATTTTTAAGGTATTTCACTCTGAAAGTTAGGAGCCTGACAATGCGGCACTGTTCAAGGATGCTGACAATCCAATTTAGGAGTAGAGAGAAAATGAATCTCTTTCACAAATTTATTTGTTGCTTTTTCTTAATCTCTCAGGATCATATCAATTAATGCAGAAAAAGCATTTGACAAAATTAACACCTTTTTTTTATATAAAAACTCTCAGTAAAGTGGGAATAAAGGTATCATACCTTAACATAATAAAAGCCTTACATGACAAACCTATAGCCAACATCATACTCAATGGGCAAATACTAAAACCATTTCCCCTAAAAACAGGAACAAGACAGGGACGCCCACTTTTGCCCATCCTGTTCGAAATAGTATTAAAAGTGCTAGTCATTGCAATCAGACAAGAAGAAGAAATAAAGGTATCCAAATTGGAAAAGAAGTAGTAAAATTGTCATTATTCACAGATGACATGATATTGTACCTAGAAAATCCTAAAGACTCCATTAAAAAACTAGATTTAATAAATGAATTCTGCCACATAGCAGGATACAAAATTAACACCCAGAAATCTTGGCATTTTTACACACCAATAATGAACTCACAGAAAGAGATACTAAATAATCCCATTTACCATTGCAACAAAAAAATTAAGATACCTAAGAATAAACTTAACTTAGGAGGTAAAAGACCTGTACTCAGAAAACTACAGGACATTGAAAAAAGAAATAGAGGAAGATATAAACAAGTGGAAGAATATACCGTGTTCATGGATTGGTAGAATCAACATCATTAAAATGTCCATACTACCCAAAGTAATCTATAGATTCAATGCAATCCCCATTAAAATACCAACAGCATATTTCACAGACCTAGAACAAACTCTCCAAAAATTAATATGGAATAAAAAAAGACCCCAAATAACCGCAGCAATCCTGAGAAAGAAGAACAAAATAGGAGGGAATCACAAACCAGTTATCAAGCTATATTACAAAGCCACTTGTTACCATTTACAGGGGAAGAAACCAAGACACAGGGAGGTGCTATGAACTGCCAAAGGTCACAGAGTCCATGCTGTTTATCCTGCATGTCCTTATCTCAAAACTGCCTGGTACTGGCACAAGAGCAGACATATGGACCAATGGAACAGAACAGAGAACCGAGAAATCGACCCAAGCCATGATGCTCAATTAATATTTGACAAAGGAAGCAAGAGCATAAATCAAGTCAAGACAGTCTCTTCAATAAATGGTGTTGGGAAAATTGGACAGATACATGCAAAAAAGTGAAACTAGACCACCAACTTATACCCTACACAAAAATAAACTCTTGAAATTAAATTTTTTAAAAATAAACCAGGATAAACATTCGACCACTTAAAGCATTGGGATAGCACCAATAGCTGAAATTGGACCACAGCCTAATTTTCTACCACGTATAAAATGCACATGTTCTCTTTGGCCTGTCCTTGGGCAAGAAAAGAGACTTCAAGTACAAACAAAGCAGTTCAGGTTGGACATTGCATTAAAAATATAAGAAAAATTATTTTCTAAAGATACAAGCAGAATTGATTTGTGGGTAGCTTGCAAAAGAAAATAAAATAAATATGATGGTATCAAGAGTGCCTTTCGAGTTGTAACACTCTTCACTGTACGCTCCCAGGCCTGTTAGGAACTCGCCACATCGTCACTAGCATTTGCTTTTGAAGCCGTTTCACCATTTTGAGGGAATCCTGACCAAGCAGTAGTTTGAGCTGTTAGGGCATAAGGCTATGGTTTTTGCCCATTAAAATGGAGACTGTTCCTTTAGATCACGAGGCCATTATTTTATAGCCTCTTCACCAGAATTGCTGTGTTGTCAGCTGACCTTTTCCCATTGAATATCCAAGTTATACTATTGGGTACCCACCAACCCAAAGCTTTTAAAGGAATCAGGATTCACCAAAAGGGTACTGGTAAGCAGCTAGAAATGCATGTCTTTGTTGGATTTTTAGGAATTTTTTATTTCAGAAGTATAATTCCAGGGGTGTTTATTTCAACCTAATATCTATAATCTCTCACACTAGCGTGAGCAATGAGTCACCATGACCTATAATTATGATGATAATAGCTAGCAGTTAATTGAGCTCTTTCTTTGTGCCAGGAATTTTTCTAGGCACTTCACCTGCATTGCCATATTTAATTTCCACAAGCACCCCATGCAGTAGGTCATATCATTGTCACCATTTACAGGGGAAGAAACCAAGACACAGGGAGGTGCTATGACCCCTGCCGAAGGTCACAGAGTCCATGCTCTTTATCCTGCATGTCCTTATCCAACGGTGTAAGAAGGGTCCACTAGCACTGAGAATGTGATATGAAAATTAGCATCTGCAGGTGGTGATCCCTGTGCAGGTTTATGGAGTTTCTGAGTGGACACAATCCCCAAGCTGTCCATTCAGTCTGGCTAATAAAAGGCCTGAGATCCCTTTGCACTTGTTTCTGTCTGAGGTAAGCATCCAGTCTCTATTCGTGTTTTAAGAAGCTGGGTTCTCGGCAACCCTGATGCAGAGCTGCCCTGTCTTCTTCCTTGGCTCCGTGCTACTCTGTGGAGGGGTGAGGCACTCAAACCAATCAGGGGGGCTGATGCCATCGTGTTGAGTCCATGGGGAAAGCTGTTCGTATCACCCTTTCTTCCCCTTCCAATTTGGAGCGCTCCCCCTCAGGTTAGGGAAGCTGGGCCCTCCTTACTATGAGGCCACTCTCTTGGCTCTTGGGTTAGAACGTTTCACGGCCTAAACCTCGTAGGTAATAAGATTCTCCTCTCAGCTCTTGTCTGCTTCCTTTCTGAAAGTTCCCAACTTAGCATCCAAGAGATGAAGGGTGAGCACTAGGGAGCAGTTGATACTCCTTTGCAGCCCACTTTCCGTTTTCCTCATTGACAGCAAAGATGTGTGGCCCAGAGGTAACCCATGTTTCCAGGCCACATGTGCTCTGTTCACAGAGCCTGCTCTCAAATGGTCCATGAAGTGTGGGTGTGGTGAAGGCCCACAGGTATGCAGATGCTCAGGCCTGACCCCTCTTTATAGTGTCATACATGGCTGATCAAAAAGCAGTTGGGCCGAGGGAAAATGAGAAGCATAGGAAATTCTGGATATTCAACTGCTGGTTAAACAAGTACCTATAGACTCTGCGCCTCAAAGGCATTTCCTAACTAAGTGACAAACTACCAGGTATGTTCAGAGTCAGCTGTGCCACCATTCAGGTTGGTCTTACTTTCTGGGCTGTTTTGAGCAGCTTTGTGTGTGAAATGCCAGGTATTAAGAAATCTATTGTTCCCTGGCTGATGTTGCTCAGTGGTTAGAGTGCCAGTCTTAGTACCATAGGGTCTTGGGTTCAATTCCGGGTCAAGGGCATGTACCTGGCTTGTCATTTCATTCCCAGCCCAAAGGGCATGTGTGGGAGGCAAACAATTGATGTCTTTCTCTTACATAGATGTTTCTCTCCCCCTCTCCCCTTTCCATTCTCTCTAAAAATAAATGGAAAGAATATCCTCGGGTGAGCATTAACAACAACAACAAAAATCTGTTGTGGAGGAGAATCATGTACAAACTAATAGAAAAATAATTTTATCAGAGAGGAAACTATACCATTTTCAGGGGCTCCTCTTAAACAGTCTTCATCATTGAAGAAGGGTCAAAGCCTCACCTACACGTGAAAGCCCTGCTGGCTTCCTCTTATCTTGACCTTGTTTCCCATCGCTTTCCTGTCAGAACATCACTATCTCGCTGGCTGTATCCAACTACTATTAATTCCTGCTCTTCCCCACTGTTTGCCAAGTGGATAATTAAGCAGTAAGTCATGTTCTTTGTCGAGATCATCATTTTTAAAAAGACTTGCTACGGAACCAAATGGCAACTTTGAAAGGCAAGCTTTGATGAGACCACTGAACTCTCGCAAGATTAAGATGTTGAGAGCAGAATCCAGACAAAAATATTCCGGCTGAGTCTTCATGCTGAGGAGGATACAAGATGTAGAGACCATTGGTTTTTGGTTTCTCTGCCCTAGTGCTTAAGAGTATGGATGCTGGAATTGACTTCTGGGTTCAAGTCCAGCAAATGCCACTTACGAGCTGTGTGGCATTGAACAAATCACTTGATCTCTGTGTCTTCCATTTTTTCACGTGTGAAATAGAGAGAAGAATAGTACATAGCTCAAAGAGTTGTGAGGATTGAGCCCAAGTAAACCATTTAGGACCTGGCACATGGAAATTGTTCAATAAATACCATTAGAGTAACATATGTGGAACATTAGGAAAAGATGTGCTTACTTTAGATTTGCATAAAAATACTATCTTGGAGCCATTATGATAATCCTTACTGCACAAGATCTAATAATGCCTCAAATGTTTTTATTTTGATTTTTCCTCTATCAGCCACCCTCCTGGGAGGGGGAGAATGCAGGTGCTGTGGTTCTGTATAGCTAGAGCTCTCTGGTTCAGTGTAGATGAGACTTACAAGCCATTGGAGTTGACAGGCCTCCTGGTTCTTTTCCTTCTCCAGGTGCTGGAAAGCTTCAAGATCATGGACTATAGCCTTTTGCTGGGAATCCACATCTTAGACCATTGCCTCAAAGAGAAAGAAGAGGACACGGCACAAAATGCGCCTGACGCGAAGCGGCCTGGGATGCAGAAGGTCCTCTACTCCACAGCAATGGAATCCATCCAGGGCCCAGGGAAATCTGGGGACGGGATCATCACAGAGAACCCGGACACGTACGTGCAGCCACCCGCCCACAGACCCTCTTGGTTGGGGCAGCCCACATCACTGAGTGACGAAATGCAATCATGTTACTTTCATGGTGGCTCTTGGGGACTAGACTCCTACTTGATGCTGAAATGAACTACGCCGGGTTTCAGTTCCTTTTTTGTTTGTTGGTTTGTTTCCAGTGAAGATACTTTACTGGAGGGGCTCATAACAGAAGTGTGGGTGGGGTGAAGGGACGCAGCAATAGCTAGTCAGGGCTCAAAGACTAGTACCACTCCAAGGCACAGGGGCAACGGGAGGAGCCCCATGGTCCCTGGAGAATGGGTGCAGAGTGAACCGTGGCTGTGGGACGCAGCCATTGCTGGAACCCTGGACTGAAACATGGAGGGAACAGAGAAGAAATATCTGGGTCTCTCTCCTCTCAAACTCTGCTCTTTTTTTAAATTAATTTTTACATTCAGTATTATTATGTATTAGTTTCAGGTGTACAGCATAGTGGTTAGACAGTCATATACTTTACAAAATGTTCCCCTTGATATTTCCAGTGCCCGCCTAAGCCAGGCTTCATTTCTGTTCTCCTGTGGATGGCGGGATGGGTAGCCATTCTTTGAGTTATCATTCTTTCACCCACATGGTTTCCCCCCCAATGGCTCTATTTTTTAATGATGGCTGAAAACGTTTTTACCCCCATTTACAACATATTCCAAACACCCATCATACTTTGAATTTAAATAAACATGTGTTTAAGCAAGTACATGATTGGAATTATGTCCCCAATTAAGAGCTTCTTATCTGCATAAGAGGATTCTGTTGTTCTAGGCCTCTCCCCTGGCAGATGTGGTCCATCGCCACTGCCAGATGTGATAGTAACTTTGGGATTAGTTAGCTTATTGTATAAAGTGAATACCGACTAACAGAAATACTTACAACCAAAGAAAATTATTGAAATGGTTGACTGTATCACATGCGTGTACCAGCTGAGCAAGGAGACCGAAAGGAAGAAATCATTTTCCTCGGCTGTAAGTGGCTGCCTTCTCGTATTCTTCAACAATGACTAAACCACAAACATATTTCACTTTCATAAAGGAAGTTCATACATATTAAACTGTAAAAAAAAAAAAATCCTTGCTTGCAAATCTATCTAAATGTCAAACAATCAAGTTATTTATTTTCCATCAGTATAGTAAAATATTACAGTCCTTAAAATATACATTACTTGCCCAGCTGGTGTGACTCTGTGGTTAAAAGTCATCCTATGCACCAAGAGGTCACCAGCTCAATTCCCAGCCAGGGCACATGCCCAGGTTGCAGGCTCAGTCCTCTGTAGGGGATGTGCAGGTGGCAGCCAATTGATGGTTCGCATTGGTGTTTCTATCTCTCTCTCTCTCTCTCTCTCTCTCCCCTTCACCCTTTCTCTCTCTAAAACCAATAAAAGCATATTTTTAATATATTTTTATTGATTTCAGAGAGGTTATCTTTGCATCCTGAGAATGGATTCCTTATACACTTTTTCTTTGTGCTTTTCTATATTTTATTTTAAAATCTCATAGTGATCATATAAAAGTGTTGCATTTTTAAAAAGCAATATTTTAAAATACTTTAAAATTCTTGCTCATGGCTTTAAAATAGGAATACTTTTAAAATTGTACTCTTTCTACCCAGTTCTCCAGAGCTGATAGCTTGGGTGTCACTCTGATCTGTGGGAACTACATCATGCTGGATTCCAAGGAAAACTTTAACTGAAACCAGGAACAATATGAAGGGAGAGAGAGTCCAGAATTCCTAAAGAGTGTCCATTTTTATTTATAGTCTATTTATTAGCAATGACTTTTAACTTCCTATTCTTATATTACAAAATATTTTCTCTTTTGCTTTATCAACAGAATGGGAGGGATTCCAGCTAAAAGCCATAGGGGAGAAAAACTACTTTTATTTATGGGCATTATTGACATTCTGCAATCATATAGGTAAGAAATTGGGGGGGAGTCTTTTATAATTTAAAAAAAAAATACATCAACAAAAGATTCTGAAAATTCACCAAGTGAGAGGGATTTTACATTCTCATTTTCTTTTTCTGCCTGTTTACACTTAGGCTAATGAAGAAGTTAGAACATTCCTGGAAAGCTCTTGTTTATGATGGGGTAAGTGGCTTTCGTGTTCCTTATTAAACTGTATATTCTTCTGATTTCTCGGAGACTTCAGAGTATGTCTGGAAAGCTGTGTCACTAGACTTGGAGAGGAAACAAGTGTCTTTACAAACTCAGAATCAGACTCAGCTTGTTCAGATCTAAGAACGAAGACAACGTACTTAGAACAGGTATCCAAATAGAGGCCATCCAGCCTGGTAGCTACACAAAGGCCAGGAAAGCCAAATTGTCTTGTTTCTGTGTGAAATCTGAAGAAATTATGAGTAAATGGAGACTTCTCATAGGCACTGGGAAGACCAGTAGGACAGTTGGAAGTTCTCACAAGACCAAGCTACAGAACGGGTTTGAACCTGACCTTGATGGTAGGCAGCCCTGGATTTGAACCCTGCATTCACCACTTGACTAGCCATGTGACCCAGACACATTGCTTGTTATTTGGCCTCTCTTAGTCTGATTTCTCACCTCTACCAGGGCAAAGTCACAGTACCTTGTACCAGCCTCATAGGACGAATATGAGGATTTAATAAATAATGAACCTAACACATAAGGGCATGGGAAGTGAAGGCTTTTCCGTTGTTACAGATTTATACATGACTAAAGCTCCCTGAGAAAAGAATGTCTTTTCAACCCAGAATTGGTAGAACAAGAAAATAGTTATCAAAAAGCAGCACTCCCCCCCCCCCCCGCCTCCTTCCCTCCATCTCCCTCCCTCCTTCCTTCCCTCCCTTTTCCCTGCCATCCCCACCCCTGTGCACACGGGTGTTCCTATCTGATGTTAGACTTGAACTTCCTGCCGCTGACAGAACATTCACTGGTCTCAGCCTCCCTCAGTTAATAACTTGAAGTGACAATTCCAAAGAATACATGGGTCCCAGATTTGCTCACAAAATTGTAAAAGATGTTAGCAGGTGCTTTCCTTTGAAAAGGGATAAATTATAGACACTATTCTTCTCCTCGCACACATACTTTCTCTGTTCTGAGGAAGCCTGGTAATAACCTTTCAGCGGGAAATCTGCATTTTGTCCACAGGCCGTGGAATGACGTCAGTGGGAATGCACTTGTAAACAACAGGTTCACAAGTCTGTTTCTAAGAATTAACGTGAGGCTTATTATTCAGACCAAAGATTCCTTCTTTAAGTTTTTCCCTTTCAGCTGAGAAAAGTAGGGACTCCATAATGCCTTGAGCATGGAGGGGAGAGAGAGAACACTCCCTCTCATACCCGCTTCTGTTTTCCAAGACAAAGTTAATTCCTGTTACCAGCTGAGATTGCTGATCGGAATGGCCTGGTCCTCTGTTGGTCAAATGCTTCTAAGAGACCCCTACCTTTGTCTAGTTAAAACACATCTTTTTTTTTTTTGGTGTTGATTTTTTTAAGACATTCTCTGTGTTTATGTATTTGTGAAATTATAAGCAATAATTAAGATATATGTCTGTTAACAAACGTGCCTCTTATTTAAAAAACTAGAGGCCCGATGCACAAAATTCGTACAAGTGTAGGCCTTCCTTCCCTGGCTGCTGGCACTGGCTTCCCTCTGGCACCTGGGACCTGGGCTTCCCTCCGGCCGCCAGCAGGCACCGGGACCCAGGCTTCCCTCACAGCCCCGGCTTCATCCAAAAGGTTGTCTGGAAGGACATCCGGAAGGTCATCTGGAAGGACGTCTGGTCTAATTACCATATTATGCTTTTATTATTATAGAATAGATGTTTCTTCAACCAAAGAGAACCACAGTCCAACTTCTCTTGGAAGGCAAAGCTGGGTCTTAATCACCTTGCTCCCTAAGATGTTTCTCAGTTACTGTTCTCGTGGGGAATATGTGTCCACGTCAGACAGGAGCTGCTAGGATACTGGGGGGAGAGCATGTCCAACCAGTGGGATGTTTCCCACCACACTGACAGCATCCCCGATCGTCTACAGGACCCTTATCACTGGCTAAAGAGGGCTGTTCTAGCCAGTGTCCTTCATAACAGGCTGGTTACGGAATGACCTCATGCCTCACATTAACACCCTGTTCTACAGACGAAGAAACAGACACACTGAGACACTCTGTTCCCAGGGTCACAAAAGCTTGTGAAGTTAGGACTCACACCAGCACCAGGTCTCCGGGCCTTTGGTCCAATGTGTGTTTTCTCTTCCAGACCCACCCCAGACACTTGGTTGAATCTAAACACATTTTTAGAAGTTTTCTTAGCAGAATACACAATCCTGGAATCAAAATGGAGCATTAAATAAGCAACTATACTATTTCTAGAATATATCTCTTGGATAGTAAATGATTACTGAATAAACATACAGGATTAACTTCCTACATCAATCTCCTTTCCTGGATTTGTAAGATTTGTATTAAAATGCCCCTTCCATCTTAAAGACTCCTACCAAGCATGAGCAAATTGGGTCAACAATTTAATGCAATTCAGTTCTACCTAATTAGTAGATAATTCAGTGTTACGGCAGTTGTCAGCCTTGTCTCCTAGGCAGCTTCCCAGTGTCAATGCGCCTTCTTACTGGGAAATGAAACCAGCACACTTTTTTTTTTTTTTTGCCTAGATATCACTCTTACATTAGGGTTGTTTTGCTTGTTTCCATCCCCAGTTTTTGTTCTGACTAAAAGTGTTCCTCTTCCTTCCAGATGACTTGAGGCACTGGCTGCCTGTCTGTAAAAAAGAATTTAAAAGCCCCTCAGGGCACACAATGGAATAAGGAGCCGTTTGGGTTTATAAAGCAGAGCCGTTTTGCTGTCTCCCACCTGCCCCTCTTAGTACTTTATTTCATCATGAGAATCTGGAATCTTTGCTCAGATTGTGATCCTCCTCCCGCAGCCCAACTGCTGGGCCCCATGGGACCCGGGCATTGCTCTTTCTGGCTCTCCACACCCACACCTTCTAGTTCAGGGCCTTGGCCCACAGAGAGCCAGTGCATAGATCTTTCTTCGAGCTTGAAATGAACTGTCTGAGAGGTAAACTGTGCTATCTGATTTGTCTTTTCAGGACACTGTTTCCGTTCACAGACCAAGCTTTTATGCAGACAGATTTCTGAAGTTTATGAATTCCCGAGTTTTTAAGAAAATTCAAGGTAAGATTCTTAATAATTTTTTTTTTTTTTTTTACTTTTAGCACATACATGCTGACTTCAGTATGTGTATCTTTGCACAATTTTTTATTGGAAGAGTTAATTTACTTTCCAGAAGCAGTAATCAATAATAGATTAAGTGTCACCGTCAGGTACTTATTGATGTCATAATCATTAAAGTCCTATTTTGTAATGGAAAAGTTTGGAAACTACCTAAATGTTTAACCCTATAATATGTTGGTTAACTAAATATATTATGATATAATCGAGTAATAGTATAATATGCAACAAATAAAAATGGTATATTAAAGGTACACTTAGTCCTTATAGATTTATTCGCTCATACTTATTGGTCTGCCCACCTAAATGTACAACAAAATTCTAATGGAATATATAAAAATCTTAACAGTGAATATTCTCATAAAATATTCTTCAGGATAGTCACAAAACAATTTCAATAAATTTAAAGACTGAAATTATACAAAGAAGCTTTTTTAATCTATTTTAATTATAGTTAACATACAATAGATTAATTTCAAATGTACAACATTGGGATTAACCATTTTTATATCTTATGAAGTGATTACCACAAGTCTAGTAACCATCTGCCACAGTTATTTTTTAATTAAATTTATTGGGATGACATTGATCAACATATTATGATTTTATTGACTATATTCCCTATGGTGCATATTACACCTCTGTGACTTATTTCTGGAAGTTTGTACTTTTTAATCCTCTTTTTTTCTAATCACAATGGAATGAATAAATGAGCAAAAACTTGAAAATTATGTGAAAATTTAATAACACACTCTTAAACTACCAATAAGTGAAAGAAGAAAACACAGGGAAATTTTTATAAAATTTAGAGGTGAATTTTGTGATAAGAATATATATGTAATAAAATATGTAATAAAATAAAATTGCAATACATTAACATTATATGGCATGCCATCATCCATTTAACTATCTTTCATTATTGGGCATTTAAATTGTTTCTCCTTTTTGTTTCTAATTAATATTTTATGAACATCATTTTAGAAAAATTCTGTGTCCAAAGTTATGATTATTTTTTAAGGATACATTTCAAGAAGGAGGATAGGGGGTTAAAATGCACATAACTGCAGAGATGGATTATATCACTGTAGGCTTCCAAAGCAATCTGAATCCTTCCAGCCCTTAGCCAGAATTATTCTTTGTAACTTATGCTATGCTGATAAGTAAAAAATGTTATCTGGTTGTTTTATTTTGTGTTTCTTAAGTACTGGTCAAGTTCAATCATTATTCATGTTTATTAGCCATATGCCATTCCCTTGAGAATTGAGCTTTGTGATAATTTGCTCGTTTATATTAGATGTTTATTTTTTCAAATGATTTATATGAATTCTACATATTAAAGATATCATTCCTTTTTTAGCCTTTTTTAGTCTTAAGAAAAACTTTTGTTTCACATTTGATTCTCTCCATGGAATCTTAAAATTGGTCTCAAATTTAGACCAATTAAATTTTCTAAGGTTTTTGTTTTGTTTGCTTGTTTGCCTCAGAGGAACCTTAAGATAGTGCTTACTCAGCCTGCAGGTCTGGTTGACTACCAACTAGTGGTCACATTTTCAAGGAAGATTTTCCACCTTCCTTTACCCTTTGCAAGACTGGGAAAGCATGACTTTCCATGGCTGGTAGGTTATGGAGCATGTGGCCCCTGGTGTCCCAGCTTTAGTGAGTTTCCTCCATGAGTCCCCATCTTGGGAGTTTGCTTTCTTACTAGTATAGAAATTAATGCTACAATCCATGGCATCTCTCTCTCCATCCCTCCCCTGGTCTTCCTTCATGTCTCAGTTTAGATGGTGCTTCTGCCATGGAATTTACCATACTCTGCTATGAAAGCTGTTTTTCTGTTTCCCCACTAGACTGTGAATTGCTTAAAAGTGTGACTGTGTCTGGTGCTCTCATATATACATCTATATTCCCAGCACCTGGCACATTTCCTGACACACTGTAGGCACTCAATCATTGTTTGATTAATAATCAGACAAATGAATGGACTTTTCATCTACTACCAACATTTCAAGCAGTAGTAATTTAATTAGTAAGACTGACAAGTGAAAGTACAACTTCAGGATGTTTTATCAACTGTGATTAATTTAAAGCCCTTAATGCCTAAAGGCATACTTTGTAGGTGAAAACTCTGCTATACTAATACTGAAAATAGTACCTGGTTTTCAAATTTCTTTTTTTCAAATCAGTTTGCTTAACCTTCTTTTAAAGTTTGAGAGAGAGAGAGAGAGAGAGAGAGAGAGAGAGAGAGAGAGAGAGAGAGGAGAGAGAAGGAAAGAAAGAGGGGAAAACATCAATTTTTAAAAAACAGTTTTATTGATTTCAGAGAGAAATGGAGAGGGAGAGATAGAAACATCAGTGATGAGAGAGAATCATTGATTGGCTGCCTCCTGCACACCCCCTACTGGGGATTGAGTCTGCAGCCTGGCCATGTGCCCTGGACTGGAATCGAACCTGGGACCCTTCAGTCCACAGTTCGACGCTCTATCCACTGAGCCAGACTGGCTAGGGCAGAAACATCAATTTGTTGTTCCACTTATTTAAGCATTCATTAGTTGATTCTTGTATGTGCCCTGACCTGAGGTAGAACACGCAACCTTGGTATTGGGAAGTTGCTCTAACCAATTGAGCTACCCAGTGCCTGTTTAACCTTCTTAAATCCATTCATCTCACCCAGACTTGAGTCATGCAGCCAATGTAATAATGTCTGCAAATTCCTATAAATTATTCTGGAAATTTTAGTTCCCATAATGTTGAAACCTCACTGAAATTCTCTACTCAGATAATATGTCTAACTGTACTAAAACTTAGTTTCTTGAAATGACTAAATGGTACATTAATTTGTTAGAAATCAACTGTCCTAAGATTTTAGGACAATAATACATTCATTCAACCAACATTTGAGCACCTATTACATACCTGGTACTATGCTAAGCATTAATAACATAGAAAGTCTGTCTTGAGTCAGGGATTGGACCATGTTACAGATATATAATATAACAATGGTGAATAGTGTTTTTGTATACAATACTATAGGTACACAGAGAAAAATAAAAGCAGTTCTTCCAAAAGAACTTCCCAGAAAGAAGAATTTTTAAACAAAGTCCTGAAAATACAGGCCAATCAAATGTTCATTAGGAAAAGAGGCAAGAAGGGCACCTCGAGGAGAAGGAACGGCATATACAAAGGCCCAGGGGTGGGTTCAGCGAATGGCAGATAGGTGAGGTAGAAAGCAGTAGGTGTAGAGGCTGTTGAGTGGCAGGATGTAGGGCTAGAAAGGGACATGGGATACCTATCCCCAGATATTGTTTTTAGCCAAAGACAAATCCAGGAGTTTCTGTGGCACAAAAGAATGTGACCAGCTAACCCAAACCATCTGCCAATTGTTTTATTAAAAATTATTTTATAAATTAGTAGACACAGTATTAAAGCAAAAGCCAGTGTAGGGGATATTACTTCAGACCTGTAGAGCAAATGCGACCACTATTTTGATAGGATGAGGGGGATAAGGAAAAAGTGATCTATTTGGGCCACTTATTTACCATGAAAATCAATTTTGATCCGTTTTTAAAATCTCCTCCCCTCAAAGAAAAACAAACTCTAGTTTTATCTTCCCCCCTTCACTTTAATTAGAAAATAGAATGCTAAGAGAGCTAGGAAATGAACCCCCAACTAGATAACAAGTAAAAATGAACACCTGGGGTTTCATAATTTCTAGCTCGGTGACCTTAAGCAGGTCATGTTTCTGTTCTCAGTTTCTGGACCTATAAAAGGGCCCGTCTCCCTAGACAACCATGTGGATAATTTGAGAATGTGAATGTTGGCTTCCAAACTCTAAAGCCCTCTACAAAAGTTATTTATGATGGTGATTATATTGTAATGGTGATAAGACTCCTCGTGGGACACATAAACTGTCCCTTCTCGTTCAGTGGAGAGATTGCCCTCTATGCTTCCCTCATCTGTGTGTCCCAAAGTCCTTCTCCAATTAAGTTCTTGCAAGCTGCCTATGGGAAGGCCCCCGAGAAGCAGTGTAATCTACTCTCTGAAATTCCCAAGGCCAAGCACAATTACTGTAATGCATCTGCTGTCAAGTTACCCCTATATGCAAACCTCAAGGAGGAGAGACACTGCCAAAAACAAGTTCAGGAGACAGCACAACATAAATAAGCCTCAACTTCCCTCTCCCCCTACCCTCCAAGGAAATTCTATAACATGGAAAGCCACGAAGAATTATTGCAACAAAGAGTGAATGTAACCCTGGCCGGTGTGGCTCAGTGGTTGAGGGTTAAACCATGCACCAAAAGGTTGCCAATTTGTGTTTTTTTTGTTTGTTTTTTTTATTTTTATTTTTTTTTTATTTTTTTTTTGTCAGATTTAGTATTTTTTTTTTTATTGCTTAAAGTATTACAAAGGGTATTACATATGTATCCATTTTATCCCCCAAGGTTGCCAATTTGATTCCTGGTCAGGGTACATGCCTGGGTTGCAGCCTCAATCCCCAGTAGGAGGAGATCGATGTTTCTCTCTCTCTCCCCATTCTCCCTTCCTCTCTATTTAAAATCAAGAAAAACACTTTTTTAAAAAAAGAGTGAACATAAATGGGGATGGTCCAGCTGCAGCCGAGGCAGCGCCACCTGATGTGTCAGAAATAAAGTCACAGCCTTTGTGAGCATGGTTGATGGGGAAGTACATTTGCCTTGGTTCACGTTCCCAAGACACTTCTGGAACTGTAGAATACTGTTATACAAACATCAGAAGTGAATTATACATCTGACATAATCATGACCTAGAAAAGACCCAAAGGGCAGGAAATTTCAGTGGAAAGTTGCTGCAAGAAAAAAGCAACCGGAAGTAACTTGGCTAAATTGGGCAACATGAGTATAAGGTTAATATTGGCATGGCTAGGAATTCCCAGTCCCAAGTTAATAAAACTAGGGTCATGAGAATTCTCCTTAGCTTACCATCTGCGTTTACCCACCCACCCAGCCTCCTCCCAGCAGTAAAAAGAAACATTGCTTGGAGGAGGAAAAATAACTAGTTAGCAAAAAAAATTTAAATTTCACCTCAAATAAGATTTTTATTTCAAAATCTGGGGAGACATTTCAACTCAAATTTATTCTAGGATATTCTGATTTAGGTTAAGTCATTTTGAACAAATAAAATTGCCAAAACACAATTTCATTTCCCTTTCCTCATGTATATAAACCAAAAAGTTTCTTGCATGCTACTCAAATAATTACTAAAATGTTAATAATAAAAATATTAATAAATAGAATATTAATGTGGCTTTAAAATAAGTATCTTCATTTGTCTCCCCTTTTTCCTTTGTCTAGCTTTGAAGGCCTCGCCTTCTAAGAAACGGTGCAATTCCATCGCCGCCCTGAAGGCGACCTCACAGGAGATTGTGTCCTCCATCAGCCAAGAATGGAAAGATGAGAAGCGGGATTTGCTGACAGAAGGGCAGAGTTTCAGCAGCCTTGATGAAGAAGGTAAAGATACGGAACTTTAAAGCAGAAGAAAGAAAACATTCCTGTGATTTTATTTATACATGTAAACTCACAGTTGGAAGCTTACAGAATACCTGCTCTAAAAAACAAAGTCCATTATATAACCTTAAAGGGTATTTACAGTATGATACAGTTAACATAAAATGTTTTAAAAGACATAAACAATTCAACATATGATTTATGGTATAAATAAATTAAAAGACAGTAAAATATTCAAAAACAAGATCTATATTCCCACTACCTAAAGGTAACACATCTGAACATTTTGGTGTTTGTACTACTAGACCTTGTTCTATGTGTGGATATATATTTTTTCCAAACACATAAAATACATATAAGCACATACTTATACATATATACATACAATCACAATGTAACGAGTTATCAATTTATTTAGGTCCTCTTTAATGAATTGAATCAGTTTTATAATTTTCTCTTTGCCTAACTTTTGTTAGATTTATCCCTAAATTGAGCAACCTGAGTATAAGATTAAACATTGGCATGGTTAGGAATTCCCAGTCCCAAGTTAATTAAACGAGGGTCATGAGAATTCTCCTTAGTTTACCAACCCATCTATACCCCATTCAAATCCCAAATCCCAAATCACACTCACGTGGTAGTGCCTGTTAGGATCAGTTTCCATTCACACACACTTCCTGAAAATATGTAATTTTGAGTCTGTTGTGCCTATAATGGAAGACCAGAAATACCTTCCAGTTATATTGTGTTTATTATTGTCTCTTAGTTTAGTTTGGGAGAATGATTAAAAAGAATCCACAGTAAAGCCTAGTGACACTAGTTAACAATACTCTATTGCATATGTGAAGGTTGCTAAGATAGTAGATCTTAGAAGTTCTCATCACAAGAAGAAAAATGTAACTATGTGTTATGGGTTGTAGCTATGGGTGTTAACTAAACTTCTTGTGTTAATCATTTGGCAGTATGCACATATATCAAATCATTATGCTGTACACCTAAAGCTAGTGTAATGTTATATGTCAATTCTATCTCAATAAAAATTAAAAAATTAAATATCTACCTACTACCCAACAGCAGAACTTTAAGAGTAGGATTGGTCCGCCCATTATCCTCGCTCTCTGGGCACTCCCAGGTCTCCTTTTAGAGACGCTCTGTTCTGTGTGGCCATCCTTTGTTTAAAGGACTGTCTCTGACAGGCTGGCCAATAATGGATGTACAGTTGTGTAAAGTTTAGGATAAGACGATTTAAAACGATCTCACTTATATGTGGAATCTAATGAACAAAATAAACTGTCGAACAAAATAGATCTAGAGACAGAGAAGCATGGAACAGACTAATGAATCTCAGAGGGAAGCAGGGAGGCGGGGGTGGGTGGGAAGAAATTAACCAAAGAATTTATATGCATATTCGCATAACCCCTGGACACAGACTCTAGTGCAGTGAAGGCCAAAGGGAGGGGAAGGTACAGGGAGGGGTTAATAGAGGAACAAAAGGGGTGCCATCTGTAATACTTTCAACAATAAAGATAAATTTTTTAAAAAAAGAAAATGATGCAGATTCAAAAATGCACATGGAATCTTGAGAGTAGGCATGGGTCACTCCTCAGCCTTGAGTATTCTGCTTTCCTGATGAGGGAGGTCTCTTGGATAAGAATTTTCATAGATACTTGCATATTAAAAAAGAAATAAGAATTTTCTCATTTTTAAAAAGGCAGCCTTGCTATTAAAATGTGATGTCAAGAAGAGCCAGGGATAGTGTTCAAAGATGTGTGGGCTCCAACGTGGTTCAAGTATAACTAGCTGGCTGTAGCATGTACGATGTGTTTCCTGGCTCTTACAAAGTCTCAGTTCTTAGATCCAAATTGAGAATCACAGATACGTGCATAGTCTGGGGAGGGAAATCAGGTTTGCTTTGTGTTTATACATTTGCCAATCATCCTTTCAATCTCTGTTGAATTATCTCCTGAAGCCCCTAGGAGCTTTGTATGTCATCTTTTGAAACAGTAAATCACTTTATTAGGTTTTTAAAAGAGCACTCATCGCGTCATTTCCATAAGCCACTTTGTAAATTAATGCATTTTCCTTCCTGTTTAACCTGTTTGCAAGAAACTATTTTACATTTCTGCTGCAGTTCACTGGAGCTCAGTTAATTCATAATTTAAGTTGCAGCCTAATATGTAAAATGAATGATTTTGACTCGTTTAAATGGTTCTAGACACGAGAGCTGCATTTCTTACTGAGATTCATGATGTGCGTGCTGCTTTTGTTTCCCAGCGCTGGGATCCCGGCACAGGCCAGACCTGGTGCCTAGCACGCCATCCCTGTTTGAAGCTGCTTCCCTGACGACCACCATTTCATCCTCTTCCTTATATGTCAATGAACAGTATCCACACGACAGGACGACGCTGTATTCAAACAGGTAATACTTGGCGCGATCAAACTGCCACACCGGCTGTTACCACATCAACATCACAACTAGATCAATATCTCTGAATGAGAACATGCCGTCCCTAACAACCAGGATGTGCCTGCCACCTGCTCCTCCGTAAGTAAGGAGGAGAGGGGGAACATTGTTGCTTGATTTTTACTGTGGCAAGAAATGCACCTTGGGGAAAAACTCCTCTGATTTTTCTTACATTAATCATTATGTTTGGCTCCGTGGAAGAAGACAAATCCTTCATCATTTTTATTTTAATGATTTTTAAATTTATTTTTTAATTACAGTTAATGTGCAATATTACCTTAGTCTCTGGCGTACAACAGAGGGCTTAGATATTTATATACCTTGCACAGTGATTACCCTGGTAAGTCTAGTACCCATCCGGCACCATACATAGTTATTACAACGTTATTGACTATATTCCCTGTGCTGTACTTTACATCCCCATGTCTATTTTTATAATTGCCAATTTGTACTTTTTAATCCCTTCACCTTTTTTACTTGTCCTCCTAATCCCCTCCCATTTGGCCACCATATGTAAGTGAAATCATGTGGCATTTGTCTTTCTCTGTCTGACTTATTTCACTCAGCACAATACCCTCTAGGTTCATCCATGTTATCACAGATGGCAAGATACTATTTTTTTATGGCTGAGTAACTTTCCATTATACATACATGCATATATACATACCACATCTTCTTGATCCATTCATCTATTGATGGATGCGAGGTTACTTCCCTATCTTAGCTATTGTAAATAATACTGCAGTGAACATAGGGGTGCATATGTCTTTTCGAATTAGTGTTCTGAATTTCTTCAGATAACTACCCAGTAGTGGAATTGCTGGGTCAAATGGTAGTGCTATTTTTGGTGTGTTTTTTTAAGAACGTCCATAATGTTGTCCGTAGTAGCTACATCAATTTACAATCTCGCCAATAGTGCAGAAGGGTTCTCATTTCTTCACATCCTTACCAGCGCTTGCTGCTTTTTGATTTACTGATGATAGCCATTTTGACGAGTTCGAGGTAATATCTCAATGTGGTTTTAATTTGCATTTCTTTCATGATGATTAGTGATGCTGAGCATCTTTTCATATGTCTGTGGGCCGCCTGTATGTCCTCTTTGGAGAAATGTCTATTCAGGTCATCGGCCCAGTTTTTAATTTGATTATTTGGAGGGGTTTTTGCTGTTAAGTTATATGAGTTGCCTAATTTGTTTGGGATATTAACCCCTTATAGGATGCATCAGTGAGGAATATCTTCTCCCGGTCAGTAGGTTTTCTTTTCATTTTGTTGATGGCTTCTTTCACTATGCAAACACTTTTTTGGTGTAGTTTGATGTAGTCTCATTTGTTTATTTTCTCTCTCTTTTTTTAGTAATTTCTCTTATGAATGGATTTTTTAAGCAAGCAATCTTGGTTAATATTGCAGAGATACCTGCAAAGATATTTGAATACTGTCTTTTCATATGAGTGACATTAGTGACTATGATAGAAAGAATAATGCCCCCCAAAACTGTTCACACGCTAATCCCCCGAACCCATGACTATATTACCTTCTATAGCAAAAGTACTTTGCCAATTTGATTAAGTTAAAGATCCTGAGGTGGGAAGAGTAACCTGAATTATTCAGAGAGGTCAGTTGTAATCACTGGGGTCTTACAAGAGGAAGACAGGAAGATGAGAGTCAGAGGAGGAGGCGTGATGCCAGAGCAGAGGTCAGAGAGAGAGAAAGCTTTGAAGATGACACAATGCTGGCTTTGGAAGTGGAGGAGGAGACCATGAGATGAGGAATGCAGGCAGAATCTAGAAGCCAAAAAAGGCAAGACAACTGATTATGCCTGAGAGCCTCCTCAAAGGAACACAGGGCGTCTGACTACCAGCGTTGTAAGGTAATAGATGTTTATTGTTCTGTGCCTCTACGTTTATGATCATCTGTGACAGCAGCAATGGGAAACTAATATAGTGACTCTCAAACACTTAATGTAAATGTGAGCACTGAGGTGGGTTACTGAGATTTCTTACATAGGAAACTAATTTATTAGATATTTTTCCTTGTTAAACAGAATGTTCCCAAACATTGTTTCTAGGAATAGAAAATATCTTCACAAAGAGGTCACAACATTGTCTGTGGGATTAGCTATTTTACTTTTTCTGTTTTTACATACACAGTTTTATAATTAGCTTTCATTTGAGGACAGGGACTATGTACATACTCTCAATAATTATCTGTTAAATATTGAACAAGTTCTTGTTGAAATCTAGCTCTCGAGAATCAAGATCAAAGTTGTGCAGGTAAAGTGCTTCTTACACTGTAAGTCATTTTCCACCTTCAGGCTAGCTAGCAGCTTGATTCATTCGATCTGATAGATTCATTTTTAATATATACATATTTATAGATTATAGCTCGGTCCTTTGGCAAGTGAAGGCTTGGAGCTTCTGTAGAAATACTTTTTTGTCGTTGTTTCTTTCTCTCTTGGCTGGATACAATTAGGTGACAGCAGATGAGGCAGCCAGGCTAGGTCTAGAGAAGTGGAACAAATCGCCAGGTGAGCCACCAATCTCAGCTGGGCTGCAGTTTGGATAGCTCTGTGGGAAGGCCAACAAATGAGGCTCCATCATAAATTATTCGGCTCACTTGAACTGCAAAAGTGATTTGGTTAGCTTCCTTGGATTAGAAAAATTTAAGGTGATGTATACCTATATCAATGTGTACTTTGACTGTTCGAATTTGTTATGTAAATTAGCCAAGCAACAGGTATTTTTTTTTATCTGCATGGTCCAGCTGCACACCATTCTCTTGCTCTCAAATGTAAATAGACTTGAAAGATGGTTGAAAAGTCACAGGAAGTTCTTTGCCCGGTCAAAACAATTCTCATATGAAGCCGTGGTGGTGACTTACGGTTTGCTTCTGTTCTCATTATCAGGGTCATATAACTGGGTATGCTATTAAATTATTTGCAAGGACTTTCAGCATAAAAATTAAAGGGTTGTGTTTGTTTGTTTGGGTGTCAGTGGTTGTAGTTAGGTATCCAGTGTTGGTCTAAGGCAGCGGTTCTCAACCTGTGGGTCGCGACCCCTTTGTCAGTCGAACGACCCTTTCACAGGGGTCGCCTAAGACCATCCTGCATATCAGATATTTACATTACAATTCATAACAGTAACAAAATTACAGTTATGAAGTAGCAACGAAAATAATTTTATGGTTGGGGGTAAAAACATGAGGAACTGTTCTAAAGGGCCAGAAGGTTGAGAACCACTGGCTAAGGTATTCAACTCTTGGGAATTTATAAGGTTCTCCCAGGGTTCGGCACTGCCTCCTGCTGACTCCCAGCCCTCCTGGCCAGTGTGGGAGCCCCCAGTGCATGCCCTACCTCTGCATGCTCCGGGCCGTGGTGTAATTCTTGGTCCTTTATTTATGCTGATACTGGTTATCATTTATTTGAATATGAAAAACATAAATGTTCTCTATGATTTTCTCTTTTGTTTTGTTTTGTTGTTGAAATGAATTGTTTGAAATACGTCTTTTTTGGCATTATATCTCCAAGTTGCAATTTCACATCTGTCAGCCTAGGTTGGGTTCAGTGACAAGAACAAGAAACAATTCTGTCTTAACTCAGAAAGGGATTTGATGGAGGGAACCGAGGGCTGACAAACTCTGTGGAAAGGCTGGGGGCGTGCGCACCGGCTGGACATTGGGAATCAGCCCTGAGCACACCACCCAGCTGGCCCGCCAGCAGCCCGCAGCCTTTACCACAATCAGTGGGTGCCCTGCTAACAAAGCAAGCCAGGGAAAAGCATGCTGGTGAACCCAGAGTGTTTTTATATAAGCTAACAATTAAGAATTAAGCAGTTTCACAAAAATACCCAGGTTCTTTTGAAAAACCACTAGCTTTGGCCCAGCCGACATGGCTCTCAGTGATTGAACGTCCACCTATAAATCAGGAATTCATGGTTCGATTCCCAGTCAGGACACATGCCCGGGTTGTGAGCTTGATCCCCAGTAGGAGGCGTGCAGGAGGCAGCCGATTAATGATTCTCATCATTGATGTTTCTATCTCTCCCTTTCTGAAATCAATAAAAATAAAAAAAAGAGAAAAACCACTAGCTTTGGCACCACCTGGCTACATTGGGTCCTGGTATTGCTCTGCTGAGGGGAGAAGCGTGAACCCTCCAGCTCACTACCCTCTGCTTCCCTCATCTCTGCAGTTGCCTGCCTGTGGGTATTTCAGTTGTTAGCCTTCATGGAGAGGAGAAGCCACAGACAAGCCTCATATCTTACCCACTGCCTTAGGGAAGTAGTATGGAAAAAGGTGCAGGAAAGACACAAAGGTGCTAAGAACCCTCAAGACAAATAATGGCGTCCCAACTCCTGAAAATCAATATTCCTGTTTCTCCCACCTACCGTGTCCAACCCTGACTATTCCACGGGGAAACCTTACCAGCAAACTGAAGAGAAACGATCAGATGTTGTTTCTATCCTGTCTTCCTTGACAGCCCTCCGAGTCCTCATGGTATCTCTTGAAGCAACAAATACAAAGGATTCCAAACCTCATCTAGCCTGCTAGGGTTTAACATCTACTTCCAGAGCCTGCAAAGGAGAGGAGTTGAACATCCATGTTATCATTCACATCGGTGTTATTCCCTTTCTTTCTTTATGAATCATTTTTTCTCTGTTAAGGCCAAGTGGTTGTTTTCCTTTTGAACATTATGCTATATATAACTGCACTTTAATCAGCTGTAAGTACTTCAACTAGCGGTTGTCATTCCACCCGTCTTTTTCGAATCCTTGACTCTGAAAGGTGTTGATTAATGCCTGGATGTCTCCACTCCAAAATCGCATCCTGCAGCGAGAAAGTGCTGTCCTTAGAGTTGTTCCTTTTTAAAAAGGATTATTCTCTGTAACTTCAAAAACTCCAGTGGCGATCCATTCTTTTTCTTTTTAAGAGCACTTCAAAAACTGACTAGGAAGCGAAGGAAAATAGTGCCGTGTGTAAAGCATCTGCTGAACCTGATGATTGGGAGCACGTATTTCACGGTGCAGTTCTGAGTCAGTGTGTGCACTTCACAGGAACGAAGAGAAACTGTTGTGGGTACATGCTTCCCAGGCAAATAGTGGGGTTTACATTCTGAAGTTTTGATCCTTGGCTTTTCTTTCCTAGTAGGAACTCTGTTCTTTTAAAGAAGGTATGCATTGAGCACCGAGAAAGGCAGAGGCAAATAAAGTGTGTTATCTCAAAGTTAAGAACAATTTGATGTGGAAATTGGTTAGACTCATGAATATTAATTCTTTTCATGATTTCCTGCACAGTTGGTAGCAAAGCTAAAGCTCTGATTATGCATAAGGATCTAAAACCCTGCTGCATTCCAATGCCTTTCTACTTTACCATCAAAGATGCCTTTACCGACATCACCGTGCTGTTCCGTCTCCTGCTTTGCTGGTGGCTATTTCAATGGTGGGCTCACCTGGAGACACTGGGAACATTGTGAGAAGGGTAGGTGGTCAGAGGAAAAGTCACTGCTCATTTGCACATAGAGGGACAGCTGGCAAAGGCTTCCTAAATGATGACTCCAACGTTCTAAGCCTCAGAGGCTGAGCCAGTGGATCGGACCGCAGTTCTGTGCCCCTTTCTTCCTGCCAGGAGAGTATTACAGACCCCGGAGAGGGGTGAACAGTTGTCTCTAGCCACAGCCCCTCCCCTCAAACTGCTTACCATTCACATTTAAGAGCCATACATCTGTGAAGTTCAGAGGACCCATTAGCGTACAGATTTATCTAAACTATAAGGAAGGAGAAATGCAGAGCATTATGTGACCTATCCAAGGTCACAGGACTTGCTAATGGGATTTAAGCCAGAGCACAGGTCTCTGGGGCCCAAGCCTCTGTCCTTCCCCCTGTTCCACTCTTTCGTCACGGCCTGCAGGTACTGCCAGCCTCTGCTTGTTGTGTGTGCTCTGCGCAGACAGTGATTGGTTGTGTTCTTCTCCCTAACATGAATCCTGGCCCTGTGTTTGAGCCATTTTTTGCAGTTTAATAACTGAAGTATTCCCAGTAGGCAAAGTGGTGGGCTTAAGTCCATGTCTACCTATGGTGTTTATCCTTGAAGTCTTTGGCTAAGTTTCCTTCTTAAAAGTACCATGGCTGTGGGAGACTTTTTTATCATCATACTAGTCAAACGGTTAATAATAATTATAACTACTATAATAGCTCATTATTGGACCATATTGAGTCTGTGTAAAGTTCCTTACATGAATGAAGTCGCTTAATTCTCACAGCAACCCTGAAAATCAACCCTGACACTGTGTTTATTTCCTCTAGTTGACAGATGCAGGGTGCTTTACAACATTAGGTAACTTTCCTGAGGCCAAATGGCTAAAAAGTAGAGCCATCGTTTCTGCCCATAGCACTGACATAGTCCCAAAGGCTCGGGCCTCAGCTATTCGATGGCTGCCCCCATCCACATTGTCACATCTCAGACAGGATGACTTTCAGATGATGCTTTTAATGGAAATGCAGTAATACCCACACAAGTTCTCTTCCTCTTCATTCATTTGCCTTGCCTTTTTCTCCTGTAATTTTGAGTGAGGATTTTCACTTTCTAAGATGTGAGAGACTGGCTGTGTTCAAACACTCAAAATAAGGCATCTTAATTTAAATTCACAAGAAACTAAAATAGCTATTTCCTCAAAGTTTTGTTGTTGTTGTTAAATCCTCACTCAAGGACATTTTTCCATTGATTTTATTTTAGAGTGGAGGGCAAGGGGAGAGAGAAAGAGAGAGAGAGAACTATTGATGTGAAAGAGACACATTGATTTGTTGCTTCCCGCACATGCCCCAACCAGTGCCAAGGATCAAGCCTGCAACCAAGGTACATGCCCTTGATGGCAATGGAACTGAGGACCCTTCAGTCCACAGGCCGATGCTGTATCCACTGAGCCAAACTGGCTCGGGCTATTTCCTCACGTTTTTATTTCCAGTTCTGCAGGTGGACACCAAATGTTACATGACCACTGAGAAGAGACTTTTGTTAGTTACGTTTCGGCTGATTTAGAAAACTCTCTTCTGATGACACAGTAAGGTTAGCAAGACATTTATCACAGAATGAAGGGAGAAGAAAGTTGGTTGCAAGAAGTTTCTACCAACTCCAGTTCTCTAACCATAACCTCAATGGAGGGACAGTGCCAGCTTGCAGTACCTGCTATAAACACAACAGTGACCTGCTGAGCCTACATACCAGCCTGGGACTGGCCCCTCTGCAGGCCTCCTGCCGATGCCAGAATTAAATCTGACCTCTCCAGGCTCTGTGCATTTATGCTTCTTAGTCTGGTGACTCCAACCATGCAGACAGCCCTTCTTACCACCCCCACCCCCTCCCGGGGCTGGGTCTTTCTCTTGCATTTGAAGTATTATAAGTCATTCATTAGATTATTAGCCCCCAGACTGCCACTCCTAGCTATCTAGCATCGGCCAAGTCATTTTACCTTTATGTGCTTGTTTCTTCATTTGTAAAATATGGATTATTATGAAATGATAATTGGAAAGTATTTACAATACCTGGCACACAGTAAGCACATCAAAGTATTTATTAAAATAACCAAGTGATCCCAGATCCTAACACCTGGCAGCTTTCTGGTAAGTTCCACTGTGAAGGGCAAGGTGGGCTTGCCTTGGCAACAAGCCATGCAGAGTACTTCATTAGTTGTGACTAAAAACATCCCGGTCAAGGAAGCAGAAAGCACATTTGGAATTTCAGAGAACTTGGTAAAGGGAATTGGTTATGGAGTGTGGGGAGGCTGCAGCGTGAAGGGGGAAGGGGAGGGACCCAGGTCAGTAGCTGCAGGAGGCGGCCATCACCTAGACCAGTGATGGCGAACCTATGACACGCGTGTCAGAGGTGACACGCAAACTCATTCTTTTGGTTGATTTTTCTTTGTTAAATGGCATTTAAATATATAAAATAAATATCAAAAATATAAGTCTTTGTTTTACTATGGTTGCAAATATCAAAAAATTTCTATATGTGACACGGCACCAGAGTTAAGTTAGGGTTTTTCAAAATGCTGACACGCTGAGCTCAAAAGGTTCGCCATCACTGAACTAGCCGCATGAAGAAGGGGACCACCTGGGGACCGGCTGCCACTTTGGGGGCAGGGACAGAGGCAGAGGAGATCACTTAAAGAGCTGGGAGAATGGCGGGGACACAGCTGCCTCCAGAGACACCAGCCAAAGAAGGAAGGAAAAAATGAGTGAGAAGGGGCCCAAAGGCTTCCTCCCTCCCACCCGCTCCTCTCCCGCCAGGGTCCTGCACCAGCACAACCTGGCCAAGGAGCCTGAGGAACGTCCGTGTGGCTCTCGGCCCCAGCCTTGCAAAACAGAGCTGAAACCAGATATAAATACTGGTAATAGCCACCGTCCATAGAGCAAAAACTAGATAGATGTAAGGTCTTTACAAAAAAGATTTGCAAAGGTCAAAGCTGTACAAAGGGAGAATGTGTGTGCAAGCACAGGAATTGCTTTAAGGAATCGCTTCCTTATAAAAGGAATCCTAGAGACAGTTTTTTTCACCGTGCCAATGCGGGAGGTGGTAGAAAGTAGGTGTAATTTTTTAAATGGTCTGTGCCATTAGAGACTCCAGTTTTTACCAGTAAGTCTCTCTGACAGTCAGCAGTGCTCTCCCGGGTGCTGCACTGGAGTAGATGGTCCTAAGTACTCACAGGAATGTCTGAGCTAATTCCAGGCACGTGGCATAGACCAAAAGGTTCTTCAGCTCCAGCATCCACGAAGAGGGACAGGACAGCCATCACTCATGCCAGGACCCCCGCCACCACAGCTCATCAACAGACTATCACTCAGTCTAGAACACACAGGGCGGAGGGATGGTTTCGCTTCCTTTCTTCTTACAGTGAAGGATTTAATCAAGTTTTCTCCAGTTCAGGAAACTAGGTCAACAAGCAAATGATGGTACAGATTTGGGGGAGAATAACACTCCTTAGGGCCCTGAAGCAGAAACCTGCTTTGCTACAGGCGAACCTAAGCGTCAGGCCTATCTTTTCACTTGTGGTGAGGGCACTGCAGAGAACATTGGAGCCTGGTAGAAGTTTCATAATATGCCTTTTAGTTTAGCTTCCACCCCAACCCCAGGAAAAAACAACAACAACACATGGGATTTATATCACATAGTTTGCACTTGGATTTTATTAGATGCTTTTTTTTTTTTTTTTTTTTTTTTTTTACAAATTATAGAATTCTGAAGTTACTAGAGGCCCAGTGCATGACATTTGTGTGCTGGGGGCGGGGTCCCTCAGCCCAGCCTGGGACCCCTTGGGGGATGTCCGCCTGCCGGCTTAGGCCAGCTCCCTGCAGGGTCCTTAGTGCTGCGCCATGGAGGCGGGAGAGGCTCCCACCACTGCAGCTGCACTTGCCAGCTGTGAGCCCAGCTCTTGGCTGAGTGGCACTCCCCCTGTGGGAGCGCACTGACCACCAGGAGGCAGCTCCTGCATTGAGCATCTGCTTCCTGGTGGTCGGTGCACATCATAGCAACCAGTTTTTCCGCTGTTTAGTTGATTTCCATATTAGCCTTTTATTATATAGGATTCGCTTTTGAAATTATCTACCATATATTTCAGCATGGGCAGAAAATTGAAGTGAATTTTTCAGATATCTGACATTTTATGAAAAACAATTTAGGATTCAACATTAATTCAAAGAACGCTTGTTCTTTGATGAATTGGTACATGGTAATATTTCTAGGTGCTTGTTGTGCATTAAGATTTATGGGGGGTGGGGGGAAGAGGCAAGTGTTGGCCAGCCTTTGGATATCCTAACTTATCAAGAATAATCTCTTTCATCCATTTTCTGCCTCTTAGTTCTCAGACAAAAACAAACAACTCTTCTTCATTTCCCGTGACTGCATCCACTAGTGTTGCCACACGTCTGGGAGAAGCACGCTGGTGGTGGGCACGTCTCTGCAGACCTTCCCCAGTCCTCTGCCTTCCTTCGTTGCGAGCGACATGCAGCTCTTTGGCCCCTTGAGTGTGGCTCTTCCACAAAATACCATGTGTGGACGCGCACATACAGAGCGATTGAAACTTCATGGCCCATGCGCAGAAGTCGGTTTTTGGACAGGAGATAGATGAAACAAGTATACAAGACGAGTGTGGATGGGAGAGTTGGAAGGGTTCGACCTCAGTGAAAGTACCTTGATCAGGTTGAAGACGTTTTTAGCAAAGGCCAGCTTAGGAGTACCCTAATTAAGTTAATAACAATGTACCTACCTATATAGTTTAAGTTTAAAAAAATTGGCTCTCAAAAGAAATTTCAGTCATTGTACTGATATTTGGCTCTGTTGACTAATGAGTTTGCCGACTACTGCTCTAGAGAAATGCTTCCCAAAGCATCACTGCCTCCTCAGGACTTATGCTCACTAGAGTTTAAGAAATAAAGTTCTTTCAAGGTACTCCTCTCCTTCTCTCTATTGACTGAGGACTGAAACTATTTCTTTGCCTTGTGGTTCAGCTGAAACACGGGTGGAGTCATTCAAGGAATTAAAAGGACAGGCATGTAATACCTGAGATGCAAAACCATAGCAAAATAGACGGGTTTCCAGATTATCATCAGGAGATGGGACCTCAGATCCTCTCTCATATCTCAGACTGCCCGGGCGTGTCCTAAACAAAGTGCCCTTGCTCTGAAGGTATTTTAGGTTAGCACCCCCTGTGGGGAATAAATACCGCAATGCCCCGAACCTGCTTCTCAGCCCAGCCCCTCTGACCTTAGGCCAAACGACATTTCAGCTCAGCAGCTATTCTTGACCTGAATCTGCAGAGATCCTGACTGAGGGCCAAAGCCCTTCTCTTTCAAATCGCATGGGCTTTGCTGACTCTTGTTCTGCTTAGAGGTTCGTTTGGTCCTTCTGGCCCCTGGAAGTCGCCCTCTCTATCCTGACCACTTCTCTCTGTCCTTTCAATCTGTCCACACCACACTCAATAGCTAGTTCTACGCTTTGGTTAAGCGGGTCTGATACAAGCTGGTGTTTTGCTCCTGCCCGAGTGGCCCCCCAGCCCCACCCAGGGCAGCACCTTGGGCTTGTCTGCTTCACTTCAGCTCCGTCAGCTGCTGTGGCCTCTCTCTGAGGTGCCCCCTTTTGGCCCACCCATTGCATTCCCACTTGCCTTCTGAGCCATGGCCTCGCTCTGATATCGCATACAGAGTGGTGGTGACTTCCAGGGCCTGAGCGGCCGGGATGGGTGAGCCTCCTCCAGGCTTGCTTCAGCAGTGCCCGCCATTCCTCCTCCATCCCTGGCATCCTGTAGGGCGAGGCTCTGCCAGAATCCCATTTCATTTTGCTTCTCTGATAAACCGCAAATATACACAAAGAATAACAAACTCTTCAAGGCTAGAAGAAAGTTGATTTCCACATCCCCTGTTTAATCCTCTGTTACCTGTGAAAATTCTCTCCTTGTCATTTAGATGACTTGCTGATCTTTAGGGGAAAGAATTTCACTTGGAAGTCCACAGTAAACCTGTGTTGAGGACTCATTAATTTCAGAGAAACTAACAGCCCCGGACAGGAAGACTAAACACAACCAGCCTTTTGCTTTTAGCTCATTAGAGTCTGGGTGTCAGGAGATTTGGGTACGTGAAATGAGGGAATTGGGAGGCAATGATAAAAATCTCAAGTCAGAATAATATTAATCCAAAATGTATTTATTTAATAGCCTGCTTTCAAGGATAAAGTAATAAAGAGGAAATATATAATGACATAAAGGAGCTCCTTGTTTTTCTGGCCAGCCGTATTAAAAATTAGTGACCGGAAGGTCACACAAGAACTTTAAAACAACCAGACTTGTTTTCTCAACAAAGGAGTTGGCTGAAATGAAAAGGTCGCCCGGTGGCCACTTGGAGAAAGTATATGTGATCATTTCTCTGTCTTTTCTCTCCTTGTTTCTCATCACCCTGCAGGGGTGTGCTCCTGAGTGCCGAAGCACGGGGTCTGGGTGAGCTATTTCATCTTTTGTTCATATGTGAGTGCATCTGGGTTGGTGCCCAGTCATTCCAACTGCTGTTACTGCCATTTTCTTTACCTTCACTGAGTCATGAGAAGAGAGGAAGCAGGCATTTCAAGGCCAGGGCAAAGCTGATTTGTGAAGTGAATCTAGTTTTCACTTTGCCTTTCTCCTGCCCACCCTCCTGATGTTTTCCCAATCCCAGTAGCACAGCTTGTCCTCAAACAATCGTGGAGCTCTGGAAATGAAAGGGTCCTTTGACATCTTGTCATCCAGCCCTTTTATTTTTTTCTATCAAAATTCTGTATGTCAAGTTTAACAGTCAAATAGCTGTATAAAGTTTTTTAGGGAAAAGGGCAGGTCCTGCCTGGCCAGCATGGCTCAGTGGTTGAGTGTCGACCTATGAACCAAGAGGTTCAATTCGTTGGAGCATATGCCGGGGTTGGATCCCCAGTGTGGGGTATGCAGGAGGCCGCTGATCGCTGATTCTCTCTCATCATTGATGTTTCTATCTCTCTCTCCCTCTCTTTTCCTCTCTGAAATAAGATTATACATTTTTTTTAAGAGAGAGGACCAGAGAGTTGCTGAGTGAGGATGCTGAGGTTGCAACATAACTTAATAGCAGAACAGGAACTAAGACCTACATTTCCTAACTCCTTGGTCAGGGCAGCCTCTTTCCAAATAATCAGTATCATAAATAATGGATTCATCCACAGTGAGTGAGGTCCTAGTAGGGTGTGATGAGTTTCAAAGGCTATTTTGCAAAGAGCCCTTTGTATTTTTACTTAGACTGGTTTCTCATTAGGAGTCAGTAAATCAGGAAGCTTCTGAGGTCTTCCCAACACCTTCAGGCTCCACAGACAAACCCCATGGAAGGGAAAGTTTCGTGGGAAATGGTTACAACACAACAGTGGCTAAGTTATACTGCATTTAACTTTTGTGCCTTTTTAACTTTGCATGTAACTGGAGTAGTACCGGGTCCCACCAACATGTGAGAACGAATGGGGTTACAGTCAGATACCAGAATCCACTGGTGCTTTCCCATCTACTGAGGCAGAAGCTGAGTCCCCTGTCACATCCCCTGCAAATGGACCTGGAGTCCCCGGAGGTGTCTCCTGGGTGATCACAACAAGTCCAATCCCACTGAGAGCTGTCACTCCTCCCTCGTCCCTCAGCAGGCACTGCAGTCTCCCACCAGGCCTGGAAGGGCCCATCCACCCCGCTGGGAGGCCCAGAGGCCCAGAGCCACGGCACATGGGGAAGAGCACCCTTACTTGTTAGAGGGGCCCCAAAACAATATTACTTGTGCTTGATGTTTTATAGACTTTGAGGAAATAGCTCTCCTGGTTTTTGTCTGTTTGTACTCTCCCTCTCCCCTTCCCCTCTATGACTTTCTCTGTGTCTCCCACCCTAGGAATCAAACATGAGTCCTTGGGTTAGCCTGCTACATGAACTAGACGTGATTCAACTCATTCGCTTTCGCAGACCTTCCTCAATCCTCAGCAAATAGACTTGTACTGGGCCTTCCCACCAGGCAGATCTAAAGCCTACAAATAGATATTGCTTCGTGTCTGTTCTCAGGCTGGGATCCTTATCATATCTATTAATATAGACAGTGCACATACTCACACTTCAATCCAATATCCCCAAACATGTGGGGAAGGCCTTCTCGGCACAGGGCATGGTATAGCATGCTAGACAGGATAGCAAGTGTGGAAAACCTTTGCTTGAGAAATTATACTATTTGTATTAATTGATACAATAAAAGGCTGCTGCTGTTCAGTTCAATGAAAGACCTGTGCAAAGTGAGTTAGGAGAACAGAGTCAGGAAAGATGACTGGCCCGGAGCTGTGGGGATGCCCGCAGCAAAGGAGGAGAGTGCAAAGGGCAAAAGCTGCATATCCCTCACAGGATCTGCCATGGTCTTCGGCATAGTAAGTGCTCAGAAAAGGTTTCTTCATGATCCAAATGCAGTGCTGGGAGTACTTAAGCTTGGGTGAACTAAGAAAGGATCCCGAAAAAGTGAAATGCTATCTTATTAAAAAGTTTAATTCCAGGAAGATGTGTATTGATCACTTGCTTCTGGCCATTGTAACAGTTATAACACATTTAACTTTTCCAGTGCAGACTGATGAGCCCTGGGCTCAGCACCCCGGCACCATGAACTAGCAGCAGAGTGCCCCAGTTGATTGGCATTCAATCCCACGTGTCAGTCTGTGGTTGAGACAGATATAAAATTGATTTCCTTGCCTCGGTGACATAGAAACAGTTCTTGATAAACAAGGGGCTCCCACATAGAGCCCTGTCAGCGGGATTTCTGGAGAGCCAGGGAACTGGATATTTTTGTGGAAGAGCGCAGCTCTCCGATGTAACAGGAGATTCCGCCTCTTTGCCAAGACAGAAAAGCAGGTCACCTGGGAGCTGGCCTCAGATGGAAGTAATTATGTGAATTCTGGGGGGTGGTGAGTGCATCACATTTTCATAGCACTTACCTGATATTTATGAAGCCTCTGACTATATATGGAAGGTAATTTTTTTTTTGAAAATGAGTAAGTTGTAGCTACTGTTAGTTAATGCACAATTTTCTCATTTTTTGTTCATGATAACAACCCTAAGAGCATGTAATGGATGCCTATTCTATACCATTTCATCTGCTGAGCACTCTACAGATTTATTTTATTGAATGCACTTGTCAACCCTATAAGGTAAGCACTGGTGGAATGAGGAAACGGGTGTCACAAAGAAACATACAAAACAGTAACATGAAACAGTCCCTTATTACCAAGGCCATTGTGTACCCAAACCTAAGATTGTATAAAAAACACTACTTGACCCATAAAATGAACTTCTAGACACTAATGAAATATTTTCCTCTCAAATCTATAATTCTTCAACCGTTATGAATGTAGTCTCAAATGTATCACCTGAAAGCATTCCCATTCTTTTATCTCATGCAATAGAACCTTAGGCAATTTGGAAGTGGCCCCATAACTGACAAAAATGGACACAAGTAGCAATTAGTCCAGTCAGTGGACTCATGTGATGTGATTTAGGCTTAGGTCAGGGTTTCTTCCGTATCAATATGTTACTAGAGAAAGAACAATATCTTAGGAAATCTCATCACTTTGTATTGAAAAGTAGAAGTGAGCCCAGTACTGGAAATGCTTCAGCCCAAGTAACAGAAAACCTGTTAGTAGACACAGCTTGAACTTTCCAGCCAGGATGGTGAGACCCACTGGTTAGCCCAGCCGTGGGCAAAACTATGGCCCGCGGGCCGGATCCAGCCCGTTTGAAATGAATAAAACTAAAAAAAAAAGACCGTACCCTTTTATGTAATGATGTTTACTTTGAATTTATATTAGTTCACACAAACACTCCATCCATGCTTTTGTTCCGGCCCTCCGGTCCAGTTTAACACTAGATTGCCCAAGGAAGTAATTTTGACTGCTTTTTAATTTCAATTAGAAAAACAATTATGTATATAAGGACACAATGTCTTAGAATTTTGTGACTTTTTGTACAACATATAAATGCATTTATTAATAATTGTAGTTACCTCCCCCTCCTTCATTTCCGGTATATATATATGTGTTATACCTATATTGCCCAAAAGCAGTCATTTTGACTGCTTGGGAAATTTTAACTCTTATTATTGAATTGAGTAAATTTCTTATATGACCAGTTCGGCTTTGTATTGAAATAACAGTTTTCATTTTTTTTCGATTACCGTCACATGATAACATACAAGTACATGATAAATTGTCGATACTTGATAAGTTGCAGTTGCTCAATAAGCTAAACTAGTACTTGTTATTCGAATCTTTATGCAGTGATACTTGTTCTAATAAGTTATTTTATTTCTTTTGCGCCCTAAATTCATGAAAGAAATGTCGAATAGAAGTGAGTTATTGGAAATGCTAAGGAACATAAGTGAAGAGTGCTCCGATATTATTCTTTCACAATGCAGTCATTTTGACTGCTTTTGGGCAATATAGGTATATACTAAATTTCAGTCTTTCTGGTGTTAAGAACCCATTGTGGCCCTCGAGTCAAAAGGTTTGCCCACCCCTGGGTTAGTCCCAAAGAGATGAGCAGAGATGTTTATCCCCTCAGTCTTCAGGGTACTGAGTGGGGCCTGGGGCAGCTGAAGCCACCGCGGTTATTCACCTCAGGTACCAGCAGTCTCCTCCGTGTTCTCCTGATACCACGTCCTGTGAATGGCATGGTATTGAAAAAGGTTGAGCAGTGCTGGCCTGATATGTTATAAAGGATATTGTCATTTACTTCACATAAAGTTCAGAACTATGCAATGCAGGGTGAGTACAGCTGCGCAGTGACAGTCCCAGAGGTCCAGGCTCTGTCCATCTTCCTGCTTTGCTACCCTCTCTACTTTTTGGTTTTGCTTCTCTGCATTGCCACATGGTCAGAAGGTGGCTGCCACAGCCTCACACATCATGTCCTCACTCCAGGGATTTATGCCAGAAGAAAACAAATAGAACAAGGAAAACAAGGGAGAGTGTTTCTCATTACAACAATTTGGGTTTTTTACCCAAGTTACAGGGGACCCAGGGGGAGCTTTCCCAGTCAGTCCGGCCCCACCAGATCACATGACCACCTCTTTTTGCAAAGGAGGCTGGGAAGAGACCTACCTGCACTGACACTACTGGTCTCCACCCTCTACCTAAACTAAAAATTGGGGGTTCTGTTAGCAAAGACAGAGCACTGTGGTGGTCGTGCAGGCACCAGTGATAGTGCCAAACACAACCTGTAAGGGAGAAGCCAGGATTTTTTAAAATGAGACAGATTTTTCAGCTTCTGAAGTAATTGTTTAGACTGTTTCCATCAAAATATCACTCACGTGATCACTTACCCCTAAAACTCAACACCTCCTCTGTTGGAGTGAGTTTGAAACAGAGCATCCTACAGATTAAAAAACAAAGATTTATGCAAATATTAGTCAAAGAAATTTAAGTTTTTTCTATTCATTTTCATTCAATGACAAGACAAGCAGCATTTATGATTTTGCAGCTTTGAGTTGTAGAACTAAGAATGATTTTTTTGCTTTTTCTCCTGTTCAATAGTTTGCAGATTTTTCATCATGTCTTACATTTGCAATGAAAAGGCATTAATATTTTTAATTATTTTTCAATCTGATGGGTTCCTAGGAATGTTGCTTGAGGTGTCTCAAGAACTGGACTACAGAGTTCATTTTGTTTCATTTCTTAAACATTAAAATGAAAGTCATCGTAAAGCAAATGTCTCGCACCACAGGTTTTAAAAGGATAACTTTTCTTTGTTCAAGCAGTATTAACTTTGGATATTTGGAGATATTTTTCTCTCGCTTCCTCAGACTTGGCAGAGCAAAGTATTATTTGTATTGTGTTGCAAAAACCACATCAGAGATTCATGGCACTGAGGGGAGAAACTAAACATAATCATTACCTTTGATTAATTGATAAGTTTAAGAACACTGGTTCATAATATTCCCAATGCTGAGTTGGCAGGAAAAAAGAATAAGAAAGAAAACAGAGTCACCCAGAATCTTTCCTTTATAACTTGAAATCTTGGATTTGAAAAACAGAAATAATTCTGAACCAATTTGCAGTCTATGCTAAGGAATAGACTTTTTCAGCTTTGTGAATTCATTTTCTGATTATGAAAGCTAAATATAGGAACTTTACACTATAGGAAATTTGGAAAAGAAAGTAGTTATTCTTAATCCCATGACTTGATAGAATTGTTATTGCCTTTGTAAACGCCAGTTAGGCTCTGTATGGTTCATTATATTATTGTAATCACAGTGTAAATGCCACTTTAAATTATATCAAACGTTTCTATGGTACCAAATGTTCTCTTCATACTTCTTTTCATGTTTGGTCTTATTTTTATCCAAGATCTAATTTAATAAAAATATGTCCCATTTACTCCCTTCCCCATTTCCTCTCCACGAAAGGTAATCGTGTTTACCTTTTAATCTAACCTTTTGGCTATTTCTTCTTGCAGAAAATTCCTCTCACCCCTTCTTGGTTCCTCTGGCTGGTTGAATAATTAAAATGACATAAGGCAACTGACAGGAGAAAATCAAGTTTTAAGATGTGCACACAAGCAAATCACATAAGCATGAGGAATTCCAAAGCCAGTCAGGCAAAATGAGGTACATGTGTGATTTTTGACTAGGGTGGGCGTAGGAACCTGGGACTTCAAAGGAAAGAAAGGCAACTCGTGGTGGAGGAAAACAGTTAATGTTGAGTAAACAAATGTTTGCTGGGCCATGTAGAGACAATGGGAGACAGAAGAAACTTCGATCAAAAGTCCTCTCTGCCACACCTAGCTCAAATTAAACTGTAGCGTTCTAGGCCTTAAAAATAATCAGCTTAAATGATCAATATTCCAAAGAGGCAGCTGGGGGGATGGCAAACTCCCCATCATCTCTAAACAAAACACTACTTCGTGGTTTTTAATGTTCTCACTTTGGAAGAGGATAACATAGCTCCCTTTTATCACCTCTGTCTCTCTGCTAACCTTCTCATTCCCTCCATCCTACTAGTGGAGTTGCATTATAATTCAGATTAGATTGATACTTACCTTATTGTGTCATAAACACTGTTCACAAATGTGCCCTATTGCAAGGTATCATTACTTTTCCTGGTATTTTTCCCAAAAGGATGTTTTGCTCCGCTAGTTGTCTACATACTTCTTACTAATTGAATCTCGAGCTCTTCACCAATGTCTGATGGGTCCAGGTGCATCAGACATTGTGCACCGCTGTCGGGTCCGCCACCTGAGACCTTCTCCTCTGAGTGGCCAGTCCAGTCTGCTGTCTGCGGTGCACAGCTGTCATCCGGGGAACTTGCTCCCCTTTGCTCTGGGGAGGCCCTTTGTTCCTGGTGTTGGGTCCCCTGCTTCATAGTTCTCACACCTTCCTCTTCTTGTTCCCTTGTTTCTGTGGAACACGTCTTCCAGTAATTTTTTTAGCAAAGGATTCATGGGAAATAAATTTTTTGAGATCTGCCTGTCTGAAATGTCTTTTTGCTAAGCTCACTCATAAGTAATAGTTTGGCATGGTATAGACTTTTATTTTGAAAATGGTTTCCCTTTAGGTCAGTGATTTTCAATTGGTGTGCCACAAGAATTTTTAAAACATGCAATACCTGTGCTGACCGGTTTGGCTCAGTGGATAGAGCGTCGGCCTGCAGACTAAAGGTTCCCAGGTTTGATTCCAGTCAAGGGCATGTACCTAGGTTGCGGGCACATCCCCAGTAGGAGGTGTGCAGGAGGCAGCTGATCCATGTTTCTCTCTCATTGATGTTTCTAACTTTCTATCCCTCTCCCTTCCTCTCTGTAAAAAAAAAAAAAAAAAAAAATCAATAAAATATATATTTTTTAAAAAAAAACATGCAATACCAGACTATTTAGTCAGGGCACTTATAGAGTTGCATCTTATTGGTCATGTACATCACATAATAAGGTTGCATCTGATTGATTAATTCTTGGTACCAGAAATTCTTCTATACAAGTATAGGCACCTGATTTTTTTAAAGTCACTTTCGAGCAAAAAGGGTAGGAAATTACTATTGTTTTTGTAAATCAATGAAAAACACACCTATTTTTGGTCAGATTGGCAAAAAATATTTTTTACTGTGCCACAGAATTTTAGTAATTAGTTTATGTGTGCCATGAGACAAAAAAGGTTGAAAATCACTGCTTTAGGTTTTTAAAGGCATTATTCTATTGTCGTCAGCTCCCTAGGTTGCTGTTGAGAAGTTCAAAGCCATTCTGCATCCTAATCCTCCGCACATAATCCCCACTTTGCCCCCTCATCCACTGTCTAAAAGTTTAAAGGTCTTCTCTTTTCCTGATAAAGTGCCTTGGAGTGGGTCATATTTCCATCCCTTGTAAAGTATACCCAGTGGGCCTTTCCGGTCTGCACGCTCATGTCCTTTGGGTCTAGGAAATTTTCTTTTTCTTCTTTTACTTTTCCTTTCTTGTTTGTTGTTAGTCTGAAAAATATTTTCTTGATGATTTCTTGCCTGTTTTCTTGCTTCTCTCTCTCTGTAAATCCTCATTTGAAAATTGGAACTGCTAGACTGTCTTTCATATTTCTATTGTTTTATTCTGTCTCCCATCTCTTTGTCTCTTTGCTCCATTTTGTGGTGAAATTTCCTTGTATTTTCATAGAACCTTGTTACTGAGTCACTTCTGCTATTATATTTTTACCTGCTAAGACCTCTTATTTTTTTTAAGTATAATTGTTTTATAGTTACAGTAACTTATCTGAGAATATAATTGATAGTTGAGATGTGGGCTTTTGGCATTTTCTTCTCCCAGCATAATAACTTTCCCTCCAATTAGCTTTCTTGTGTGTTTCTGTGTCTATCTTTTACAACAGTGACTTTCCTCAGGTTTCTGGTAATCCTTGGTTGTCTGCTCACTCTTAAAAAGGTACCACTACAGCCTGGCTGGTGTGCTCAGTTGGTTGAGCATCATCCCATGCCCTGAGAGGTCGCTGGTTTAATTCCTGGTCAGGGCACATGCCTGGGTTGTGGGCTCGATCCCCAGTATAGGGGGCCTACAGGAGGCAGCCTGTCAATGGTTCTCTCTCATTAATGTTTCTCTCTCCCTCTCCCTTTCTGTCTCTAAATTCAATTTAAAAAAAAAAAACAAAACATATTTTTTAAAGTGTGCCACTATAAATCTGTAGAGACAGAAGGTGGTTGAGGAGTTACCTAGCACTGGGAGAACTAGGGAAATGGAGAGTGACTGCTTAGAATGAGTTTTCTTCTTGGAGTGATGCAAATGTTCTAAAATGGTTGCGGCGATAGTTATACAACTCCTAATAGACTGAAAACCATCACCTTGTACACTTTAAATGGGCCAGTTGTGTGGTGTCTGTATAATATTATAATAAAACTATTACAAACACAAAGTAGGACACTAACAAGATTAGAATCTTCACGTGAGTGGCTGAGGCTTATCTTCTGTGGCTTTCACTGCAGGGGGCACTGGCTGAGCTGTTTAGTCGGGGAACCACTGATATCAGTATCTTTGTCATTCTTCTTGGGTCGATTAGATTCCCCAGGAAAGGGGAAGAAACGTTTTTAACGCCTGTCCTGCCAGAACTCTGGCCGCCCCAGTTCATACTCTGGGGGGAAGTTATTATGCTAGGAGAAGAAAAGCCAGTTAAGCATTTTTTTTAAATGCTTATCACGTGAAAAACTAAGAGAGGGGAACATTCATAGCCAACAGCACAAGTTGTGTCGTATACACAACTTCAAGAGAATTCTAAGTAGTCTCCCCCTCCAACTAAACATTTCAATGTCATACAACCTCGGGCCAAATTCTGCTGGTTAGTAACCATGATCTCGAGGATTATCACAGCCTCTAAAACAGGGGTGGGCAACCTTTTTGTGAGTGCGTGCCAAAACCAGCAAAATCTCTGACTCAAAATTCTTCTGCGTGCCAACCCTAATTTTTTGAGAACATGTTACGCCTACTTGATATCTCTTAAGGTGTACGTATGTGAAGAACCTTGAAGAAATAATAAAATTCAATCAAGCGACAAAAAAACAGTATATGATGATGAAAAATACATTTATTTTTTAATGTATACATGTACACTGATAGTCCAACAGAAAACTTTATGATTCCGTTTGATATTATCAGTGGGCCTTTTGCTGCTGCATCACTGATGACAGAGATTTTACATCAGGTTTATATTTCGTGACCTTCAGAGATATGCACGAGCTACTACTTTCATCCGTCAGGCTGCTCCTGTTACAAGACTTAACAAAATTCATCACTGAGAACAAAGATTCACAAGCATATGTGGATGAAACTAAAACACTGGTCGGATCTAGGAAGGCAGGGAGAGTTAAGGCAGAGGCATAGAAATTACTCTTCCCCTCTCTCGTCAATCCATGTCTATGGTCTTTAAGATAACTTGTTCTGTAAAATTATTTATTTATCTAAGATGCACATACACTGAATTTATCTGAAAAATAAAAAAGTCAATATTAAGAAAAAAATTGTAAATGGAAGATTATAAGAGAGGGTTTCGCGTGCCAGCAAAAGTTACTGGCGTGCCATGTTTGGCACACTGCCAGGGGTTGCCCACCCCTGCTCTAAAACCTTATGGTTCTGTTTATCACCCTAAAATGCCACCTTTCTTTCCCTTTTAGAAAGGACCTTCATCTCACTACATTGATAAAAGGAACTTATATTTGGTTTAGATTATTATGCAACATTGCTTGACCTTTCCAACGCATCACAACCATTCTGGACTGGCTCTGTCATCTGTGGGATTCCATGCAAAATAAGAATATGAGGCCCCTTGTTTAAAATGTATTAACATTTTCAGCATGGCAACAGCAGAGCATGAAACCCAGCATGGCCCCCTCCAAGGGCCACATGCCCATGAAGCCAGCGCTGTGACCATTCTGAGGGAAGATACTGTAGATGTTTCTTCTGATATTAGTTTACTTTGGTTCAGGGACTCACACTTCCCCTGCTCAGGGACTTTCACAATGAAGGGCAGCTGGTGACCATTCATTATATAGCCATTGCCTAAGACTCTGCATTCCTGGAGTGAAACCATAGAGCTATTGCCCTGCAGACAATAGCTCCTTAGACTGAGTGCTTCCCATTGTGGGCAGTCTCTGGTGATGGCAGTTTCCATGTGCTTTCTTCCTGCCCTGACAGTAGCTTTCGCTGGGTCAGAGCCTTCAAGCCAAATTAAATTAAAACTTGAGATCTGATCCGCACAGGAAAAGAAACTGAATGAAAAGATAGCTCCTGTTTCTCAGCCCCTGGCAGTGGGTGGAACTACTTATGTTCTCCCTATCTCACTTGGTTTTCAGCTCAGTGCATCTGAGCACCTGCTATTCATATCAGAAGGAAATGAAGTCAGTAGCATTTTCTTCCCCAGTGGCAGCCTTTACACTTCCTTCTCTTTTGCCAGTAAGTCATCAATCTCCTTCAAGACTGCTTTATATTCAGGCAGGTCCCAGACTTCCTTGACTTGTTTGTTTTGAACTTTGAATCAGATAGACACTTAGAAATGTATGTAGTCACACCCTCACCCATAGAGGCACTTTATGTGACCACAGTGGGCAGAAATGTGTCTTAAGAGTTCAGAAGGAAGATTATGGTATCACTAAGAGAAGTAAAGGGCCTAAGGGAAATAAAGAGCTAATATTTATTCATCCCCGGGTAAACATCCGATCTTAGCTAGCTCAGGACAAACGTATGTGTTGATAAATTGAATTTTGAGTAAATTGGCATCTCAGTTCTGTGGTTCCTTGTTGTGAGGGGTACTCCCCTGAGGCTTCCACGGAATACGCAGTAGCTGACCCAGTACTAACCTCCTCCACGTCAGTGCAGGGAGCTGCTGGGGCTGGCGTGTGGAAGCAGGCTGCGAGCTTTTCTCCCCGCAGGGAGTCTAAACCCAGGCATGGAGGTTACAAAGAGTTGATTGTTCCACAGAAGGAAGAGTTAAACGGTGTGGTTATAGAAGAAATAAGCTACCTCTGAAATGCTAAGCCTCTCACTGGAACTGAACAGCCATCTGGGAAGACTGCTGTGGGAGACAGAGAAACACCACGTGGCTTTTCTAACTAGAATGCCTTTAGGTTTCCTTTGACTCCTGCAGTTCTTGAGTGTTTGATCACAAAAAATACAGAGCCTCCTGGGAGGAAAAGAAACCTGTTGCACATGTATAACCCCTCTCTTTCCTTCCTTATAAAGGAGTGAAACCAAACCAGCAAGCGCGTGCCCTTAAATAGACCTGAAGCTTGCACTGCACACACTTGGCACAACGGGCTTCCTTTGAGGAAATTGTAAGATTATTTAACCGTGAGTTCCACTTTACACAGGTAACCTACATACATACAGTCTTTTGAATTAGAATGCCACCCTGCCATTCACCAGCTCCATGACTTAACCTCTTATACACAAGACTGTAAGGTTATTGTGAGGAAAGATGAGAAAATGTATATCACTATCAAGTACAATGCCTAGAATATAACATATGCTCAAATATCCTCTTTTTTTAAAAAATACAATAGCCCTTCAAACATTTTTATAGACATACTCCCTGCTGGGCACTGTACCCAACAAGCAGGATCAGAGGGCACCTGGGTCCCCAAGGATGAATAATTCTGCATTCGTTCTACCTTACCCCTGGACCTGCAACCCAGAAGCTGGTTCTAACTAGTGTACTGGCCCCATCAGTTATTGTGAAGCTGCAATTTAATTTGAAAGTATGAGGTGAAGATGGGAAGCAGAGGGTATCCCCGGAAAAGGCTAATGTTCCAACAGAGTTTATTTCACCATCACCACCTTCGATGGACATCCTTATTCTGAAAGACCTAGCCTTTCAGCCTGAATATCCATCATGAACTAGGAGTGGCTTAAGAAAACCAACACAGTTTAAATCCTCTAACACACCGGAGGCATATAGAGTTTACCCAATAAATGAATGACGAAGTAAATGAGGTCAATCTTAATCCTTTGGATTAACTGTAAAATGATACCAGAGCTCTGTGTTTACTAAGGATTAGAAGGTTCAACCTAGTTCTTCACTGTTTCCATACACAAGCCATCCAAAAAACAGATATCTATCCTTCTCTATTAAAAAAAAAAAAGTAATTGGTCTTCAAAAAGCAAAAAATAAAAATAAAAAAGGACTATGTCAGAAGGCATAGGGGCCAGCTGAAAGAGCTCTCAGCAACCTAAGCTGGAACAATTTGAGCAATAAAATAGCACAGCATTGAACAATTCTCCAAAGAATGAACAAATATCCAAGAATTCTTATCTATATATATATATAAAAGGCTAAGTGACCGACCGTCCATCCGTCCGACTGACCGACCGACGGTCCAGCCGGTACATATGACGCATACTGGCAATTTAAAGATAAACTTTGACTCGTGTATGCGCGATACGTATAAAGCTCTTGCTGGCGCCAATCGCACATCATGTGTTTCGATCTGTCATTGTCAATTGATGATGAATTTGGTTGTTTTTGTTGACATTCTGAAGCTGAAAGAAAGCGGTGGCATCGACAAAATATGTCTGAAGACCAACTATTCATCATTGTTGATGAATGCACCATGTGTCTCAAATCTAGAAAACCAGGCTGTGTGTCTCCTGAGGGCAAGGTGTGTGTTGTGGGCCCGTGTCCCAGATGCTGCAGACTATGAAACGTTATTCGTAAACTATTGACTTGGCAACAGTTGTCACTATAATTAGCCTAGTGTGCTCTTTCTACATCAGTGCCAGCCTTTTCCCCTCAGGGAGATGAAAGTCAAGCAAGAAAGCATATGATTTCTCTGAAATCGGTTCTGGGCACCCTATTGATTTTTATATCTTAATATCTTTTCTCAGAAACAATCAGCCCACCCCTTCCTGAGAAAATGTTAACATTTCCTGTGAACTCATATGCCGCTTGCATTGGTTTCATTTGCATGACTTTCCCTAGGTAAACATGTGGAAATTGGTCTGGATTTAGGGTGAATCAAGTGCTGTATACCAATAAACGACTTCCCCACGTATTGTAGGTGGTCTTTTTCATGGGGACCTCATGCCACTCAGTAAATTCGCCTAAGAGATTATATAGTTCCTTGGTATTACAACTGAGGAGTTCTCTTTCTCCTTCCTTCCTTTGGGTGAGAATGGGTAGTGTATTGTTATAGAAAAAGGAAGTCCATAAGGGTGTGTCCTCAAATAGTATGGCACATGTAACAACTCTGGAAATAATAGGTATCAGATAGGGTTCTTTGCTTGCAAGCAAGAGAAACTGGCATTACAAAGGAAATCACTGGAAAAATAGCAGTTAGTTCACATAATCTGAAGAAAAGGCTAAGCTATCAAGCCAAGAGGAGAACATGAAATGTAGCCCCTCAGTGGATTTATTTATTTATTCATTGAACATTTCCTGAGCTTCCACCGTGTCCCCAGCACTGTCCCACAGGGTGAGGATAGGAGTGGGGGAATCTATCACGCTCTTGCTTTCACTGAGCTTGCATCCAAAGGATCTCGGGCTCGTGGACAGCCTCACATTTGGCTGCTACTGATCTTATTACCGAGTTCCTACACTCTTCGTCTGTCATTTGTCACACTACCCAAGATTCATATCCCTCAGAGAGTCTGATGGACAAAGGTTGGGTCAACAGCTCACCCTCTGGGATGAGGTACTGTGATGTGTATCCCCAGTAGCACCACATGGAACCAGGGGAGCTTCATTCCCCAAAGGCTGAGTAGGCAGCTCCTACCAACAAATCAAAAGAGTGCTGGGTAGGCAAAAAGAGAAGTCCACTGTATTTAACATTAACAATATGAAGACAGGAATGAGAAGAGTTGGATCTGCTTAAAATTCTGGCTAAGGCCACTTATATATAAACTAGAGGCCCAACACATGAAATTCGTGCAAGAGTAGGCCTTCCTTCCCCTGGCTGCTGGCACCGGCTTCCCTTGCAGCCCTGGGTTCGTCCAGAAGGTCGTCCGGAAGGACATCTGGTCTAATTAGCATATTACGCTTTTATTATTAAAGATAAGTAAACCTTGGATATGTTTCCATAACCCCTCTAGAAGTCCCTTTCCTCATCTATGTAAAGTGGGATTAACAATCCCTATCTCATAGAGCTGCGGTTGTTGTTGTTGTAAACCCTCTCAAGGCTCTTTGCAATGAGCACTGGCCTGCTGTTTCCCATATGTCACCACCTCCTGACTTCCAATATTGTAGATTAGTTCTGTCTGGTTTGGGACATTATATAAACAGAAGCATACAGTGTGTACTCTTTTTGTATCTAGCTTCCTTGCTCAATATGATGGTTTGTGGTTTCATCCATGTTGCTTAGTGTGGCTATATTTATTAATTCTTATTGCTGAATAGTATCTACTGTGTGATTATACCTATATTTGTTTATACATGCTATTGATAATGGACATTTGAGTTGTTTCTGGTTTAAGGCTACTATATAGAGCTCCTAAGGACACTGTCATACCAGACTTGGTATCATAGGAATGCATTTCTATGAGATATGTACCCAGGATTACAACTGCTGGGTCAAAAGGTATGTATGTGTTCATTACAGTTTCCAACTTAAACTACCCCCAACAATGTGTAACTACTCTAGTTGCATTACATCCTTGCCAATGCTTAGCATTATCGTAGAATTGTTTTTGATGCTTAAATCTGGGTCACATTAATAGCTGGTTGAGAGCTTGTTCTGATAATTGCTTAGAGTTAGTTGTATTTTCACACAGTTGTGTAATCCACATAGCATTCACAGGTCTTGCCCATGCTTTTCTCACAAATGATATTCTAGTCTGTTCTGCTGGTATAGTGTTTCTCTTCGCTTGGAAATCCCTATTGGGTTGGGCAAGCCTTACTGGGTTGGTTTTTGTTTTTTTTCTTATGTGTGTTAACAATAAAGCTTTGCTTGGTAAAGTGTCACATTGGCCACTTCAGAATAGGCACCCCAGCTCCCAACTGTGTCTCATGAGAGCTGCGAACAGTGAAATCACCAGGCACTGAGTCTGTCCAGGCTGTCCAGGCTCTCTTCCTCATTCCAAGCACGACAGGCAGCAGTCTCACCTGGGTCATGCTAAGCTGTTATTCGTAGTGGTGGGCAGTGTGAGGGGCGTGTACACTTACATTCCTGCCAAACCTGCATCTCTGAGCACAGTACTCAGCTTCTCAGGACCTCATTTGCTTCAGGTGATAATACCTACCTCGAAGGGCCTCTAAACTTGTAAAAGAAAATATATGTAAAGTGCCAGGCTCGGTACCTCGTTTAGGAGTAAGTCCACTGTATTTAATATTAACAGTGTGAAGACAGGAATGAGAAGAGTTGGATACCCCTTTGCTTTATCTAGGGGTGGTAATTATTGTCACTGTTTGATCACAGGCACAAGAGTTTTTAAAAATCTACAGGCTTAAAACTGTAGATTTTTAAAAACTGAGCAGTGTTGAGAAAAAGACCACACACTCAGAATTTTAAAACAAGACATAGCCATTCATAAGAACCGCATTGCCAGAAGGTAGAACCACTCACCAGGCCAGGGCTGGGACCACCACACCCTGCCTTCCTAACACATCAACATTAAAAAGTTATCTTTTGACCCTGAATATATCCTATGCTTCCCACCCCAGTCCCTTCCGTGAATTGCTTTATGACCCACCAGGAAAGAGCGCCTTGTTCTCACAAGTAAACAAGCTTCAGAGGGGAAGACACATTTAGAAGAAATTCAAATATACATTTGTTTAGAAGAACAAAGGGGAGTGAGACTTTGAAAATCTGTAAGAGGGTCTTAATAGATTTATCAAGGAAGTAACATTGAAGATATATTTGTTTTTAATTCATTATGGGACATATCCTTTTGATTATAGAGGTTGATTTCCTCATTTTTTAAAAAGCTGGCCATTATTTAGCCCAACACCTTTATTTTTTATTTTTTTGATCCTCACCTGAGGATATTTCTCCATTGATTTTTAGAGAGAGAGTAGAAGGGTGAGGAAAAGACAGAGAGAAATATTGATGTGAGAGAAACACATCGATTGGTTGCCGCCTGCATGCGCCATGACCAGGGCCTGGACCAGGGAGGAGCCTGCTACCAAGGTGTGTGCCTTTCACTGGGATTGAACCTAAGACCCTTCGATCTGCATGCTGACGTTCTATCCACTGAGCCAAACCAGCTAGGGCCCAACACCTTTACTTTAGAAATTAGGAAACTAAGGTGCATAGAAGTAACATTACTTATTCCAACATCACTCAGGTAGTTAGTAGCAGAATCAAGACCAGAATCGAGGTCCTTTAATTCTGAATCCAGTGACTTTTCCATTGATCTTTTCTGAAATATTGTAAAGGATGATGCTGACTTTCTAAAATCATTGACTGGTGACGTCTAAGATTGTTTAAAGGAGCATTTGTTCTCCTTTACTTGTTTTTCACTGCAACTCTGTGCCATCTAGAATTACAGCTAGAGTTAATTCTAGGTGGTCAAGACCAGGTACTGTGCCACCATATCTTTTAGATGCTTTTCATTATGTACTTGTAACAAGACTGGCCTAAGCTTGGATGATTACCACAGGTGTTTGGTAATCATTACGCAATAAGTGGTCCCTAAGGTTGCCTTTTGCCTTGTGGAGTGGTGGGTGTGCTGGAGCTTGCCCCTTCTGGCTCCTGTCAGTTAGTGTTCAATTTTGTGAGCCATTTGTTAAGCACGGTCTTATTCAAAATTAAATTACATAACTTACAACTAAATGACATATATTTTAGAAAATAATACTCATAAAGTGATCCCTTCCTAATTATTTTACTGCAATTCTACTAATATTTGCTCTTGAGGTTATTTATGTGCATTGGACGTGCGTCGTGGATATACTGTATAAGAGTATACTACTGTGCATTTCTTACCAGCTCCTCATTCAGCGATATCACTCTGGTAGATTGAGGAAGTACTTATTCCACAGCAGACTAAATATATTGTTTTGTTGGTTGTCTATTTTTTTAAACTTAAATGTGTGTTGCATGTATAGATGCTGCATTGTCAATAGCACCAAAAATTGAGGAAATATTCTCCATGGGAAACTATTTTCCCATTATTCAGAGAACTAGTTCATGTTAGTGACAAATGAGTGAAGTTCTGACAAATGTCTCCCATTTCATTTTTATATTATTAATGTAAAGTCTTGACAAACATCGTGTTAGAACTATGTACTCAACTGCAATTTTAGGTTGGCTATGGATAAAAAATTTCTATAAAAATCAGCAAGAGTATTCTGTGACAGTTAATTATATGGAAGTTACAGTAAAGACTATTGCATATTTTATTATTTATAAAGTGTGCTACACATTCTTTGTCAGTAAATTGATCATCTTTTTGGAGAAATTTATCATAGACATTCAAAATTAATGTATCAGGTTGTCATAAATAAATACTAAAATCTAAGACAAAAGAAAAGAAGGAAAGAAATACTGGCTTAGAAGAACATATACACACACATATTTTTTCCCAAAAGACTGTTAAACATTTACCAGTACATTTGTGCCACTGAAGTCCATAAAGTATCTGTTTCTTTATTATAAAAATCTTCCATGATAATACTGATAATAGCTAAAATGTATTGAACATAAATGACAGAGTGTATAGGAGGCACCTCACTGAATCCTCACAGCTGCTCTTATATTGCTAGATCCAATATATTTAGTCTGCTGTGGAATAAGTACTTCTTTAATCTATTAATTAAGACAAGGAGACGATGAGTTAGGTCAGCAGTTCTCAACCTGTGGGTCGCGACCCCTTTGGGGGTCGAATGACCCTTTCACAGAGGTCGCCTAAGACCATCGGAAAACACATATATAATTACATATTGTTTTTGTGATTAATCACTATGCTTTAATTTTGTTCAATTTGTAACAATGAAAATACATCCTGCATATCAGATATTTATAATTCTTAACAGTAGCAAAATTACAGTTATAAAGTAGCAATGAAAATAATTTTATGGTTGGGGGTCACCACAACATGAGGAACTGTATTAAAGGGTCGCAGCATTAGGAAGGTTGAGAACCACTGAGCTAGGTAAATCCGGCACCTCCCTCCAGCTTACGTGAGAAGAGGACCTTTATAAGATTATTTCCGAGAGCAAGGAGCATGGTAGACACGTGCATATAAATTACTCACAGCCACCTTGAGGTCGATAAGAAGAGTTATTTTTACCGCTGGCATATGGATAAAAAGTAAGCTCAGAGAGATGGACAACTGCCTGCATCACAGCTCAGCACCACTGGTTTACAGGGGGAACCAGGAGAGGAGAACCCAGCTTTTCGGTGCCTCCTCCTAAATCAGCTCAGAGTAACAGAACCACTTCATCTAAGGAAAGGCTGTGCAGGACTCTGGTAAATACTGAGAGCATTTTTACTACTAGCCATTGAGATAGTTCATGTAAGTAGGATTTAGATACGCACATGAAAGACAGGCCTTATCCAAAATAACTACAGCTTAAGTCGGATTCCAAAAATGGATAATTTAGACTTCTTGGGAGTGGGTAAAATAAATGAGAAAGAGCATACAATTTCAGTGACAGGTTTTAAACGTAATATTTTTATTTACCGATTACAGGCCTGATGCATGAAATTCATGCAAGGGGCTCGGCCCCCGTCAAGGCTTCATCTGGAAGGTCGTCCAGTCTAATTAACATACTATAACGCTTTTATTATTATAGATTGCTAAGCACGGTAACACATAAAAAGGCAGGTATATGAACAGTGTAAAATCACGAGTGCCATGTGTTAGGATGTGTTACAAGGTGACTAATTACATGCTAGTTTATTTACATGTGCTTTCTGGAAGGTGGTGTTTAGTGAGTGTGACACCGATCTGACCCCAGTACAGTCAGTGGTACTCACAGCTCCTCACCCTCAGCCAGGTCCTGCTCATGGAGAGGCCTGCCCACCCCACCTGGAGACCTCAACACCAGCTCAGCGCAGAGCCAGCACGGAACCCAGGCACAGGCAGGGCTTTGGGCAGTGACCAGGGCCTCCTTCCAGGCCTCCCAGGACGGGTCCTTCGGTCCTCGGCCCTCGGTCTTTCACACAAGCACGCCCCGTCATCTCGGGTCTGCATTCCTCACTGCCTTACCATTCTTCTAAGCCAGTATTTCTTTCCTTCTTTTCTTTTGTCCTAGATTTTAGTATTTATTTTTGACAACCTGATACATTAATTGTGAATGTCTATGACAAATGTCTCAGAAAGATTATGTAGGAAATAAGACATAATGCCCCTCATCCAAGTTTTATTATGCTCATTATATTTGGGACTTTTTGTAATTCCAGTTCTTACTTTGCATAAGTGATTATACACTGTTCTCACCCAGAACTATTGTTTTATATATTTTGAAATAAATTGTATATATTTAAGGTGGACATGATGACTAGCTGTACATAGTGAAATGATTACTGTAGTCAAGCTAATGGACATACTCCTCTCTTCACATAGTAGCTACATTTTATGTGTTGTGGAGACCAAGAGTTTGATTTTACTCGAAGTTAGCTTGTTTCTTTCCTTCACTGGACCCTTGAAGGTACGGACTGTGTTTTGTGTTTTTTTGTTTTTGCTTGGTTGGTTGGTTCAGTTTGGATTTTTCTGTTTTTGTTTTTATTGAAGGCAGCGGTTCTCAACCTGTGGGTCGCGACCCCTTTGGCGGTCGAACAACCCTTTCACAGGGGTCGCCTAGGACCATCCTGCATATCAGATATTTACATTATGATTCATAACAGTAGCAACATTACAGTTATGAAGTAGCAACGAAAATAACTTTATGGTTGGGTCACAACATGAGGAACTGTATTTAAAGGGCCAGAAGGTTAAGAACCACTGATTTAAGGTCTACTCTCTTTGCAACTTTGTTAACGGTAGCCACCGTGTTGTAATTACATCCCCAAGACTTACTTATAACTGGAAGTTTGTAGAACCATTTTTTTATATATATACACTGGGATATATATATAACGTTTAACAGCCTTTGAACATGGGAGATAGATATATATATATATATATATATATATATATATATATATATATATATATATCATTCAAAGGCTGTTAAATCACATTGTTTACCCATATCTTCAGGGAAAAAAATCACTTCTGTCGTGGTAAACAACCTGCTTCCCTATTTATAATGGTCTGGCCCTCTAGCAACTTCAGTGCAAAATTATAGCTAATTTGCCTACAGACGTCAGGTGGTCATAATAATCTGGCCACTCAGTATACATTTATTGGTTTCAGAGAGGAAGGGAGAGGGAGGGAGAGATAGAAAACTGTACAACCATTTTTTGTGCGTGTGGTGGGAGCACCTGAAATCTACTCTCAGATGCCCCGTACACAGCACGGCAGTATTAACTCAGTGCAGTACATGGGACCTCCATACGTCACCCTACGGAACTGCAACTTTGTCCCCTGGACCAACATCTCCATTTCCCACCTCCTTGCTCCTGGTAACCACTGTTCTCCTCTCTGCTTCTATGTAGTCCACTTTTTTAGATTCCACATAGTAAGTGACACCATGTAGTATCTATCTTTCTGTGTCTGTAAGCCAGTATTCCCTAAAGCAATGATGGTGAACCTTTTGAGCTCGGCGTGTCAGCATTTTGAAAAACCCTAACTTAACTCTGGTGTCGTGTCACATACAGAAATTTTTTGATATTTGCAACCATAGTAAAACAAAGACTTATATTTTTGATATTTATTTTATATATTTAAATGCCATTTAACAAAGAAAAATCAACCCGAAAAATGAGTTCGCGTGTCACCTCTGACACGCGTGTCATAGGTTCGCCACCACTGCCCTAAAGTATAAGCTCTAGAATCAACTGTTTCAGAAACAGCAAGTTGTAAAATGCCATTTCCTGGGCCCTTGGCGACTCTGACACACAAGAATGAACTCTCCTGGTCCAGCCCGTCACCTCTGACTGTGGGTTTCCAGTGGGATGGAAGGAGCCCTACTTGTCTTGACACCGTAAGGTGGCTTGAGATGTCCTTGGAGAGCCAGTGCAGTTCCTGTGCCCCCAGCAGCCCCAGCCTCAGAGCCGTTCGTGCCGGACAGTCTGCACACCGTCCCAGGGGAGCTGGAGGAGGGTACGCGTTTCAACGCGACCCGTTCCGCACTTCGCTGAGCAAAGCAAGGGGCCTTCTGTGGAGGCCAGGACAGGCAGAACGGGGCGGGAGAGAGCGCCTCCACAGCCTTCTTCCCAGGAGTGTCAACTCTGCGTTCTCACAGCACAGCACATACGTAGTTTTTGGCGATTACTAGTTTTTGCCATTTTGGGGAATGGAAACTGGTTGAGGAGGGGAAGTTTTTTACTGGAGTTTATGCACAGGCAGATCTTTCTGTCTTAGAAGTGCTAATTCTTGAAATTGACAAGAAGATCCTTTTTCAGTGATCAAGTTATAAGTATTAGCTTGTCCGTCCATGCCACTGGCTGAGGTATTGGGGGAAGGGGAGAGAGTACACAGGAAGGCCCTTGATGTTAGGGTGGACTCTGAGCCTCTCTGTTTGTTTGTTTTTGTTTTGTTGTTGTCTTTTTGAACTGTGAACTCTGAAACCATCCCTGGCAGGGTTCAGTCACTCTTTCTCTCAAGTTCATCGAATCACTTCGTGAGTTGGATGATTTCGAAAGCCCTTGTCTCAGGAGAAGATTAAACTTTCATAGTTGATCAGTAGTTAACTTTAAAACACAAAGCAAAACAAAAATTATTTTTTTAATCCTTAAAGATTAACTAATACCTATAATTCTGTCCTGAATCATGAGATCCATCAGTTCTTGACATCATCTAGACCAGCAACTAGCGCTCCATTGTGAAATCTTTTCAGGCATGTGATAGGTTTCTGTGAAAACCTTAAATGTAAACTTTATACCACACTGCTAGTTTTTGTCTTAATAAAAGTATACAGATTTAGCCTGGCCAGAGTGGCTCAGTTGGTTGAGTGTCGCCCTGTGCACCGAAAGGTTGCCAGTTCAATTCCCGGTCCTGGAAGATAAAATTAAAAATTAAAGGGTCACTGCAGAGATTATTAAAGCTGAGCTATGATTTAAAAACCAGAATAAGTCCCAGTTCTTCTCAGAGGCGCCAGTACTGTGTTCCTCCCACATCTTGGCCAGGTGCCTCCCGTTCCCTGCGCACTGGGGCTCTGTCCGATTCCCCTCTCCCCGCTTCCTAACGACTCAGGACGGGGTGCTCACCTCTCCAGCAGGGACCCATAGTTCCTGTGACACTTTCTGATTATTCAGGTCAGACCTTGTCATTAGTTTGGTGTTGACCTAGCCGTGTATGCCAAACCTTCCCGTCATTCTGTCCCTCTCTGAAGCCAGCAAGCACAGGAAAACTCAGTTCTGCTTGTGGTTTCCCGATAGCCCTGAACAGTTATAATTACAGTGTACATCTGTGAGAGCGAGGCTGCCTTTTAAATCTTACTCTTCCCAGCAGCTTCTGCAGACTTGGTAGTGGTGTGGGTTTTGACTGAAGGATGCCCCTTCTATGCAGAGGGCGGTCATTGCAGCCCCGTGCCACCTTAGCAGTCACAGGAGGACCCAAAGTCCAGGCACAAGCGCTGTCTAAAGATTCCTGATGAATCATAACAGCCCGACAAATATTTGGTGGATTTCACTGGGAAAGGGCCTTCCTCTTTAAAGGCAGCGTTAGCAAAGCAGTGGCATGGTGTTTCCTTTCAGGTACCCAGAGTAGGTATCCCCTGCAGGTTAAGGTTCCTGGCGTCACTGGTGAGGAAGGGGAGGGAAGTTAGTGAGCCAGGCCTTTTGCCACGGCCAGGTTTTCCTTGATGCATCTGTACCACCTGTATTGCGGGCGCCGGCTGCCAGAACCAAATGCCACACAACACTGGTGGCTTCAACAACAGAACTTGATGGTCTCAGCTCTGGGGGTGGGGAGTCCAGGATGTTGGCACTGTTGCTTCCTGCCGAGAGCTCAGAGGGAGTCTGTCCCATGCCTGTGGGCTCGCCTCGAGTGGTTTGCTAGCAGTCTCTGGCATCCCCAGACTTATAGAAGCGCCATCTCCATTTCCGCCTCACAGAGCATTCTCCTTGTGTATATGTCTGTGTGTAAATTTCCCTTTGTTATAAGGACGACAGTCAGATTATAAGGACGCCAGTCAGATTAGAGCCCTCCCTACCTAAGTACACCTCATGTTAACTACTTACATCGGCCACGACCCTATTCTCAAGGCCACATTCTGAAGTGTGTATGTGTGTGGGGGGGGGGTGGGGGGGGGGGGTGAGGCAAAGACTTCAGCACCGGAATTTTAGGGGAGGACACAATTCAGCCTATAGCACCGTCTGCCTGAATAAATTTATCCTGGATTTTTCAGTTGTGATAGCAAGTGAGTGTAAAGAGACTGCAGAGTACCTGACTGCAGACCACAGTCCGCGGAGTTACGTCACTGAGGTGCCGTGTAGGGGATAACAGAGCTGTGGTTGGGAATTCTTCGTTCATTTCTCCTAAGCCCCGAGTGATTTCATTTGCTTACACAGCCAAGGGCTTTTCCATTGCAGCATACTGTATTTCTGATAGGCTACTCTGAGCTCAAACTTTGGTTTTCTGAGAAAGTTGAAAGAAGGACAAGTAGGCTAAGAATAACAAAGCTTTTGGAAGCTGGAAAGACCTCATCCAATCAAAGTCCTGATGTTTACAGCGGAGGAAATGGGCTCGGGGAGGTTAAACTGCTTCCCCAGTCACAGCACATTAAGCTAATGATGCCTAGTCAGTGCCAGAATCAGCTGCCCTGCCCCTCGTTCTGGCTTATCCTTCTACACGCCATGCTGTTCCTTCCAGTCATGGAGGCCATGGGGCCCCTGGCTAGAGTACAATTAAGGGTTTGCAGTGCATGCCGCTTACCTGGGGATCTTTTGTGGACTGCTCACATTACAATGTTTTATCCCCACAAGCCTTGACTCTGAGACCTTAAATATATTCTCTCTCAACTCCATGGATAAGAGCTCAGGGAAGAAACTAATTCTGGTGTTAGGTTCTGCCAGATATGAATAAGAAAGCAGGTTTTCTAGAAGAGCAGGGCCATTCGCTATTGTGAAGTCCAATAGAAATTCCTTTGATTGTCAAGGTTTTTAATTTTTTTTCCCCCTCTGGGTGGATTTTTCTTGCATCTTTGTATTTTATAATAATGTTATATGTAGCTATTGGCTTCTTTTTAACATTTATTATCCATCTCCCTAATACTGTTGAAAGCTCCTAAAGTCAGGGACCCAGCCATGTCTGAACTGTTTGCCACGTGTTTGTTTTGGGGTTTTTTAGCACAGTACCTGGGACAAAGCAGGCACTCTGTAAACGTTTGAATAGACGACTGAAAGTTTTGCGGGTAGAAAAGCAGGTACTGTTTTTGATGCTGACAGTTCATTATTGAAATATTTACATACAGGGAAATGCACAAATCTTAAATGTATAGTTCCATGAATGATGACAAATGTGTACACTCCTGTTACCATCACCCAGATCAAAATAAAGAACAACCCCCTTACACCAGAAAATTCCTTTCTGCCCCTTCCTAGTCATGATTCCTTTGGTCATGGACACGTTCTCCTTTGATTTCTTCTAGAAACTTATCGTTATAGCTTTCATATTTTGTCTAAGATCCATCTCTAATTTCTGTGTATGAGGTACATTCAAGTTTCTCTTACTGTTCATTAATATTTATTTCTGCTCCTCTTATGTCAGATAAATCTGTTTTTATCTACTTAATTAAAAATTATTTTAACCCAAGCCAGTTTAGCTTAGTGGATAGAGCATCAGCCTGTGGCCTGAAGGGTCCCAGGTTCGATTCCAGTCAAAGACACATGCCTGGGTGGCAGGCTCGATCCCCAGTGGAGGGCGTGCAGAAGGCAGCCCATCAATGATTCTCTTCCTTCCTCTCTGAAATCAATAAAAATATATTTTAGAAATATCTTAAATACTCTTCATATGAAATATATTAGTTTCACGTGTATATATTAGTGTTCACTCCAATAAGTGTAGTACCCATCTGACACCATACATAGTTATTACAATATTATTGACTATAACCCTATGCTGTCCTTTACACCCCCATGACTATTTTTATAACTGGCAACTTATACTTCTTAATTCCTTCATCTCTGTCATCCAAACCCCTAATCCTCTCCATCTGGCAATCATTTGTTTGCTCTGTATCTCCGAGTTTGTTTCTGTTTTTGTTCATTTATTTTGTTTTTCAGATTCCACATTCAAGTGAAATCATATGGTATTTGTCTTACTCTGACTTATTTCACTTGGCACAACATCCTCTAGGTACATCTATTCTTGTTGTTGCAAAAGGCAAGATTCCATTCTTTTTTTTTTTTTTTTTTTTGGCCAAGTAATATTCCATTGTATATATGTACCACCTCTTACTTATTCATTTATCTACTGATGGACACTGAAGTTGCTTCTGTATCTTAGCTATTGTAAATAATTCTGCGGTGCACATAGGGGTGCAGGAATCTTTATTAGTATTTTAGATTTTTTTCAGATAAATACCCAGCAGTGGAATTACTGGGTCACATGGTAATTTTATTTTTAAATTTTTGAGGGAACTCCATACTGTTTTCCATAGTGGCTGCATCAGTTTAGTCCCACCAGTAGTACACGAGGGTTTCCTTTTCTTCACATCCTTGACATTTGTTATTTGTTGATAGCCATTCAAATAGGTGTGAGGAGATATCTCATTGTGGTTTTAATTTGCATTTCCCTAATGATTAGTGACACTATGCATCTTTTCATATGTCTATTGGCCATCTTGGGAGAAATGTCTATTTAGGTTCTTTGCCCATTTTTTTAATTGGATTGTTTGTTTTATTTGGAGTTTTTATATTAATTCTTTATATAGTGTGGCTATTACCCTTTATCAGATGTATCATTGGCAAATATCTTCATTTAATTACGATGTGCTTTTGTATGGGCCTCTTTGAGTTCATCATGTTTGGGATTGTCTGTGCTTCCTGGACTTGTATATCTATTTCCTTTGCCAGGTTAGTAAAGTTTTCAGGCATTATTTCTTCGAATAGATTTTTAATCCCTTGCTATCTCTTTTTTCCTTCTGGTATCCCTATGATGTGAATGTTGGTATGCTTGGTATTGTCCCAGAGGTCCCTCAGCCCGGCCTGCCCCATCTCACAGTCCGGGAGCCCTCAGGGGCGGGAAGCGACCCGGCAATCAGGGGAAGGTGACACCCCATCTCACCTCTGCTGCCGCCACTGCCGGCAGCACAAGCCTTGGCCGGCCTGATTACCCAAGCCTCGGGACAGCCCTGGGCAGCTTGGGGACTGGGGGACTCTGGAGACAAGCGTGCGGCGGGGCTGAGGGGACTGGGTGCCGCCATCTTTGAGGGCATGGCAGTCAATTAGCATATTGCCTCCATATTGGCTGTGGGCACTGCCATCTTTGAGGGCGGGGCAGTCAATTAGCCTATTCCCTCCTTATTGGCTGTGGGTGCCACCATCTTTGCAACAGTGTGAGGGTCAATTAGCATATTCCCTCTTTATTAAATAGGATTCTTTTTTTTCTGTTTTAAAAATCATTTATTTTTCAATTACAGTTGACATACAATATTATATTAGTTTCAGGTGTACAACCCAGTGATTAGACATTATATAATTTACTAAATTATCATCCCACTAAATCTCCTACCCATCCCACACCATACATAGTTATTTAAATATTGACTATATTCCCTATGTTGTATTTTACATCCCATGACTATTCTGTAACAACCAGTTTGTGTTTCTTAATCTCTTCACCTTTTTCACACATCTCCCCAACCCTCCTCCCATCTGGTAACTGTCAAAATGTTCTCTGTTTTTTCTCTGTGGTTTCCATCACACATTTCAAAAAAAAAAAGTCATCATCTTTCTGATGACAGCTAATACTCTGGCCTTGAAATTATTTTTTTCTCAACACCCTAAAGCATTTGGTAGTTGGTTTTCTTTTTTTTTTAAATTTTATTTTGTTTAAAGTATTACAAATAGTAGTACATATGTCTCCTTTTTTTCCCCATTGACCTCACCCCCCCCATGTCATCTTTAATGATTAAACAAAATAATGTCATACAATCATCAGTCAATGATGACTACTAGCTTTAAATGTTTGGGAGGGTGTTGAAAAATACACCTTGTAAAGATATATGGTGCAAAAGGTCCCTGAACCTGGATGAAGATTCCTTTTTGAAAACATTTCTCCCTCCAGCCACCTCCCACATACATACACACACTCTCTTTAATGGGAGTGCTCTCCCATGTTTCTCTGTTTAGTTCTAAGCTTGCTGATAGTGGGATCTCAGTTGCTTCCTGCCCCAGAACTAAACAGAACAAAGGCTTACAGAGAAGCCGAAAGTCTGGGGCAGGGAGTGTCTGGACTAAGAGCAGAGGCCTAGATACAAGCCTTGCTTCACCAGTTATTAGTGGTAATACTAGGCAAGTCATGAAAGTGAGCTCCTGGTTCCTCATGTGTAAAGAAGAATGAGTGTCCCTCTCTGCCCACTGCTTACACAGACGCCAAAAGTCTGAGGCAGCAGGTTTCTCAGAGAGAGAGATTTTCTCGTCAGGCCACCCGAAGGAGGAGACGAGGATCAAAGTAGTTTTCCTGGAACAAAGGCTTGAGATCAATTTTAAGAGGTGAGGGTAGGAGAGGTTGTACATAATTATTAATTCTAATCCAGGGGTCTGATTGGGTAGTCTTAGAGCTAAGCTGTCTAAGGTTAGGGAAGTGGGAGGGGCAAGTGAGAACAAAGACATTCTAGTCTGGCAGTTTACCAGTCCTGTGTGTGTCCAGACCTGGTCCCTGCACCGGATCTTCTTTATTGAAAGACCCCTCTCGTCTTAAGGGGCTCCCAATGGTAAAAGTAGCATCTGTGCTACCGCAGGTCCATCAATTTTGGTTCCACAGTGTTTCTGAGGTCAGATTAGGGTTACATAGCTGCTACCCGTGCCTTCGCAAGTCTCTGAGACCAGTCTGGTCTGGTGGTCTCTGGAGCACCGTGAGGAAGGCTGTTGTTTCTCCAGAAAGACACTTAAAACTAGAAGACATACTATTGGGGTCTGGTTTCACTAATAGACCTGGCAGCACACTGTTAAATCCAAGACAAACCCAGGTGACAGCCGTCAGTCCACACCAGAGCGAGCCTGTGCTCCACTTGCCTTTGTTTGAAACAGACGGGCCCCTTGTCTAAAATTAGCAAAAGTGGGAGAGTGTGGAAGAGCGGCAGCTGTGTTCATGGCTGAAAAGACAAAGAAACAGCCTCCAAAAGCCTCCTGTTTGGTACGGTGGGTTAGGAAGGTGGGTGCTAAAGCAGTCTGGACACAGTGACCATGGCCAAGGCTTCCCACATCTCTAGGTATGCACTGGGGAGTCTTGGAGACTTCCATGTACACTCAGCAAGGAGCTCAGAATAAAGGAGATGCTCCATGCTGGCGGGGGCATGAGATCTGCTACACACAGGAAGCCAGCCTCAGCATTCCACAGCCTAGAGCAGCCGCCACCCCCCAAGCCAGAGGGCATTTCCGAGACAAGCACACGGTGTTGAGTTGACTGTCACATCTGAAATGCCTGAGTCGTGTTGGAATATGCCCTCCCTTAAGCAGGAGGTGGCTCTAGGACTGAACAAGTGTGTACAGTATTTCACTGAGATCAGATTGTATTTGTGGGTTTTCTCTGCAGGTAGAGTCTTCCTGTCCACATCTGTTATCCGTTAATGTTCTGGTAGCTAAACTTAGAAGAGCAGAAATGGAATTCTTTCCAAAGTCATGATAAATCTGTCTATGCAAGCAGACCTCATCAAAGCTCCCTCTGTCTCATACCCAAAAAATGGGGCAGAGACCCAGAGATAAAAGTCACAGTGATAACTCCTGTTGTTTATTCAGAACAGCATTACCCTCTGTGGGCCTTCCTTTCATTTGCCATATCTGACTTGGTCCTCTTGTTGGCCTTGTGAGGTGGGCGGGGCGGGGACAGTCATTTTTATTTACACACTAGTGGCCCGGTGCACGGATCCGTGCACATTGAAAGGAAATAAATTAGAAATATTTTAATATTGCTATTGGCTCTTTCTCTATAATATCAGTGTCAACCAAATCCACGATCAACAATGACAGATCGAAACACACACGTGCGATTGGTGCCAGCAAGAGCTTTATATGTATCACGCATGCGCAAGTCAACTTAGCCTTTTATCCTATACTAGAGGCCCAGTGCACAACATTCGTGCACTCGGGGCAGGGGGTGGGAGGGGTTTCTTAGCCCAGCCTATGCCCTTTAGTAGTCTGGGAGCCCTCGGAGGATGTCTGAATGTTGGACATCCTTTGTGCTGCCACAGAGGCGGGCCACTGTGCTCGCCAGCCATCAGCTGGCTTGTGTCTGAGTGGTGCTCCCCCTGTGGGAGTGCACTGACCACCAGCAGGCAGCTCCAGTGTCGAGTGTCTGCCCTGCGGTGGTCAGTGTGCGTAATAGTGACCGGTTGTTCCACTGTTCAGTCAATTTGCATATCACCCTTTTATTATATAGAATAATAAAACCCTAATATGCGAATTGACCGAATGGTGGAACAGCGGGCAGAATGACCGGTCGCTATGATGCACACTGACCACTAGGGGGCAGACACTCAACATAGGAGGTGCCCCCTAGTGATCAGTGTGCTCCCACAGGGGAAGCACTGCTCAGCTAGAAGCCAGGCTCATGGCTGGCAAGCACAGTGGCAGGAGCCTCTCCCCCTGCAGTAAGAAGCAAGAGGTCCTGGACTGCGAGAAAGGCCAGGCTAAGGGACCTCCTCCCTCAATTGCATGAATTTTGTGCACCGGGCCTCTAGTTTACTAGTATATAGAATAAACTTGCTTAACTAGACCTGCTTTCTGATTTAGCTAAACTTTTTCCAGCCCAGTGAAGCACCCCAACTTCTCTTTCAGGTCATTGTAAGCAACACAGCAGTAAATATCAACATGAAGCAGATCATTATTGTAGATCACGCAGGGAGAAAAAAGGGTAAAATATTTAACTACAGCAGTGTTTGACTATATTCTGTGCAGTGAGAAAACCTGAAGTCATTTTCAAGGTCCACCATTTCTTTTCAGTCGTGTCAAGTTTCTAAACTTCCTAAATCTCCATTTTTCTGGCTAATGAAAAGAAAATAGTATCCCACCATGTCTCCTATCTATCTACTCCAGGACTTCTGTGAGAATCAAATGAGATGAGGCATGGGAAAACGCTTCACAAACATTTGATTAAAGTGTAAAATATTTGCACCTGGCTATAAACCAAGTGGTGTTCCTGGGCTGAAGAAACTGCAAGGAGGCTAGTCATGGCTAGGGAGAGGAAGCCGGGCATTGCTATGTGACATCATTACCGGGAGCCCACAGCCACCATTCTGGGTTGGGCTCGGCTGTGGGTGGCATTTTGCACCATGGCAGTGTCGGCTGTGATTTGGTGGGGTGTCGCTCGGGGTGGTGGCGGGGCCTGTGTCCCAATTGGGGGAAACCGAGTGTTGCTTTGGCAGTGCCAGGTCCGCACTGCTGTTTCTCTGTAAATGGCCAGTGCGCGTCACAGCAGCTCCTGTGTTGAGCGTCTGCCCCCTGGTGATCGATCAGTGTGCATCATAGGAACTGGTCGGACGGGTGGAGGGACACTTAGCATACTGGCCTTTTATATATAGAGATGAGGAACCAGGAGCTCACGTTCATGACTGGCCCAGTGTTACAGCTAATAACCAGAGGAGCAGGGCTTGTATCCAGGCCTCTGCTCTTAGTCCGGACACTCTCTGAATTTAAGCAAAAGTTTAAAAAAGAGAGAGATTCCGTTTAACCTTGATACAGGAACATTTTACTTTACACCAGAGAAGGAAATGTTACCCTAAGTTCCAGCCAGGCATTAAACAGTACTTTACATAGTCATAATAAATTATATCAATTTTCTAATTTTGGCGCCAATCCATGGACAAAGCAGAAAAATTTTGGTTATAACTTCAAAATACCATATAAATAGTAATAGCCATGACAAAGTAGAAGCCAGGCTCATGGTGGCTCTAGGACTGAACATTTTCTAACATTTTAAGTGTATCTAATACAAAGTAAGAGAGAAATGCAGGGGCAAAGAAAGGATATAATGTGTGGTTAATGGAATAGAAAGGTTATTTAGTATATTATTCATAGTAACAAAATGACATATAAATAGCCAATGTCAGGAGGAAGTGCAGAGTAGGAGGGTCAGTGTCCTTGAGATGGAATCAATAGATGCTGCCTTAGGCTGAGATTCGTCAAAAGATATGAAGGGAAGATACAGAGGAGGTGATGTTACACGCACCTCCTCCCTGGACAAACTGGAATTACAACTGAAATATAGATAGAACAGTCAACCTGAATAGCTGACTGAAGAATAGCTGATCCGAAGTCTTATAGCCAAGGATTTACTGAAGAAGCTATATTGAGATTGGTAGGAAGGATGGGGACGAGAAAAAGGCTGGCCCTGCTTACACAGGTGGCGGCTGAGGTTCCAGAGGGATATCTCAGCTGTGAAAGTTCCCCCCAAGAAGAGTGATGTCTCAACCCCAAGCTCGGCTCCCCAGCCCGGAGCCAGGAAGAGATGCCCACCTAACATCTGGTTGTGAGAATCAGTGGGAATTACCTGCCAGGGAGAGACGGGAGACCTCTAGAGACACAGGCGCCCTCTTAAAGGCCCGATGCACAGAATCTCATTTGCAGCCACTCACCCTGGACTCCCAGGGAGGGCAGGTGGAACAGACTAGAGTTGTGTGAGGACCGACGCTGAGGCCCCTGGGCTGAGTCCCTCTCCCACACCGTAGACACCATCTTCTGAGGTGGAGCACTCCCCTCCATCCGGCAGCAGCCTGGGAGAAAGCAACAGCCCTGCCCTCTGGACCAGGGGTCCTCAAACTACGGCCCACAGGCCACATGCAAATACAAATACTGTATTTGTTCCCGTTTTGTTTTTTCACTTCAAAATAAGATATGTGCAGTGTGCATAGGAATTTGTTCATAGTTTTTTTTAAACTATAGTCCGGCCCTCCAATGGTCTGAGGGACAGTGAACTGGCCCCCTGTTTAAAAAGTGTGAGGACCCCTGCTCTGGACTCTCCATCAAGCCACCCTACGGAGCTTGCATCCTGCTGAGAAGTTAGCTTCCTGGGCCAGAGTGTAGAGGTCTGGGCAGACTCAGGGAGTGTCATTGACATTCCCGAGCCTGACTGGCACCTCACCCTCTCCCAGCTCCCACAGATTACATGGCTTAAACAACAGAAATTTATTTTCTCAGAGTTCTGGAAGCTAAAAGTCTAAGATCATGGTGTCAGCAGAATTGGTTTCTTATGAGGCCTTTCTCCTTAGCTTGCAGATGCTGTGAAGGTGGCTGTCTTTTCTCTGTATGTCTTTGTCCTAATCTCCTCTTGTTATAAGGACACCAGCCATATTGGATTGCAGCCCACCCCAATTATCTCATGTAACCTTAATTACTAATTACCTATTTAAATACCTAATAACTAATACAGGCACATTCTGAGGTACTAGAGGTTAGTACTTCAATATATAAATCTGGGGGGTGGGGGGAGAGATGCAATTCAGTCCAAAACACCAGGTGAGCAAATATCTGAGTCTGCTTTCAATTCTTTGGCATACCTACCCAGAAATGGGATTGCGGATCATATGGTAATTCTATTTTTAATTTTTTGAGGAACAAGAATATCTTGCTTTCTGGAGATATCACATTCCCTGACTTTAAATTGTATTTTAAAACTACAATACTCAAAACAGTATGATATTGGCAAAAAATAGACACATAGAGCAATGGAACAGAATTGAGAGCTAAGAAATAAACACATATATGAGCAATGTCATCAAAATATCATAGTAGCCAAAGCAAACAATAGATTCAACATAATTCCTATCAAGATATCAATGGCGTATTTCACAGAACTAGAACAAATACCCCAAAATTTATGTAAAACCAAAAAGGACCCCGAATAACCACAGCAATCTTGAGAAAGAACAAAGTTGGAGGAATCATGCTACCTAGTATCAAACTATACTACAAGGCCATAGTAATCAAAACACCATGATACTGGCATAAAAACAGACATATGCAACAGGATAGAGAGCACAGAAATAAACCCATGCCTTTATGGTAGATTAGTACTTGACAAAGGGGGCAAGAACATACAATAGGGTAAAGACAATCTACTCAATAAATGGTGCTGGGAAAATGGAACAGATACGTGCAAAAAAACAAACAAACAAAAACCTTCTTACACTATACCAGCGGTTCTCAACCTGTGAGTCGCGACCCCTTTGGGGGTCGGAAGACCCTTTCACAGGGGTCGCCTAAGACCATCAGAAAACACATATATAATTACATATTGTTTTTGTGATTAATCACTATGCTTTAATTATGTTCAATTTGTAACAATGAAAATACATCCTGCATATCAGATATTTACATTATGATTCATAACAGTAGCAAAATTACAATTATGAAGTAGCAACGAAAATAATTTTATGGTTGGGGGTCACCACAACATGAAGACTGTATTAAAGGGTCGCAGCATTAGGAAGGTTGAGAACCACTGCACTATACATAAGAATAAATGTAAAATGGATTAAAAACTTAAATATTTTAGACTCAAAACTGTAAAATCTCAGACATTTCTCATAGCAGTTTTTTTTTCTGGTATATCTCCTCCAGCTAGGGAAACAAAAAATAAACAAATGGGACTATATCACTAAAACGTTTTTGCACAGTGAAAGAAACCATGAATAAAATGAAAAGAGAACCCCCTGAATGGGAGAACATATTTGCCAATGACACACTTGATAAGGAATTAATATCCAAATTTTATAAAGACCTTTAAAAAAACTCAACACCTAAGAAACAAACATTCCAATTAAAAAATTGGCAGAGAACCTAAATAGACACTTCTCCAAAGAAATTCAGATTAAACCACAATGAGGTATCACCACACACCTGTCAGAATGACCATCATCAACAGATTAACAGGTGTTGGTGAGGATGTGGAGAAAAGGGAATCCTCATACACTGTTAGTGGGAATGAGGATTGGTGCAGTCACTGTGGAAAGCAGTACCTCAAAAAAAAAAATGGAACTGCCTCGTGACCCAGCAATTCCACTTCTGGGAATATATACAAAGAAACCCAAAACACTAATTCAAAGGAATACATGACCCCTATGTTCATTGCAGTGTTATTTACAATAGCCAAGTTTTGGAAGCAGCACAAGTGCCCATCAGTAGAAGAGTAGACAAAAACACTCTGGTACATTTGCACAGTGGAATACTACTCAGCAGTAAAAAAGAAGGAATCTTATCTTTTGTGACAGCATGGATGGACCTGGGGGGTATTATGCTATGTGAAAAAGACAAGCACTATATGATTTCACTTATATGTGGAATGTAATGAACAAAATAAACGCACAAACAAAATAGAAACAGACTCATAGATACAGAGAACAGACTGACAGCTGTCAGAGGGGAGGGGTCAGGGGTCTGGGTGGAAAAGGTGAAGGGGTTAAGCCAAAACAAAAACAAAAACTCAGAGACTCAGACATCAGTGTGGTGATTACCAGAGAAAAGGGGGCAGAGGGGAAGTAGAAAAGGGGAAAGGGAGGAAAAATGGTGATGGAAAGAGACTTGACTTGGGGTGGTGAACACGTAATATACAGATGATGTATTATAGAAGTGTATACCTAAAACCTATATAATTTTATTAACCAATGTCACCCCAATAAATTCAATTTAAAAATAAAGTATATTATTATAATGGGGAGAAAGAGATATGAAGGAACCCACCAGAAGAGCTAAAAGGAAGTCATAAAAGGAGCTACCCTCCTAGGGTTAACGGGAGTAGGGGCAGGAGGTTATTAATGTCATCATAAGTCTTCTCTATCACATAATATATTGCAATGCTATTTCTTTAAGAAATTAAGGCAGTGAGAGGATGACTTTTAAAATACAAAAAACTGTGGACTGTACCCCATGTTCTCTGAGCAAACGCCCCATGAGAATTAGCTATAAAGCACTCATTCGGTCTGCAAACAGAAATGAGAGTGTTCCAGGCTGTAACATTATTGATGACTGTTTCCAGCCGTCCAGCCGGGCTAATGCTCTCCAGTGAAGCCAAACTAATGTTGCTGGGAACAGAAAGGAGCATATTTGTAAATGACAGAGAGGCCTGTGTGGCATCAGAGGACCATTAATGTCTGCTCCCCGAGAGAGTGCTCGGAGGACGTGAAGTCCCCCGACCTGTGACAAGCCTGCACCCGTGCAGACAGCAGAGCACAGAGCCGCTGAACGAGGACTGGCCGCTCTGCGTGTGCAGGGGAAGAACAGAACCGGCAGATTACGCTTCCTGGGTGCTTTGTTGCACATCAGGTGCAATTAGCCTTCAGACAGTCTGAATTGAGGAAGCTGTGGCAAAACTTGGTGGTGCAGAACCCAGGCAGACAGCCAGACTTTTAAAGTCTCATCTTTAAGACCACTTCCAGAAGTGGATTATCCCAAGCTAGGAGGCTAAAGAATGTCAGGGCCCCTGGGTTTTGAGGGCATTCCTCCCCAAGAGGTGTCCTCGTTTATGTAAGTTACCTCTAAAATGGAATCTGGGGGACTCTCAGCCAGAGAAATTAGAAATTGATTCCAAATAGGCTTGTGCCCAGCGAGCCAACAGTACAGTAAGAGAACAGCACAATAGTAGGAATCTTCTCCAATGCCAGAACTGAAGAAAACAAACATGAAATTGATCAGCACAGACATTTAAGTGAAAATCCTTTTCAGAACACATCTTATTACCTTTACTTCCTGGGGTGTCATCAAGGAAGGCTCTGGATGTATTTACTGGGGTTGGATGGTTTATTGTATTATCTCCCTACTCTATTAATACTTACATTTCATTAACTTTTTAAGTAGCAATGGACATACACATTTAAGTATAAAGGTTCCTGAACCCAAATAACACTTTATGCCCTGCGTGAAGGTTTCTTGATTAGGAAAAAATGCACCTTTATCTTCAAGAGTGTGTATAAGCTCTACTAATCTCTTTGCTCAAAGTAACATAACATTCTGTTAAAATGAAATATTTTTACTATCAGTTTCTGCTGAGGCCCAAACCAACAGCAAGGTGTGAGACCACAGGGCTTTCAAAGGAAGTGGTCAAAACCAGTTCTGCAGTCATTAGCTGTCCACCCACCTGCGGCCTTTCAAAGTAGTTAGAGACCAAGCAGGGAGTGGGGCACCTGTCCCAGCCCAGCTAAAGGGGCTTGCTTGAGTGACATACTTTGTAGTATAGGGGACATATATGTGCTTCCTAGTGTCTGACTCAGGTCTGAGATCCTGCAAACTCCCATGATCAAACAAGGAGAGTTTGACTAAGCCACTCACTCACTTCTGTCTCTTTTCCATGTTTTATTTTTCTCTTTAGCACTTCGGAGCAATATAACTATATATTTTAAGTATTTATCTCATTGTCTTCCTCAGTACTATGTAAATTCCATGAGGCAAATATTTTTTTTTATTTTGATCTCTGCTACATCCTAGCACCTATGTGGGTGTTTGTGTCATATGTTCATTATCACTAATCATTCCATAACCATGCACATTCCATAGTATCATTTTACATGTGGGAAACTAGAGCTCTGAAGGGTTAAGGAATTCACCCAATATCATACACATTAAGTAAAAGAGCCAGAATTCGAAGGTGAATGATCTGATTCCAAAGTTCATGCTCTGCCTGTCATGCGTTGTCAGCTCAGGTGTCTGTTTCCTGAAAATGTACTCTTATCCTTTCTCAGGTGGCAGACAGTGCCTAATCTAAGATTTTTAGGGAAGTGACATGCCAGTTCTGTGCTCCAATCTCACTCAGTTCATACTGAATAATGAGGGTAACAAATATGGAGATTAATGAAATGGTTATGTAGCTTTAACTCAATGCCAAGACATGTTAATAAGTCAGATTATTCAGAATATACTTACTGGGACTTTACCATATAAATGCCTAATTACATAGGGTTATTTTAAAGAGTTTTTCATATATGTCATCTTGTTTAAGAATTAAACTAGTAGAAGCTGAAATAGCTTTATTCTTGTTAAGTATTCGATATTTGTTATTTTAAAATGTTGCTTTGTATAATTATGGTAAAATACACATAGTATAAAATTTACCATCTTAGCCATTTAAAGTGCACAATTCAGTAATGTTAAGTACAATGACAGTGTTGTACAAACAATTGCCAGAACTCTTTTCATTTTGCAAAACAGAAACTCTATACCTATTAATGACTATCTATCCCCCAGCTCCCACCACCCTTTTCTACTTCTTGTCTCTATGAATTTGACTACTCTAGGTCCTGCATATAAATGGAATTATATAATATTTATCTTTTTATGACAGGCTTCTTTCACTTAATATAATATTCTCCCTTTTTTAAGACTAAATAATATTCCATGGAATGTAATACCACATTTGTGTTTATCCATTCATCCATCAATTGACACTTGCATTGCTTCCACCTACTGGCTGCTGTGGATATGGGTGTGTTAGTTTGCTAAGGCTGCCATAACAAAGTACCACAGATTAAGTGGCCTCAACAACAGACACTTATTTTCTCACAGTTCTGGAGGCTAGAAGTCCAAAATCAAGGTGTCAGCAGAGTTGATTTCTTGTGAGACCTCTCTCCATAGCTTATAGATGGCTGTCTTCACACAGTCCTTTCTCTGTGTGGTTTTGTCCTAATCTCTTTTTATAAGGACACCAGTCATATTGGATGACAGCACACCCCAATTATCTCATGTAACCTTAATTACCTATTTAAAGACCCTATCACCAAATACAGGCACATTCTGAGGTACTAGAGGTTAGGACTTTAACATATGAATTTGGGGGTGAGGAGAGAGAAGCAATTCAGTCTAAAACACTAGGTGAGCAAATATCTGAGAGTCTGCTTTCAATTCTTTGGCATACCTACCCAGAAATGGGATTGCTGGATTATATGGTAGTTCTATTTTTAATTTTTTTGAGGAACAAGAATATCTTGCTTTCTAGAGGTATCACACTCCCTGACTTCAAATTATATTACAAAACTACAATAATCAAAATAGTATTATATTGGGGGCGGGGGGGGAATACATACACAGACCCATGGAACAGAATTGACAGCCCAGAAATAAATACATATATGGGCAACTAATTTTTTACAAAGGCGCCACAAACATACAACAGGGAAAGGAAAGCCTTTTCAATAAATGGTATTGGAACAATTGCAAAGTCACATGCAAAAGAATGAAACTAAATTGTTCTCTAACACTGTACATGAAAATTAACTCAAAATGGATTACAGACTTGATAACAAGACCTAAAGTAATAAAATACAAAGAAGAATATATAGGTACTAACCTTATGAACCTTGGTTTTGAAGGGGTTTTTGTGAACTTGACCCCAAAGGCAAGGGAAGTAAAAGCAAAAATAAATGAATGGGACTATATCAAACGAAAAAGTTTCTGCACAGCAAAAGAAACCATCAGCAAAACAAAAAGGCAACCAAATAAATGGGAGAAGATATTGGCAAATGGTACCTCCAATAAGGAGCTAATATCCAAAATCTATAAAGAACTAATACAACTCAACAAAAAACAAACAATCCAATTAAAAATGGGCAAAGGAAATAAAAATACACATACAGACAGAAGACAGACAAATTGCCAACAAAGATATAAAAAGATACTTAACTGGCTGTAAGGTACATGCAAATCAAAACCATGAGATACCACCTCACACCTGTTAGAAAGATACTATCACTAAGACAAAAAATAAGTTGGAGAAATGAGAACTCTGGTACACTGCTAGTAGGAATGTAAATTGGTGTAGCCACTATGGAAAACAGTATGGATATTCCTCAAAAATATTAAGAATAGAGCTACCATATAACCCAGCAAACCCTTTTCTGGGTATCAACCCCAAAATTTTGAAAACACTTATTCATAAGATATATGTACTACTATGTTCAGTGCAACATTATTCATAATAGACATAGAAACAACCTAAGTGTCCTTTGGCAGATGACTGGATGAAGAAGTGTCGGGGTCCAACCCCAGCAGGTCCAGGGGTCCCCAAAGGTGTGGACGGAGTCGGCGAAGAAGGAATGACACGGAGACAGTGTTCAGTTGATCAGCAGCCTAGCCAGGATCTCCAGCCAGGATCTCCAGCCAAGTTCTGGTCTGGATCTCCAGCCAGGTTCTGTAGCCATGTTCTCTTGCTAGGTTCTCCAGCCAGGTTCGGTCACCAGGTTCTAGTCAGGTTCTCTTGCCATGTTCTATAGTCAGGTTCAGTCCAGGATCTTTTGCCATGTTCTCTCCAGCAAAGTTCTTCTGTCTCCAGGCTCCGTGTAGGTTCTGTCTTCTGAATTCTGTCTCTTGCTGTCTTGTTGCATCTGTATTTATACCAGTTGATTCCAATCCTATAAATCTCTATTCCAAAGGTTAGGGCGTTTCTTATCTCCATTCCAGGGAGTAAAGATTATGTAGCTTAAGCATGATTGTTCGTAGTTAAAATGATTAATTACCCTCCTGGCACTTAGTTGAGGGGTTTTATTCCCTCCCTAACTTCAGGGGAAAATCCCTACCTGGGGATTCAACCTTTCTCGGAGAGGTGACCTTGGTTAAAACACAGCGCCAAGAAGGTGAGCAAACATATTAAGAACCGTATGCCATATATGCCAGGTCCCTTGAAACAGCAAGGATGGACCGGCTCCCAGCAAAGAAGATGTGGTACATGCATAGAGTAGAATACTACTCAGCCATAAAAAAAGATGAAATGTTGCAATTTTATGACAACATGGATGGATCTTGAGAGCATCATGCTCAGTGAAACAAGTCAGATGGAAAAGGACAAGAACCCCCACTCGTATGTGAGATATAAAACAGAAAGAACAAACAAACAAAACACACAAACTCATAGACACAGACAATACTATGATGGTTACCAGGGGGAAATGGGACTAGAGAAGGATGAAGATGGTAAAGAGGTGATCGAAGGAGACTACACTTTTGGTGGTGAGCACATAATGCAATATACAGATGATATATTATAAAATCATACACTTTAAACATAATGTTAATGTTACCCCAATACATTTTTAAAAGAAAATTTGTACTGAAATATATGTATCTTATAAGTACAAAACAATAAATAATATGCAAAGTTTCAAACTGTGATCATTGAATTTCATTTGTTTATAAAACACCCAGTTTATAATTTAACATAATACATTATGACTACAAACGATGTTGCTTTGTAAAGCATACTCTACCTTCTTATTTTTTCTCTACCTTTTCAGCCCATCTTTACTCTTCTCAAGACAACAAAAATCCCCAAGTTCACATCAAGCATCATATACTGCATTTGTTTTTTGCTGGTTTATATGATTATTTTCAAGTTCCTAAGCACATTGGCTTAGCTGCCTTGGATTTGGCAAATCTGTATTCAGTGTGACTCTGGGCAAGCCACTGGGCCTCAGCTTCCTCATCTGTGAGGTGGAAGAGGTGGGCTGAGAGGTACACAGAGGGGCCAGACAGAGACAATGCAAAGTAGAACAGGCCCAGTATAATGCAGAGGAGAGTGGTGGGGACCCTAGTGAACTGGAGGGGACATGCCCAGTTTAAAGGGAGCAGCCACAACCTCATGGCTACTCAGAGTTGCCAGCTGTTCTGGTTTCTCATAAGAAGTGGTGGGAAACTGGTTTTTTGTGGGAATTCCCGATTTCTTAATTTAGCAATAATTCAACCTCAAAAAATCTCTTTAGTTTTTACTGGATATATACCTTGGAGTAAAATTGCTGGCTCAAATGGTTTAAGGACTCGTGAAACGGTTTTCCAAAGTAGCTACATCACTTTGCATTCTCATCAGCAATGCAGGTGGTCTCCAATTTCTCACATTCTTTCCAACACTTGTTTGTCTTTTTTATTACAGCCATCCTAGTGGGTACAAAGTGCTATCTCATAGTGGTTTTGATTTGCATTCCCCTGATAAGTAGTGATGTTGAGCATCTTTTCATGTGCTTACTGTCTATTTGTATATCTTCTTTGGAGAAATGTCTATTCAGATCCTTTACCTATTTCTAAAGTGCATTATTTACCTTGTCATTGTTGCATTATGAGTTCTCTAAATAATCTGATACAAGTCCCTGTGAGTCTCATTTTTGTCCCCAAACTTAATGCTCAGAATATTCTTCTTACTAAGACAGGAAACTATTCTAATACACGTGGAAAACAGTGTAAATAGCAATGTGATGTTTTTTTAAATATGCCTATTAGATTTTATCAAATTTTGACGATGTGATACTGAGGAAATTGGGTATTTCTTTTTTCTGTAATCATATTGAATTTTAACTAAAATAATTCGTAAATGTACCTATTAATACTCTAGGTTTCGTTTATATTTTAATGTTGTCTTAAACAGGCTAGTAGCTTACTCCTAGTTTCCAAAAATAAAAGATAAATATTAGATTGAAAAATATTTGCAAACTGGGTTTGCTTCTGGGGAGGTGAATCTCTGGGTCACAAGAGGTCAGTAGAAAGAGGGGGATGACTTTTGACTATATTTTACACTACAAGTAGCGCCATTTAAATAATTTTAAAAAGAAAAGCACTTGTAGAATAGTCTCAGTAATCCCCTTAATCTTAGGAGGGATATCGATAAGATTAATAACTAGACACTCAGACAAGAAGGGGAAAATTTAGTTTTGAATCTCATCAAATAAATTATATGTTTACAAAATAACCCAAGATCCATTAGAGCAGTGGTTCTCAACCTTGGCTACACATTAGAATCACCTGGAAATCTTTTTAAAATCCTGGGCCCACATGCATATAAGCATAACCAATGGACATAAGACACTGGGGGGTAGGGGAGGCCAGGGGATTGTCAAGGGTGGGGGGGGGGGAGGACACATATGTAATACCCTTTGTAATACTTTAAGCAATAAAAAAAAAATAATAATAAATAAATAAATAAAATCCTGGGCCCAGAAGTCAGGATTTTTAAAAGATTCCCAGGTGATTCTAATGTGCAGCCAAGGTTGATAACCACTGCATTAGAGGTTTATTTAATTATATATAAACTCAAATGCCCCCCCTAAAAAATAGAAATAAAAACGCAGAGGCACACCACAATTACATATTTTCTGACCATCTTGTTTTTAGTTTTGAGGTTTAAGTAGATAAATAATTCATCTTTCTCATAAGGCTTAACCAGCAGGATCATTTTGTACCCACAGGAGTAGTGAATGGCATTTTAACAGCTGAAAGGCAAAAGTCAAATAAAGTCCATAACTGCATCATTGTTTTGATCCAAAAAATAACCGGGGTCATGTTCATTGCTACACAGTGCCTCTCGAAATAGCAGCCCTTGAAAACTGGTGGTTTACTTAACCCAAGAAATCTGTGAAGGTTTATAACAAACTCAACAGCTAGATGGGGGGAAGCCACATTCACCCTGCTCTTTAAAATCCATTGGAGCAGACGCTGTTTCCCATATTGTATAACCCAGCCGTGGGCAAACTACGGCCCGCGGGCCGGATCCGGCCCGTTTGAAATGAATAAAACTATTGGGAAAAAAAAAAAAAAAAGACCGTACCCTTTTATGTAATGATGTTTACTTTGAATTTATATTAGTTCACACAAACACTCCATCCATGCTTTTGTTCCGGCCCTCCGGTCCAGTTTAAGAACCCATTGTGGCCCTCGAGTCAAAAAGTTTGCCCACCCCTGGTATAACCCATCTTAGGTTTTTGATCAGCAAGAGAACTTCTAGCCTGACTGGCATGACTCAGTGCTTGAGCTTCAACTTATGAACCTGGAGGTCACGGTTCGATTCCGGGTCAGGGTACATGCCCGGGTAGTAGGCTTGATCCCCAGTGTGGGATGTGCAGGAGGCAACCAACCAATGATTCTCTTTCATATTGATGTTTCTATCTCTTTCTCTCCCTCTCCCTTCCTCTCTGAAATCAATAAAGATTTTTTTTTTTTAAAGAGAGAGAACTCTTATACTGTGTCCAGAATTTAGGAGAAAATGTATCAAGCCAAAAGTGAAGTGGTTTTAGTTCTTTGATTCCCACATTCTCAAATACCATCAACTGGAAGACTTATGGGAGATTCCTCCCTTCATTTCCTCTTAGCACTGGTCTGTATTCTTATTAATTTTCTTTATAATTCAAATTAAGATGATTTCTTTTTTTAAGACATATGTGCCCTGAATCGAACCGTGACCTGCTGATTCATAGGTCACCGCTCAACCACTGAGCCATGCCAGCCGGGCTGAATGTGATTTATTAAGATCACACAATTCTTTTCATAAAGAAGTTTTGATATTGTAAAGGTCAGGACTTCTAACTATTTCACATATCTTCAACTACTAGATAAATACAGAAATAGAATAGGAAAGGGCAGGGGAATACAATGTCTTCAATATCTCCCAACCTCCTGGGAGGCTCAGACAAGAAACTCAGAGGATGGCTGTAGATGGGTGTTTTCATGAGGGGTGAGCTCTGAGTGGAGCCCAGAAGGGGACAGGCGCTGGTAACAGGGGAGGTGAGAGTGGAAGCCAGTCTCCCACACTCCTGCTCTCAGCCCTACTTACTGCCCAGGGAAAGCCACAGGCCACTGCCAAAGTTAGTTCCCCTTCTCCCAGCTCCTCTAACACCAATATCACACTCTTCCACCATTGTCTGCAGATATTTTGCTCCCGCAAAACCACACATAGCAAATTTCCACAGGTCAAAAACTAACTTTCATTTCAGTGGGGGAAAGATTGTGCATTTCTGAGCCCTTAACTTAATCCCCAATTTAAATACTATGAAAATGGACCGATTACCTAAACAGCAAGCACTGGTATCATGACAAAACATGGTGGTTTCCCTTCATAAATGACTCTTCAATATGACTTGGGCTTTTGTTGTTACTAAGGGTACATTTAGGCTACCCTCACAAAGCACACGCTCGGAATTCATGTGATTCATTTATGTGTTTATGTAATTCATTGCCACTCACAGTGTAGGCCTTGGACTAGCACAGTGATGGCGAACCTTTTGAGCTCAGCATGTCAGCATTTTGAAAAACCCTAACTTAACTCTGGTGCCGTGTCACATACAGAAATTTTTAGACATTTGCAACCATAGTAAAACAAAGACTTATATTTTTTATATTTTATATATTTAAATGCCATTTAACAAAGAAAAATCAACCAAAATAATGAGTTCGCGTGTCACCTCTGACACGCGTGTCATAGGTTCGCCATCACTGGACTAGCAGCAGGAGCATCACCTGGGAGCTTGTTAGACACACAAACCCATGGGCTCCCACTGGGTCAGAAACTCTGGAGGGTGGGGCCCGGGAAAGTGGGTTTTAATCAGCCCTCCAGGGGCTTCTGATGCACACCGAAGTTTCAGAACCTTGGCTGTGGTTAAACCTTTCTTGCCAAAAAGAAGAAGAAAGGAAAAAAACAATAGAAAGAAATCATCGATGCCAACTATGCACAAGGTTACCTTTTATAAACTAGCAAAGCATGAGTAATACTGTGAGAGGGAAACGTAAGCATCGAGAAGCAACTATTCAAAGTCAAAGATGACAGTGGTCCTGGACAGTCACAGTAATTCTCCCTGACAAGGCCTGGGACCCACAGATCACCACTCAGAAATGTGAAGAAATGTTTCATATACCGAAGGAGACAGAAAATTCACTAAAAGTCAAACCAAATTATTTAAACTCAAGTGAGCACATCTCAGGTGTAACCATATTTCCTTCAAACGCTCAAAAACACAAAAACGTTGTATCCCTAAAACCTTTCCTAGCCTGCTCAGCTACCATTTGGGAGGTGTCCTTGGGTTTTGTTCTGGAGGTCACACGCTCATCATTACTCTTCTTTATTTCTCCAGTAAAGGGTTACCTTCCAGTTCAACATTTACCTCGGAAGAGGGGACCATCTACTTGACTTCTGAGCCCAATGCTCTGGAAATGCAGGACGATAACGCCTCCGTGCTCGATGTTTATTTAGTAAGTAATTTCTAGTTCCTTCCCCTTCCCTGCGGGTTTACAAATGGATACAGGTCATGGTCTACACGGAACAAGTTCTGTAAGACCAGGCATGCTTCGGTGTTCAAAGAAACAGTGGCACCCTGTCACTTCTACAAATGGTGCGTCTTTTCACAAGCCATGTTTTCCCATCATTCACGTAGAACATTACACAAGAGTACTATCTAGGGTAAGATACTAAATCACCAGGTGTAATAAAAGGGCAGATGCCCTAATGCCAAGCAAAGTGCAGCTCCTAGGTGTTTTTCCCCAAGTAATGTCGTCTTTGACTCAACTGTATTGCCTTGTGTGTGACTCTTCATTTGAGGGAGACTGCCTTGAAACCTTGGTACCCTGAGAGGCACCAAGGCGGGTTGTGGGAAGAACCTGAATTCAGCATCCAGAATCTTGGCTCGCTCCCTCCCTCCGTAGTCACCAAGCAGCTGTGTGATCTGGGCAGGGACCTCTCAGGCTGTGTCCTTATTTGCCAAAGAAGAGAAATAATGCCTGCCCTGCCCACCTCACAGTGACCATGTGTGTGGACACCCTTTAGTGTCCCTCAGGTTGTCTCTAGAGCAGTCGTTCTCAACCTTCCTAATGCCGTGACCCTTTAATACAGTTCCTCATGTTGTGGTGACCCCCAATTTCATTGTGACAAATTGAACATAATTAAAGCATAGTGATTCATCACAAAAACAATATGTAATTATATATGTGTTTTCCGATGGTCTTAGGCGACCCCTGTGAAAGGGTCGTTCGACCCCCAAAGGGTCGAGATCCACAAGTTGAGAACCATTGCTCTAGAGGCATAATTGGATTGTTAGATGAGGCCTAGAACAATACTCAAGACTGTAAACGAGGAGAGTGAGTATTTCCCCTGAAAAGTACATCTCATTCTCATTCTCATTCTCCACGTCCTTATACACCTGCACCAAATCTCATGGGACAGGGAAATGTTGATTTAGAATTTTCTGCTTTTTAAAGTTTTGCCAAGCCTGAGCCCATGCACCACATCACTATTCGTGTGCCAGCTTGATGTCGGAAACCGACACCGCCGTCTCACAGTAGCACATCTCCCACCTCATTTTGTGCTTCTCCACATTCCCCAACGTGGCACTGCGTTTTCTAGGTGTACTCTGCAGGACTTCAGTCACCCAAGATTTTACTCCTCAGTCCAAAGCCCTCTAATGTCTCCCTATTTCTCCTGGAGTCAACTCCACAGTCCTCAAGGCCCTATCCAGTCTGGTCTCCCCGCCTCTCTGACCTCCGCCTCCCTCCTCCCCCCCCCCCCCCCCCCATCCTCCTCTCCGATGCTGTTCCAGCCACACCGGCCTCCTTTGTGCTCCTCTTCAGACCAAGCATGTTTTTGCTCAGGACCTCTGCACTTACTACTGGACACCATCTCAGCTGTCCCATGCTTATTCCCTCACTTCCTTCAGGTCTCTGCCCAAACATCTCCTTCTCAGAGAGGTTTTCTGTGAAGACCCACTACATAAAATAGCAGCTCCCTCCCCAGATAAAAATATTATGGAAGAGGGTTGTTTTTACAACCCCTGCACATCCTGGTGTGGCAAAGAGAATTTTTTCCCACTAAGCAATGCTCTTCTTCACGCTTTTAAAAAGTTAGGTATGTGTATACTGCAAAACCTTCACAGAAGAGTTGGTTCCTCTCCATAACCAAGAAGATAAGAAATTAAATAGGAAAAAATATATAAAGTACTTTTTTGGTCTTGTGCTAAGTTTTGTTACATCTGAAAGTAGAAACCAAGAAAGCTGAAATGAAAGACTGTGTGAAACCTCATCTTCATGAGCCACTTGTGCGGATTTGCACCAACCGAGGGAGTGTGATACTGCTGAGTGGGATGTAAGATCACAAGGTGGTTAAATGGCATTGCCGGTACCAGTTCCTTTTCCATTATCCCTTAGTCCTTTGGTAGAAAAGTTGCCTTATTAATCATTTTGTTCCTCCTTGGTAACCATCAGTTTCATCTATGAGAACACTGCTGCTTATCTGGTTTTATTAGGGTCTAATTTTCTTGTTTTATGTCTTTGATATTGAAAGCAAAGCATTTCAGCACGGATGGCGCTTGCCTCAGAAGCCATAGGGAAAAGCTGCAGGATCCATCACTGATTGTATGGAGAACAGTTGAGGGTCAAGTAGATAAAAAAGAATCATGGGGGTTGGGAACTGAAAGAGAAGGTGGTGGTGGTTAGCTGGCTGGTGTGGTCTGCTGACCAGTTTTCCCAGCCCAGCTTTTGTTGTGGTTCAGAAGCACTGGAGGACAGGACAGGAAAGGGAAGGCAGAGGGGAGTCAGCATATGGAGAGAGCAACAAGATAGTGGAAATTCTTCTCCCCAAGGTTGGAGAAAAACGTATCTAGCCTCATCTTATTTTGTAGCTAATAACAATAAGCTGTGAAACATTTTTGAGTGTTTCCTACATGCCTGACACTGTTCTAAATACTTTATATATATATTAACTTATTTAATCCTCACAACATGAGGCAGATGTGGTTACTAGCTTCTACTTTTTACAGATAAGGAAATTAAGGCTCATGGAGATGATGCAATTTGTCCTGGTTATGCAGCCAGTAAACACTAGCCCCGAGCCACACTCTTAACTGCTGCCTGGATTAGGAATTATGCTTCCTTTGCAATATGCAAATTAGACCTAGAGAAGCTAAAAGGCGCATCCAAAGTCAGACAACAAGGTAACAAACACAGCACAAAAAACAGAGGATACAGAGACAACTTGGGTTACTAAGCATTGGTTCTTTTTAAATTTCGATACAGAATGAGAATGTTCAAGAAGAATGGTGTGAGGGAAACAGTCTGGTACTGTTGGAAGAGCAGAGCGTTTTGAATAATAATAATAATAGCCAAACTAAGCATGTGACCTCGGCCAGGCACTGTCCTGGTGCTGGTCTTACAGTAGCTCTTTCATGAAGGTGGGTGTTACATGTGTCTCCATTCATGCAGATAAGGAGACCGAAGCACCTGATCAGCTCTCTGAGCTGGTAGATGGCAGAGCGGACAGTCCAATCCAGCCCTACCTACATGTGGAACCATGCAGCACCCAATCGCTGTACTTGTTACTGATGATTGACACAAGTCCCACATCCATCACGTTCAGTCATGCTTTTAAAAGTGAGAGATGCAGCCCCAAAAGGAAAGAGTGGAGGTTTTATGTTGAGGATGTTTTTTGTACAATTCCACTTTCATCATTGTTTCCTTTCTATTTTTTTATGGTTCTAGTATAGTCATTCTTAAACCTTCTGATCTCAGGACCCCTTTATACTCTTAAAAGTTACTGAGGAACCCAAGAGTTTTTCTGTATGTAAGTTCATAGTTAAAAATTAAACTGATAATACTCTGAATAAAGATAATTTTTTTAAAAATTAAAATGAGAAAGTATTTAAATGTTATTAATTCATTTAAAATAATAACTCTATTAAATGTTTATGAAAATAACTATGTAATCCAGAACAAAAATAAATTTAGTGAGGAGAGTGGCATCATTTTACATTTTTACAATCCCTAATGTGTGACTTAACAGAAGCTGGCCTCTCATGTGTTCCTACATTAGTCTGTTGCAGAACGGCCCATCGTTGTACTTCACATGTACACCCGTGACAGGGAGTGAGAATGAAAAGGCAAATAACACCTCAGTATTAATAGGAAAATAGCTGGAGCTCATGGATCCCCAGAAATGGTAGCCCCTACAGTTGTTCTAGTCCTTCAAATTAGTCCCTTCACCTGTTGCAGAGCCAAATGGGAAGTGAATTAATTACAAATAGACGTCTGGATGCTATGCCTGTCTCTGCCTCTCATTCATCATTGACCTTGAATTAATCAATCACTCTATGGGGGCCTCAGTTTTCTCATCTATAAAATGGATCATTAAACCATCTCTAAGACCCCTTCCAGCTCTGACCATCTGTGACTTATTCTAAATTACAAGGTGTTGCAGACTAGGCTTGTCCACACACAGTAGGTACAGTCATTTCTCCAAATTCCACTGTTTCATCACATATTCCACCATAAACTTTCACAATAAACTTAAATTTGATGGCAACATATCTAGGAAGTTCTGCACCATTACCTTGTAACTCTAGGGTATGTTTTCCTGCTGGAGATTTATTATTTTGTATGCTCTTCCAGATCTGAAAGGATACAGCCCAGTAACCTCCCTTCAGTATTTTTATTTGCCTCAAGACTATGAAAGAGAGCGCAGAAAGGAAAAGCATGTAAAGGGAAGCAGCTTTGTCTCTCCTGCCTCTTGACACAATTTGAATTCTCTTAAGCAGAGCCATCCTTACCTGAAGGGCACTTGGAGGCTTCTGTGGTGACACTGTGTTCGGTGTTGTAACCAAACGTACTCAGATTTCTCCTGTAATGTTTCTCCTCCTTTAAGATACAGCATTTCTCTCTTGGTCCTTGTGACCTAATCCCCTGGTGCTACTATTTGTACTAATGGACAATACTGTTTATACCCCTTTAAAAAGATATCATTTAAACGCAAATGACTTATGCACACCAGATAACATCTGAAATTTCTTTTAAGGATCGCCCCACATATGTGTATGTAAATTAGGCCAGCTACCCTGCTTTCTCCTGTGATTTGACACAAAATTAAAAGGATAGGGTACCTTAGCTCATTATTCCACTGCCCTTATTAAAACATTTGGTTCAGGCTCCATGTCCCTAGCTATCTGCACTGCTCTGAAAAGGCCATTCACCTCCGTACTCTAGACCAGCGCTTTTCAACTGTACGCTTCAAGAATGTTTAAAACATGTAATACCTGACTATTTAGTCAGGGGCACTGACCGCTTTTCCTTAGATTGTCAAGTAAAAAAAATAACAGCCAACACAATAGCTGTCCAGTGTGAATGAATGAAAATTATACCTATATTTGGTCACATCAACAAAAAAATACATTTTTTTTTTTTAAGTGTGCTACAGAATTTTAGCACTGGGTTTATGTACATGAGATGAAGAAGGTTGAAAATCGCTGCTCTGGAGTTTCAGGCTGTCTGAATCATTTGCAAATATTCAAATCAAGGGAGGTGTTTCAGAAGATGATTTGATCCCGGAACCAGAGATGTGTTTTCCATTGAAATTTTGAGTTGATGACGTAGATTAGGGTATTTAAAAAAATACAATAGAGATGTACAGGCTCTACTGACTTAAAATGGGCAATCATGCGTCTTAGTAGGAGAGGTAGAGTCCACTGTTTGAATAATCCGACATTCTACGGCACTGACGTGGTCGAGGTAGCTGTTATTTCAGTTACTGAGGCAGCTTCGTTGCCTGGTGTAGAATGCAATTTGGTGTTAAGGGGAAGAGGAACTAACCACATCATCACAGGAGAAAAATGTTGTGGGTGACTAGCTGGGGATGGATAGGTAAGTGAGAGAGACAGGATCACTTTTTAAATATGGAAAACTGAAAGATGGCTGCTACTCAAGAGTGACTTTCTTGCCTCTGTTATTTAGTCCCGAGGATATGTCCTTTCTTTTTACATATTATCATCCTCTCAATAATATGTAGTTTCATTCAGGTATGTGTGTCTGCACAACGGGTATGTGAAGTGCAAAGATAGCTATGGGCAAAGGAGAAGAAAGAGCTAAGCCACTTTTTAGGCATGCTGGAGTTGGAGATGGCGCTCTGATGTGCCGCTGCTGGATGGCCTGATTACTGAACGTGTCCTTAGGGTGGCTAATAACACTCTTTGATCATGGGACAGGGTGGCAGAGAAGTGAAAATGATTGAATGAACAGCTTATCATGTTATGTATGAGAAAAAGAAGGAAAACATTTTAAACTAGGTCAGGGTGTCTTAGAAAATTCAGCGGAACTTTCTGACAAGAGAAATGGCACTTCTGGATTGGACTCGGTTGGCATTGCGTGAATGGCATATACGTGAAGTATCAGGTGTCTTTCATCCCTCCTTGTCTGACCAGTGTTGGCTGCTGCAAGGGGTGTTCATTTGAAACGGTGGCAATTCTATTGCTTCTCTGCAGAGAACAAGATTCCCCACTGACCCAAAAACAAAAATGCTGCTGAGGTTTTCGGTAGATTTTAGTGAGAGCAAAGTAGGAAGAGGAAAGCACTGCCTTTGGATTGGAGGACATTTAACCAAAACGCCACTTCCTTCCACTATCTGACCACTTGTTGAGAAATGAGATTTCAGAAAGGCCAAAATAGCCCCCCCCCCCCCCCCACACACACACACACACTTTTTTTAAAATCTCTAGAAATGCTTGGTCCCCTTAAGTAGTTGGAAGTCCTGGGAAGAAAAACAAAGAAAAGAATCCCACGGCCTGAGCCCCATAGCACGTAGAAGTGTATCCTGTACTGAAACGAGAGATTCAAGCTTCAAAATAATGAGGCAACCCGTCGGGCTGGATTAGGAGGTTACCAGGAGGCTTTTACTTTAAACAAACAGTATTAAACTACTGTTTAAGGGTTAGCTTAGGGAGCTGGAGTTGGAGTTTAAAGGCACACTGGCTGTTCGGTTACAGTAGGCCCACAATTAGCGATGGAATGACAGCCTGCGAGGCTGCGGCAGTTTTGTTGTGTTCTGTCCTCGCTTTACAGCGTCATGGCCTCACAGGCCAGCTTCGTTTCCTCCTCCTTCAGCTTGCCTGGGTCTCCTGTCACATCCAGGCCCCCCCACAGGTAGCCCCATCATTTCCGTTCCTTGTCCCCCAACACTGCCCCTCTCCCCTTGCCTGCTGCCTCCAAACTCTCCCTATTGCTTCTCAGTCTGGTTTCTACTTTCCTCCCCTCTCTTGTCATAGAAAGGCAGTGTTTGCTAGTCTCCTGCGCCTTTCCAGCTCTTGGAAAAGAGTGTTTGAAGAAGAACAGTCTCTAATGGCATGAACTTGGGGTTTACCAGACCCTGAGCCTGCAGGAAACAAATAGCAAACTCGGAAGGAACCAGATTAGGAACAAGTGTGAATTTTAGAAAGAGCAAGTTTAAGTCACACCCACGACCTAGTGAATAGGGCTGTCGTCATTCGTCCCCTGCACGCTCCTGGATCTGTGGAGGACTGGGAAATGTGCTAGACGGGAGGGTGCATAAAACACTGACCACGCAGTAAGAAATAAGGCCTCCCCGAGTGTGATGAACAGAATCAGCACTCCGGAGTGGGGCTGAGGGTTTGGCCTTTGGTTTGTCTGTGCCTCGTTACGTTGCCAGGGCTGCCATAACAAAGACCCTCAGCCTGGGGGCTTCAACAACGGGAAAGCGTGGTCTCGTGGTTCTGCCGCCCAGAAGTCCTAGGTCGAGGTGTTGGCAGCGCCGTGCTCCTCTGAAGGCTCTGGAGAGGCTCCCTCCTTGCGTCTCCAGCTGCTGGTGCTCCACGTGTTCCTGGGCGTCCTCGGACGCGCAGCACTGGCCTCCGCCTCCCTCTCCCTGGCCTTCTTCCCCAGCACTGAGGGCCCCGGTGGGTGGATTAAGAGCCCACTCTAACCCCGGGTGACCTCCTCATAACTTGTGGATGTAATTACATCTGCAAAGACCTTCCTGCCAAAGCAGGTCACCTTCCAGGGTTCCAGGTGGACACGAATTTTCCGGGGACACTAGTCAGCCAACTGTACTGCCTTCCCCAGGGGCCTGTGAACTGCTGTGCCATGCATGGCCCCGTTCCCCACTCACATTTCATCTCCCTGGCTGAGTCCCTGGGAGGTCCGTTAGATGTTTCCAAATCATTTTGGAACCTCACAAAAAGGTGCCAGGTAAGTGAATGCGATAGCAGATACGGTCACCTGCTGGGTGCGTGTAGTATGTAGAAATAAAACCCCTCAAGTGAACCAGGGCATTGGAATTTTAAAAGCTCCCCACACATCCAGCAGGTGACTTTGGATGCAGCACCGAGCAGGCTGGCGGGGCCCCGCAGCGCTGAGCACCCGGTCATTGCTCTGAGCTACATGTAAGGCAGAGCTGTCACTCCCCCAGGCTCCCCGCCTATGGTCAGCCAATAGCTCTGCTCGACATTAGAGAGAAAAAATACACCTGATTCCCAGGTGAACCCTAGTAGGCTCCTACCACACTCAAGTGGATGAACTGGACTTGCGCATGTGTTCCTGGTTCCTGCAGGCCTACTGCCACCTACTGGAAGGAAGGCCCCTCTGACCAAGGCGGCTACGTGATTGAAGTCCTTGAATGGAAGCTTAATTAAGAGTGAGTGTGTCGCTCAAAGGACTGTTTCCACTCCACGTCTTTTATCGTAGCCTCCGTGCTGTGCGTGCACACTCGCCAGGGGCACGTCCTTCGCATGGGACGCAGCTCCCTCTGACAGCCCAGCATCTTCCTCCTTTCAAGGTGGACTGGGGGCTGCTGTTAGTCAGGCACAAAACCAAAGGTGCTCATCTTCCCTAGGGTGGGAGGGTGCCTTTCTCCATCCATCCAGGCCCGGTCCACTGGAGCCTTTTTGAAAGGGCTCGCTGGCAGTCGGGGGATTCAACACAGAAACTGCTCTCTTTTTCTGCTTACACAGCGACTTTAACAAAGTATCAACAAACACAAGTTTGAAAAAGCCTTTTCTTCACGTTCAATCTTTGATAGGTCGTCCCTTACTGTTCAGTTTCTAGGAGAATGTAACCTTTACCTTTTTAAGTAACCCCCTGTAGGGGATGGGATTGATTATAATAAAATTCAAATATATGTAGAGCCTTCTTTCTTTTTAGAAAAACTTTCTAACTTTCAGTAATGGCTACCGTATTCGTTTCCTAGGGCTGCCTTAACAAACGTCCCACAAACTGGGCGGCTTAAACAATAGAAGTTTATCACCTCCCAGTTCTGGAGGCCAGAAGTCCAAGCAGGGTCGTCTCCTCGGGAGGCTGAGGGAAGGCTCTGTCCCGGGTTCTCTCTCTGGCGTGTGGATGTCCATCTTCTCCCTGTGTTTCACATTGTCTTCCCTCTGTGTGTGTCTGTCTCCTGTCCAGATTTCCTCTTCGTATAAGGGCACAGTCATACTGGACTAGGGACCACCCCAATTACCTTACTTTAACTCGATTATCCCTATAAAAGACCCTATCCCCAAGCCATGTCGCATTCTGAGGTACCTGCGATTAGAATTTCAACATATGCAATTTGGGGAGCCACAATTCAACCCCTAATGGTTCAAAGTACTGAGATGGAGAAGCTTCTAGTTCCTCCTCTCGAGACCATGCCCGGGAGCCGCTGGCATCTCATGCTTTCTTTCGACGTACATGAGAGAGAAGCAGTGCTCCTGTTTGAATGAAACCGGGCCCATATTCCTCCCCACAACATTCTCCTAATGCAGCAGAAGCAGGGGTCAGAGAGGATTCGGTTGCAGCCCAGGGCTGTATGATGTGTTAGATATTAAGGGAACTTTCTGGGTTTACAATAAGCTGGGAAGTCCGCTGTAGAATCGTGAGCTGATATAAATCATTGATGCCCTCAGGCTTCCCTTGGGTCTTCGGAAAACAAATCAATCAGGCGGGGGAACCCTGTTGAGATACTGGGGCTGCACTAACGGTTTTGAGACGAGAGGCCATAATCCTAAGTCCATCCCATGAGATGTCCAAGAGGAGTGCCAGCTCTTCTCCTGGGTCTGCCCTCACCTGTGACCTCTCTGCTGGTCAGCAGGAACGCTCTGCTGGGGCACTTGGAGGCTGGCAGGAGGCCTGGCACTCCATGTGCTGCCAGCTCCACAGACTTCAACAAACATTCTCCCAGATCGGGCACAACATGGTCGTCTTCATCTGAACTGTGTGTGTGTCCTTCAAGGACATTCTAAGTCCCACCTCCAGCCTCAAGGGTTGTTAGTTCAAGGCCCACAGTCCCTGGCCCTTGGAAAAGAGTAATTTCATCTGATTCTGAGTCTGATTTTTTTTTAAGTGCAAAGGTAGGAAATTTGGACCCACGCTTCTCTAAGTTCCCTCCATCTATCAGATCCCCTAGCAGTGAGATCAACTCCATTCTTACACCGTGTCCTGATTTCTACACTAGCACGGGTCTTCGTTTTACCTCCCGATAAAATGATGAGCTTTGGATTCCTACTGCTATTGGACAGAGAAATCCCCCACTCCAATCTGTCCCCGAGTGATTGTGCCTTGGGAAGTAACCCCCAAACCTGAGGTAGCTATACGAATATAATAAAAACAAATATAGAACCTTAGGTAAAAGAAAAAAGACTCAGGACTTCACAGTCCAGTGGTGGCTGCTTTCTCAGAAATCCCTGAATTTCGAACGCAGGGCCATCTAGTGACCCAGAGGAGAGGACGAGCTGCAGAGCCACGGGCAGGCACCGTGACGCTTTTACGTCATGTGTGGTGGTGCTGCGTTTGGACTGAAGTGATGCTGAGGCAGGAGGAGTCGTGCTCTTGTGGCAACAGAAGGAAATCAGCCAAAAGAATAACATCAACATACAACAGAAAAGAAATAGTGCAGGGCTGGGGGAAGCAGAACTCAGGAATTGCTGATAGAAGTGGGCTTGGTATAGGGACAATACAGATAAGAGACTTACTGCCTACGATAGCCTGGAGATACATGCTCTCCTCGGAGGTACTTTGGGAAAGAACGTCAACTTCAAACCAAAATGAGGAGGCTCCTGGACTCCAGAGAGGAAAAGATCCTGCTTTGGGGGACCCATGGGCCGAACCCTGAAGTAATTGTAATTAAAAAAAGAATAGCACCCCTGAGGGTTAAAACTTTCAGAATGGGAGACTTCGTGGCCTGTTCAGTGCTGAGCATCTCGGCCAGTCTGACTGTCGTGAAGTTGTGCCTCCTTTCAGCTCTGCCCTAAGATTCCCTCACATCACATTCCAGGTCTTAGGAAATTCTATTGGCTAAACAGAATTTTTAAACAGTAGGCTGAGGGGTATATGTGGCAGAGAAAAGACTGAAAGAGGTGTGGAGTGAGAAATAAACTAATATTGTATACCAACTATATTTAAATAATAAATGTAAAACATTTAAAAATTACAAATAGTATTTGATAGAATCTTGTGGTTGAGATGGAACTTTGTGATTATCTGACAGCCCGCCATGACTGGCGAGTCTGCTCTGCCGGCCACCACGTATCGAGTGCCTCCTGGGTGCCGTGTTTAGGACACACAGCTTTCTGCTTCAGCTCTGCCCAGCGGCCAGTCAGCCTCAGCCTCAGCCTCACCCCCAGCAACAGCAACTGCCCCTCCCCTCAGTGACCACTCATTTCTTTACTCTGGTTAGAGAGCACTTCGGGGTTGAAGCAAAACTGGCTTCCACACATTTGTCCCGGTTCCGGCCTTGGACTCACTTAGCCTCACCCACTGGGTCGCAGCGGATGGCACAGCGCGCCCATGGGCTGGGGGAGGATATGAGGATGAGGATGCGTGATGGGGGGAGACTGGGAGGGGTGAGGCTTCACACTCCACCCACTTCACTCATTCTGATATTCCACCCCACCCCAGGGCACAGCCGTCTGTGCCACGACTGATGACAGTGTCACACTTCAGGTGTCCTGGGACTAACCTCGTGCCTGACCCTTCTTCCCATGGCTAGCCTTCGCATATTCAGACAACTACTAGGCCCCATCTCTATGACTCCTATTTTCTACACCAAAAAGCCCAGGTCTTCAGCCATTTCCATAGAGTCCTCGGGTTGGAGCCTTTCACTGGTGGATTTTCTCACACATGACTCAGACTGATATATGTCCCTCTCAGAGTCTGGCGTTAGAAACCAGACACAGAACTCCACCTGTCTTCTAGAGGGCCAGGAGAGCAAAACTACCTGCTTTTATTTATTTTAAGAAAGCAGGACTCAAATCTAATTAGTAAGATCTTATCATTTTATATCAGTGATTGATATGTACCACACATTAAAGTTACCACATTGAGCCTAAGTAAAGTCCACCTTAACATCTGTCCCGAGCATGTAGACAATTCCCATGTGCCCACTGCTCTAGCTCACAACGCCAACCACTCAAGCTATTTCTGAAAGATGATTTTTGAGTAACAGTTTGAGCATATTGTACATCTAAGCAGGGAAACCTCTCTAACATGAATAAGAAAGAACAATCTAAATTATTAAAGTGGTAACTTAAGAAAAATTACAACTAACAACAGGCTCAAATTACACAATAAAATCCTGGTTTTTAAATAGAATCCTGTTGGCCAGCTGGTGTGGTTTAGTGGTTGAGGATCAACCTATGAACCAGGAAGTCATGGTTCAATTCCCGGTCAAGGCAAATGCCCGGCTGCGGGCTCTATCCCCAGTAGAGGGCGTGCAGGTGACAGCCGGTCAGTGGTCCTCTCTCATCATCGATGTTTTTATCTTTTCCCTCTCCCCTCCTCTCTCTGAAATCAATAAAAATATATATTTAAAAAATAAATAAGTAAGTAGAATCATCTTTACTTGACATAGTTTCTTTTCTAACAATTTTTGGAGTCATTTCAAACTTTTTACTGAAGTTTTTTCAGCCTCCAAAGGAAGATGTTGGGCCACACAATCTCTGTGATCTAGCTCGAACCATCTTAACTACTATTTTGGGAGCATTAGCATATGCCAGGCACTGTGCTAAGTGATGTGTATTATGATTTTTGTATGTTGTGTTTTTGTATATACATGCACTCATGTTTGTATATATGTGTACCCATATACACTACCTCTCCATAGAAAAGTTTATCCCTCACAACTGTTCCATACAGTGGTGGGTTTTTTTACCACCATTTTACAGATAAAACAAAATAAGGTGCAAAGAAAGTTAAGTAACTAGCATAATGTTCTATAGCTGTAATAATTAGGAAATCAATATATTTAGCCCACTGTGTCTATCTCTAAAGACTGAGCAGGAGACTGCTTCCCCATATACAGCTTAGTGTAACTGTCACTGGTTGAATTAGCTGCCTCCGATTTTAAATGATTATCATATTAAGTTAAGTATTTACTGGATATATCTTCACTCCCTGGCCACAGGAACAGTGTTTGAAAAGGAGCACAGCATTCATGAGTTCAAGACAATGTTCAAGTTGTTCTGATTGGCTTCAGACCTGATATACCGCAGCACATTCCAAGCCCTGTGCACCTGGAGGGCAGGTGTGTCTTCCAGAGGTCGCCAACCGGTGGTCCGCGGGCCACTGGTGGTCTGTGAGGTCCGAAAGGTTGGCGACCGCGGTCTTAGGTGGTGCTGCTTCCTTCTGAGTCTCTAGCACTGTGCTGTGATTTCGTAGGGACTTGATAAACCTTGGTGTCAATAACATATTGCGGATCTGTCAGAGATGCATATGCTATGCTCATCATTGCAGAATCCCAGCCTCATGTACCCCGAATTCAACTCGCACATTTCCCAGGCACAAGTCACTGGGAGAAATAACGGACTTGTGTTCCTACTCATGAGGAGCAGTGATCAGTCAACACCAAAACTAAGTCTTACAGCTGCTTTCTTTCTTTTCCCCCCAGTAAGTGCAAATGGTGACCACTGAAGCAGATGGATGAGACATGAACTCAGTGGTAGGAGAGAAGTTCCGCCACTCCAGATTTCCCAAAGGAACTTGGCTGAGCCCCACGACACAGAGTAACACTCATCTGGACTTAGGAGTCTGCGAGATGTCAGGGGAGCCTTGGTCCATGGGCTCATCAGCAGATGTGATGTGAAAAATACCACACTCTTCTATCATTTGCTGTTGCTTGCCGAACTGTGAAGAACTGCATGAACTCTATTTAAGCTGCTTTCTATACCATTGCCAATCACTTTTTTGGACTTGAAAGTGCTATTTTCCTATTGATACTTGCATTATTTCATTTTGCATGCATCCAGTTATTATACATAAGCAACACATGTAATCTGCTTATATATATTTTTAAAAACTCATCTGTGCAAAATGGTATATAAAGTATAAATCCTGCTCTTTTTGCAAAATTATAATCACAGCCCATGTCATTAAAAGTTTGAATTGGTTTTATCTAAAGATCAGTATAATAGGTCTGCATATACTTTATAGATAACTAGCCTCTATAAAGATGTTTTCACTGTTTACTAGTGAAATGAGAAAAGCAGAGCTATTTATAAAAGGCCTTATGTCGTGTACATACACGTTTGTCTTTCAAATATTTGTGATTTAGTTTATTGCTTGTAAAAGAGAAATTATATAATTTATTTAGTAAATACTATTGTAAACTATAGTTTTATTGAGAAAAATAAAATATTTTGTTCTCAATTGTGGTAGTACAGTAATTCCAGTGGTTTATGGCCTGTATATTTCTCTCTATTAATTAAGAAGAAATAACTTAGATGCGTCTCATTTTCAGATATTCCAGAATCCTAAATAAACTGAGTCTCATGGCAGATGAAAATGGACAGAAAATGCTCTGGCCCTGAGAAGCCAATAGCAGGTTCTGCTCAACTTGTTCAGGAGACTTTCCCCAGTGTCCTGGTGTATTAGCCAGCTTCACTGTTATGCTATGGTAGCAAACAATCCCAAAATCTCTGGATGGGGATCTAGAGCAGTCCCTATCTAGAACATGTCACTTTTATGGCAGAAGAAAAAAAATGATAGTGTAACCAAGCGATGGGACCTCATAAAAAAAACTTCAGCTTAAGTGAAGTTTACAATACTCTGCTCACATTCCACCGGCCAAAGCAAATGACTTAGACAAGTCCAATGTCAAAGGTGTGAGAAGAATACTTCTCACATAAGAGTGGCCTCAACAGAGAGAAGCAATGAATAGTTTAAACAGTGAATGCACCTACACCATCTCATGAGTGTCCCAAGCAGCAGAGGCTCAAGAAGCCTTATAATCATACCTGGGGGGGGGGGGGGGGCATGAGACAGCAAAATGACCAAGGATGCCGAAAGACATTCCTGATGACTAAGATGTTCAGTGTAAAATCTTTTAAGTTAAAGCAAGCTGATCCTTGTAAGCAAACATGGTATTAACTTTTATAAATGTAGCCTTCAGCCATGGTTACTCAGTATAACTGTAATTTTACCTGCGGAGCTGGTGCTGGGAATCTATCCTGGGTTGGGATGTCAATGGGGAATTCGACTGAAGTGGGAAACAGGGTTCTTTGCCATCTCTGTCCCTAGTAGTCATATGTGCTAGCAGGTGCTCTCCCTCACTACAGGGGGTTGCCTAGCCAGAATCCCATTCTGTCCCCTCCCATTTGTAAGTGTACCCATTTACCTAAGCAGGGATCCTTAGCCCGGAACTCATTGATTCTTAGGCGGGTCATAGATGGATATGAATAGGACCATGAAATAATAGGGCATATAGAGTTGGTTTTTTTGTTGTTGTTGTTTTTCATAAACAGAAAGACTATAAAATTTTTATTTTAATCCTCACCCAAGGATATTTTTCCATGGATTTTTAGGGAGAGTGGAAGAGGGGGGGAAAGACAAGAGAGAAATATTGATGTGAGAGAAACCCATGGATTGGTTGCCTCTTGCATGAGCCCCAACTAGGGCCTGAGCCAGGGAGTGGCCTGCAACCGAGGTGCATGCCCTTGACCAGAATCGAACCCAGGACCCTTTAGTCTGAAGGCCGATGCTCTATCCACTGAGCCAAACCAGCTAGGGCAAGACTATAATTTTCATCAAATTCACAGTGATCTTGACCTGAGAAATGTTGAGAACCATTCTTTTAAGGCCTGATTCAAATGCTATTTCGATGCCATGAAGCTGTCTATAATCTCCAATCCTCTGCCCACTACCATCCCCTTAGTCATCTCACCTATCTCAGAAAACTTCAACACTTTCTCTTTTTTAAGTAACTGAGGTATAATTTACATACAATAAACTGAACAACTATTAATTGTACAGTTCATTGGTTTTTTTACCTGTATACATCCATGGAACTGGTACCTAAGGCAGGATATCAAATATTTCCAGCTAAGCTGAAGGCTCTATCATGCCCCCTTCCTATCAGTGGCATTGATGGGATTGATGCCTTCCCATCTAAGCCACAAAGGTAACCATTATTATGACTCCTATCGTAATGGATTAGGTTTGTCAGTTTTTTAACATCTTATAAGTGGAATCATACAGTACATGCTTTTTATCCGTTTTTTTGTTATTCATTAATGCCTTTTACCATGTGTAATGAAAACATTATTTTTCATGACTGAGTAGTATTCCACTGTATAAATATTCCGTAATTTTCTACTCTGTTGCTGATTGACATTTGGGTAGTTTCCAATTTGGGGCTATAAGTGTGCATATTGAAAGATGAATGATGAGACAACCCTACCCCCCACCAGACCTCTTCTTCCACACAGATCCTAGGTGCAGACAACTTGACATGGAAGAATTTTCTCTGGGAAATATCACTACTAGGAAATAGGTGACTGCCCTCTGATTTGCCTAGGATAGTCTGAGTTTATGCCTAACACTCAGGCAATATAACAGTATTTACTCCCAAATATCTCCCATTTGGGATCACAAATTATATAGTTATCTTACCAAAAAGGGAAGTCTAAAGATAATGACACTGGAGATTCCCCAATGACTCAGCCAGAGCACGCTACAGTGAGGTTTGGCTGCAACCCCTCCCCTCTACTTGACCCTCAGCAATGCTCACAGCATATTGTCCCCACTCCTAATGGGCAACCAACTCCAAATGAGCAACCAACCAAGGATCACAAGATATCTAAGAAAGTTCTCTAAAATGAGACTGAAATATACAAACAGAACATTGCTGCTGGGGGAAACATGAGACAAATATACAAACAGAACATTGCTGCTGGGGGAAACAAGGGCTGTAAGAAGTAAACTTCAGGGCTTCCAGATGGCAACGTAGGTAAATGAGGTACTCATAACCTCCCACAACCACATCAAAACTACAACTAAGCTACAGAAAAATTGTCATTAAGAAATGCCTGAAATCTAGCTGAACAGAAGTTTTATAGCTAAGGATACAAAGAAGATCGGTAGGAGGGGCAGAGACATGGAACCGGCTGGTCCCACAGCCACGTGTGGTGGTTAAAAATTGGGTGGGATATCTAAGCTGCAGAACCCTCCCCCGCCCCACACCTCAGGAGCAAGAAGTCCCAGCCCCACATTAGAACCCCCTAGTCCAGGGTTCCAGAACAGAGAAAAGAAGTCTCCATAACTTCTGGCTGTGGAAACTGTTTAACAGAGATTGTGAGACGGGGGCTCCTGGAGTTCCAGGCGTTTCTCTTAAAGAGCCCACACACTGACTTATTTGGACTCACTGGCTCTGAGCTCCAGGGGTTGGGCAGCAGCTCAAAAAGTACCAGGTACATGTTGGGAGGAACTGAATTGTCTGGCTTCAGGATGAGGGCTGGACGGGTACCTTTCTCCAAGACAAGAGTGCTGGTAGAGGCCATTGTTCCTTTTCTGAGCCCTGTCCAGAATAGAGCTGGCAGGCAGGCACCATAGCTGAGTCTCCAACAACTGGCTAACACTGTTAGCCCCGCCCTGTTGATTCCTTGAGACCCTTCCCCACCCAATTTTCTGGACCCACCCAAGCCTTTCCCAGTGGCTTTTCCATAAAAATGGCCTCTCTTGGCTCATGCTTTGGACTTTCCTAGAATCTCTAAAATAAGCAGCATCTGGCCTCTGCCTACTCTGTACCTCTTGCTAAGTGGCCCCAGGCTTGGCCCCTTCATTCACGGCCTTTCCTCTTCCAAACCCAGGACAAGTAGCAGCCAGCTGCAGATAATTCTGTAGCTCATGCTGGGTGGCCCTGGGCATGGCACAGGCAGTACCTCCAGGGAGGTCCCAGAGCCAGTGCATCTAGTGGACAGTTTCTGACCACACCAGGTTGCAGGCTTGGTCCCTAGTGTGGGGTGTGCAGGAGGCAGCTGATCAATGATTCTCTCTCATCATTGATGTTTCTATCTCTCTCTTCCCTCTCCCTTCCTTTCTGAAATCAATAAAAAAAATATTTAATTTTAATTATTTGCTAATTTTTTGCGCAAATGGCAACGTTCAGTAAAATTACAGTAACTTTAGTTTACGTATTTATACATTGGCCGCGTTCTACCGCTAATCTATAAAAAACGTATTAATACGTGTCCCGCACTCTACTACACTGGTAGAATGTATAAATACGTAAAACGTATAAATACGTTTCCCGCATACAATGTGTTAAATGTAAGACGAGAAACCATAAAAATCTTACAAGAATTCATAGGCAGCAAAATATCAGACATATGTAGTAGCAATATCTTTACTAATACAGCTCCTTAAGGCAATGGAAACTAAGGAGAAAATAAACAAATGGGACTACATCAAAATAAAAAGCTTCTGCACAGCAAAAGAAACCATCAACAAAACAACAAGAAAGCCCACTGCATGGAAGAACATATTTGCCAATGTTATCTACACTAATAAAAGAGAAACATGCAAATAGGTGTCACTCCGCTACACCCACCAGCCAACCAGAGCAACTATGCAAATTAACCCAACAAAGATGGCGGTTAATTTGCATATGCAAGAGCAGAGCGAAGACTGAAGGCTCCAACTGAGTGAAGAGTGAAGATTGAAGACTGAAGACTGAAGATTGAAGAGGCTTGGCTTCTCCGCTGCTGCTGAAGCAGAGAAGCCAAGCCTTGCTGCAGTCACAGCTGAGAAGCCAAGCCTCGCTGTGGCTGGACCAAAGGCCTGGGTCCTGGGTGCCGGAGGAAAAGTGGTGACAGCAGCCAGGGGAAGGAAGGCCTATTGCACGAATCTCCGTGCAACAAGCTTCTAGTCTCCAATAAGGGTTTAATCTCCAAAATTTACAGGGAACTCATATAACAAAAGGAAGATAAACAATCCAATCAAAAAAATGGGCAAAGGACCTCAATAGACACTTTTCAAAAGGACATACAGAAGGCCAAGAGACATATAAAAACATGCTCAAAGTCACTAATCATCCGGGAGATGCAAATCAAAACGATAATGAAGTACCATCTCACCCGTCAGAATAGTTGTCATCAACAAATCAACAAACGACAAGTGCTGGCGAGGATGCAGACAAAAAGGAACCTTTTTGCACTGCTGGTGGGAATGCAGACTGATGCAGCTACTGTGGAAAACAGTATGGAATTTCCTCAAAAAATTTAAAATGGAGCTCTGATTTGACCCAGTGATCCCACTTCTAGGACTATATCCCAAGAAACCAGAAACACCAATCAGAAAGGATAAATGCAACCCTATATTCATAGCAGCACAACTTATAATAGTTAAGATTTGTAAATAGTCTAAGTGCCCATCAGCAGATGAGTGGATTAGAAAACTGTGGTACATCTACACGATGGAATACTACGCTGCTGTAAAAAAGAAGGAACTCGGAGATTGGGAAGATGGCTGCTGACAGGAAGACAGGCTGCAAGATAGCACATGAGTGAGAGAATGAAAGGAGAGTGTGTGGTTGCACAGGGTGTATTTATTTGTGAGTTGAGGGACAACTATACTCCAAGGGACTGTTGGGGACTGCCAGACGGGGTTCCCCGGACCGGGCAGCCTCCACTGCTGCTGAAATCCCTCCTGGAACAACCGGCTCTGACATGGAGACCGCGCCACCTTGAAGGGGAGAGTGGCTGTTATCGAAATTCTAAAAATCCCAGAAATCTACACCACCACCACCCAGGGAACAGCTGCAAACCCAGGAACACCAGACCCCAAGCAGCTCGAATATGTGGACTTGGAGGAACTCTGCACCTTCTCACAGAAAGGTCAGATTTCTACTAGGAAAAGGAGAGAGAGAACTACATAGCCAAACACCCGGAGAAGAGAGATCATGGGGAGACAAAGAAACAGCCCGCATATGAAAGAAAAGGAGGCATCACCAGAAAAGGAAGTAAATGAAATGGAGGCAAGCAACCTGTCAGAGAAAGAATTCAGAGAAATGGTAATAAGGTGGCTGAAAAGAATGGAAGACAAATTCAATAATATGTGTAAGAACCAAGAGGAAATGAAGAAGAAACAAGAAGAAAATAAAAATGACATTGCTGCCCTAACCGGTTTGGCTCAGTGGATAGAGCATCAGCCTGCGGACTGAAGGGTCCCGGGTTCGATTCTGGTCAAGGGCACATGCCTGGGTTGTGGGCTCAATCCCCAGTGGGGGGCATTCAGGAGGCAACCGCTCAATGATTCTCTCTCATCATTGGTGTTTCTATCTCTCTCTCCCTTTCCCTTCCTCTCTGAAATCAGTAAAAA